>NC_062272.1:20346804-21648322 GCF_916048215.2 Malus sylvestris
AGCAGACAATTGTGTGCTCAATCGAGGGATATTTCAGCATTTGGCAGACATGAAGGACCCCATGTCCATAACAGACCGACATGAAGGTGACCATTCTCTCCGCATTTTCATAAAAAGCAAAAAATCAAAATGCCTCCAATATAGTAAATCTAACTTAACAAACCAAGAAATCAAAATGCCACCGATTAACTTTCCCATTATTACAGACGCAAAACTTTGCTCTAGAATCATGGGCCACAAAAAGTTGTTAAAGTTGACCCATATCATCAGGTTACAGCCCATGCAAACTTGGCATAGGCATCCTATGTTTGGCCCATTCAACTTCTTCTCCAAAGTAATTGCACACTCACACACACATGCGCACACAGACAAAGGAAACCAATTCATCAAATTCCTTTACTTGTTCTATATTAACTTACGTTCCCACAAGAACAAACAAAGAAAAACAATTCAACAAATTCCTTTACTTGTTTTATATTAACTTACATTCCCACAAGAAATCTAATGACTTCTATATAGCAGAGAGAACGTCACAGCAGGTGCCTTACATTCCTAAGGTAAAATTTTCAATGAGATGAAAAGGAGGTCTACTTACCTAAAAAAGTGGTGATTAAATGAATTGACCTAAGGGCGAGCAATAGAGAAAGACAGGCCAAAAGAAAGAGACAGATAGAGAACAAGGCAAAACTTGAAACCAGTTGGCTTAGGTAGAAAAGGAAAAGGCATGATATGTCCATGAGAAGTCTGATGGGGAGAACTTCGGCACTGATAGCTATCTTTTACGCCAACATAGTAATCCTGCACTCTTTACTCCTTTGTTTTTTTTTTTCCCAATTATGGAGGAGTGCAAGATGACTATTGTAGAGTGCCAAATACAGCTCTCCCCCCGGCAGAAAAGGAGACTGTCAGAAATTATGACTTGACCAAGATGCATATCACGCCACATGATGGAGCCCTTCTCAAAACTTATAGACTGAAAGGAAAACACTTCAATATTCAACTAACCAAACCTAAATGAAACATATAATAAAAACAACTTGTCCACCACAGTAAAATGGGACCTGAAGCTATCAACTCTTATAGTCTTATTAACAATCCACTGCTTCAAAATCAAATAGGTTTCCAAGAGTATGAACTGTTGATAATCACTGCAACAACAATTCGTGACCAATAATCAATCAAGTAATTAGCTAAACTCCAATGGGATTAAGGTCTCCCATTAGAAACTAAAGTAAGTTGACCCCTGTAATTAGATATGTTGGATAGAGCAGGAAAGTGGACATTTAACTAACAGATGGATGGAGATGGTGAATTATAGAGTTAACTGCGGCCGAAATAACACCCAAAATCAAAGTCAATACAAAGAGCATAACAGCACCAAGAAATTAAAAGACAAAGATATTGGCCAACGGTTGATAAAAATTCGAACAGCCACATCACAACAGGAACAACAACAACGAAAACTAAACAAAGCAACTAAAAAATCTCACACTTGATCAAAGCAATGCACATGTAAAGAGATAGAATTCAGCAAACGCATTACCTCGGTTCGAATTCCAGGACCTCAACAAGGTTATTCCCATTCCTATCATTCCACTGCACTTTTCGCCGAGTTTTATTCGATTTCCTCGACATACCCCCTCTCCGAGGAGGCAACAAAGAATTAGACTCACTATCTTCATCTCCATTAACATTTTCCTCAACTTTCTGAGAGTCTCCGGTATCCAACGTCACCTCAGTTTTACACCCATTAGTAGTACAAGCATCCTTAGCATCCGTATCCATCAACAAATTCACAGCCCGACCCAACAAAATCGCACCTCCAAATAATCCAAATTCAACAAGAAACCTTCCAATCTCTGAAATTTATTAAAAACCCAATTGACCCAAATCCCTGATTTGGACAAATTCGCAAACCCTAACCCCTCAAGTTCAAATCTTGCGGGTCGTGGCGGATGTGAATCGCCATTTCCGCGAAAAGTCAACGCCCATCCTCGACGCAGGGCTTCGAACAGCAATGGGATGAAATGGAAAACACGACGAAACCGAAACAGAGAAAAAAAGGAAAACCTGACAATTATTAATCTGGGAAAATATAATCACTGGGAAAATCCTGACATTTCCCGAGAAACTGACGGAAACGTACAGTTTCTTTTTCTTATTAGATCCTATTGCAGGAATAGGAAAACGTGATCCAATATTCTGAACCGATTTGGGTGCGAATGCAACTCAAGAATAATGGGAGTTCGATTTTGTTTTTTTATTTATTTATGGTTCAGATTAGAGACACGAATTCCATACACATTTTATAATGTTCATTTCGTAATGTATATCAACCATTTAACTATTTGTCTTTTAGGTTTTTTTCTCCAAGATTCAAATCCTTATTCGTTTATTTTCTTCATTCTAAATGAATGCCTTAATGATTTTAAATTTCTTTATTTAAAAAAAATTATGAATGTTGAATTAAAATAAAGACAATTTGGATCATTGAAAACGTTACTGAAGATAAAATGGATTTAGGATTTTGAATATGTTTCGACTTATTTCTTTCTCAATGGGAGCACAATATTTATATACAATATTTGTTGTAGGCCTATTTAACTGAGCTATTATAAGGGAATAGGTCGGCGGCAACAAGAGAGAAAATAGAGAGATTTAATTAAGGTGTGTGTTCACACCATTGTGCTTTTATTTATAGTAGTATGATAGGTTAAATCCTTATCCTTTTAGGATTACAAATCTAGTATTAATTATTAAAGGGAATATTCAAAGATATCCCTAGATACACTAGGATTTACACAATCACATTCCTATTCTAAATATGATTGCAACACTCCCCCTTGAGTGTGTAAATACTCAAACAAAATATCGCATCAGATCTTCAGCAGATAAAGTAGAACATTTAATGAAGTCGGCGGTATAACGGGCGAATGAGAGTTTCAAATTTAAAGAAAGTATGCATTGGTAGTTGTGGAGCCAAAAATATTCACAAGGCGACACGTGGATTTTTGGACAAAAAGGACAAAAATACCCTTGCAGTACAACGAGGTTCCTACGCGCAAGCAGCGGGCAACCCTCTTTCAACCAAGACAGAAGTGCCCAAAATAGGTAACAATTCAAAGTCTATCTCATCAAATCCTTTCTACAAGGTAATTCCTAAACACATTCCTTTTAAAATTATGTTAATTGGCTAATTAATGGGTTTATTGCCTAATTAACCCATTAATTGTCAATTAAACCATCCATTATATCCAAATAACCACAAAATACATCCAATTCAACCCTAAAAACACTACATGGCCGGCCATCCCCTTAGCTTTCTACCTTCCCTATCTTTTCCCACTTTATTACCCAAATAAAGCTAATCATTCAATTTGATAACCCCCATTTATTTCTATCATATTTTATTAGCCAATAAAGTGGCTAATTAAACCACAAATTCACCCAAAAATGGACAAAGTGGCCAGCCACTTCCTTTGAAAAGTGGACCAACCTAGTCCTATAAATAGGGACCCATTTTCACCAAACACTCATTACAAACCTCTTGCAAAAAATCTCAAATACTCTAAACACTATTTCTCTCTAAAATTCTAACTTTGGCATCGGAGGTTCTTCGGCCAAAGCCCCCCCATTCATCGTGAGCGCGTGAGGCTTTTGGCCTTAACCTAAGGTGCTAGTTGTTTTGTAGGTGCAAAATCGTCCAAGATCGAGGAGGAGAAAATTTGCATCCACAGTAGTAAAACTCACAAAACCTCACTATGGTAAAACCCAAGGTAGGAGAAAAACCCATAGGCTAAGGAGAAAAGTGAGAAGTATGCATAATGTCCAAACGAAAGTAGTGAACTCAACGGAGTATGATCATCCTAAGATGGGTGCCTCATCAAAACCTCGTTAGGTAGCAAAAACCCAATGGGAAAAATGCTTCTAATTGTAGGAAAAAGAGTACTGTAGACATCGAAATTTTGGTAAATAAATGTTGACCGATAAATCAAAGTTTCAACGCTCATATATTACATAAATTTTACACGTAGCATATGACTCGACGAAAAATTGAAATGAGTCGGAAAAGTCATCAAACAGGATACGTGTCAACACATGGCAGAAACGACTTATTTCATCTGGAATATTATATTCAAAATTAGGCCTTGGAAAATTCTATAAATAGAAGCCAATTTCATTTCATTTGGAGAGAGGAATTCATATTACACCTTGAAGCTCTAAAGCTCTGAAACTCCGAAGCTCTCAAGCATCCAGATTCCCGAAGAATCAAGAAAGCCTTCTTCGTTCTTCGTTCATCGTTCTTCCAAGATCAAGCCCCGACGGCCCCTTAGATCAACAATCCACCGATTCAAGATCAAGCCCCGACGGCCCTTGAAGAAAGTGTTCTTCGTTCTTCGTTCATCGTTCTTCCAAGATCAAGCCCCGACGGCCCTTGGATCAACAATCATCCACCTTCAAGATCAAGCCCCGACGACCCCTTGAAGAACTTCCACCAATTCAAGATCAAGCCCCAAAGGCCCTTGAAGAACTTCCACCAATTCAAGATCAAACCCCAAAAGCCCTTGAAGATCCGTTCATCACTGTTCTTCAAAGATCAAGCCCAAAAGCCCCTTGAAGATCCGTTCATCACCGTTATTCAAGATCAAGCCTCAACGGCCCTTGAAGAAACGCTCATCCTCAAGATCAAGCCCCAACGGCTCCTTGAAGATCCGCTCAAATCCATCTTCAAGATCAAGTCCACGGCCCTTGAAGAACGTTCATCCTTAGATCAAGCCCAACGGCCCTTTGGATCAATCTCACATCCACAAATCAACACCTTACGGAGATCGAATCAGAGGATCAAATTTAAGAGAGATTGTAACCCAAAATCATCAAATACAAATATTATTTTGTGCACGTTGTTCTTGTCTCTTTCCTTTCAGGAAATTTTCGTGTTCACAAGTACATTAAGATCAAGTGAGTATGCTTCTGGATACTCCTCCTGAGTTAGACATAACTTCCAAATAAGAGAACTACAAGCGATTCAACTAAGATAATTTACGCATACCGATTCCTTGGACGGGCTTCTAAATAGTAAACTTGGGCAATGACTTGGTAAAGAGATCGGCCATGTTGTCCTAGGAACGAATTTGCTTGACTTCAATGTTCTGATGTTGTTGTTGCTAATGAGAATAAAAGAACTTTGGCGTTATGTGCTTGGTGTTGTCTCCCTTGATGTATCCCTTCTTTAACTGCTCGACACATGTTGCATTGTCATCAAAGATCGTCGTAGAAAGGTCAACGACAGAAGTAAGACCACTAATGCTTCGAATATGTTCCATAATTGCTCTCAACTAAAAGCACTCGCGCAATGCTTCATGCAAGGCGAGAATCTTAGCATGGTTTGAAGAAATTGCAACTCGCGTTTGCTTGGTAGACCTCCAAGATATAGCCCATTTGAGAACATGCCATATGTGGGTCAGACAGATATCCAGCATCTGCTTAACCAACAAGGCGGGAATCAACTCGGGAACTGAAAGGGGCGGTGGTTCTTCTCGAGGATTCATGGGTATAGAATAAGCCCAAATCTGTCGTACCCTTGAGGTAGCAGAAAATGTCTTTAACACTATTCCAGTGTCTGCGTATGGGCTTATTGTTGTATCTAGCCAAAAGATTAACAGCGAAGGAGAAGTTGGGTCTAATGCATTGAGCCAAGTACAATAAAGCCCCAATTGCACTTAGGTATGAAGTTTTGGGTTCCAAAATCTTTCCTCATCCTCTTTTGGATGGAAGAGATCTCACATAGCATCTAGAGTCCGAACGACCATAGGAGTACTCGAAGGCTTCACTTTACCCTCATTAAAAAGTTGCAAAACCTTTTGGGTGTAGTTCAATTGATGTACTAGGATTCCATCCGAACAATGCTCGATCTCCAGGTCGAGGCAATATCGAGTTTTCCCAAAATCTTTCATCTGAAATTCTAATTTCAAGTGAACGGTAATTTCCTCAAGCTCTGCGGGAGTTCTTATGAGGTTTATGTCGTCGACAGAAACTGCAACGATCGCAAATCTGGAATGTGACTTTTTTATGAACACGCATAAGCATAATTCGTTGTTCACATAACCTTGACTTGTCAAATATTCACTCAGACGGTTATACCACATCCGCCTCAATTGTTTCAATCCGTAGAGTGATATCCTCAATCTAATAGAGAGAGTGTTCCGTGGTCTAGAACAATTTGAACCAGTTAATGGAAGTCCTTCTGGAAATTTCATGTAGATTTCCGTATCTAGATCCTCTTAGAGATACACGGTTACCACGTCTATAAGCTGCATATTCAGTTTTTCAGAAACTACCAAACTGATTAGGTAGCCAAACGTTATGACATCCATTACGAGGGAATACGTCACCTCATAATCAATCCTAGGGTGTTGAAAGAAACCTTACGCTATGAGGCGTGCTTTGTATCGCACTATTTCATTCTTCTCATTACGTTTCCTCATGAAAACCCACTTGTAGCCCACGGCCTTCACATGTGGTGGAGTAGGAGCTATAGGTCCAAACATCTTACGTTTCGCAAGCGAATCGAGTTCGACCTGGATTGCTTGTTTCCAGTTTGACCAATTCGTTCTACGTCGGCATTCATCAACGGAATGTGGTCAATGTCATCACTAAGCATGATGTCAGTAGCTACTGTGCATGCAAATGCATTGTCGACAATCATCTCATTCCGATCCCAAACCTTATCCAATATTGGGTAGTGGATCGAAATCTCTCGAATCTCAGGATATCAGTTTGTCTCATTTATGACATCACCATAACAGATGAGTGAGCGATGGTCGGATTCAAACTAGGGTCACTAGTTGGTGCCGATTTCCTCTTCCAGGGCTGTGAATCCTTTGAACCAAGGGGTTTGCCACGCTTCAGGGTCGAAGCAAATAATTGGCTAGCTGCCAATGTACCGAGCTGCATAGAATGTGCGGCCTCCTTATCTTTGGGGATTGTCCAGCCTTCTTAGGCGGGATTATGACGTACGTGGGGTACATCTATCCTTGCAGGTGCGTTTATAGCGGGTATATGTGATCTTGTCACCTTAACTAGATCAGTAAAAGCATTTGGCATGCTCTGAGCAATGCTCCAAAGATCTATAATTCGTCACACCTTAGTTTCAGACTAAACAGTACGGGATCTAAATGAGACATAGTGGGAGCATACCATGACAATTTGCGACGTTCTTCAGGAACGTTAGCATGCTTATCTCCCCCTAACGACAAGATACTGTATCATCAAAGTCCGAGCTATCAATTGAAGGCGCTTTATGAAAGCTTATGCCAGGCCATTTTGGGTGTGAACACGAGGTACAAGATGTTCCACTTCGATCCCTACTGACATGCAATAATCATCAAAAGTTTGTGACGTAAACTCTCCAGCGTTATCCAGTCGAATCGACTTGATCGGATAATCAGGGTGGTGAGCCTTTAGCTTAATAATTAGTGCTAGAAGTTTCGCAAATGCAGAGTTGCGTGTGGACAACAGGCAAACATGTGACCATCGTGTCGATGCACCAACCAATACTATAAAGTATCAAAATGGTCCGCATGTTGGTTGGATAAGTCCACAAATATCCCCTTGAATCATCTGAAGAAACTTAGAAAGGTTGTGAATAATCTTTGTAATTGAGGGTTGAGTATTCATGGGCTGATCATACCCTTGTGAGCTCTTCTACTTGCATCCAGAAGACGTATAGTTTTGACTTAATGCAACTTCTCACTTTTCTCCTTAGTCTATGGGGTTTTCTCCCACCTTGGGTTTTACCAAAGTTAGGTTTTGTGAGTTTTACCTTTTATGCATTCTTCCGTTGATATGAGACTCACATTCGCTCATTGTGATGATGACATCAACTGTACTTACTTCATCTCTGAAGACCTGATGCATCATTTGTTTGAGTATTTACACACTTAAGGGGGAGTGTTGCAGTCCTATTAGATTATGAATGTGATTGTGTAAATCCTAACATATCTAGGATATCCTTATAGGATTCTACCATATCTTTTAAACTAGATATTATCCAATTAGAGTTGTAATCCTATTAGGGTAAGGATTTAACCTTCCCTACTACTATAAATAAGGGCACAATAGGGTGAGATAACACACACCTCACAATTACACATCTCTCTCTTCTCTCTATGTGCCGCACCCCCTATCTCTGGCCTCCATATGTGAGGTGTGTGTTATCTCACCCTATCAGAACACTCCCTCCTTCCAATTAGGCTAATGAGACCGATATTTTACAAACTAGAAAGAGAGTGACGATCGAGAAACTGGGTTATTTGGATCCAGATTTATATAAGGTATATACAAGTTGTCATATTGAATCAAAGCTATCTTATTCGATTTTTGCGTCTTTAACAAAAACTATTTCTTTAATAATTATCACACATATAAATAGTTTTCTGAATATTTATAGGATGACATGTTTTTGTGCAAAGCATCGATCAAGTGGTTTAACACGAGGTATGAACGGTGGAGCACCGCTTGCCCTACATGTGCCAAGCAAATGTACAAGGATCCAACAAGCGATCAACTAATTTGCCAAAAACATCCGAATCAAATTCCAACTCCTTGGTAATAACTTAAACGCTATATTTCAATTCCACTAATTATTTGTTCTCTCATGTCATTCTTGCATTAACATTTACTGATTTTTTAATTTTTACACCTTAAACTTAATCCCTTTTAACTGACGATCACTGGTTGGTTACAAAAATACTATCAAAATTTAGCCAACGAAACATCAAATTGTAAGTGCAATAAAATAATTGCATTAGTCATGCAACCGCAAAACTGACCACAGATTCATTCAATTTTGAAAACCAATTTTATGCAACTATCCTTTTGTTTATCGTGTGCTTTGTGTTACATTAAACTGCAACATAAAAAAATTTATATAGATCCAGTTTTAAACTCATTAAACAATTTATGCTTTCTAATATGTACATTTTGTTTTCAAATGAGAGTACAAAGTGTTTTTAGTCCTTGGGGATGAAACAAATGAGATCAATGCTCTTATTATTGGCAAATCAGAGGAAGAAGTGTTTGGGACAACCTGTAAGGATTTAGTCTTCAATCAAAGATCAGTGGATCAAAAGCAATTGCCGAGTGAGTTTCTTAGACTCATAGGCCAGTGAAAGATTTTTCACCTCCGATTTGGAAGCAGAAGAAATTCATTGAATTCAAATGATTTCTTGATCTATAACATTTCTGAAGACAGGATGATCCAGCTAGCAACTCCGCAGTCAATTAGCTGAGAAATCACAATCTCCTCTACAACAGTTTCGTCTTCCACTACTCCTTATGAAACAACTGGAGAATCACACAAAAGAAAAAGAGAATTCATCAGGAAATCTCTTTTCACAACAGCTGAAAAAAGGTTGTATTCTACAAAACAATATTTTTATTCACCTATCAAATTACTCTCAATCCAATCGAAATTTCATTCTTTATTGTTTTTAATGTGTTTGAAGTAATGAGGGAGAAAGCCGATATGCAAGATTTTGACCAGGTTCCAATCAAGCTGTCGAAGAAAAAATCCTCCCCGACTAGCTCAAAAATTGACCCTCCTCTCTAGAAGAAAAACTAGGTAATTTTACTGTATTCTTATTTTTTCAGCAGTGTAAATCCATTCATATACAAAACTTATTCCATATCTCTTAACATTCCCCCCCTTTTTTTTTTTTTTTTTTTTTTTCCAATAACACAAACTCTATTGTCTACAGCCGCTGCTCCAAGAAAAAAACATTTGGTGTTGTACTGAACAACATTTTCATCCATTGGGCAAACAAGAACAGTGTTCCTTCATATTTTGCGTGTGAATGGCCCATTGTAACATCAATTCCCCATTTTTTTTTGTGTATATAAACAATCTCATCTTTTGAAATAAAAGCATCAATGAAAAACTATGATATTTACCAATGGGGAATAGCAGGCTGACCATTTTTGTATGTAAATAGTAAGACATTTGAAAATGTTCTTTGTATAAATTGTATAAATTTAGACATTGCTCTTGCTCTGCAGTCTCCATTTTGATTTCTATATGTTTGAATATGTGTGTTTATGTGTTTACAAAATAATTTAAAATTGAATTTTCGACCCCACAACAACGTGCGGGTAAAATTTTCTAGTTTAAGACTAGAGTTTGAAACATTACTGAATAATGACAGAAGTAACTTCCTTATGTTCCAGTCAACAATGCCATAACCAAATTGTCTTGATCTTGTTACTGTCACCACAATGGACTTGATTGACATGCCTTGATGCTACATCATCGATATAATACAACCCTCTCTTCTTTGTACCACACCCAAAGATCAACCGTGTCCAGACATTCTGAAATATATTCCAGGAATCTCAAAGGAATATTCCTCCATCAATGTCTAAACTAAGTAACACTCTACTAACAGGTTTAATGAACCTGGACACTAAGGTTAATTTCTTAGTTCTCTATAAATAGTCAGGCCAATCACTTTATTCCGGTAATCAAGAACACTCACTACACTCTTATTACTTCCTACAGTCTTTCAGACTTAGGCATCAGAGACCCTTTGGTTAACATGATACACTAGTGTTAGAACAGAGTTAGACTAACACTACACTAGTGTTAGTCGAACTCCGTTTGTCTCTTTTGTGTGTGTGTGTGTAGGTTTATGTCTGCAGAAATTATTTCCAAAGTATTTGTTTCTCATTCATAGTTTCTTCTAAGTGTACATGACAATATATATATGGCAAAAAAGAGAAAGGTTAATAGAGAAAGCAGAAAGGTTAATAGAGAAAGCCCTAAGACAAGGAAAAGATAAAGAAAGGTAAAGGTCTTGGTTCCAGTAAAAGTGTCTTGGTTCCAGTAGGTAAAGGTCTTGGTTCCAGTAAAGGTGTCTTGGTTCCAGTAAAGGTCTTGGTTCCAACACTCCCCCTCAAGCTGGATCGTGGAGTGTAGTCGAGCCAAGCTTGCTCAAAAGACGTTGACATTGATGAGAGGGCAGAGCCTTGGTAAATAAGTCAGCCAACTGATCACAACTCCGAGTGAATTTGGTTTGAATGACTTGTGTTTGAACTTGAGCTCGGATGAAATGGCAATCCACCTCGATGTGCTTGGTTCTTTCATGAAAAACAGGATTGGCTGCGATGTGCATGGCAGCCTGATTATCACACATGAGAGACATAGGAGCGGGATGTGGAAACCCTAAATCTGAAACAAGGCTTTTAAGCCAGATTAACTCACATGCAGTAGCTGCCATTGCTCGATATTCAGCTTCAGCACTAGATCGAGCAATAACGTTTTGCTTTTTACTCTTCCATGTCACAAGGTTGCCTCCAACGAAAGTGCAATATCCAGTGGTTGATTTTCGGTCAATTTGACTACCTGCCCAGTCTGCATCGGTGTAAGCACTTATTTCTGTTGACTGATGGTTAGACATAAGAATGCCTCTGTCCAGGGAACCTTTAAGGTAACGCAGGATGCGTTTGACAAGTTGAAGATGTTGCATTGTGGGAGCATGCATAAACTGGCTGACTAAGCTAACAGCATGGCTGATGTCGGGACGTGTAATAGTAAGATAGATAAGTTTACCCACCAACCTTTGATAGTAGCTTATATTGGTGAGAAGTTCTCCAGTCAAGTCGATCTTCAATTTGTTGTCAACAGGTGTAATGGCAGGCTTGCAATCAGTGAGATTCGCCTCAGAGAGTAACTCAACAACGTACTTTCTTTGACTGAGAAATAACCCTTTGTGAGAGGTGGCCATCTCAATGCCAAGAAAATACTTCAATCTCCCAAGATCTTTGATGGAAAATGTGCAATGTAAGGAACGTTTCAAGGCTTCAATTTCACTCTCATTGTCACCAGTGATAATCAGATCATCGACATAGATAAGAACCACAAGTTTACCACTAGAGCCATTTCGAATGAATAAGGAGGAATCAGCATTGCTTCTTATGAATCCTGCCTTCTCTAAGACAGAACTTAGCTTGGCATACCATGCCCTAGGAGATTGTTTTAATCCGTAGATAGCCTTGTGTAACTTACAAACCATTCCTTGTTCCACTTGATTATAACCTGGAGGAGGTTGCATGTAGACTTCTTCTTGAAGTTCTCCATGAAGAAAAGCATTTTTTACATCCATTTGGTACAGGGACCAACCACAGTTTACTGCCATAGAAAGTAATACCCGAACAGTGTTCATTTTAGCAACTGGGGCAAATGTTTCCTTGTAATCAACCCCAAATGTCTGAGTGAAGCCACGAGCCACAAGTCTGGCTTTGTGTCTCTCTATTGAACCATCTGCCTTGAGCTTTGTTTTGTAAACCCATCTACTTCCAACAACCTTCTTTCCTGGAGGCAACTTGACAATGCTCCAGGTGTGATTTTCTTCCAATGCATTCAATTCTTCAACCATAGCGAGTTTCCAATGTGGCACGGAAGAGGCTTCTTGAAATGTTCTTGGTTCAGCAATCTTGGAAACTTCAGTGAGGAAGGCACGATGTGAAGTTGAATACTTCGAATACTGTAGCACATCAATGATAGGGTACCTTGAAGCATAAGTTACATAATCCAATAGCCTTGCTGGAGGTTTTCTTGCACGGGAAGGATTTCTTCGTACATCTTGTGTTGACTGTAATGGTTGTGCATTGTCAACTTGGTTTTCAGATCCTTGCTCAATGTGCTCTTGTTGGACAACCTGTGAATCTGAAGAATTTGTGACTTGGTGTACTTCCTCATTACCTTGAATGTTATGCATTGTTGGTATACCATCATCTTGATTAATGCACACAGGTAAAGGAAACAGGTCATGTGGTGACTCCCCCTCACAAGAAGCATGCCCTTTTTGTTGAAAGAAAGGGGTGTCTTCATCAAAGACAACATCTCTGGAGACAATACACTTTTTAGAAAGAGGATTGAAACACTTATATCCCTTCTGTGTAGATGAATACCCTACAAACACACATTTTTCAGCCCTGGCATCCAATTTGTCACGATGTTGATGTTGTACATGAACAAAACATGAGCAACCAAACACTTTCAAGTGAGACAGCGTGATAGGTCTCTTTTCTAGAATTTCATAAGGAGATTTGAACCCTAGAACCCGACTTGGAAGTCGGTTGATGAGATATGTAGCTGTCAAAACTGCATAAGACCAAAACCTTTTTGGAACATTCATATGTAACATCAATGCACGAGTTTTTTCAAGGAGATCTCGGTTCTTTCGCTCAGCAATCCCATTCTGTTGTGGGGTTCCCACACAGCTGGTTTGGTGTACAATTCCTTGTGAACTTAAGTATTGAACCATTGTGTTGGATAAAAACTCAGTACCATTATCTGATCTTAGTGTTTTAATGGTTGAATGGAATTGGTTTGACACAAGTGTATGAAAATCTTGAAAAATAGTTGGAACTTCACTCTTAGCTTTCATGAGATAAAGGAATGTGACACGGGTGCAATCATCCACAAATATGACAAAATATTTATAGCCTTCCATTGATTCAACAGTAGGACCCCATACATCCGTGTGAACAATTTCAAAGGGTGTGCTAGACCTTGACATTGAGGTTCCAAAAGGTAACCTAGCAAACTTTGAGTAATGACAGGTATCACACTTGGTCAATGGGTGACAGAAAATGGGAAATAGTTTTGACAAAACAACTTTGGATGGATGAGCTAGCCTTTGATGCCAAAGCTGTTGATCCTTAGAGGAGCTTGATTGAGCTTGGAGGGCTTTTGACAGAAAAGGCTTGGTACAGAAGTAATAAAGACCATTTTGATAGAATCCTTCACCAATCTTCCTCTTGGTGAGAGCATCCTGAAAAATGACATTTGTGGGTGAGAATATGGCTAGACAATTTAGAGTGTTAGTGAGTTGTCCTACTGACATCAATTGAAATGGGAAGGATGGTACATATAATGCAGTAGACTCTATGGTGTTTGAGACTAAACTTAGTTTTCCCTTTCCCATGACTGAGACACTTTTTCCATTTGCAACTGACACATGAGATGGTTTTGACAAAACTTGGAAATCATGTAGATTTGAGGCCTTGTTTGTCATGTGATCAGAGGCACCCGAGTCAATTATCCAACAATCATGATCAATACTAGTTTGTAGTGCAGTTGAGAATACTTTGAAGATACCTGGAGCTAAATCTTGTGAAACATGATCATGATCAGCTAGAAATCCTGCAAATTTTCCAAGGAGTGCAGTGTGGTTGTTCCTTTCACCCGTTGAGGCTTGTGCAGCCTCTCCATGATTTTTAGCTTGTAAGTAAGCTGCAAACTCGTTGATAAGAGTCACAGGGTTGGCTGTAAAGTCCACCAAGCCATGATTGAGAGAGCTGTTAGCATTGTGGGCAGCATGTTGAGCCTTAAATGGAGCAGTTGATGAGGGTTTTGAAGCCATTGTTTTGTTGAACTTGGGCTTAAGCTCAGGATGTAGCTCCCAACACCTATCTTCTGTGTGTCCAGTAGCATTGCAATATTTGCACTTTAGGTGTGGATTCCTTCCCTTGTATGCCTTGGAATCATAGCTCCTGCGATTTGCAACATATCCTCTAGTCTCTGATAGCTTGAGATTAGGCTCCATATTCATCACCCTCCTTCTTGCTTCTTCACGTTGTACGGTAGCACAAACAATCTTGAATGGTGGTAGCTCCATACTCATTAGTATGTGACTCCTGAGATCCTCATATTCTGAGCTGAGACTTGCAAGTAGTTGATAGATCTTATCCTCCTCAGCTCTTTTGAGAAGAATAGTAGGATCTGTAGTGTGAGGGAGATATACATCTAACTCATTCCACATAGTCTTCAAGCTGCCAAGGTGTTGAACGAATGACTTCTTTTCTTGCTGGAGACAAGCGATATCTCTTTTCAACTGGAATACTCGAGCATAGTTATTCTGATTTCCATACATATCCTTCACAGATTTCCACAAATCTTGTGAGGATTCAGAATAACTAAATATCTCAGCAACATGTTTCTCCATGGTGTTGAGCAGCAAAGACATGACGAACTGATCCTTGCACAGCCATGCTTCATAGGCCAGGGAAGAAGAATCTGGTGTTTCAACACTACCATTGATGAACCCTAGCTTTCCCTTTCCCCCTAAAGCAAGTGAAACTGCCCTAGACCAAGGAAGATAGTTGAGCTCATTTAACAGCACGGAGCATAGGCGCTGGTTGGTATTGACTTCAGAATCTAAGAAACTTAAAGGAACTACCCGAGAGCTTTCTCCCTCAGGATTAACTAAGCTTTCCTCAGCCATTGCGAAAGTTTACAAAATAACAGCGGAAACAAAAAATGGGCAGAGACAGGTCAAGGATGACACTGCTCTGATACCATGCAGAAATTATTTCCAAAGTATTTGTTTCTCATTCATAGTTTCTTCTAAGTGTACATGACAATATATATATGGCAAAAAAGAGAAAGGTTAATAGAGAAAGCAGAAAGGTTAATAGAGAAAGCCCTAAGACAAGGAAAAGATAAAGAAAGGTAAAGGTCTTGGTTCCAGTAAAAGTGTCTTGGTTCCAGTAGGTAAAGGTCTTGGTTCCAGTAAAGGTGTCTTGGTTCCAGTAAAGGTCTTGGTTCCAACAATGTCAATTCAATCAAAGACTAAAATTTGCTCTCACAAATTGATGCTTTCATTGAAAGTTCTTGAAAAATACTCACGATTGTTCATCCAATTGAAGAAACTCAAAACCCTGAAAACAAAACTTTCTTTCCCAATTTCTTCTTCAATTCAAGAATGGTGGAAACACATTTGTTTGTGAAGTGTGAGAGATTGGAAACCATTTTCAAACATTGAAAAGAAGTACTATTAAACTAATAGCTAGTTAATATATATAGACTTATGTTTTGATTAGCAAATTTGTAGTTGGCGCTTGGTATAATTCACGAGTGTTTGAATAAGTCTTTTCCAAATAGTGGTGGGGCCAAAAACTCAACTTCAAGAACTGATGGGATGGGCCGCATGGCTTTGAATTGGATCTCCCATCAAATGGTCAAATACTCAATAGCTAACCACAACCCATGTGTATATTGAACTTAGCAATCATTGTATATGGATTTAGCGAAGTTCAATAACCTAAACTTGTTCAGATACGTGGATGACTGATAGTAGCAGATATACACATAAATTATACACCATGAATAACCTATTATGGCGCAAATCATTCTAGGTTCACTCCACAACGAAGTTTCATGAGACGATGAGGATTGCATCGAGGATTTACAATAGAAGATATTACTGTACTATATTTATTCATTAACTCGGATGCAAAGGTACTAATACAACAAAATCTACCAAGAAATGAGCATACTGACAGACAATTACTTTTACTGTGTGTTTTTTCCCTCACAAAGTTAGCAGCAGTGAGAGAGAGAGAGTGGGCAGTTGCTTCAGATGTTGGAAAACTTGAGTGCAACTTTGAACTTAAATTTTGCTCCAACTTCACAAAGTAACTTGTTGGCTGTGACATTGTGTGTATTTACATCCCAGATCCCATTTGAAAATAGGAGGAGAGGTGACAGGTAAAAAGTTTTCAGGAGTCAGGATGGGCATGCTTGGAGGGGGCATCGCTAGTAGGGATGAGCAACGGTTATGGCAGACGGGTAACTGCGGTTATTTACCCATAACAGTTTATGTTCATACCCGCATAACCGTTTATCCGTTGGGTAATTGCATAAACGGTTATACCCATACCCATAACCGTTTATAAACGGTTAATCATACTCATAACTGTGTACCCATTTACCTATTTTTTCACCCGTCTACATGTTTTTTTTTTTTTTTAACAACTTGAAAATTACAAAAGAAAAATTTGTCATAATTCGTTTTCTGACAATTAAACACTGTTATAGATACATTTTAGCATGCATTTTCCTATTTTAATCATTTAAGTCCTCATACAATTCCAATAATTGAAATAATAGGTTACGAACGATATTTTTCTGCTACACCCAAGCAAGTCTTTAATTATAATCCCTTTGATCACAAAGTAAAGCTTCTAAAAACAAAAAGTAATCATTATCTTGAATACTTGATGATTCAAAGCTCCAAAATATTCCGAAACTAAACACTTATGAACACTAATGCTTTAGCACGTTTAATCACAAAGTCTCATCAACTCGTTGTCACCAAAAGAGGCCTACAAAAGAAATGTATAAATTGAATTAGCATCCCATTTAGGAACAGCGACACCAATTAGCATTTAAGGTTTACATTTTACACTAAGTTATCAAAAAAAGAAAAGAAAAGCGGAGTACCAAGTCAAGGGGCAGACTTTTTTTACCTTAAATGTTATAGAGTTAATTAACAGCTGTGTTGCGATATGCATACTGAAATTTTGAGTTGAAAATGTGTAGCGGAAGACTGTTTCATGTTTGGATGCATGAAAAGAGTTAAAAACAGTTAACTTTATGTGCTTCCCACTTTATTTGCTGAACTAGCAGAAAACAGCAACAGCTCCATCCATAGTAATCAGCGCCTAACGAAACCATCGGCAGACAGTTGCAGAATCGTTGACCCTCCACAACTGTAAACAGAATGAAAATTTATATCAAGAAATAGGGGAAGAAAAATTCACATCATAACAGATTTAACGAGAGTATTGACAATATAACAATTTTAACGAGATTATTGACAATAGAACAGAAAAAGATGGTAGATAGGAATTATTATGAAATGTATAATGGTGAGGAATTTTGTAGATAAGCATTATCTGCCCAGCAATAAGTTGTGGGTAGCACAAACCTGTATGGTTCTCGGTTCTCCCACTAAAATCAGTACCCGCGACATATTTCACCTAATTGAAAAGAAATGTCATGTTCAGCATCATATTGTCCGAACTCAGAGATGGTTCAAAGGAGAATTCGTAAACACGGGTGTTTAATATAGTCCCATTCACAGAAACAGAAATTTTATAATGATAGACGAACAATTTTATCAAATTTAGAACTTGGATACTTCAAAAGTTCAAAGTCGACAGACTATGGGAACCACAAATTTGCTAAAAAGTCTACTAATTTATACGATATATACATCACAGTCTTCGTAATCAATGTCGTGTGGGTATGTAATGCTTCCAATGTTTCAGTGTGAATCACTAATCAACAATTTCGTTAGGCTTAGAATAGAAAACAAATGGTCATTACAGATGATATACAATTTCTAAAGCTTACATAGTCTTCGGTTTTCATCAACGCACTTGGTAATCAATATAGTGAAACATTGGAGCTGTATGCAAACTAATACTCATTCTGATATTAGTATTGTTGCTTTCATAACAGTGACAACAAGTCCATAGAGATTGATCATCACTTGTACGAATTTGGGCCCGTGGAATACCATATCCAGGTGAGTCCTCATTCCGAACAAACTGAATTCGAAATATTCTAATTGATCTCTATGTTCAGTGTTCATTTTTTGCTTCCTTTCGCAATATTAGTGTTCTAGAATCTAGGATCTTAACCTGTTCTTTAGTCAATATATGAAGAAAGTAATATGTTGTGACTTGTGAGTGACAAATACCTCACCTTATATGGGTTTCCAAGCAGGTATTTTGGTATATTTTCTGATGATTTTTGTGTAATAAAACAGTCTTCAGCATCAGATACACATTATATCTACTCGTCAGTGTCAATCCCTCTCCTTTCCCAGGGAGTCATGCTTCCATATGGGATTTCGCATAATACTAAACAGATGGTAAAGGGACTTCGTCCTGACGTTGTGGAAATCATTGAACCTGCAAAAGAAGGATACCAGCTTACTTTAAGACTTGATTTTTCTAAAATTTCAAATGGAAAAGGTTTGATAATCGTTCACATCATCTCCCAATAAATAATATATATGAATCACTTCGAGATGATTGCGAATTTCAGTTTGTACAGATCAATGCTCACCTTGATAGCAAAAGAACAAAAGAAACTAAATAATGAATTTCTGTAACCACTTACACTAACAATGCTTTCTTGAATTCCAAGCTTCTTCTTCCTCCAATCCCTAAAACCAGGCATTAAATAAAGATGACAGAACGTGTCAACATGGCAACACACCAGGAGCCACGGGGAAAGTCTCAAAACAAGTCTGACAAGTAAATTGGAAGGCAGCTATGTCCTATATTTAACCAGTATGACTGTATAACGAAGTTTTCTTGCTGTACTGTTGATGCTAACAATGTATTCATGCATTTATTTTTTTTCTTTCTCTAGATTCTGCGAAGGTAATTGCAGAGATTGCTGCTGTGCAGGCAGTAATCTTAAGTTCCCAGCTGAAAGAAATGTTGACGAATGTCAACTCTCAAGATACATCGCAAGGAATGTATAAGCCACTCAAACTTGAATATCACCCAAAAGAGCCTTTCTTTATTATTAGACAGGTAATTTCCACAATGAAATCATTAGCAAAATCAATAAAAGTGCTGATTCAACTGAACTTATTCTGATTGATCTACTCTATATTTCTAATGTACAATGAAAATATTCATGTTTTGACAGCCACAGAAAGTCATTGCATTATTCCCAATACGTTTCAAAGACAAAATAGATGTCATTATTGTAACAGCATTCTTTCAGGTTTGTGACCGATACAGTTAAGTAAAGATTTTCTCGTTAGCACTGTTAATGAAGTCACTCTTCTTGCTATTCCTTGCAAGATTTGGTTCATATTTTCTTTTTCTCGATTTTCTATTTGATTCCCTTCTGGGGAATGGAGACAGGAACTTATGGATGTTGGAAGTTCTGAAAAATGGAGGAAAGCGCCACCTTGTTGCTGATCACCCATTCCAGCTCCAGATTTAAGAGGAGGAACATTCGAAGATTTGTGTACATATAGAGGATTTGTCTCTTTCGGTATCTTCTTAGACTCCAATCTAAGTACTAAAAGTATAAACTTTCCTCTTAATCACTATAGATTATAAACTTTCCTGTAACTAAGTTGCTTATTTAGCTTATGGTTGATTTTCCACATACGAGATAAAACATCAGGTATACTCAGTTTAATACATTTGGTATCAACTTGTATACAGAGATTTCTTCACGTCATGTCAAGGGAAAAGACTAGACAAGACAGTATGGAGTTTACTGAATTTCTATTTGTGTTATATACCATTTAAAGGTAAAAACTCCATATTTTTTTTATCAGTTTTCTACTTTTCCTAGTTGAGAAAATTCTCTCCTTATTATAGAAATTTGTAAGAATTTCACGGTTACATCTGTAGTTAAAAACTTTGTTCAAGCAGTGCACTGGAAGTTTTATTCAGAGAAGGATGAGAAAGCGTTTGGAAGGACTAGTTGAAGTAAAACCCTTAAATACCAAAGCAACTCAAGACTGATGTTTACCAGTATACAATCTAGTTCCCTTCTGTCATATAAAAAGGCATTTTAAATAGAATACCCCAACACAACGAGAAAACTAATATTCTTTACATGCTTGCCAGTCCTGGGTAAGCGAAGCACAGAAGAAGAAGAAGAAGAAGAAGAAGAAGAAGAAAAAGTCGAAGAAGAAGAAGAGGGAAGCCACAAGGTTCCAGGCGTGCTTTAAGCTTGTATGCTTTCACAAACTCACCAACGATAAGTATATAAAAGAACTTAGCTAATTTCATTACCACTCTCTTCTTATTAGACAAAAACAAAATTCTTACGACAGCTTCCATTAAATCCATGGAATGGAGTAATTTAGAAAGTTATCAAAAATAGAATCTTTACAATGACATAGTGACTGGTTATTACATTATTCTTATTAACTTCTGTAAGCGAACTAATTCAGACCAATAACAACTCAAAATTTTCTAAATGGTTACAAATCTCTCATTGTTTGCTTTCAAGCAAATGCAGGATGCATGAACATGAGAGAACTGATCAAGATATCAAAACCTAGAGTCCTACAACGAAGATATGATGACATGAGCATGAAGATCAAGAGAATCCGTTGGCAGATTAAAATTCATGGTTTTGGGCAATTTCATTGATGATGGTTGAAAATGCCAAAGTTTTCTTCTTCAATGGGATATACCGAACTAAATTAAGTTATTTCCATACCTGATATGTTAGCTATTTATGATAGCAGTTAGAATAACCAAAATAATCATTCTCTGTAAGTCAGATTAACAAGCCAGATAACATGTTGTCCCAAATAATTCAGCTTGCTCTAAAATTAAAGAAAATAAAACAAAACTAGAGTTGTGGAAACATCAATAAAAGAAAAAAGAAACGACGATCGCTAAGGCAGCAGTTAATTTGTCAAAGTCATAAATTCTTTATGAAGATTACTGATACACCGAAAAAACTAAGTTATCCATATAATAATTAAGTTCAACTGGAGACAATCTAAAAACCAAATGACGGCATGCCATTAAAAAAGAGGAAAACACTACAAACTGAAGTTAAAGAATGAACAAATGAGTAAAATCTCCATTTTATCTGAAAATTTGTACCAAAATTGACAGTTAACAAAAGCAGAACATACACTTCATTCCAGCTCAATCTCGGGGCCAGGATGAATCAATACATGCTCCAGCTGCGCTAGCAACGGACCACTGGCCTCGCCAGCCTGCAAGTTGCAGTTACTTGCCAACAAAGCAAACAACACAAAACTCAATACCAAGATCGCAATCGCATGCCCGATGAACAAGAGCTTCATCACAGCGAAACCCCTCAAAGCGTCCTCCTCAAGGTCACATTTCCACTCAGCACTGTCCTGGTTAGGCCAAACCGACATTTTCTTACACCCTTTTAACCCAAATACATCAGTGTACAAGGACAAACCCAGTTGCAAAATCCAAGTGCCCTTAAAAACCAATCCAGAGGACAAGAAAAACTCGGCGAAATACGAACAGGGCCTAATCGACAAATACAGGCAAGAAAATGCACAAACTAGAGTCAATGCACCTAGCATATCATACACAGCGCCACCAAGACCCGAAATTCCCTTGCCGATCACAGAGTACTCAACGAAAAACGAAACCGCTGCGAAAACAAAGACGAACCCTTCATTGAAATTCAAAGGGTCGATGTTTTCACGGAAGATGATCAGAAGTACGAGTGCCCAGAACATGAAAATAGCGGCGGATTGCTGGAAGAAGGCGAAGCGGTAGGTGGGGTGGTGGCCGGAAAAGGCCAGAAAGAGGAAGATTTCGCAGAAGCAGGCGATGGGGAGGGCGATGGTGAGAGAGTACAAATCGAAGTTTCTCCATTTGGTTTCTGAGCAGTACCATGCTTTGGATTGGTAGAGAGATGGGTTCTTGAGGTAGAGGGAGGAGGAGCAGATGAAGCGGCGGAGGCCTATGGGAAAGAGGAGGACGAAGGCGGAGAAATGGGTTGCTAGTGATGCCATGTGAATTTTTGAATTTCTTGTGTTTGCTCCTTCTGGTACGTGTTGGTGAATTTCCTGTCTTTTTTTGTTTTGGTTCCCTCGTTCTTTCGTTGACGTTGTGATTTCTTGTGAACTTGTGAGGAGAGCTGTGAAATTCAGAGAGAGGTTTTTTACCCTTTATCCTTACTCTCAGAGAAGGTTAAAAACATTAAAAAAAAAAAAAAAATTTAATATATTTTTTTTTACACAAATGATAACATTAATAGGTTAATTGTTAAGTAATAAATAATTGATTTTCATTACTTCTGTTTTTTCAAAAGATAGACTTTATTAAATTCTAATTGAAATGTTTATATCCTCAGTCGAGATGTTAAAAGAAACTCGGGATCAATGCAATCTCATCTAAAAGAACCTCTAGTTTTGAATAAACGTTGCAACAGAATGTGCCGCTCAGTTGCCTTCTCAACGAACAAAGCAGTCGCCACATCAGTTGTAATAGCCTAAATGTCATACACTATGCTTTCGACCTCCGCAATTGATTTTCATTACTTGGGTAAAGTACCATTTGCGAGTCTACCACAAATTATCCTTCCTTTTTTGAGGTGAAAGTTGTCCTAGTTTCCACACTTTCACTTATTTTTTTGGGTAATTCTCAGTTTACTACTTTTAGGCAATCTCCAATTGAGAGGGCTAAATGTCTAAAAACCAAAAAATGACCTGATTTACCTAGAAACTCATCTCCAACTGAAGACTAGGCTATAATTCTATGGAACTCACAAGGCTATTATTTGGCTAAAGAGGCATCAGGTTGGCCAAATATAGCCCATTCTTAGCCTTTTTTTGGAGTCGAGCTCCTCAGTTGCAATGATTGATTTAAATTCAATAGCTAGATGTGAAAATATCCAAAGGTAGTTTAATTAAATTAACTAATAAATTTAAAGTATAAACTTAAAACTAATACATTGTTGAGGGGGCTAAATAGCCCCTTCGATTGGAGATGGTAACGAGTATGACCTGATACTATTCATTTAAAAATAATATTTTGCAGGGCTACAATTCTAGACGGGCTATGTTTAGCCCTTTCGGTTGGAGATGGTCTTAAGTTGATTGATTTTCAACATTTCATACATAAAGTTTATTCACCCCAATATGATACCTAGAGTGATAATTCTGAGACACTTTCATATATCCGTTAAGCTTTCTGTTAAAATAGCTGTTAACTTGCGACGTGGAGCCCTAAAGTGATAATTCTAAGATACTTTCATACATCCGTTAAACCTTCAGTTAAAATAGCTGTTAACATGTGACGTGAAACCCCCGTGGACAATAACTTGGCACCGCAAAGCCCATGGATATTAAAAAATTAGAAAAATTTTAAATTTAAAAGTTAGCCTAGTATACACATTAGCATACCCAACAAACCCAGCAAAACACAATTTCTCTTTGGATATATTGTGCAAGAGTGGAAAGTCGTGGAAGGCTGTGAAGTTGTATAAGGAGATGAAGAGTAAAGGGATCAAACTGGATGTGGTGACGTGTAATACAATTATTCGTGCCATTGGTCTCTCTGACGATGTTAATTTTTCAGATCGACTGTTGAGGGAGATGAAGGAATTGGGTGCGAACCCAATGTTGGGACGTATAATACAGTTGTGAAGCTTTTGCGCGAGAATGGGAGATGTAAGGAGGCATTCTCAGGGCTTTATCAAATGCCGAAGTTGGGTTGTGTGCCAGATGTGATCAAGTATCAGTGCATTTTTAAGCATCTAGAAAAGCCAAATGAGATTCTTAGATTGTTTGATAGGATGATTGAAAGTAGGGTTAATAAAATTTTACGGGATAATTTTTCATTGTATTACTTCCTTGAAATATATACATATACAATCCTTGTTCTATATGGAAACAATATTCAATAAAGGACACAACTATAAATCCTTCCTAATAAAGGACTCCTAATATTTACAATATATTTACATACTTATTTTTAATAACTCACATTTACAATCCCCCTCAAGTTGGTGCATAGATATCACGCATGTCCAACTTGACAAGTGAGTCATCAAACTTTCGACTACACACTGCATGAGTAAGAACATCCACAAGTTGCTCATCTGAATCCACAAACGGTATTGATACAATCTTCTTTTCAAGCTTATCTTTGATAAAATGTTGATCAACCTCTACATGCTTCGTTTTATCATGATGTACTGGATTATTAGCTATATCTCTTGCTGACTTGTTATCACAATACAACTTCATGGTATTTTTCGGCTTAAACCCAAGTCCCCAAATAAGTTTCCGTAGCCAAAGGATTTCACAGATTCCTTGAGCCATACCTCTCAGCTAAAGATCGTGACACCACCTTCTATTTTTTACTTCGCCATGTCACCAAATTCCCTCAAACAAAGGTAAAGTGTCGAGACTTCGACCGTCTATAAGTTACATCACCTGCCTAATTTGCATCAGTAAACCCTTCAATCCTCAAATGCCCCTATTTCCATACAAGACTCATTTTCCAGGTGCTGACTTCAAGTATGCCAAGATATGCATAACATCATCCATATGATCCACACTCGGTGAATGCATGAACTGACTCACAACACTCACAGCATAGGCAATATCAGGACGAGTATGAGCCAAATAAATTAGTCTCCCTACAAGCCTCTGATATCTACCTTTATCAACCGGTTTCTGATTCAGATCCAAACACAAATAATGCTTCTCAACAATAGGGGTCTCTACTGGCTTACACCCCAACATACCAGTTTCTTTTAATAAATCCAGTACATACTTACGTTGAGACAAGAAGGACGACTGAGCAACTTCAACTCCCAGAAAATACTTCAAATCGCCTAAGTCCTTCATCTCGAATTCGGCCGCAAGGTTTCCTTGCAACTTGGACATCTTGTCAACGCCGTCTCCTATTATAATCATGTCATCTACATAGATAATTAAGGTTGTCACTTTACTCTGTCTACGCATCACAAATAAAGTATGATTAGAATGACTCTGACAATATCCATTCCTTTTCATGACTTGAGTAAATCTATCAAACCATGCACGAGGCTATTGCTTAAGTCGATAGAGTGACTTATGCAACTGACATACTCCAGTGTTCCCACCATTGCTATAGCCAGATGGAAAATCCATATACACTTCTTCCTCCAAATTCCCATGGAGAAACACATTTTTCACATCAAACTGTTTTAATGGCCAATCCATATTTGCAGCTAAAGAGATAAGAACACGTACCGTATTCATCTTGGCAACTGGGGAGAAAGTCCCCTGGTAATCCACCCCATATGTTTAGGTATACCCTTTAGCCACCAACCTTGCTTTGTATCTGTCTAATGTTCCATCAACCTTATATTTAACTATAAATACCCACTAACATCCCACTACCTTCTTTCCTACGGGTAGCATCATCACCTCCTAAGTATTATTTTTCTGCAATGCCAACATCTCCTCATCCATTGCTTTTGCCCACTTTGGATCTTTTAAAGCTTCCTCCACTCGAGTTGGTACCTGAATAGACTCCATATTACTCACCAATGTCTGACACTCTGGTGCAAGCTTATTGCATGATACATAGTTGGCTATCAGATACTTTACCTTCCCTTTAGGAGAAAACCTATTAGAAGGCCCACCTCGATTTTGTCTTGGTGGCAATTTATAAGTACTCACATTATTACTCGGATTAGTTACACAATCATTCTACGATACTTACCTCAAGCATATTCAGATAGGATGTATTGAGCAACATTTCAGAACTAGAGAGAGAGGGTGTATTGGGCTCGGCAAAGGGCTGCTGAACAACAAGGTTGTTCTCGGCAGTAGCTGGCTGAGACTCTCATATAGGTTCAGTCAGAATCGGCCGAACATCAGCCATGGCACCTCCGGCCGAATGGTTTATACACTCGATACCCACTGTACATTCGGCACCAACCAACCAACTCAGATTACCAACAGTGTTTTCCCCTTGGTGATTTGAAGTTGAAGGTACGGAAGTGTAGAAATATTTCGTTTCAGAGAAGGTCACATCCATAGTTACATACATATGTTGAGTCTCAGGAAGGTAACATTTATACCCTTTTTGGTGAGACGAGAAGCCCACAAAGACACACCGTAGTGCTCACGGATCCAATTTACTACGATGTATTTTTTGAATAGGAACATAAGCCACACAACCAAATACTCGAAGGGTGAGAGTATTACTTGATACCACTAGAGCATGTTGAGTGAGGACTTGAAGAGGTGTTTGAAACCCAACCCTCCGAGAAGGCATACGATTAATGACATACAAAGCATAGGTAACAGTTTTAGGCAAAAAACGTTAAGGAACCGAGGCCCCAAGGAGCAAGGCACGTGCTGTTTCCAAAATGTGGCAATTTTTACGCTTTGCAACCCCATTTTGTTGTGGGGTATGCAGACACGTGGTTTCATGGAGAATCCCTTAATCACGGAGAAACTCTGACAACTAAAAAATTGATGTATTCTCCTCCATTATCAGAATGTAACACTTTAATAACTGAAGAATATTGCGTTGAATCATCTGAGCAAATGACCAAAATATTGCACTAACATCACTTTTATTTTTCAACACATAAAGCCATGTCATAGTAGTGCAATCATCAACAAATGTAACAAACCACCTAAATCCTTAAGAAGTAGCAACTGGAGAAGGCGCCCAAATATCGGAATGTACAAGATTAAAAGGAAGAGGTTTTTTATTCATATTAGGCGGAAATGAAGCACAATGGCTTTTAACAAGAATACATACTTCACAATGTAAGTCTGATTCATTTATTCCACTAAATAAACTAGGCAACATAAGTCTTAAATATCTAAAAGATGCATGGCCTAATCGACAATGCAATAACCATACTTCTTGTAAATTACTATCACAGAACACTCGGACTGCATGAGCTCTACCAGGAACGACATCATCCATATAGTACAACCCCTCTCTCCCAATTATCTCCTTGGTTTGAATATCCTGAAGTAGACAAAAGGACGGATACATTAGAACAAGACAATCTAATTGTTCAGTAACTTGTGGTATGGAAAGTAAATGATGTGATAAAGATGGAACAAGTAAACATCGGTGTAAAGGGAGAAAAACTGTGAGATACACGACAACAACACCAACAACAGGTGCACGAGTACCATTAGCAGTTGCAATATATTCCTGTGAGATGTTGTCATACATTGAAACATATTATTATCGTATGTCATATGATTCGTTCCACCAGAGTCCAGAATCCAACCTGTATGATGCTCAGTATTGGAGGCCAAAAAAACATGCCCTACAGTATCCGCGGTGGAGGACGAGTCACCATGGGTAGGACGAGTCAACAAAGTTTGACTTGGGTCAATGGAGGTAGTCTTGGCCTCCTTAGCTTTTGGTAGAGCAGTAGCTAAGGAGGCATAACCTCCATTATTTCCCACACTCACACGCTTCTTTGCACACAACTTCTTCTTCAATTTTGGAAACCAATCAGGTACCCCATGCTTGGCAAAACATGTATCCTCAGTATGATGGGTTTGTCCACATAAAGTACACTTTAAATCATCTTTATTTTCTCGGGTAAAGGCATGAGAATTTAAAGAGTGATTAGAAGGATTATTAGGACGAAAGGTAGCAGTTGGCCGAAAAACTATGGCCATGGACAGCAGCCCTCCTTGGTTGTTACTCCCACCCATCATAGTGGCATGTCGTTGTGCTTCATGCCAAACATCAGAAAACACCTCCTCAACAGATGGTAAGGGTTAAGTATGTTGATGCACAAAACCGGAGGGGTCTTGGAACAACGTAAATCTGACCGTGAATCTGCAAGAAAGTAAATAACACAAGATGTATCGTGGTTCACCCCAATGTTTGGGCTACGTCCACACTGATTATTTTATTTCTCTGATAAGTGAGGGGAGTGAGGGAGAGAGTTTCTGAGGGTGAGAGAACTCTTCCCATGGCCTAAGAAATGGCCTTTGAGGGTGAGAGTGAGGCCTTCTCTAATTGTGAAGGTGAGGGGCCCTTTTATAGAATAAGGACCCCTCACTTATTACATATTTGCCCATTCTTTTATCACATAATTACATTTAAGTCCCTGAGTATTTGTACGAGATCTAAATACAAGGCCCTAAATATGGTATAAACAGTAGTCCCCCAAGTTTTCAGTCAAGAAAGTCTTTTGGCTGGAGACTTGAAATTCAGTCCATGTGTGGGCCGAAGTAACTAGATGTTGTCTTGAACTGATGTTCGATATGAGGCGGTGCTCAATCTAAAATGATGCTCAACTAGAAGTAGCACATGCTGCGAGGCTGCTCGGCTCGTGGCTTATGTTGCCTTGGTTGGCTTGGCTTGTGGCGTTGAATGTGAGGGAGTCCTTTTTATAGAATAAAGGCTCGCTCCTCAATACATGAGTGATGTGCTAGAGTTGATGCTTTCTAATGATGGTGAGGGAGTCCCTTTTATAAAATAAGGGCTCGCTCCTCAGTACATGAATAATGGGTTAGGAGTGATGCTCGTGGCGATACGGTTGCTCAGTTGGCGGCGATGCTCTCTAATGAAGGTGAGGGAGTCCCTTTTATAAAATAAGGGCTCGCTCCTCAATACATAAATATAGGCTAGAGTTGATGCTCGCGGCGAGGCGGTTGCTCAGTAGGCGGCGATGCTCTCTAATGATGGTGAGGGAGTCCCTTTTATAGAATAAGGGTCCGCTCCTCAATACATAAATACGGGCTAGAGTTGATGCTCTCTAATGGTGGTGAGGGAGTCCCTTTTATAGAATAAGGGTTTGTTCCTCAATACATGAATGATGGGCTAAAGTCCCCCAAGTATTTTTCATGAGGCCCAGTTGAGGCCCGATATATGGTACATAATGTAGTCCCCCAAGTCTTCGGTCAATAGAGTCTGTTGGCTGGAGACTTTAAATTGAATCCATGTATGGGCTGAAGTGGCGATTGTTCGGAGGCGGTATTTGTATACCATGCACTGAAGCTTTGTAGGTAAAGCTTTGTAAGTGAAGCTTTGAAGCTGGAGCTTTGTAAATGAAGCTTTGAAGCTGGAGCTTTGTAAATGAAGCTTTTGAAGCTAGAGCTTTGTAAATGAAGCTTTTGAAGCTAGAGCTTTTGTAAATGAAGCTTTTGAAGCTAGAGCTGTGTAAATGAAGCTTTCGAAGCTAGAGCTTTTATAAGTGAAGCTTTTGAAGTTGATTGACATAAGTGATGCTTATGAATGTTTTTGTTGATTGACATGAGTGATGCTCATGGATGTTGACATGAGTTATGCTTATGCATGTTGACATGAGTGATGCTCATGAATGTTTATGTATGATTGATATGTAAATAACACAAGATGTATCGTGGTTCACCCTAAGGTTTGGGCTACATCCACACTGATTATGTATTTATTTGAGGGCAAGAGAGCTCTGAGAGTGAGAGCTTTAAGAAGGGGTGAGAGGGCCTAGGAATTGGCCTCTGAGGATGAGAATGAGCCTCCCCTAATTGTGAGGGTGAAGGGTCCTTTTATAGAATAAAGACTCTTTACTTATTACATATTTGCCCCTTCCTTTATCACATAATTACATTTAAGTCCCTTGAGTATTTGTACGAGATCTAAATATGAGGCCCTAAATATGGTATAAACAGTAGTCCCCAAGTCTTCAATCAAGAGAGTATTTTGGCTGGAGAGTTGAAATTCAGTCCATGTGTGGGCCGAAGTAACTATATGGTGTCTTGAACTGATGCTCGATGTGAAGCAATGCTCAATCTTGAAAAGATGCTCGACTAGAAATAGCACATGCTGTGAGGCTGCGAGGCTCGTGGCTTATGTTGCCTTGGTTGGCTCGGCTTTGTGGCGTTTAAAGGTGAGAGAGTCATTTTTATAGAATAAGGGCTCACTCCTCAATACATGAATGATGGGCTAGAGTTGATGCTCTCTAATGATGGTGAGGGAGTCCCTTTTATAAAATAAGGGCTCGCTCCTCGGTACATAAATAATGGGTTAGGAGTGATGCTCGCGGCGAGGCGGTTGCTTAACTGGCGACGTTGCTCTCTAATGATGGTGAGGGAGTCCCTTTTATAAAATAAGGGATCGCTCCTCAATACATGAACAATGGGTGCTCTCTAATGAAAGTGAGGGAGTCCCTTTTATAGAATAAGGGCTCGCTCCTCAATACATAAGTAATGGGCTAAGTCCCCTAAGTATTTTTCATGAGGCCCAGTTGAGGCCCAATATATGGTACATAATGTAGTCCCCCAAGTCTTCGGTCAATAGAGTCTGTTGGCTGGAGACTTCAAATTGAATCCATGTATGGGCCGAAGTGGCGGTTGTTCGGAGGCGGTATTTGTATACCCTGCACTAAAGCTTTGTAGGTGAAGCTTTGTAGGTGAATCTTTGCAAGTGAAACTTTGAAGCTAGAGCTCGTAAATGAAGCTTTTGAAGCTAGAGCTCTGTAGCTCTGTAAATGAAGCTTTTGAAGCTTTTTGACATGAGTGATGCTCATGAATGTTTATGTTGATTGACATGAGTGATGCTCATGGATGTTGTCATGAGTGATGCTTATGAATGTTAACATGAGTGATGCTCATGAATGTTTATGTATGATTGTCATGAGTGATGCTCATGAATGTTTATGTATGAATGACATGAGTAATGCTTATGTATGTTTTGAAGTACTTGGCGTACTTTTGATCACCTGGTTGGTGGCATGAAGGAGAGTACGGGTTGTACATTTCATCACCTGGTTGGTGGCATGAATGGCTAGTTGCCAAATGATATTAGAGTACGGGTTGTACATTTCATCACCTGGTCGGTGGTAATAGCGGCAGGTTGCCGAATAATTTTTGGAGTATTGGGCGTACTTTTGGTCACCTGGTTGGTGGTGATAGCGGTAGGTTGCCGAATAATTATGAAGTATTGGGCGTACTTTTGATCGCCTGGTTGGAGATATTTTAGGCTTATGGGCCTTCGCCCTCTACACAACATTCCAGCCCATTTATTTTGGGCTTTGCCGTTTTTTTTTTAGTTACCCTCTGATGGGGGTTTATACATATGTCTCCGAAAGATAGGAAAAATAAATTACATCATTCAAAAAATCAATAAAGCAGTATGCGTTGCTTTTGCTTTTGCTTTTGTTTTTTTTGCTTCGCTTTTGTGAGGGTGATGGAGCTGTCTGATGGCCTTTCTTTTCTTTTTGTTGTATAAGTGCGACAAAGCATGGTAACACATGTGAAGAGTTATCCCCTTTGTCCAAGTGGGTTGTTGAAGATAACCCATCCTGATTGCAGCACCACAAGCCTGCACCTTGGCAGCATAAGTATGCCTTTTTCCATGTGGTCGACAAAAACAAAAGTAACTCATGACCCAAAAGACATCTGCTGGCGGTCAATATAATCAGATGCTCCAGCTTATATTTTAAATCCACCTCACCCCTGTCTCCCAACTTGGAAAAGTAATCCTCTGCTTCTGTAACCATCTGATCCACATGTCTTCCAGTTCATGGGATCTGGTGTGTTGGCTGCCATGCGTACATCCTGGTGGCTGTAAAATTTAGTGCTCCAATGACCCAAAATCTTCGAGCAACTCAGAATGATGGGCTTGATAAGCAGTTTAACTCATGTATCATGCCAATAACACAATGCACTGCTGCATTTTTAGAGAGAGAAGTCGAAGGTCTTCTTGAGATTTGATCGAATACTCCATCGCAGTCTCAGCCTCTCAAGGTCTCTAGAGCAGGATTTCTCTTGAGTCGAGTTGCGATCTTAGCTTCGCCTTGTATCTATTCTCGGCTTCAAGAACTGGTCGGAGAATGGGAAGGGAGACGTGGGACAGACGGCGGGTGAGCTGCTTCATGGTGTTTGCTGATGTACGGACGGTGGCAAATCGAATGGTGTAAGTGAAGCTGAGGGACCTGAGGGAGGTCTGTTGCTTCTTGAGCATAAAAAATCCAACTGGACAGTGCCTACTAGAAAGAGTCACCAACAGACGGCTTTTGAAGCAGAAGACGAAAAAAAAATCGAGTTTATGGGCCTTTCAAAATCTGATTCTGGCCACCCAAGTCAAGGAATCGAAGCCTCTCCATAGCCATAAGCCTAATCTACGTATCCGCCCAGTGCTCCTTTGGAATCCTCCCTTTCCCACTCTCCACAGGCTCCTGCAGCAACACACATGCCGATTCCGGATCCTCTGCATACGCCGAGAGCCCAGGATTGACCCGCATCGACACCAACCCATCATTTTCAAAATCAAATGTGGCACCATTACCGCCGTCGACTATGTACTTGAATACATGGATCTGACGCCCTGTACTCCCGCCGTCGATGACAATCTCGTACGGTTTCGTACCACAATTTCTCCAGATTCACGTGGAAATGAGAAGGTAGCATACTGTGAGGACGAGTGCGATGACGACTGAGGCGATGATTAAGAGGCTCGATCTGGGGTTTCCTTTCAGACTCACGGCGAAGCTCCGGGGTTTCTTAAACCGGGCTGAACCTGACTCCCTATTAGAGACACAGATGGAGCATAAACCAGCGCCGTGGTTTTAGTTTCAAGATCGGGCTTGGTGTAAGGATCTCGGGACCTGGGTGGATGGCATCGAGGAGGGAGGTGAGAGAGCGATGGTTACGACGATGTCGTTGATGGCGACTGCGGTGGAAGAAGCAGCGGACGTAGCTATGGAAGCAAGCGATGGTGAAGACTACGTCGAAGAGAATGACAACTAAGCAGAGGCAGAGGAGGAGCAGCAGCTATGGAAGGGGAAAACGAAGAAAATGAGCTGTAACATCTTCAACGAAATACTGAGGCACTCGCAGTTGGGAGATCTTTGGGGCAAACAGCTGTCGCAGCTCTTCTTAATGCAGAGGTGGTAGTGGTTTCTCCTCCTCTGATGGTGGATTGAATGATAGATTTGATTATCCTTCCTTCGACTTTGACCCCGTCGACATCAGAGGGAAAGCCTACGACTGACTAGATGGATATGGGCCTCAACTTCGTGGGCTGTCATGGTAGTATCCTCCGTTATGGGCATAGCAGTGGTTCATATCACAGATTGAAAAGATGGCAACAGCTTTGTAAATTCGAAGTTTGAGAGAGAGAGAAAGAGTTCTGTGTCTGTGTCTTTGTGTGGGTTTTTGCAGATTCATGGCGGAGGTGAAAAATTGAGAGAGAACTGACATAACTTTTTGTATCGTTTCCCACAGACGGCGCTAAATGTTGATGCAAATAACCGGAGGGGTCTTGGAACAACGTAAATCTGACCGTGAATCTGCAAGAAAGTAAATAACACAAGATGTATCGTGGTTCACCCCAATGTTTGGGCTACGTCCACACTGATTATTGTATTTCTCTGAGAAGTGAGGGGAGTGAGGGAGAAAGCTTCTGAGGGTGAGAGAACTCTTCCCATGGCCTAAGAAATGGCCTCTGAGGGTAAGAGTGAGGCCTCCCCTAATTGTGAGGGTGAGGGGTCTTTTTATAGAATAAGGACTCCTCACTTATTACATATTTGCCCCTTCCTTTATCACATAATTACATTTAAGTCCCCAAGTATTTGTACGAAATCTAAATACGATGCCCTAAATATGGTATAAACAAAGTACATAGAATATCACTACGTACTTTATCAAAGATATCATCCAAACTTGCCAAAAAAGCATACACACGATCAATTTGAATTTCTTCTCGAAGGGTCTTGAGATCTGTAGCACACTCTATCTTGATTGGTCTTCTTTGATCTAACTCCTGCTAAACGGACTTGAGGTCAGCGTAATACATACCAACCGACCGACCCTCTTGACAGAGTATGAAAGATTTAACCTTCAATTCATAAATTTGAAAAATATCCGAACCATCATAGTAGGTCTGAGCCACCTCTTCCCAAACTTCTTTACCAGTACGCAGGTGAATAAAAAATCCCATGATAGTGAGTTCCATGGAATTGATCAACCACCCTTTTACTATTGCATTCATTGTCTCCCACGTCTCATACTTAGCAGGCTCTTTGGTACTCCCTGTCACAAAGCCTTTCGTATCGCATCCAGCGATGTGCATCTCTAAAACTTTCAACCAAAAAGGATAATTCGATCCATTTAGCTTCATGGTGTTTGGTACAGCAAACGCATCATTCTGAATAACAACAAGATTCAATACTAGATTATTGGTTGGGTTACAAACACTTCCCTCCAATTTCAAAATCCCGTTATCCTCCAAAGACGCCATTCTGTCTTACAAGAAACTACACAGCAGATCAGCACATCCACGGGGATACTTTGACACAGCAATACTCCTACTCACACACGGTAATATCTCACACACACACACACACGCAGCCTGATGTTCTGCAAGGGAATTGCAGAAAAAAATAGTCGGCTGTGCACAGCAGCGGAAGAAAAATATTTTAGGGTTACGGCAACCTAGGCTCGGATGCCAAATAGAATTTTACGGGATAATTTTTCATTGTATTACTTCCTTGAAATATATACATATACAATCCTTGTTCTATATGGAAACAATAATGAATAAAGGACATAACTATAAATCCTTCCAAATAAAGGACTCCTAATATTTACAATATATTTACATACTTATTTTAATAACTCACGTTTACAGGGTTCAGCCAAGGATGTACACTTTCGTGATGCTTATGAAGAAGTTTGGGATATGGGGATTCTTGAGACCAATGTGTCTCTTATGGAATAGGATGGAAACACTTGGGGTGTAGTCCTGCTGGGTCTGCTTGCAATGCTTTAATCGATGCTCTGGTGGAGAAAGGAATGTTAGACACGGTTCGGCAGTATGAGGAAGAGATGCTAGGAAGGGGTCTTTCAGCTAGCTAAGCCAAGTAAGGAGTTGGGAACGAAAATGGTGAGCAGTGATGATGGGTAGTTGAAAGATGATTTGTACAGCTTCTAAATTACCGACACCCGTATCTGGAATGCATGACCATTTCCACCTACATCCTTTCTGTTGAAAAGAAAATAGTAGTAAGGGCATACCATCTGAATAACGCACTATGTACTGAATGATATGGTATATAAGGTTCACAGATAACTGCAGATCACTTGATGACCTTTTGTGCTGGGCTTGTTATAGAGCGGACACCTATTTCCTGCTCATAAGCAAACTAAATGTTGAAAACCTTTTTGATCAAGGACATTGCATACATCCAATGTACCTGAGACTACTGCTTTGCATTGAAGCTGTTAACTGCATTGGCTGTCCACACTCCTTCCAGACAATGCTTTTAATAAAACATATACACAAGTGAGAAGAAAGAGTTGGAATCCTGGAAGAAGAGTTTTGCATTGATGCCATAATCCTTCCCCTTCATGGTTCATAGCAGCTTGAAATGCAGGCAAGCAAAGATTTTTTTAATGGTGATGTAATTTCGGGGACTGGTGTGGTCGATGATGTTTCATCTTTCCCATAAAGGTATATGTATTGAGTCCTCGACCTCCAAAGTGTCAGAGTTTATTGTGGTAGTGGCGGAAAGCATTGCTGAAATTTCTATGAATGTTGGTGCTACCCTAACTCTGCCTGTGTAAGTTTATCTTACATTGCCGGTCCCAAGCCCGGATAAAGGAGGAGGGGGAGGGCGTCAGGTAGTCGACAGCCGGCACTCCATGGTTACGTCGAATCCTTATGAAAATGAATCCAGAACGAAATCGCGCTAAAGCTAGGGCGTCACCCGTAAGTGGCGCGCTGTGTGGCCCGAGCACAGTGATAAATGAGCAAGGGTCGCTGTATCTCCATTGGCACCCGGATGCAGTGTTAAATGAGCAAGGGGGCCATAGAAACTTCTTTTCGAACGACTCCACTCAAAGTTGTTTGGGAGCATATGCTCCTATCAACTTTACACGGGACACACAAAAGAAGTACTTTGATCCTATTAGATGGGGGAGGGTGAAGAAGCTAGGACAGAAGGGTAGAGTTCAAAAGAGCAAAATGCGTTTAGGAACGTGGAATATAGGAACCTTAACGGGAAAATCTATGGAAGTAGTGGAAGTTATGGTGAGGAGAAGGATAAATATTATGTGCCTACAAGAAACTAAGTGGGTTGGTCGTAAGGCAAAGGATCTAGAAAACTCAGGGTTTAAACTTTGGTATTCGGGCACAAATAGAACGAGAAACGGTGTTGGCATCATCGTGGACAAGACCTTGACACAAGATGTTGTAGATGTCAAGAGGGTAGGAGATAGAATCATGGCAATCAAGATTGTAATAGGACAAGAACTTATCAATGTGATTAGTGCGTACGCACCTCAAGTAGGGTTGGATACGAGTTTGAAGGAGAAATCTATTTATAGGAGGAGATTTAAATGGACACGTGGGCAGGGAGACAGGCAACTATGGAGGTTTTCATGGTGGCCATGGTTTTGGGGAGAGAAATGAGGATGGGGAAGCTATCTTGGATTTTGCAATGGCATATGATCTTTTCTTAGCCAACACCTTCTTTAAGAAGAGAGAAGAACATGTGATCACTTACAAGAGTGGGTCGTCAAAAACACAAATAGATTTTCTTCTAATGAGGAAAGGGGATCGTATAACTTGTAAGGATTGCAAAGTTATACCGGGAGAGAGCTTGGCTAATCAACATCGCTTGTTGGTGATGGATGTATATATCAAAAGAGTGAGAAAAAAGAACAAGACTTGGAAGTGCCCAAGGACTAGATGGTGGAATCTAAAAGAAGAAAAACAAGCCATTTTCAAAGAGAAAGTAATCACCCGTGTGTGTGGGATAGAGAGGGGGAAGCTAGCCAAATGTGGGATTCCATGGCTAGTTGTATCCGAAAAGTAGCAAAAGAGGTATTAGGAGAGTCCAAGGGTTTTGCTCCACACCAAAAGGAATCTTGGTGGTGGAATGAGGAGGTACAAACAAAGGTGAAGGCTAAGAAGGAATGTTGTAGAGCCTTTTACAAGGATATGACCGATGAAAATGGTGAAAGGTATAGAAAAGCGAAGCAAGAGGCGAAAAAAGCTGTGAGAGAAGCTAAGTTAGCGGCTTATGACGATATGTATAAGCGACTAGATACCAAAGAAAGAGAGTTGGATATCTATAAACTAGCTAGAGCAAGGGAAAAAAAGACAAGGGACCTAAACCAAGTGAGGTGCATCAAGGATGAGGATGGAAAGGTTCTTGCTACAGAGAACGCGGTCAAAGACAGATGGAGAGGTTATTTTCATAATCTTTTCAATGAAAGACATGAAAGGAGTGCTTCTTTAGGGGACTTGAGTAACTCAGAAGAGTGTAGAAACTACTCCTTTTATCGTCGAATCCGGAAGGAAGAAGTGGTTGTAGCTTTGAAGAAGATGAAGCATAGAAAAGCAGTGGGCCCAGACGATATACCGATCGAAGTGTGGAAAGTTTTGGGAGAGACAGGTATAACATGGCTCATTGACCTTTTCAATAGGATTTTGAAAACGAAGAAGATGCCAAATGAGTGGCGAACGAGCACTTTGGTGCCTATTTACAAGAATAAGGGCGACGTACAAAATTGCATGAACTATAAGGGTATTAAGCTAATGAGTCATACAATGAAGCTCTGGGAGAGAGTCATTGAGCATAAATTGAGGCAAGAGACACGGGTTTCGGACAACCAATTCGGGTTCATGCCAGGGCGCTCAACCATGGAGGCAATCTATCTTTTACGAAGATTGATGGAAAGATATAGAGATGGGAAAAAGGATTTACACATGATCTTTATAGATTTGGAAAAAGCGTATGATAGGGTCCCAAGAGACATTCTTTGGAGGATTTTAGAGAAGAAAGGAGTACGAGTAGCATATATACAAGCTATAAAGGATATGTATGAAGGAGCAAAGACTGCCGTAAGAACTCATGAAGGACAAACCGAAAGCTTTCCCATAACTGTAGGATTACATCAAGGCTCATCCTTAAGTCCTTACCTTTTTGCGTTGATAATGGATGAGTTAACAGGACATATTCAAGATGATATTCCTTGGTGTATGCTTTTCGCAGACGATATAGTGTTGATAGATGAAACTCAGGAAGGGGTAAATGCAAAGCTTAACCTTTGGAGAGAAGTGTTGGAATCTAAAGGTCTTCGCCTAAGTCGATCAAAGACAGAATATATGGAGTGCAAGTTCAGTGCAAATGGAGGCCAAAACGAGTTAGGGGTGAGGATCGGAGATCAAGAAATACCAAAGAGCGACCGTTTTCGTTACCTAGGATCTATCTTGCAAAAGAACGGAGAATTAGATGGAGATCTCAACCAAAGAGTGCATCCGGCGTGTTGTGTGACCGTCGTATGCCACTGAAGCTCAAGGGAAAATTTTATAGGACGACAATAAGGCCGGCGATGCTGTATGGCACAGAATGTTGGGTTGTGAAGCATCAACACGTACACAAAATGGGTGTAGCGGAGATGAGGATGCTTTGTTGGATGTGTGGGCACACGAGAAATGATAAGATTAGGAATGAGGATATCCGGGGTAAAGTAGGAGTAGCCGAAATTGAAGGAAAGATGAGAGAAAATCGATTACGGTGGTTTGGACATGTGTAAAGAAGGCCTACTGACGCTCCGATTAGAAGATGCGACTATGGGACAGAGGTTCAGGGCCGAAGGGGTAGAGGAAGACCTAGGAAAACTTTGGAAGAGACTCTAAGAAAAGACTTAGAATACTTGGATCTAACGGAGAACATGACACAGGACCGAGCACAATGGCGTTCTAAGATTCATATAGCCGACCCCACTCAGTGACTTGGATTTTCCAAGTCTCCAACCGAGAAGTTTTCCTCACTCGGGAAATTAAGGGAACACTACCTCAACCTACATGCTCCACTCACAAAGCTTCAACATACAAGCTTCAACAAAAGAAAAATTCAAAGAACTTAGCGAAGAAGGCTTTGGTGTATTTAACACAATACGTTGAAATGAAGCAAAGCTTATTTATTGATATCCCCGATAAGTTACAAATATGTACATATACATGAGTCAAAATAAACAAACAAGATGGAGCCTTCACAAAGGTTGCTTAGGAGAAGTCTCAGCAGTCGGTAGAGCCCCAGAAAGAGAAGGCACCGGAGGGGGATCATTCGGAGCCTCAGTATTGGACAGAACCCTAGAAGGAGGAGGCATCAGAGGTTGATCATTTGGAGCTTCATTACACGGTACAGCCCTAGAAGACGAAGGCAATAAATGCCTTTGGAACAAACCCACAAACCTCTGAAGATCAAGTAAAACCTGACCATCAGATTCCTTCATCTGGTCAAGCTTCCTCTTCATGTTTGTAGCATAGTCATGTGCGAGCCGGTACAACTGTTTATTCTCATGCTTGAGCCCTCTAATCTCCTGTTTGAGACTCATCACTTCAGCCGCCAATGATTCAACTTGGCGGGTTCAAGCAAATAGGCGTTGGGCCATATTAGACACAGAACCTGCACACTGAACACTGAGAGCTAGAGAATCCTTAACAGCCAACTCATCAGACCGTTTGGAAAGTAGTCTGTTATCTTTGAGAGTGAGAAGGTTCCTGGCCACCACCACAGCGGTCATATCATTCTTCATCACGGAATCCCTAACAGTAAGAGGACCAGTAGAGCTGACGAAGGATGGGCACCATATGTTGTCTGGAAAAGGCGTGGCTGCCTCTTCAACAAGGTTCAAGTCAAAACAACGGTCGGAGGGGCCAAACATTTTCAAAGGTGTTGAAGAGAGAAAAGGTCGCGGACAAATCAAGATCTTAGAAGTGCAAGAATGGAGCTTCTACTGGTGGAGATTCAAGTGTGCTTTGGAACTTAATGCCAGCCTTTATAAAAATCTGCATTCGACGGAGCTTCAGAAATCGAAGAGGCGCCTGCTCAGAAATCGAAGAGGCATTTACTTTCTCAAAAGTTGGGCTGCTCAGAGACCACGAGGGTCGATCTCAGAAATCGAAGAGGCGTTTGCTTTCTCAAAAGTTGGGCTACTCAAAGACCACGAAGGTCGATCTTAGAAATCGAAGAGGCGCTTGCTTTTTCAAAAGCTGGGCTGCTCAGATACCACGAGGGCCGATCTCAGAAATCGAAGTGGCACCTACTTTTTCAGCCTTGTCAGCACCTGTCACACGCACACTCAGCTTTGCAAAAATTACGGGCATTCTGTTGAAGATTTCTGGTGAAGTAGAAAGCATATGAATCTTACTGTTCAATCACCCACTTTCCACACGCAACATTAGCTTATGGGTACCACATATAACTTTGCCAAAGTTCTCTGACAAAGTTGAGACACGTGAAGCTTGCAGCTTCCACTACATCGCTCTGACCAAGAAGGGTAAAAGAATAGCAAAGAAACAGCACTAACAAAGTTTAGACACATAAATTTTGAAGGTCTAGCTACCATATTATTACCCACAAGGGTAAAGGAACAGTACCACTGCTAGATAATTGGAAAGTCCCTGTGTGTCAACCTCTGTGCTCCGTGGCAAGGTAGACTAGCAAACATGCCCAACCATTACTCACATTCGAGAAAACACTCCCAACAAGATTGCTTGCTCCAAAATCGAAGAGGCACCACCCTTCGAATCTCGAGAGCCAGACTCCCAACATGATTACTTTCTCAAAAATTGAAGAGACACCGCTCTCCGAATCTCGAGAGCCAGACCCCCAGCAGGATTGCTTTCTCAAAAATCGAAGAGGCATCGTTCTCTGAATCTCGAGAGCCAGATCCCCGACAGGATTGCTTGTTCGAAAACCGAAGAGGCACCACTTTCTCAACTTCGAGAGCCAGACCTCCTTGGATAAAGCTTGTCTGTAATCTTCACACGCAACATCAACTTTCCAGATACCACAGACCACTTTTTCAAAGTGCTCTGACAGTGTTAAAACATGTGAAGCTGGCAGCTCCCACTACCGTGCTATGACCAAGCAGGGTAAAGGAATAGCATTACTACTTGTTGTTAGGGAGACTCCTATATATGTCGACCTCCATCCCCAACGGACAGGAAGACCTGCAAAAATGCTCAACCCTTCCTCATATCTGAGAGGGCACTCCCAACGAAGCCTTTCGAAATATTCAGCTTTCTTTCCCCCCGATAATACCTCTGCAAACAAGCTATACTAGAGCAAGAATATCTCATATCATCAGGGTTAAAAGCAAGAGTATCTCATATCATGCTTTTTCCCTGTCTTTTCCTTTGGCCTTGTTCTTACCTGCAAGACAAGGAGAAAAAGAGCAATCAGTCAGCACTTGGAATCAAGCTTCCAGTCAGGAACTGACTGCCTGGAACCCCTTACCTGATTACTTACCTGGCATTGCTCTCGAGTACTCATCTTCAACATCTTATGCTTCCAGGGAAGATACCGCATCTGCCTGAGGAACAGATAGGGCAAGTGAGAAGGATACAAGGAAGCATGTGGAGATAAGCGTAACAGCACACGTGCCGATACATCCACTACTTTGTCAAAAGCAAAAGTATCCTATATCAGTAGGGTCGAACGTACTCTAGATTTGATGGACTTGTTTTGACCCTCAAATTCTTCAGTCGGCCTTATACTCTGGAGGAAACCAGAAAACCCTCCAGCCCAGTTTAAGAATAAGTCTGTGGAAAGTTACTTCTTCAAAAGCAAAAGTATCTCATATCATCTCTTCTCATTTTTCTTCTCTTTATCCTTCATGCTGCCTGCAAGATAGGGAGAATGAGAACAATCAGCCGGAACTCGAAATCAAACTTCTGATCTGGGACTGATTGCTTGGAGCTCTGATTGCTTACCTTGTCTGTCACCTCTTTCAGCAAATCCCCTAGCTCGGCGACTTGGGGGACTCCTACTACATGGTTTGTATCGCGCTTGACCAAGCCTGAAACTACAAGTAAGCTTCAAGTGAAATTGATACATTACCTTGTGCATCTCCACCAGTTAAAGATACCACCCCTGGATGGAGGAAGAGTACTTACAGAGAAGATGCCACATCTACCTATGAGACAGATAAGGCAAGTGAAGATGATACCACACTTCGGTACTTAGAAGTTTCGTGATTACGAGATCATTCTCCCACAATATTTCCTAATGTCATTTGTACTAAATCATTCACTTGTACTCACCAAAGGAGAGCTTGAACCTATGTACTTGTGTAAACCCTTCACAATTAATGAGAACTCCTATATTCCGTGGACGTAGCCAATCTGGGTGAACCACGTACATCTTGTGTTTGCTTTCCTGTCTCTATCCATTTATATACTTATCCACACTAATGACCGGAGCAATCTAGCGAAGATCACAAAAAGTGACCGTTTTCGCTACCTAGGATCTATCTTGCAAAAGAACGGAGAATTAGATGGAGATCTCAACCATAGAATACAAGCTGGATGGATGAAGTGGAAGAGTGCATCCGGCGTGTTGTGGGACCGTCGTAGGCCACTGAAGCTCAAGGGAAAATTTTATAGGACGGCAATAAGGCCAGCGATGCTGTATGACACAGAATGTTGGGCGGTGAAGCATCAACACGTACACAAAATGGGTGTAGCGGAGATGAGGATGCTTCGTGGGATGTGTGGGCACATGAGAAAGGATAAGATTGGGAATGAGGATATCCGAGGTAAAATAGGAGTAGCCGAAATTGAAGGAAAGATGAGAGAAAATCGGTTACGGTGGTTTGGACATGTGCAAAGAAGGCCTACTGACGCTCCGGTTCGAAGATGTGACTACGGGACAGAGGTTCAGGGCCGAAGGGGTAGTGGAAGACCTAGGAAAACTTTGGAAGAGACCCTAAGAAAAGACTTAGAGTACTTGGATCTAACGGAGGACATGACACAAAACCGAGCGCAATGGCGTTCTAGGATTCATATAGCCGACCCCACTTAGTGGGAAAAGGCTTTGTTGTTGTTGTTGTTGTTGTTGTTGTTGTTGTTGGTGCTACCCTGTAAGGAAATGTATACTTGAATAGAAACTAATGCATTGATATTACATTCATTCTGAATGTTGGTGCTACTCTCTCTCTCTCTCTCTCTCTCTCTCTCCCTCTCTCTCTCTTGGACTGAGGTTTCTTTGTGTATTACATTTATTTTCTTATTTATTTTGTATCGTTTTATAGAATAAGATGTTTTCTCGGATGAAATTTACTAAATGATTCCATGGAAGCTATATATGCTAATATTGACGAATTAAATTTTTCAAGAATACATTTTTGCTACCTCGTTGTGTATTCCAATATATAGATTTGAAAGTTCAATTACCTTTGTGCCATAGGTAGAAGACGTCAAACAGTTTAGCCAAGAGCAGTAAAACCCATCAACTGGCATATATTCCCTCTAAGTTGTTAGCAATCATAGGATATCACTGATTTATGCCGTTACACTTAAATCTGTTATAGAATTATTTTGCCTTTAGGTAGATGAGTTCTGTCATCATTTCGTTTTTTAAACTTTGCTGCACGTGTGTTATTTGCTTTCTTCGGTGATTGGGTGCAATTATACCGTGACAGTATGACGAGCATGTAAAAACATATGTACGTTGCTACGCTTTCTCAAACAATAGTCATTCCTCTTTGTTATTCCTGCATCTTGTACTCTACGACTGCTACAAGACTGGAGGTGAGCAGTACTTTACGGTGCAGTTTGTTCGTGTCTGTACTGATACTTTGAATCTTGATCCATTTAACTTCTACGCAGGAAGTACTTGGAAACGATGTTCCCTAGGGTTTTCTTCGCTTGTTTGTGCGTTTTTCTATTAAATCATTTGTAACACTAGTATTTCGAAATGAAACATCTATATAGTGGCACTCCAATCTAGATACAGAATGTACAGTTCTCACCTAAGGAACTACTGATCACTTGAAACCATTGCACGGCCCTTCTAAAGGAGATGGCCAAGATATCATGTTTTGTTGGTTGCGAACTGATTGTCTTTATTGCTTATCATTCTAATTACTTGTTGATACATATGATCGTTACACGTTCTTCAACGTGCAGGACGACCTGGAAAAACGCATCATGGGAATCGGTTATACCTTCCTTGGTTTACCGAGTTCCAGAAATTCAGCGTTCATCTCTTGCCGGAAGTGTTCTTTCTTTGAAATGTATGATCTTCTAGATTCTCCCTGCTGTAAGATTGATTTTCTTCTTCACTTTCTTTTTCTTCCCTTTCAGAATTCCAAAAAGAAATAACAATATACATTTTAGAAATTCTTTTTTGCTTGAGAAGAAAGACATTTCGTTTTGTTTCTAAATTAGTGGAATTTGAAGACGAAAAACTGACGTGGAAATACTTTTCTCAGCGTTTAATCATGCTGTTTTTGTCTGTGGCTTCCAAGTTCTAACAGCTTTGCCACTTTTTTCTAACAGTGACACTTACGGTGTGCATCAAACACCGTCCGCGGGAAGCAAATTTAAAACCCTTTTCCACTATCTTCTTCTCATGACTTCAACCATCAATGGTTGAAAATTCACGCTCTTCAAATGTAGCTACAAGGAATTAGTTGAATTGTAGACATACAATTACACAATAAACACCGTCTCCCTCTTTACATGTAAGGAGAGTCAATCAATCATTGATATACAACTTCGTATATACCAGAAGCTAGGTGTTTTTCTTTTCTAATTCTAACGGTCACTTCTTTTTTGTTTATTTGAATGTTTGGTTTTCTGGGCTTAACCTGTTAGCATTAGGGTTTCGGTTTCTTACCTTTTAGGGTTAGGGTTAGTTTATTATAAATAGCATGCTTGTTATTCAGTTGAGAAATAAGTTAGCCACAATGTAGTCTCTTAGGGTTTTGTAGCCGTTTCGGCATTCTCAGTTTGTTTAATAATATTCTTATTTTATTAGTCTTATTCGTTGCGCACTTTGATATTCAAGGATCGGATCAAGTCCATCTCCTTCTATTACATTTTTGCCTCATCTCCGTCTCCTCTTTTTTTTTCCTTTATGGCTTCATGGTACCTGATGAAAAGTTCCAATATGAAGCAACCGTCAAGTAAAGAAGTGCTTGTCCGTGCCGACACCTGAACTACGTATACAAATTTGAACAGTCTAGTTCAAACCAATGAAGTCCGTTGTTATTATGCACCGTTCAATTTAATTCAAAGTTTGCCTTCTAAAATGTCCCTACATGAAATTTTTTGAAAGATTTCTAGAACCAACGGCTGAGATCATCCCACGCATGACAGAGTGGCTTCTAGGAAGGTGAGAAGTGGACCAAACCCACCAGGAATTCAGATTCAGATCCTCCTCCCAACAAATAGGAAAGATTTTTCAGTGTGATCGGTACACGAGATGATACACCACGTGTCATTATACAAATAATAGGATATGTGTGCTAAAAAGTTAATAACTTAAAAAATAAAATTTATCACCACTCCTATTAAACAAATTGTATTACTTGTGTTCTTGTTACAACTAAAAATTCCTCCAACAACTAGGGACCGTCAGTGCCAACAAAGGCGGTACAAATAAAACACGTGGAAAAAAAAACTGGAGCAGAAAAAACCAAGGCCATAAATATATGTGGTTCCTAACTTGCTATCCTTAAAAGAAACCAAGGGCTCTTAAAATTCCACAACAAAACCCTCCCTACCAACAACCATTGCAAAAAACATTAAAGCTCACAAGCTTCTGAGAAACTAGAGGCACTGTTGTTTCAATGGCAACCTCAGTTTCTGCAAATTTGAATTCGTCGTTCCATGGAAGTTGGGGGAGTTCGGTTGTGGGAGAAGATTATGGGACGTTGGTGAAGGCGGTCCCGAACCAAGTGAGAGTTGGGAAGGCGGTGAGAGCGCAGCCGATGATGAAGAACATCAATGAAGGCAAAGGTGTCTTTGCACCTCTTGTTGTTGTCACGCGTAACATTGTTGGCAAGAAGAGGTTCAATCAGATTAGAGGCAAAGCTATTGCTTTGCACTCGCAGGTAATTAATACAAATCTTTCCTTTGTGTAACTGTGTTTAGAATATTTTTTAAAATTTGGTGTTAGATGTTCGATTTTGAGCCTAGTTCATGTGCTTCTCTATTTGAACTCCTTTCTCGTAGTTCACTTTAAATATAATTAGAATATCGCTCGAATAAGAGAAGTATCACTTTGGAAATGCTACAAATTAGTAACCATCAAATTTTCAGTTTTCCGGCTTCTTTTTCAATTATTTAGGATGAAAGCATAATTGGTTGGTACAAAACAAATTGTTGAATTAGTGAGGCCTTCTGTTTAAAAACAATCTTAGTATGTTTTTTTTCTCGCAAAACCAAGTGGTGAGAGAGCGTAGAGTTACTAGAGTAACGAGTTAAGATTGTGATAGGCTCATGTTCGGTTCCCTCTAATTATTGAATTACGGAATTTTAAAGCTTTATAGGCATATCAAGTTTTCCCTCTCCAAGATCTTAACCTTCATTCGAACAAAGAAAAAGGTGGTCTTATATAGATGTTGTAGAATTATCGACAAACCCTATATTCCGTGCAGGTAATTACCGAGTTCTGCAAATCGATAGGAGCAGACGCGAAACAAAGGCAAGGACTGATTCGTCTGGCGAAGAAGAACGGAGAGAGGCTGGGGTTCCTGGCGTGATAGAATCACTAGAGCATGGATGCCTCCATTTTGTTTTCACAAGTAGAAATTTGATGTTGTAGTTTGATTTCATATTTCATTCTTAAACGACTTCCACATGCATACACTCTCCGGTCTCCACCTGCTGGGATTCCTTCAACATCACCACAATGTATAATTCGATGTCTTGTCTCCATTACATATGCACTTTTCATGATCATTCTTCACTCTAGTTGCAATGTTCCTTCACTAAATCGATGGTAAAACGCTTATGTGAGTTAGATCAGTTGACTAGGATCGCATGTCCACCCCTTGGATCCAAGTTTGGATCCCATTTTCATGACATCGATACCGATAATAAGGTTGCAGAAAGTTCTTAGCAAACATGCAGATTTGAATCATTTGATTGTCAACTCAAGTAAATCATGGGTGTATTACAAACAAAACTTACTTTTTAAGTGTACTCGTACAAATTTTCAATGTTACAAACAAAATATAGTTTCTGCGTACTTCAGAAAATTTTCGAAATCGTAACATAAAGAACGATATCATATTACGCTAATAAAAATAAGTAGACAAATGTGGCGTTGTTCACAACTTTGGTAATGGAGAGTGGAAGACCCATGCGCCAAATCAGTTACACATTGTATCGAGGCTTTGCTGATCTTTCCCTTTTGGAATCGTCCTGCAATACCAGAAGAAGTGAGAAATAGAATTAACAGTACTCCAACACAAATAACACCGACTGAAACTTACATGGAAGCTGTAGGTCATCTTATCGGTAACATCGATTATCTCCTTCCACTTTCTCCCGATGCTCATCTGCATGACAAGCTAACAAGATTCAGACACTTGCAACATCTTAAATTTGCAACAAAACCATGGGAAATGTAATATTGCTGATGGGGCAGAGGTCAAGCGAGTATACATATCGAACATATCTTGTATTAGTAATCATATTTCAGTTGATTAATAAAGCAAATTTTGGGTAGCAATGTCTTCATGGATGCTTTCGCTTCTTTTTAGGATGTGCCGAGATCTTTATCACATATAAGTTGGGGCTTTAGCTATATCATTGTTTAATAGCAGAGCAGGTCAAAATTCATTGAAGAGTGAATATAGATCAAGCAAATACACGGATAGCAAAACCATCCAATTTAAAGTGCAAGTTCAAATCACACCTGTGCAGCTTCGTTTGCAGCATTCCTAGTCCATAGTGCAAGTTTGTCCTGCCTCTGGCGCACACTTGCTACCACTCCACAAATCTCATCCACCTCATCAAATTGCTCCCCAATCAGTGCCATCAACTGCCCAATAAAACAAGAACCATTATTATCAAATTTCCAATAAACCCTAATCCACAATGAATCAAAGTGCTTAGGCCAATACAGTCATCTTCAGCCCACCGCGAGCAAGATGCACCAACCATTCATACCGGTGAGGAGGATATGCTGACTATATATATAGAGAGAGAGTAGTATTCAATGTCCACATAGTTTGGCATGAAATGTTCCAATGTCAATCAAAACCGTTAAGTAGGTGAAATCAAGTACAAACCTATGTTCGATTCAATGTCTGCCAATGGTATGCCAAACTTCATTCCCATACAGGGGTGACGGGTGTGTATGTGTCAATCAATGTAATGAATAATGATAAGGAAATCGAAATCTCACGGTCTCTAGCCACATGGTATCAAGGTTGGCCTTCCTGCTGCTGATGACAGTCCACTTCCCTCCACTAGCACACTCAGGATCCTCCCATTTCGGTTCAACTCCAGCCCGGAACAAGTGAAAGTCTGCATTCGGTGTCAACTTGCTTGGCTTGAATACCTGATCGTACAGACTGCAAACAGATATTTCATCTCAACGTCAAATTGGGGATTTCAAATCAGATCAAATTTCAGAACTTGAATAAAGTGGATTTACAAATAATCCGAGTTTGTAGGTCCACAATGAAACTAAGTGCAGTTGGGTAACTTAATGGACTGGGCTTACAGAATGCTCCACTAAATTTTCTCATTAACCAAACATAATACTAATTACAAAGCTCAATTTTTTGGAAACAAAGGGACCAAAAACTCCGGTACATTACTTGGATTTGGAAAAGTTCCACTAAATTTTGTCATTAACCAAACATAATCTAATTATAAATCACAGCACCAATCAACAAACAAGCAAAATTCAGCAAAAACCCACATCTCCAACAAAACTAACAAATACAAAAACACAAACTAAAAGGAAAAATATACAGAGAAATTAAATTAATCCATTATTCAGACCCAATAATTAAAAACCCCAAACTAACAAAAGAGGAAGAGATGGGGAATTCGGTTTAGGTTATGTAATCTAATTCTTACCACCAAAACTCCTGGACGGTTTCGAAGGTGTAGGCTTTGCGGAGGGAGGAGCCCCACGCAGCGCCTTGCTTGGGCTTGGATTGGTTATCGAACCAAAAGGTCCACTTTCTCTCCAGCTTGTGGGGGCCGCTGCTTGCCTGTATCTTGGTATCGGCGGCCGCCTCCTCCGAAATATTCTCCTCTGTGTCTACCGCTGGTGGCGGCGCCGCTGCTGCAATCTCTGTCGACATTGTTGTCACTTGTGGAAACCTTTTGATTCGCCTGCGCGTCAGGGTTTTGTTGATTGGAAGGAGGAGAAATGAGAGAGGCAGCGGTTTTGGAATCGGGTCTTTATATTTGGAGGATCCGCGGGCTTGCTTTATATGCGCTGGCTGGACCCATTGGGAAGGCCCCCATGAGCCCAACTACATGGGCCGACAATCAATACAATGTTGCTTTCTGCCCAAAAAAATACAACGGTGTGTGAAGAAAAATTTTACGCATCGTTGTATTATTAATATAAAATGTCTTAGTAGTGGCGTACTCGTCACTTAATACTATAGTCTAATGACATTCTTCTTTATTTGTAAGTGAAAAGTTTTAGATTGGATTCTCCCGAATTTGAAGCATATTATTGCTATAAAAAACTTATCATCTTACCTTTTAAACTGATATTTTTTCACGAATGAACAGCTGAGATTTAACTAATTGAAATTTAGTTAAATTTAAACCGATCACTTATAAAATAAAAAAGGTACGGATGAGCAAAGATGCGAAGGTGTCCATACTTTTTTCTCACCTCCTCTATTCCTCCCTTTCTTTATTTAGGGTTAGTTTGGTGCCTCGAACAAGAAGGCCCTCTGTGGTGATTCGTTCTGAGCTACGTTCATATCGAAGCCATGGACACTACTTTGCAATATCTCTATTCCCTCTATTTACTATAGGATTATCTCAACTTAATCATGATTTGTGTCGGAAAGGTGTATACTTAGAAAATAAACACATATTCAGACTGAACTTTCGTCTGGCAAGACCAAATTTCTGGTAGTGTACGTAGCTGAGCTGAAGTCGAGCAAATTACAACATATACGGACACACAGAGAAAGAGTTACGTGCATGGTGGCCATAATCGCGCAAAATACAAGACACACGGACGCAGAGAGAAAGAGTTACGTGCATGGTGTGGCCAGGTGTAAGAAGGGCGTGATGCAAGATTTGCATGCATTTCTCACATCAAGCCACATCTTGCTCTCCAAAATAAGGTGGTGTTTGCATTTCTTGCCACGCAGAACCTAATACTAGCTGACTGGGGGTCTGGGAGGACGACCTTTCCTTCTTATTTTCCTTTCCTATGTTAGTTCTCTCTCTACCACCGCTCTTTATAACCAAAATATACATCACCTAGATAGTTTCCTATATTATGCTATAGAGAGAGAGAGCGAGAGAGAGAGAGAGAGAGAGAGAGAGAGAGAGAGAGAGAGAGAGGTCAGAGAAGATCACAGAAAACCGTATCAATTATGGCTGCGAGTGCTGTGATAGAGAATGAAGCATTGGCAACAGAAGCTCCATATGCACCTGTGACTATTGAGAGGAGAGTCAGGAGTGACTTGGAAACCAAACTTCCTAAACCATGTATGTGAGACCAGTTTCAATTCATTTCTGTTGCTCTCTCTCTCTCTCTCTCTCTCAATTTGACGAACGATAGAGTAATTGCACTAGAATCATTGAGATGGGATTCAAACTGCTCTTGCCAACTTGGCTAAATTCATTTTGTGGGGTTCAAAAACAAGACACTGCTTGTATAGTTTTGATTTTCAATTTCTACGAGATTAATTTTAAATTTCTTAATTAAGAATATTACATCAAAATACAACAGGATTAATTAAGAATTTCTGCACTAAATTGAACAAGTATGTACCCAATTGAAACCCAACAACTTTTATCTAATTTGATATCTTTTTTATTTTTTCTTTTCTTGTTATTGGAAACCTTTCCTTGACAAGTTTCTGGAAATTGTAACATGCTCAGGTAGGTTAGAAAGAAAATAAAAAGCTAATACAGCCTTTCAGGACACTAATTCACTCTTTATTTTATCTTTGACACACCCCCAACTTCAGATATGCCCAGAGCATTGGTTGCTCCAGACACAAACCATCCAACAGGAACAGTTGGCCATCAGCACCGTAACATGAGTGTTCTTCAGCAGCATATTGCGTTTTTCGACCAGGACGACAATGGCATCGTCTATCCATGGGAAACTTTTACTGGTAAATCTTGCTCGCTTCAACGTACCTTTACTTAATTAACTGTACATATTCAACCTCAGGCAGCCTTGTAGTGGATTTAATATCGCTTCTCATGCGTGCTCTATTCTTTTCCCTTTAATCAGGATGTCGGGCCATAGGTTTCAACCCAATCGTCGCCCTTTTTATGGCTGTTCTTATCAATGGGGCTATGAGTTATCCCACTCTGCCTGTAAGTTGCATACTGTTTTCACACTTTTTTATAAGAAAGGGACCGTAATTATTTAAGAGCCCATTAATTAGTTACAACAGCCAGTCTAAGAGTAAACACAAGGTGATGTTGTAACATGGTGCTCAGGTACCGTCACAAAAAAAGAAGACAATTTCTCGATAGTTGGTTGAATATAGTGCTCCCACTTTTAGACCAAACACCACGTGATGTTGTAATGATGTAAAAAAAGCTCTTATCAACTGCCATATCATGTGATACGCGACTATCATTTTGTCTCGGTGTGTGGTAGAAGTGAGCATAAATGTGGTTGAGAAGAAAGCTAATTGGAGTGAAAAAGCGTGACTAATTAAAGCTGCATTGTATATCTTGAATTTCTAATTTTCATCACAGGGGTGGATTCCTTCTCCTTTCTTTCCCATATACATCTACAACATTCACAAGGCAAAGCACGGTAGCGATTCCGGGACATATGACACAGAAGGAAGGTATGTAATTATGAGTTAAAATGCGACAAAGTAAGGATCTTCAATATTGGCTGGTCAAGAAATCACTAGAATTTATGTGCAATCATTTTCCAGGTATAGCCCAGCCAACATTGAGAACATGTTTAGTAAGTATGCCCATACTGTGCCTGACAAGTTCACGCTGGGAGAGCTTTGGGCCATGACCGAGGGGAACAGAGTTGCCTTTGATTTCTTTGGATGGTAAGCATTCTTGGTCCGTAGTATGCTACATTTCAAATATAATATTGATACGAGTAAGTAGTTTTTGTTCTTCACTTAGCTGACTCGCGAGCCTGATTTTGGCAGGATCACAAGTAAGCTGGAATGGGGGCTATTGTATGTGCTTGCTAGGGACGAGGAGGGTTTGCTGTCGAAAGAAGCCGTTAGACGCTGCTTCGATGGTAGCTTGTTCGATTATTGCGCTAAGATGAATACCGTCGGTAGAGCCAAGATGGGGTAGAAGAACATGGAAGCTGTGTACCAAAATGATGTATATGTATGCATGTAAAGTATCTAGTTTACGTTTGAGATGTTGGAACTGTAATAATTGAGGGATGATCCTTCACGGTTTAACAAATGATGAAATAATTAATGATCATAATTGCAACTTTTCATTTATGGTTCTTCACTTAAAAGCAATTGAATTGGATGCAATTCCAATAAAATTCAAGGTATTTAAAGTGAAATGCCGTAATTTTTCAAAAAATGTAGTATATTGGGTTTCGGGGTTTGAATGTCCATTTGGCACTGGGAAGTCCATTGATACTGCTGAATTGGTCTTCGACAAAGCCCCAGATGGTGTAACATCATCGATCAGTTGCTTTGTCACACACACACAGTAGTCTTGTAATTTTGCACTCCTCCCCTTTCTTCAACACCCCTAACAACAAAAACAAGTGTGAACAAATTAGATGCTAGACATCTATATAAAAAGATGTCCATCCCTGAAAGGGGCGAGACCCAAGGCACGTATAAATACGCTTTCAGACTATTCGTATATGCTATCTCTCAGACTATTCATTCTTACATTCAGTGTACAAAGGGATATGCGAATAAGCATTGTGGATATACTGAAGTGGGGCTCACGCCTGTTGTATGTAAAAGTTTTGCATACTCCTAAGACAAACACTAAACACTCAAAGAAATAGATAATAACACTCAAGATTTAACTATGGACTAATATTGCAGATTTTAGTGTCTAGAGCTTTTGTATAACAATGGAGGAGGCTTTGAATTATGCACAAAGAGAGAGAAATTGGGTTGTTCGAAATCTGCAGAATACAGCCTTTGAACCAATTTGCAATATTAATAATAGGTCACAAATAATCTTTATTAAGAGTTGTAATATATTAATCATTGGATTAATCCATAAAATTGATCAAAGACATACTCAATTTGCATATCAGACACAACCTTCTGCACCAAGTGGTGGAATAAATAACTGCCATTTGAATTCAAATTGGCAATTATTCAAAGTTAACTAACGTTGTCACTCAGTACTACGTTCTAGTGATATTCTTTTTCACTTGAAAGTAAGAGGGCTTAGGTTCGAATCTCGTGGATGGCGAATTTGATACTAAATTGTGTGACTTAACCAAACTCTCAATTTCCTAATTAAAAATATCGATGTACTAAAAAAAATACTAACGTTTCATCCACCGCTTCGAATTCTTTCCCCACCAATTCAATGGTTTTCTTTACATAGGAAAAAATCATTCCAACGGGATGCCCTTGCCCAAGAAACTTGTCGCTGTCCTCTGAAGACACGTATTAATGTCTTGAGCAGACTGGTACCTTGACACATAAGTCTCGATTCAAGAAACTTGTCCATCCATAATAGCCAACATTTTTTATTACAAGCGATATTACTATTTTAAGTTACACTAAGAATAAGAGGAAGGGTTTAAACCTAAGACGCAGTCGGTTGAAAAGAAAAATAACCATAAAGCCAATCCACTGCTTGCAGCGATACCAGTATTTTGAGAGAGAGAGAGAGATTCCATCCATAATAGCCAACCATTTTTATTACAAGCAATATTACTATTTTAAGTTACACTAAGAATAAGAGGAGGGGTTTAAACCTAAGACGCAGTAGGTTGAAAAGAAAGAGCTAACCATTAAGCCAATCCACTGCTCGCAGCGATACCAGTATTTTGAGAGAGAGAGGGAGAGAGAGAGAGAGAACTGACCTCAGTATAAGGCTTGTCTAACCATAATATCAGGCCAACAATAACACGATTATCTGGCTAATCTTAGAAGCTCCCTCCCTGAAGAAGCTGATCTTAGAAGCTCCCTCCATGAAGAAATCAAAATGATTTGCAGCTCTCTGCCTTTCATCTCATTGAATAGTTTGAGCGAGTTCTCTAAAGCAGGTGCATTTCCACGACTCATTCATTCCTCCAAAGAAATCAGGTTCAATTTCTCACCCAAAAAGAAATTGCTTTACAAAATTACTTCACCTGAAAATTAGTATATGATCTTGTAGTTTTGAATCAAACATACAATGTCTTACCCAAAATTTCGTTTCTTGTAGCAAGGCTTGGTCAAATGTAGCGTATCATCAATGTCGAAAATCAGTAACAAAAAAACTTAGCTCTGGTGGCAAATGATCCAATGCAAGCACATTTATGAAAAAATGGATTTACTACCAAATTCTGAAGGGATCATTTCCCTCATGAAAACAAAAAATAGATTGTATTGACATTAAGAAACATCACGTTGTTGGACTTTTCAATTGTTCGGAGATGAAAAATGGGATCAAACAAATCAGAAATGCTATCTGAGAACATGTGCGTTGTTGTTGGTGATATATATTCTCAGGTTAAACAGTTTACTAATTATAGGATACAGGTGGAACTACAATGCAATTTCCTAAGGACAGGTACAAAAATAGCTAGCAATTAGTTGGCTATTTTCTATTATGCCTTCAGGTAAGGCTATAAATTGACTTGAAATCGACATAGAAGTTCATCAACTTTCAAACAAAAAGAAAATAATCAGGTGAAAAATTAAGATGGCTCAGAAATTGAATACCCTGACAGTGTTTTTGTTCTTATTGTCAGCATAGATTGCTAAAGCTGAGCTGAGTGTGTTTGATGTTACAAGTGCAATATATGGTGCAAAGCCCGGGTCTGATATCACACAGGCTTTAACCAAGGCTTGGACTGATGCATGTGCATCACCAACAGCGAGTAAGGTTGCTGTTCCGAGCAGGACATACAAGTTAACAAAAGCAAGTTTCAAAGGTCCTTGCAAGGCTCCAATTGAGATTCAAGTTCAAGGGAAATTGCAAGCTCCAGTAGATGGTAGCAAACTTACCAAACCAGATACTTGGGTTGCTTTAGAGCATATTAATATGCTCACCATCTCCGGTAGTGGAACTTTTGATGGCCAAGGTGCACTTGCTTGGAAGTTAAATGATTGCAATAAAAACAAAGATTGCAAATTTATCGCCATTAATATGAGGTTCAACTTTGTTTTCAATTCCACAATTCAGGACATAACTTCTCTCGACAGCAAGAATTTCCCCGTCAACATTTTGGGGTGCCACGATGTCACATTCCAACATGTCAATGTCACAACACCTGGAGAGAGCATAAATACCGATGGACTCCATATCGGCCGTTCACCTGGAATCAACATTATTGATGCACACATTGGAACTGGGGATGATTGTGTTTCCATTGGCGATGGAAGCAAAGAAATCACCGTAACTAGGGTTACTTATGGACCAGGCCATGACATAAGCGTTGGAAGTCTTGGAAGGTACCCGAATGAAGAACATGCGGTTGGAATCAGGGTTAGGAACTGTACCTTGACTAATACATCCAACGGTGTGAGAATCAAGACATGGCATGCTTCTCTTTCAGATGGTATTGCATCAGATATGCACTTTGAAGATATTACAGTGGTCAACATCAGCAACCCTATCATCATAGACCAACAATATTTCCCATGGAATCAATGTAAACGGAACATTCGGTCGAAAGTGAAGATTAGCAACGTCAACTTCAAGAACATTAAAGGCTCATCTGTAACACCACTTGCAGTCCAAATTGTATGCAGCAGGGGCTTACCATGTGAGAATGTGGAATTGTCTAACATTGATTTCACCTATAACGGAAACAAGGCCCTTTTACCTCTCAATGTTCTAATGTGAAGCCCACCATTACTCGTGTGCCAAAAGCCCTTGCGTGTGCTACTTCTTCTTGATCAAACATGTGGAAAATTCTTTTATTCTTTTATGATCTTGTACTAAATGTATCCATAATTTTTTTTTCTTCGATCAAATACCTGTATTTGTTATGAAAAAACGAAAATACTAATATATTGTCCTGAGATTGCATCAATTTCTACTCCATATACTTTTCTTAGCATCCAAGCCACTAGGATGACATCAATGGGGCGTTCATTTTTCCCATGGACAGTTGATTGCATCAGTTTCTACTCCATATAGTTTTCTTGGTATCCAAGCCACTAGGATGACATCAATAGGGCGTTCGTTTTCCCATGGACAATTGATTGAATCATTTTTGTTAGAGTGTATTTAACCAAAAATATTTCCAAATATCAGAGCTAAATTTTCCTCTCACTATCTAACTTTACGAGCTTCAAATATATATAATAATATGTGCATTACATCGCCCTACTCGGAGGAGCTAATATTGTGAACAACAACGTGCCTGAATAGTAATGTTATACTTGTCGTGAACAATAATCTACTACAACAACCGTGAACAGTGATTATGTTACAGTATTTCTTGTAAATCGTCTCAATTCTGCTCTATATCTTGTATGCCTTTATTGTTCGTGTTTTACCTAAATGGCTTTATATAATCATAATGTTGTTATGCATCTTCCTGGATCAAAGATGTGGATAATTGATATTTGGGCCACTGATCATGTGATTTGACTCTAGAGTGTTTGATGAGTTACATGATAATGTTCGTGATCCATATATTACTAGTGCAAATAGAGCACTTTCACTTGTGAAGGATTAAGGCACTCTCTCTTTCTTACTCCGACCGTATCACTAGTCTATGCTCTACTTGTTCTTGATGTTAAGTGCATTTTTTTGTTAGTAGGAAAACTACTAGATACCTTATATTGTTCCGCTCACTTCTACTGCACATATTGTTATTTTCAAGACTTTAAAACTCATAAGATAATTGGTCGTGGTACAGAATTGGGGGTTTCTACATGTTAATTGTGGCAACTATGTTTAGGACATCCATCCTTCAGTTATATAAAGCATCCGTTTCATTTTTTGTATCGCACTTATATAGTGATTCAGAGTTCAAGTGTGAAACATGTGTTCATAGCCAAGAGTCATCGTACTTCCTTTCCAATAAGTAATTCTAAAGCTACTTTGCCATTTGATTTGTTACATTCTGATTGGTGGGGTCCGACGAAGGTTACTTCTAATGGATTTCGTTGATTTGTTACTCTATTGATGATTGTACTCGATTAACTTGGGTGTTCTTGATGAAGAATGAAAGTAATGTCCTTTCGCTTCTTCAAGAATTTTGTTCAATGGTGTCTACTCAGTTTCAAACAAAAGTTAAGGTTTTCAAGTCTGATAAGGGAGGAGAGTATGTGATTCACACTTTGGCATGTTTCTTTCGAGATCAAAGTATTATTCACCTGACAACTACTCTGTTTTTACCCCAACAAAATGATCCGTATGAACAGAAGTATCATCAAATAATGAAGGTTGTTCGCTCCTTGATGTTAGATAAGTGTGTTCTTAATCATTTTATAGGTCATTCTATTTTGGATGTTGTGTATTTAATCAAACGCGTTCTAAATAGGGTTCTGGAGTTTCAAACATCGCTTAATGTGCTGAACAAAACATTTTTCTCTTGTCTTTATAACCAACATCATATGAAGGTATTTGGGTGTGTGTCGTATGTGAATGTCTACTCTCACCAGCAGTAAACTTTATATGTGGTCTCTGATGTGTGTTTATTAGGTATGCTAATAATCAGAAAGGCTATAAGTGTTATCATTATTCGACTCAAAAACTTTTACTACCATGGATGCTACCTTCCAGGAGGAAGTTTCATATTTTATGAAGCTCTATTCCGATCCCCATTTCAGGGAGAGAAGGGGAGTGAAGTGCAGAGTCAAAGAGATGATGTGGATGATGTATTACAGGCTGAATTAGGGACAAAACTTGTTCGGTTGCATGATACCGATCGGTGGCCACATATAGCGACCCATCGACTGTTATTCCCAAAGCTTTGTTTGCTGATGACCAGTCAAGTGCGCCCAACGGCCGGTTGTCCATGTATGATACCACGGGTCTAGATCCTTTATCTATTGATGATCGGTTGCCAACTGCTGGTATGTCTAATGAGTTGTATATATTTGGTATGTCTGATTAATGGTTTGTTGAAGGTTCGCCTAATGAGATTCTTCTAAGGATTTGGTACAAGGTGGTGACACAAGGTAATTTATGACGATTCTTCTACTTATCAATTGCCTTTACAAGCTAATTGTGGAAAACCTAAAGTACAATATGAGCCTGATATGCATGCCAAAGCTAAGTATCCAATCAACAATTATGTGTTTACTCATCGTTTGTCCAAACCATATACATCCTAAATATGTCAGCTATCTAGTGTATCTGTTCCAACAAAATTGCAAGATGTTTTGTCCAACCCTAAATGGGTTAGTACCATGAATGTTGAGATGGAAGCTTTGGAAAACAATTCCACTTGGGATTTGGTTCCTTTGTCAAAAGGCGAGAAAAATGTTGGATGTAGATAGGTGTTCACTATTAAGCACAAAGTCGATGGTTCTTTTACCTGTACAAAGCAAAATTAATTGCTAAAGATTATACATAAACCTATGGTGTGAACTATCATGAGACTTTTGCTCATGTTGTTAAACTTAAATTATTTGTGTCCTTCTGTTCTTAACAACAAACCAAGATTGGCCCATGTTGCAGTTTGATGTTAAGATTGTTTTCCTTCATGGTGATCTCAAGGAGGAAGTTTATACGAATCTCCCTTCGGGTATCGGAATATCTCGTGAAAAATGTGTTGTGTGCAAATTGAGAAAGACTTTGTATGGCTTAAAACAATCTCCTAGAGCGTGGTTTGAGTGGTTTACAAGTTCAATGAAGAAGTTTAGGTATCCAGACTGGTGATGATGAGAATGAGGTACAATGTCTTCAAAAGCACTTAGCTACTAAAATTGAGATGAATGAATTGGGTAAACTAAAGTATTTTCTCGGAATCGAGGTTGCACAATCCACACATGGTATTTTTCTATCTCAATGGAAATATGTTCTTGATTTGTTAGCTGAAATAGATATGTTAGATTGGAAACCCATTGATTCTCCAATTAAGCAGAAACATTGTTTGGGCTTATTTCTGAATCAAGTTCCTACTCATAAAGGACGGTATTAGAGACTTGTGGGGAGATTAATTTAGTTATCTCACACATGGCCCTAACATTGCTTATGCAGTTAGTGTGGTAAGTCAACTTATGCACTTGCCTAGTGAAGCTCATATGGATGCTGTAATCCGTATTTCAAGGTATTTGAAGATGGCTCATGGTGGAGGGTTGGTTTTATCCAAGAATGGTCGTTTGAATGTAGAAGGGTATACATATGCATATTATGTGGGTTATATCACTGACTGGCAATTTAGATCTGGATACTAGTTGTAATTCCTATATATACTCCCTTTTGGAGATTAAGGTTTATACAAGAATTTCCCCAAATATTGTCTTATGTATTTTTAGTATTTGCCCTGTTCAATTGAACTTTCACCCCTAAAAAAATTTCTTTACAAAATTATAGCACCCAAAAATTTGTATATGATCTCGTAGTCTCGTAATGTCTTACCCAAAATTTTGTTTCTTATGTCAGACACAATGAAAAGTAGCGTATCATCAATGCCGAAAATCCATGCCCCTCTCCCATCTTTTGCCTATTACAGCTAGTGCTTAGGTACACGATGGCCTCCATGACCACCTTTTCGGCGTCCGCCTTGTACAGAGTTGAAGAAACATACTTCCCAATGTATCCCATGCATTCTTGAGGCACAATTTCAAACTATCTAATGTTGTGCAGCTCGACGTTCATCCTTCTACTCTCGCAGTAGTTTTTCAAGCTCATGTCCCATCCACTCTTGGTTCTGTGATTCAATATTTTCCACCTAGACTCTACTACTGCAATCGTAACGAAAAGACTCAAAATACAAAAGAAGATGCTTAGATTTCTATCCATTTCAACGATTTGAAGTACAAAGACAAGGAGATCGAAGGCAGGTTAAAGTAGCAATTGTATGGGGAAATTGGAGCAAGTAAATGTGACATGGTTATGGGATTTGGATCAAGTAGTTATGGTTTGTTGGGCATGCTGTACAAATCACAAGGTTGTCAGGGTGGCAAATGCTTAATGTTTAATACAATTTTTATTGTATACTCTATGTTTTCATTGTTTGTTTTTCTTGATGCACAAAACCGGAGGTCTTGGAACAACGTAAATCCGACCGTGAATCTGCAAGAAAGTAAAGAACACAAGATGTATCATGGTTCACCCCAATGTTTGGGCTACGTCCACACTGATATTGTATTTCTCTTTTTGTGAGAGGATTGTGAGGGTGAAAGCTCTGTATGTGAGGATCAGAGCTCGGAATATGAAAGTGAGGGTGAGAGGGTTTCCCTTCATTGTGAGGGTGAGGAGGCCCTTTTATAGAATAAGGGATCCTCACTTATTACATATTTGCCCCCTCTATTTATTACATAATTACATTTGAGTCCCCCGAGTATTTATACGAGGTCTAAATACGGAGGCCCTAAATATGGTACAAACAGTAGTCCCCCAAGTCTTCAATCAAAAGAGTCTTTTGGCTGGATACTTGAAATTCAGTCCATGTGTGGGCCGAATTAACTAGATGTCGTCTAGAACTGATACTTGATATAAGGTGGTGCTCAATCTGAAACGGTGCTCAACTAGAAGTAGCACTTGTTGCGAGGCTGCCTGGCTTGTGGCTTATGTTGCCTTGGTTGGCTCGGCTTATGGTGTTGAAGGTGAGGGAGTCCCTTTTATAGAATAAGGGCTCACTCCTCAATACAAAAATGATGGGCTAGAGTTGATGCTCGCGGCGAGGCGGTTGCTCAACTGGCGGCGATGCTCTCTAATGATGGTAAGGGAGTCCCTTTTATAAAATAAGGGCTCGCTCCTCAATACATGAATAATGGGTGTTCTCTAATGAAAGTGAGGGAGTCCCTTTTATAAAATAAGGATTCATTCCTCAATAAATAAATAATGGGTGCTCTCTAATGAAAGTGAGGGAGTCCCTTTTATAAAATAAGGGTTCGCTCCTCAATACATAAATAATGGGCTAAGTCCCCCAAGTTTTTTTTTTATGAGGCCCAATATATGGTACATAGTGTAGTCCCCCAAGTCTTCAGTCAATAGAGTCTGTTAGCTGGAGACTTCAAATTGAATTCATGTATGGGCCGAAGTGGCGGTTGTTCGGAGGCGGTATTTGTATACCTTGCACTGAAGCTTTGTAGGTTAAGCTTTGCAAGTGAAGCTTTTGAAGCTGGAGCTTTGTAAATGAAGCTTTTGAAGTTGGAGCTCTGTAAATGAAGTTTTCGAAGCTGATTGACATGAGTGATGCTCTTGAATGTTTATGTTGACTGACATGAGTGATGCTCATGGATGTTGACATGACTGATGCTCATGAATGTTGGCATGAGTGATGCTCATGAATGTTGACATGAATGATGCTCATGAATGTTTATGTATGATTGACATGAGCGATGCTCATGTATAATTTTGGAGTACTGGACATACTTTTGATCACCTGGTTGGTGATAATAGTGGCAGGGTGCAGAATAATTTTGGAGTACTGGGCGTACTTTTGAGCACCTGGTTGGTGATAATAACGGCAGGGTGCCGAATAAATTTGGAGTACTGGGCGTACTTTTGATCACCTAGTTGGTGATAATAGCGGGACTGGCTCTTTTGGGCATATGGGTCTTCGCCCTCCACATAACATTCCAGCCCATTATTTTGGGCTTGCCCTTTTTTTTTTTTTGATTATTATTACCCTCTTATGGGGTTATACAGATGTCTCCGAAAGATAAGAAAAATAAATTACATCATTCAAAAATAAATCTGACCTTTTGCTCAATGGGTCACGCCCATAATTCCCTTTTCTGCATGCCATCACCACCATAATTATGTCTGCTTCTTTTTATCTTCTTTTGCTTTATGCTTTTGCTTTCTGCTTTTCTTTTTCTGTTGCATGGTCCACGAGTCCACCACCAAGGCTCCATAATATTCTCCCACACTACACTTTGTGCTTTCTTTAATAGCCTTAAATTGTTGGTGGACTTGGTGCCGAGAAAATAATCCATTTTTTTGGCACCACTATTTGCATTAATAGTTTGGCAGCCTTCGTAGTCTCTGATGAACATCACAGCTATCATCTTCCTTTATTGTTGTCACTTTTTCTTTTCTCTTTTGGCAGATGGCAGACAGGGAGAATAATAATAGACTTATTATTGAGGAAAAGCTTATCTTCGTCAAGTCGTAATGAGTGTGTTTCTGATGATCAAGATCGTTCTCTGAGTCACACGCGTAGCAAGTTCAGCCTCTTTGACGTGCTTCCAGCAACCTGGCTCTCCGCCGTCCCAAACGGCATCATCATCTCCTCGAGAACCACGTCTGGCGGTAGCAATAGAAGCAGCCTTTCCTCCTCGAAAACGTGCGCGCTGCTGAACTTTGGCAGTGAATTCATCATCGTCGCTGGATATGTTGAGCATGTCGACATCGAATTCGTCGTCGTCTTCCTCCATAACCGCAGTGTGACTCGTCCATCCCATAAAATCTGAAGCTCGACTGGCGAGCACGATGAGTGTGAATCCGATGCAACAGCTCAGCAGAAACTTGTCCAAGCAATCCGAAACATCCGCTATCAAACTCACAGACGGCTCCTCCGGCAGCTACCGCTAGGAGAAGGTATGGTTCTGCCGCTGCGTGACAACGTGCTCCCAGAGGACGGTAACGCCGTTGAAGTTGTCCACCATGCAGTCATTGTTGGAGAGGCCGAAGGTGATGGCGCTCGAGTTGAGGGCGCGCGTGAGGCTGAGGCGGGTGCTAGTGATGGAGACCGTGGAGCTGAGGTAGAGCTGCACGGCGTTATAGAGCTCGTTGGTGTTGACGCCATCGATCTCCGTGTGTCGAAGTAGTAGTAGGAGGAAAACCAGTGGAAGATCTTGTTGAAGAGTTTGGCGAAGGCGTAGCGGAGCTCCGGTGGGAACACTGCTTGGAGGAGGCTCTGGCATAAGGCCAAAACGCATAGCAAAGAAGCTAAAAAGGTCCAATACTCCTTCATTTTTTGTGGGAAAATACTTGGGATTTTGAGTGATGGGTTTTGCTCAATTTATGGAAGGATGATGAGATTTTGAGAAATGGGTTTCGCACAATTTAGAGAAAAGTGATAGAATTTTGGAACTTCTGAGTATTTTTTAAATGGGGATTGCTGGATATAGAGAAAAGTAATGAACTTTGGAGTTTTTTTGGGTTTTTACAGATTTTGCAAATTCACGGTGGAGGTGAAAAAATGAAAGAAAACCACATAGTTTTTCGTGTCGATTCCCACAGACGGCGCCAAATGTTGATGCACAAAATCGGAGGTCTTGGAACAATGTAAATCCGACCGTGAATCTGCAAGAAAGTAAAGAACACAAGATGTATTGTGGTTCACCCCAATGTTTGGGCTACGTTCACACTGATATTGTATTTCTCTGTTTGTGAGAGGATGGTGAGGGTGAGAGCTCTGTATGTGAGGATCAGAGCTCCGAATATGAGAGTGAGGGTGAGAGGGCTTCCCCTCATTGTGAGGGTGAGGAGGCCCTTTTATAGAATAAGGGCACCTCACTTATTACATATTTGCCCCCTCTATTTATTACATAATTACATTTGAGTCCCCCGAGTATTTATACGAGGTCTAAATACAGAGGCCCTAAGTATGGTACAAACAGTTTTGAAAATTTATGGCATAATTATTTGATACTTTTGTCGGCACATACATTACGACCCATTAGAAACCTCCGCTATATCGGCCCAAAAGGAGAAGGAAGACTCTCATGTAGCCATTAAGAACAATTTGCATTAGATTAGGGCCAAATTGCACTAATCATTTATGTGGTTGGGAATTTGGTTGATAGCATCAAATTTCTTGTTCCACAAGGTAATATTAAAGCGGTGTTGTTCAATCTGTAGTTGTAGTAAATTGGCACATGTGCTTTGCTTGTATCAGATAAGTGGGTAAGGTTCATTCCAGTGATTAGACCAGAGTAGTACTATTTCTGCAGAATCAAGAAGTATCTAAAAGGCTTCGTGTTGAAAGTTTTAGAGTAAAATGGTAACGAAAGTTCAAATTCCGGTTGTGTAAAAGGATAGAAAATGATGGTCATACATATCAGTAACAAAAATACGTAGCTCTTATGGGCAAATGATCCAATGCAAGCACATTTATGAAAAAATGGATTTACTGCTAAATTATCAAGGGATGATTTCCCGGATGAAAAAAAAAATAAATAAATTGTATTGATGTTAAGTAACATCAAGTTGTTGGACTTTTTAGTTGTTCAGAGATGAAAAATGGGATAGAACAGATCAGAAATGCTATACGAGAACAGGTGCATTGTTATTGGTGATATATATTCACAAGTTAAACAATTTACTAATTATAGGATACAGGTTGAACTACAATGCAATTTCCTAAGGACAAGTACAAAAATAGCTAGCAATTAGTTGGCTATTTTCTGTTGTGTCTTCAGGTAGGGCTATAAATTGACATGAAATCGACATAGAAGTTCATCAAATTTCAAACAAAAAGAAAATAACCAAGTGAAAAATTAAGATGGCTCGAAAATTGAATGCCCTGGCAGTGTTTTTGTTCTTATTGTCAACATCGAATGCCAAAGCTGAGTTAGGTGTGTTTGATGTTACAAGTGCAACATATGGTGCAAAGCCTGGGTCTGATATCACACAGGCTTTAGCCAAGGCTTGGACTGATGCATGCGCATCCCCAACGACGAGTAAGGTTGTTGTTCCGAGTGGGACATACAAGTTAACAGAAGCAAGTTTCAAAGGTCCTTGCAAGGCTCCTATTGAGATTCAAGTTCAAGGCAAATTACAGGCTCCAGCAGATGGCGGCAAACTTACCAAACCAGATACTTGGGTTGCTTTTGAGCATATTAATATGCTCACCATCTACGGTGGTGGAACTTTTGATGGCCAAGGAGCACTCGCTTGGAAGCTAAATGACTGCAATAAAAACAAAGATTGCAAATCTATCGCCATTAATATGAGGTTCAACTTTGTTACCAATTCCACAATTCAAGACATAACTTCTCTCGATAGCAAGAATTTCCACGTCAACATTTTAGGGTGCCACAATGTCACATTCCAACATGTCAATGTCACAGCACCTGGAGAGAGCATAAATACGGATGGAATCCATATCGGGCGTTCAACTGGAATCAACATTACTGACGCACACATTGGAACTGGGGATGACTGTGTTTCCATTGGCGATGGAAGCAAAGAAATTACCGTAACTAGGGTTACTTGTGGACCAGGCCATGGCATAAGCGTTGGAAGTCTTGGAAGGTACCCGAACGAAGAACCTGTGGTTGGAATCAGAGTTAGGAACTGCACCTTGACTAATACATCCAACGGTGTGAGAATCAAGACATGGCCTGCTTCTCCTTCAGATGGTATTGCATCAGATATGCACTTTGAAGATATTATAGTGGTCAACGTCAGCAACCCTATCCTCATAGACCAACAGTACTGCCCGTGGAATCAATGTAAACAGAACATTCCGTCAAAAGTGAAGATCAGCAACGTCAGCTTTAAGAACATTAAGGGCTCATCTGCAACACCATTTGCAATCCAAATTATATGCAGCAGGGGCTTACCGTGTGAGAATGTGGAATTGTCTGACATTGATCTCACCTACAGCGGAAACAAAGGCACTCTTAACTCTCAATGTTCTAATGTGAAGCCCACCATTACTCGCGTGCTAAAAGCTCTTGCATGCGCTACCTCTTCGTGATCGAACATGTGGAAAATTCTTTTATGATCTTGTACTACATGTATCCATATTTTATTTTTCTTCGGTCAAATACCTGCATTTGTTTTGAAAACAAAAATACTAAAATATTGTCCTAAGATTGCATTAGTTTCTACTCCATATACTTTTCTTGGCATCCAAGCCACTAGGATGACATCAATGGGGCGTTCATTTTTCTCATGGACAGTTGATTGCATCGGTTTCTACTCCATATACTTTTCTTGGCATCCAAGCCACTAGGATGACATCAATAGGGCATTCGTTTTCCCATGGACATTTGATTAAATCATTTTGTTAAAGTGTATTTAACCAAAAATATTTCCAAATATCTGAGCTAAATTTTCCTCTCACTATCTAACTATACGGGCTTCAAATATATATAATAATATGTGCCTTACATCGTCCTACTCGAATGAGCTAATATCGTAAACAACACCATGCCTGAACAGTAATGTTATGCTTGTCATGAATAATGATATGCTACAACGACTGGGAACAATGAATCTACTATAGTGTTTCTTGTAAATCGTCTCAATTCTATTGTGTATTGTTTGCCTTTATTGTTCATGTTTTACCTAAATGGCTCAATAAAATCGTAGTGTTATTATGTATCTTCATGGATCAAAGATGTAGATAATTGATATTTGGGTCACTGATCATGTGACTTGACTCTAGATTCTTTGATGAGTTAATTGATAATGTTCGTGATCCATATTAGTGCAAATAAAGCACTTTTACCTGTGAAGGGTTAAGGCACACACTCTCTCTCTTACTCCGACCTTATCACTGGTCTATACTCTACTTATTCTTAATGTTAAGTGCATTTTTTGTCAGTAGGAAAACTACTAGATACCTTATATTGTTCTGCTCACTTCTACTGCACATATTATTATTTTCAAGACCTTAAAACTCATAAGATAATTGGTCGTGGTAAAGAATTGGGGGTTTCTACATGTTGATTGTGGCATCGACGTTTAGGACATCTATCCTTCAGTTATATGAAGCATCTATTTCATTTTTTGTATCGCACTTGTAGTGATTCAGAGTTCAAGTGTGAAACATGTGTTCATGGCCAAAAGTCATTGTACTTCCTTTTCAATAAGTGATTCTAAAGCTACTTTGCTATTTGATTTGTTACATTCTGATGGGTGGGGTCCGACGAAGGTTACTTCTAATGGATTTCATTGATTTGCTACTTTATTGATGACTATACTCGATTAACTTGGGTGTTCTTGATGAATAATAAAAGTGATGTCCCTTCGCTTCTTCAAGAATTTTGTGCAATGGTGTCTACTCAGTTTCAGACTAAAGTTAAGGTTTTCAAGTCTAATAATGGATGAGAGTATGTAAATCACACTTTCGCATGTTTCTTTCAAGATCAAAATATTATTCACCAGACGACTACTATGTTTACACCCTCAACAAAATGGTGTGTATGACAGAAGAATTGTCAAGTAATTAAGGTTGCTCGGTCCATGATGTTAGATAAGTGTGTTCCTAACCATTTTTTGTGTCATGCTATTTAGGCTATTGTGTATTTAATCAAACGTGTTCTAAGTAGGGTTCTGGATTTTCAGACATTGCTTGGGTGTGTGTCGTATGTGAATGTCTACTCTCATCAGCAGTAAACTTTATGTGTGGTCTCTGATGTGTGTTTATTAGGTATGCTAATAATCAGAAAGGTTATAAGTGTTATCATCCTCCGACTTAGAAAACTTTTACTACCATGGATGTTACCTTCCACGAGGAAGTTTCGGATTTTGTGAAACCCTCTTCCAACTCCCTACTTCAGGGGGAGATGGGGAATGAAGTGCAAAGTCAAATAGATGATGTGGATGATGTGTTACAATACCCAATTGGAGACAGAACTTGTTCTGCTGTGTGATACTATCCAGTGGCCACATATAGCGACTGATCGACTGTCATTCCCGAAGCTTTGTTTGCTGATGACCGTTCAAGTGCGTCCAACGGTCAATTGTCCATATGTGATACCACGAGTCTAGTGCCTTTGTCTATAGATGACTGGTTGCTTGCTACTAGTATGTCTGATGAGTTGTATAGATCTGGTACATCTGATGAGTGGCTTGTTGAAGGTTCGTCCAATGAAGATTCTTTTAATGGTTTGGTACAAGATGGTGACACACATAAGGTAAATTCTAACAATTCTTCTATTTATCAGTTGCTTTTACAAGCTAATTGTGGAAAACCTAAAGTACAATATGAGCCTCATATGCATGCCAAAGCTAAGTATCCAATCAACAATTATGTGTCTACTCATCGTTTGTCCAAACCATATACATCCTACATATGTTAGCTATCCAGTGTATATGTTCCAACAAAATGGCAAGATGTTTTGTCTAACCCTAAATGGGTTAGTGCCATAAATGTTGAGATTGAAGCTTTGGAAAACAATTCCACTTGGGATTTAGTTCAAGAACATTAAGGGCTCATCTGCCACACCACTTGCAGTCCAAATTGTATGCAGCAGGGGCTTACCGTGTGAGAATGTGGAATTGTCTGACATTGATCTCACCTACAGAGGCAACAAAGACCCTCTTACCTCTCAATGTTCTAACGTGAAGCCCACCATTACTCGCATGCCAAATGCTCTTGCATGTGCTACCTCTTCTTGATCAAACAAGTAGAAAATTCTTTTATTCTTTTGTGATCTTGTACTAAATGTATGGATAATTTTTCTTTTTTTCTTCGGTCAAATACCTGCATTTGTTATGAAAAAAGAAAAATATTAATATATTGTCCTGAGATTGCATTGTACTCCATATACTTTTCTTGGCATCCAAGCCACTAGGATGACTTCAATGGGGGGCATTCCCTTTTTCCATGGACAGTTGATTAAATCGTTTTTGTTAGAGCGCTTAACAAAAAAAAAAATTCCAAATATCTGAAGCTAGGCTAACTTTTCCCCTCACTGTCTAACCGTACAACAACAACAACAAAGCCTTTTCCCACTAAGTGGGGTCGGCTATATGAATCCTAGAACGCCATTGAGCTCGGTTTTGTGTCATGTCCTCCGTTAGATCCAAGTACTCTAAGTCTTTTCTTAGGGTCTTTTCCAAAGTTTTCCTAGGTCTTCCTCTACCCCTTCGGCCCTGAATCTCTGTCCCGTGGTCACATCTTCGAACCGGAGCGTCAGTAGGCCTTCTTTGCACATGTCCAAACCACCGTAACCGATTTTCTCTCCTCTTTCCTTCAATTTCGGCTACTCCTACTTTACCTCGGATATCCTCATTCCTAATCTTATCCTTTCTCGTGTGCCCACACATCTAACGAAGCATCCTCATCTCCACTACACCTACGTGTTGATGCTTCACCGCCCAACATTCTATGCCATACAGCATTGCCGACCTTATTGTCGTCCTATAAAATTTTCCCTTCAGCTTCTGTGGCCTACGACGGTCACACAACACACCGGATGCACTCTTCCACTTCATCCATCCAGCTTGTATTCTATGGGTGAGATCTCCATCAAATTCTTCGTTCTTTTGCAAGATAGATCCTAGGTAGCGGAAACGGTCGCTCTTTGGTATTTCCTGATCTTCGATCCTCACCCCTAACTCATTTTGGCCTCCGTTTGCACTGAACTTGCACTCCATATATTCTGTCTTTGATCGGCTTAGGTGAGGACCTTTAGATTCCAACACTTCTCTCCAAAGGTTAAGCTTCGCGTTTACCCCTTCCTGCGTTTCATCTATCAACACTATATCGTTTGCGAAAAGCATACACCAAAGAATATCATCTTAAATATTAAGTTTGTGATCTTCGCTAGATTGCTCCGGTCATTAGTGTGGATAAGTATGTAAATGGATAGAGACAGGAAGCAAACACAAGATGTACGTGGTTCACCCAGATTGGCTACATCCACGGAGTAAAGGAGTTCTCATTAATTGTGAAGGGTTTACACAGTATATAGGTTCAAGCTCTCCTTTAGTGAGTACAAGTGAATGATTTAGTACAAATGACATTAGGAAATATTGTGGAAGAATGATCTCGTAATCACGAAACTTTTAAGTACCGAAGTGTGGTATCGTCTTCACTTGCCTTATCTATCTCATAGGTAGATGTGGCATCTTCTTTGGAAGTACTCTTCCTCCCTCCAGGGGTGGTATCTTTAACTGGTGGAGATGCACAAGGTAATGTATCAATTTCACTTGACGCTTACTTGTAGTTTCAGGCTTGGTCAAGCGCGATACAAACCATGTAGTAGGAGTCCTCCAAGTCGCCGAGCTAGGGGATCTGCTGAAAGAGGTGACAGACAAGGTAAGCAATCAGAGCTCCAAGAAATCAGTCACAGATCAGAAGTTTGATTTCGAGTTCCGGCTGATTGTTATCCTTCTCCTTATCTTGCAGGTAGCATGAAGGATAAAGAGAATAAAAGGAGAAACGGTGATATGAGATACTTTTGCTTTTGAAGAAGTAACTTTCCACATGCTTATTCTTGAACTGGGCTGGAGGGTTTTCTTGTTTCCGCCAGAGTATAAGGCCGACTGAAGAATTTGAGGGTCAAAACAAGTCCATCAAATCTAGAGTACGTTCGACCCTGCTGATATGGGATACTTTTGCTGTTGACAAAGTAGTAGATGTATCGGCACGTGGTTGCGCTTGTCTCCACATGCTTCCTTGTATCCTTCTCACTTGCCCTATTTGTTCCTCAGGCAGATGTGGTATCTTCTCGGGAAGCATAAGATGTTGAAGATGAGTACTCGAGAGCAATGAGGTTCCAGGCAGTCAGTTCCGGACTGGAAACTTGATTCCAAGTGCTGACTGATTGCTCTCTTTCTCCTTGTCTTGCAGGTAAGAACAAGGCCAAAGGAAAAGACAGGGAAAAAGCATGATATGGGATACTCTTGCTTTTAACCCTGATAATATGAGATATTCTTGCTCTAGTGTAGCTTGTTTGCAGAGGTATTCTCGGGGGGAGGGGGAAAGAAAGCTGAGTATTTCGAGAGGCTTCGTTGGGAGTGCCCTCTCAGATATGAGGAAGGGTTGAGCATTTTTGCAGGTCTGCCTGTCCGTTGAGGATGGAGGTCGACATATATAGGAGTCTCCCTAACAAGGAGTAATACTATTCTTTTACCCTGCTTGGTCATAGCACGGTAGTGGGAGCTGCCAGCATCACGTGTTTTAACTCTGTCAGAGCACTTTGAAAAAGTGGTCTGTGGTATCTGGAAAGCTGATATTACGTGTGAATATTACAGATAAGATTTATCCAAGGAGATCTGGCTCTCGAAGTTGAGAAAGCGGTGTGAGGATTACAAACAAGCTTTATCTAAGGGGCTCTCGAAGTTGAGAAAGCGGCGCCTCTTCGGTTTTCGAACAAGCAATCATGTCGGGGATCTGTCTCTCGAGATTCGGAGAACGGTGCCTCTTCGATTTTTGAGAAAGCAATCCTGCTAGGAGTTTGGCTCTCGAGATTCAGAGAGCGGTGTCTCGTCACTTTTTGAGAAAGTAATCATGTTGGGAGTCTGGCTCTCGAGGTTCGGAGGACGGTGCCTCTTCGATCTTGAAGCAAGCAATCTTGTTGGGAGTGTTTTCTCGAATGTGAGTAAAGGTTAGGCCTGTTTGCTAGTCTACCTTGCCACAGAGCACAGAGGTTGACCCACAGGGACTTTCCAATTATCCAGCAATGGTCCTGTTCCTTTACCCTTGTGGATAATAATATGGTAGCTAGACCTTCAGAATTTATGTGTCTAAACTTTGTTAGTGCTGTTTCTTTGCTATTATTTTACCCTTCTTGGTCATAGCGATGTAATGGGAGCTGCAAGCTTCACGTGTCTAAACTTTGTCAAAGATTTTTGGCAAAGTTATCTGTGGTACCCGTGAGCTAATGTTGCGTGTGGAAAGTGAATGATTGAACAGTAACATTCACGTGCTTTCTACTTCACTAGAAATCTTCGACAGAATGCCCGTAATTTCCGCAAAGTTGAGTGTGCATGTGACAGGTGCTGACAAGGCTGAAAAAGCAGGTGCCTCTTCGATTTCTGAGATCGGCCCTCGTGGTCTCTGAGCAGCCCAGCTTTTGAGAAAACAAGCTCCTCTTCGATTTCTGCGATCGACCTTCGTGGTCTTTGAGCAGCCCAGGTTTTGAGAAAGCAAACGCCTCTTCGATTCCTGAGATCGACGTTCGTGGTCTCTGAGCAGCCCAGCTTTTGAGAAAGCAAACGCCTTTTCGATTTCTGAGCAGGCGCCTCTTCGATTTCTGAAGCTCCATCGAGTGCAGATTCTTATAGAGGCTGGTATTAAGTTTCAAAGCACACTTGAATCTCCACCAGTAGAAGCTCCCTTCTTGCATTTCTAAGATCTTGATTTGTCCGACCTCTTTTCTCTTCAACACCTTTGAAAATGTCTGGCCCCTCCGACCGTTGTTTTGACTTGAACCTTGTTGAAGAGGCAGCCACGCCTTCTCCAGACAACATATGGCGCCCATCCTTCTTATCCCCTACTGGTCCTCTTACCGTTGGGGATTCCGTGATGAAGAATGATATGACCGCTACGGTGGTGGCCAGGAACCTTCTCACTCCCAAAGATAACAGACTACTTTCCAAAAGGTCTGATGAGTTGGCTGTTAAGGATTCTCTGGCTCTCAATGTTCAGTGTGCAGGTTCTGTGTCTAATATGGCCCAACGCCTATTTGCTCGAACCTGCCAAGTTGAATCATTGGCGGCTGAAGTGATGAGTCTCAAACAGGAGATTAGAGGGCTCAAGCATGAGAATAAACAGTTGCACCGGCTCGCTCATGACTATGCTACAAACATGAAGAGGAAGTTTGACCAGATGAAGGAATCTGATGGTCAGATTTTACATGATCATCAGAGGTTTGTGGGTTTGTTCCAAAGGCATTTATTTCCTTCGTCTTCTGGGGCTGTACCGCGTAATGAAGCTCCAAATGATCAACCTCTGATGCCTCCTCCTTCTAGGGTGCTGTCCAATACTGAGGCTCCGAATGATCCCCCTCCGGTGCCTTCTCTTTCTGGGGCTCTGCCGACTGTTGAAACTTCTCCTAAGCAACCTTTGGGAAGGCTCCCTCTTGTTTGTTTATTTTGACTCGTGTATATGTACATATTTGTAACTTCTTAGAGATATCAATAAATAAGCTTTGTTTCATTTCAACGTATTGTGTTAAATACACCAAAGCCTTCTTCACTAAGTTCTTTGAATTTTTCTTTTGTTGAAGCTTGTATGTTGAAACTTTGTGAGTGGAGCATGTAGGTTGAGGTAGTGTTCCCTTAATTTCCCGAGTGGGGAAAACTTCTCGATTGGAGACTTGAAAAATCCAAGTCACTGAGTCGAGTCGGCTATATGAATCTTAGAACGCCATTGTGCTCGATCCTGTGTCATGTCCTCCGTTAGATCCAAGTACTCTAAGTCTTTTCTTAGAGTCTCTTCCAGAGTTTTCCTAGGTCTTCCTCTACCCTTTCGGCCCTGAACCTCTGTCCCGTAGTCGCATCTTCTAACCGGAGCGTCAGTATGCCTTCTTTGCACATGTCCAAACCACCGTAACCGATTTTCACTCAGTTTTCCTTCAATTTCGGCTACTCCTACTTTACCTCGGATATCCTCATTCCTAATCTTATCCTTTCTCGTGTGCCCACACATCCAACGAAGCATCCTCATCTCCGCTACACCCATTTTGTGTACGTGTTGGTGCTTCACCGCCCAACATTCTGTGCCATACAGCATCGCCGGCCTTATTGCCGTCCTATAAAATTTTCCCTTAAGCTTCAGTGGCATACGACGATGACACAACACGCCGGATGCACTCTTCCACATCATCCATCCAGCTTGTATTCTATGGTTGAGGTCTCCATCTAATTCTCCGTTCTTTTGCAAGATAGATCCTAGGTAGCGAAAACGGTCGCTCTTTGGTATTTCCTGATCTCCGATCCTCACCCCTAACTTATTTTGACCTCCATTTGCACTGAATTTGCACTCCATATATTATGTCTTTGATCGGCTTAGGCGAAGACCTTTAGATTCCAACACTTCTCTCCAAAGGTTAAGCTTCGCATTTACCCCTTCCTGAGTTTCATCTATCAACACTATATCGTCTGCGAAAAGCATACACCAAGGAATATCATCTTGAATATGTCCTGTTAACTCATCCATTACCAACGCAAAAAGGTAAGGACTTAAGGATGAGCCTTGATGTAATCCTACAGTTATGGGGAAGCTTTCGGTTTGTCCTTCATGAGTTCTTACGGCAGTCTTTGCTCCTTCATACATATCCTTTATAGCTTGGATATATGCTACTCGTACTCCTTTCTTCTCTAAAATCCTCCAAAGAATGTCTCTTGGGACCCTATCATACGCTTTTTCCAAATCTATAAAGACCATGTGTAAATCCTTTTTCCCATCTCTATATCTTTCCATCAATCTTCGTAAGAGATAGATTGCCCCCATGGTTGAGCGCCCTGGCATGAACCCGAATTGGTTGTCCGAAACCCGTGTCTCTTGCCTCAATCTATGCTCAATGACTCTTTCCCAGAGCTTCATTGTATGACTCATTAGCTTAATACCCCTATAGTTCATGCAATTTTGTACGTCGCCCTTATTCTTGTAAATAGGCACCAAGGTGCTCTTTCGCCACTCGTTTGGCATCTTCTTCGTTTTCAAAATCCTATTGAAAAGGTCAATGAGCCATGCTATACCTGTCTCTCCCAAGGCTTTCCACACTTCAATCGGTATATCGTCTGGGCCCACTGCTTTTCTATGCTTCATCTTCTTCAAAGCTACAACCACTTCTTCCTTCCTGATTCGACGATAAAAGGAGTAGTTTCTACACTCTTCTGAGTTACTCAACTCCCCTAAATGAGTACTCATTTCATGTCCTTCATTGAAAAGATTATGAAAATAACCTCTCCATCTGTCTTTGACCGCGTTCTCTGTAGCAAGAACATTTCCATCCTCATCCTTGATGCACCTCACTTGGTTTAGGTCCCTTGTCTTCTTTTCCCTTGCTCTAGCTAGTTTATAGATATCCAACTCTCCTTCTTTGGTATCTAGTCGCTTATACATATCGTCATAAGCCGCTAACTTAGCTTCTCTCACAGCTTTCTTCGCCTCTTGCTTCGCTCTTCTATACCTTTCACCATTTTCATCGGTCATATCCTTGTATAAGGCTTTACAACATTCCTTCTTAGCCTTCACCTTTGTTTGTACCTCCTCATTCCACCACCAAGATTCCTTTTGGTGTGGAGCAAAGCCTTTGGACTCTCCTAATACCTCTTTTGCTACTTTTCGGATACAGCTAGCCATGGAATCCCACATTTGGCTAGCTTCCCCCTCTCTATCCCACACACACTGGGTGATTACTTGCTCTTTGAAAATGACTTGTTTTTCTCCTTTTAGATTCCACCGTCTAGTCTTTGGGCACTTCCAAGTCTTGTTCTTTTTTCTCACTCTTTTGATATGTACATCCATCACCAACAAGCGATGTTGATTAGCCAAGCTCTCCCCCGGTATAACTTTGCAATCCTTACAAGTTATACGATCCCCTTTCCTCATGAGAAGAAAATCTATTTGTGTTTTTGACGACCCACTCTTGTAGGTGATCACATGTTCTTCTCTCTTCTTAAAGAAGGTGTTGGCTAAGAAGAGATCATATGCCATTGCAAAATCCAAGATAGCTTCCCCATCCTCATTTCTCTCCCCAAAACCATGGCCACCATGAAAACCTCCATAGTTGCCTGTCTCCCTGCCCACGTGTCCATTTAAATCTCCTCCTATAAATAACTTCTCCGTCTGAGCAATTCCTTGCACCAAGTCTCCAAGGTCTTCCCAAAATTTCTCCTTCGAACTCGTATCCAACCCTACTTGAGGTGCGTACGCACTAATCACATTGATGAGTTCTTGTCCTATTACAATCTTGATTGCCATGATTCTATCTCCTACCCTCTTGACATCTACAACATCTTGTGTCAAGGTCTTGTCCACAATGATGCCAACACCGTTTCTAGTTCTATTTGTGCCCGAATACCAAAGCTTAAACCCTGAGTTTTCTAGATCATTTGCCTTAAGACCAACCCACTTAGTTTCTTGTAGGCACATAATATTTATCCTTCTCCTCACCATAACTTCCACTACTTCCATAGATTTTCCCGTTAAGGTTCCTATATTCCACGTTCCTAAACGCATTCTACTCTCTTGAACTCTACCCTTCTGTCCTAGCTTCTTCACCATCCCCCGTCTAATAGGATCAAAGTACTTCTTTTGTGTGTCCTGTGTAAAGTTGATAGGAGCATATGCTCCCAAACAACTTTGAGTGGAGTTGTTCGAAAAGAAGTTTCTATGGCCCCCTTGCTCATTTAACACTGCATCCGGGTGCCGATGGAGATACAGCAACCCTTGCTCACTTATCACTGTGCTCGGGCCACACAGCGCGCCACTTACGGGTGACGTCCTAGCTTTAGCGCAATTTCGTTCTGGATTCATTGTCATAAGGATTCGACGTAACTGTGGAGTGCCGGCTGTCGACTACCTGACGCCCTCCCCCTCCTCCTTTATCCGGGCTTGGGACCGGCAATGTAAGATAAACTTACATAGGTGGAGTTCCTCACTGTCTAACCGTACAAACTAAAAATTTCTACTCCATAATAATGCATGTCTTGCACAGTCCTACTTAGAGGAGCTAATATCGCCTTAAAAAGTTCTTTAATATATAAATTTTCATGTGCTATTTCTTTTATTTCAATAAGTATTAAGTTATATATTCGGTTGGACCTAAACGATTTTAAGAAATTATTAACATTTAGCAAGGTTATTATTTTAATACACTAGCCTAAGTCGGGACTCAATCCTCTTTGCCCACTTACTTTTATTTAATATAAAAAAATTAACGGCTGTTTTTTGACCTTGTATAGAGTGACCTCTAAGCCCCCATAAAAAGATAAAAGACGTCCTGGAATCAATTTTTGTCAGAAAACTAAATAGAATTTCGAAGACCACAATGCAATTTCTAAACTCCGAAAATTAAGCATAATAGTAATATCTAGAACAAAACAACATCCACTTAAGTTCGCACAACACATCGACAAGATGAAACAAAATTTAGTCAAATTTCAGGAAAAACCTGCCTTCTAATAACAAAAACAACCACAACTCATCATATATCTGTCCTATTCAAAAGCCCAGAGAGCAACATTCAGACGATGGCATTAGCAGCACTTGCAATCCTAGGCCAGAGATCAGCACACTCCTTTCCGATCGGACCGGTAATAGCAGACCCTAAACAAACACAAAGAGCAACCGATAAGAAAAGGCGACTAAATTAACCTATCTAAGGGTTACGAACTTTATAACTTTATGATTTGGGATGTACCTTTCATTTCTCCCTTCGGATTCACAATAACACCAGCATTATCTGCAGATAAAGCAAACAGTTTCAGTAAGACACGGTGGTAGACAATGAAATGCACACGAGCGTGTTTTATAAACATTATCAGCAGTTAAAAAAGCTACGAAGAAGCTAACAAAATGTGCATTCACATTAACAGATATGTAGGGACCAGATGTAACAGATGTGAGCATGTAAAGCAAGGTACACCTGTAACGATGGGCACTTTCAATTTTCCAGACGTGTAACAGCATCAACTACCAAATAAAGAGGATACTTGACTTCTGTCTGGTTATCTTATAGCTATGATTAAAAGCTTTTGGGACTAAACAAACAATGCCACCCACACAATATGTATGATAATCATACTAAACTATAACCAGTCAAGTTCTACAAACATTAATCAATTTCAATGGCAAAACAGATATGTAGGGACCAGATGTAACAGATGTGAACACATAAAGCAAGGTACACCTGTAACGATGGGCACTTTCGATTTTCCAGACGTGTAACAGTATCAGCCACCGTTTAAAGAGGATACTTGACTTCTGTCTGGTTATCTAATATTTTAAAACATTAATGGAACTAAACAAACATTCCCACGCACAATACAAAATGTAGGATAATCATACTACGCTATACCTAATCAAATTATGTAGTGCCCAAATGGAGCAAATGTGAGCATAAATGCAAGCACACCTGCAACAATGGGCACTATTAATTTTCCAGAAGTGAAACAGCATCAATCACCACATAAATAGGACACTTGACTTGTGTCTGGTCATCCTAAATATGCATTTCAACTTAATAAGTGACCACAAACGTACAATGGTGCAACATCAAGGGTAGAATAAATGTCTAATATAAAAAACATGTATCGAATGGCGTAAGACAAGATTCCATACAGAAGAGAATCCACTCAAAAAATATTGGACAGACAGTAATCATTGATGTAACTGGTAATAGGAAGCATCAAATCATCTTCACACAGAACTCCACCGGAGTTACAGTTTCTGATAGCGTATTAGTCATCAAAATTAAAATTAGTTATAACAAATTCAGACAACACTTAATGATAAATAACTACCAAACAAAGAGCTCTAAAATGCAGTAAAATCCAAAGAATAATCACCAGCAACACAATGTCAAGACCCACTGTTATGATCGGATAAAGAAACATAGTATGCACCCCTAGTAAATTTTTCTATCACTTGATCCAACAACAGAACAAACCAGCAAGAAAAATAAAATCAGAAACATTATGAGAAATTACTTTAGAAAATAATATTCACCTTCAAAGTACATGAAGACACCATCCTTTCGGCGCCATGGCTTGCGCTGCCTCACAATGACAGCAGGCAGGACCTTCTTCCTGAGGTCAGGCTTTCCCTTCTTGACAGTGGCCATGACCATGTCACCAACGCAAGCAGATGGCAACCTGTTCAAACGACCCTTGATCCCCTTCACGGAAATGATGTAAAGATTCTTAGCTCCGGTGTTATCGGCACAGTTCACAGTGGCTGCAACTGGAAGACCCAGTGACATCCTAAACTTGTTTCCAGCGGACCCTCCACGCCCTAACCAAAAATATCAACATCAGAACCATATCATACTAAATAATCAAAAACCCACATTTTCTATCTTCTATTCATATGTTTCGCCACACAGGAAAATATAAAATTTCACTTAGAGCAATCTTACCCACAATCAGTCCAAACTGGGATTTTTTAACATTTCAATGACCAATCCGATACATATCCACGGAAATCAACATCGCAAACGTTCAATCGAAGTAATAAACATTTCATTTTTCCTAGGATAGCTCAAGAACCAGCAACTACGAAGTTAAAATTGATCAATGGCAAACAAATACAAATCGTTGAATTGAATGCATCGACTAGATTTTCCTAGGAACCAAACAGAAAACTAAGCAAAGAGAGATTATCATAAAATGGAAGAGAGAAGGCGGCGAAGAACTAACCTCGCTTCGACATCTTGGCTGCTGCGGAAACGGGACTGAGAGAGCGATTAGGGTTTAGGAGATGTATATATAGAGAGAGAGCGGCGTAGGGTTTTCTGCCGGGTAACACTTTGTCAGATTACCATTCGGTCCATACTCTTTTGTTAAAATACCAGATATGCCGTGGGCCTCTTGAACATTGTTGTGGCCTCTCTTAGAAATGGGCTTTTGGGAAGGTTTTATTTCTCCTCCTCCTCCTTGTTCTGCAGAGGACATCGAGTGTGTGTGGCAGGGGGACTCAACGTTCCATTTTAGTTTATTGTGAGGCTAAACTCAACCCTCTTTCCTTTAGTGTAAAAAAATATCATTTGTCCAAAACAGTGAATGGCCCAACAAAAAAAAAAGAAACTGTTAAGAAAACTTGTATCTACTAATAGTTTTGCGTAACAACCAAGCATGGTGAAATAGACCTTATATATACATCCCGGTCTTTCCCTATTAGAGCATTTCCACCGGTTGGTCCTAGGTCTTTGGGGTTGCTTTTTCCAAAGGAAATGTAGTTAGCTTACGTTTTTTTAAAAGACATTGGGAAAAAATAACCACTTTTGATTGTCTTTGAAAAAGAACCACTTTCACGTTGTTTCAAAAATTGAAAACGAAACAAAGTGAAGCGCTTCGAAAAGTACTTGGAGTTCTACGAATGCACCACCGCTTCAGTTATTCCAATACATCTGTTTGGCAAACATAAAATTCACGAACAATGTTGAATCAATGAATTGAAGCGTCTGATGATCATCAGCTGGCTGCCGGTCTAAAACACACCAAACAATGTTAGTGATTATGTTCAATGACAATCTATCATGCCTGTTTCTGACTTCTCACTAGTACTGCAGAAAATGATTTTCTCAGCGATAATATTATAAAACCGTAGAGGAAAAAATGTCTCACTGAAATTTCTAGTCGGTAATATAAACCACAATTAAACGCATATAGCTGATCAACGATCCAGACATATAACAGCAATCCAGAATTCTTGACCTGCTTCTATGTATAACACTACAAACCAAATCACCATGAGCGGCCTGGTCCATAGTTAGAGCCAATTGGCGTGTTTTTCGCTTTTAACTCGTGATTTTGAAGAGGGCTAATGAGATTTCTTTTGTTTCAATCTCTATCACTTTCTACATTTAAAGTGAGACAACTAGTTTTGAGTATATGATGCATACCTAGTGGGTGAAAAAACTGTTTTACATGAGAATCTGATACATCAAATGCAAGCTCTTTGACTAAAACATGTCCTGACGAAAACAAGCACCAGAAGGAAGAAAGATGAAAGAAACTTACTTTGTGAGCACCAGAATGATGCATTCCATGTAAGAAGACGGTCTTGAACGAACTAGTGGCGACCGGAGCAAGGATGTTAAGACCACAGTTACATAGAAAATGAAAATTCAAAATTAAATCCCAGTTGAGATTGGCTTCAAGATGATTTGCCATCACTTCAATTAATATCACAACCTCGTACATTCAATAAAAAGGAGCAGATTACAAGGATTTGTGGCCTAAAAACCAAGGACTAAATCCCAACCAATGCCAACTAACCTAGAATCAGAAAACTGTCTGATATCACTATATCACGCTAACTGAAAACCATAAAACTTAATAGAAATCATCTCAATCCTAAATACATCTGTATTGTAAATTACCGACTGCTGTGTAAAGTAAAAGTTATAAAAACTACATAATTTTCAAACCCTGGACTTTGGTACTTAAAACGCCTGTACATTTGGGTCGGAGGGCTGGACTCTGTGCATGGATAATCGCTACTGCAATTGCGAAAGACTGCAGAGTTGACAGAGATGGTTGAAAATGAACAAAATACAAACCATCATGGACATTCAACATCCTCCATGCAGGAGGACCATGCTCTGAACCCTGAAGAATTGAAATGAAGGATAAGCATCTTAGTGCATAATTCAGATTATTACATAGTTGCTCAAAAGTTAAAAGTAGGACAGAAATAGCATGAATAGATGTTGGTATGTGACAAGTTCGGGAAATCTTTTCACCATCAGCTAACATGGTGTGGCTTCGAAGAGACCATAGATAGCAATAGCATAGCATCACACGGAAATAGTAAATACCAAGTTTCAGTTCCCATCATGTATTTCATAAAAGCATTTCATTCTTCTTTTTCAAGTCAAAATACAATATCGCAGGATCTATCTTATGCCCAAAACAATATCATTTTCTCAAATTGCATTACCTTTTCAAATTATTAGGTCTATCATGAGAAACTGAAAGACAACTAGAACCGGAAAAGTAACTTATCAGATTAAAGACCGGATTCACAAAAATTATCAACATATATGGATGAACAGATGAAGTCAATTTTAATACTAGCTCAATAAATGATCTATCTCACATTGTAATAAACAAAAAGAGAAGGAGGGGGGGGGGGGGGGGGGGAAGGGAAAGTGAGGAGATAGGAGATTGGCGTACCATTCTATTTAACTCGAATGACTTGCACTCCTCCTGAATGTCAGACTGAGGCAAAATGTCTTCTTTGCTTGATTTGGTTTTGAGTACTGTGAGCGGGCACCCCAGATCCCAACCTCCACAGTCACACTGTCCACCAGATCTCCATCTTTCAGTAAGACTTGAAGGACCACCATTTCTGGTCCTTGGCCCACTGTGAATTCCTGCTGGGACTAGGACATCCATACTGGTAGAGAAATCACTATTATTACAACAACATTTGATAGGTACTGAAGCCTCCACAGAGTTACTGATTTTCTTATTCCCAACTTTCTTCAGAAATTTCAAACCCCAACCTCCAGCTTCCTCCTTTCGATCATCAGGGAGATGGTCTTTCACAACAATGGAAGCCAATTCGAAATTTGGAGGGAGATGATCCTCTAACAAGCTGGGCACACCTAGAGCATCTTGATTGTTGCCTGTATCAAGGCATGGCTCCTGAGAAGGATTTTCAATTATGGAACACGGTCCACTCAATTTGGGGATGGTTCTTTGTTTGGATGAGTGAGTTGTCCTGAACGCCTCAACCACCTTTTTTGATAACCCCTTGCTCTTCCTGAGGTTATGGCTAGAAGCTTGTACCTCAATACCACCACCAAACAAAACAAATTCAGTCTCCATGATCTTTGAATTGTTTGGGCAGAGGGAGACCAAATTATTGACTTTCATCTTACCAACAAGTTGCGACTCACTATCACGAATCTCATGGTCCTTTTGCCCACCCTTTCCTGAATGAAACAAATATATATAGTCCAGAGTCTTATCCTCTTCAGACTCGACTTTCCACAAGTTGGCTACATAGACCTCCCTTTGTTCATCCGTGGAGAAAACAAAATGAGGATTCCCTCCCTTCCAAGTGCATTGAAGCATTCCCCGAGAGACAGTGGCGAGAGCAGCAGCAGAAGATTGATCAGATGACGCTGAGTTTGTGCTGCAGATAGAAGCAAGTCTTTTGTGGCCGGCATCAAATTCATTTTTATGGCTTCCCTTAATTGGTTTTTCCTTTTCTAGCATCGGTGACGAAGAGAAACTAAATCTGCCAGGTGAGTCTGTGTAATCATAGCATATCGAGCCTTTGTCATTATTGCAGTCTATTCTTCTCAAGTCTGTATTGCCACCTAAGGGCCCAAATTGGTGAAACAAAGGGCTCTTTAATATGTTTGTCATACTCTTGCTCCCCATAACTCTACCTACAATCCACTGTCCGGAAGGGCTTATTACCACACTCCCACCTCCAGCTTCCAATGGACATTCAATCACGAATCTAGCAGAACTACATGTATCTCCACTTCTAATTTCAGCAACATTCAAGCGCTCGTGTAAAGCACTGATCTTTGAAGAGCTCAATTTCACAGCTGAATTACATCGAGCTACTTTGGATGCACTAATATGAATCAATTCCATGCATTTACGACGAAATTTTTCATCTAAGCTCAGTATATGCTTTGGAATCCTACAGTCAAAGCTGATACCACTTTGAAACAAGGAACCTTTAATGCAACATTTACTAATTTGCGAACGCTTGACATTTGAAACTAGTGCATGCTGTGGATTTGACCAAGTGACCAACCTTTTCAATTTTGAGCCAGACGAATTTAAAGTACCTTCTCCTGATAATTCCCGCTCCTCGCTCACTCTATGCAATGAATCCTCTTGTCCCGCGTGGTATTTCTGAGCATCTACAAATTTATCATCCATCTGCCGACCCCAATCAAATAGCACACATCAATGGCAGATAAACCTTTCTCTATGTCCTGCCTCGAACTGTATTACATAGGTTGGTTGGTGGACCGCACTATATAACAGCTCTCGGTCCAAGTCTTATCTTACAAGAAAACCTGAACACAAACACACAAGCGGTAAGCATAAGCTATCAATTTGCAAAAGTAAGAAGAAATCAATTGGAAATTCGGAAGTTTTTCAAAAGCCAATATATCTGCATATCAAGCAAATTATCATCAACTCAGAAACTTTGGAAATAAATCCAGAAATTGAAGGAAGTTGCCAAATACCATGCTTGGGATGGGATATTGTTTTCATAATCTGAAATTTGAAGCATAAGGCTCCAGCACAATCTTAGAAAATAAGCTTGGAGATTTTTATTTATTTATTTGTTATGCAATCAACACCCACAACTTTCTCCCTAATCCAAAACAGTAAAAAAGCAAGAAACACCTCATATGGAAATACAAAAAGCAAAAATTACCACCTACTAATCTCACCAACCCAACAATTTACCTTCTAATTCAATCAAAACAAAAATACTAAACTCCTGACTTGCAACTGTTCATAGTTTAATTTCTCTTTATCTCTGCCCAGAACAGTACACTTTCTCTAAGAACTGAGGAGGAAGAAGACAGAAGACTAAAGAAAGATTCAATCTTTACACATCTTACCTCCATACAAACAAAACCCAGAAAGGAAATTAAAAATAATATTACAAAAATCACAATTAAAGCCTCAAAGTTGCCTATTATTAAAATAAAAAAAAGTCACCAAGTGGCCATACAACATAATTGACCGACTCCTGACACTCCAAGAAAAAGTTCAACCAATTTATAAAATATACAATAAAAAAACTAGAAGAACAATTTTTCTCTCTTACCTGATGAATTGGATCCGAGGAGAACCGAGCAGCACAGAAATCAAATGCGCACAGATTAGCAAACACCCAAAAGGACTGATAAAAAAAGCAGCTTTTTTGCAACACATTAGCAACTAGTGGCGATAGCGTCTTCTCTCCAACTAGCTGCGTTCCCGTTTTCGGCTCTAAAAGGTGAAAGAATAACCAACTAAGCACATGGAAAAGCAGAGACAACCAAGAGCCACCACCACCGCCACTAATGCTGTCACACGTCTCACACTTCTCACACGTCTCACACAACACTAGGTTCCGAATCCTCTTCTTTTTTTTTCAACAAAAATGGCCCAACTGTTTTAGGCAACCATAGAAGAAAGAAAGAAGGAAATGGTGGGCGTGGGTGGAAAAAACTGAACTTTTTCTATGTTTTCGTTTTGGGGTATGAAAATAAAATTACAACTGAAAAGGATTTCATGTGTAAGCCACGTTTTCTGGGTTGAATTTTGGTACTTGTTTGAGTTCTTCCCCAAAGTCCCGGGTTTTCAACTAGGTGGGAGGACCCACTCCATATTCTTGCATTTTCTAGGCCGCTACGTTGACAAAAATAGATGCTTAGATCATCCTAGTGAAGGGATTTGTATGTGGAAAAATGGTGGATATAACCTAGAACTTACGAATTTTTAATGATCTATAAAAGAACTTCTTTTAATTAGGGGCTATTTACTAAACAAAATTAAATTTCATCAGTTATGAATCGTTGGATTAGGTTCTCTTATCACAATTTGTTGTATTAGATTCTCTTATTTCAATCTCATCCGTTGGTATATTCCTTTGAAATCAGACAAGATAACATTTCATCTCATAACTAAATTGCAATGCCCTTGCAATTTAAGTATATTGTTTGTTTATGTTTTCGATTCAAGTCTCTAATGCGTTTGTTGCACCGAATTATCTCAAACTAGACTAACTTCAGAGACTAAGTTGGACTGGCGTATAATAGATTAAGCTAGACTAACTTAGTAAAGCGTTTGATGCAGTGTCGTACTAAGAGATATGATAATTAAAAAATAATTAATTTTTTAAATTATAAAATCTAATTTTGGTATCTTCCTACCGACTCCTCCTTCACAACCCACAACCAACATCGCAACCCAAACTCCATTAAAAAAAATAGAACGAACAACAACTCCTTCATTGCAGCCCTTACATTAATTGGGCTAATTCCTAAAATGTGAAATCAATTCAAGCGGACCTTGGATTTTGACATGCAGGAGGAAGACGAGCAAGCGAGGGGTCCGTCGACAAGTCAATGGCCTTTGCCCGGAGTAGTTCAAGAAAGGGGTTATCTATGCCCACGACGATCGAAGAGGATGGAGGTATGTGGATCTTGTCGGAGGAGAAAGAGGTGGAATAGGGCAAAGAAGGAAGACGAAAGAGGCACGGAAAAGGGTTTGGGACTTAGGCCATCTCCAACCGAATGAGCGCCAGAATGCTCGTTTTAGCCCTATAGCCCTCCAAGAAATTAATATTTTAATGAATAGTGCAGAGCCATATTTCTTATCATCTCCAACCAAAGGGGCCAGAGGGTCATAGGCCAAACATATCGTCGACCTCATCTCTAGCGAATCCTGAAGTTCTTACCCTAAATTCCGCTCCGATGAACCCTAATTTTGCTACGGTTCCTACTTCTCCCTCAATTTCTTCAATTTCAATTCAGAATATAAGTTGTATGGTTCCTACAAAACTCAAATGAGATAATTACCTCATCTGGAAGGCATTATTTGCCCCGATTTTTCGTCGATATAAGCTTACAGGAATTGTTGATGGCTTTGAGGTTTGTCCTTTGCCATTTGTTCTTGATGAATCTAGCAAGAACACTGGAATTCCAAATCCAGACTTTGAGTTATGGTATGAAAAGGATCAAAATATCCTTATTTGGCTAAATTATATCTTATCCCTTTCACAGTTGGTGTCAAATCATCTCGTGAACTTTGGCTCACTTTTGAGCAACACTTCGAAGGTGTCACATCCGCTCACATCCATCAGCTTCGATCTATCCTTCATTTTATTCAGAAGGGCGATCTACCTATTTCAAAGTACATTCAACTCATCAAGAACATTTCAGATGCATTCATGGCTACAAGAGCTCCAGTCTCTGAAAGTGATATGATTGTGATCACACTACAAGGCCTTTCTGATGATTATGAGTCATTCATTGACTCGATTATGCTCTGTATCTCGTCCACCTCTTTGGATGAATTACATGGATTGTTGATTAACAAAGAGGTGTTTATGAATCGCAAAAAGAAGTTTGTTGCCTCTTCTGTCTCTGAACCCTTTCAAGCTTATACAGCACAATATTCTAAGCCTCAAACACCCCTTCTTCCTACACCACAAGGTTATGCTTCACACAATTCTCATGGCACTCACTATCGTGGCAAAGGTCACTTTCAGGGCAATAACTCTCATGGCAACTATCAGCGAAATTACAGAGGCAACTTTAATAACTTCAATCGTACTTCTGGAGGCTCTAATCACAACTTTGGAGGACTTTCATTTGTGACAAAAAAAACCATCTCCAACCGAGGGCCAAACATAATTTACTATTTAAATTTAAAAATTACAACTTAAATTTAAAAACTACAACAACTTAAATTTAAAAACTACAACTTAAATTTAAAGTCTAAAATCATCATCATCATCCGCCATTGTAGGATGATATTCAGAGGTAAACAACTGATGTTAGTTCAAGTCACGAGATGATCCACAAATATATGTATATATAACCCCAAATAATGCTAAATGTTAGTTCAAGTCTAGAGATGATTCACAAGTAGTAGCTCTCGCGGCAAAACGTTGTCTTTAAGCGTTAAAGTCCCACATCGGTCGTGGGAGAGAATTGAGCAAGCAAACAGTCTTATAAAAGGAACACCCCAACATTGAACTAATCATACATTTCTCAGCCTATAATTAAACATTTTTAAAAAAAAAATGGCCCAATAAAAAAAAATTTCAAATCCAACGGTAACTAATGTCAGCTAACCGTTCATTTCAAATTTATGGCCCGACCCGAGGTTAGCTGGCTGACTCATTTGGGCCAGCTGGTTGGCCCTTTTCTCCTTTTTGGCTCTATGGAGCCCACGAGCCCTTTGGCCTAGCCCTCGGTTGAAGATGGTTTTCATGTCACTTCAGGCTATTTTCGGCCCTCTGGCCTTCTGGCCGGATCGGTTGGAAATGGCCTTAGAGGAAGAGTGCAGAGAAAGAACGTGGTCTTAGCAGTCCCCTCCCCATCGAGGCTCTCGCTAAGAACTTCTAGCGAGTCCATTAGTCCATGCGAGTCCCGTTTAGTCTCATTAAACTTAGTCCCACTATGTAACAAACATTGAACTACACTAATAGGTAGTCCATGCGAGTCCCTTTTAGTCTCATTAAACTTAGTCACTAATAGATAGTCTAGTCTAATCCAGTGAGAGTTAGTGAGGCCAAACAAATGCACCCCTAAAGTCATTTTAATATGTAGTGTGTTTTTATATAGACATTAATAAAAGTAAACCCTTTTAGTAGAGCATCTTATGTCATTTTATGTCTTAAGCATTAAACATACAGATAAAATGGAGGATGACCTTTGGAATAAAAATATGTAAAGAAAAAGAAACTAAAAAATAAAAATAAAACGAAAGTATAAGTGTATTTGCAAGTGGGTGGAGAGTGACAAAATTTGGCTCACATGGTAGCTACTTTTTTTATGGGACCCAGTGCTTTTTGGGCTAGAGGTAGCCTAATGTTTTTCTGTGAAATCTCATCCCCGAAATTTCACTATTAATTACGTATCTTGTTATTTAAATCCGTATTTCACGTTTACACTATCTTTATTAGTTAATTTTAATTCCGTTAATTTTAGGAATTAAATCGAATAGTTATCGGATTTGAATTTTTGTAATTAATCTTTAAAATTCGTTAACCTTTTGAGGTCACAATTAATGTTTCCAAATATATCTCGAAACCACGAGGGCATAAGCGAAATCCGTTTGTAAGTCCGGATTATAACGGTATAATTACGGACATTTGAAGTCGTTTTACTAAACTGTAGATTTTAAATTCATTAAACTCCCACAAGGAAGAAGCCCAATCAAATTTAAGCAAAAATAGGGGGACCAATCAGCTACAAGGACAAGTGACCAATCAAATTAAAGGAAATAAGGACCAATCAGAAATTAGTGAGAGTGAGCCAACCAATTAGGAGAGGAGAGAGAGGGATATCCCCTTTATTCCGTCGACCTGTGTACCTGCGGCCAACCCGGTTTGACTGGCGATTTTCGACATTTTTTTCCATTGAAATTCACACATCCACCACCTGCAACCTCTTCCATAACTCCCCATCTACCTTATTCGCCCAAATTTGAGGATTTTTAAGTCCAAAACCGTGTAAAATCGTACCGGTGACTGGTGGAGTTTTGACAGCGATCCTACTGTTCCGGTGAGTCTCACCACCCACCACCACCCTTAATCAACTCCCCTTGGACCCAAGAATAAGACCCAACCAGTTGTAGGGGCGTCGGAACACCGAGGAAGGAGAATCGAAGCTCACCCATTCTAGGGTTTCCGACAAGTGCGAGACAATTTGGGGCCTTTCCCAGCGAAATTGGACTTGACTACATGTATAAAACTTGATATACTCATTGAGATCTTCATTCTAGTAAAATTTGGTAATTTTTGGAAAAAGTCAAATTTTCTGACGAATTAGGGTGACCGGTCGCCGTGTGCGACAACGCGTGGGCTGAGACCCCACCTACCATTCCTAAACTAATTTGGATACCCTGATTCCATATGTGACATCTGATTGACGAAATCTTGTCGTATGACTATAGTTTTGATAGAGAATGCCACTTGGTTATTATATGAATTGATGATCCAACCGTTGGATCGTCACCAAACTTTAATAGGATATTATTCGTAATATTTGAGAACATTAGCAACTTATGGATTGGGAATCCGACATATGGATCTTACTTCTAAGTTTGTAAAATCAAATGTTGACCACCACTTGAATTTACGATTGGCGGAGATCCGACCGTCGAATCGCAATGAAATTTTAGTATGTTATTCTATGAGCATAATGAGGACCTTAGGAAGTTATGGATCCAAAATCTGATGTGTGGATCTTCCTAATTGGATTGCTAGGATTGTGGACTCGACGGTTGACTTGGTCAACTGGTTCCAAATCATTCTAGAATGTCCTAGATGACGTGCACAAGCTACGATTATGCATTCTATTGATAAAACTCTGAGATGTATTTTGATATTTATTCTAGACGACGATCGTTCGTGACGTCTTGATATTCTTGCTAAGGAGTAGTAGCGCGGGCTTCAGGTGAGTGACTTTAACATATGCGATATTGGTGGTTACTTTGTTTTCGTAATTGTTATCTTGTGTGGATATGACTTGGTTTTATAAATATGTTTTCTATTAAATTGTTATTTTTAATACTTAGCCATCGATTTATGTTTATGAAATGAGATTTGAAGTGTATATTTGAAATATGGTTTGATTTGTATGATTAGCATGTTGTGATGAAATATGAGGGCTAGTAATGGATCATTAACCCATTGTGATGGGGATTTTTTGCTTCGATATTGTTTCATTTTTCGCTTCGTTGATTCGTTCTAAATTTAGTACTTGTGCTTTGTTTCATTTCGTTAAGCCTTTGTAAATTGAGTAACTTGTGCCTTGTCTTGTTTCTTTGAGCCGTTGTACATTATGATTGTTGACCTTTCACTCGGTTCAATTGAGTGATCCGTGTTGGATATAAGTCAGCAATATGTGATTTAAATATATATGCTAATAAACAATAAATGCAAATATAAAAGTAAAATATATATGCTAATAAACAATAAATGCAAATATAAAAATAAACAGAGTATCAATAAACAAAAATATAAAACAAACAACTTGAAGATCGAGGCTTGCGTACCGCAATGTCCTTGAAACAGAATTTCGTCCCTACTCTGTGCTTGTAGTTCTATAGACGTCTATTTCACCAGGATTCAACGATCTAAGTTAGAATTCCAGCACCGGAAAACTTAACTTCTAGCGAATTTCCTTGTGGTACTCTCAGTAAGAATGCTATGGATTATAGAAGGAGATTTTTGTTTTTCTGTATTCTAAATGTCATGCAGACGGATGTATATGTAGAGAGATTAAGCCTGTTCGCAACATGTATGGAGAAGAGATGCATCTATTGGAAAGCATCTTCTCATAATGGGTGCTTTGTTCTGCGTTCTTTCTGAACTCTCAGACTTCATCTGAAATGATGAGTCTTTTCATAAAAATTAAATTAATTAAATTTGAAATTAATTAAAAATAATTAATTAAAGAATTTAATTTTCAAAACCCAAGAGGCCCAAGGCCCATCTTTTGATAATTAAATATATATATTAAATATAATAATTATATATTAATTACTAATTAATTAGTGCACCTCAAAGCCTAACCCCAAGGGTGAGTCCAATTTTATTCTCCAATGCCTATTACTCCAATTACTTTCTATAAGGGACAAATCCTTATAAAGTAATGAAAGCTTTTGGGAATGGTCAATGTGGGACAAAGAAATTTCTACTCAAACTCAAATTTCCAACAATCCGAGACTGAGTTTCTACTGGGGTTCCATTGAATGGTTCGGTTCCCTACTCCGTCTAGATTCCGTTGAGTGGTCCGGAATCGTATCCAGCTTGGATTTCGTTGAGTGGTCTGATATCCATTGTACTCCACGATTCCGTTGAGAGGTCCGAAATCATATCCACTCGGATTCCGTAGAGAGGTATGGAATCTCTTCTACTCCACGATTCCGTTGAGTGGTCTGGAATTGTATCTTGGTTGGATTCCGTTGAGTGGTCTGGAATCCCATTTGGTATTATGGTTCCGTTGAGAAGTTCAGAACTCGATTAATTGCTTTGTTGATTCTTCGGATTGAGTTTGGATTGAGATAGCTTCAAAGATGTAGGCTTCGGCCGAACTGTGTCGCTCTAACCCTACTTTTCATTGTGTTGTATGAGTTTATGGTTGTGAGCTTTTGTGATTTGTTTCAGACGAGCTGTTGGAGGTTTGGGTGACCATTAGGGGTTTTTAGTGACTTGATTATGATTCATAAAATATGATTTTATATTTAATGTTTATAAATCGAATCGATGGTTGGTTTTTTTATAGTATCATATACGTAGAATTATTGTCACTCACACGAGCTTCGCGACTTATCCTTGTTGTTGTTTGCCCAGTGCAGCATTCCCATGGTGTAGGGCCATTGTGCAAGTATAAATAGTTACAAGGAGCTTTGGGGTAGCAGATAGAGTTCAAGGAGCTTGGAGTGTTAGGTTACCCCTATACTTTCCTTAAACATATGTGATTATTGTTATTATTAGTTCAATATTTCAGTTTGTATTTCTTGGCATCCCCCTATAGTTTAGTGTCTCGCGTCGATCCTAGACATATGTCAGGATCGGGGCGTGACATTTGCTGCCCAAGGAAAAAAGTTGATAGCTTAAGTGATGGATATTAGCCCCATTTTCTAGCTCATTGAGATGAAATTTCACATTAGGGTTTCAAATGTAGCAGTTTTATGGAAGATAAAGCCCCATTGGAAATGTTCTAACAAAATGTCTATGAGTTTTAAATAACATTACAGATGAAATATGTATTTTAAATTCAAATCCATGGTAACAAGGGTTTTGTAACTCATTGCTTGACATCGGTACAAGTCCAACACAAAGGCTCACGTTCACACCTCCATTTTGATGTTGTTTCCTCCATCAGTACATCGTCTTCTTCTCATCACCCCACCACCACTAGCGGAGGGAGTTAAGGACCAGGGATTGCCTGGGCCTATCCTAGCTTTCTAAAACAAATATATATATAAAAGGGAATTATGCATCCTTTTGCTTCAAGTCCTGCTTTCCAAGTTTCAAGCATAACCCCATCTCCCAATTAGCTTTAATATTTTATCTATCTCCTTAACACAAATTAATAACATTTAAAATCAAAGCAATATTTCGCCTTTCTTTAAATAGAAGACATTCAATTTTAATTATGAAAATTAAAAAAATCCCCTTTTCTTTTTGATATCTCATACATTTTATAATCCTAAATTTGAAATCTATTAAACAAATAAGTTTTAAATTTCTTTATTTCTCTATTGTTGCTGTTTTTATTCTACATATTACATGAGATTTATGGTTCGTAAAGTTTTATTTATCTCATTGAGTTGAATAGTATAGGCAACGGGGTTATAATAAAACGATTTTAAAATATAAAAACTCGTCAAGGATAATTATAATTTTTTGTGAGTATGTAATATTATATGTGCATATGTTGTTTTGAATATTTGATTTTGATATATATATATATATATATATATATATATATATATATATATCATATTAGCTTTGTAAATACCATCTGTTTAAAAAATAAAAAATAAAAAAACCTTTATGAGAGGCCCCTCCTCACCAAAAATTCTAGTTCCGCCACTGCCCACCACCTCTCTATTTCCCCCTCTCTGTCTTTGATCAGGGTTTTGCACTATCCAGACTGCACATCATGGGATGTGGTGTGGTCAGTTCGTCGTTATGGGTCGATGCTTGATCATCGTTATGGGTCACGATCGTTGTTGGTTGCAGGTTCTCTCTCTCGTTGTGAGCATCCCTGACGTCTTAGGGTCATCAAAATAACGTCGTGAGGTTATGGATCGTCAATGGGAGTTATGCACTTTGGTGAGTGGGCTGGTCGCGAACGTTGTAACATTGCGGGTTGCTGTTGGTTCTGTCGCCAGGGGTGATCGTTGCATCTATTCAAGTGGATAGGGTATTGAGTTCTACTATGCATTCCGAGTTCAAAATTCCATTTTCTTTAAATAAACTCCCCTTCTCCTAAATAATTGTAACAGTTTCGAATTCTTCTCCCTCTTCTTAATAATAAAACTTCAAAAAAAAAAAAAGATAAATCATATCCTAACCTATCCAATTGAATTGTTTACCGCAAACAAGACCAATATCCCAAGATTCCCAACTTATTCTTTTCAATCCTAGTCTAACCAACCCTAAATACAACAACTTATCTTCTTTGGCCCACCAAATTTGGTTCGATTTCAGTTTCAAATCACTCACTTAACCAATGTAATATTATGAAATCGATTTGTTCAGTTTAAGGATTAGAGAGTAGCATAATAGAATCAAACTAGTACGTTTAAGTGAACTATTTGGTTTAGTGACTAGAATGGTTTGATAATTTCCCTTCGTAAACAATTACCCTAAATTTTTATACTCTCTAACATAAATTAAAGGCGACCTTTATGTGATGGATTGAATAATAACTGAGATAATTTCTTTCAAAATGAGAAATTTTTAGAAAGAAAAAGATTTTGTCAAATTTGTATGGTTTAAGAGTTTTAGTTTTCGATATTAAAGTGTAAAATTCAAACTAAACTGCTCAAATTAAATAGATTTGACCAGTTTGTACGGTTTTATGTTGATTCTACAATTACATTTATACTTATTTAAACAAAGGATCCTCTTCGAATCCTTTTTGTGGGGATCCAGAGGATCCATCAATTACAATTGTTCATCGCATATTGTGCAGTCAGTTTTCGTTAGATACTATTTATATTTAACTTTAAATTTAAAATTTAAAATCATTTCTGATCATACAATGTATGATGAACGGCCATAATTGATTGATCCTCCGAATCCCCACAAAGAGGATCTAGAGAGGATCATTTTCCCTTATTTGAGACCTAACAACAAAATTACACTTTGCAATTATCACAAAGTCACAAATAATGACTTAACTCTATTTTGTTTTTCAAACGATAGATTTGATTAGGGATCTGACGGGATTTGAACTCATGCTGACTTAATTGAAATATTATATTTAGAAAACTAGATTTTAATCCTTAAATAAGATGACGTTTAGAAACATGTCTCATACAAGATTAAAAATTGATTTTAGTCCCTAGATTTTATTTAATGCCATCATATTAAATGTCTCTCTTTTTTATTTATAATTTTATGGTGTTCATAAATTAAATTTCATAAAATATTATAAATTTTAATTCTCATTATGGTAAGTATCTTATATAAGAAAATATTTTCATAAAATATTTATGGTACACATGTTTTTGCATATTTTCTTATGTGTCACTAATTCATTACAATATATTTAGGTACAAACATTTCAGTATACTAGGTTAGTATAATATGTTTAGGTACAAACATTTCGCTACACTAGTTTATTATAATATATTTAGGTACCGACATTTCGGTACACTAGTTTAGTATCATATATTTAGGTACGGAATTTTTTGGTACACTTATGTTTTTGCATATTTTCTTATGTGCCACTAATTCACTACAATATATTTAGGTATGGACATTTCGGTACACTAATTTAGTAAAATATTTTCTAGGGAAATTTTATTTGAACCCATCTAACCTCTTTCTACACCCAACTTACTCTCTACACCCATATTATTTTTAATTAAAGAATTAATATCTCTTTTAACCCAAATTTATTACCTAAAGTACCCTACCAAACCCAATTAAAAAGTGTGACAACCCGTTCCTAGTTCTACGATTTTATAAATTTTAAAAGAATGAATTTACGAAAATGCCCTAAAGGTGAAGGTTTTGACTTTCATTGACCAACGTGTAGAGGAATGTATGACTTATTCACTTAGCACATTTGTATAGTACTCGTTGGTACGAACGCATAGGTGAAAGCAGTTTGCGAGTCCAAATTATATCAGTATAGTTACGGACGTTTGAAGTTGTAAAACCTATAGATTGTGGGAATTATTTAATTTCCAAATGTGGGTTAAAGGTTAAATGAGTTAAAATAAAGGGGACCAATCAGTTTTTAGAAAAAAAAAGGAAGGTTGCCTGATGGCAATGAAGGAGAGGAGAGGAAGACAACACAGGAGGGAGATGGACAACTTGGGAAAGGGGAGAGCAAGAAATTGCCCAATCAGAAAGAGAAGAAATGAGGGAAATGAGGGGAACGAGCCGGGTTCCTTTGACCTGCGCGATGACCCGGTTTCCTTAGTGTTTTCTGTCCAAATTTCTGGCTATCTTCAACCCCCCATCACCACCAAACCTCATCACAACATCTTAGCAGCTAATTGTGACCAAAATTGATGAGTTTTAATCCCAATATTTTAGAAAACCCACCGATAGGTCCGAGTGATTCTCGGCTTCGAACCACCATTTATGAAACAATTTCCTTAGATCACCACCACCAATAGACCCTCCATGAACCCAGAAACAAAACCCAATCAGCCTTGGGGACGTCAGAGCTTGTATGGAGTCGAATCAAGAACTACCCACTTCTAGGGTGCCAAGGTTTTAACGAAATTGAATCTCTTCCCGACCTAATTGGCCTTGGTCACAGGTATGAAAGTTGCTCCCCTCGTTGAGACCTACAATTCTATAAATTTTGGTAATTTTTGGAAATAGTTGGATTTTCTGGCGAGTCGGGGCGGCCGACCGCCACCCGCCACACGCGGCGGCGCGTGGCCAGGGGGCCGTCGATGTTATTCTTAGGCTAATTAGATACCTTGAGTTCAGTTTTGATAATTGTATGACGTAGGTTGATTGTTGGAATCTAAATTCTGTACGTTACGTTAATAGGTCATTGTATGAATCGACGATCCAACCGTTAGATCGTCACCAAACTTTAGTACGTTATAGTACGTAATATTTGAGGACCATAGGAACTTAGGGATCAGAAATCAGATATACGGATCTTCCCGAATTGGATTTGTAAGTTCATAAAATAAAACGTTGACCGCCACTTGAATTTGTGATTGGCGGAGATCCAACCGTTGGATCGTAGTGGAATTTTAGGATGTTGTTTTAGAAGCACAATGTGGATCTTTGGAAGTTACGGATTGGAAATATGAGTTGCGGATCTTCTTGATCGAGTTATAAGGCCGTGGACCCTACCGTCGATTTTTGACCGACGGTTGACTTTTGATCAATGGGTCTTAAATCATTCTAGAACGTCCTTGGGGATGTTTTTTTATGTAATTTATGTGTTATATCGATAAGAATTCTGAGACATTATTTGATAATTGTTATAGGCGACGATGGTTCGTGACGTCTCGATATTCGTGCTAGGGAGTTGTAGCGCGAACCTCAGGTGAGTAGGTCTTTTCCTTTCTATCGTGTATATTATATATATATATATATATATATATATATATATGATTGATAATTCCACAAACGTTTTTAAATTGATTATGCATATTACCTACATATAATTACTGTGAATGCTTTGAAGTACTAGTGCGAACTACAAATGGCTTGATTCCTGTTTAGGGTAAGTAGGCAATCTAACGAGACGCTAGATGTAGCCATACAATAAATGAGACTAAATAATTGAGACAATAGCCTTGTTTGGGGAATTGAGCAATGTGAAGGAGATTGGTGGAAAATGTCAGATTTAACCTTATGATTTGGTGATTAAATGTTGTTCATAAATCAATGTGTGAAGAATCAAGAAATTGAAGTAAGGAAACGTAAGTAATGATAGTTAATTAAACTAGTGTCTAATTGGGCTTATCACCGATAATTATTCTCGAAAATAAATAGTTTGGGAATAGGGCGTTACAGCTTATGCATTTTTTGCCATATTATATATATATATGTATGTATGTATGTATGTATGTATATAATTGAAAATGCTATGACATAGTTGAGTATTAGATTGCATCATGGTATATCCATATGTATATTACTTGCACATAATTATTGTGAACGCTTTGAAGTCCAAAGGTGAACGCAGGAGAACCAAGTAAGTTCAGGTGAGTTTATTGTATTAGTTGAAATGATGAACTTATGGCATGGCTACATGTATGTTTTAGGCAACTCCGACATTGTCGTACATGTTGTAATGATAGGCAACTCTAACACTGTCGTACAAGTTATCCATGAGTCGTACATGTTATAATAGATGTAGTTAGAGCTCATTATCCTGTACCCCGGTGTTAGTGCTCCGCCCGTGGCCAGGGCCTAGCCTTCACGTGATTATTCACCTATTGCACCTCACGCTCACCTTGGATCCAAGGTAGGTGCAAGCCTATCATACATACCACTTTAGGTGGTTCCGGCTCGTAGGTGACTTGCGATACTTCACACAGCGTTCACGTGATCGTAGCACTTGAGCGTATTTATTTACACCCAGCCTGTCGTACAGACCACTTTAGGTGGTTCCGACTCATGTGCAGGAATTGGTAGATGAGCTATATAAGTGACTCCGACTTATGTGCTAGCATTGATTGATGAGATATGGATGAGTCGTACAGGTCACTATAGGTGACTCCGACTTATGTGCTAGTATTGATTAATGAGATATAAATGAGTCGTACTGGTCACTATAGGTGACTCCAACTTATATGCTAGCATTGATTGATGAGATATGGATGAGTCATACAAGTCACTATAGGTGACTCCGACTTATGAGCTAGCATTGATTGATGAGATATGGGTGCAATCATACAGGTCACCATAGGTGACTCCGACTTGTGTGCTAGTGTGGGTTATTACGCACATGTTTATTTATATTGCTAATGAGATGTTGTGTCATGGTATACTTCTGGATTTACCGTTAGTATACCTTTGATTTCATACTTCTACGTAGTATAATTTTCTGGAGACTATACAGGTTTTACGGCAAGGGGTTACTACCCTTGATAATTGAAATGATTTTGAAATTCTTTGTTTGCCCACTCACACTTTCTATTTTGCACCCCTCCAAGTTCTAGTAGCAAAGTTCCGTATCGACGAGGACTTGTGGCACTCCTAGTTCAGGTGCTTCCTTATGATGGTATAGTTATTATCTTACCTCACTGTACTTTATTTATGCTCTGTAGCACGTGTGAAGTGGGTTCATTCCTGCTCACCAGCGCACTCTGGTATTTAGGCACCTTTAGGTTCAAATTTATTCATATTTTTCCACATCATCACACTTTATGGCTTCGTCACCTTCCAGGTGTCGGCTAACACAACTCGATTCAGAGTTGTTGATGCACAAAACAGGAGGTCTTGGAACAACGTAAATCCGACCGTGAATCTGCAAGAAATGTAAATAACACAAGATGTATCGTGGTTCACCCCAAGGTTTGGGCTACGTCCACACTGATATGTATTTATCTGTTTGTGAGGGAGAGAGATGGAGAGAGCTTCTGAGGGTGAGAGAGCCCTTCCATGGCCTAAGAAATTGGCCTCTCCTAATTGTGAGGGTGAGGGGTCCTTTTATAGAATAAGGACTCCTCACTTATTACATATTTGTCCATTCCTTTATCACATAATTACATTTAAGTCCCCCGAGTATTTGTACGAGATCTAAATACGATGCCCTAAATATGGTATAAACATGAGTCTTTGTGGACATTCCAGGTCGAAGTGTGTCACTTTTATAGCACAAATACAACGCCACGTGGTTTCTTGTGTTAACAAAACAAGAATATATGAATAACAATACACACATAGTTTTTTTATTGACACAAGAAACCAACATGATATGGTATTATCATTCTCCCCATACGCATATAAATTTCTCCATTATATAAAAAATCATGGCCAAAATTTGAAGCAACTAAACGAAAAACAAACAAAAATTACATCAACTTTTAATCCAATTGCCCCAAAAAGCAGTAGCTATCACGAAATAACATAAGAAAAACAGAGGCAATTTGGTGATGTGGCGTCTTCTTATTTGGTAAGGAGTAGTGGGGCCCACCGTCACCAAAGAAGTGGAGTTCTCTTGCTTTCAGTACGATGCGCACCAGCTCACTCACTAAACGCCCTTTCCCCCTCTCTAATCTCTCTCTTTATTTTTGAACCATAACCAAATAGTAAAGAGAGCTTGTCCAAACAATTACAAACTCAAAATGTAATGTATCAAATTCAAATCTGCACAAAATGGGGTTTTTGAACTTTAATCTTTGAAGAAGATTAAATTCAATAAAAATTTGGTGTTAGATTGGATACTGATTTTAGTCCTATAATGTGTACTTAATTCAAATTTATATTTTATTTATATTTTAATAATTAATAGATATCTTATTTAACCGCAGAAGCCGCCAGGAACTCCCCCAAATGATTGCACATTATCACCCCAAAACCCCCATGTAGACTAACTCAACTCCATGCATTTCAATTTTTCTTAGAATGTAGAAAGATGAGTATTTGGGTTTCAATTGTTTTCCGTCAACGTTCTACAACAGTTGTAATGAAAGTATTGATATATAAGACCCTTTCTATGGAAAGTATAAGTATTAGTAATTTGTTTGGCTTTGGCATATCAGAAAGTGAAAGCTGTTTTCATGCTACCCTATCCTCCTAAACGAAACCCTTCACTTCAACTTCATATTACAAATTTGTCGTAGTTCTGATTGACATTTGTTTTCCTTCTAATAAATTGCTTGGGGTAGTGCATGTTAGTGAGTGCAGGTTAGATGAATTTATTTCATCAAATTAAATTAAATAATTGCAACAAAAAACAAATACACACACACACCGAAACACAAATACCATGGAAACTGCTATAATGTTGTACGCAGCTCCAGTAGAAATTTGAAACTTTATCAAAAATCAAATAAGATGCAACAAAAAAATGCTGAGAAAATTTTGAAAAACAAAAAGCTCTGTTTCTAAAGAGATCAAGGTGGGAGGGGAGACAAATGACTAAGAAGATTTTTGATTTTCGAGTTTCTTTGAGATTTTATTTTATAATGGGTGTAAAGATAAATATACTTTTTGTCACATCCCAGCCCGGACTCCCGCCATATTTCGGGCTCGACTCCACCGTAGCACGATATTGTTCGTTTTGTCCCCGACCAAGCCCTCACAGTTTTGTTTCTGGGAACTCACACGAGAACTTCCCAGTAGGTCACCCATCATGGGATTGCTCTTGCGAGAACTCGCTTAACTTTGGAGTTCCGATGGAACCCGAAGCCAATGAGCTCTTAAAAGGCCTCGTGGTAGGTAGAGATGAGAATATACATATAAGGCTTCCAGGATCCACTCCCCTGGGCGATGTGGGATGTTAAAATATACCCCCCTTAGGGGCCTGAAGTCCTCGTCGACACACTTCCGGCCATGGATTGGCTCTGATACCAAATTGTCACATCCCGACTCGGGCCCCCACCACATCCCAGGTTTGACGCCACCGTAGCATGATATTGTCCGCTTTGGGCATCGACCACACCCTTACGGTTTTGTTTCTGGGAACTCACACGAGAACTTCCTAGTGGGTCACCCATCATGGGATTGCTCTCGCGCGAACTCACTTAACTTCAGAGTTCCGATGGAACCCGAAGCCAATAAGCTCCCAAAAGGCCTCGTGCTAGGTAGAGATGGGAATATACATATAAGGCTTGAAGGATCAACTCCCATGGGCGATGTGGGATATTACAAAAAGTCTCTATCATGTATTAGAGGAAGGATCTTTCTTACAACCGCTTACACTACGTGATCAACTGTATAACAAACATATGGTGTAATGTATAAATATACGACAATCATCTATGTTTCAATAGTACTTTTAAAATAAGATATTAATTGGAAAAGAGTTTTTACTAGTATTGAAAACATCGTCGTATCGTGTTGAACAGAGATGAACGACATAATTAATAATTTTATAAACGGTGACAAGAGAGACAAAATGGGTATAACGTAGGAGATGGTATAAGTACATACATGCCTCTAGGTTTTTATACTCAACCTTCCTTGTGCCTACCTACCTACCTTTACATTACTAAATTCTTCCCTATTATATTCTCTCTTTTTTTCTTTCTAATTTTCTATATTTGTGTATTTATTACTCATCTTAGTTTATTTAATGTGCTCATATTCTCCTTCCTTACTTATTTATTATGCAGGCGGCGGATAATATTTAAGAACATTTACACATATATTTAAGTTATAAAACTATATTTTAGGAAGAGACGAAGTTTTTTATTTATTTTAGAGAAGAACAAAATTTATTTATATGGTAGGCAATGTCAAGGATATTTTTAGTTGTTTTTGCATTTTAAAAATTTTACTTCTCTATAATTAAAGGATGGGTCTTTATTTTCTTATTTGTACTATTTTTTTTTTCCTCTCCTATCTTATTTGTCATTTTCTTTCTCTCTTTCTTTGTCTCCTCTTTCTTCAGGCTAGTTTGGTATTATTATATTTTTTAGAAAAAAAAAATTACTTCTGATGTACTGTGAGAATAAACAACTATAAAATAAACTTATTGAGTGTTTGGTAAACTTTTTTTTTGTAAAAATGCTTTAACAAAAAAAAAAAATAGTGTCCGAGTGTGTGGTAAACTTTTATATAAATTGCTGTGAATATGTTAAATGACTAAAAATGATATGGTGTTTAATGTGATATAAGAATTGTCAAAGAGAATAATGTAGGGGCAATGATTGTAATTTTGTAAAATGTGTGAGGGTATACTTGTCATTTGAAATTACTTAAATAGACACTAATTACTATGCTTTAAAAAAAACATTTTTAGAAGCATGGTAGACCCTGTTTTTGTTTTTCTACTATCATTGGCAATAGCTTTTTTTTTTTTAAACACTTTTTTTTTGTTTTGCCAAACATATTTGATGTTCCAGATATTTTAATAAGCCATTTTTTTAAAGCACCATAATTACAAACCAACCCTTCGTATCTTTCACTCTCTCTCTCTCTTCTCCCCCTTCTTCGTCCTTCTCTTTCTTATTTCTTCTTCATACTTATCTCTCTCTCTCTCTCTCTCTCTCTCTCTCTCTCTCCCTCCCTCCCTCCCTCCCTCCCTCCCTCCCTCCCTCCCTCCATCCTCATCTTTTTCTTCATATTGTATCATAGCTTTATGAGTGTTTTTCTCTTTCTTAAGAACGATTGAAATTTTAGGTTTTTTATTTTATTTTTTATAGTAGTTGAATTTGAGGTTTGGATTGGTTTGGATGCATGAATTTTGAAACTAATTTTACAAAAATGTTGGAATTTTGAAACTAATTTTGCAGAAGTGCTAAAATTTTTGAAAACTGATCTTGCAAAAGTACTAGATTTTTTAAACTAATTTTGCAAAGCGTTGAAAATTTTGAAAATGATCTTGCAGAAATACTTTGAAACTGATCTTGTAGATGTGTTGGAATTTTGAAACTGATCTTGCAGATGTGCTAGAATTTTGAAACTACTCTGGCAGAAATGCTGAAATTTTGAACTAATCTTCAGAAGTGCTAACAAATTTTAGATTGATCTTGCAGAAGTGCTGAAATTTTGAAATTGATCTTGTAGAAGGTCTTGCATGAATTAATTTTTACAAATCTAATATCAGTTTGAAGTTTTTACAGATGGTGTCAGTTTGTAGTTTTGGTTGGTTAAGTAACAAGTCTATTGGAGCATGATTGGAATTTTAAAATTTGATCTACTTGTTTTGGCTCCTTGAAATAATTTAAAACTAGTGGGGTCCTATGAATGTATTTTGTGTTTTTGTCTTTAGGTGAAGCTCCCTAATATTTATTAATCAAATTCTTGATCACACTTGCAGGAATAGATCAGCTATCACCTCAAAAGATTTATTTCCAACATTCAATGGTTATGATGTTGCAATCATAAATATAAATGATCTCGAATTTCTACATTTGCATCGGCGCATTTATTCTCATTTAGAAAGATCTTAATCATTAGATTAATCTACTAAATGTCAATCATTCCACGTCAACATAATTGTATAAATACAACATAATCATAGAACACAAGAGAACAGTTGCAGGAGATTGGGAAGGATTTGCAAACACAGAGAGAGAGAGAGAAAGAGAAATGGGCTATGATGCTGCGTAAATGGTTTGATACAATTACTTTGACGTGGACTAATTGAAATTCGGTAGATTAATCTAATGGTTAAAATCTTGATAAATACAAATGAATACACTGATGCTAAATACAAAGACTCGTGATCCAAATATAAATGGTGGCCACTCAATTCCACCAATCTAATGTAATAGAAATGGGTGACGGCTACAGAATTAAATTGAGGAGTCAACCTTCTTGATTAGATTCAATCGGTGATAGGAAAGTTTGAGATTTCTTTTGTATAAAATGTTTTCATTATAACACATTTGTTAATATTATTTTGTTATTTCTCTAAACACCGTCTGAGGACGATCAAACCTAGAATAATTTTTCAACACTAGAAAATGAAATGTCATTATTAGACTATCACCATTGTCAAATGTCTATACGCTCTAATTCTACGTAACTATGAGCTTAATCAAGTCGCAAAGAGCAGTATGCCCCGTCACTTGCATCCAAGTTTAAATTTCTCTTGTCGTATTTTAGGGCTTCGTTTAGTATAGAATAGTGGGTAAATTACACTTTACACTCTCGTGTTTGGATACATTTACAAACTTATACATTATCTTTTTCCCGGTACAATAGTTGTCTTTCTCACATGCGCAATAGTAAGTTAGTAACTACCAACTACACAAAGAAAAAGTTGGAATTCACATAACAACCAAAGAAAAATTGAATTAAAAGCTAGGGAAGGGAAGGGAATCCGTAGCTTTAGGTTATGTAGCAATGGATGGATAGTTAGTGGTTGTTGGTCTCTATCTATGCCAAATTTCCCAAGTGGAATTGTGGGTAGAGTGAGTTATTGGCATGCCCACTAACACCATGATCACTAGTAAAATTGGATGAATGCTGTGATCCTACATATCCACTATCATGACAATTTGACCTAAGGCACCATCACTATGGGAATTCGGTTCAAAATTCCCTCCAATATATCATGATAACTGAGTGTTTTAATTTGAATCGATTTAATCATCAAGACATTTTAGTTTGCGATAGGACTTATTAGAGGCGGATCCACATAGGAACCTGGGTGGCCATAAGAGCCTCCGAAGGTTGGACAAAAGCTAATGAAGGTCCTTTGGGGACTTGTCGACATTTTTGTGTCCACTAAATGTTCGATAAAATGTACGTCCAACATATCTTGATAGTAGTCCGCATGCATGATACATCGTCACACTCGGCAAGGGTCTCAACACCACTTGAAAAGTCGTCATCTGTTAGAATGCATGTAGTATGACTCGGCAAAAGATGACATGCGCGCTAAGTGCTCGACAAAATCTTTACACTTGCTCCCTCTGAGGTTAGATTTCTAGATCCGTGACTAAACCTCATCCAATGTACACTACCTTCCATTGCCACCTTAAAAACTCAAATACACATATTCCTCTCACTGGGAAACCATTATACATACATTTGAAGTAGCTATTTGTTAGTCTTATCCCAAGCCAATAATTCCTGCACTGTGAATATTTAAACATTCAAATTTTGGAGCACAGGGAGAGAGGAGTGGGACCAACCGAATCTTAAATTGGTACTATATAATTATGCATGTGCAGGCCAGAAATTAGGGATTGAAATGTTGTTTTAAAATTTTGGTCGACAAACGACAACCAAAGGCCTGTCTATTTTGGGGAGCCGTCTCACCAACAAACCCTGTTGAAAAAATTAAAGGCGTTTTGTCTGCGCTCTGTAGTTTTTCCATACCTAATAACTAACATAACACACTCTCGTTTCAAAACCTCTAGACTTCCCAAAAGTCATCGCATATGGGCTTTTGGTTTTGACCTTCAAAATTTTTGGTGCAGAAGAACCTAGGATAAACAAACATGTCCCTTTCGATTCCTTGTTATGGCGGTTTTATTTTTCTGATAATTATGAGACGGTGATTTAACTAGGTGTCATTTAAACTCAAGATTTATCGACATGTAGTTGTACTATAAAGTCAACAAGTTATAATGAGATGAGTATCTTTATAGATTATACTAAGTTAAATGAAGTTTTTTTTTTTTTGTTTTTTTTTTGGTGTGTGTGCGTGTGTTGGAGATGATAATTTTTACAGGCATATAAGGACATCTTTACCAGCAAGCAATTTGAACTGCAACTATTTTGATCCTAAGTTCTCGGCGTTTACTAAAATATGGAAAATAGAACTATTTCACTCCTTAACCCTCCTCTGCGTTTACTTACACATGAGGAATTGGTAAGTGCAAGTTTTTTCTTAAAATCCGTAATCAAATACCCATAAATAAGTAATCGGATCAACAAGGATACTAGTTGTTCTAATTCCCTTTCCTTACCTCTCCAATTTTTAAACTTTCCAATTCATTCATTTTACTATTTCTGTGAAGTGAACCAGCCCTAAAAGAGGAAGTCCTCTTAAGTACATAAGCCCAAAATACGACCGAGCAAAGTTCCAAAACAAACCCAATAGAAAACCTAGACCCGGGTCCATCAGAATCAAAACCTTTTAAAAGGGGAATTGGACTCTTGAATTTAAATGTCAGAATTTGTATCAAAACACCGTAAATTTGATAATATAATTGGTCTATTCTTTGTTAGCTTAAGCTTTTGGGATTCGTTGTTGTCTATCATGGTATCAAAGCATTGTTTGCAAGAGGTTACGAGTTTCAACACTGCATTCCCTACTTCTTTGTTGTTTGTAGTCTTCATTTGTCTGCTTCTCCATGTGCAAGATAAGAGCGCACGTGTGGTTCAGTATCTCATTCCTTGACAAATTAAGCCTTCAGGGTTAGTTGCTCTCTAACAAGCACGACCACACGAACAAGAAGAGTGACAGCGAAAACACTAATAATGTGAGATGAGAATAATTCTTCTATGAGCAAAGGAGGAGGAACCGTGTAAAATTGAAAAATCAAGGGATTATAATCAAAATTTAGGGGTTCGTTTGATATCATTTAGTTTTAGGAAAACTAATGAAAATAACTTAAAAACTTTGAGTTTTAACGATAAGGACAAAACAAATGGTAAAGTGAATAGTACCAGGATTGACTTTTTAGTGTAAAAATGTGGTTTTTCGTTAAAGTGAACAGTACCGGAAGTTTTTCATTAAAGTACCCTTTAGTTTTTGGGGTTTACATTTTGGGCTTCTGAGCTATGGGGAAAATATATGGTGGAAAGGAGCTATAAGGAAGAGTAGAGAATGATGGTGGGAGAGAAAAACTTGGGAAGAAGAGGAGAAAAGAGGCATAAGCCCCAGAGGAAAAATTACCATTGGCGCTCAAACGAGCTTAAGAAATGACGGCTAAAGGTGTAGGGTAGGAGAGAACTTGAGAGACGACAATCTCTCCCTCTATCTCTAACCCCATTCTGGGTCAGAGACTTTAAAATTGCAAGAAATTTTAGATTCGATTGTTAAAAAATGTGCTACAAAAACACTATCAATGAAATACTCAAGCACTACAAGGTTACTACTAAAAGTCCCGAGCTCTGTAGAACTTCAAAGTCCCTCCTCCAAACTCACTCTAAAAGTCTCTCGGGGTTCGTAAGTGTGCAAAAAAATTCCCTTCGGTCCGAGGAAAAACTACAAACAAAGGTTCCACTAGTATTCAAGTAAGTAAGATGCCATGAAATGTACACCTTACAAGGTTTGAAGTCTGTACAAGAAATAGTATCACAAGACTTTACATAGTTATGCACTTTCTATAATTTCCTCCTGACTCAATTATTTATATGAATAATATATATAATGACCCAATTATTCATTTGTTTTTTTTTTATTAAACCAGGATATACAAATCACTGGTGGAAAGAGGGTCCTGCAAAATTGGTAGATTATTAGTCTAGTACTATATGCTGCTCAAATCCAGGACTGGATTGGGTAGCTGCATTTGAAAGAGTTGACTCCACTGATATGAGCAAAGATATCTGAGGAATCAACCAAATCCTCTTCCTCTTTCACAACTACCTGTAACAATATTTACTAATGTGAGATGACCGGTATAAAATGGACGGTAAAATTTTGTAAGGTGACAAGACGCCGAAGATAATATAAATCATAACAGTTTGAGAATTGTTTCTTGCAAGAAAAGGTATGTGTTAAAAGTGTAAGAGGCATTACTTCATCGTCTTCATGACTGCTTCCCACAGGTCGATGGGTCTCACCAAAGTCATCGTTCTTTGCAAATCTTCCTCGGACTCGAGGTCTGCTGTCAGCAAGTGTTTTGCGGCAGGCATACTGCATATTTGCTTGGACATTAGTGACAGTTTAAACCCTACTCCCTAGTATGAAGCACACATAGTAACATACATGCACTCATGCAAATATTAGTAAAGGAACATGAACCTTGATTTTCTTGGTGAAGTTCCTCTCATTCCTTTTCTTCATGTACCTGTGGATCTTCTCTTTCCTCTCTTCAACAGAGAGCTTTCCTACTTTAAAATTTGGGTCTTCGGCTATCGAAATCTCAGTTGGTAAAGAAGTAGAGTTCCCAGCCCCACTCACCAGTTGCTGATTCTCAGCACTAAGTGCCTTTTATAGAGGAAAAATGTGAAAATTACACCCAAAGAAAAATAACATTAGTCCCTTCTAGTGCACAAAAAGAAAAGTACTTCTGTCCTTATTTCGATGCTAAGCATGCTGATATTATTCGGTTAATTTGAATATGATACCGTATTTTCCAGTCTACATGCAGATGATGACAGTCTAAAGAGAACATATAAGCAAGATGGTACTTCGGTAGCTGTGGCCCATACGAGGGTTTACGACACTAAGTTCCCTTCGATGTCTCCTAAATCAGAATTCTAACTCTTTTTCAAATGACTTTAATGGAAAACTAGAGCTCATGAGAGAGACAGGACTAAAATGCAGAGTTTTTTTTTTTTTAAGAGGGCAGGTTCTTCAAGATCTTCAATTTCAACAACTATTCACCACAATAGTTTGAAAACTCAAAAATTTCAACAACTATTCACCACAATAGTTTGAAAACTCAAAAATCAACTTGATATAGCTAGTTTTAAAAGGATTTAATTTTTCTTTAAACAGACTTCGTTTTCATATAGAAGGAGAAGGGTAAAGAGGCTCCATATACCTCTGCTCTTTTTTCTATATGGTGTATCAAACTTCCTTCTTGATTTAAGTTTGAAACTTTGGAACCACCTTTTTTAATTCAAACATATTAAACTAAACTGTTTGATCTGTTTCTTGTGAGAAATAAAATAGTTATTTCTTAAATTATCTCCCAAGTATCTACCAAGTATCTACCAAGTACTAAAATTTACTAGCAGTGATTAGTACCTGAAGCTCTTCGGGGTTAAAAACCCTCGATAATGAATCTAGACAGAAAAGTCCACCATTGTCTCCTTGATATTCCAAGTCTTGCTGTTGCAATTCAGAAGCCATAAGAATGCTGCTGGTGAAAATTCCAGTGTTGTCAGCAGATAGTGAAGCAGGATTTATAGGCCCAGTAGGCATGTATGGTCCCATAGGAAGACCGAGAAATGAACAAGGAGGAGAAGAAGGGTTCAAAGGAACATAAGAAGGCACTGAAGACAAGCAATCCTCTTCAAAAACTGATGCTAATGGAGCTGTCATAAGAGGTGGTACAGGTTCGTCAGGGTACTGTGAAAATCCCTCAACAACAGAATCTGCTAATGGCATTTGAGGTGGCACTTGAGAGAAATCAAATTGATCTTGCGGGGTTATGAGAAAGGGAGGTACAGAAAAGGATGGTGATGGAGAAAAATCGATTGAAGCTGATATATCATTATCAATTTCCTCTTGGGAATCAAATATTATGGAAAGGTTGCCATTATTGTTGTTGATGGCGTCGGTGATAGTGGTTGTGGTGTTATTAACACTGGCGGCAGTGGTGGTGGTGTTGGTGCTTGTGGTGGTTGTTGTGGTGGTGGTGCTAGTAGTTGTGGGGGTTTGGGAAATGCTTGTGTCAGTATTGCCATTGTTATCCTGGTAGGTACTGAACTTGGTTTCTATATCTGGGGGCAGTGAAAGGTTTGTTACGAAGGATGAATTTTCTTCGTAGCAGCAATTTGGAGAAGAAGTGACCTCGGACTTTTGTAGGGTCTCTTGGAATAGTTCCGGGTCACAAAATTCGAATATTTGAGAGCTAATCTGGCTGGAAATTTCATTCTGCAAGCAAAACATAATAGAGCAATGTTAAAAATTATGATTATCTGACAAAAATCCATACAAAAAATAAATAAATAAATAAAAACCATGTCATAGTGCAATAATAAAACCTTTTGCTTAGGATCATCATTCTTCATATTTTTAATCCAATAATTTTAACTTATCTTAGTACAGTAAATATATATCAACCTGCATCAGAGTAGGACTTTTCCTCACCCCCTCACTCGGATTTTTTCTTTCGATATGCATGAAGCAAGCATGTAAAAAGTTAAAAATAAATAGAAAGAATCGGAGAGTTTTTCCAAGTTTTTTTATATGGTTTCCACAGACCAACCTTCCATGTATATGTGTGATTCATTAAGCACATAAGTGCTCAAAAGAAGGATGGTTTGGTGGTGGATTTTTGTGTGCAAAGTAGAAAAAGATGTGCATTTGTACTCCATGTGACATGTAGGAAGAAAGTTACCCAATTGCAGCTAGAAACTAAAGGAGTAAACTAAGAAGGAAGCTCTTGGTATGTAAGTTTTGTCCAGTTTATAGAAACAACTCGGTCCGAACAAACAATTGGAATTTAAAAGCACTTGGAGGAAAAGAAGCAATTATGTTATCCATGTGAAATGCTTGTCACACTAAGGCAGTCCTTTAACCATCTAAATGCAAAAGAATCAAGATTAGAAAAGCTTTTAGGAGAAGCATAAAGAGCTAAATATTCCCATTCAACTCCAATAGGAAAGTGGGAAATAACTAGTAAGCAACCCTAAGACAATGACAATTTTGTGGGTATATTGGCAACAAAGGTTGAAATAACCATCTACAAAAAAAAAAAAAAAATTGGTTGAAATGCCTTGACCCCACAAATTATTTGGGGAATAGAACTCTAGAAGCAAGTCCATGTTGATAATATAAACGTATGGTATCAAAGTTTTGTATTTGCTCTGCTTGTATTCCAACTAGTTGCTGTAAAAGTCAGAAGTACAAGAGATGGTGATGAATTCTGTGATTTTTGGAGATGTCGAAATCAAATACAAGACATTCAAATTTGAATAATCGAAAATGCATACGCGACTGGGGAAGATAGAGATGCGAAAGGGATTGAGCAAAATGATGGTTACAGCACATAGCAGAAATCCCAGAAAGAGGTGAAAGTGAAAGGGAAGGGATATGAAAATTCCTTGCTGCTTGACTCCTCAACCAATTGGACCAAGAAATTTTGACCCAAACCATCTAAGAACATCAACATTGAACCCAGCAAAGCATAAAAAAACATGTAAGGAATTAAAGAACAAATTGATTCGCATGCAATTATCTTATAATCTAGGACTAATTCTGAAAACCCCATTTGTAGAAGCACACTAATTTGCAGATTAAATGTTAAAAATTTAAGAAATACTTAAATCTCTAACTAATTCCCAAGAACCCAATTGCAGAAACACACTAATTTTGAAGATGAAATGGTAAAATCTTAAGAAATATTTCATCTTTAGACTAATTCCCAAGAACGCATTTGCAGAAACACACCAATTTGCAGATTAAACACACACACATATATTTATGTATCACCATAAGACTAATTCTGAAGAATCCATTTCCGCAAACACATTAATATGCAGATTATACACAAAATACATGCATATGAACACCATTATGAATCAGAAATCACAATATGAATGCATGCATGCATGAACAGAGAATGAGATTAAAAAATGGGATTTGACCTGCTCCTGCTGCTGCTGCTGCTGCTGAATCACATGCTGCAACATGATTTCCAAATCTCTCTCTCTAGGCTTCGAAAGCTTAATCGATATTGGTTCGGTTGCTTAATTAAAAATTAGCAAGAATCAATGAGAGAAATACTGTAGTAATAGTAATGCATTAATCAATATTTACATGCATAATTTGCTCCTCCTCAGACGGACCCGCGTATTATTTTCTGTGATCTCGATGGGATCAAACTATATACAGAAGGAGGAGCCAATGCCAAAAAAGTGCAAAACACAAAACAGATTAATTAAAAATTAAATTAATTTTTTTTCAAAAAAGCTAATTAATCAGCTAACAATATCAAAAACCAATTTACAGACAGACAGACAGACAGGATAACGACAGAAGAAAAATTAATAGGGAAGGAAGGAAGAGAAAAACAGAGAGAAAGAGAGAGAGAGAGGAGGAGGAGGTTATAATGGAGAGAGAAAGGAGAGAGAGAGTCAGCTAAGAAAATGGAGGGTGTGGGGTGGCTGGAAACTTAAGTTATAAACTGAAATATATAACGATGGGGATGTGTCCGTACTTAGCCGTCAAGGCTGGCACTGGTCAACCCGAGCGTCGCGGGGGATCGCAAGTTTCTGAGTCCATACGTGCCGTTGCACTCTGGGAGAACACAACTGAAGGAGACATGACACGTGGCCAATCGGACAATGCTTCGGAAACTAAATTTTATAAACAAATGATATGACTATTGATAATTAAATTATTACTTAAATGCTGATTAACGTGCTTATTTTTATTAACGTCATATTTGCATATTTGATTTAGAAATTTGGTGTTCCTACAATTATCTTTTCGTTTTAGCAGGTTTTGGTTTTCTGAGAACTTCCTTATCTCGCAACAGTTAGAGCAGAATTTGGTTGACCAAGCCCTTTTGCCTTTTGCGCGATTCTTTGAAATGTTTTTTTGGTAAGTCCCGATTCTTTGAAAGGTTTGTTGAGATAATGAAACGATGATGAAAATGGCAAACTTTGCTTCTCTTTTTGCTTTCTTTTCTGTTTTCTTTTTGGCGCATTTTATGGTTGAAATTCCTTGAATAACCCTTTATGGGTGGAATTGTTGTGTTGTGCAACTTTTGGGTTTAGATGCGAGCAAAGGGCTGATTTAGTAAAATAATAATATTGGATTAACTCGGATTTTGAAATGTTACTAACAGCTCCATAATATAATGAAAGATTACACAATTTTATTGATGGGTGAGTTTTAGATGTAATTTTCTAGTTACGTTTGTGTGTTGGGTTACACAAACGTATCATGAGTTGTATGTTGATCTTATCAAATAATCAACTAGGAAGTTAGGATGAGGAAGATGACAAAATTAAATACAATATTGACGTTACTATGAGCTCAAGTAGCAAAATCATCAGATATCGTGTTGGCTTGAATGAAAATATGAGTAGTATAATAAAACATTTGCTACAATAAATGTCAAATAATCTAGAAGATGATTGATATTTGCCACAAGATCTGAATCTTTTTGTAAATTGTGTGTCAGCCTCCTTCAATATCAACGGAATCGGATCTCCTCTGGACTAAAAAAACTAAGCCTAAGGATTAAAAGATCCGAACCGTTGAAATTTGATCAAACGGCTACAATTATTATAATTTTTAAAAGGCCCTCTGTTTGTAGCTATTTGATCAAATTTCAATGGTCCGGATCCTTTGCTCAGGAAGCTCAATTTACTTGGGTCTGGAGGGGATCTGGTTCCAATATCAACCTCATGAAATGACATAAAATTGTTTTCTTTAGAATACAATACAGTAATTCCTCTATTGTATAGACAGTTAATCATGAGCAGAAGTTGGACCCTAAAGATTAAGAAAGACAATGAAAATGATTAGGAATATTAGTTAATCAATGGTGGATTATGGAATATAATGAATGGTAGATTATTGGAATTAAGACTAATAGTAATTTGGGAATTATACCCAATGGATAAGGATGAAAGTTAATTATGCCCAAATTTGTGAAAAACAGAAGTGTTCATTGAACTAGCTTGAAAGGAAATAAAAGTAATGCCTAGGGTGCTAGGCGGGTAATTAAGTCGGAGTGACTCACTTGATCGTTTCGAAGTGCTTTTAAATCTCATTTTATACTTGGGTAATGCTATTTATACTATGTTTTTATACTATATTTATATACCACCTTAGGTGGCATCTGATGTGGATAGAGCCACATCATTTGAAAAATTTGCAAAACCCAAAGGAAGGAAGGAGAAAGACTTCTCGTATACCACAATCATCATTTAATTAACTAGTTTTTCTTAAGTATTAGTTTATTAAATAATGAACTAAATTTAAAAATATGATTAATTCAAATGATGTGATGTCCACATCAAATGTCATCTAAGGTGGTATGAAAATGTGGTACAAAAACATGGTATGAATAGAGAGAATATGCATTCATCTTAAATTTAAGGTTAGACAAGTTTAGGGTTTAGGGTTTAGGAAATCAAGTAAGATGAGGCGCTTCAAAAAATTTGAGATCTTTTTAAGAACTATGATTCTCTTCGCTCCTCTTTCCATTCCCTCCTCTCACATTCTCTTGCTATAAAAAAAAGTTAAAATAGGGTGTGGACGTGGCTTAACCGTAACCATTCAAATGGGAGGGGAAAGAAAAAAAAAGGGGAGAGAATTCTACTCCCTGTTTCAATGACACTAATTATTAGATGACTCTTAATTTGGTTCATTTTCTGTAAATTTTTTTTCTTTTCTCCTTGAGTGAACTAATCTAAAACTCATTTATACTAACATAATATATGCAACTAAGAAAAAAACGTTTATAGCGCAAGAGATGAACTTATATATTACAAACCATATGTCCATATCATATGGACTTTTTGGCCCTCGCGTAATAAAGCATACCATTGACAATGTATGCACTTATATTTCTTATGCTAGACACAAAATTAACTCGTTTGTTGACACACTCTTTTATGTAGATGAACTCACATATGATATGGTGTATCTTTATTAGAAAGTGCATTAGCAAGTGCATATTATAATTATTGGTGTCCAAATAGTTTTGGGATTTTTTAAACCTTGAATATGGAATGAAGCATTTTCATTTTGGTCATGTCATCATCATATATATCATCACGAAACATACATATATAGAGCACAAAATTAACCATCTTATAAATGAAGGGTGAGTTATCCACACACATCTTTTTACTTCTCACACATTCCTTGTTAAATTTTATTTTTTGATCTTCTTATTCAGTTGATCTGACATCCGCAAATTAAAAAGATGCGTATAAAGTAAAAAAACCTAAATGAATATAGCGAGCACTCTTGAAAGTAAAAGGTATGTGGTATCCACACCTCCACCTTTCTATTCCAAAGTCAGTGCAAAGGCCAAACCAACTCCACGAGCACCTAAAAATAGTCTTTATGTATACCAAGTTCATCAATTTAAATGTATAATTTTTCTCTTTTAAATTTCATACAAACAGGCACAAAACATGCCTCATGCACATGTTTAACAAAAGTGGGATCAATCCCCTTCCTCAATTTATCTTTTCATCACGTTAATGTGGGTCGACAATGAATGTTAATTATGCTGTTCTCTGTTTTTTTTTCATCCTCTAGAGCTCCCCATTTTCTGGATTTGGCAAAAATTCTACAGCATGAAGTGATTTGGTTGTCTCATATATTTTTGGATTGGTATAGATTTTCTTCGGAATCTAAGATTTTGTTTTTGATATTTTCACGATGCGTTACGTACTGTCGCAACTCTCACCGCAAACATTTGAAATAAATTCTCTGTTGAAGGGATCGAAGGAGTACTGTGAGCACTCACTTCACTTTCACATTGTTTTGCAAATATTATGCAAAGATTCCACATACCATGGCCAGTTAGCAATAGCTATACCAGTCTATGTACCATAGCTTTGGAATGAAATGATTCACCAGCTCATCTGTTGGGATTGTGCGATTCGATCGTTATGAGCAAGCCGTGAGTGTAATGGAGTTCTATGAGCGTGCGCAGGTGTGCCTCACTCGGCCAGCATGTAAATGAATACTTGGATTGCATATCACGTACTTTTCGTCGTGAAACATGCACGTCTCTTTCTTATACAGCTTTACAACGCTGCTCTTAATAATTGATCATGTAACCAAGCATGAGGCGGTTTAACATGTGTGAGGGTTCCTGTTTACAAACGGTGTGCCTAAGAATTTCTCCATTCGGCGTTCAGACTAACTAAAATACTAGCTATTTAATGACATCATTCCTGAACAGTTGGAGTGATTCTTACTCATCATCTTCATCATCCGACAAGCCAATACACTCAGAGTGATCGACTAGTTTCACTCGAAGGGCTTTTTTATTAGTCAAGGTTCTAACGTGGAATCAATATCTTGTAATCTAACATATAATTTTGATTGTCCTCCAAAATTCCAAATCCGAGATATTAAGCATGCTGGAGCCATATTTCTTCACAAATCACTGAATGGTTCTGCTTGTAAATTCTTATACTGATTATTCATCATGTCATGTTTCGGAGGAATCCTAACTACCAAAACTGGAAAACAAGGGCATCTATTTTTCACACCTTGGAATGACTTTGTTTATCTGTTCTGAGATTAATGGCCCTTCAAGTTCAAATTTGAAAAATTCCATGCAATTATTCTTGGAAGTGCAATATACTATCCCAGGAAGTTCTGAATTTTTATTTGGGAATCAATTTATCTGTCCTGTACCATTTTAGCCATACAATCTGCCATTTGGATCTTTGAAGCAAACACGAATACGATCACGATCATCATCAACCTTCGGACCCAATGTCTGAGTACTTGTCTCGCTTTTTGATGCAGGCGACGTATACTTTTTGGTACCTAGCTACATTTCACATATTCTTGACATGTCTCTATAAATATTTTTCCAAACTTAAGCAAAGCCTACCTAGCTAGCTACTGATATAAAATAAAGCTGTTTCTGAAAGCGAATATACTCTATATTTCAGTCCCCCAAAGCAATAGGTTCCTCTATTTCCCCTTACACAACTTCAAATTTTATATCGTTATGGGCAGTAGGCGGTACAGTACATGAATCGAGTTATAATGCTAATCATCACAGATTGTATACTTTCAGAGGTTTAAAACTTTCATTAGCAACCTATATATTTCTCACTGATATTTTGGATGAATACCGATATTACAGAACCTTTTATTTTCGTTTTTCGGTCTTTATTTAGACATTCTCCTTCAATCTTCTCATCTCTTTTAATAACTATTTTGCAATATTGTTTGACGCTCAAAATATTATATTTTACAGGCCACTATCAATTGCAAGAAATCAATCAAATCAAAAGTTGTTAAATCCTTCCATTAATGTTGTCATAATTTCAGTGTCTAATTGAAAAAAACAAATGGTTCTTAGCGATTTTAGTTTTAATTAATTTTTTGTAATAATAGTTTTAAAGGATGAGCTAGAAATTAGGTGATTTGAATCATCACGCAATGTTGCAGAATGAAAAGCGAACCTAAAACGATTACTAGCATTCCTCCTTTATTTTTATTTGAAATACACATTACATAAACTTATTTACTAAAATTGACGGGATTGGTATACTTACAACAAAAGAGTGACTGGTACTAGAGTTGGCACATATTCGGACCATATATTTAAATATCGTGTGACATATGATATATTCAATCAACATCCAATGTTCAATGAGAAAAAACCATTAATTAAAGTGGCGTTTATACATCACTGACCACATTATGTAGTATGAAAATGTGGTAGAGCAAATAGGATGAAATAATTAGAGTAAATTGTAGCAATGGTCCTTCAACTTTAATCAAATTGGAGCAATGGTCCCTCAACTAAAAATCCATTATCATTGGTCCCTTAACTTATCAAAATGTGTAGCTATGATCATTCTCGTCAACTTCGTTAGAATTTTGTCAAAATAAGTTATGTTGGAAGAACTATTGCTACAATTGGAGTCCCTCAACTAATCAAAACGTGTAGCTATGGTTATTTTCGTCAACTTCGTTAGAATTTTGTCAAAATGAGTTATGTTGTAAGAATCATTGCTACAATTGGGTTAAAATTGATGGACCATTGCTCTAATTGAGTTATTAAAGTTGATGGACCATTTCTCCAGTTGGATTAAAGTTGAGGGACCAATGGTAATATATAGACTTTTAGTACAGATGCATGCTTTAATAAGTTGAGGGACCAATGGTAATGAATTTTTAGTTGAGGGACCATTATTCCAATTGAGTTAAAATTAAGGGACCATTGCTACAATTTGCTCAAATAATTAATACACCAATCCCTATGGATGACGAGTTCAATATCAAATTATTATGGTTCACTCATTGTGTAGTTTAGCATAAATTCTTAACCCCTTAATTTTAATAATATCATTGTATTAGAAAAGTTAGTTTCTAAGTTATGTGGTACTCCAATTGTATTAGGTTATCTACTCGAAAGAAGTCATTTGTAAATTAATTATTGTCTTTGTAATAATCATGCACGGATTAATACCTGGGTGCCCACTGGTGATTACTTGCCTTTTGGTTTTTGTACAATGATATCTTAATACATGTTTTATGTAATACTCTGAAAATTTAAATATATGAATTAAATATTCATAATTATGAATATGTGGATAAAATCGAAAATAAATCGATTTATGGTTATGAAAATAGAATTGGGAAATTTTAAAGTTTTGTTTCCGGAAGTTATTATAATTGACGTCGTAAATTTTATCGATAAGTGGGAAAAGACAAAAGTGCCCTAGTTGGTATAACGTAGTTATACGAGGACGTATTTTACCCTAACATATTTTATCGTATTTCTTGGCATATTTGGATAGAGCTCGATCCCACGAGCGCGTATGCACAAAACCTTTCGTCAAACGGAATTATAACGAATAAAATAGCAACGAACGAAGGTGGCGGCAAAATTGTAAATTTGTCATTGGATTTGGAAAACTCCAGAATTTTTGGAGTTTGTTTTGCGGTAGAAGGAGGCCACGTGGGTGGCTAAGAAAGGGAAGGGGAGGGGCGTCGGATTGGGCAGCGAGAAAGAAGAGAGAACATAGTTGCAGGAGGGAAAGGAGGAAAATGGGAGGACGAATCAGGAAGAAGGACAGGGAGGGAAAGGAGGGAGTGAGAAGACATACAAATTAGACTTGGCCACAGGTATAAAACTCGCTCTACTTTTTGAGACCTTCATTTTCATAAATTTTGAGAATTTTTATAAATAGTTAAATTTTCCGGCGAGTCGGGGCGGCCTACCGGCTCCCGAGACGACGCACGGCTAGGGAGCTGACATTGTGTTTTTAGGTGCATTTCGCTATTTTAATTATGCTTTTTAGATCTAACTGATGTGGTTTGAACATTAACATAATTGTGGTATATGTTGGATTAAAGGAATATATTCGGATTTGGGTTGAATTTTTGGAAATTTGAACTACGAATGATTTGATCCCTTCTTCAGGTACGTAGACAGTCTAACGAGACGGTTAGATGCAGCCATAAAACAAATGAGGTAAATTAATCGGAATTATATCTTTAGTTGAAGTTTTGATTTAAGAGAAGGAATTAATAATAAAATGGAAATCAATTGGAAATGTACTTGTATGTTATGATAAGAGAATTATGGGTGTAGAACATAATGGAACTAAATCATAGTTGGAAGCAAGGCTTGTAATAAAGGAATCACTATAAAGAGTAGTTAAATAATTGAGGCAACTCTTTGGATGTAGAATGGAGTTAAGTAAGGAATTCGATAAAATAACTTGAGATGTAACTTTATGTTTTGGAATAAATGGTAGACAACTAAACAAGAGTTTAGTTTGGGCCTATCACTATTATTATTATTTCCTGAAATATAATAAATATTTTGAGGTTGGGGTGTTACATTTTATTGTTTTAAAAAAGAATGCACATGTTATTAATTTTTCTTGGGCTCTAATAAAAAAAATAACATGTGCTATTTTTTAATCGGGTCAAATTAGAAAGTGAGTACTAAGTATTTTCCATCATGTAATGCATTTTAAATTGTTCTCGATACTTGAATCTCTCATCCACTAAGGGCCAGCTTGGGGTTGATATGTGTGTGTGTGTTTTTAACAGTTTTATGTTGTACTTTAAGAATAATCAGCTGCAAAATAAAACAGTTAAGCGTTGGATAAATTGTATTTTTAAAGTGTTATGTGTATGAAAAATAGTGTGAAAGCGTTTGATTAATTTAAATGTAAAAATAATATAATTGTATATAATGACAAAAATGAACATTATAGTGTGGGCGATGACGATGACAACGACAATGGTGGCGAGGGCAATGGTTGTAGTGGTGGTGCCAATAAAGGGGTGTGGTGGTTGGGTTGTAGAGGTAACAATGGTGATAGGGGTGGCGACAATAGCTATGGTGGCAGTTGCAGCTGTGGTAGTAGTGGTGGCGGGTATGGTTTTGGTGGTGGTGTGATTGTGGTGTGATGGTGGTGGCAACAATAGTGGTGTAAGAGGTTAGAGTTTGTAGTGGTAGGTGGTGATAGTCACTTTGTTCTCCAGGGATAAAATACGTCTAGAAGGATAAATAATGTCTTTTAAAAAAATTAATGAGCGTATTACATGAATTAAAAATATTCATTAAAGGCTCAATTTGCTTTTTATTAAAGTAGCTTTTAAAAGCAATATACATGCTTTTAAAAGCTGTTGTCCGGAGCCCATTACTTTTAGAATTCACAGATAACTTTGAAGTGAAACAACTTTTGATGGGAAAAAAAACAACACTAAGCTGGGCCCAAGTAAACGAGAATTTATAAGGCAATCTCCCACAACTACGATTATTTAAGATTGTAAAGTTTTGTGTTAGTTGAAATGAGATCAATCTCCAAAATGAGTTGGGCTCCGGTCCATCTACTCAGGGCCAAATTATTGAAAGCCCAGCTAATGTGGGCCTGGTTGTGGATCGTATCACGAAATCATAAAATCTAACCCATCGACCTCATTTCGTTTCCTTCGTATTGCTCAGTGAGACAGCGCTTCCCTCTTCGCTTGGCCGAGTCAGTAGCAGCTCCACGCTCCGACGAAAACCCTAGCTCTCTGCCACAATGAACTGCGCACGTAAGCCTCTCTCTCTCTCTCTCTCTCTCTCTAAATTTCTCTCTCTAGCGCATTCGTTATCTTACGGCGTCGTTTGAACTGATGTCCCCCTTTCTTCCATCTCTTCTTCTTTGTCCGTACAGTATCCGGCGAGGTGCCGGAGGAGCCTGTGGTCTCCAAGAAGTCCGGGTTGCTCTTCGAGAAGCGTTTAATCGAGCGACATATCTCGGTGCGTTCCTTTCGCTCGCTCTGTTCATTCTAGGGTTTTCTTTGGGTTTTAGCAATATTTACTGTTTGGTTGCTGAGAAAATTCTGGAAAATAAGAGATTAATAGCATGTGGAAATTTCTTAGTGCATTTAGTTTGTGCCATTTATTGCTGCTGTTATATTTATGATGTCATAGTTTTGTTGGATAAGGTGCAATTTGAATCATATGACCAAGTAGTTATACTTGTTGAATTATCCCACTAGGAATATGGAAAATGCCCGGTAACCGGTGAACCACTTACCGCTGATGATATCATTCCAGTTCAAACGGGGAAGGTACTGAATTTCAATATATTTACTTATTTTATTTCATTTTTGGTACAATTTTTGGTATATCTGTCTATATATTTATGTAAGCGTATTTATGTGTTCACGCGGTATCTGGAAAATTACCTCGAATCATGTGTCCAAATGGGATGTCCTATAGTCTTTATCAGTAAGCTAGTTGTCTTCTGTAATTATTATAGCTTCTTATGTTGATTTGTTGTATATGTTCCTATGCAGATAGTGAGGCCCAGACCTGCACAAGCTGCTAGTATTCCTGGAATGCTTGGAATGTTCCAGCTTGTATGTCTTCTGATTATACTATTATTAACTTTGGCTTTCAATGTTGTTGTATACTCTGTGTTTTAACCAGTGTTTTATGCTAATACTACAATTGTCTCATTCAGTATGCAACTTTGAGTGCCATTAATATCTCATGGTCTATGAATTGTCCAAAGAGAAACCATCTTTATTATACATGTGTGCAATAGAGAGATCTGACTCCAGCCAACCAAGAGCAGCCGACGTTAAATGGGACATCCGTTAGCAATCCCAGCATTTGTTTTCAGATCTCGATGAGTCCAGTATCATCACCCAGTCTTGATGAGTCCATTAGCATCACGCAGTCAATGGACTCCTACCACATTACATAACCTATCTGTTGTTCATTCTGTTCATGGTAGCAGTTCAGGCTGTATTTCTAGTTGAATCTTCCTTTGAGAATTAAGAATTTTTTTTGGATAGCGCGTAATTTCTTTGGATTGATCTACCATTTTATTTAATTAACTATGATTGTCTGTGCTTACTGTTAGTATGTGGTTTCACTTTTTTGTTTTATCACGAAGAAAGTTGTTTAATTGTTGGAAATATGTTTTATATGTAGTGTTAACAAAGTGATTTTTTTTCCTTGCTTACCTGTAGGAATGGGATAGTTTGATGCTAGCCAACTTTGCAATGGAGAAACAACTACATACAGCAAGGCAAGAGTTGAGTCATGCTTTGTATCAGGTAATGCAACTAGGATATCTTTCTTCTAACTGCATATTGTTCTTAGTCGAGTTCCATTTTTTGTTTCATTCATTTCCTTCAAAACTACATATATAGCTTACATGTGTTTTGCATTTTGTTACTCATTTTCTTATTTTTAGTGTATTGAAATGGAATGACTTGGTTGAATGACCTAATTTGGTAATCTGTATTTTGGCAGCATGATGCCGCTTGCCGTGTTATTGCAAGACTCAAAAAAGAAAGGGATGAAGCAAGGTTATTACTTGCCCAGGCTGAGAGACAAATTCCCGCACAATCAACAGTTACGGCAAATGCTGCTGTCCATAGCAATGGAACACCAGGTTCTTACTCTATATGCTTCTCAGATAATATAACATATTTTCATAAATTTCTGTTTACTAATTTGAGCTCTATTTTTTATTTTAGTTGCTGATGACCAGCAAGGACCTGGTGCGAGCAATATACGACCTGGAATATCTGCCAGTATCCTAGAGAAGATGACCGAATGTAATGTAACTCTTTCACAGCAGCGGAAGATGCGGCAGGTACTGTTTATGCTCTGTTGCATTTCTCTGATTTGTCTGATGTCATGTGCCAAAGTTTTAACAGTTTACTGTCCATGTGTAGTTTATATAGTCTTTTGTTGAGAAAAGCTGCTTGTGAAGTTCAGCTGTTCTCACAGAGTTTATTTGTTAAGTTTTGATAGTTATGGCTTTTATCTTTATATGGTTTTTCTGCTCAGATATCCCCAACTTTGGCTCCAGTTGATGCGTTGGAGAGGTATACTCAGATATCTAGTCATCCTCTTCATAGAACAAGCAAACCAGGAATTTTATCAATTGACATTCAATCTAACAAGGTATGAGATTGTGTTTACCTTTATTATTATATGGTTTTGATTGAGCATCACTTCGATGGGTATTAGACTCAAGTTCATAATGGTTGCTGCATGCTTTTGCTCTTCAATACCGCCTTCGTACAAATTGAAGTGCATTTGTGGTGCTTTAATCTTTCCATAAATCTTTAGGTTTAGGGATGATCCTAAACAAAATGTGCTGAAATGAAGAAATGAATTTAGAATGAACAAATCTAGATATTTTACATGCTTTTCCTACCTTGATCTGCTATTTACTCTGATTTTCACTTCATGCTTTATACGGGATTACGGACTCAAGGACAAAGTCATAAATCCTTGTGTGTCTGTTCTGTATACTTTATGTCATTCAACTCAGTTATGTTTCCATTTTGCTGATCAAATATAAATTTTGTCTTTCTTCTTGCAGAACCTCATTGCAACTGGAGGGGTTGATACAAATGCTGTAATCTTTGATCAAACATCAGCGCAAATCATATCTACTCTTAGTGGTCATTCGAAGAAGGTTTCACCTATTAATTCTGTAGCAAACAATTACTTGATTTCTTTCCATGAGATATGGAAGTTTATGCATGTTTTTCTTTGGTAGGTTACAAGCGTGAAATTTGTAGGTCAGGATGATCTGTTCATAAGTGGGTCAGCAGACAAGGTCAGCCGCAATAAATTTGTTTTCTCGTTTCTTTGTCATGGATATCTTTAATACCTCTCTTGATCTATTTATTTTTTCATTACCATTTTATCTTTTCTATTTACTGGACTTATCAATAGCTTTGCATGTCGTTCGGTGTCAATTTTTACCTTCCTGCTCAACTCTGCCTACCTCATAATTGCAAGTTAATCCTTGGGACTTCTTATGTATACCTATGTGGACCAACACAGATTTAAATTGACATTCTAAATTTACTTGTAGTGCTTTACGTGTCGTAACTGGGGTGGTGATCAGCCTCCCCTGACCCAAACACAAAGGGAAGGAGTTCAGGAAAAAAGACAGGATAAATTGGAGTCAACTAGGGAACTTTACATGCATGCAATTTAGATGTTATTGAATAGGTTGTAAGGGTGTAACTTATCAGATATGCAACATAGGGTACTCTATCTTTTGATGTTATCTCATCATTTCTCTTTAATGTTGCAGACAGTTCGCATATGGCAAGGCACTGATGATGGGAACTATAACTGTAGGCACATTTTGAAGGACCATACTGCGGAGGTAAATGGTTCGGACCTAAGTTCACCAATATTTATTCTATATTAAAGCCCTTTTCGGTGGACAAAATATGTAATGTGCAGCAAATCCAAAAAAGGACCACAGTGAATCATCCTTTTTATTTATCCTGTAGACACACTTATCTATTGGACTTAATCTGTTTTAGCAATGTGACTATACTTACTGTACTTCAATCACAAATTCTACTATTTGCGTCCACTTCTGTGATGTTTCCTTGTATTCAGGATTGGGGACTCTGCAGTTGATGTTATAGAATGTATGGTAACCAACTATATTTAACAATGTCCATAATAAAACAAACTGCTATTTGGAGATTTCACTTTATTTTGAAATTTGTTTGTGGGGTACTGCTTAACAACTGAGATTTATTATGCATTATTTTCTTCATTATACTAGTTATCTGCTATCTATATGAATTTATGTAGCGTGTATCATAATTTTCAGGTGCAAGCTGTCACTGTACATGCCACGGGTGACTACTTTGTGACTGCTTCTCTTGATAGTACATGGTGCTTTTACGATATTGCATCTGGGTTATGTCTAACACAGGTCTCTCTCTCTGTCTCTCTTTCGGTCTCTCTCTATTATCAACTAATATTATTTTTAAAGTCATCTTCTTGTATGAGGCAGTACATTACAAATGCATAAACTTGAAACTCCTGTAAACTGTTTAAATAGATGCACCTGTATAGGTGCATTTGTGCTTGTATATTTTTTTGAGTTATCTACAATAATGGAAAGTGAGGTGTAGAAATCTTCTTCATTTAAAAGATACTGCCAACTTTGGTTTTGGAGGAAGGAGGGAGGGGGGGTTGTGGGTTGTGGCATTTAAAAATGAATTTTTTTATTCTTTTGGAGAGAGTTGCGGGGGTTTAAAATAGCTATTTTAACTTATATTTACCTATACGTGACATGATGATATTGGTATAATGGAAGTTTCTTTGGCTCTTAAGGTTGAGGACGCTTCTGCTTCGGAAGGCGGCTATACATCTGTGGCATTTCATCCTGATGGTCTCATTCTTGGAACAGGCACCTCAGAGGCTCTCGTGAAAATTTGGGATGTAAAGGGTCAGGTATGTGGGGTTTATTTTCCTTCCATCCTCTTATTTTCAGTTTTCCTGATCTTACATTCATTACTTCTGCTAATTGACAGTCAAATGTTGCAACATTTGAGGGACATGTTGGCGCAATAACTGCAATCTCCTTCTCTGAGAATGGTTACTTTCTTGCGGTAGGTTTCTACTAAGAAAAACATGAAGCGGATAGAGAATTAGATAATACCGTGTTCTTATTTTACATTTGAATTTAACAGACCGCAGCTAGTGATGGCATTAAGTTGTGGGATCTACGCAAATTGAGGAACTTCAAGAAATTTACTCCATACGGTGCTGAACCAACAAACTGTGGTACGTATACCTCCAAGCATTTTCATTGTTTCTTTCTAGGGGAAAAAAAAAAACTGACAAGCATTTCAGTGACGATACCAGTACTTAGCAAAGTCAGTTAAATGACTGAAAATATTACTTAACTTCTTGCGGGTTCTTAGTTTAGATGGCGGATTCTTGGTTCACATCTTATGTGTATTTCTAATTCTTGGTAGATGAGAGATGTTTTTGAGTCATATTTCCATCCAGTTTACCTTTTATTTTAAGGAAAACTAATGAAAAGGGCTTGAAAACTTTGAGGTTTAACGATAAGGACAAAATAAAGGGTAAAGTGAATAGTATCAGGTTTGACTTTTTAGTGTAAAAATATGGTTTTTCGTTAAAGTGAACAGTACCACGGGCTTTTGGTTAAAACTCCCTTTATTTTATTTTTCCAGCTTACTCTTAATTGTTAGCCGACCCCACTTAGTGGGAAAAGGCTTTGTTGCTGTTGTTGTTACTCTTAATTGTTATGTAATCTCTATCTCTTATTAGTAATAATAAATTGGCAAAGGTTTCCTACTTAAATGAATTTTAATATCGCAGAAGTTTTTCAAAGTAGAATGGAGTATAATGAAAAGCTCTTTTTGTGATCCTTGCAGTTGAATTTGACTACAGTGGAAATTACCTTGCTGCTGCAGGCTCTGATATAAGGTCAGTATTTAAATTTTAAACCTTGTTTGATTGGACACCCAAAAGAAAAAAAAAAATATATTAGCAAAATGCTGTATTTTCATTTTTCAAATCTGGTGTACAAGTATGCATTTTCATTTTATGTTAATAATGTCAAGAAGCTGAACAAATTTGTGGAGGCTGTATATAAGTTGCGATCGTCTAAAGACAATCATGGCATATCCATAGTTGCAGTATGGATAAATACCATGCAATGTAATATTCCAAGGACAATTATGGAACACTCAAGGTGGCCCTCTCACGTATTTCTCGATTTAAGAAGATAATGAAATGAAATCATTTGCTTAGATATACTAGACCGTGGTGTGGTGGTCTGAGCAAAACTGAAATCCACCATAACAGTAGTCAACTGCTGAAGTTGTCCCTAAGTATCCACATTTGGTTTATGAATGAATGTGTGAGAAATGACATTAAATATTTTATCAGCCCTACAAAAACTTTTGACAAAATATTCATTTCCGCCTGTAATGCTTTCCATAAACTTTTGAGCACTGATTACCGACCTTGTGCATTTGCAGAATCATCCAAACTGGTAGCGTGAAAAGTGAATGGAACACTGTAAAGACTTTCCCTGATATGTCTGGCACAGGTTAGATTAAATCTCTTCACATGCCTGTAAATTTGGTTGGAGACCTTGTGGCCTTAACTTGGGATGCTCATTATTTTCTTGTTTGGTTTTAGGTAAAACAACAAGCGTGAAGTTTGGACGAGATGCAAATTATATTGCAGTAGGATCAATGGACCGAAACCTTCGCATTTTTGGCCTGCCTGGCGACGATAGTGCAATGGAGTCGTGAAGCAGTGATAATACGACGACATTTATTTGAATGCATCTTGTTGGCCATTGAGTAGGGATTTGTAGCAAGTTTGTACCTTTGGGAATACTTGTGTAGTGTTGTATTTGTTTTTCGTGTGCAGTATCAGCTCTGAGGGGTGAACATTCGCGGAAAATAGGGGAGAAGGAAAAAAGAACCGAGATCGAAAATAGATGAATGCTGAAGAGATTTTTGATAATGTTGGCATATTGTGTTCGTACATTCAATTACTGACGACTGAAGTCCTATTTCAATTACTGACGACTGAAGTTCTAATGGTGTTACCTAAACGGACCATTGCTTTCACATTGCCACAAGTAAAATAGTCACAAGATCAATTCTGGTAACACTCAGTGGTGGCTGGTGGTGTTCCAAGTACATAACTAAAGGAAAATAACCCCACAAGATAAACTAGAGCTTCAAATCTAACAGCTTTTCAAGCGACGTTGATCAAAGCTCCTCTAGTGTTGAATGGTGGTGCAAACTATAACAAAGATACAAAGATACTAATGCATAATGTCGCCCTTGACTTGTATCATGTAAGGTACTGCGACGCATGTGTAAAACCCCAAAGCTGCATATATGAACGGAATATACGTAAGTATGCAGTCAAGCGTGAGCAGTATACGCAAGTTCACAGTCGATCTTAAAGACGAGGAGGTTGCTCAGATGGATTACCTCAACATTCTTCAACTCAAATTCTGCATTATGAGCCAAGCATGAGTTCCCAAATGTCTCACTTGGTCCGCTTGTTCCGCTTAACCTTTACCAAACAAAAGTTTACAATTATGACATAAGAATCTGCAAGCATTTTCCCATTGGACTGGTGGGGGTGTGAATTCAAAGCATAGCATTGGAAGAGTAACTTACAAATCTCCATCTAGGCTTAGAGCATAGTTACCACCTCCCCCAAGAGCAAGCATGTCATTCAAACACATGTAATAATACCGGTTGGCTCCTATATATACAACGGGATCAGCATAGGCATTTTCTCTCTTACTGGACAAAAGGTAAACAAAATTTGGAAAAGTCCAGCTATGGCTTTTCATGCATCAAAAAGGCTAAATGTTTTGTTACATATTGTTCGTCCACCATTCAAATTTAAAGGTACCATTTTTATATGTTGTGAGAGAAGATGTCAAAGAGCCTGTCCTTATGAAGGACGAATTGACATGTTAATGCAGCAAGGTATTAGGTATCATTTAGCATCTCTATCTTAAGCTCTACAACCTACCCAAGTGTTTAGTGTTCTTGGCATCCCCACCACCAGTTATCTTTTCTCTATACCCAAATTACGTATCACCAATTATTCGACTGCCAGATCCTCCAAAAGGAAACATGCATCTGCAAATAAATAAGAGAAAATTCTTACCAGTCGGTCTAAATAGCCTTGGTTCTCCATATATGGTCGTGAAAACAAATGTTTGGTTTGTTCCCTATAACCAAAAGGCAGGCATAAGAAGGTGCTTATATTAGACTGATAAAGAGAGAGAAGGTTCAGACATAAATAACCAGAGTCAAGGGAAGAACTTCTGAATATTCGTATTCATCAATTAAAAAGCAAAAAGTAACATATGTTCATTAAGGTGAAAGCATGTTTACTTGATACTTTCTCTTTGCCGTAGGTTTCAAGGGGCCCTCTAGAAGTCCACCAAATACAGCACCTTGCCTATCTCCAACAATCTAGAAAGTGTACAGACGGTCCACATTATCCTCACATTACTACGAATGATTCAATTTATCAATTTTCAAATCTCATTGGCAGATTCATTAACATACCAGCAGACAAGGACCGGAAAGCTCGGCGCTTTGGCGGATAAGTGTGCGGAGTGATATACCATGTTTCGAAGTACTGCCCTTCATTCAAAAGAATTAATGCTGAATTGAAATCCAAATGCAACAATAGCAGAGTACTTCTAATGCAGGGAAAACTCCTCAAGAAGCTTACCTATACAGCAAAACCCATTGGCACCCCTTCACTATATTAGGAAGAGATGACAGCAAGAATTCATGCAGGTCTGAGGAGATAAAGACAGAGTCATCCATAAGAAGCGGTAGTTGCTTCTGTAGACTGTGCTGGTCCGCTGCTTCTTCAAATACCTCAGAACCACTGGTGCTCCCTCCAGAAGCACAGCCATCATCGTTTTCAGGATTGTTTTCCTTTTCATTGTTCTCACCTGGTGGGGAACGACACTCTACATATCTATGCACGGATTCATCTTGGGATTCAAAGTCTCCATTACTAACAATTATTGATTGATGCTTGTTTGATCGGGATACACCAAAGACTACCGATGGCAACGAAAAGTATGAAGACAAAGATTTACCTCCTTTAGAATATGGCCTGGCCTACACATTGAAAGACCCAATGTGAAAAATCATGATACATAACGAAAATAAATCAACTGAACTAAACCGTAATGGAGCTAAACTTTTCGAACTCAGCAAAGGCACAAATTTACAAATGGAGCTAAACTTTTGCCCTTAGAAACCGTAATTATATAATTTCAGGGTAAAAATAAAGATAAAAAAAAGGGTCATAAAACTCGGTTTCCCAAGTTTCCAGGAAGATTACCATCACATTAACTGCATGTTTTGGCAGTAAAATATGAATTGTATCAATATAATTAGCATCTGGTCACTCATACAATCGTATGAGATCACAAGTCCTTCCACTAGACAAAATCCAAGCAAAACCAAATTACACAAAAAACCCAACTCCAAAATTACGTTATCTAAGAAACCCAGATCTCAAAATTCTTGAACAACAAGGACCACACCGACATTGCAAGCAAAACCCATAAAGCCCAATCATTCAATCCAACGAAACAGATAAACAAAAACGAAAAAGATAAAAACTTGGACCAGGAAATTACCTCAGGACGATGATTGTTGTCGTCGAGAGGGGAAGGAAGAGAAGAGGAGGAGGGTGAGGTGGGCGCATCGGCAAAGAGATGTGAGAGCTTCTCTGCAACTTTGTCTTTCAATGTGAACATTGTGTGATTGTTGCCGTGACGAAGGAGAGCTGCAAGGCGTAATGAATCTCAGGCCTTTTGTTCTCTCATATGTTTAATTTTTTTGGGTTTTGATTTTTATTATTTTGTGATGGGAGGAAGGAAGAAGATGGACGCGTGACGTCGGAGTCAAGGACAGCAATCAACGTGGAGAAGGAAAAGGTTACGTACAGAGGTGGGCCAATGTGACTTGGATTATATGCCTGTTGGTCGATATTTCCTCCCTGTGACTCTCCTGCTATGTTTGGAATATTCATTGGATTTTTTTTTTGTCAATTGCATATTCATTGTTTGGTGGTTTGGCTGTGGTAATTTTGTTCCTAGGGAGGGCAGGTTTTACAAGATCTATTGCTCATTGTGCATAGAATTTCTTGATTTCATAAGCATGCTAAAACATGAATTTCACAATTATTCTATTTTTTTTATTCGAGAAGAAAACACCAATGGAAGCAATCGACGGATGTCAAGAACCAACACACAAGCGTGACTAGCTATGTGATAGCAATCATAATTTCCATCATAACAACTATCGAGATCAAATCGTCTGCACCAAAAAAGGATGTCACCTTTTTGTGGCCTTTCTAAAAACGCCAATTACTAACTTATTTAATTGGCTTCAAAATTGTTGTTTGACCGAAACCTATCTGCACAAGAAGGGATGATTCCAAAGCTCCACCACATGTACACCCTTCTTTGGCCAATAAGTAAAAGATAGAAAAAAATGGAGGAATAAAGATTGTAGTGGTAAAGGAAATTGGTAGTGAGATCATAAATAAAAAGATGTTCGTAAAGAATGCTAAAAATTATATGTTTATTGTCACCCTTACTGAATAGGGTAATAAACACAAATTAAGAAGGAAAAAAGGTTATAAGAGCTACAAAAGATGAAGGGCTAAAGACTCCATCTTGCAAGTGACATTTTACCACAGTGGTGGAAAAGAGTTAAGCCCTTGCATGACGGCGTGGGTTCGAACCCGGTTGGTGACTAATCTAACATCTAATCTAACAAAATCTATCATTTGACAAAAAAAAAAAAGACTCCATCTTAATTTCCCACTAACCACAAATAATGATAAATAAGCTTACTTTCTCACTAACAACCAAATAATGACAATTTTAATTAGAAATAAACCAACACATACTACTGAATATGACATAGATCGGCCTCTGCGGCTGTTCAATAGTCTTTTCGATCATCTTATGGCTAGAAACATAATTTAGACTTAAGATCCGTAGGATACGTATCTCAGGATTGAAACATCTGCAATCGAGAGTCTTTTCAATCATCTTATGGCTAGAAACATAATTTAGACTTAAGATCTGTAGGATACGTATCTCATGATTGAAACATCTGCAATCTCGTCCCTACGACATCAATTGCTTTTCGAGCATACTCTAACAATCTCTCGCTTCCACGATGGGTAATTGACGCGCACAACAATTCATAATATTACAAATCTCGTTCCAGATATATGCAATAATCAATCACTCATTTGAACAATGGTGTCCACTACGCTTATTTCGATTATCACCTCTGAGAATGCTTATGCTCATACCTCACTTGGATATGAACTAGAAGTTGACAAAAATAACTCCATGGAACGTATAATTTCATATGGCCTAAGTCACCGCCCCATCAAGTTCTCAATTAAGGGAAACTCGACACTCTTGATTGATTTAAAACTTCAAATTAAATTCTGGAATATCCATATAGTACGTTTAGACCACTTTTTAAATTTAGGGCCAGTTTTTAGTATTTTTTTATTCTAAAAATTGAAAACTAAAATTTTATTTGACATTTTTGAAAAGTGAAAGCTAAACAAGTGTGTTATGAAAAAAACAAGTTTGAAGTAAATTTCTCGAATAAAAAAAAATGAAAACTAATGAAAGGGGTTTCAATACTTTGAATTTTAACCATAATCATGTATTAACTTTATTTAATGGTTAGTACAAAACTCAATATCAACTAAGCCCAATAAGACTAGCCCAAAAAAAATATGACTTATCGAGCTTCCGATTTTACCCTTGATGTCAAATCTTGTCCGTTAGTTCGTTTCACTTCAAATGGAGAGATGAAAGGTTTACAGATCTCTGGTTTAGATCTTTTCGTTTCATCACAATTCCAACAGATGCATCGACAACCCCAACAACTTTAAAAAATGCAATTGAAATCCTGATGCATGTGAACAATTGATAAAGATCTCACTTTGGAAAGAAGTAGAGGATGGGGAGGTTGGGGCTTTTCGTTCGTCTTCTTAAATCTCCAGAAAGCCGCTGAAGAGATCTCTCGCAATGTAAGTGTTTCCAGCGTTTGATAAATGTATTTGAATATGCAACCTAATTTGGTGTATATTGGTGTTTGGGCCCAAAATACTGGTTTGGGCCGAGTTTAGAATTATTCTCGGCCCAGAGGCCTTGCTTAGGAGTCACTAGGGGTCATCCGGCTCTTGGGTCGCATAGTCAAGGTTGGCCGTGTCCTATTGGGAATCCATGGGATGTGGGTAAGTCCTATTGCGAGATGGACGGATAGGGTAGTTGAATCCTGATACAAGAAGTTTCGGCAGGATAAGGATGTTGAAGCTTGGGATTGAATGCGGCCTGATAAGGGGTTGAGTTCAAAGTTCTAGTAGGAGTAGGACTGGCTGAGATAAGGTTGGATCAAGGGAATGAGTCCTAATCCGAGTATGGTTTTGATTTGATCTGAAGCAGGCTGGCTACTATAAATAGAGGGAGGAGTGCATCATTCAAGCCATTCCAATTCAACACACAAACTACCCTGCGCAAACCCTCGCTCTACGCGAAACCTCTCAATAACCTTGAGATTTGTAGTTTCTTTTTTGCCAACACATCTTCAGTTTGGATAAACAGCACTGTGAAGGCAACTGGCGAACATCTTCAGTTTGGATAAACAGCACTGTTGCCGTAGAATCAGCCGACCACGGAGCACATTCAGTTTGGATAAACAGCACTGCGTCGAGGCCGACTGGTTATCTATCCAAGTCTTGGTCGAGAAGGATTTTTGAATCCTTATTGGCAGAGGTCATCTCATTAACCTTCTCGGCGAAGTGAGGTGTTACAATTTACTAAGGCTTGGCACATTGAACGCCGAGTTATTTTATGTTTGGATACTCACGAGTAGGCTTTAGAGTTCGGTATTCTGACGGGTGAACAACGTTTACCATCAAGACATATATTTGTTTTGAGTATATGTGCCCCTATACTCTGGTGTCGATTTGACGTGCTTATACTCTTACGAATATAATCACTGTGACCGAATTAGGCGCCAACAACCAAAAGACGTAGTTAACTCATTAGTTACTCGGCCTTTTGGCACGCCCAGTGGGACACAGTGCTAAAACTACGAAGTTCATGACCATCGAGACATGATCAGTAAAAAAGAAAACAACCATGGGAAAATCAACAACCGATCTGCCAGTTTAGAGTCATGGACAAGAAGTGTCACACGCACGAAATCCTCTCGTTGCTGTGACCCCGAGGCTGCAAGTGTGACACACCAAGAAAATGAAGTTTGTCTCGGTACCCAGCCTTAAAACACAGAAGTACCCAACTGAACCGCATGCGTTTTCATTTAAGGAATAATGGAGAACTGCAATGAAGATGGTGGTGAAGGCTCTGACCCTCAAACTAGGTCGTTTATTCGAAGACGACTTGACGAGCAATCTCGGCAAGTTGAACAGACAGTTATCTAACAAAAGAACAATTTGCTCGAGGTAATACGAAGTAATGGTGAGACCCACACCAAATTGCTCGAATTATTAGCTAGCAGAGTCTTCGAAGGGGGACCTGCCGATTAGGCTCGATAGCTTCCACTTAAAAGTAATCTACTACAGGCCGAAGTAGTGTGTACTCGGCTCAAAACGATTGACTTGGAAAAATGGGAGGATCAAGTAATAGGTTAGATGGATCGGACCAGAGAGTGGAAGCAGCATCCGTTGATATGACCGATGTCCAACGGATGATCGATTCGGCCATGAAAAAGGGGCTGAAGTTCCCGAAATTCATCCATCCATATCCAGCTTATGTGGAGAAGTTCGAATATCCTAAAGGCTTCAAGATTCTAGATTTCAGCCTTTTTGTTGGAGAGTTGTCTTTATCATCGTTAGAACATGTGGCCCGGTTCACTGCGCAATGCGGAGATGTCAATAGTGATTTCCATAAACTATGATTGTTCAACTTTTTGTTGACAGGCTCAGCATTCGCATGGTATATCAACCTCCCACCTAATTCCATCCAAAGTTGGGAAGAGCTGGTCGATAAGTTTCACAAACAGTTCTATAGGCCGGGGATGGAAATGTCAGTTTCTTCATTGGCTAGGACGACTCAAGCATCTAATGAGTCACCAATGGACTATCTTACAAGGTTTAAATCGGCCAGGAATTGGTGCCGAGTACCTATGCCCGAAGTCGAATTTGTTAGGCTCGCTTTGAATGGGCTAGACGTGGAGTACAAAAAGAAATTCTTAGGGGCAAACTCCCAAGATATGTACAAATTAGCCCAACATGTCGAGCAATATGATTATTTGCTCCGAGAGGAAAAGATCTTGAAGTCCCCATCCTGGGGAACTATTTACAAAAATTCCACGGTCAGCTACGCATCGGCCGAGGGTGAAGATTCCCAATACGTCAGTGTGGACGCAGCCGAGATAGTAATAAATAAACCATATGTCTGCAAAGCTTTGACTCAAATTAAGTCCAACGATGCCAAAACCCGCTCGGCCACTGAAGAGACGGTGAAAACGAAAGTTTACACTTTTGATATCACTAAGGCCGATGCAATTTTCGACCAATTGTTGCTAGCAAAGATTATCAAATTTCGGCAAGGACATAACATTCCCAAGGCCGAAGAGCTTAAAGGCAAGATGTATTGCAAGTACCATAACTCGAATAAGCATACCACGAACAACTGCGTCGTGTTCCGTGATGATATTCAAAGCTGGATTGATAAAGGCAAGCTAAAGTTTCTTGAAAAACAAATGACGATTGATGTTGATCCATTCCCTTCGGCTATAGTCGGTATGGTAGACGCCCACTTACCCAAGAACAAAGGGAAAAGGAAGGCTGAGTTTGTCCCAATACAACACATCCCAAAGCAAAATTCTCGGGCACAGATCAAAATTGATCTATTTTCCAACGAACCACCCACAGAGATTTCGGGACCGACCATAGTCGAATCTATGTTAGACTCCAGTGCAGAAGAGACCAATGGGCCGATGGTTTTGTGTAGCAATTGCAAGGCATGCGTCGTATTAACCGAACCAAAAGAGAAACCGCCTTAGACTCCAACACCACGACAACCATTTAAGGCCGCGGTGACACTTCCAAAGGAACTTGGTGAAGGCCAGCGCCAGAAAGTGTTCGACATGCTCGAACCCCAGAAACGGACGGACAACCCTACCTCGGTCAGACGGCGTCTTGATTTCGACGCGTCGTTTTATAATGAGGATTATTACTCGCGTAATTCCAGCAGCTCAAGTTTATAGGCGAACCAAAAAACCTTCAAGCTGCCTGAACCACATGACTAACGTTGGTACAGTTACAATTCTCCCACTGGCATGTATACTGCACTATCAAAATCTTAGAAACATCGATGTCAGCGTATAGACCGCATAGCTCGAAGACAGGTAGCCCATACCGTTTCGGTCGCTAAATGGCAGCCGAAAGAAGCGATAGGAAGCGGAGATGACCGGCCAACCCCAACAATCATGGCTGAATTACAGGGACAGAAGGGAACCGATCACGACTTCGAAACTACCATTGAAAAGTCCGAGAAGCGCATCAAACTTATCCATCGGCCCGAGGAGATAAAAGCTCACTTCGAGCAGTTTAGGAAAGAAGCCGACATCAAACTTTCCCCGTTACTCCTGTATGAGCTGCTAATAAGAGTTCAGCGGAATCTACACCCTCAATTCCTTGTCGAATCCTTGGAATACATAAGGGAGTTTCACAAGAAATATTCTGCCAACGATTTGTACGGACTACCCAATGCGTGTCAAAAAGCTCTCGACCTGGCAATAACTTGCCCCGATGCTAAACATATCATCCAAAAAACCACTGATCTAGCAATGAAGGCTAGATTCCAGCACATACCAAAGGCTAGGGTTATTGGCTTTGAGGTCGACCTATACACGGACATTGATATGGCCAAGCTCCCTTTTTCTCTTGAAGACCTTCAATACTTACGATATCACTTCGAAGTCTTCTCGGTCGTGTCCTTCTTCGGTCTAACGATCGATGAAAAAGATCGGGTGGCACGTTTGGACGCCTATCTAGAGACAAGGGACGCCCGGATTGCCTATAAAGAACGAGCCTGTAAAACATTGTAGGGACAAAGTCAAACACCAGAAATGGACGGGCTCGATGGCGACAGTCAGAAGGAAACAAGGTCAGGTTGCATACCACAAGAGCAAGTACCTGTTGAGGCACACGATGATCAGGCCGATGATGCTTTAACGCACGATGCTGCAGTCCCCGATAACCCGGAAGATGATGACCAAGATTTAATGGGCCCTTCAGTCCTCGATAATATGGAAACCAGCATGGTTCACGTTCTACCTGCTAAATTTCAGTTGACTGCACACCAACCAAATTTCTTGGATGGCGATGTGGTTGCTGAGGAAGCAATGCAAGTCGACTTCGTCGCCACCACCGAAGATGGGCAAGCAAGTAACGACGACAAACTTAAAGCAGCTTTGGCCATATTGTTTCCCCACTCATCCTCGGTTAATCTTTAACATTTAAAGCCGTTGTATGTCACGGCCCACATTGAAGGTTATCCAATCTCTAAGATTTTCGTCGATTGTGGGGCGACGATTAATATCATGCCTATATCCGTCATGAAAGCATTACGACGATCCAATGACGAACTCATCCCATCAGGAATAACCATGAGCAGCTTCGTCGGTGACAAATCCCAAACCAAATGAGTGCTCATTTTAGAGGTAAACGTCACAGGTCGCAATCACATGACCGTATTTTTTATCGTTGACTCTAAGACTGAGTATAATGCATTGCTTGGTCGGGATTGGATTAATCAAACGAACTGCATTCCCTCCTATTTGTATCAAGTTTTCATCTTTTGGGATGGCAAATCAATTGTGGTTCATCCAGCCGACAGTCAGCCGTTCGAAGCCAATATGATTCAGGCACAGTATTATGATGACCATGTCGGTTATATTACCCTACAGGGTTTAAACGAAGAAAGGCAACCGACTGGAATTTCGATCCAAAAAGTGATCGAGGTAAGCGCCGAGACTGTCTATCTGGATTCGGCGAGACTTAGGCTGGCTGATCTGATCGCCGACATTAATGCCTGAAGAAAGACATGACAGACACAGGGTCGTAATTTCATCTACCATGGAACGACTGCTGGCCCACTGCTACGCTATTTCCAAACACCCAAATTCGGGCGTCAACTTAGTTGAATTTTTGGCCGAATGAGACAACGGCCCCATACTATCACTAAAAAAGGTTCAGGCTTCACCGACCGAGGTCGAGGATAGTTAACCTCAAGTTAAAGATCCATTGGAAGAAATAAATGTTGGAACGGCCGAAGAGCCACGACCTTTGTTCATTAGTGCTTTGTTAAAAATTGATCTTTGTAATTTGCTTAAAGAATTTAAGGATTGTTTTGCTTGGAGTTACCATGAGATGCCTGATCTAGATCGCACCCTAGTTGAACATGAATTGCTCATCAAATTTGGATGTAAACCATTCCGCCAATCACCTTGATGATTCTCGACCGAAGTACAACTCGGTATAAAGGACAAACTCGTTCGACTTTTAAAAGATGGGTTTATTCGGACAGCTCGATATGTCGAATGACTGGTGAACATCGTCCCCGTTTTAAAGAAAAATGGTGCCCTGCGCATCTGTATTGATTTTTGAAATTTGAACTTGGCAACACCTAAAGACGAGTATCCAATGCCAATTTCAGATTTGTTAATCGACGCGGCGGCAAACCACGAGATCTTATCCTTTATGGATGGACATGCTGGTTATAACCAAATTTTCATCACCGAGACTGATGTCTATAAAATCGCTTTTCGTTGGCCGGGGGCACTCGGCACATCCGAATGGGTCGGCATGCCATTCGGCCTTAAGAACGCTGGTGCCATATATCAACGAGCCATGAACACTATTTTCCATGATTTGATTGGTACCATCGTCGAAGTCTACATCGACGATGTTGTAATCAAATCATAACGTCGGCATACACATTTGGATGACCCCCGTCGGGCTTTTTTGCGTATGCGCTGACACAATCTGAAGATAAATCTAGCTAAATATGCTTTCGGCGTATCAGCCAGCAATTTTTTAGGATTCCTTGTACATCATCGTGGTATTGAGGTAGACGAAAACAAGGCTCGCGCAATCATCAACGCTCTATCCTTGACGACTAAGAAACAACTACAGTCATTGCTCGACAAGATTAACTTTCTTCATTGATTTATTGCTAACTCGGCTGGGAAAATGAAAGCCTTCTCCACGCTTTTGAAGCTCAAAGATTTCGACAACTTCGAATGACGTGACGAACACCAAGAGGCATTTACGCAGATTAAGGTCTCCCTAACAACTATACTCGTCCTGGTCCCACCACGACGTGGTTGACCTCCTAAGCTATATTTCTCGACGGCTGAAGAATCCATCGGATGCCTTCTTGCACAGGACAATGACGCCGGGCGAGAACATGCCATTTTTTTTATCTTAGCTGAAACCTTAACCCACTAAAGATTAATTACTCAGTCGTCGAGAAGCTTTGTCTCGCCTTCTTTTTTGATGCATCAAAACTCCGACATTACATGCTCCCGTCAGTCACTCAGGTCATCACCCAAACTGATGTCATTCGTTATATGCTCACTCGGCCAATCGTAAAGGGCCAAATCGGTAAGTGGACGATGGCCCTATCGGAGTTCAGATTGCAATATGTGCCCCAGAAAGCTGTCAAAGGCCAAACGTTGGCCGATTTCTTGGCCCAACACCCTTTCCCGTACGAGTTCGGAAGCAGTGACGTTGAAATCGGCATGGTAGAAACACGTGATAATTACTGGACAATGTACTTTGATGGTTTTAGCACTTCAGTCTCGGCTGGCGTTGGGATTGTTATCCAATCCCTAACTCATAGCCGCTGGTATTTTTCTCTCAAGCTCGACTTTGATTGTATGAATAATCAAGCCGAATATGAAGCCCTTGTCATCGACCTCGGTGTCCTACACGATTTACGGGTGACTCATGTCCTTGTTCTTGGTGATTCTGAACTTGTAATTAATAAACTCAATGAGACTTTTCGTTGCATGAGTTGTACTCTGGCGCCCTACCACATGGTTGCCAGCTATTTGGTCGAATCTTTCGACGGCGTTACTTTCAAACACATTTCGCGAGTTCATAACATTGACGCCGACGAATTAGCTCAAATATCCTCCGGATCACAACTCCTGGGGGGCAAATTAGGCCGAGAAATACCTGTGTCACGACAAGCACATTCGGCCTTGATTAATCAGCAAGTTCTCCAATGTGATTACGTGATCCGTACACGGGTCATGTCTTTGCCTTCGTTGTTAGAACGGAAGGACACTATTGAGGTTTGTGCTGTTGAGGCATTACCAGACGATTGGAAAATGATGATTATGCGATATATTGATAACCCCAACGAAAAACACGACCGACGGACAAGGGTCCATGCCACAAACTACGTATTATACCATAATGAGTTGTATTGAAAAGGTGAGGATATGTTACTGTTGCTGTGCCTCAGCCCGCATGAAGCTGCTCAAGCAATGGCAGAAGTACACGAAGGAATTTGTAGAGCTCACCAATCTGGATGAAAAATGCGTTGGCTGCTTAGGCGGCACGTCTATTTCTGGCCGAGTATTATGAAGGATTGTATTGAGTACGCAAAGGGATGTGTACAGTGTCAAATCTATGGGCTTATATAGAGAGTTCCGGCCGAATCACTACATTCGGTCACCAAACCATGGTTGTTCCGAGGATGGGCCATGGATGTAATCGGTAAAATCACACCGTCTTCTGGTGCAGCCAAACATGCGTGGATACTGGTTAGAACAAACTACTTCACCAAATGGGTCGAAGCCAAGTCATATGCCGAGTTAACGTCTAAAGAAGTTTGTAATTTCGTAGAAGATAACATTGTGACTAGATTTGGCGTGCCAGAAACAACCATAACAGATAACGGTACGATCTTTACATCCGACATGTTTAAGGAATATACGGCAAATCTAAAGATTCGACTCGAGCAATCTACGCCGTATTATCCGCAGACGAATGGACTGGCCGAAACAAGTAATAAGGTTTTAATCGGTATTCTTGAAAAGATGATAAAAGAAGGGCCGGGTATGTGGCATTTAAAGATAAACGAAACGTTATGGGCTTATCGAACTTCTCTACGGACATCCACTGGAACGACTCCATACGCGTTGACTTATGGACACGATGCAATGTTGCCAGTTGAGCTAAGTATAAACTCGTTACGAGTAATTGAACAAAGTAGTTTGTTCAGTGCCGAGTACAGTTGGGCCATGAGACAAGAGCTGGAAGATTTAGAAGAAGCTCGGCTTGACGCTTATAACTTATCAGTGGCATAAAAGAAGATTGCCGAGCGAGCTTATAATCAACGAGTCAGACAAAAAACGTTCTGCGAAGGAAAGTTGGTTTGAAAAACCGTACTACCAGTAGGAATTAAAGACCCCAAGTTCGGCAAGTGGTCGCCGAATTGGGAAGGGCCATTTATTATTCATAAAGTTCTCGGCAAGGGAGCATACCATCTTAAGGATCGAACTGGTGTAGTTCACAAGTTGCCAATCAACGGGAGGTCTTTAAAGAAATATTATCCAGTCACATGGGAGATGCGGGAATAAAAGTTCATTTCATTAAGTTCGCAAAAAGGTGTACAAATAGAGTTGGTCGATTAGTTACAATCAAATAATTCTAGGGTGATGAAGGTAGGCGAAATTCAAGAATGGCCTTCAACTCCAACCACCTCACCTCGCCCATCGTGACCTTAGCTTGCCGATTCCTCTTGTTTATCTTCAGCTGCTCGACCTGCTTCATGTTAGCCGTGTATTTGGTTAAGCAAGATTTGCCACTCGACTCAAAATCCTTTGCAAGCTCGGAAGCAACTGCCGACCTTCGGTTTTGGAGTTTAATAAATTGACGATCAAGGTCGGCCAAGGTTTCTTTTTTCACCTTTAAAACTTCGACCTTTGGACGAAGAACGTCTCGAACGACTGTTGCAGCTTTCAAGTCGTCTTCAGCCCGAAGAGCTTTCTCGAAAATATCAAAATATTCTCAGGTTCGTTCTAAGGTAGATTACGCTTGAGTGATAGCTTCAGTGCTCAATTGACCATCAGCTGCGAGATCGTTCAGACATGCACCCACTGAATCGAGGCATTGGTGTTCGAGAACTTGTGAAGATGAGAGAGACAAGAGCTCCTGCAACCTAACAAGAGTATTCGATTCAGCCGTTGATACGGAAGGCCTGATTGTAATTGCCGAAGGGCCAGCTATTCCCAAAGTACTCGATAGGAAATCATTAAACTCAACTTCCCATAAAGGTTACACACGAAAAGAATTTAGGCGAAAGAAAAATCATAAAAGAATATAGCAGAGAGAATTTGTTTTAGACCTGCCGAAAAAAAACTTTGGCCATGTCTCTTGATTCATTGCTCGAACCAAGAGAGCTTAATGGCCGAGCCCAGTGTTTTAGACTGCTTTTTAATTCACGTGGCCGATGAAGGTTATCTATGTTCGACGGCCACTGAGGTGGCCAGGAAATATAGATAACACCCTTCGGTGCATAGAATTTTTGGTGAAATGAATAACTGGGCACCTGACATTTAATATTTTTCTCTGTTCAGACTCATTATAGCAAAATTAACAAGAGAAAGTAATCAAGCCTTACAAAAGCCGAAGTCGCTTCTTGAGAGGGAATGTCGAGGTCTTGATCATGCGGGTGAATTGGGGTTTTTGATGTCGCTTCAGGCTCAACGTAAGGCCTTTTTCCATGATCAGCTGCAGGAGAATCGACTTGATCAGTCACCTCAACCACAGGGGGAAGATCGATGGAAGGAGGTTCGGTTGGTCAAGGGCAACTCGCCAGCAGAATCTCGTTAATCTCGTCATCCTGAAACAAAAGAGCTGTTAATACTTTTGAATTTAATGAGAGAATGGAGTTACCAACAACATAATCATACCTCTTCTAAGATGATCGCTGATTGTTATGAATTCTTGAAGAGATTTTTCCCGACCGAAGGGGTTGCCTCATTCAGGACGGGTGCTACGGTTGGCCCCTAAGTTGCAGGCGTTTCGACTAGTGATACAGCAACTGGTTCGACCACGACCTCGGAGACCTCAGGAGCTTGGTGAACTTGGGGTGCTGGGCTAGTTAGAGTTGGTCGTTTCTCCATTGAGGCTTGAACAACAGGAGCAGGAGGAGAGGCACTAGGAGCGGTCGCTCCGGTGGTCTGGCTGGAGATGACGTGAATCTCCCGTGCTCATTTCTTCACCAATTTCTTGACGCGTTTTATGGGACGAGGGGCTTCACCTGCCTTATCAGTGTCTGGGCGAGGCCGTTTGCTCAATGTGTTTTGCGCGACGGTTTTAGATTCCTTGGAGGAAGGGACCAATTTTTTCCTGGCTGCAGCCACGCCAAGCATGTCTTGCTGTTTCAATACTTGACCTCTTGAGAAAGTGAAATCTAGTTAGTAAAATCGGTTAAGTGTTTGAAGAATAAAGGTAGAGATAACAGTATACCTTGAGGCATCTCTTTGGATTGAGGGGCAGAAGCTTTTTTGGGTTGGTTGCCAAAAATTTTGTTGACCATGTTTTCGACCGAAGCGCGAAAAAAATCGTGGTTTCCACCAATCGCTGAATGTGTCGGTGCTGAGATATTCAGGAACAGTTGGTTGAAGGTGGAATTTTTTGCACCGTTCCTGAAACTCTTTCTCAGTGTCTGTGCACTCCCTTTCTGAGGAACCAGAGAGGCGTCATCAGCTTAGAAGGGAGCGGGAAGTAAGTAGAGGCACCGGGCAACCTTGGGGGTAGCCAAGCTGTCGGGCAGCAAAGTGGGAGTGGTAGACTTCCCAGCTTATTAGGCGAGGATCGCAACCAAGGGGAAGGTCATGAGTTAACACGAACGACCCCCAGTTTTGACGAAAACTAGCATCTTCACTTTCACTCCAGGTTGATGTGGGAAGCCTGATGAAGTAGGGGTATTCTTGATGGTGGCATATCAAAAATTCGTTGTTAGAAAAGACGTCTAGGCCGAAGAAGACTTCTTCAGCTTGATGAGGATGCGCTGGTCGAGAAGCCAATTGAAGGTCGAGCGCTGCAGTGGATTGGAGGTTGGGGATTTCTAGCTGAAGTGTGGAAAAATAACCTGCAGCTAGAGTTGGAATACCCAGAGAGGTCCGTTCTGGTGCGGGTCGATCTTGTTGATGGTCGTTTGAGCCAGGCAGCGCAGAAGGTTGGCAATGATAGCTGGACTGAGCGCCAGAGAATGACCACTAGCCAGGGCCTCAGCCACCAGCATATTTTTTACCAAACACTTATTTGACTTGGTACAATAGATAAACTTGTTGTACCAGTAAAATAGGAAGGCCTCGTGTTCTCCCCTCCGTAGACTCGCTTCCCCTCGGTCAGCAAAATGGAGGATGAGGGTGTTGTAGTTGAGAAAATTCTTGTGCAACTTCTGAACTTCCTCTTTTGAAGGCTCTTGACCTTCTTGGCTCAACGTCTCGACGGCCCATTCGTCGAATAGTACCTTGAGGTCGAGGTTCGATTGGTATCTAATAAGGGATGCATCTATTGGAATGCCAGAAGGAGAAGTCCCGAGGATAGTTGAGATGTCGATGATGGTGGGGGTGATAGGGCCGAAGGGAATGATCATGGTGTTGGTGGCCGAGCACTAAAGGCTTAGAGCTGCCATAAGGAGTTCTTTATCCATGGCAATCTCCATGGTCGAAAGCTTAATGGTGTCGTGGATGTCGAGAGCCTCTCATTCTTTACCAAAGAATTTTTCCATCCGTACTACCCAGGCCACCCAGTTTACGTTGGTCGAAGGCCAGGCTCCTTGAGGCTTTGTCAGGCACCACTTCGACCAATCAAATCCTTGTAGTAAATGTGCCAAGCAGCGTTCTTTGAAGAGGTTGGTGATGGACGATGGCACTGCGTCTTTAAAGAGTGGTCCTAGGATTTGATGAGTAGTGTTTAAATCACTCTCGAAGCGCAAAGTCTTGACGGCGTTCCGATCGATGAAGTCCTTACACTTGTTGCACTCATTGGAGAGCTGGAAGATGAAGGAGGCCATTGATGAAGGCTCGAGGATTTCTGGGTTAAGAGCTTGGGGTTTTCTGAGATTTTAAAAGCAAAATGGTGAGAAGGTCTCAAGGATTTTGGAAAGCATAAAGTACGAATGGAAATGGTTCAGGTATTTATAGGCATTTTGGAAGGAAGGTTAAACGTTTGATTTTCAAAGTTGGAGGAAGGATCGAGCGGGAAAGTTGTTAATCATTATGGATATTCAGAGAATCCAGTTAAAAATACCGAGGTTTTCACGGTTTCAAGATGCACGATTGCGTGTTACGACATATTTAATGTAGAAGAGACGTTTTGGCTATCGCACGTTTTCGAGGGTTATGATTGAAGGCTATTAGGTTAACCAAAGGATCGACACGTGGCAAGACGGTTGGGAGAATCGAGGTTGTAAGATCATGTCTCATAAGTACGCGTGGTGGTATTTTTTGAGGGCGTTTAATGTTTGTTTTAGGTCGGTTTTGCTTCTTCAAGGCCGAGGCTCGACCAAGGAATGTAGATCGACCTCAGAAGCGAGGGGGCAATGTTTGGGCCGAGTTTAGAATAATTCTTGGCCTAGAGGCCTTGCTTAGGAGTCGCTGGGGGTCATCTGGCTCGTGGGCTGCATAGTCAAAGCCTGCCGTGTCCCATTGGGAATCCATGAGATGTGGGTAAGTCCTATTGCGAGATGGACGGATAGGGTAGTTGAATCCTGATACAAGAAGGAGTTTCAGCAGGATAAGGATGCTGAAGCTTGGGATTGAATACGGCCTGATAAAGGGTTGAGTTCAAAGTCTTAGTAGGGGTAGGACTGTCCGAGATAAGGTTAGATCGGGGGAAAGAGTCCTAATCCGAGTATGGTTTTGATTCAATCAAAAGCAGGTTGGCTACTATAAATAGAGGGAGAAGTGCATCATTCAAGCCCCTTCAATTCAACACACAAACTGCCCTGCGTAAACCCTCGCTCTACGCGAAACCTCTCAATAACCTTGAGATTTTTAGTTTCTTTTTCACCAACACATCTTCAGTTTAGATAAACAGCACTGTGAAGGCAATTTGCGAACATCTTCAGTTTAGATAAACAGCACTGTTGCCGTAGAATCAGCCAACCATGGAGCACCTTTAGTTTGGATAAACAGCACTGCATTGAGGCCAACTGGTTATCTATCCAAGTCTTGGTCGAGAAGGATTTTTTAATCCCTATTGGCAAAGGTCATCTCATTAGCCTTCTCGGCGAAGTAAGGTGTTACAGTTTATTAGGGCTCGGCACATTGAACGCTGAGTTGTTTTATGATTGGATACTCACGAGTAGGCTTTAGAGTTCGGCATTCTGAACTCTGGTGTCGATTCGGCGTGCTTATACTCTTACGATTACCATCACGTTTACCATCAAGACATATATCTATTTTGAGTATCTGTGCCCCTATATTCTGGTGTCGATTCGGCGTGCTTATACTCTTACGAATATAATCACTGTGACAGAATCTGGCGCCAACGATTTGTGAACTTCGCAGAATTAGTAGCCTTGTCTTCAGGCTCTAGAACCCGAAGGCCGAGGTGTGTTCCTTCCTCGGCCGCAATCACGAGATTCAGAAGTTAGCAGCGCACCCAATGCAACATCAACACATTTTACTCCTCGGCCGAGCTTGGCTGACGAGTTGGCACGCCCGCATACAACCAAAGGACATAGTTAGCTCATTAGTTACTCGGCTTGCACGCCACGTAGGCTTGGTAGTTTTTAGGGTCAACAATTGGAAATTGGGGTTTATAAGTTTGGGAAATGTTGATTAGTGGATGAATTTTTTTGTGGTTTTTGATAATTGCGGAGTTAATTAACCATTTTAGATTGCGAATCTCAAAGTAGGTTTAAGTTATTAAGAGTTTGGTGTCATAATCTGATTACAGGTATATGTTTTTATTTGTTTGTGGCAGTTTATTTATAAATTATGTAGAGATTTATGATTTTAGTCCAAATGGAAGTGTAGATTTACTGCATATTGTGGTTCGGTTTGTGAAGTGGCGATTTGTGGATGCAGGAAGCTGTGGTTCCTCAAACGGTAGCGAAGAGCCTTGCCGACATGCAAGCTGTTGAGGACTTAGAAGAATCTTCGAAGGACGAGGAAGGGGATATTGAAAAGGAAAAGCCAAGATGGCACTGATGCCATCTCCAACCTAATGAGAGCCATATGGCTCTCTTTGGCCTTATAGCCCTCTAAGAAATTAATATTTTAATGAACAATGCAGGGTTATAGGTATATTTTAATGAGCATGAAAAGCAAAGAAATGCTGCTCTTGATTTATTTGCATTTCAGATTTGTGATTAATGATTATTCACTTGATTTATTTGCACATAGGTAGATTTTTATCTTTCAATATACTTTTGGTTTTCTGAACTTGCAGGTTGTTGCTGAGTGAAGGTAAAAAAACTGGAGAATGCACTATATTTAAAACTGAACCAAGAAAGAGACACTATTTATGAAATTGGACCAAGAAATAGACATATTTATGAAACTGTACCATTTACTATATACAATTTTTATGAAACTGGACCAAGAAAGAGACATTATTTATGAAATTGTATCGTTTACAATACATTATTTATGGAACTGGACCAAGAACTAGACACTATTTATGAAACATGACCAAGAACTAAGCACTATATATGAAAGTAGACAAAAAACTAGACACTATTTATGAAACTGGACCAAGAATGAGGCACTATTTATGAAACTGTATCAATTACTATACACTGTTTATGAAACAGGATTCAATAACTAGGTATTGTTTATGAAAGTGAACCAAGAAGTATACACTATTTATGAATCTAGACCAATAAATAGTGTAATATCGTTCATTTTTATAAATAGTATAGTGTCGTTCAGATTCATAAATAGTGTAGTACCTGTCAGTTTCATAAATGCTGTTCAGTTTCATAAATAGTATAGTACCGTTCAGTTTCATAAATAGTGTAGTACCGTTAAGTTTTATAAACAATGTAGTACTGTTGAGTTTCATAAATAGTATATGTGGACGCGCGAATCCCGCGCGTCAGTTTATATATTTAAGCTGTTTTTTTTTGGTAGAAACTAAACATGGATACTACACTATTTCTTAAACAAATTATTTCTGAAATTGAACACGGATACTATACTATTTCTGAAATTAAACAAATTATTTTTGTATCACAATTGTATACCACCTTAGATGGCATCTGATGTGGATAGCCACATCATCTAAATTAATTAGCATTTAATTTCAAAATGTTAATCAATAATTAATAAAAAGATTGTTAATTAAATGATGATTGTGGTATATGAGGAGTCTTCTTCTGTCACCTAAGATTATTTAAGTGTTTTAATTAATAAAAATATTGAAATTAAATGTTGTATGTCACATCCCGGCCTGGGGCCACCATATCCCGGGTCCGTTCCACCACCGTAACACGTTATTGTCCGCTTTGGGCTTACCATGTTGGAAATGTGCCCTAAAGCCAATCATGTGATGATACTTTACGGACATTTCACATGTTAAACTAATCTAGTTTAACATATAAAGGGCATAGATTATTGTTTGAGCCGTCTCATATAAATGTTATATGCTTAAACAATAAAGTCCAAGGAATATGTGATTGGGAGAATGTAATCTAATGAAGTTAGATTCTTGAGACCATTCTTTCATAGACATATCCTAAACGATCCTGATCATAGGATTGCCAATTGGGCATTGACAGTCCGTCAAGATCGGTATGTACTATGTCTTCTCTCAGGGAGAGTGATTAGTCTCGAATCATTGGTGTGTGTGACATCAAGACAAGTGCGGTAGGTGCTCAATAGAGAATGAGTTCACTGAACGCGATCAACGAAGAGTTCTCATATTCCATGTCACATGAGAACTCATGGTTGGAATAATGCAAAGTAGTCCTTTGACCTGAGGCATCATAGTTGTCTTGTGGTTAAGACCTTGATCTTTGATTATGTCAAAGTCACTCCATCAGGAGGGTGTCCACGGCATCGTTGGGGTCAAGCCGCTTAGCTATGGAGACAAGTGAATGCGCAACAAGGGATCTCTAACCTTCAAACCGTTTGAGGGAGAATACTCTCTGATATGATTTGAATCTCTGGCCAGAGTATGAATGAGATTAGTGAATGCGTTCCGAATCACATTCAAAGTAATCATATAAGCACAAGACACACATTGGATAGTAGACATGAGAAAATAAACTATCAAACCAAACAATGTGGTCAAGAGTATTAGATTAGAGAAAGACCGTATTGCATTTGTAATCCCGAACTGAATAGGTTCTCCACCTCTTCTGATTAGCTTGGGTAACCATGATATGCTGCTAGGTGTCACTCATGGTTTGTGGAAGCCCTAAACGTGTGTAATCACTAAAGGGAGAATTGAAAATAGTTTCAATTCACAATCGATGTAAAATGGTTTTAATCGCCCACTACCTCGCTAAAAGGAACCTAATGGATCGCACACCATAAAAGGTAGATATTGGAGATTAAACGGAAATGAGTAAGAATGATTAAATGGTTTAATCATTTATTTATGGCAAGGATTAATTAATATGTTAATTAATCAAACGAATAAGTTCGTTAAATGACTTCGGGATAGTTTTGGACCTTAAGGCCCAATGGGCTTCGAACGTCAAGCCCATTAACTTAAGTTGTATAACAATTTAATGAATAAAGATTCATTAAAGCCCAAAAGCCCTAAAATCCCTAAATGGCCGGCCATATAGAATGAATTAGGGTTTTGGTTATTTAGGTCACTTAAAGAAGTGACTATATAAATGACTTTATAGCCAAATATTCATTAAGTGATAAAAGGGTTTATTTTTGGGGAAAATTGGTGAGAATTGTCTCTCCATTTTCTCTCTAAAGAGGCCAACACCATGGAGGGTACATCTAGCAATCCTACTACTCCAAGGTCACTCATTTCTTCTACAATCTAACCTTGGTGAAGAGACTTAGAGGTTCTCAATTTTGGGAACTTGGAGAACCTATTCTTCCATCCAAATCCATGGATCTAAGAAGCAAGGAATGAATGCCCTATCTCTTTGGGTGATTAGCCTTTGCTTATGCAAAGAGGAATCTACAAAGGTATTAATTTCAACTCACTTTGTTTTGAGTTGATTATTGGTTCACCAATCTACTAGGCTTTGAATTTCTTGGTTAATGTTTTGTATTTGAGTGCTTGTAAGCATGATTCCGCCTTTAATTGTTAATTGCATGCTATATGATGTTGCTCAAATGAACATGTTTTCACAAAATAATTCCTTCAAGTGGTATCAGAGCCTAGGTCTAGTAGTTGGTGAATCCTTTTGGGTTTTGTAGTTCATAAGTTTGTGATTTAAAAGTTGTAATTGTTACAAGCTTTATTCTTGCTTCTTTGAATGTAAATTTTGTTGGAAAATTTGCCATCTCAAATGTTGTAGATGTTGTTCATATGAGCATGAATATTGGAGCTAAAATTTGGTGCCATGCTTTTGGGAAAATTCGGCCAAAACCAAAGGGTGGATTTTTGGGTTCTTGTTTGACTTGTTAAAAGTGTTTTAATGTGTTCTTTGGAACCCCTAAGGACCCTAGTTTGGTTAGATGTTATTTCCCTTAAGTAAGAATGGTTTTGGAATGTTTTTGGGTGGAAAAAGTTCATGGAAAAATTTGGGTTTTTCATGGATGTTCTTCATTGTTCTTGATGTTCTTGCCAAGAACAAAAAGGTTTGGTGTTTTGATTCAAAGTTTTGATTTATTTCATAAAGTTTATGTGATATGTTTTTAAATGATTTATCATGTATTTAAAGTGTTAGATATTTGTATAAATGATGATTGAAATAATTGTGATTGAATTATTTCAAAAAAACTTATCTTACATACACTTGCATGTTTTTGACAAAACTCACAAATCAACACACACACCAACCTTATCTCTCCCCTAAAACCGGCCACTCCCTCAAAGGGAGTACTTTTGGGGCTTTTATGCAATTACATAAAGTTTTGATACTTTTGTGTATTTGCACTTTGGCCCAAAAGTTTACGTTTTTACGTTTAGGTCCAAAAACGCTAAAGGACAAATTGTTTTGTTCCTTTAATGAAGTTTTTGCATTATTAAAAGTTTGGGTTCTAGTTGTATTTACATGAAGTTGTGACTTTTGTGTATTGTACAAAGTGACCCCAAAAGTTTTTGTTATTGCAATATGGCCCAAAAGTTGAGGTTAATTGCATGATGGCCCAAATAGGATGAGAACAAAATTCTTTTGTCTCTTTAAATGAGAATTGGATTTTCATTTTGTTTAGCTCCATTTAAATCAATTTTATGGATACAAAAACCAAATGAAAATGTTGCATTCATTTAATTAGTTAAAGTGTTAATTAATTAAAGGGTGATTATGAACCTAAGCTTAATATAATTGAGCTATGTGAAAGGCGTTTCAAATTTGTTTGAACCATGGGAATGTGTAGATTAGATTTTGGTTGTAATTTGATTTGATCAAATGTTGTAAAAGGGCTTAAGCTCTTCTTTACTTTAAAGTAATTTGTTATATGCAAATGTTGTAATGAGCATAAGCTCACCTTTACTTTGAAGTACTTCTTTCTTGCTTTATTTGATATGCATGAAAATGAAGTAGTTGGGTCCAACGCCCCTAAGACAACACGCCTTAATGTGATTAAACGCGTAACTAAAATCAATCTTCATTCCTAGACCGAGATTCAACACAAGGCTCGTGTTGAATCTAAACAAAGGTTCATAATCATCCTAAGGCCCTAAGGTAACTATATAGTCCATCAAATGAATGCAAAGTTTATGTTAGTAGTATCATATACTCTTGCTTTAAAAATCGTTTTAAAAGCATAGTGGGAGTATTATGTACAACTAAAACAAAGAGATGGACCAATAGTTGTAATAGGACCAAAATTGTTTTAATAGAGATTAAAATGAATATTTATATGTGATGAGACCAAAAACCCTCAACCAAACCAATATTAAGTTGATAAGCGGAGAGTGCTTAGAACACTCTTTCGTGGCCTTCCACCGTGGTGGGATCCAATAGTTTATGACTTGTACACCGGCTTCACCCTATCATGGGGGAGTACAAAGTGCATGCTTATACTCAGGAGGAATCCATACACATATGATGAGGTGAGTGTAGGCAACGAGGATGGCCAATATCATATCATTGTGAGGCTATTCTTGAACCCCTTCATGAACTAAGCATGGTGGGAAGAACTTAACTAAGTGCAATGGAACCAATATCATATCATTGTGAGGTTACATTCTCTAGAGGCCAAATAAGATGGGTACTTGCATGAGTTGCAAATGAGTAAGCGTACTCTCTCATTATTATTAATGCTAGCCGATATCATATCATTGTGAGGTGGGCTTGGTAGTAGTGAGCCTCCCATAACCTACTAGGAGTTTCATCCAAAACTCTCGAATTCCAAATGAGGGATATGGAATTTGCCAAAAATAGTGGGTGGTGCTATTTGATTTAAAGACCCGAATCAAATGGCTTAAAATCAATCAATTTATATTCGTTATGTATTTGTTTACCAATATATTTGCAAACGCTATCCAACACTTGACAAAACCGAATGTTTTAGTTTCCGGACTTAGGTACCACAATCCCAAAGAATGTCTTAAAAAGGATTGCATATGTATCTAAGTAGTCTCTTCCTCACAATCTTACTATTGATAATGTATCATTAGAAGAATATGTTAGAAAAGGTCTATCATAAAGAGGACAACACTTTTAAATGTCATAATTCTTCAATTACAATTTGTTGTATGAAGAAATAGGAGTTGCTTTGAACAACTCTTAGTCAATGCAAACACTTAGTGCTTGTTTCTTTGTTAAATGAACAAAGAACTTGAGAAGAAAGCACAAAGGCATGAATACATTATGTGCCATGATTCTTCACTTGCAAATTGTTGTATGAAGAAATGAGAGTTGCCTTGTACAACTCTTAAAGGTTTGTAATTATGTTTAGAACATAATGGTTGGTTGACAAAAATAGTCCATTAACATGGACTTATGATGATTTTGAATCATTGAATGTTGAAGTGATAAACCACTTAACGAGACGGAAACTAGGCAAGGACTTCACCTTTGTGTCCCTATCCTAATGGTTCACTAAGTTTATTGTAAACTATATAGTGAACAATAACCACATGCTCTCCAAAATGTTTGATGTGTATAACACAATTGAAAAAGGTTTCAAGAGAGATAGTGGGAGTTTAGGGACCATGACTAATGTAGTCAAAAGGTGAAAGTCAAATAAAGAAGATAAATAACTCCAAGGGAACAAACTTTCTTTATGAAAGGATGGACATTGGAAGGGGTATTTGCAAGAAATGTCTTGCAAGTGTCAAGGACACACCTTTCGAAGGTGTTGTAAAATGTTCTTGAATAGTTCAAAACAGTTGGTTCTTCTACTTGAATACTTGATTCTGTATTAGTAACAATATTTTACAATCGTTGTAAAAGAGTGACTAATAAGAAGTAGAAGATATATGAGTGAAGAAAAGGTGCTTCACATTCGGAAACGTGAATCAAATGTAGATCTCTGCGAAAGCAGATGGTACTTACTTCCTCATATGAACTACCAAAGAAATTGGAAAAACATAGATTGTCTTTATATTCCAATTTTAAGGAACTAAATTCCGTCACTATGTGAAATGGATATATGTTTTGTTTGACAAAACAATGTTCTTTATTAATCAATGATTGGATTATGGTAATCTAATTAATTATCTCTATAGTAGAGATAATATGGTGGTGTTAACTGTTTAGAAAATAATGATGCTTAAAACCCAAAAGGTTGCAAGGTAGTGACTAATCCCAACTAAAGTTGTGATACCTCTAAAACATAAATTACGAGTTGGTCATAGATGGACGCTTTGGATCGTTAGATCCGGATCCAATACCTTCTTGTTAAAATTGTATGGAGGCGAAATGTTCGAATCTTTATTCTTTTGGAAAGAAGAAAGAATCACAAAGTTGTTGAGGTTAATTCACTTAAATGTTAGTGGCACTTGTCCACAAACATAATATTACTCATGTTGAATAACATTCACCGAAGATCACTCTCGGTTGGACTATAGTTTATTTTGAATAAACACAAGTCCGAATACTTTGCAAAATGTTTCAAAGAATTCAAGTAATGTAAGTTGATGAGTAAGACGTCTAAAGTATTTACCTCCTTAGATTTGATCCAAGATAAGGTAACACTTTAGATGAGTTTCCTTGAAAGATATCAAGGAAAATAGCATCATAAGATAATATATTTCTCCATTAGGAGAAGAACGAACTTGAATAAGATTTAGTTCGTTAGATGTTATCTATTACCCATATATAGGATATATACTTCTAAAAACAATATGATTGTCAATGAGAAGATCTTCCAATATTTTCATGACTCCATAAGATGTAGTTGGAAAAGAAAGACAAATCTTAAGCATGTTAAAGATTTGGGGTTGTGTGCTAACAAGCAATATTTGTTTGATAACAATCTTGTAGGATATCCTTAAAATAACTTTTGGATATCGCTTCTATAAACCAACTAACAAATTGTTTTGTTGGGTAGTTCATTGTAATTCTACAATGTGATTTGCCTAAAAGCAAATGAACGAGAGATAGAACTCGAAGAATGGGTTCTTTGAGAGACAAGAAAGTAATCAACAAATATAACAACCTAGTTCCTATACCTCAAGCTCCAAGGTAGTCGATAAGGATTTATAAACCGTCTCAGTTGAATGGTTTTGAACTTTATGACTATGTCATAGAGTTGCACCTCTTAATTCGAAAGAAATAAGAATAAAAATCCTTATGACTACATTGAGTGCATATACGATATATACTCAAGGAAATGGTAAAGTACCATTTGACTCGAAATAATGAAACCTTCATAGCTAATTGGTAGCTTAAGGTGACTACAATCAAATAGAATGGTTGACTTTAAAGGAACCATTTTTGACGTAGTCTTAGTTTCAATAAATTCGAAGATTGCTAGCTACAACTAAATGGTGATTCAATGTTTTGACATAATATGGGTTTCCGAAACCATTATTAAGATAGTCTTGATAATATATGTCTAAAACTATAAATCACAAGACATGTAAGTTGTAGAGATCCATCCATCATGGATCTTAGCAAGTTAGTGGGAGCTATTTGCATTTTATGAGAAAAGGATCAAATCGTTTGATTTCTCATAAAGATGTAAATGAATCTTTTGTTTACTAGTTTTACAAAAGATTAGTGGGAGTTAATCATGTTCCTAAAAATTTAAATATATATGATATATTAATTTTGGAAATGAAAAGAATACTTCTTTGTTAAAGTTATGACTTTAATACATTATATGAAGATAGAATGTATATGGGAGATATAGTCTATATACATGGGATGGAAATCTATAATGATATATTTCATGATATAATTGGATTATATCAATCCCTAATAATAGACAATGGATGCTAGGAAGTTTCTCATATGATGATAAACTTCAATAAGAAGGACGATTCTAGTGAGACTAGCAAGTTGCCCTTCTCAAAGAGAACGTACTCTTTGACTCCCAAAGAAATAATGCGTAAATTGAATCCTTTATGCATACGCAGAAAAGGTGATTTATGTATTTCATATTGTATGAAAAACATTGATATGAGTTGTACCTAGAACGGTACAAGACGATATCAGTGCAAGCCCAGGATCAGAACCATGGCAATTGTCAAGTGAATCCTTAAGTATTTAAGAAATACTAAAGGATAAATTCCTCAAAGATCGAGGAAGAATCAAAGTGACGTAATGGAAGCGTAAATGTATTAGATTATGAATCTAATCCATCATTGGATATTTCTTCATTATGAATGAAGAGATAAACAGATATCTCTTTATTGTGACTAAAGAGATATTTGGATGGAAACATTAAAGTAATGACTTTAGTGTGTTTCATTATGAATGCAAGATATATTGCCATATAGAAGTTTACAACAATATTGTTTGGATGGGAAAGTTCATTTATGAACTCTCTATTCGGTTCCAACCAGAAAGTGTTTGACACTAATGGGGCGATAGCTCAAGCCTGGGAATCAAGGTCTCATCAAGATCCGAACACAAATGAGAGACTGAACCACATGATTGAGAATCATGTATAATGGTGACGTCGTTATTCTCAAGGTTGCTTCTGTGGATAACACATATAGATATCCACTGTCTAGGCCTACTATTCAGCCATTTATGAAATGACTACAGAAGAGGTATCATCAAGATGACCAAGCTGATTGGCTCTAGTGCAAGTGGGAGATTGTTGGAAATGTGCCCTAAAGCCAATCATGTGATGATACTTTACGGACATTTCACATGTTAAACTAATCTAGTTTAACATATAAAGGGCATAGATTATTGTTTGAGCCGTCTCATATAAATGTTATATGCTTAAACAATAAAGTCCAAGGAATATGTGATTGGGAGAATGTAATCTAATGAAGTTAGATTCTTGAGACCATTCTTTCGTAGACACATCCTAAACGTTCCTGATCATAGGATTGCCAATTGGGCATTGACAGTCCGTCAAGATCGGTACGTACTATGTCTTCTCTCAGGGAGAGTGATTAGTCTCGAATCATTGGTGTGTGTGACATCAAGACAAGTGCGGTAGGTGCTCAATAGAGAATGAGTTCACTGAACGCGATCAACGAAGAGTTCTCATATTCCATGTCACATGAGAACTCATGGTTGGGATAATGCAAAGTAGTCATTTGACCTGAGGCATCATAGTTGTCTTGTGGTTAAGACATTGATCTTTGATTATGTCAAAGTCACTCCATCAGGAGGGTGTCCACGGCATCGTTGGGGTCAAGCCGCTTAGCTATGGAGACAAGTGAATGCGCAACAAGGGATCTCTAACCTTCAAACCGTTTGAGGGAGAATACTCTCTGATATGATTTGAATCTCTGGCCAGAGTATGAATGAGATTAGTGAATGCGTTCCGAATCACATTCAAAGTAATCATATAAGCACAAGACACACATTGGATAGTAGACATGAGAAAATAAACTATCAAACCAAACAATGTGGTCAAGAGTATTAGATTAGAGAAAGACCGTATTGCATTTGTAATCCCGAACTGAATAGGTTCTCCACCTCTTCTGATTAGCTTGGGTAACCATGATATGCTGCTAGGTGTCACTCATGGTTTGTGGAAGCCCTAAACGTGTGTAATCACTAAAGGGAGAATTGAAAATAGTTTCAATTCACAATCGATGTAAAATGGTTTTAATCGCCCACTACCTCGCTAAAAGGAACCTAATGGATCGCACACCATAAAAGGTAGAGATTGGAGATTAAACGGAAATGAGTAAGAATGATTAAATGGTTTAATCATTTATTTATGGCAAGGATTAATTAATATGTTAATTAATCAAACGAATAAGTTCGTTAAATGACTTCGGGATAGTTTTGGACCTTAAGGCCCAATGGGCTTCGAACGTCAAGCCCATTAACTTAAGTTGTATGACAATTTAATGAATAAAGATTCATTAAAGCCCAAAAGCCCTAAAATCCCTAAATGGCCGGCCATATAGAATGAATTAGGGTTTTGGTTATTTAGGTCACTTAAAGAAGTGACTATATAAATGACTTTATAGCCAAATATTCATTAAGTGATAAAAAGGTTTATTTTTGGGGAAAATTGGTGAGAATTGTCTCTCCATTTTCTCTCTAAAGAGGCCAACACCATGGAGGGTACATCTAGCAATCCTACTACTCCAAGGTCACTCATTTCTTCTACAATCTAACCTTGGTGAAGAGACTTAGAGGTTCTCAATTTTGGGAACTTGGAGAACCTATTCTTCCATCCAAATCCATGGATCTAAGAAGCAAGGAATGAATGCCCTATCTCTTTGGGTGATTAGCCTTTGCTTATGCAAAGAGGAATCTACAAAGGTATTAATTTCAACTCACTTTGTTTTGAGTTGATTATTGGTTCACCAATCTACTAGGCTTTGAATTTCTTGGTTAATGTTTTGTATTTGAGTGCTTGTAAGCATGATTCCGCCTTTAATTGTTAATTGCATGCTATATGATGTTGCTCAAATGAACATGTTTTCACAAAATAATTCCTTCATACCATTCATTCACGGTTTTGTTTTTGGGAACTCACGAGCAACTTCCCAGTGGGTCACCCATCATGGGAGTGCTCTGGCCTCCTTCTCGCTTAACTTCGGAGTTCCTACGAAACTCGAAGCTAGGGAGCTCCCAAAAGGCCTCGTGCTAGGTAGGGATGAGAATCTACATTTAAGGATCACTCCCCTAGGCGATGTGAGATGTTACAATCCACCCCCCTTAGGGGCCCGACGTCCTCGTCGGCACACTTCTGGCCAGAGATTGACTCTAATACCATTTGTCACATCCCGGGCCCGTTCCACCACCGTAGCATGATATTGTCCGCTTTGGGCTTACCATTCCCTTACGGTTTTGTTTTTGGGAACTCACGAGCAACTTCCCAGTGGGTCACCCATCCTGGGAGTGCTATGGCCTCATTCTCGCTTAACTTCGGAGTTCCTACGGAACCCGAAGCCAATGAGCTCCCAAAAGGCCTCGTTCTAGGTAGGGATAGGAATCTACATTTAAGGATCACTCCCCTGGGCGATGTGGGATGTTACAATAAGTCAGTAAGCTCCCAAAAAGTCTCGTGCTAGGTAGGGATGAGAATATACATTTAAGGATCACTCCTATGGGCGATGTGGGATGTTACAATGTAGCTTGTCCAACTCATCTGCCACCTAAGATGGTAAAAAAATGTGTATAAAATTGTGGTAAGAATAACATTACTCTATATATAAACATCAAACAAGTAACAAGCGCTTTCAAGGAAACTTGGATAAATGGCTTACAAGCAAGGTCTAAAATATCGCCGATAATATCATTTTTTTTAGAGGGCGATGTTTTCACACTTATCTATTTAATTATCGTCAATATATCGCGATATTATCGATATTATCGATAATATCGCCAAGGCTCCGTCGTCGCAACTGCTAAGATCTGCGCCTCTCTCTGCAATCCATGCTTAGACCCATCAAAATGAGCAATTCCTTAAACACACCAGTTAGGGTTTCGGCGTTGGTGTCCCATCCGAGATCATGGACGAAGATCTTGTGGTGGATTGGGTCCTCATCCGCAACCTTTCGGATTCGATCCGCCACGTCGCCGTGGTTATCGGCAACGTAGAAGAGGAGGGCGACAACATAAAATCTGAAAGAGAGATAGAGCGAGAGAGTGTGAGGGAAGAAAGAGCGAGAGAGAGACCATTAGAAGGAATAACAGTGCAGTTGCCGGAAAAAAAAAAGGAAAATTTTGACCTAGACTCTTCGGATTTCTTCACCAAAGCCATCAACGTTTTCGAGGATCTTTGCTGCGCTAGACTAGGTTTTGGGAAATTTTGCAGGGCAAGAAGATGGGTAATTAGGCGGAGAAGATGATGGAGAACAATGATAATCCTTTCATCATGCAATTGATATTGAAGTATAGAGAGAGATAGAGAGAGATAAACATTTCAAATGTAGTGGATGAGAGAGAGAAGCTGTGAAGAAAGTGGTGCGGACTGGGACGTCTGGGAGAGAGTGCAAATGGAGAGAGAGAGAGATAAACATTTCAACTGTAGTGGTGCGGACTGGGATATCAAATCCAAGGTCAAAAGCTGATGGTTTTTAATTATGAAAACCATGGACTCTATGGTTTTAATAATGAAAACCACCCAAGGTGGACAGGTGATGTGAAAGAGCAAAGGTGTGGTGCATGGGTTGATGGTTTTAATAATAAAAACCACCACATAGTGTGCTTTTTATAGTTTTAAAAGTTTGTTATATATATATATATATATATATATATATTGTGTGTGTGTGTGTGTGTGTGTGTAAATCTTATATAAATTATAAATTATTTAGATAATTTTTTTTTCTTAGGCAAGCATATCATATATGTACATAAAACATTTACATATGTATGTTTTTATAAAAGAAATAACATATTAGTCAATAATTATTTACATTTGATATAGTAAATTTAATTAATTCATAAAATATATAAGAAATTTACCAAAATCTGCCTAGGCCGCCTAGACGCCCACCTAGACCCCGCCTAGGCGCTAGGCGCTAGCCCACCGCCCAACTAGCGCCTAGCGTTTTTTAGAACCTTGCCTCAACTACGACTTGTTGTTGCTTTTTTGTGGGTTCGGAGGGTTCAGAGGAGCTAAGCTTCCGTTTTTTCGCCATTAGAGGAGGGGTGCATGCGTCGTGGATAGAGAGATTTGGGGGTTAGGGTTAGGGTTTCTTTGAGGAGCTGCTGCCGGCGCCCAAGTGAAAACGCAGGAACTGATTGGGAATCGAGAGAGATGCAGGGTAAAAGTATCCTCATCTGTTTAGGTTAGGGGTACTTTTGTATTTCAACCTAACATTTTACACTTACACTACACCAAGGGGATTCGAACCCCTCCCATTTTACACTTACTCTACACATAGAGATGATGAAGATAGTGAAAATTTTGAACCTCATAGGAACTCTATGTGGTACTAAGTCACTCATGTATCTTACCATGCAATGTATAAAGTGTAAAATATTGTACTAATTCATTATATATAAATGATTATGGTGTGTTTAAACTTCTTTCATTAATTACTATATATTTTCTATACTCACAATGTTTGCCAGCTCGCTATATAATCAACTTAAATCAGTTAAATCCATCATGCAATGCATTTCCTTCCAGTTTTTTGTGAGAAACTAATAGATAATTGACTAAATAAATATCATGCAAAGTTTCAATAAAAATTTCCAAGTTTTTCTTACAATTTCCGTGGTTTTTATTCAATTTTTATCGATATCGATAATATCCCGATATTTCCATCGAAATTTCCGTGTTTTTGGACTACCGATATTTCGGATATCATCGATATTTTAGACCTTGCTTACAAGTACTATAACAATGCACTAGTACTACTAGTGTTTGCCAGCATTGTGGCGCAAGAAGGAATGTTAATGGTGGCTGTTACTCAACGAGATCTTTTATTATGGTCTCGTTTCTTTGAAACTTTGCTTTATATATATATAGAACAGCATCCAAACCAGGCTTTTCATAGTACAACATCCTCATGCGGATTTTCTTCCTTGGAACGAGTTGCTTCTTCTCAGCCCTCATCGATGCATCTAATTGGAATTGAGACAAGCCATTTCTCATCTTCTTCGTCGCACCATCAACCAGCTTATTGCCAGATGATGCAGCCTCCTCCCTTCCCCTTTTTCGTTCCATATACCTGTACTTTTCGAAGTTGCTAGAGGCTTGGCTCTATCCAAAACGAAATGCGGCTTCTTTCTCACAAACACTTTTTTAAAAGATTAGCACGGTGAAACGCAAATCACCGTCGTATCTAAAAATCAACAAATCCCAGCATTCCACGTAATGGTCTATCACAAATGTCGGCCACCCATGATGTAAGAACTAAACTCTAAAACCCCGAGTCGTTAAAAACCACCGAAGAGGGGCGGGCTGTTTTTCACTACCTACGACCATGTGGCGCAGAGCTGGATTGAGCTCGGGACTCAACATCCGGAAGCTCTCTACACCTCGGAGTGGTGGGGGGAAAAATCTGAAGGCCACACCGTCCTCCGCTCCACATCCGACAAGGGCAACGGTGTCGTCTCCGTCGTCACCTACCCTTCCTCAAAACCCAGCGTGCTTCACTGGGCGTCGACGGAGAGATGGCTGTAGCAAAGGTACGAAGAGATACACGAGTGTCGTCAGCACAACGAGAGATTCAGAGTGCTAGGATATCAATGGCGCGCTCTGTTGGATATAAGTCAACAATCTGTGATTTAAATATAGATATGCTAATAAACAATAAATGCAAATATAAAAATTAACAAAGTATCAAGAAACAAAAATATAAAACAAATAACTTGAAGATCGAGGCTTGCGTACCGCAATGTCCTTGAAACAGAAATTTCGTCTCTACTCAGTGCTTGTAGTTCTACGGACGTCTGCTTCACCAGGATTCAACGATCTAAGTCAGAAATTCCAGCACCGGAAAATTGACTTCTGGCGAATATTAATGTGGTTCTCTCAGAAAGGATGTTTATGATTGCAGGAGAAGATTTATGATTTTTCTGTGTCCTAAATGCCATGCAGATGGATGTATATATAATGTGATTATACCTGTTCGCAACAGGTATGAGGAATGGATGCATCTGTTGGGAGACATCTGCTGAAAAGGGTGTTTTTGTTTATGCGTTTTCACACTTCAGACTTCATCTGAAAAGATGAGTATGTTGGAAAAAATAATTAATTAATTATATTAATTACCAAGGCCCATCTTTTGACAATTAAATATATATTAATTATATATTAATTATAATTAATTATATATATTAATTACCAATTAATTAGTACACCCCAAAGCCCAACCCCAAGGGTGAGCCCAATTTTAGTCTCCAGGCCTATTACTCCAATCACTTTCTATAAAGGACAAAGCCTTATAAAGTGATAAAATCTTTTGAGAATGGCCAATGTGGGACAAAGAAATTTCTACTCAAACTACTCAAATTTCCAACAATACCCCACATTTGAGTTGAAATTTCATTCAAACTCCAACAATTACCCCACATTTGAATGCAAATGTAAATACAAATGGATGATTAGGCTGCCTAAAACTGAGAGAGAGTAGACATGATATGCATCGGGTGAAGTGTCTTTTGGACTTGAACTTACCCAAGTGAAAACATATCGGGCTTACTTGGTGACGCAGTGGATGTGGAAGATCTTGAACTGTTCACCGCAGTAGTAAACCGAGACAATATGCTACACACATATCATGGCTGCCACACGTCAATTCATACTGTTGTGTTCATTTTGGCCCTGAACAGATCCCGGATTTCGTAAGAGCTTTAGAGAATTTAGCCATGTTAATTCTCATAAATGTGGCCCCATTTACTCCTATATAGGTGACATTAATTAAGAATAGTCTGCCATATTCCTCTTGATAACAAGATATTAATGTCATTAAATGTATAAAACATAACCCCTTAAACATCAACAGACAACACACATTTTATCATAAGAATGGGTAAGTTGTGTGTTCAACTTTTGAATCAAACTCAACCAGTTTGCCTATTGAACCTAGACCATGGGATCTCCAATTAGCTAGGTTAGGTTTCCGCCCAGTTCGATTCATTGAATTGGTTTGAGACCCATTCCCCTCGATGTAAATAATATTTTCTCTCTTGGTAGGCCTTTTGTCAAAGGATCAGCTATATTTTCCTTTGACTTCACATAATCAATGGATATTATTCCATTGGAGAGCAACTTCTTAAGAGTATTATGTCGACGCCTGATGTGACGTGACTTCCCATTGTATACATGACTTTTGGCCCTTGATTGTGCGGCCATACTATCACAATGTATACATATAGCCGTTACCGGCTTTGGCCACATTGGAATATCCTCCAGAAATTTTTTGAGCCACTCGGCTTCTTCGCCAGCCAAGTCTAAAGCTATAAACTCGGACTCCATGGTGGACCGAGCTATACATTTCTGTTTAGAGGATTTCCAAGATATTGCTGCACCTCCCAAGGTAAAAACATATCCACTTGTCGACTTGGATTCTGTAGTGTCAGAAATCCAATTGGCATCACTGTAGCCTTCTACAACAGGTGGATATTTTGTGTAGTGTAATCCGTAGTCAAGTGTATTTTTCAAATACCTTAACACTCTTACTAAAGCATCCCAATGCTCTTGTGCCGGATTACTTGTATATCTACTAAGCCTACTTACTGCATACGCTAAGTCGGGCCTAGTTGAATTCATCAAGTACATTAGACTTCCAATTACTTGAGAATATTCAAGTTGAGATATGGCATCGCCTTTATTTTTCTCCAACTTGCATCCAACATCAAAAGGAGTTGCAGTAGGTTTGCAGTCAAATTGACCAAACCTTCGTAATATTTTTTCTGCATAATGGGATTGTGAAAGGACATATCCTTCACTATTTCTCTTAATTTGAATTCCTAAAATGACATCGGCTTGACCTAAGTCTTTCATGTCAAAACTGGAATTCAACATTTTCTTTGTTTTGTTTATGACATCTTTATTGCTTCCCATTATAAGCATATCATCCACATACAAGCAGACAATAACACAAGTTTTATCATTACTCTTAATGTAGACACATTTATCAGATTCATTTATTTTGAACCCATGTGTCAACAAAGTATGATCAAATTTCTCGTGCCATTGTTTTGGTGCTTGTTTAAGTCCATATAATGACTTAACTAATTTGCACACTTTGCTTTCTTGTCCTTTAAGCACAAACCCATCAGGTTGTTCCATGTATATTTCTTCATCTAGTTCTCCATTTAAAAATGCTGTTTTTACATCCATTTGATGTATATCAAAGTTGTATACAGCCGCAATCGCTATTAACGTCCTAATTGACATTATGCGAGAAACTGGAGAATAGGTGTCGAAATAATCCAACCCTTCTTTTTGGCGATAACCTTTGGCTACTAAACGTGCCTTGAACTTATCAATGGTTCCATCCGCCTTAAGTTTCTTCTTGAAAATCCATTTATGGCCAATTGGTTTACTACCGGGAGGTAAATCAACCAATTCCCATGTGTTATTTTCCATAATGGATTCCATTTCACTTTTAATTGCTTCCTTCCATAAAGGAGCCTCAGAAGAAGACATTGCTTCTTTAAAAGTTCTAGGTTCATTCTCGGATAAGAAAGCAATGAAATCTGGTCCAAAGTTTTTAGAAACTTTGATTCTTTTTCCTCTTCTTGGTTCCACATCATTTCCTTGGACACCAGAAGAAAAGGCTTCATCATGACTATGATCATGAACCCTCTTTGTATTAGAACCAGATTCCTTTTCTTTGTAAGGGAATATATCCTCAAAAAATTTTGCATCCGCTGATTCTAATATAGTGTTAACATGTATGTCAGAAATCGAAGATTTCACAACAAGGAACCTATAAGCAGCACTATTATTTGCATATCCAATGAATACACAATCAATAGTTTTAGGTCCTAGTTTCGTTCTTTTTGGTAAAGGAACTTGCACCTTTGCTAAGCAACCCCACACTTTGAGGGTTTTATAAGTGGGTTTATGTCCTTTCCATATCTCATAAGGTGACTCGTCAATCCTTTTTAGAGGAACCTTATTCAATATGGTATTTGCAGTAAGTAAAGCTTCACCCCACAAACTGTGTGGAAGCCCAGAACTATTTAACATGGAATTAATCATATCTTTGAATGTTCTATTTTTTCTTTCGGCAACACCATTTTGTTGTGGTGTGTATGGAGCCGTTGTTTGATGTATAATTCCATGTTGTGCACAAAAATCTGAGAAGGCAGTAGACTCATACTCTCATCCTCTATCGGATCTAAGTGCTTTGATTTTTCTCTCAAGTTGATTTTCAACTTCGGCTTTATATGTCTTAAACATATTCAAAGCTTCGTCCTTACTATTAATCAAATAAACATAGCAATACTTACTGCAATCATCAATGAAAGTGACATAATAATTCTTTCCTCCACGACTTGGTGTGGATTTAAAGTCACAAAGATCACTATGAATTAATCCAAGTAATTCATTTGATCTTTCCAAAATTGACTTTCTCGTTTGCCTAGCCTAGCAAATTTTGATTCAGTACATGTTTCACACTTATGATTAAAATTAATTTCGAATTTAGGTAATAATTCTAATTTAACCATTCTATGCATAGAACGAAAATTAACATGTCCTAATCTAGCATGCCAAATATTAGAAGACTCAACAATATAAGTAGAAGCATTTATTTTATTAGCATCATCAATGGCAATTACATTGAGTTTCACAAGGCCATCAGCCACATAACCCTTTCCAACAAACATCCCACCCTTGGTAAGTACAAATTTGTTGGATTCCATTACAAGTTTAAAGCCCTTAGCAATTAGAATTGGTCCAGAAACTAAGTTCCTCCTCATTTCAGGAACATGCAGCACATTCAGCAAGGTCAAACTTTTCCCAGATGTGAATTTGAGTACCACCTTGCCATATCCCTCCACCGCAGATGAGGCAGAATTGCCCATATACAGCTTTTCTCCAGGGGCAGCAGGGTGATATTCTGCGAACAGATTTCTGTCAGCGCAGATGTGCTTTGTAGCACCAGTATCCATCAACCATTCACTCACATTGGAGACCATGTTAACCTCGGACACAACAGCAGCCAATTCTTCATCGGTGATTGCCATGTTAGCATGGTTGTTGTTGTTTCCGTGGCCATGATTTCCATCCTTACGATGATAACAATCTTGTGCCTTGTGACCAGATTTGCCACACACATAGCAGGCGCCCTTAATCTTCTTCAGATTCTTGCCTTTAGGAGCAAGGGCAGATTGCACAAATTGCTTGGTTTTCGGAGCAGGAGCCTTATTCTTTTTCGGCTTAGCCTTGGAGTTTCCTCCCTCAACATAATTCGCATTGGCTTCAATGGCCGCAAACCCTCCAGAACGGTCTGCCTTTCTGTGGTCTTCTTCCACACATAGCCTCAAAATCAAATCCTCCATATTCATCTCACGACGCTTGTTCTTGAGATAAATTTTGAAGTCATTCCAGGAAGTTGGCAATTTCTCGATTATCGCCCCAACTTGGAAATGCTCATTGATCTCGCATCCCTCAGAATGCAATTCATAAATCAACTTCTGGATTTCTTTGACCTAAGAAACAACAGATTTGGAATCCACCATTGTATATTTGAGAAACTTACCGATAACAAATTTCTTTGAACCGGCATCATCAATCTTATACTTTTTCTCTAGGGATTCCCACAACTCCTTCGTTGTCTTGCACAGAGAATAAATGTCATAGAGATTGTCATCCAAACTATTCAGGATATAGTTTCGGCAACAAAACTCAGAATGATTCCAAGCTTCAATTGCCATGACAGTCTCTCTCGTCATTGGATTCTCATTAGACTTCGGAGCTTCTTCCTTAACAACATGAGCGAGATTTATTGTTGTCAGGAAGAACAACATCTTCTGTTGCCATCTCTTGAAGTCCAACCCTTTGAACTTCTCAGGCTTTTCTGAGTACTTTGGCACAGCGCCATTCACATTCACAGATTATTGATCCATAATTTCTTTTTCAAGATTGTTGGATATAAGTCAACAATCTGTGATTTAAATATAAATATGCTAATAAACAATAAATGCAAATATAAAAATTAACAGAGTATCAAGAAACAAAAATATAAAACAAATAACTTGAAGATCGAGGCTTGCGTACCGCAATGTCCTTGAAACAGAAATTTCGTCCCTAGTCAGTGCTTGTAGTTCTACGGATGTCTGTTTCACCAGGATTCAACGATCTAAGTCAGAAATTCCGGCATCGGAAAATTGACTTCTGGCGAATATTAATGTGGTTTTCTCAGAAAGAATGTTTATGATTGCAGGAGAAGATTTATGATTTTTCTGTGTCCTAAATGCCATGCAGATGGATGTATATATAATGTGATTATACCTGTTCGCAACAGGTATGAGGAATAGATGCATCTGTTGGGAGACATCTGCTGAAAATGGTGTTTTTGTTTCTGCGTTTTCACACTTCAGACTTCATCTGAAAAGATGAGTATGTTGGAAAAAATAATTAATTAATTATATTAATTACCAAGGCCCATCTTTTGACAATTAAATATATAGTTCGAGACTTGGGAGCAGCCTCTCCATAAATGGGGGTAAGGCTAGCCGACATTCACCTCTCCCAGATCCTGCGTAAAGCGGGAGCCTTGTGCACTGGGTACGACCTTTTTTTTTTTTTTTATATATTAATTATAATTAATTATATATATTAATTACCAATTAATTAGTACACCCCAAAGTCCAACCCTAAGGATGAGCCCAATTTTAGTCTCCAGGCCTATTACTCCAATCACTTTCTATAAAGGATAAAGCCTTATAAAGTGATAAAATCTTTTGAGAATGGCCAATGTGAGACAAAGAAATTTCTACTCAAACTACTCAAATTTCCAACACGCTCTCCGCTTCAACGACGACACCCGCCAGAGCACTGTCAAGGTTTTGGCTGCCTGCCGGCGATCGGAACCCGAGTCGATCGCCCTTATGCAGCAGCCCCATTGCTTGGCTGTTCCATTTAAGCAAAACCCATTTCCCCATTTCAATTTTAATTCCCATTCAATTTCCATCTGACATTTGGTTACAAATGCATCAAATTTGATATGGGTTTTGCGTTAAGTTAATACGCAATTGAATTTCTAATTAGCATGTGGTCACTGTTGAATGAAATTTGAAACTACTGATTGCACACATTTGGTTACTTTGATTTTTCGAAAAGATTAATGCTTTTGTGTGATGGTCCTGCTTTTTCAGATCTTAAGAGTATGGTGGCAGCTGGGTTGGCTACCATAGCATCCTGTAATTACAATCTCATGGACGCGGTGAGTGGGACTGAAAATATGCGTATATTGTTTATTGGTCAGGGTGGCGGAAGCTTACCATTGTTTTTGGCTAGTAAAATGCAAGGTAGGTTACATTGCTAGTTTTCTGTTAATGGCACTGTGAATGGTTGTGGGAAATAGAAGGAATGAAGGATATGCCTTTTTTGTAAGTTGTTTCGTAATTGCTGATTCTTTTTTACCTCCAAATTCAATGTGTTTTCGGACATCCTATCAGAAGTCCTGAGCTGAACAATTGGGTATTGAACCTAACTTAGAATGTTCTGCTCCTTTTCAGGTGCTGTTGTTGACGTAGTTGAAATCGACCCTCTTGTTATCTCAGCCTCGGTTCGAGCCATGGGATTTCCGGCTTTCTCAATTATGACTCCATCAGGCAAGCATGCTGTGTCACCCAATACCATGGATAAGGTAATGTGGTAAGGCATCCACGAGAGGCTGTTCCTCTATGAATCCGGTGCTGAGGATTTCATTCTCAATTCTCAACACCACCAATCAGTATGATATGGTCTTCGTTGATGCTTGTGATGGGGAGGCTATCTTCCCTCGCAAGTGATGGGATCCACATTCCCCATTTCTAAAAGCCCTCAGCAGCCGGCTTCACCCGGGATCATGGCACAGTTGTGGTGAACCTTCATTCAGATTCTGATATCTTGGACCCTGACGGCTCTGCTCCATCCGTTCTGCAGCAAACTTTGCCGATGGGGAAGTACGTGTTGAGGGTTTGCCGGGCATACAAGAATGTGGTAGTGGGAGGGAAAGATTCTGGTTTGGGGTTTACAGTTTCAGTCCCGTGGGTGTGCAATTCGTCTCTGGTCGTATGCAGAGGTTTTAGGGTTAAGGGTGGGGATAGCAACAGCGATGTGATCATGGACGCTCTGATATCCAAATGCTTTGAATTGGAAAATGTACTAAACTTACAATTCTCATGTTTTGAATATATAAAGAGAGGTTTCATACTTGTGGATTAATTTCATGACAAGTTTATTATACCCTGAGCCGAAGGTAAGTTTCTTCACGGTTTTATTTACCGAGAATTTTTTTGAGTCCCTGAATAAAATCTTCCCCAACATCATTGTTCTCTACCCTCCTGAACGTAGCCAAACTTAAGGTGAACTACGTATATCTTGTGTTTGTTTTACTATCTCTATTTATCTATATATTTGTTTTCACTTAAATCACCAGAGCAACCACGTGAAGAGCACAACTTTGACATTTTATGTTCCAAAATTTACCCAATTTTATGCATAAACAAATATCATTGTTTATAAAAGCGGTTTTTTATTTTATTTTATTTTGGTTCTTAATTGAATTTTTCCATAAACATTGATAGTTGTGAATATCATGAAACCGTAATTTTATTTTTCAATTTATCTTATTTTTTATACAACGATGTTTGTTAGGATTTTAAGGGGTGGGACTAAACTTGTCATTCACTTCTCACTTATAGTTACAAGTACACTTACTAGTGCAAAAAAATTGTCTTTCACGAGATTTGGACTTACTTTCCTTTCCCGTATTATTAGAGTAGAATATTCTTGTATAAAAAGGAAAGGTATTTTCATATGCTATTTTTAGCATTTTAGACACTCTTATTCAATCATAACCGTTAATGCCATTTGATTTATTTATGATGACAATAAATAAACATTAATCCGTGAAAAACTAACCGCTCGCATAGCGAATTACTTCCCTTGAAACGAAAACAAAACAAAATTACTAAATTTTAATGGGCCTTTGTTGGCCTTTTGTCATTGACAAACTCCATATATTGGGTCTTATGCCCGCTTGAAATATAAGGCCCGTTAATATTGATTGGTCGATCGCCAATTGCAACGCTTCCAAAACCCTAAAAACTCCGAACCTAAAACCTCCTTCTCACAAACACACAAGCATACAGCACAAGGAAATCAAAGAATGGCGTCAGAGGGGAGAAAGCGACTGTCGCTCCGAAGCAACGGCGAAGAACAGAGCATGCTTTCGAGGGTGTCGCAATCGGAGATCGTGCAGCAGACGAAGCGCGTGGCGATCGACGCGTCGTCGGTTACGAAGAAGCTGGCGAAGAGCACGGGGAAGGCGGCGTGGATATTGGGAACGACGTTCCTGATCTTGGGGGTGCCACTCATCATCGCCATGGATCGCGAGCAGCAGTTCAACGAGTTGGAGTTGCAGCAGGCCAGCATCCTCGGTTCTCCTCCCCCTCCTCCCGCCTTCAACTGAAAACGTAAACCCTGACCTCCGCTCTCCCTCAGCTCCTCACGGAGGCTCTTCCTCTCCGTTGGTCGCCTTTTCTTTTTCAATTTTTGTTTGTGTTAAATTGTAGTTTTTATGGATGTTAGTTTTGTTTATGGATGTTAATTTTTATTGATGAACGGATTTGTTCGATGAATCTGTGACCGCACATCTCACCGTCATTTGTTCGGCATGCTTAGTGGAATGTTGCAAGTTAAAACAGAGAGATGAATGTATAGGCAAATAAGGTGAAGAAGTTAGGTTACGTTTTCAAGGCTCGATTGAGATTGCTTTTGTAGGAAGCACTTCTACTACGGGTTAACCAAGTCCTCGTAGCATAGGCCATCACAAAGGACCCTTCACGGAAATAACTTTTAGATGAAACGGGTGTATGTCGCTCGCCTGCGTCTTTTTGCTATTTTTTTGCAGACTGCCATCTTAAACCATCAAATGGTACAAAATGTTTCATCTCTGTGAAACACATTTATTTCCTTTGTGTTTTATTCATCCTTTGTCTTGCCAAAAATTTTTGAGAGAAAAACAAAACACTAGAAAACATAATTTTCCGTTCAGTCGCTCTGCTGTTTAACAAGGAATATCCCTTCCCTTAATGCCTATGACCGGAAGCCTCCTCGCAACTCCTTGCATTTCGAGAGGAGGCTGCTGCACCGACATTATCCTTTTCCTTTCCGACTCCTACCTTCTCAAAGTAAAAACTTCATCCTATTGTCATGCTAGCAGTAACTTCATCCTGCATCATTTGAGGCAGTATGACAGTTCTACACAAGTTTCCCTCCACCCTTAGTGGCTGAGTTTCTGTCCAGCAGAAACTTTGGGAGCATTATATTAATCGGCATAAACCAAGCTACCATATGTCGCCACAAGTACAACTACCATTTACAAATCTATGGTACCTGTTTAAATCCCTCACAATAATCTCCCTCTCCAACACTCTGCAGAAATACTTGAAGGCCTCATGGCAATCCCTGCAGATCCTTAAATTCTTAACAATCCTTAATGGCTTTCCTGGTGGTGCCGCACCACTCACCACTGCAAATGCTACTGCCAACTTCTCACTGTGGTACCAAAGGGATTCCTTTTTCTCCCTTTCCCCGACTTCATGCAACATCTCATCGCAGAATGGCACATATCCTAACTTCTCTATCTCCTTCATCAATTCTACCAATTTAGCACGAATCTCATCCCTTCTCTCATGCCTTCTGTCCCCAGCAAAAAACACATGAACTTTCCCTCGTACCTCGATCCAACTCCTCCCACCTTCCTTCGTTACCCTCCTATCTTTCATCATCTTCCTCACTTCTGCAACTTCATCCCATTTTCCAGCGTTCGATAACACATTTGCAGCAATTACATAAGCTGAATCATCATGTGGGTCAATTTCCAATAACCGTTTAGCCATGGACCTAGCCAAATCAGGCGCTTTATGATACGCTGAACTTGCTAGCAATGATCGCCACACAGCAGCGTCTGGCACAAATGGCATTGTCAGTGCAGCCTTTTCTGCCTCTTCCAGTTGCCCAGCCCGTCCCATTGCACCAACTAAACATGTATGATGCTCAAGCGCTGGTTCCAACCCATAATCTTCCTTCATCCGGTTCAGCCACCTGTGAGTCTCAGAAACCAAACCTGCATTGCAAAATGAAGTTAAGATTGCCAAAAAGCTATATTCATCCGGCGCAAGCCCCTGAGCTTCCATTGCATTGAAAATCTCAAGCGTTGAGTTCCAATCCCCCTGTTGTGCGTATGCCGCCATCAGCACATTCCACCCCACTACGTTCATGCTCGGAAAATTCTCATCAAAAACCTGTCTAGCATCAGATACAAGCCCAGCTTTCCCATACGCATCAACCAAAGCACTCGCCACAATCACATTCCAATCAAGTCCAGTAACAACAGCATAAGCATGTATGATCCTACATTGCTCCAACACAGCAAGCTCCCCTGTAGCACGAAGTGCACCCGAAACACTATACATAGTAGACCTAACATCAGAACATTTCATGTCAGCAAAAGCAGACAGCGCATCAATGGGTTTCGAGTTCTGCGCCAACCCAACCACCACCGCCCCATAACAAACCTCGTCTTTCTGAGGAATTTCATCAAGCACCTTGCGGGCATCAACAGGCAAGCGGCATTTGCAGTAAAAATTAATTAGGGCGGACCCGGAAAAGGGCTGCGCAGAGACGCCGAGCTTCACCGAAAGGGAGTGGAGGGCAAGGCCGAAGGAGAGAGAAGGGAGAGAAGCACAGGTTTTGAAGAGGGAAGCGAAGGTGCGCTGGTTGGGGAAGGTGGGGTGGCGGAGCATGGAAACGAAGTGCTGGAGGGCGAAGAGGGTGTTGGTGTGGGCGGAGATCACGGCGGTCCATGAGACCACATTGGGAGATGGGATTTGGTGGAAGAGGCGAAGAGAGTAAGAGAGGAGATTGGACTTGGAGTATAGAGTGATGAGGTTGTTGAGAACAGAGCGGTCGACGTTTGCGGTGGTAATGAAACGAGCGTGGAATATGCGGGGGTCGGAGTTGGATGGTGGTTGCGAAGGGGGTGGTGGTATCGAGTTTTGGTTCATTTTGGAGAGGAGCTTGGTGGTGGAGGGGGTGGTTCTCTCGAGTTTTGGCGGTGGACGGGTGGTTTTTTTCTTTCTTTCTTTGAATTGGGGTTTTGGAGGGGTTTAGCTGTGCATGCTCATTGCACGTGAGTTATCTCATTTTTATTATTTTTCAATGCAAGTGACAACTTTTTACGCAACACATATTAATTTTATGGGCAAAAGACTGTTTACTACCCTCAAGTTTCATGGTTTTCAACATTTAGTACATCAATTTTTTTCATCTCAGAGTCATACCTAAAATGTAAATTTTGGGACAGTCTCATACATCCGTTAGTCAAACTGTTAACTTTGCTGTTAAATGATGATGTGGCACCCACGTGGACAATGACTGGGTGTCACGTGTCATTAAAAATTTTAAAAATATAATAAACTATTAAAATAATTAATTAATTAAAAGTTAAAAAAAAAAAATCCCTAGATCCCTTTGTCTTCCCCACCCCGACCCCCCTCCCTTCTCCATCTGCACATCCATCCTTCCCCCATCCCCTCCACCCCCTTCATCCCATCCACCCCCTTCATCTTCTCCATCCGAGCACCCCCATCACCCACCCCTTGCCTACCCGAGCCACCCTTTCTCCATCCACTCCTCCCTTTGGCACTTGCTGCAACCCCCACCCTCTCTTCTCTCCTCTGCAACCACCCACTCTCCCTCACTCTCTTCTCTCCTCTACAACCCACACCAACCACCCTCCCTCCTTCCCGTCCTCTCTCTCTGATTTCCTCACCGGAGCTCCGCCCTCCCTACGCCACCCCCAGAGCCATCTCTGTACGCCCCCTCTCTTTTTCTCTCTCTACAATTTGAATTTTTGGATTTGGATTGATTGATTGACTGATTGGTTGTTTGATTGAGATTTGGTTGGTTGGTTGTTGTTCTTGAATCTATGCAGCTAAGCGAGATTTCTGTGGAAGAGAGGGTCGCCGTGCTTCCATCCGAGGACAAGGGACTTGTCGGGTTCCTGGACCTCGACGGAGTGGACGGCTGAGTTCTTGGATTTGCAGAGGGAGTGGACGGGACTAGGCCTATGCAGAGGGAACGGGAGAAAAAATGAAAGGGAATTTGGGGAGAAGGGGGAGGGGAAGGATGGATGTGTAGAGGGAGAAGGGATGGGGGGGTCGGGGTGGGGAAGACAATGGGGATCTGGGTTTTTTTTTTTTTTTTTAATTAATTATTTTAATAGTTTAATTATTTTTAAATTTTTTAATGACACGTGGCACCTAGTCATTGTCCACGTGGGTGCCACATCATCATTTAACAGCAAAGTTAACAGTTTGACTAACGGATGTATGAGACTGTCCCAAAATTTACACTTTAGGTATGACTCTGGGATGAAAAAAAATTGATGTACTAAATGTTGAAAACCATGAAACTTGAGGGTAGTAAACAGTCTTTTGCCCTAATTTTATCGAAACTAATACGCAATTAATTAGAATTTCTATTCCCATATAATATATTGGTTTAGCCGTTTAGGCATGTTATTAGGTATTGGAATTATTTTGATTATTGAGTTTTTTGTGTTCACTAAATAATTTTTTTATGTATTTACTAACATATATAAAATTGGAAAAGCATAGTATTTAGTTGATTCTATTCAACCTTTATGTATTTACTAAGTTTTTTCGTTCATTGCTGATCATAAATAAGACGAGGGAAAAATGACTATCAAACTCTTCTTCGTGAAATTTGAACTTACCTCTTATTTAATTTTGATAAGTTGATCAATTGAAATGTAAATTGTGATCATTTAAGCCAATTTCCATGCTTTCCATCTGTTTGGTTAAGATTGAAAAGAAAAGTAGAGAATTTACTTAGTAAATGGAAAAGCATAGTATTTAGTTGTGCATTTCTGCTTGGTCCTGTGCCCACAGGATTGGTTGGACAAGGGAAAGTTCGTTTCAGTGTTGCTATTGATTCCGTAAGTATGCATCCTTTCAATGTGAATGTGATTTATGAAAACTTCAATATGAGAAGCCTGCTGGTGCTGTGCCAAGACTGTTGTTACAGAACAAGTACGGATTTATATGGTACTATTTTGTCTCATTTTTAGACAAGGCAAGAAACCTTGGTGCCTTGTTCATGTACTGCTCTTGGTTGATAGCCGTTGGATGTCTCGACGTAGCATGCTTAATGTTTCTAAAAGATTTTACAGGACACTTGGTTTCATCTTAGCATGGCATAAACATTCCAAACTTGTACTGCAATGGTAATTGTAGCACTTGAGTGAAAAACCACTCTAAATGTAGTAATCCTTTTAAATGATAAGCATTTGCTGTTTTTATAAATTTAGTGCACCTAAGAAATATTTGTGTGCTGCATCAATCTCTTTTGCCCCAAGCTTTTAGATGCTACCATAAAAACTGTATAATAATGCCTATGGATGTTGTAATACTTAAAGCTTTTCAAATGCAATCCCTTGATAACGTCACGCTTGAGAGAAAACACTTCAAACTCAATGTTGAGAAACGGAACTTTCTTTGTGCCAGAGGATTCCACAAATAAGAACCAATTATAGCATGACAAGTGGATAGATGAGGGATCCTCCCCATCCAATTGAGCTGTTAGTGTTTTTCTATAAAACTCATAGTTCTCGGGGTGTTGATGAACCTTAGAGATTCACTTGACCAAGATCCCCGACTTCAGTGCAGTCCCAAATATTGAGAGGCTAATCCGTGAAGGTTGTAAATGGTTAAACGAGTTTTCACTCCTCAATTGGAGATCTCCAACAGCTCATTTTGTTGCATCTAAGGGATTGTGAAAGTCTTGGTCGTCTGTCCAACACCATCAACTTGAAATCCCTCACAACTTTAATTCTTTCTAGATGTTCCAACTTTAAAGTGTTCGGATACTGGAACTTCATCTAGATGGGACAGCTATAAAAAGAGCTACCAAAGCATTTGACTGGCCTTATAGTGCAGAATCTAAGAGACTGCAAGAATTTTTTGAATCTCCGAGGAGCATTTTGTTCTTCTTTGAATCAATCACAGGCTGCTGTAAGCTTAACGAGTTGCCCGAGAACTTGGTGAGCTTAGAATGTCTGCAGCACCTTGAAGGAAGCAGAAGCGCAATAAGACAATAACTTCCTCCATCCTACTCCTGAAACACTGGATGTAGAGCTCCAGATCCTTGAAGGAAGCAGAATGTCTGCAGCACCTTTTAGCTGTTGCTTGTTGCATCAGCATCTTCCATAATATCGGATTGCAATCAGTCTGAAAGCGCAATCCCTGATGAATCCCGGAGGCATCTCTCAAATTTCTCAGCTTAGTTACCCTTTTTGAAAAATTGTAGCAAGCTCCAATCATTGCCGACATTTCCATCAAATATGCGAGGTGTGAATGCAGAGGATTCTCCTATCCAAGGAATATTCAAATAAAAAGACATGGGTTTCACCTGCTGTGGGAATCAGTACGGTAAATTTCTAAGAAGTGACCAAGAAAATAAGCCTCCGGCGATGCCCTTACCTTCATCGTTTCTTGATCCGCCTTTCATTTCAAGCACTCTATGAGGTCTCTCTATCTCATTAACTATCTGTTTGAAAGTAATTATCGATCAATGAACTTTATCGAATTATTAGTTTTAATCCTTATTTTGTACGAGGTTCTAAAAAACACTAGGCGCTAGTTGGGCGATGATGGGAGACTAGTGCCTAGGTGGCTAGGTGGTATTAAGCCGATTTAAGTAAACTTATTATATATCGTATAATTAGGTGTCTATTTATACAAATTGAAAAATTAAAAGATACATAGATTACAAAATATTATAACATATTGAAAACATGGGGAATCCGAATATAATGGGTGCCCACCAAAGTATTCAACAAGTTCCTTACAATTTATTAACAAAAATCAAAAGTAGAGTGAAAGTTATCTATTTTCTATTTAAGTGAGAGTTGCGACCTAAGTGGGTGCCTAGGCGGATTTAAACGGGCTAAGCAGGCGCCTAAGCAGGTCTAAGCGTCCTTTATTAATTTTCAAATGCCTAAGAATTAATCGGTGCGGTGGCCAGCTACATAACGCTTAGTCGATGCCTAGGCAGAGATTTTTTGAAGAGTGATTATGTAAGAGACGTTGAAGTACGTAGGAGTTAATCACAGCATGTGCAAAATGTGTGCATGAATTGGTTGGCCAGGAAATTAATAACAGCACTGGTATATATAATTCGAATCATGTGGAACTAAACCGTGTCTTCTTCTCTCCAAGTTATCTCCCAAACCCTTCCAGTGTCTTTCCCTCCAAGGCTCCAACCAAATTTCGGTTAAAGCTTTCTCTGCTAGCTGAATCGAACACATGAGTGGTAGACTGGCAGTGGAACTAGTTAGAACTTAGAAGTAAAGAAAGTTAAAGAAACTAGATTTTAATCCTTAAATAAGATGTCATTTTTCATCCAGTTGGGTGTTAGATTTGAATGTTTGATTTCAGTCCATTATTTTGAATGTATACAAAGATACATTACATTTGTAGTAAGAAACTTCTTTTTGTTTTTTTTTTTGGGTGAGAGAGGTTAGAAATTTTGAATGTATGATGCGTAGATACATTATACTAGTATTTCAAACAGAACAAGATGTGGATCAAATTTGTTCCAAACTTCCAAGCAGCAGATTCATTTTTGTTCAAAGCTTGAATATTCGACCAGCAGCTCATATTTTTATTCAAAGCTTGATTCAACTAGTACACACCACGTCTTGATTGAACCAGCAGCTCACGTCAAAGAATAGCTAGCAAAGTGCGCACTGGAAGGAGGAGATGCATGCATGAAATGTACAACCGACCCATCACACCCATGTCTGACCTGTCATTACATGCATCATCACCTGTGTTGACAGCATGGAATGTGACTTTTGATTGTGGTTTTGTTTTGCCTTTTATTTTCTAGGGCGCATATGCACATGTAGGATTATGTGGAAAATGTATGGATACCACGCCGATATGGTTGATATGGTTTGTTTGCTGGCACCACGTAGACGATGATGTATTAACAGTTTGTTCTTTCTTAAGCTTTTCATAATTTAGAATCGAAATTCATCTTCATCAGTCAGTACCCACGTAGAAGAAGCCTCCCGTTTGACACACAGAAACACCATAACCCGAATAGTACTACAGGTGTGAATGCCGTAGGTTGAGTGTTTGACTTAAAACTAAATAAGTAGTCAAGCAGAAAATTAAGCTAAACAACGCATTCTTTTTGTTATTCATTTGATATGTTTAATTATTATTTGTTGACCAAACTTTATCCATTAGCTTTATTTTAGATTCGAAACTGTGTTTTCATGTCGTATTCAAAATTATCACCCATTCTTTCACGGTCACTACCTTTAGCATCTGAAATCTAAAACAAGACAAGTCATCCAAGATTTCCCATCTGAAATCTAATCCTCCACCTCATTGGGACCCTTTTGCCTTCAGTCAAAGTATCTTCGCATGTAAACATCATCTTTGATTGCAAATCTTTTCCGAATTTAGTATTATGTCCATGTGAGTCTTTGGATTTTTCTCTTTTTCTGCCCTCTCTTTGCTTGTCAAAAATCAAAATCAAATGTATAGCTCCATATATAGTTTCCTTATGAATGTCAATCGAGGTGTCTCTGGCAGACAACTAGTACTGTAATGCTTTCATGTGTCATCCAAAAAGAAAAACTAGCATTTGTGATGCAAAATGCATCTTGGCTGCATAGCACTTCTAGGATCATCTCCAAGGCGATGGCAAGTGAAGGGCAAGGGCCTAAAATAGGAAAATTAACGAAAAGTCATTTTTAAAGGTATAGTGAATAGTGCCAGTTAAAGGTAAAAATGTGGTTTTTCGTTAAAAGTGAACAGTACCGAGAGTGTTTTGTTAAAACTCCCTAATAAAATTTCCTTTACTATTCACTCTAAATCCTAATTATTTTTGTTCAAGTTTACTTGTTTGAAAAAAGAAAAGGCAAGGGCAATGACAATTTATTATTTATATATAAATATATTAACTTTTTAAAGAATTAGGGCATTAAAACAAACATAATTAAAGTCTAATTCCAATAAATAATTTCAAATACAATGGAAAGTCATAGCATTACAACAAACATATTTAATTATAAATTAGGAGATAAAACCAGCGTGGCTCGGTTCGTCTTCCATTGGAATGTATGGAACTTCCTCATCTTTCAAGCAAAACCTTCTTCTCATAACGCGATTTTTTTCACTTCTCCAATTGAATTAGGAGATTCACCGTCTAGGCGTTGTGACATGATCTCCAGATCCTTCTCCTTTTGCCTTTCTTGCCGATTCAACTCTCTTTCTCTTGCCTTTGCTTCATCTTTAACCTTGTCTTGCTCATATGTTAACCTGTCTCGTTCCATATTCAATGCATGTTGGTGAGCTAATTCATCAACTATTTTGAATAATCATTATTCGAAAAACTCCCTCTTGCAGCTTTTTTCTTGGCGGCCTTCTTACCAACATGCCTAGTTGTTTCTTCTGTTTGTGTGACCGATTCAATAGGGGTTGTCAATAATGTCTCCAATGAGGTCTCCAATGGAAACTCTTCAGTAATTGATTCGTGCAATGGGGTCTTGTTCAACTAAACATGTGGACCAATAGGCAGAACTTTGTACTTTAGAGTTTGCTTCACAATGTTCAGTGTTCTAAAAAACGGCCTAAGCGCTGGGCGTAGGTGTGCCGATCCAATTGGGTCCAAATCGTTAAGAAAAATCGGGGAGCTGTTAGGCGTCCGCCTAGGCACTCTTAGGTGGCTTGGGAGGTCTAGGCGGAGTGAAATGATTTCCTAGGAAGAAATTCCAAACACATACTTAGAATCGCAAAAGCTTTCTCGTCCCTTCGACTCCTTCTCTCTATGCACCACGACCTTCTTAGCTGTTGCAACTCCCTCTGTCTGAAATCCATCGAAGAAGAGAAACTTACAGCGCAAAACAAAAGAAGAGGAAACCAAAAAAAAAAAAAAGGGAGAATTTACAAAAGGAAAACGAAAAAAAAGAAGAAGAACTGAAGTAGAGGAAACAGAAAGAAAACGAAGACGATGAGGAAAATGAAAGAATAAAAAATAAGAAAAGTTTCCGGTTTTGTCAAAATGGTTTGGGAGTCTTTAGGCTGATTTGAGTGATGGGGACTATGGGTGGAGGGGAGGGGTCACACCACACTTGTGGTCCTTTACGAAATGGGGAAGGAAGGATGCATGCACCTCTTCATAATTGTCTCTTTATGATTTCTGACCTCAAAAAGCTCAACTTTCAATTGTTATATAGGTTTCTGACTGGTTTTGGGTGGGATTTTTACTTTTATGTTTCAAAAATAAGATATAATCATTTAAAATGTCTTAAGTTATATAGCATATATGTTTAATGTGTTTTTTAATTTTGAACACTTGTTAGATACTCTTTTTGTATTTTATCATTCTTTTATTATCTTATTATCTCAATGCCACCAACAACAAGTCTACCTAAAACCTGGAGGGACGCAAAACAGAAAATATGAGGGGGTAAAAACAAAGCTTTTTAAAATCATTTCATTATCAAATGCTCTAACCCCTCGCCGTAAAACATGTATAATTTTCCCAGAAATAGAATATGAATATAAATATATATATATATATATAATATATATATATATATAGATATATTCAAGTCATGCTTCACATCTCCATAAACATAAGTATGCCATGCCAAATATAAAACTGAATAAGTAACTCAGGTGAAAATAAATTCATGGAAAATAACATATTAGCCGGAACCCCTGCAGAAGTCTATACGGCTAAATTCATAACTCATTAGTCAATCTAGCCGGAGTCACTGTAAGTGACCTATACGGCACTGTACTGCACACAAGTCGGGACCACTGGAAAGGTTTGTACAACAAGACTGGGTGTAATATAATTATGCTCAATACTACGCTCTCATGATAGCTATGCGATAAATCGCTAGTCACCTACGAGTCGGAACCACTTATAATGGTCTGTATGACAAGACTGTGCACCTAAATTGGATCCAATGTGAGCATAGGGTGCGGGAGGTGACATTATATATAGGCTTGTGCCATATCTCTGCCTAATCACTAACACTGGGGTGCATGTTTATGAGCTATATGCTTCTCAATTAGTCATAACTGTTATTCACATTCACAATTCATAAACTCACTGGGCTTACCTGAGTGTCCACATCACCACAATTATATATATATATATATATATATGCAAACATCATATGCATATTCTAAATGTAAAACATTTGGCATGACAATTTAAATCATAACTCATTTAAATGCATTTTCTGGGAAAATATCAAGTATATAAGTATATACTGAAAACCAAAAGCCCACTCACTGGTATGTCGAAGGGTCGTAGCCCCCGAGTCGCCCTTGACTACACTCGTCCTCAGGATAAGTCTCCCCTATATGCGAAACAACTATAAAAACGTCAATTTAAAGCACATAACCAATATTAGCTAATAACTTCTCATACATTGCTCAAATGGGATGTTTGAATATACCAACGTGATCTACACAACCTCACGAACATCCCCATATTTTTAGAAAAAAATTCTGACGTCCCACGCGCTGGCAAGGGCATGGCATCACGCGCTGCCATGCGTAGGGACCCTAACGGAATCCCCTAACCCCGTTAGGAATATTCCGTTAAAAACTAATAGAAACCGTTAATTCTACCTGACGGAATATTTTATCTTCTTCTCCAGTTAGCCTTACCGGTCGCCGTTGCCGTCGCCGTTCACTGGAAACTAGAAAATCACGAAAACCTTCATATCTCGTCTAATTCTCAACCAAATTCAACGAAACTTGAACCGAATTGAAGCTTAGGACAAGTAGAACAAAACCTTACCTTTCAAAAGTCTTAAAAGCGACGGAACTCGTCAGAAAATCCTTCAATATTCCAGCTAAACCTGCAACTCCCTATTCCCGAGCTTCCCAACGTCCAAATCACTTCATTTTTCTTCTCCGAGCCTCGTGAAGACGATCTAAAGCTCCCTATAACTTCAAAATTCTCAGAAAACTACACATTTACATGTGCATGAACAATACCTCAAATCGAAGGTTATGGTTTCTGGGGTTTTTCAAGGTTTCACATCCAAATAATAGTATCACTGGGTTCTTGGGCTCGTAAGGAACTTGAAAATGGTCTCCACAACCACGATCCATGAAGGGATAGGTTGGTTGGGTTTTGTCCGTACGTACAGTACGAAAATGGAGAAGAACCGAGAGGGAAGAGAGAGAAAGAGAGGGTCAACGGGAGAGAGAGAGGGAAAGTGTGAATGTGTGGTCCTAATCCTCTTACAGCCAACCAAACAATTAGAACCTTAAGTCCTTTAGTTTTAATTGGTTCCAAAATATTTGGGACTTAACGAATTGGTCCAAATTCAAAATTTAAATCACACAACACCATAAACGCTCAAGGACATATTTGACATTTCACGTCTAAAAATGTAATATTTAGGGATGGGCTGTGACAATCTACCCACCTTATAAAATTTCATCCTCAAAATTCATACACAACAATACATCCACTAATAGTCATAAAACAAGCGTGGATACATCTCTCTTATCTGATCCTTTGTCTCCCAAGTAGCATTTTCCACTGAGTGATTTCTCCATAATATTTTCACCAAACACATTATCTTATTTCTCAGCACCTTATCTTTCCAATCCAAAATAGTCACTGGCTCCTCGTTGTAAGTCAAATCCGAATTAATTTCTAGCAGTTGAGGATGTATTACATGAGAAGGATCTGAGACATAATGTTGAAGCATCGAAACATGAAATACATTATGCACTTTGGACAACTCTGGAGGCAACTCAAGCTTGTAAGTGACCTCATCGACTCTCTCGGTGATCATATATGGTCCAATATACCTAGGACTCAGCTTGTCTTTCTTTCCAAACCGCACAACACATTTCCATGGTGATAGCTTCAGAAATACCCAATCATCTACATTATACATTCGGTTAGTGGCATGCTTGTGGGCTAAGCTCTTTTGTCGATTCTGGGCCGCTTTCAGGGTAGACTTAATTACCTGAATATTCTGAGTAGTTTCATCCACAATCTTCGGGCCCAACAAAACTCTTTCACCCACTTTTGACCAGCATAATGGTGTTCGACAAGACTTGCCATAGAGCGCCTCAAAAGGTGCCATACCAATACTTGAATGGTAACTGTTGTTGTAGGCGAACTCCATCAAATCCAAACAATCATGCCAATCATCGCCAGATTGCAGTACTGAAGATCTCAACATATCTTCTGATGTCTGAATAGTCCTCTCAGATTGTCCGTTTGTCTGAGGGTGATATGCCATACTATAAAGTAATCTTATACTAAGAGCTTCCTGGAATGTTATCCAGAACTTAGAAGTAAATCTAGGAACTTAATCTAAGATAATATCAACTGGAACACCATGGTATTTCCGATATGAATAACTTAGCTAATCAGCTTAATGAGTATTTTTCCCTTACTGGAATAAAGTGTGATGACTTAGTAAGCCAATCGACTATCACCCAAATGCCGTCATAACCATTATGTGTACGAGGAAGCTTGTACACAAAATCCATGGTAATATTTTCCCATTTTCACTGTGGAATGGGAAGTGGCTACATCAACCCAAACAGCTTCTTCCTTTCAGCTTTAACTTGTTGGCAAATGGCACACCTACTCGCATATTCGACAATTTCTCTTTTCATACTCTGCCAATAATAAAATGGTCGAATGGTATGATACATCTTGGTACCTCCTAGATGCATTGCATATGCTGAAATATGTGCTTAATCAAGGATTTCTTTCTTTAGCTCTGCATTATTCGGCACATACATTCTGCTTTCCTGCATAAGTATACTATCAGTTTCTCGAATTCTGAAATCTTTCTTCTTCCCCTGATTCCTTGCTTGAATTATTTCCTGGGTCTCTTCATCATTCATTTGGGCTTCCAACACATGATTAATTAAAATTGGCCTGACTTGAAAATTAGCAAGTAAGACTTCCTCTTTATCTTCCACTCCTAACTCCATTCCAGTGGACCTCAAATCCGCAAGAAGAGGAACATGACAATCATAGATGGCATTAAGTCTAGCTGGAGTCTTCCTACTAAGTGCATCTACCACTGCATTTGCACGACCAGGGTGATACTCAATCGTGCAATCATAATCACTAAGTAATTCAATCCACATTCGCTGCCGAAGATTAAGATCTCTCTGAGTAAAAAAGTACTAAAGACTCTTATGATCCGTGAAGATCTTACATTTCTCACCATAAGGATAATGTCTCCAAATCTTCAAAGCAAAGATGATAGCCGCTAACTCTAGATCATGAGTAGGGTAATTCTTCTCATGAGGTTTCAATTGTCTCGAAGCATAAGCAATCACCCTACCCTGTTGCATCAATACACAACCCAGACCATTCAAAGAAGCATCACTGTAGACCTCGAAATTACCACTACCATCCGGGAGTGCTAAAACAGGTGCATGAATGAGATAATACTTCAACTGCTGAAAACTTTGCTCACAATTATCATCCCACTCAAACTTAACATCATTCCTGGTCAACCTCGTCAATGGTAAAGCAATCACTGAAAAATCCTTAACAAACCATCTATAATAGCCTGCAAGGCCAAGAAAACTCCATACCTCAGTGATGGTTCGAGGTTGCTCCCAATTCTCCACAACTGCCACTTTTTGAGAATTCACTCGGATACCTTGAGCTGATATAACATGTCCCAAAAATGCCACTTGATCTAACCAGAATTGGCATTTGCTAAACTTAGCATATAACTGGTGTTTCCTCAAACTTTTCAACACCAATTTAAGATGTCTAGCATGCTCAGCTCTAGACTTAGAGTAAACCAGAATATCGTCAATAAAGACAATGACAAACCTATCCAAATATGGATGGAATACTCGGTTCATTAAATCCATGAAAGCTGCTGGCGCATTAGTTAACCCGAATGGCATCACAAGAAACTCATAATGACCATATTGAGTCCTGAAAGCTGTTTTAGGGACATCTTCATTTCTAATCTTCAACTGGTAGTAACCAAACCTCAAGTCAATCTTAGAGAACACACAGGCACCTCAGAGTTGATGAAACAAATCATCTATATGAGGCAATGGATAACGGTTCTTAATTGTTACCCGATTCAATTGCCTGTAATCAATGCATAGCCTAAAGGTTTCGTCTTTCTTCCTCATAAATAAAATTGTAGCTCCCCAAGGTGAAGTACTAGGTTGAATAAATTCCTTATCAACCAATTCCTGCAACTAAACTTTTAATTCCCTCAACTCAGCAGGAGCCATTCTATAAGGAGTTAAAGATATAGGATCCGTACCTGGAAGCAATTCAATAGTGAACTTCACATCTCTATCTGGCAGCAATCCAGGCAAATCACCAGGGAACACGTCCGGAAAATGGCTGACCACAAGCACATCCTCCACACTACTAGGAGCATCATCATTCAACACCACATGAGCCAAATATCCCTTACAACCTTTCGACAACAATCTTTTGGCTTTCATGGTAGAAATAAAACCATGCCTCACCCCGCTAGGCTTTCCTACAAATGTAACTTCAGGTAATTCAGGACGATGAAAGGTGACTGCCTTTCCATAGTAATCTATCTTGGCACGATTATAATGTAACCAATCAGTGCCTAAAATCACATCAAAATCAATAATGTCTAACAGAATAAGGTTAGCTGGCATAACAACATCCTCCACCATCACTAGACATCCTGGATATACTCGATTAACATAACATCTCTCCCCTCTAGGTACAGAAAACTCTAAATCATATCCTAGAGGTGTAGAATGAGGTTGCGTCACTTAAGAAAATGAATAAGAAACAATAGAATGAGTAGCACCACAATCAATCAATACCCTAGCAAAATGACCAAGAATATTTAATGTACCCATGATTAAATCAGGATTGTTTTGAGCATCTTGCAGTGTCATGTTATGGATACGTCCCTGATTCTGATGTCGTCCACCACGACCTCTGCTAGCATGAATACCTCGTCCTTGCCTTGGCTGACCAGACTGCCTCGAAGATCCTGCACTGCTAGCAGTAATCTCTACTTGCTGGGGCTGTCCCCCCTGGTACCACTGGGATCCACCTGCTGAATGTGGTTAATATGTCATAGAACCTCCCTGATACTTAGGGTAACCACCTTGATAATAAGGGTCTTGTGAGTACTGGTACTGCCCTGAACTATAAGAAGCAGCATCGCCCTGATAATGATAAGCACCTCCACGACTAGTCTGAGCATAACCACTAGGTCCTGAAGCTTGCTGGGTCGACGCAGGTGGTGGTAAGGAAGGCTGTTGGGGCCTCTGCTGATTCTGAGGGCAATGTGCAGCCCTATGCCCTATTTGTCCACAAGTATAGCATGCATTGCTGCCTCTCCTACATTCCCCAAAATGTTTATTATTACACCCGCGACATAAAAAAGCGCATGAACCACCAAAGTCCCTTTGCCTCTGAAATCTCGGGCCTCCAGAAAATTTACCACCTCTCATCTGTACATTAGAGCTCAAACCTCCACTAGAAGAGCTCGAATTGACACCACTTCTCTTACAACTCTGGGTCTTACGAGGTCGCTGAGATGATTGACCTTTACCTTTATCATCTCGCCTCTAGTTCCCGTTCTTTTCTTCTTCATCTTCACTTTCACTGGGCATGTTCTCTGACACGCCCCGACCCCGATGTCCTCGGGACATCAGGATGGTCACGTGCTGGCCGACACCCGAAGGGTGACGAAAGCCATTTAATTTAAGTAAAAGCTGAGAAATATGCTAAAATAGACAATAGGAACTAATAACACAAAACTAAAGTTCAACTGCTAATTAATAAATTATGGTCATACACATAAATTCAGAGCATACGTCTATTACAGAATACAAGCAAAACTTAAGATAGAGAAGTGCTATATTACAATAAGTGTCGAAGCAGAGAAGATATATCACTAAATCACTGGTAGTGAAATGCCTCATAGCTCAGGTCATAATCCTCGTTCATAGGTCTTGAAGGGGGCGCAAAACAAACGTGAGTGGACCAATTTGATATATATATATATATATATATATATAATAAAACAGTTATTAACATACTAACCCCCAAATTTTATGAAAACACATATATAATAATAAACATAGGTTTTTCCGAAACCTAACATGTTGTGCAGTGTCTTAAATTTCATAACTTGTATATCTAATAAACACTAGTGATTTGTCTGTCTGATAACCCCTAGGCGCCATGCCGGCTCCCCGTCTCTGAGAAGACAGTCATAGGTGTTTGTACCATACTTGACCAATCCCGAAACTACTGAGCACCGGTCAACGTTATACCATCAAGGACCCAGAAGAGTTTTCCTCCAACTAGGAGGCCAATCACAGCGCGACACGTGTCGACATCAGAAGCCAATCATAGCGCAACATATGTCAACATCAGAAGCCAATCACAATACAACACGTGTCAATGTCAGAATGAAACTAGAAACTCTTTTGTATAAATAGAGATCATTCTCTCACAATATTGCCTAATGTCATTTGTACTAAATCATTCACTAGTACTCACAAAAGGAGAGCTTGAACCTATGTACTTGTGTAAACCCTTCACAATTAATGAGAACTCATCTACTCCGTGGACGTAGCCAATCTGGGTGAACCATGTACATCTTGTGTTTGCTTTCCTGTCTCTATCCATTTACTTACTTATCCACACTAGTGACCGGAGCAATCTAGCGAAGGTCACAAACTTAACACTTTCTGTTGTACCAAAGTCCTTGTTGATTTTGTGCATCAACATTTGGCGCCGTCTATGGGAACGACACTTATTCCCACTCTCTTTAGCTTTGCCAAGCTGGTTTCCACCATTTGTACACTCTCTTTTGACCAGGTATCCCTCTCCAACATGGGAAGCGAAGGAAGCCACAACACACAGACTGACACCCATTTTGTGCCTAGTGTGAAGCAACGAAAGAAGGAAGGAAAAAAGGTTGCTCTTAAAGCTAAAGTCGATGAGCTAGAAGCTCAGAACAACAAGATAGCAATAAAGAATGAGGTCCTCCTGGAGCAGTGTGATAAGCTCTTTGAGATGTTCCACGAAACTAGGCGTACTCAAACATGCAAGCTCGTTGCCCCTGTGGACATCAACCATTATCTGGGTACCCCTCCCCCAACACGGAGGGTCACCTCCCTTTGACATGGGTATCCCTGATGAGGAGCAAGCTAATCATCAAAACATTGATCAACATGAGACTTCTCTCAACCCAGATACTTCAACCCGAAGCAGGAGAAGTGGAGGAAGACACCTACTTGCAGAAGGTTTGGAAGGATCGAAAGCCGTTTATCGTGACTACCGAGACTTCCTAAAGCAACGTCGAGAGAATCCTCTCCACATATGCTTGAAGATCAATGACCCAAGGGTTTCTGAAAGACTCGGTCCCCTCTCACGACTTAGGCCAGCTGCCAATCAAAGGAAGGAGCGACAGGTCCCAGAGGAACATGAAGGTACGGGGGACTCTGAGGTATTCCGACAAACTTGCCCTTAGAAGTCAGTACAACGAGTCTAAGAAAAAACCACACGCCCTTGCTCAAACTTTCCTACTTCCAAGAGGCGATGGAGACTTACAAAAGAAAAGTCCAGTGGTACATGACTCCACTCAGGACCCTTTTGTCCTACAGCTCCTTGAAGAAGTAAACAAGTTAAAGGCCGAAAGTCAGGCCGAGATACCTGACTGAACCAACCCAGGCCTGGCCCTCTCACAAGGAAGATCATCGACACTTCATACCGCCCTCAAGGCTTTCACGATAGGCCTACGTGATTGTTTCTTCAAGTACATGATCAATGCCAACACTTGGAAGACTTACTGAGGTGATGGCACAGGCTTATAACCACACCTCCACCGAAGTAAGGACATACCAAGGGAACCCCCATATGGTTAACACCTATCAACAAGTGGGAAGTGGAAGTCAAGTTCTACCAAGTGGGGAGATCTTGGCCATTCAGACACCTATTGCATCATCTCATACCTCATTTAGCTACTCGCTAAGTCACCAAACGTATCTGTCTCTTGGTAAAAGGAAGGATTTTTACTCTCAGCAAGCCCATTACAACAAGAGGGATAAAAGTTCGTATCAAGACAATCAGGGGTGAACGTACCGTCGACTATTATGACTGTAAGGCCAAACCTCACTCTTTCAAAGTGGAGGACTAGGTACTGAAGGAAATGCTATTATAAGAAGGCATACACATTATAAATGTGTTGACTCTCAACCGCTTAAGATCTTTTGTCACATAAGCCAATCGGCAAATATTTAAAGAAGAGGGAATTCAGACAACTTCTTCTGAATCTTTTGCGTTCCTAGCACTGGAACATTTGGTCTACGCTGACCTACCCTTATACTCCAACTCAGAGCTTCAACATGCGTACTTTGACACAAAGTATGTGATACTAAGTGTTACAACCAACATGGTTCACATATCAAAAGCATGGATCCTTTCATGCAAAACATTCATAAGCATCACTCATATCAATCAACATAAACATCATACATTCCAACACATTCATACATAAACATTATACATTCCAACACATTCATACATAAACATTATACATTCCAACACATCCATACATAAGCCAACTGTGCTTCGAAAGGGTTCAACATACTTTGTGTTTTCGACACTTGCTACAATGTGCCTCAACACCTTGCCCTTATTCTCACCAACCAGGTGATGAAATGTGAAGAAGGAACTCATCTTCATGCCACTAACCAAGTGATGAAATGTAAAACCCGTACTCTCCTTCATGCCACCAACTAGGTGATGAAATGTACAACCCGTACTCTAATATCATTTGGCAACTTGCCACTCATGCCACCAACCAGGTGAAGAAGGAACACATCTTCATGCCACCAACCAGGTGATGAAATGTACAACCCATACTTTCCTTCATGTGGCAACTTGTCATTCATGCTACCAACCAGGTGAAGAAGGAACTCATCCTCGTGCCACCAACCAGGTGATGAAATGTGATGAAAGGTGATGAAGGAACTCACCTTCGTACCACCAACCAAGTGATGAAAGCAACTCACTATTGGAAATGTGCCCTAAAACCAATCATGTGATGATACTTTACGGACATTTCACATGTTAAACTAATCTGGTTTAATATCAAGGGCAAAGATTATTGTTTTAAGCCGTCTCATATAAATGTTATATGCTTAAACGATAAGTCCAAGGAATATGTTATTAGGAGAATGTAATTTAAACAAGTTAGATTTATGAGACCATTCTCTTTCGTATACATATCCTAAACGTTCCTGATCATAGGATTGCCAATTGGGCATTGACAGTCCGTTAAGATCAGTACGTGCTGTGTCTTCTCTTATGGAGAGTGACTGGTCTCGAGTCATTGGTGTCATTGACACCAAGACAAGCATGTAGGTGCTCAATAGCGAATGCGTTCACTGAACACGATCAACGAAGAGTTCTCATACTCATGTCACATGAGAACTCATGGTTGGGATAATGCAAAGTAGTCTTTTGACCTGAGGCATCATAGTTGTCTTGTGGTTAGGTCATTGATCTTTGATTATGTCAAAGTCACTCCATTCGCGGGTGTCCACGGCATAGTTGGGGTTAAGCCACTTAGCCATGGAGGCAAGTGAATGCGCAACAAGGGATCTCTAACCTTCAAACCGTTTGAGGGAGAATACTCTATGATATGATTAAGAATCTCTGGCCAGAGTATGAATGAGATTTAGGAAGTCGTTCCAAATCACATTCAAAGTAATCATATAAGTAAATGAATCACATTGGATAGTAGACATGAATAAACTATCAAACCAAACAATGTGGTCAAGAGTATTGTATTAGAGAAAGACCGTATTGCATTGTAATCCTAAACTGAATAGGTTATCCACCTCTTCTGATTAGCTTGGGTAACCATGATATACTGCTAGGTGTCATTCATGGTTTGTGGAAGCCCTAAACGTGTATAATCACTAAAGGGAGAATTGAAAGTAAGTTTCAATTCACAATCGATTTGAAAGAGTTCTAATCGCCCACTGCCTCGCTAAAAGGAACCTAATGGATCGTACACCGTGTAAGGTAGAGATTGAAGAAACAACGGAGATAAGTAAGGATAATTAAATGGTTTAATTATTTATTTATGGCTAGAATTAATTAATATGTTAATTAATCAAACGAATAAGTTCGTTATAGACCTAGGGTTAGTTTTGGGCCGCAAGGCCCAATGGGATTTGAATGTCAAGCCCATTAACTCAAGTTGTATGACAATTCGAATAAACAAAGGGCTTGAAAGCCCAATAAACCCTTAAGGCCGGCCATTTAGAAGAGGGTAGTGAACTTGCTTTAATTACAAGTTTGCCACTCCAATGAAGGAAGGTATAAATATGACTTTATAGCCAAAATTCATTTAGGGTTTTCTTTTGGGGAAAGGATGAGAACACAAGCTCTCTTTTCTCTCTAAAGAGGCCGGCCACCCTAGAGGAAAATAGCTAGCAATCTTACTTCCTCTAGGTCACTCATTTCTTCTTAAAATCTTACCTTGGTGTGAAGACTTAGAGGTTCTCAATTTTGAGAACTTGGAGAAACCTATTCTTCCATCCAAATCCATGGATCTAAGAAGCAAGGAATGAAGGCCCTATCTCTTGGGTGATTATCCTTTGCTTTTGCAAAGAGGAATCTACAAAGGTATAAATTTCTCAACTCACTTTCTTTTGAGTTGAGTTTTGGTTCACCTAACTACTAGGCTTTGAATTTAATGGGTAATGTTTTGTTTTGAGTGCATGCAAGCATGATTCCGCCTTTAATTTGTTAAGTGCATGCTATAGATGTTGCTCAAATGAACATGTTTTTCACAAAATTTCCTTCACTCACCATTCATTCCACCTACCAGAAGACGAGTGGTACAACTTGTACATGTGAACTCCTAGCATTCACAAATAATAAAAAACCCTCAAGCTTGACAACTCAACTAGGGGAGCACTTATGCCTAACAAGAGTTATAGTCACCAACAAAGTCTTATGCAAGCCAACAACAACTTCAGTGCATTGCATACGAAGATCAAGCTATTCAGCCCTCTTGCATTTGCTTCAGACATTTCTCCTTTGTAACAATGCAAACACTACAACTTGTAGAAAGCTTCACACACTCTTGATCAAGATAGTGTGAAGCAAAACCAATTTATGGTGCCAACAAGAGCTTCATCAAAGGAGTTCAACCACAATTCTCAAAAGCTTCACACACTCTTGATCAAGACAGTGTGAAGCAAAACCAATTTATGGTGCCAACAAGAGCTTCATCAATGGAGGGTAACCACAATTCTCAAAAGCTTCACACACACTTGATTAAGACAGTGTGAAGCAAAACCAATTTATGGTGCCAATAAAAGCTTCATCAAATGAGTTTAACCACAATTTTCAAAAGCTTCACACACTCTTGATCAAGACAATGTGAAGCAAAACCAATTTATGGTGCCAACAAAAGCTTCATCAATGGAGGGCAACTACAATTCTCAAACCTTTGAAGCAAATTCAAGATTGTTCGAAGCAAATTCAATTTATATGGTTCATCCAAACCTTCAACTACTATAAGATGTGGCTTACATCACAATCTCTTGCTCAACAGTGTGGAAGCAAAATTTGTATATGTTGTCTCTCCCACATTTTCAAATTTCTAGTTTCCTAAAAAAAAAAAGGGAAATTCAACAAAGTTTCATCAATGGAGGACAACTACAAATTCTCAAAAGCTTCACACTATCTTGATCAAGATAGTGTGAAGCAAAATCAATTCATGGTACCTAACAAAGCTTCACCACAAAAGCTTCACCAACAAAAGCTTCATCAATGGAGGACAACTACAAATGCTCAAAAGCTTCACACTATCTTGATCAAGATAGTGTGAAGCAAAATCAATTCATGGTACCCAACAAAAGCTTCAATTCCAAAGCTTCACCAACAATAGCTTCATCAATGGAGGACAACTACAAATTCTCAAAAGCTTCACATTATCTTGATCAAGATAGTGTGAAGCAAAATCAATTCATGGTACCCAACAAAAGCTTCACCCATAAATGTTTCACTAACAAAAACTTCAACTCCAAAGCTTCACCAACAAAAGCTTCATCAATGGAGGACAACTACAAATTCCCAAAAGCTTCACACTATCTTGATCAAGATAGTGTGAAGCAAAATCAATTCATAGTACCCAACAAAAGCTTCAACTCCAAAGCTTCACCTACAAAAGCTTCACTCACAATAGCTTCACTCACAATAGCTTCACCTACAAAAGCTTCACCCATAAAAGTTTCACCCACCACAAATGCTTCACCCACAAAAGCTTCACCCACCACAAAAGCTTCATCCATAAAAGCTTCACCAACAAAAGCTTCACCCACAAAAGCTTCCCCCACCACAAAAGCTTGACCCACAAAAGCTTGACCTACAAAAGCTTGACCCACAAAAGCTTGACCCACAAAAGTTTGACCCACAAAAGCTTGACCTACAAAAGCTTCACCCACAAAAGTTTCACCCACAAAAGCTTCACCTACAAAAGCTTCACCTACAAAAGCTTCACCCACAAAAGTTGACCCACATAAGCTTGACCTACAAAAGCTTGACCCACAAAAGCTTCACCTACAAAAGCTTCACCCACAAAAGCTTGACCCATAAAAGCTTGACCCACAAAAGCTTCACCTACAAAAGCTTCACACTATCTTGATCAAGATAGTGTGAAGCAAAATCAATTCATGGTGCCCAACAGAGCTTCACCTACAAAGCTTCACCTACAAAGCTTAATATATATATATATATATATATATATATATATATTCGGAAATTTGAAAATTCGAAAGAAAAAAATTTGAAAATTCGAAAAAAAAAATGCCTAGGCCTCCTCTTCTTTGGGCCTAACAACTTTCATAACAAATATATATGAAGGAGGAGTTTTGGGCTACCACTTAGAAAGGAAATGCCTCATTCGTCAACTCCCTCGACCGGAGACTTGGGGGACTCCTACCATATTCTACTGCACCTTGATACTCAGAAGTTTCACGATCACTCAGTGACTTGGATTTTTCAAGTCTCAAACCGAGAAATTTTCTTCACTCGGGAAGGTCACAAACTTAACATTTTCTGTTGTACCAAAGCCCTCGCTGATTTTGTGCATCCACAAGAGGAAAATACACTTCAAGCCCCATGCTGGCTCCCCATCCCTATGCTAAATAGCCAGAGGAAACACACTCCATGCCCTATGCCAACGCCAAACCGTCGACCGGGACAGACTAGAATCTATCCCTACATCCCGTAGCAGAAAGGACCACTAGGTAAGTACAAAACCATTGAATATATCTATATTGAAAAGCAACTTCATAGTATAAAGTCATCCATCATCTATACTATAAAGAGGTGTTCTAAACATGTTCTCAATATCATATCGTCATCCATCCGATATTCTATAAGAACACGGGTTATAGGAAAAATAGTAATAATTCAAAATAGCCTCAATAAGCATGTTATCTCACAAAACGTTTCATAAAACGTATCATCAAATCATGATTTTCATGTATGCATTTCTACTATTAAAACATGCATTTTTAGAAGGGGTCCACTCACCGTACACCGATGGTGCAAAGCAGTACCAAAAAGGAATAACAGAATCACCGTTAATAATTGCACCTATTCACATAAAGGAGTACCTTTAGTCAAACTCTATTCAAATGATTGAATTTGGGAAAACGGACTTCAAAAATGGGTCCAGGACGTTGAAATTAGCCTAAGGGTTTTGGATCTAAAGGGTAAACGAGACAAAGACCCTGATCCTCACAAGGCCTAAAGGCCTGCCTGAAAGGGTTTAGGGGGATTGGGCTCAAGCCCCTTAACATAAAATGTCCCAAAGGGCCCTATTTAAATAAAACAAAAATTAAACAAAACCTAAATAGGTTTTGGGTTGAGTCAATGGGCCACAGGCCCTAAATGACATGGCTCGAAAGCCTTTAGGTCTCAAAACAATTTAAAATAAAATTAAAAAGGAAATGGGTTAGGGTTTTAGGCTAGGCTCACCACGGGCCTAAGGTCCGAGTGTCTTAGAACCAGCCTGAAAGGCCTGGGTGTACTGAAGAAGAACGTCGGAGCTTCTACAGCTCCAGCCGACTATAAATGGACATCCTAGACCCCGATTTAGGTACCAAAATGAAGCACAAGACGAGATGAGCAATTTTATACTTTCCTTTTGCCGTAGAATGGTCGGAGATGTACGGAAAGCTCCTCGACACTCACGGGCTCGCCGGAGTTGGGTGTGTTTTCCCTCGAACCGATTTTGTTCTAAAACCTCGATAACAACCCAATAAAACCCATTCAAAACACATTCTCGCATGAATTTAGGATGACATAGAGGGAACTTGAGACTTACCTAACCGGAGAAATAGAAAATCTCACCGGAGATCGTTTTCTGGGTTTTTGCCGTTCCTCGCAGTGACGGGAGAGGGAGAGAGAAGGATGAGGTTGACGATGATGATGGCGTTTTCCTAATAAATGATTGAGCAGCTGTAGGTGTGTTTGTGTGTGTCTCGGTGAAAAGAGGGAGAGAAATATGAGGGTTTCGAGAGGGAGAGCAAGGACAGAGAGAGAAATGTGAGGAGTGTTGGGGTGCTACCACGTGGCAGCTTGAAGATAAAAAGAATCAAGTTTTTAGATCTTGATTGGGTAGTAAAATTAGGACTAAATTGATAGATTTAATAACATTTTGGGGATAATTACATAATTATATTTTTATAAATGGGGGTGGGTGTAACATTCTCTGAGTCCTCAATCTGCAGTAACACCTCATAAAACTCTTGGTGGGTGGCACAAGGAGTCGATGTCGCTATAGAACGCCATTTCTTCTTAGTACCCAACCTAAAACGATGGAGCATCTCAACCAGATTAGCAGCAACCTTCGGATCATATCGAGACAAATCAATGAACCTCCTGTAATACTCATTTGCTGATATCTTTCCTTGTTTCAGATGCGCAAACTCTTGTTTCTTGCGATCAATATACTCAAATGGAATGAACCTTTTCCGAAACAACTGTTTAAATATTTCCCAATTGGTTACTACCTCTGGTGGCATCTGATATGACTCCTGTCTCCACCAAGATGCAGGCTCCGGACCCAAAAATTAGGTAGTCGTCTCGACCCACCTATCAAGAGGAAGATTCCCCCTGACTCTGCATCACAAGGAAATTCTTCTCGACATGATTAAGCCACCTCCGCTCCCTCTCATCCTTCGTTTCCCATGAAATGATTCAACTTCAGATTATACACAGTCTCAAGAGGTGTCATTTGAGGAGGACAGAGCGAAAACTGGATGGCATTAGTTATAGCTTCCCCTAACTAAGCAATATCAGGGAAACTAGGCTCAACTGCATGATGTGGCTTTTTATGAGGCGGCATAGTTATGACAGAAGACATCACAATGATTAGATCATTCACAAGATATACAGGACTGCTAAACCTAGGCTCTGATACCAAACTGACACTCCCCGACAGAGATCGAGGCATGCTGGCTGTCACGTGAGGGTGACGTAGCCATGTGCACAGTGCGGAAACGATAAGAATAAGAAATATACGAATAAATAAAACCGAAAGCTACTAATGTGCACGAATAAGCAGTAAGTGCTAGGAGTGAGAGACAAGAGTAAATATTCCTAATCAGAGCATAGAAAGTCTAGGTGCAGTCCAGTAGGACAAGTACTAGTTATACAACACCATAAGATATCCTACAAATATTTTATTATGTCAAAACCGCCGAGATCCTCAATGCCACCAACAGCAAGTCTACCTAAAACCTGGAGGGGCGCAAAACAAAAAATGTGAGTGGGCAAAAACAAAGCTTTTCAAAATCATTTCATTATCAAATTTTCTAACCCCTCGCCGTAAAACATGTATAATTTTCCCGGAAATAGAATATGAATATAAATATATATAGATATATTCAAGTCATGCTTCACATCTCCATAAACATAAGTATGCCATGCCAAATATAAAACAGAATAAGTAACTCAGGTGAAAATAAATTCTTGGAAAATAACATATTAGCTGGAACCCCTGCAGAAGTCTATACAACTAAATTCATAGCTCATTAATCAATCTAGCCGGAGTCACTGCAAGTGACCTATACAGCGCTACACTGCACATGAGTCAAAAGCATTGGAATGGTATGTGCGACAAGACTGGGTGTAATATAATTATGCTCAATACTACGCTCTCATGATAGCTATGCGATAAATCGCTAGTCACCTACGAGTCGGAACCACCTATAATGGTCTGTATGACAAGACTGTGCACCTAAATTGGATCCAATGTGAGTATAGAGTGCAGGAGGTGACATTATATACAGACATGTGCCATATCTCTGGCTAATCACTAACACCGGGGTGTAGGTTTATGAGCTATATGTTTCTCAATTAGTCACTACCGTTATTCTCATTCACAATTCATAAACTCACCTGGGCTTACCTGAGCGTCCAGAGCACCACAATTATATATATATGCAAACATCATATGCATATTCTAAATGTAAAACATTTGGCATGACAATTTAAATCATAACTCATTTAAATGCATTTTCTGGGAAAATATCAAGTATATAAGTATATACTGAAAACCAAAAGCCCACTCACTGGTATGTTGAAGGGTCGTAGCCCTCGAGTTGCCCTTGACTATGCTCGTCCTCGGGATAAGTCTCCCCTGTTGGAAATATGCCCTGAAAGTCAATCTTTGGAAGAAATCTTTCAGGACAAATGAATCGATGTATGGATGATTCTTATACATGAAATGGCAAAGATACTAATTAGGACTATCTCAATAAACGATATAAGTCATGAATAGTGAATCCATGGACAATGGATCGATTGAAAAAGTAATCTAATGATGTTAGACTACAGAGACCTTCTTCACATAACCATTATATCCAAAAGGTTCCTGGTCGTTGGATTGTCGGAGGGATACTGACAATGCTTAGACCGGTACATACTGTGTCCGCTTCAATTGGAAGGATGGAAAGTCTCAATCCATTCGTGTTGTGACACTAAGACAAGTATGTAGGTGCTCATTAAGGGAATGAGTTCACTGAACACAATCGAATCAGAGTACTTGCATGGAGGTCTACTCACATGTCAAGCAAGTAACTCAAATGGTTGGAATAATGTAAGTAATACTTTGACCTGAGGCATCGTCGTTGTCTTGTGGTAAGTACTTAATCTTTGATTATGTCAACGTCACTCTATCAGAATGTAACGGCATAGTTGGGGTTAAGCCACTTAGTCATGAAGGCAAGTGTATGCGCAACAAGGAATCTCTAATCCTCGATAAGAGAGGAAGAATACTCTAAGATATGATTCGGGAATCTTCGGCCGAAGTATCGAGCGTAATAAAGGAAAGCGTTCCTATACGACTCAATTGGATCATATAAGAAGGAATAATCACATTAGGGGTTTGACATGATATATCCATACCCTAATGATGTGATTGAGAGTATTGTATTAGAGAAGGATTGAATTACATTGTAATTCCAACTGACTAGGTTCTTCGAATAAACTTCTACATTAGCTTGGGTAGCTATGACATATGGTTAGATGTCACTCATAGCTTGTGAGTTCTTCTAGATGATTAAATATAGTCGTCAAAGAAGAAAGGTGAATTAAAATGAATTTTTAATTCACTAAGTGATTGAATTAAATATAAGCAATTGGATTGATGCCAATCACCTCACTGCCTTGCTAATTAGAACCTAAAAGATTGTTCACCACAATACTATTGTAGTGAGTAACTAATGGATGATGGAAATAATTAATTGGATTGATTAATTGTTGTGATTGATTTAGAAAGTCTAAAGAAATCATAAAAGCGATAAAGATCGTTTTGGGCTTAAGAAACGTTCGGGTTTAATTGGGCCCATTGGGCCTAAACCCATTGGGCTTTTATTCAAGCATTGGATGACTTGAAATAATAAAAGCCCAAAGCCCAAACAAACAACAAAGAGGCCGGCCACTTTAGGTGTGAAAGGAGTGAGATATTTAGTCAAGTTGTTGACTAGGTTTCTTTTGTCTATATAAGGAACTTTATAAGATATTGTTCATTAGGGTTTTTGTGTGTTAAAACAACAAGAGGCAAAAGAAAAATAGCTCTCTAAACTACACAAAGGCCGGCCACCAAAGGGGGTTTTTACTAACATCTCTTATACCCTTTTGGTTATTCCTTCATCCTTCTCACTACACTAGTGGGTGAGGATCTTTAGAGGTTTCCTACTTTGGGAACTTGAAGAGAACCTAGGAGCACTCATTGTAACAAAGTGGAGGAGGCAAGGAGGGAAGCTAGGCTCAAGGATTTCAAGGAGCAAAGGGCTTGGAGGTGGTCCATCCTTGGTCTCAAGTCTAGATCAAGAGGTATAAGACTAACCTTCACTTTGTTCTTGATTCTAAAAATTGTTTTGATGCATTATATATAAACCTATGAACCTTGAAGGGGATTTGCATGACTATAGCTTTGATAATATGTTATAAATGCTTCCGCTGCTTTCGTATATTAAATTTGATTTGTATATGCATGATAGTCATTATGAAATCCCATTCTAGAATCTCATAGATTTTCCCTTCAAGTGGTATCAGAGCCAATGGTTTATGTATAATGTGTCCTTTTGGATTTTATGCATATGGGTATTAATATTATGCATGACATAATTATTGTTTCATTCAAAGTATGTTTATCTTTTGTTTTTCAATAGTTGAAAAATGTTAGTCAAAAGTTGAGAAAGATATGTTTGCAAAAGTGTTTTGTATGCATGAATGAAAAATGAGTTTAAGACTAGTATGACATATTATTTCTTCATTTAAAAGTATGTTTATCTTTTGTTTTTCAATGGTTGAAAAATATAAATCAAGAGTTGTAAAAGATATGCATGTGAAAGTTGTTTTGTATGCATGAATGAAGAATAAGTCATGAACAAAATTTGTGGTTTTGTTGCTTAGGATAGGCACGGTTTTGGGGTGGTTTTGAGCATGTGTTTGTGTTTTATTGTAAGACACTCACACATCATTTTAAAGCTAGAAAGTAGAAACCTTGTCACTTTTGTTTTTGGGTTTGAAAAATCACCAAGAATACACAAATCTTGAAAAAGTGTTCATGGTTTTGTTCTTGGTGTTCATAATTGGGTTTTGGGTGAAAATGGTTTTATTTGGTTTTCATGCATGGTTTTATGGTTTTGGGTGATGTTCTTACCATCCATAACTATATTAAAACTTATTAAACCCTAGACTTGTCTAGGGGATTTCCATCAAACTTTTTCATTAAAGCCATTCAATGCCAAAACCAAGTGACAAGCAAAATTGTGATTTTTTCTACTTTGCATTAAATTGTAGCATGTGGGTGAGACTTCCCACCCTCACATTGAATGGCCGGCCTCCCTAGTGGATTTATCCACTTGTGGGGCTATTTTGTAATCTTTGAAAAGTTGATATTTACTTTGAAATATTTACGGTTTTACCCCTAACTTTTCATATTTACATTTAGGCCCCTACTAACTAGAAAGTTAAAATATTTGATTTTAATTTTGTTAGTTATTTAAACTCATAATTAGATTATGCCCATATGCACTAAATCTAAATGTCTATGTTGCATTCCTTTATGATTATTTAAATGTGTTTAAGTAGTTATGTAATGGATGACTTTGGACTTATGCCTTAAACGATAATTGAGCTACATGATAAGGCGCTAAAATCAAATTGTTTGAACCTTGGGAATGTGTTTTAATTACTGTTTAATTGGACCTTGTCACATTTGACGTTAATCTATCTCTCCCCTTTTAGTATATGTAATTTATAGGAATTTGTACAAATCGGTTTGTAATTCTTATTACTTCTTAATCTCTATTCGTTAGTTGATTCCCTCTAGTGCTAGACTAGAGTTTCTTTAACTATTGGTAAGGAGACATAATTAAAAGAGGGTTTTGACACGAGATTAAAGATTAAAAGGGTCCAATGCCCAAATTAGCAATGGATGATTGTCTTTCATTTCTAATGGCTCAATGAAAATGGTTTTAATTGGATTGATAAGCACGTAATTAAATTGACACAACCTCCCCGAGTTTATATTCAACAATGATGGCTCGTTGTTGCAATAACCTAATAAGTCCATAGTCATCCAAGAGCCTAAGATAACTATAAAGTTCAAATTCAAAGGAATGCAAAAACCGTAGTAGTAGTAGTTACTTCCAATATTTGAAAATTTTGTTTTTGATATTGATTTGTTTTTCTTAAAACAAATAGTAGGAGTATCATACGCTACTAAACTATAATGAATACAATTAGTAGTCATATATATCTCCAATATTTTGAAAAATGTTTTGATATTGATTTGTTTCATGAAAACGAATAGTGGAGATATTATATGCTACTAAATTCATTAACTTTGGACTAGTAGTTATAATAGGACAATTTATTTGAATATGATTAAATAAATAAAATTGATGAGACCTTAAAATCCCTCAACCAAACAATATTAAGTTGTAAGCGTAAGAGTGCTTAGAACACTTTTTCGTGGCCTTCCACCATGGTAGGCTCCAAGCGTTTATGACTTGTACACCGCCTTCACCCTATCATGGGGAAGTGACAAAGTGCATGCTTATATTCAGGAGGAGTTTATTTAAAACATTTGATGAGGTTAAGGTAGGCAACGAGTGTGGCCGACATCGTATCATCGTGAGGTCATGCTTGAACCCCTTCCTAAACCGGCATGGTGGGACAAAACTTAACTAAGAGAAAAGGTGCCAACATCGTATCATCGTGAGGTATTTTTCTCTAGAGGCCAAAAAGATGGGTAATCACAAGAGGTTGTTGTGAATGGGTACTTGTACCCTCTCATTATTATTGTTGCTAGCCGACATCGTATCATCGTGAGGTGGGCTTGGTAATAGTGAGACTCCCGTAACCCACTAGGAGTTTTCTTTGAAATCTCCCGGATTCCATCTTGAGGGATATGGAATTTGCCAAAAATGGTGGGTGGTGTCATTCGGTTTAAAGACCCAAATCGTTTGACTTAATCAACAATCAATCTAATTATTTTATTTGTTTATGTATATAGATATGGTTGGAAGCACACTCGCGAAAATACTCGACAAACATTGCCTAGAGGGGCACAATTTCCCATCATGGTATCGTAATGTCAAGATTCTCCTAACCTTGGAGAAGATTGTTTACGTACTAGACAAGGCTCCACCTCACATACCTCTTGGCCCTGACGCCACTGAGGATGAACGTGCTAAGTATGACAAGCACGTTGAGGATGATACACAAGCCAAGTGCTATCTGTTGGCTTCCATGAATGAGGAGCTACAGAGACAGCACGAGGGCATGGACAGTGCATCTTCCATAATACTCCATCTTACGGAGTTATATGGTGAAGGGACGCGCAACCGTCGCTTTAGCACTGTCTGTGAACTTGTGAAGACCAAGATGGTCAAGGGGGCTCCAGTGCATCAACATGTACTGAAGATGATAAGATTCATTAAACAATTGGAGAACCTTGGTACTCCACTTGACGGGGAATTGGCCCAGGACTTCATATTGGTTTCTCTTTCTGATTCATTCTCGCAGTTCGTAATGAATTACAACATGAATAAGATGGATAGTACTCTCTCCGAGTTACTAAACATGTTAGTAACTGCCGAGAAGACTATGAAGAAAGAGAACGTTGTAGGGACTGTTGCAGTAGCCTACAACAAGCCATCCTCTTCCAAGGCCAAGCCGCAAGGCAAAGGCAAAGGGAAGGAGAAGAAGTCCCCCACTCCTAAGCCGAAAGGAGGAGTGAGGAAAAAGAAGGCAAAGGAGCCCAAAGGGACTTGCCACCACTGTGGAAAGGAGGGGCATTGGAGGAGGAATTGCAGGTTATACCTTGCAAGTCTTAAGGACAAGCCACAAGGTATGGTTTATGTTCTTATCTTCAATTCTAAATGTTAGATCTTCTAAATATTTATATTTGATATAAAGTGCTAATCACTTGTATAATTGTATATAGGTGGAGAAGCCAAGTAGAAGAAGGACAAGCAAAGAAAATATGGAGAAGGGTTCGGCCACTATGATTTTTGCTTACTACTTAGGAAGTTTTGTTAGGCATTTAAAGATTGTCTTTAAACTTTCTTATTTTGTTAAGAACTAATTATATGGCTTCATTTGATGGAAGGCCACTATTAGTGCCTAAATGTATAAAGGCATTTATATTAGTCTCTAAATGTGTAGAGCTAATACCTTTTGTATTAAACATTATGAATGTTTGAACTATCATATTAATGTAATGTGAAGTATGCCTTTTTAATATACTATTTCCTTAAAGTAGTGTTATGAATTGATAGGAGCATATTTATGCGCCTTAGTTAGCTAGTTCTTATGCATTTATGTTGTGTTTTCTTAGTTAAAGTAGTCTTTTAAGCTATTTTCATGTGTTTTCAGGTTTTCGAGACAAAGTGAGCAAAATGATGCAATTTGGAGCATTTTGGAGCAAAAGTGGGCTAGAATGGAGTTCATGCACATGAAGCACAAGGGATGGACGAATTTGAAGGATTGATGAAGCTAGGAATGTGTTTTGAAGTTGAAGAATTGAAGATACAAAGATTCCTAATTGAAGTGGGAAAGTGCTTAATTGAAGATGAAATCCTAGTTGAAGATGGATTCCTAGTTGAAGTTGGATTCCTAGAAGATTGAAGTTTCCTACTCAAACAAGGTTTCCTACTTGAAGAAGGGAAGTTGAAGCCAAAGAATCAACTCAAGTGAAGAAACCTTATCCAAAACATTATCCAAACCCTATCCTATCCAATCCTATCTTATCTTATCCTATCCTAATCCTATCATAATTTAATTCCAGCTGCATGGGGGATTTATTTTCAGATTAGGACACATTAAAATTGGTTTCTAGAAGCCCTTATCCACTCATACAAAGGTGCCACACCTTATCCCTTGTTTTTTCTAGAAATCAGCCACAAAACAACCTTTCTAGAAGGCCTTATCCCTTGTCCTACAAAAGTGACGCCCCAAACCTTTCTAGAACTTCTAGAAACCTGATTATTCCTTTCCCCCTTGGTTTCTAAAAGCCTTAGCCTTTTCCTTCAAGGATTGTGTGTTATTATCCTATACAAATTAGGCTTTTAAATCCTTTTCCTTTGCTACATAGGGGCTGCGAATTTCAGCCTATAAATACCATCCTTTGCTGCACCATTTAGTCACCATCCTCTACCATATTTTCACTACACCATTCACCCAAACATACCTTGTGTGCCGTAAGTTTGCAAGGAGAAGAAGGAAGACAACTTGGAGCCGTGCATGCCATTCAAGGAGCTTGGATTGTGGAGCGTTTCTAGGTGTTTTCTATCTTTGTTTTAATGTTTAAATTTATTTATCTTTGTTTATTTGCGAGTATGAGGAACTAAACCCCCCTTGGCTAGGGGGGGATTCGAAACCATGATTATGCTTGCTATATGATTTGATTACTTTTAATTGCGTTTCATAAGTTGTGATTTCAATTTGCTTATCTATGTGAATTAAAACTTATTCTTGTATGTTGATTGAGGGTCGACACTTAGTTTGCATGCATGAATTTGATGCTAGGATATAAGGGAATTTCACCTAATCGTTATGAACTTATATTCACAAGTAGTAAAGGTTGTTGATCACAATCGTGTTAAGTAAATTCTTGGCATAAGTTTCATGCAATCATAGTAACAAGTGCCTCGTCAATGCTTATGGTTTTCATAGAACTTAATGATTCTTGCTTGTATCTCTATTATGCAATCATGTAGGGGACTTGTGGGGAATGCTTTGGGTTGTCGTATGCAATCATCCAATTCAATAACATTAGGAAAATCTGAAGGTTAATTTAAGCGGACCTAATTAACTTGGGGCGTTGGGAATTCATGGTTTTTTGAAAAGCAATTAGAGATCGTTTTATATGCAAGTGTGACATGTGTGGAGATGAACCCCTTAGCTAGCCTTCCATCCATCCATTTAAACCAAATTCGTTTTAGAGTCTTTTCAATTTACAAAGTTTTGTTTTGTTTTCAAAATTCGTCCAAAATCAATCCCCCTTTAGTTTTAAGTGTCATATTAGTTAGAAACCCATTTAGTTTGTGTTTTTAGGTGTCTTGAGTCAAGTTTAAACCAATTTTCGTCCAAATTCTTCCCTAGTGTCCAAAACTGCCCAGAAAGTGGTTTTAAGGCAGTTTTGAGTGTTTATTTGCTGTTTTGAGTCTTTTGGTTTGTTTTAGTGTTTTAAAGTTTAGTTTTACATTCTTTGAGTCTAGTTAGTGTTTTAAACTTGTTTTTACGTTTTTGAGTCAAGTCCAAGTGATTTTGCAATCCCTCCTAATCCCCGGCCTAGAACGATCCCTACTTACATACTTGCTACAATTGATAAAAAGAGGGTTAATTTGAGTGTCAACATAATTTTCACATCATGAATTGAAAATTGTCTTGTTGTATCCTAGATGAGATACAAAAGTTATATCACTTAATTGTAATGTGATAAACCAAACTTTAGATTTATCAATTATGGATAGATCTCACATGTAGGACATAAAATGATACAATGAATCTTTAGATTTGGTTCCATTTGTCTACTTATGAGTTCTATATGAATTGACAAAAGTCTAGAGATTCCTTTCTTGAAGAAAAGGAAGATCACATTATAATGATATAAGTAATAAGAAAATTGTTTCTTATATAGTTATCACTTGAAACTCAATGATCAAGATCACTCTTGATTCAATTAGTAGTTTTGAACAATTAATTGGGCATTCTTAAAATTGTTTTAAAATGTCAATTGTGTTAGTGACTAAACCAAGAAAGAAGTGTCTAAATCTATAAAAGGTTTAAAGACTTTAGTCACTTAAATAACAAGACATTAAACTTAGTGAAGATTGGAACAAATAAGCTTGAAATGTTTCAAAGCTACTACACAATGTCTTCTACCAATATAATCCACTTTTATACATTTTTAATGTATGAAATAATTTCTCATTAAAGTCATGAGAAATAGTGGGAGGTATGAAAATGGATATAAACTTGAATGTGATTGGTTTATAGTTGTCTAAAGAATAATAGTACTTGACTATTATTAAGAGTTTGTAATTTTAAATGTTAAAAGGACTCAAGCTCTTCAAAACGTTAAAATTCTATGTTGTGTAACATTTAAAGAATAGTCTTTGAATGTTGGTTTCGTCAACCTAGCATAAAATGGTTATATGTTGGGAGTTGTCCATCATTCTCTTTTATGAGAACATGCTAATAACAAAGCATATGGACAAGTTGATGAAATAAAAGGGAATAAGTTTCAAAATGAGTCACAACATATGGTTTAACAACAAGACAATCCAAATTCAACATCTCATGTAACGATATTGCTCTATGTAGTTTTAATAGAGAATTATATCAACCACCTAGAAGGAATGGTTGAGAATCTATATCCTTAGTAGGAGCCATGCTTCCACTAAAGACTTAGATAATTCTTATATGACTACATTAAAGGTCTTAGTATGACTAAAACTTGTAGTATGGTGTATGACATCGTATAATTAAATGAATAGACTTGATAAAACAAGTCACATATTCAAAAGGAATTACTTTAGAAGGAATTCTTTTGTATGTGATTCGTTTAAATAACTTGTGTTAGCTAGGGTTGTTGATGGTCTCAAAATTGTTGAGACATCATCAATAAGCTAATGGATCTCAATGATTCTCAATGGATCCAAGACAAGTTAGTGGGAGCAATATGCATTCAAATCAAGAAAATATAATTGTTAATTTTGAATGAATGCTAAGTTACAACAAGGCCAGTGGGAGTGATGTCATAATTTGAGCAACAAGATGTGAATAAAGTCTATTTGATAGACTTGATGAAACATAGATATTACTCGAAAAATGACAAAACATGACACGGTCAATTTTGAAGTATAGACTTGAAATTGGACTTACTTATATAGCAAGGCTATCTCAATAATGTTATATGGGAATTAAATCTCAAATGTTGAAGATTTAAGAAAGCATTTTCCTATGTGATAGGAAATCACTTTCATAACCCTTATAATGAATGTGTCATAAAATCGCAAAAGGGACACATGTGTTGACTTGTGAAGTAGATATCCAAAGGTGAAGAAAGCACTGAGTTTATCACTTTAAGATATTACTATATCCCAGGATCAGAACCAAAGCAACTGATAGAGTATTATTACCTTTAAGAAAGAAACATCAGAGTGGGACTCTGGAAGCGTGCATTCACTGAGGTTGTTAACCAAAGTGAAAATAATCCATTTTAACAAATGGAGCTTCATATTGGATGAAGTACTAATCATATGAATGAATTGTTAGTATTGTACTACAATGGTCTCGAGGTTGGAGCAAAGTTTGTATAAAGTATACAAACGAAATATATGTCGATATATAGTTTTAGAAACTGCTTCAAAAGGTGTTTTTGAATGGAAGGGGTTCTTTTAGAACCAATGATTGAATCCAAACCATAAGGTCGTTAGTAGAGTACTACGACGTAATGGGGCGATAGCTCAAGCCATGGAATCAAGGTCTCATCAAAGTATTCGAACACAATAAAGAGACATCATCAAATGTCTTGGAAACATTTGATAAGTAAATCCCTTTTTTTTTTTAATAAAGAGATTAATACATAACCAAGTTAACCTACAAGCATAAACTCTCTCGACAAGATGTATAAGATACACTAGTGATTGACTTTAGTGCAAGTGGGAGATTGTTGGAAATATGCCCTGAAAGTCAATCTTTGGAAGAAATCTTTCAGGACAAATGAATCGATGTATGGATGATTCTTATACATGAAATGGCAAAGATACTAATTAGGACTATCTCAATAAACGATATAAGTCCTGAATAGTGAATCCATGGACAATGGATCGATTGAAAAAGTAATCTAATGATGTTAGACTACAGAGACCTTCTTCACATAACCATTATGTTCAAAAGGTTCCTGGTCGTTGGATTGTTGGAGGGATACTGACAATGCTTAGACCGGTACATACTGTGTCCGCTTCAATTGGAAGGATGGAAAGTCTCAACCCATTCGTGTTGTGACACTAAGACAAGTATGTAGGTGCTCATTAAGGGAATGAGTTCACTGAACACAATCGAATCAGAATACTTGCATGGAGGTCTACTAACATGTCAAGCAAGTAACTCAAATGGTTGGAATAATGTAAGTAATCCTTTGACCTGAGGCATCGTCGTTGTCTTGTGGTTAAGTACTTAATCTTTGATTATGTCAACGTCACTCTATCAGAATGTCAACGGCATAGTTGGGGTTAAGCCACTTAGTCATGAAGGCAAGTGTATGCGCAACAAGGAATCTCTAATCCTCGATAAGAGAGGAAGAATACTCTAAGATATGATTCGGGAATCTTCGGCCGAAGTATCGAGCGTAATAAAGGAAAGCGTTCCTATACGACTCAATTGGATCATATAAGAAGGAATAATCACATTAGGGGTTTGACATGATATATCCATACCCTAATGATGTGATTGAGAGTATTGTATTAGAGAAGGATTGAATTACATTGTAATTCCAACTGACTAGGTTCTTCGAATAAACTTCTACATTAGCTTGGGTAGCTATGACATATGGTTAGATGTCACTCATAGCTTGTGAGTTCTTCTAGATGATTAATTGTAGTCGTCAAAGAAGAAAGGTGAATTAAAATGAAGTTTTAATTCACTAAGTGATTGAATTAAATATAAGCAATTGGATTGATGCCAATCACCTCACTGCCTTGCTAATTAGAACCTAAAAGATTGTTCACCACAACACTATTGTAGTGAGTAACTAATGGATGATGGAAATAATTAATTGGATTGATTAATTGTTGTGATTGATTTAGAAAGTCTAAAGAAATCATAAAAGCGATAAAGATCGTTTTGGGCTTAAGAAACGTTCGGGTTTAATTGGGCCCATTGGGCCTAAACCCATTGGGCTTTTATTCAAGCATTGGATGACTTGAAATAATAAAAGCCCAAAGCCCAAACAAACAACAAAGAGGCCGGCCACTTTAGGTGTGAAAGGAGTGAGATATTTAGTCAAGTTGTTGACTAGGTTTCTTTTGTCTATATAAGGAACTTTATAAGATATTGTTCATTAGGGTTTTTGTGTGTTAAAACAACAAGAGGCAAAAGAAAAATAGCTCTCTAAACTACACAAAGGCCGGCCACCAAAGGGGGTTTTTACTAACATCTCTTACACCCTTTTGGTTATTCCTTCATCCTTCTCACTACACTAGTGGGTGAGGATCTTTAGAGGTTTCCTACTTTGGGAACTTGAAGAGAACCTAGGAGCACTCATTGTAACAAAGTGGAGGAGGCAAGGAGGGAAGCTAGGCTCAAGGATTTCAAGGAGCAAAGGGCTTGGAGGTGGTCCATCCTTCGTCTCAAGTCTAGATCAAGAGGTATAAGACTAACCTTAACTTTGTTCTTGATTCTAAAAATTGTTTTGATGCATTATATATAAACCTATGAACCTTGAAGGGGATTTGCATGACTATAGCTTTGATAATATGTTATAAATGCTTCCGCTGCTTTCGTATATTAAATTTGATTTGTATATGCATGATAGTCATTATGAAATCCCATTCTAGAATCTCATCCCCTATATGAGAAACAACTATAAAAACGTCAATTTAAAGCACAGAACCAATACTAGCTAATAACTTCTCATACATTGCTCAAATGGGATGTTTGAATATACCAACATGATCTACACAGACTCACGAACATCACCATATTTTTAGAAAAAATTTCCGACGTCCCACGCGCGGCCACGCGTAAGGACCCTAACGAAATCCCCTAACCCTTTTAGAAATATTATGTGGAATATTCTATTAAAAAGTAACCGAAACCTTTAATTTTACCTGACGACGTCAGAATATTCCGTCAACTCTGACGGAATATTCCATCTTCTTCTCCAGTTAGCCTCGTCGATCGCTGTTGCCATCGCCGTTCATCGGAAACTAGAAAATCATGAAAACCTTCATATCTCGTCCAATTCTCAACCAAATTCAACGAAACTTGAACCAAATTGAAGCTTAGGACAAGTAGAACAAAACCTTACCTTTCAAAATTCCTAAAACCGACGGAACTCGTCGAAAAATCCTTCGATAGTCCGGCTAAACCTGCAACTCCCTATTCCCGAGCTTCCCGACGTCCAAATCACTTCATTTTTCTTCTCCGAGCCTCGTGAAGATGATCTAAAGCTCCCTATAACTTCAAAACTCTCAGAAAACTACACATTTACGTGTGCATGAATAATACCTCAAATCGAAGGTTATGGTTTCCGGGGTTTTTCAAGGTTTCACGTCCAAATAATAGTATCAATGGGTTCCTAGGCTCGTAAGGAACTTGAAAATGGTCTCCACAACCACAATCCATAAAGGGATAGGTTGGTTGAGTTTCGTCGGTACGTACGGTACGAAAATAGAGAATAATCGAGAGGGAAGAGAGAGAAAGAAAGGGTCAACGGGAGAGAGAGAGAGAGAGAGAGAGAGAGAGAGAGAGAGAGAGAGAGAGAGAGAGAGAGGGAAAGTGTGAATGTGTGGTCCTAATCCTCCTACAGCCAACCAAACAATTAGAACCTTAAGTCCTTTAGTTCTAATTGGTTCCAAAATATTTAGGACTTAACGAATTGGTCCAAATTCAAAATTTAAATCACACAACACCATAAACGCTCAAGGACATATTTGACATTTCACGTCTAAAAATGTAATATTTTGGGACGGGCTATGACATTAGTGCCACTTTGATAAATTCCTTCCTTATTTTGCAATGCTTTCTTGCCAAACTTTCAAATTTATATGCAGATGTCTGTATTTACTCGACACAGATTGCTCACTCCAAGATGTGCCTTGAATTTGCTCGACAAATTGTGCATGAATCTTATGCCACATGTGTTGCACTTTCATCTCATTTCCCATGATCGGATCATGAGTAACAATCACTCAAGCCTGAAGCAAAGTAACATCTTCCTCAATTGACCAGTTTGACTTGTCACTCATTTTTCTTGATAACAAAAGTATTTGGGAGGTAGAGAACAACTATAGGAGATTGTAGTAAAAATAAATATTGAGTTGTGGTGTGAAGAATGAAGAATATGGTTGAGTATTTATAGAGAAAAATTTGGGTATTTTTTGAAAATTTTCACCGTTAGAATAATCTTAGTCGTTGATTTTCAAGATTATAATCGTTGAAAGGTTAGGATTCTGCCATATGGTAGCTGACCACAAAAGAGCAATTTTTTTTCCCATTGGAAAACCAACGGTCTAGATTAAATGACCGTTTGAAATCCAACGGTCCCATTTTCACAAAGAAAGAGCTGTTTAGCTCAATTGTTCATCATGTGGATAGGACACACGATTGTCTACTGGTGCAAAAGTGGGGTGCCTACCCTTGCAATAATTGGCAGGGCAACTGCCGTGCCTCCTACCCTCCTACCAATTGCACTCTCTTTTGCAACAGCTGGAGCAAATTTTTTTCTTTCGATTAGGGGGCAAATAAACTCAATTGTAAAGGCAATTCCACACTGGTGGAGATGCTTTAAGTTTACGAGGGCTTATAGCTAAAGGTAGAACTTGGAGTAATTTTCGGTCGAATCGGATCGGAAACAAGCATTCCAATGCCAATCCAAAAGAGTTTCAGAATCAAGTAATAGTTCTGATTTTGGAATTGGATTATCAGGATTTATTTGGAAATTTTGGAATCAATCTTATCTCAGAATTCTCATAACCTAATTCGGATCTCTTACATTTTGCAAGACTTTGAAAATTTTCAAACTTTTATGTATCTACCATTCAATATTTTTTTATGAAGTTTGTGATAAACTAATGTATAATTATACTCTTCATTTTTAATATATAATAGTATGATTAAATATACAAAATACGAAATAAATATATAATAGTATGATTAACTCATATCTAATATAACAATAAATATGATAAAATAAGAATATGCAAAGATTTTTTTTATAGTACTAAGTTTGAGAACTTTTGGATCGAACAAGTACATTCTAGTTGTCATCTAGTTTTTTTTCGGAAATTTTCAGTTCGGATTGGAATTTCCAATCCAATTTGCACCCCTAGGCAGAATACCTTTTCTACAAGACCGAATTGTCAGAGTCAATTGAAAGAAGTTGAGGTTTTATTCTAAAATAAATGGCAATATAGGGAAAGTGCCAATTTGTTATAAGTTGCAAGGTATCTCAAATTTCTGGTGACGTGGGATAGTGTAGCATGATGTGTCATACCTTGAATCATTATATTATTATAGAGCAAATTGTAGCAATGGTCCCTTAACTTTACCTTAATTGGAGCAATGGTCCATCAACTAAAAATCCATTACTATTGGTCATTCAACTCATCAAAACGTGCATCTATAGTCCCTCAACTAAATGTCCATTACCATCGGTCCCTCAACTTTAATCTAACTGGAGAAATTATCCCTCAACTTTAACCCAATTGGAGCAACGGTCCTTCAACTTTAACCTAATTGTAGCAAAGGTCCTTCCAACATAACTCATTTTGATAAAATTCTAACGAAGTTGACGAAAATGATCATTACTACACGTTTTGATAAGTTGAGGGACCCCAATTGTAGCAATGGTCATTCCAACATAACTTATTTTGACAAAATTCTAACGAAGTTGACGAAAAGAAACATAGCTACACATTTTGATGAGTTAAGAGACCAATGGTAATGAATTTTAGTTGAGAGACCATTGCTCCAATTTGATTAAAGTTGAAGGACCATTGCTACAATTTACTCTATTATTATGATGGGTTAAATATAATGAATACCTCCAATAGTGCACATTGTATTTGTGTAATTTTCTCGTAAGAAAAATTGCCTATAGAAAAATGACACAATAGATACTTGACTCCACAAAAATTGTAAAGGAATACTTACATAAAATCATTGTGGCCAATTCACAAGACTTCCTGATCATATTATAAAGCACTTGGTAAGGATTATTTATGCAAAATATTCAATTCAAACTCATGTCATTTAGTAAATCAAATATAACAAACAAATAAACAGCTTGTTGTTGTAGGCCTATTTAACTGAACTGTATTTGGGACAAAGAGGGAGAGAGGCCGGCGATAACAGATAGAGAATAGAGATATGTAATTCTGAGGTGTGTGTTGTATCACCCCCTTATGCCTTTATTTATAGTAGTAAGATAGGTAGAATCCTTACCCTAATAGGATTACATCTCTAATAGGAATTAACCTACTAAAGGGAATATACAAAGATACTCCTAGATACACTAGGACTTACACAATCACATTCCTACTTCGATAAGACTGCAACACTCCCCCTTGAGTGTGTAAATACTCAAACAAAACGTTGCATCAGATCTTTAGCAAATGAGGTAGAATAGTTGATGAAGTCGTTGGCACAACAGGTGAATGCGAGTCTCAAATATAAGAAAGTAAGCATGCATGGGTAGTAAAACTCACAAAACCTTGACTTGTCAAATATTCACTCAGACAATTATTGTAATAACCTGAAAATTAAAATATATGAATTAGATATTCATAATTATGAATATGTGGAGAAAATAAAAAATAAATCGATTTATAGTTATGAAAATTGAATTGAGAAATTTTTAAGTTTTATTTCCAGGAATTTTTATAGTTTACGTCGGAATTTTTTATATCGATAAGTGAAATGATGAAAATGTCATAGTTGGCTAAATTGAAATATACAAGGACGTATTTTATCCTTGCATATTTTATCTTTCTTCTTTGTATACTTGGATAGAGTTCAATCTCACGAGTGTGTGGGCAAAAACCGTTCGTGAAACGGAATTATAACGAAGAAGTTATTAACGATTGAAGTGGAGGGCAAAATAGGCATTTTACCATTAATTTGGAAGGCTCCAGAAAATTTGGAGCAATGGGATGATGCAACATGTGTGGCTGTGAGGAAGAGAATGTAGCGGAAGAGAAAATGAGGGAGAGGGGGGACCAATAGGAGGGGAGAACCAAGAGGGAACACCGGATCACCTAGACCAACCCAACCCGGTTCCTTTTGCCTTCTTTGGCAGTTTTTGTCTGTTTTCCGTTGAACCACGTCAAACAACCCTTGGGAAAACACTCAATGGCTTTCCCTCTACCCACTCCATCCCAAACTTTGATTGCATTTGGCCTTAGAAATTATGAAACCGCACCCGGGGAGTGCAACGGAGTTCGTGGTGGTGATCCACCAAACCTGAATAAAAATTCCACCACCACCAACAATGGACTCCCCTCAACCTCATGAAAAAACCCTAGGCATTGGTTGGGGCGGCGAAACACTAGAGGTGACGGATCGAAGCCACTCATTTATAAGGTTTCCGGGGGGTTTGAGTAAAATTGGGGATTTTCCCAGCCGAATTGGACCTCGGCCCAGGTATGAAAAATGTTCCTCTCCTTGATTTGTACACTCCTATAAAATTTGGTAATTTTTGAAAATAGTTAAGTTTCTGTTGAGTCGGGGCGGCCACCACCCGCGACGACGCGCGGCCAGTGGGCCGATGATGTCTTTTCATGCATATTTTGATATTTTAAATCCATAATTGGTACCATTTGGTGTGATTGATTGTGAAAACTAATGTTTAATATTTCCGTTATTAGAGTATTTTCGGAAATGGATTAAAGGATGAATGGTGAACTACGAAAGACTTGATCCTGCTCAAGGGTACGTAGGCAGTCTAACAGGATTAGATGCAGCCTTAAATAATTGAGATTAATCTTTTGTTTGGAATTTGAATTAAGAAAAGAAATTTGGTGATTAATTGTAAATTAAATCTTATGTTTTGGTAATTAAATTTTGGTTATAGATTTTGTGAGTGATTAATAAATTTAGATAAAGAATTGTGATTAATGGTAGTTAAATAAACAAGAGTTTAATTTGGCCTATCACAGAAATTATATCTCGAAACAAATTTTTCAGGGCGGGGCGTTACAGTTATACCACATCTGCCTGGATTGATTCAATCCGTAGAGTGATCTCTTCAATCTAATCGAGAGAGTGTTCCGTGGTCTAGAACTATTAAATGGAAGTCCTTCTAGAACTTTCATGTAGATTTCCGTATCTAGATCCTCATAAAGATATGCAGTTACCATGTCCATAAGCTGCATATTCAGTTTTTCGGAAACTACCAAACTGATAAGGTAGCGGAACGTTGGTCGTCCATTACGGTTAATACGTCTCCTTGTAATCAATCCCAGGGCGATGAGAAAAGCCTTGCGCCACGAGGCGTGCTTTGTATTGCACTATTTCATTCTTCTCATTACGCTTCCTTACGAAAACCCATTTGTAGCCCACGGGCTTCACATGTGGTGGAGTAGGAGTTACAGGCCCAAACATCTTACGCTTCGCAAGCGAATCAAGTTCAACCTAAATTGCTTGTTTCCAGTTTGACCAATTTGTTCTACATCGATATTCATCAACGGAACGGGGTTCAATATCATCGCTAAGCATGATATCGGAAGCAACGGTATACGTGAATGCATCATCAACAATTATCTCATTCTGATTCCAAACCTCATCTAAAACTACATAATGGGCTGAAATCTTGTGATTCCCAAGAGGCCGATATGTCTCAACTAAGACATCACCGTAATTTAGAATAACCTCATGCGTTGGAACATATGAGTAAGTAATGGTCGAATTCAGACTAGGTTCACTAGTTTGTGCCGTTTTCCTCTTCCGGGGTTGTGAATCCTTTGAACCAAGAGGTCTGCCAAGCTTCAGGGTAGGAGCAGATGATTGGCTAGTTGCCAGTGTACTATCCGTGTGGGAGGTGCGGCCACCCCACCCTCGGGGTCGATCCTGTTTTCCACGGCGATCATACAACGTACGTTAAGTACATTCATCCTTGCAAGTGCGTTTGCAGATGGTATATGTGAATCTGTGATCTCGTCACATTTACTGGATCAGTAAAAGCATCCGGCATGCTTTGAGCAATGCTCTGAAGATCTATAATACGCATTATGTTGCACTTCAGTTTTAGACTAAGGTGTGAGGATCTAAATGAGACATAGTGGAAGTAATCCATAACAATTCACGGCGTTCTACAGGAAGGTTAGTGATCTTATCTACCCTAACGACGGGAAGACTATCTCATCGAAGTAACAAAACATAAAACGTGTGGCAAATAGATCTCATGTCAAGGGCTCTAAGTAACGAATAACAGATGGCGAATCATAACCGACATAGATTCTCATTTTTCTCTGAGGACCCATTTTGGTACATAATTGCGGCAATATTAGCGCATAGACCACGCACCCAAACACAAGTAAATGCAACACGTCAGGTTCTTATCCAGTAACCAACTGTAACGGTGAATGAGGTTGGGTATCGGTAGGTCTTAAGTGGACCAACATAGCTGTGTGCAATATTGCATGGCCCCATGCAGATACCGGTAAGTTGGTTCTCATAACCAAAGTCCGAGCTATCGTTTGAATGCACTTTATGAAAGCTTCTGCCAGGCCATTTTGGGTGTGAACATGGGGTACATGATGTTCAACTTCAATCCCAGCAGACATGCAATAATCGTCAAAACTCTGTGATGTAAACTCTCTCGCATTATCCAGTTGATTCGACTTAATCGGATAATCAGGATGGTGAGCCCTAAGCTTAATCATTTGTGTTAGGAGTTTCGCAAATGTAGCATTGTTGTGGACAATAAGCAGACATGTGACAATCGTGTTGATGCATCAACCAACACCATGAAATATCTAAATGGTCTGCATGTTGGTTGGATAGGTCCACAAATATCATGTTGAATCCTTTGAAGAAACTTAGAGGGGTAGTGAATAATCTTTGTAATTGAGGGTTGAATGTTCAACTTCCATGGGGAGTATGCTTTGCAAAGCGGATGGCCGGGATAAGATTTTAAGTGATGCCCATGTGATACTTTGAGGATACAGCGCATCATATGATGTCCGGGTGTCCCATTCAATCATGCCAAAGTAGGAAAGTGTCTTGGAACCCAGCCATAGGGCCGGCCACATGGTGTGTCTCGATGGCTCGAATGGTTGTTATGTACAACCCACTCGGGATACGTTCCAGCTTCTTGTGAATAAGCTTCCAGCCATATTCGTAAAAAGTGATACAAAGAAATTCAGAACCATTCTCTTCAGTGGTTTCAACATGATATTGGTTATCTCAAATATCTCTAAAATTCAGCAACGTTCTTCCGAAATATGGAGAATAGAGTGTCTCTTTAATGGTGAATTCAGTACCATTAGACAACATTATACGGGCCTTTCTATATCCTTCTATCAGGTTAGATGGGCCTGAGAGGGTTATCAAAGGTGCATTCTTAGGTAAAAAGTTAGAAAAATAGTGTTTCTCACGCAATATGGTGTGTGTGGTTGTATTATCAGCCAGACAACTAACTTCCCACTAAGCATACCGAGAAATAAATTAATTGAATCGGTCACATGCATTAATATAATTCCATTCATTCAATTAATCAATTCGAGAAATAATGTCCATAAAATAATATCCATAGTTCAAAACAAACCAATCCAAACAAATAATTCCAAAGACTTAGAAAAATTGTCCAAAAATTAAACCATAAACTTAAAAAAATAGGGGAGAGGTTCGGCCATTCCTAGTGGGTTTGGCCACTAGGGGTAAAAACACCCTAAAACATGTTTTAGAAAAATAAAACTTTATTCTTCCATGGGAGTGGATGCCTCCTTAAAGTTTGAAACCTCCAGAGTTGTAGTAGCATATTCAAGATGTTCCACATGCACAAAGTTAGTCTCACGATGGGAATGATACTTGGCAATAACCTCGGGGGTAGCTTGGCATACGCGTGACCAATGATCATTTGATCCACAACGATAGCACATGTCCAGTTTAATGGAATCCGATTGAACGGTAGCTTTTCCCTTGTTCTTGAAGTTTGGGGCCTTAGGGGTAAAGGGTTTGCGTTTCTGGGTCAAATTTCCTCCCTCGGATGGACCTTTGTTTGGTGGACCTTGGGCCCATGGTGGGCCTTGCCTCCCATTAGCATGGCCACGATGGGGTTTTTGTCGGTTGTGGTAGCTAAAATTAATTGCATGCGCTTCAAGTAGAGCGTTCGAGCTAGTAGGTCGAGCTTGATGATTCTTCATCAAAAGTTGGGTCTCCTTTTCAATGAGAAGTATAATAGATATCAATTTCAAAAATTTGGTGAACTTATGTGCCCTATATTGTTGATGCAGGACAATATTAGTGGCATTGAAGGTCGAATTGGTCTTCTCTAGGAGATCTTGTTTGGTTAAGTCCTCTTTACAGAACTTAAGCAGTGATCGGATTCTAAAAACTTTAGAATTGTATTCATTCACAGACTTAAAGTCTTGGAAGCGTAAATGCTACCAATCATGTTTTGCTTCAGGTAAGTAAATATCTTTCTGGTGATCGAAGCAATTCGCCAGAGCGAGCCAGAGGGTACGTGGATCCTCCTCTGCGAGGTAATCGATTTGCAGTGCATCATGGAAGTGTTTTTAGATAAAGATCATAGTAATAACTTCCTGAGCTTCATCGACGGGTTCATCATCGATAGGTTCCTCGATCATAACTTCGATACTCTTTGCAGTAAGATAGAGCTTCACATCTTGAACTCACTTCAGGTAGTTTCTTCCGAAGACTTCTAGAGCGATGAAATCGAGCATGTTCGAGTTCGACATGTCCCTAAAACAAAGGGTACAACAAAACGCAGTTAGTCGTATGGAAAGCCATAGACATATATCGTAGAACATACGGGCTCTATAGACATGTGTTGGTTTAATTTAAGCATGAAAGCTATAGGTTTCATGTGGTAAGTTTTGAATGAAAACTTCGGGTTTCAAATGCACTAAATTCGAAACTACTGTTTCGATTTAGTTATGAACATTTAGTTCATATAGGGGTACCTGCAAGAACACAGAGTATAATATACAATAAAGTGTAGTGAATTTGCGAATTGCTTCAAGAACCTAAGTGTGAGTGCTTCGAGATTACGAAAGATAGTCAATGATTCAAAGAAACGAAATAATTTATTGAATCGTTAATGCCAAAATGTGGACTTCAGGCCAATAATTTTGGATTAATTGTCAAATTAATGGACTATTGGTCACTTTAATTAATTCAATAGGTCAGACCATTCAAGGTCGATTGTAGAAGCAACAATAATAATAACATTTAGGTTAAAATGATTTAAAATACCAAAAATATAGCATTGGATTCGAAAAACCATAGCCCAATAACATTTGGGCTTAGGTGTCGTGAGTAGAGCAAAGCCTTAAAGGCATGTGGGCCTTGGGGTGGTTGCAAAGTAGGCCAAGCATGGCTGCAGGCCATGGGCTGAGAGATTGGGCACGAGGCAAGCCCAGCCCAAGGCTGGCTTGCGGGTGGTGCAAGGAAGCCCCAGCCGAAGCTAGGTTTCAAGTCAACGGGCCACAGAGACAAGCTTAGCAAGCCAAAGGTTTGCGGCATGTGGGCCGAGGCAAGGTAAAAGCCCAGCAAACGGCAACAAGCTGTGTGGTAGTCAACCTAGGCCAAAGCCTGGTTGGGTTCGAAAGGTAGCAAGCCCAAAAAGCTACGCACATGGTCCAAGGTGTCAAAACAACATTGTTCCCCACGCAGTTGGGCTTCAAGCCAACACACTGGTCTGGCTATGGTGCCACGATGGTGCGACGGCAGTGCTGCAAAAAAATCCCAATTTTTTTTTTTTTTCGAATTCTAGGGTTAAAACCCCTAATTGCTTCTAAATTAATTTTGATGCTTTGACTCACAAATTCCACATAGCATAAATTGCGTATTGCATGAACAAGTATATATATTGACAAAATATATAGACATATATACAATATATATAATTGGAAGGAAAATATAAAGATAAGGGGGTTCATGCATCATGAGGAATGTTTTCATGCTTCAAAGTTATTTCAAATATCTTAATTTATTTTAAAAGAACCTGATTGGCAGAAAACAATTGAAAGCCTTTGAATTTGTAGAAGAAAGCCTCTTCCATGATTCTTCGGTTCCTTATCTTCTTGCAAGAATGTGTTGATAATGTGTTGTAGGCCTATTTGACTGAACTGTATTTAGGACAGAGAGGAAAAGGGGCCGGCGGCAACAAAGAGAGAAGAGAGATATGTAATTTTGAGGTGTGTATTGTATTACCCTCTTATGCCTTTATTTATGGTAGTAGGATAGGTATAACCCTTACCCTAGATTACATCTCTAATAGGAATTAAACTACTAAAAGGAATATACAAAGATACTCCTAGATACACTAGGATTTACACAAGTACATTCCTAATCCGGTAAGACTGCAACACTTGTAATATTTTTTTTAAGTGTAAATTACATAATACCCCTTCAGGTTTGGGTGCAATTACAACCTCATACATCATCTTTAAAACATTTCAATCTCATACATTTACTATTATTTTTTTTCAATTTCATACAACTGTTAAAAAATTTGTTAAGTTAACCGTTAAGTGATGATGTGGCAAATATAGGGTCCCCATTTGTGCTGACATGGCTGCCATATTCGTGCTACGTGGCTAAACACTTAATAAAAAATTTAAAACATTAAAATAATTAATTAAAGAAAAAAAAACACAAATCTTCATCTTTTTCTTCCCCACCTGAGCCACCCCGTCTCCCACCACCAGCACCACCCATTTCCCCACCCGAGCCACCCTTCTACCATAACCACCCCTATCCCCCATCACTTCTACACCAACAAAGCTTTTTCCTCCAAAACCACCACCATCAATTTCCTCATCTGCAAAGCCAGGAGCAACCCAAAAAACCCCAAGGCCTCACTATGAATTCTACCCCACCTTCCTCACCACCTCAAACCCTTGCCTCGATTTCTTCTTCCAAGTCGTGTCCTCACTTGCTACTCATTTCTTCCCCCCATCTGCAACCTAAACAACAACTAGCATCATGATCAAACAACAACCTCTCCCCCATAAAAAAAATACCCATATTTGTTTTCAACACAAGAATCAACCAAAAAAATATATAAGATCTGAAACAAATTACCCATAAAAAAAAAAGAAAAAAAAAAGAAAGATGGAACCTATTTCCCATCCCCTACAAACACCATTGATGCTCTCTCACTTGATCCCGACGACCTCCTCCGTCTCTTTCTCTTCCTCATTCTCTCACTCTAACCTCGAATTGGCGTCAATCGAAACCGCAAGACGCAGCCAACAACGAAATCGAAAGGAAGTTTGGGGATTTTGGTATTCGACTGGTCGCTTGGAACGAAATCGAAGGGCAGTGAAATCTGGGTTTTGGGGATTTCGGCTTTAAGTTCAGTGCGGCTTTGTCAAGCTCACCTTCGACGACTTCTGGACGACCTCTGCCTTCCGTTAGAGGCTTAGATCTCAGTGCGGCTTCGTCGAATTCGAGGTTGAGCTTCTGTTGGGACTTCTAGTCCTTAAGTAGACCAAGTGAAGATGGAAGAACCTGAAGAGATGAATTTCTGGGTGTTTGAAACTTTTTTCTATTTTTTTAATTATTCAATTATCTTTAAAAATTTTAGTTGAATTTCTAATTAATTTTAAATATAATAAAAAATTAGGGTAAATTACAAAAAACTACTACAACTATTGGTATCACGACACTTTCATACCTCATATTTTAAATTGACAATGTCATACCTCATCTTACGAATTTGTGCCAATGTTATACCTTCCGTTAGCTTGGCGTGAATTTCTCAGTTAAATGCTGACGTGGCTTGATCCAGGGCCCATTTTCTATTAAAAAATTATTAAAAACTAAAAAAAATCATTTAATATTTTTTAAATATTAAAATAATAAAGAAAAGTTATAAAAAAAATTAAAAAAAAAACCAACACTCAGTTCGTCCCCTTTCCCCCCCCCCCCCGCTTCTCTTTCTTCTCCCCATCTTCATCTTCTTCCCCCTTCCTGCAACTGCAACCCAGAAAAAAAAAAAGAAAAAAAATAAACCAAATTGTCTTCCTCGCTCCCACCCCCTCTTCTCCTCGCACCCAACCTCCCCACCTTCGCACCCACCCTTTGCACCCAATCTCACACCCACTACCTGCAACCCAAAAAAAAAAAAAAAAACCCAGATCCCGTTGAGGTGAAATCGGGAAACCTTCGCCATGCCGATTCCAAAGGTTAAGAACCTAGGCGCGGAGAAAATGGGGGGAATGGGTGTGGAGGGAAGAGGGTGGGTGCCGGGGGAGGGGGTAGGGAGACGGACGAACTGGGTTTCCTTTTTTTTTTTTGTCTTTTTTTCCTTCTCTCTGTTCTTCTTCTTTTGTAGGTTGGGTTGGGAGGGGGAGGGACGAACTGGTTTTCCTTTTTTTTTTTTCTCTCTTCTTCTTCTTCTTCCTATTCTTCTCCCTCCTTTTCCTTCTTTCTGGGTTTGTTGGGGGGGGGCGAACTGGTTTGGATTGGGTTTTTTTTTTTCTTCTTCTTTTTCTTCCTCTTCTTCTTCCTCCTCCTTCTTTCTGGGTTTGTTTTAGGGGGGGGGAGAGGGGACGAACTGGGTTGGGTTGGGTTTTTTTAATTTTTTTATTCCTCCTTCTTCTTCTTTCTGGGTTGCAAGAAGATGGGGAAGAGAGAGGGGGGAGGGACGAACTGACCTAAGGTTTTTTTTTATTTTTTTATTTACTTTTCTTTATTATTTTAATATTTAAAAACTATTAAATAATAAATTTTTTTTAGTTTTTAATAATAATTTAATAATTTTTTAATAGAAAGTTGACCCCGAATCAAGTCACGTTAGCATTTAACTGAAAAATTCACGGCCATGTAATGGAAGGTATAACATTGGCACAAATTCGTAAGATGAGGTATGACATTGTCAATTTTAAAACATGAGGTATGAAAGTGTCATGACACCAATAGTTGAGGTATTTTTTGTTATTTACCAAAAAAATTAATTTTTTTAATCCACTTGTCCGACTTGCTTCACCCACGTAAGCAGTTAACAGAAGGACTAACAGGAAAAGAGACGGTTGTATGATATTGAAATAAAATAATAATAAAATGTATATGATTGAAATGTTTTAAAGATATTATATGAGGTTGTAATTACACCCAAATCTGAGGAGATAAAATATAGGGTAAAGTACAAAAAACTAACTCAACTATTGGTGTCACGACACTTTCATACCTCATTTTTAAAATTAACAATGTCATACCTCATTTTTAGAATTTGGTCCAATGTTATACCTTCCGTTACTTGGCCATTTACTTTTCAGTTAAATACTGACGTGGCTTGATTCGGAGCCTATTTTCTATTAAAATTTTAATAAAATATTATTAAAAACTAAAAAAAAATATTTAATATTTTTTAAAATAATAAAGAAAAGTAAAAACAAATCCCTCTGTTCATCCCTTCCCCCCTCTCTCTCTCTCCATCTTCATCTTCTTTCCTGCTTAATCTTCAACCAAAAAAAAAAATTGAAAACCCATCAACCCCCCCCCCCCAACTCCCTGCAACCCAGAAAGAATAAGAAAGAGGAAGAAGAAGAAGAAGAAGAAGAAGAATCTTCATCTTCTTTCCTGCTTAATCTTCAACCAAAAAAAAAATTGAAAACCCATCAACCCCCCCCCCCAACTCCCTGCAACCCAGAAAGAATAAGAAAGAGGTGCTTAATCTTCAACCAAAAAAAAAAATTGAAAACCCATCAACCCCCCCCCAACTCCCTGCAACCCAGAAAGAATAAGAAAGAGGAAGAAGAAGAAGAAGAAGAAGAAGAAGAAGAACCCAACCCAACCCAGTTCACACCCCCCCCCCCAAAAAAAACCTATCCCCCTGCCAATACCAAATCCACCACTCTTATCCATTCTCCACATCCTCCACCTTCTCCGCGCACCCATCTTCTCGCCAACGAGATTTGGCTTTTTTTTTTTTTTTTGGTTGGGGGTTACAGGTGGGGGAAGAAGATGAAGATGGGGAGAAGAGAGAGAAGGAGAGGGGCGGGGGAGGGACGAACTGGGTTTTTCTCAAAGTTTTAAAATTTAACTATTTATTTTTATGTAATTTGATGACTAAACAATTTTATTTTTTATTAATTTAAAAATAAAAAATTGACGATAAGTAAGAATTTCTGTCAATCGTATTCGTAGTGCTTTTTCGTTGGAAATCCACAATGTCACTCAAAATGACATTTCACACAGCATTAGCTTTTTCTTCAGGACATGACGTCAACCTACTTCCAAAGTCTAAAGCTTCCAAATATGTACAGGACAAGCAGAGACGAAGCTACGTAGGAGCGAAGGGGGGCGTTCGCCCATCCGCTCGCCAGAAAACAAAGGCAGGAGCGACGCTTGAACCCCCCTAGTTCGGCCGGAAACTGGGGAGCACCATTTCTGAAACCAGAAACAGATTGCTCTCGGGGAAGACGACCGGGAGGGATTTTTTTAAAATTTTAAAATCCAGGCCAAAACGACGTCGTTTTGGGCCTGGTAAAAAAAAATTAAATTTTTTTGGTAAACGACGTCGTTTTGATTGAATGAAAAAAATATATATATATAAACGGGGGACCACTGGTCCCCATCCATCCCCATCTCAATTCTATTTCAAATTAAAAACCCCTTAACCCTATTCCCCATATCCCATCCCGTCAGTCCCCCACCCCACCTTTTCCCCCCTTTTCCCCACCCCACACGACAAAACCTTCTGCCTGTAGCAAATTTCACTTTCCAATTGGCAGACACATCAGTCTGCAAGACTGCAACTGCAAGCACATCTGCACAGCCATTCCAAATTCCAATTAAGGTAAAAAATTAAATTTATTTCAAACCCTAATTGATTATTGAATATAAATTTTTGTTTAATTGATGTAGGATTATAGGGTTATACATTATATGATTATTGATTATAGATTATTCATATGAATACTATGATTATTGATTTTTTTTTTGAAGTACATAAAAAGAGGACTGATATATTATATTTACATTAACATAATGAACCCCAATTCAACTAACTAAAACCCTCATTCAAATGCATTGTTGGTACTTATTAATTACATTCGTAGTCTACATACTCTACTGTAGAATAAAAATTGATTATTCATATGATATGATTGTTGGTACTGATTAATTAAATTTGTAGTCTACTCTAGGACTAAGAGTCTAAGATATATTTTTTTTTCTTTCGTTATACAGTTACGTAATGGAACGATATTATAAGAAACAGTGCTTAAATCCTTCTCCAAATATTCCGGATAGTCCTCCTCTTCCTTCAAATATTCCGGGTAGTCCTCCTCCTCCTTCTAGTATTCCGAGTAGTGCACAACAAAGTGAGATTACTGAGTTGGATGAAATATTAGCTAATCTTCCGGCAGACCCTGGACTGAGACGTCGAATGCTTGATTATCCACTCAATTGTCGTGAAGCAATTCGTAGATACTACCTTCAAAAGGAACCTTGTCAACCTAAGTCTCACATCATGCCAAGGAAAGCTAGCGACAATCGATGTTTTATTATAGGTTGGTTTGATAATTTTAAGTGGTTGGAGTATAGTATAGTAAAAGATGCTGCATTTTGCCGTTATTGCTATCTTTTTAAATGTGATTTTGATAAAGCGGGTGGTAGTGGAAGTGATGTCTTCACTACAAAAGGGTTTACAAATTGGAGGAAAGGACTCGAAAATTTTCGAGTCCACGAGGGAGGTGTTGGAAGTCTTCACAATAAAGCTATGCAACAAGCTAAAGACTTGATGACACAAAAACAACACATTGAAACATTTGTGATCAAGCAAACTAATGAAGCTCGCGTTAATTATCATACTTTATTGAGTGGAGCACTTGATTGCACAAGATGGTTGTTGCGACAAGGTTTGGCTTTTCGTGGGCACGATGAATCTTTGAAATCGAGCAATAGGGGTAATTATATAGAGCTTATGCAATTTCTTGCCGATCATAATGAGAAAGTTAGAAAGGTTGTGTTTGAGAATGCTCCCAAGAATCTCAAGTATACTTCTTCCGATATTCAAAAGGATCTTGTTCGTGCTTGTGCTATTGAAACTATTAATGCAATCACTAAAGATATGGAAGGTACATTTTTTTCTCTTTTGGTTGATGGATCACGTGATGCTTCCAATAAAGAGCAAATGGCGGTGGTATTGCGTTATGTGAACAAAAAAGGAGAAGCAATTGAAAAGTTTTTGGGTGTTCAACATGTCTCCTCTACAACTAGTAGCTCACTTGAAGAGGCTATTGAGAGATTGTTTGCTACAACAAATTTGAGTATGTCCAAGTTACGAGGACAAGGCTATGATGGAGCTAGTAATATGAGAGGTGAGTTAAATGGTCTTAAAACAAAGATTTTGAACAAATACCCTCAAGCATTTTATATTCATTGTTTTGCACACCAACTCCAACTAGCTCTTGTATTTGTGGCAAAGGAAAATGAGGATGTTGCCAATTTCTTCATCAATGCTAATAGATTGGTGAATCTTATTGGATCTTCGTGCAAGCGTCGTGATGCATTGAGAGAGAAACAACAAGAACAAATTCAAAAAGCTCTTCATCTTGGTAATCTTGAAACGGGTAAAGGGTTAAATCAAGAAAGTAGCCTCATGCGTCCATGTGATACACGGTGGAACTCGCATTATGGTACTATAGTTAGTATTATTGTTATGTTTGAAGCCGTGGTGGAGGTGGTTGAATGGATTAAAAGTGATCGCAACCAAGATAATCTCGGTGAAGCTACTGGGTTATTCAAAGACATACAAACTTTTGATTTTGTGTTTCACCTTTTCTTGATGAGACTTATATTGGGAATTACAAATGAGTTATCACAAGCATTGCAAAAGAAAGATCAAGATATTGTGAATGCGATGGGGTTAGTGGAAGTATGCAAGCAAAGACTACAATCCTTGAGAGATGATGACTTTGGGGACTTGTTGCATGATGTAGAAAAGTTTTGTGAGGAGCATGATATTGTCATTCCTAACATGGAGGATTTGCATTTCGTACCTGGAAAATCAAGGCGTAAAGCTCCAAAAATCACAAACTTCCATTACTATCGTGTAGACCTCTATTTTCAAGTCCTTGATATGCAACTAAAGGAATTGAATGATCGCTTCAATGAGGTAAACACCGAGTTGCTTCTTTGTATAGCATGTTTGAGTCCAGTGAATAATTTTGCATCTTTTGACAAAGAAAAAATTGTTCGTTTAGCCCAACTTTATCCTCAAGATTTTGATCGTATGGACCTCATGAATCTTCTAATTCAACTTGATAATTACATTCAAGATATGAAGATGCATAGTGAGTTTTCATCATTGAGAGGAATCAGTGATCTTGCAAAAGAGTTAGTGAAGACTGGGAGGTGTGAAAGCTATATGTTAGTGTATAAGCTTCTTACATTGGCTTTGGTGTTACCGGTTGCAACCGCTTCGGTGGAGAGAGCTTTTTCTGCTATGAAGATTGTGAAAACACCATTGCGTAATAAAATGGGAGATCAATGGTTGAGTGATAGCATGGTTGTTTACATTGAGAGAGATGTATTTGCTTTTATTGATAATGAGCCTATTATGCGACGTTTTCATGACATGAAACCTCGTCGACAACAATTGTAATTTGTTTTTATTGATTAATTATGGAAGACATTATTATATACAAAGATTTAGTTGTTGCTTTTTTTTTTAACCTTGCACTGTTTTAAATTCGCCCCTCCCCCCGAGAAATCCTGGCTTCGCCACTGAGGACAAGGATTGTCTGTCCTCCATTTCCGATGCCTCTGTTTGTTTGGTCACAGTTAAGTTACGTCAACATTTTATATTATTATTTATTTTTATCTTATTATATTTTAAAAAATAATAATATAAAATATTAACGTGGCTTAACCATGACCACACAAAATAAGAAGGCACAAAAAAAGCACCGGAAATGAAAATGGAGGACAGACAATCCTTATCCTGCAGTAAAAGCCCAAAGCGCGTCAAACTGTTGTCTGCTTGCTTTGTGGCTCTTGTAGTATTTTACGACAAACAAACCAGCATGAAAATACAAATTTTGAATAAAAACTATTTTGTCACCGGTCATTGTCATCCATATAAAACCCAGCAAAAATTAAAAATTATGTACTCTTAGAGAAAAAAAGATAAGAGATAGAAGCTGCAACGTGCAACTTTTCTGAAAAGCATAAAAGTTGTGAAGCAAGCAATCGGAGGCATTTGGTTTGGTCTGCAAGACAAGTGAAAAAAAAGACAAACATGCAAAGTAAAGCAAGAATCCATAAATCTGTAACTCCACCGTCCATTTCTTTTCTGTTTTGTCTTCTTCGAAATTCTATTATGCTTCGCTGTATATTTTATATGTTTAAATTTTTAGTCGTTAAGTATTTAATAATTGTATTTTTTATCAAAGATTTAACGGTTAAAAATTATAATGAATAAAATACCCCGAAACAAGCTAAAAATCCCCTTCTCTTCGTTTCATTCCTACATCAAAATTTTCACCTCTGTGAAAAACTTCCTCAGTTTCATAATTGCTTGTTTTTCCAACAAAAAAAGGGGATCATCCGCACATTGATCCTCCTTCCCCACTTTGTGTTTGCCAATTCTATCCACCACAAAACCCTATTTTTCTCTCTAGAAAGCAGAAACAAAATTAACAGAAAAAGAAATTAACAAAAAATTGTTCCTTAAGTATCTCCACCTTAAAAGAAGCTTGCAATCTTGAGAACCCATGTGTTCCCTCTTCAATAATCTGCACAGGATAACATATTCCAACCATGGCAGATTAGAATTCAGAATCCTAAATTAAAAAAAAAAAAAAAAAGATAAATAAACAACTGAAAACACAAATGCATATCTCCATGTTCATGGATGTGTAAAATGCAATACATACCATCATGCTTCTTCATCAAATTTCTGGCAAACAACAAAAATATGACTAGGAATCCAACTCCTGCTGCTCCTCCTAAAATTATAGCCACTGTCTTCCCTGTATTTCCTGACCCTAAGATCAATCAACCACAATCCAAAAAAAATCAGATTAAATACTACTAATATACACGTATAAGAAATCAAATCATTCCCCCTCTGCACCCGATTTCGAATTCCCCTCTCACTCTCCCTAAATTAGATTCAAACAAAACAAAAAATAAAATAAAAACCCTCTTTGAAACAATCTAACAAGAAATTGGACAAATTGTAAAAGATATAAGAACTATCTTTAACCCCAAAATCAAAATTTCAGAATGTAACTTCCATTTTTTACCTGATGAAGATGAAGAGGATGATGAGGAAGAAGAGGATGATCTCCTGGGAACCCCATTAGGGTAATAACTATAGCTGAGAAAGCACTTATGGAGATAGACTTGGCCAGAAATTGCACTCCCACATTCAACCTGAGCTCTCTGCACCCCACTCTTCATACACTCCCCACAATCTGAGTCCCCAACATCTCCCTGGCACTGCCCCAAAACATAAACCTGTTGATAGTTTGTGGTGTAAAATCCATGGCCACTCACAACCCCATTCTCCAAAACACTAAAGGCAGTGTCCCTCCTCTCCTCAAACCCTGACCCTGCCACATTAGTCCCCCCACAGGTTTTGTACAGCATTTCCATGCCTGAAATTTGGGCAAAACCTGAGATTTCATAGAGTATGTAGCACCCAATGAGCTGAACCCTAGCAGCAATGGTTTTGCCGCAGAGATTGTCAGACATTTGGGGCAATTTGCTCACACAGGTGTAGCAGTCAGAGTTGCTGAGATCACCTCTGCATTGGAAGAGCCCTGAGATGGTGGTTTGGCCACTGCCTGTGTTGGTCTTGAAGAACTTGGCCTTGGAGGACTGCTGCACCAGGGACCCAAAGAGGGCTGAGAGGGCTTGGGAGTAGACCCCTGTTGGATCAGAAAATGTCTGCTTTGCACAGCCCTTGTAAACCAAGGAGGTGATGTCACTGGCAGATTGAGCAACTGGGATGAGCTCAAAACTGATGAGAAAGAAGAACAGAAGCAGATAGAGGGAGAAATTGGAAACAGGGTTAGAGAGAAAACCCATTTGCTGTTTTCAGTTTTTGGATCAAATCATGTCAGTTCTTGGAGTTCCTGAGATGGGTTTTTTAAAACTTTGAGAAAAACCCAACTGGATAGAGTAAAGATTGAAGCGTTTTTTGCTTGAAACTGTAATTTTTCTGCAGAAAAAAAAAAGGGTTTTTATTTTAGTGAGGTTTGGTATTTGGGTTTCTGGATTGGAAGAAGTGGTGCATCATTTTTTTTATTTTTTTTATTTTTTTTACAGCTTGGCGCAGGAGGTACAATTGTATAATTGGAATTCGGATCATCGCCGGATGCTTTTTATAAAGATTTTAGAAATTCGTGAATCGTGTTCGTTCAATGTACATGGTGCGGTCAGAAATTATTTTAAATATTTTTATTTGAAATTAAACATAAATACTATTTGATAAAAAATAAACGTACAATATATAACAAACAGATAAAATTCACGAATTCCTAAAATTCTCGTAAAAAGATTCGGAGAGCATCTGTTGGGTATAATTGAATTGACAGTAGAGTAATAAATAAATTAAAACTATGGGAAGGATACACTGTTATCTTTAGTTTAAGGAGTATTTAAATGTTTGAAGAGAATGGGAACAAAATGGTATAAATTAAAGTAACGATCTCGAAAGGAGAATAAGTGTTCCCTCTTTTGTTTTAAGAAAGAAAGTTTTCGGTTTGACTGAGGAGTGCATTATATGTCTTGAGTTAATTGAAGAAGTACTTTCTCAAAAAATTGAAGAAGTAAGGTAGATTATTTGAATTTAATAAGAGTTTTCATCGGCTTTTTCTTTTTGTATAAGGTAGATCGTTGGGTCCAAGAAATTGGTGGTCCTTATTTTATGTTTTGAATGTTGGGAGCCTGAACACAATGCTTCATGATATCTGGAAAAGAGCTTTGTTAATGTGGAGGCTAAACCTCTTGGGGCCAACTTACCGAAAAGTATTAAATCATGAGAATTGATAAATGCTTACTCTCTTCTTTCCTATTCTCTTATACACTCTTAATTAATCATGGTCGTTATTTATATTTAATCTTATTGACACTCTTATTTAATCATGGTCGTTATTTAGATTTAATTTTATTCAATTTGATAATTAAATATAAAAAAGAGTGTATGAGAGAAGAAGAGTATGTGATTTTATTTTCCTTGGATATTTTTTTATTTATTTTTATTATTATACAAGGACAGATTGATGAAGGGAGGGAATCAAACTTTGAACTTTGAGGGTAAAGATGAATATTCTTAACCGATTTTACAAGGAAAATCCTTGCTTAACAAGTACTTTGTGATAAATGAGGATTGATTTTGTCCAAATCTCAAAAATCCCTAATTAACAATTATCAGAAGATAAAGTTAATAGGATATGATACAAAATTAGGATGATCACTAATATCACGTTTTAGTGGTATACATCTTTATTTATTGGTGAGTGATTTTATATTCGATTCTCGTAGATAGCAAGTTCATTACCAAATTATTATAACTGAATGATAAGTGTTGCCCTAAATTTTACTTGTTTGAGAGTGGAATGAGATGTGTAAATATACACATAACATAACACAAGAATTTTCTAGCATTGATTTCATGTCAGGTATTTTACATGCTTGTTTTAAATCAATAGATCAAAACTTAGGGTGTTATATGAAATAACTCAAAATAAAATTCTTTATGCACCAATAAATTCTCTTGTATTGTTTGATTGTTTAGATAACTTTATTTGAAAGTGAACATAATTTGGGTTTGATTTTAGTAATATGAGCCCTTTCATTTTTTTAGTCGTTGTTGAAAAATCATCCGTAAAAAAAAATTGGTCAAATTCGAAATTAGCAAGACAACTGGATTTGATTAATTGTTGTACACTAAAAGGATAACACTTTATCTGTCATCATTGCATTCCAAGCCTGAACATTCCTCACAGGTGTTCCATCAAAGGGCTCTCGGGCATCAACGACATGTCCTACACTAGAAAACTCTGAAATCATTATAGTCCAAGATGCCAAATCTCGAATGCTCATTTGTTTAAAATACTTTTCAGCCAAATCAAGCTCTCCATATTCCCAAGGTCCCCAACCACCAAGTTCCAAGAAACCACATCTTTCAACGGCATCCCATCGAACACTCGTACCTCTTCACCAATCCTCCCAAGAAACCATTGAATTCCAAGTAACAACAGTTCTGAAATTCGTCCTCTCAAAGACTTTTTTTCGCACCATCCACATCCCCACACTGCATCAACCCAGCAATCACTGTGTTGTTTGAGAAGACATTGCGATCAATCGACCGATCAAATAAATAACCGCATCTTGGAACTGCCCATTTTGAAAGTAGTCTTTTAAAGACCGAAACCATCAAACCTTACCAACAAATTTATGCTATGCATGGGCATTAAATGAGCATGCATAAACCCTAATAATTTACAAAAAATGTTCGTATTTTGCTTGAGCGGCAGAGCACAATTATATCACTGCTTGAGAGACATAGCACAATTATAGAATCTACCGCTTGAACAGCAGAATTCAGTTATATCATTGCTTGAGCAGCAGAAGCTCTAACCTGAATTTGCAACCATGTTCTACAGTGGCTGAATCGGTTCTTAGGGCAATGATTAGTCTTCTCTTCTCTTGTGATCACTTTAGTATTCTCTGGTTATCAATGGGACAAACCAAAACAGCATGGAACAAGGATTAATCACCGAAAAGAGGGACCAAGCATTTCTATATATATACCTGCTTCCTCCCATTAAGTGAGCAGTTGCAGTTAGTTATCATAGGAACTCTAACTGCATCATTTAAATTCAAATTGGTTCCTTATATTTCCCTCCAAATGGTTGTTATCCGGTTACAACCCTAATTAAGTCTTACTTTATACATAGCTCATATTACTTGTGTTTTTGCATGACTTGGTGTTTGATCTTGCTCACCAAGTAAACCTTACATGCCACGAATCATGGCATTCCAGGTGACGGTGTTTATTTTATTTTTTTATTTTTTGAGGCATTTTGTCGAACCGCTTCTGGGCTTCTTCGACAGAGCCATCCCTCAATGAAGTTGAGATTTTGGAGTTGAGGGGTTTGAGATTGGTGGATGGCATTGCAATTTGGTTTTTTGAAAGGGATTTTGCGGTTGCCGCCGCTGTGCAGAGTGATGCGAGTCGTAGATAGAGGTTTCGCCTGAGCATACTCCATTTACTTTGACTTTAACGGACTACTACTCGGGAACTCAAATAAGCAAGAACATGAACCCAGGCTTGACCTGTAATCACTTGGGCCTTGTTGACCCGTGATCATTTTTGGTTTAATCTTTACACTCTTGATGGACACTATGGGATGGGCACGGGCCGGTTCGGCCCGCTTTCACTCTAGAACTTGTATGAGAATTGAGAAATTTCAATGGTTTGATTCGGTATGATTTCGCTCAAATTTATTACTAAAACGGTCAGGTTCAGTTCACGACGATTTCGGTCGATTCATACCAGTTTACGGTTATAACCAAAATTATATATATATATTTTTTTTAATCTTTTACTTTTCCGGTTTTTATGCCCACCCTAGTTTTACTTCACCCCAATAACAAGCTAGAGCATGTCATACATACACAAATCTATGCCAGCAAGAAATATAAATTTAACTAATGACTAACAATACTACATCCTGCAACATCTCTTAAATAAAATAAAATGAATTCTAATATTGGTAAAGCATTAGAAAAATCAACAAGAGCTTATAAGAAAGAAAATCCATGTTTGGAATATTATGAGATGGAGGCTACGTATTGAAATAATGGATGAGGAGAAGAATTGAAGAAAAAACGAAGAAGAGAAGAAGTGAAGAAAATGGGAAAGTGGTGCGGCGCAAAAGAAGAATAGAGGGAGAGATGAGAAGAAAAAACTTAATACCAGCTTTAAAACATTAGGATTTAGTTATGGCTTTAGGCTTTAGGATTTAGTTATGGCTTTAGTACCATGATTGACTTTTTAGTGTAAAAATGTGATTTTTCATTAAAGTGAACAATACCAGGTGTTTTTCGTTAAAGTTCCCATTGATTAACCCCTTATTCAAATTTACACCAAATTTTATGAACGTTTTCCTTCGGCCAAGCTTACACGCAGTGCTCTTCCTTCTAGTTCCTGATGAGAATCCAAGAAATTAAACACAAGTATTAGTAGCCTACCCAAAAGTTGGACATAATGTACCTACTGCTACAGAGAATGCCTGCATGAATGAGTCATTCATCCTTACAAGCAAATTGCAATTTGACATGTCCGCTACTTCTTCCTTTTTCTGTCTATTGGAGAAATGTTTGTCTGGGATGGTAACAGGCTACGTTGTGTTATAAGTCAACACAAACAGTCTCTCCTTGTAAACAAGCACATGTCAAATTGTAATTTGTCCAACCCAATATGTAAAAGCGGGAATGACTTGGCCATCCATAGATGGATCTAAGAATGTGAGGAGATGGATTAGAAGAGTAGCATACAAATCCATTGAGAGATTCTAAGGCAGCGTCCATTTCTGATTTTGTTGAGTAGCATACGTATCCATAGCCACGGGACATTCCTGTGTCGCCATCGTATAGAACCCTAGCTCCAACCACGGTTCCATGTTCTTTGAAAGCTTTTGTCAAACTCTCGGATGTGGCTGACCAGGATAAATTCCCAACGAAAAGCTAGTCCGAAAGGTTCACCCTCAAGGTTCGCCCAGCAAATTCCTGAAATGTTGTAATAAGGTCTGAGTAATGCTATTATATGTACCCACGGACATATAATTCAAGTTAATTCACGTGACGGACCTATTTTCTATTGCTACGAGAGATGGGACGAGTAAATGCGGAATTTGGAGGAAGGAGTGAAGTTTTCTTTATCATTGATGTTTGAAATCAGAAGGAGAGAGTCTTACGCATCCGTCAAGATTTTCGATGACCGCGTTACAATCTTCAATAGGGCTCATTGTCACAAATGCAAATCCTCTGCTTTTTCCAGTGTCCCTATGATGCAGAACCTGTATACGATTCATTGGTAAAAAATTGCACAACTGAAACTTTTACCAAAACAAGGTGACAGTTTTGCTAGTTGGTGAAGATTTAAGCATAAGGACCAACACAAGTTTTTTGAAGAGGTTTACAATATCTGTTTCTAGTTGGACAAACATGGCATTATCTCGCTGGGTTTTGTAACATCTACTTAATCTAATGAACTGCGTTTAATCCTTATCCTCAGAGAAATCGTGCACTCGTTGATCTAGCATCTGCAAAAGCTTTGTGTTCACAGCAACCTCCTCCTCACCTGAAACTTCACCAGCTGCCGCCTTTCCTCCTCCTCCTAATTCACTTAGCCAATGCGAACTTTAACGAAAAACACCTGGTAATGTTCACTTTAACGAAAAACCACATTTTTACACTAAAAAGTCAATCCTGGTACTATTCACTTTACCCTTTATTTTGTCCTTATCATTAAAACTCAAAGTTTTCAAGCCATTTTCAGTAATTTAGTTTCAAAGTAAAACTAATGAAAATGACTTGAAAATTTTGAGTTTTAATGATAAGGATAAAATAAAGGGTAAAGTGAATAGTACCATGATTGACTTTTTAGTGTAAAAATGTGGTTTTTCGTTAAAGTGAATAGTACCAGGTGCTTTTCGTTAAAGTTCCCTTATTTTGTCCTTATCATTAAAACTCAAAGTTTTCAAACCTTTTTCATTAGTTTTCCTTTAATTAATTGGAACATGTAAATTAGCTCAGGTATATGATTCATATGCAATCACATAAACGATTTAATTGAGACTTCCCTTTTCATTTCTTGCTGCATTCTGTAACTCAATTTTTTGTTTCACAACTCTCTGAGCAGATATTCTTTGTGGTACGATTATTTTTGCCATTTATAGATATACATCTCATTCATCCATACTTTAATATTGACGGATAAAAAAGATGCATTGATTTTGAAATAACGAGTTTCTAGTCATTTGAGTTCAAATTTAACCATAAAAAATAGCATGATTGGATGTACTTTAACGCACTAAATGTCTCACTATAAAATGTATTTTCATTTAGTAATCCAATATTGCTAGATTGTCAATTAGAGTCATGCATTTAATTAAGAATAAACAAGACTTTACATTATCAATAAACCAAATTCATGACCTAGTAATGTTCAATAGATTGTTATTTGTCATAACGTGTTGCTAAATTGTCAACTTGATTACTACATTCACATAAGAATTTATATGATAAATGAATCAAATTGACAATGTAGCACAATAATATTTTATTTCAAATTGTCTCATATCGACTATAATAATTGATATGTTATATCGTTCGATTATCAATTAGGGATAAACATTTACAAGACTACTTGCTAGTTACTTTACCTTTTGTACATGAGCTTGCTATTCCCCTATAGAAAACTATGAAGTCACACCGGTTAAAAATATATCAAAACTTTAGACTGTTTATCATGTAATACTCAACATATCTATAGTGAGATAAATTCTGTTGCTGATGATTTGGCCAACTTGAGCCTCTTTCATCCTCTAGATCTTGCCTATTATGAGCAAACTCCATCTTCTTATTAACAGTTATTAATTTATCATTATTCGATATCTTGAAATTTATTTACTTGGTAACATTATTTTGTAATTTCTCTTTTGTCGTGTTATTAGCCCCATTGTTAAACAGAAATAAAAAAAAGGAAAACTAATGAAAAGGGCTTGAAAACTTTGAGTTTTAATGATAAGGACAAAATAAAGGGTAAAGTGAATAGTACCAGGATTGACTTTTTAGTGTAAAAATGTGGTTTTTCGTTAAAGTAAACAGTACCGGGTGCTTTTCGTTAAAGTTCCCATAAAAAAAGACAAAACCTAAGCAATACAACAACAACAACAACAAAGCCTTTTCCCACTAAGTGGGGTCGGCTATATGAATCCTAGAACGCCATTGCGCTCGGTTTTGTGTCATGTCCTCCGTTAGATCCAAGTACTCTAAGTCTTTTCTTAGAGTCTCTTCCAAAGTTTTCCTAGGTCTTCCTCTACCCCTTCGGCCCTGAACCTCTGTCCCGTAGTCACATCTTCGAACCGGAGCGTCAGTCGGCCTTCTTTGCACATGTCCAAATCACCGGAGCCAATTTTCTCTCATCTTTCCTACAATTTCGGCTACTCCTACTTTACCTCGGATATCCTCATTCCCAATCTTATCCTTTCTCGTGTGCCCACACATCCCACGAAGCATCCTCATCTCCGCTACACCCATTTTGTGTACGTGTTGATGCTTCACCACCCAACATTCTGTGCCATACAACATCGCTGGCCTTATTGCCGTCCTATAAAATTTTCCCTTGAGCTTCAGTGGCCTACGACGGTCACACAACACGCCGGATGCACTCTTTCCATCCAGCTCGTATTCTATGGTTGAGATCTCCATCTAATTCTCCGTTCTCTTGCAAGATAAATCCTAGGTAGCGAAAACGGTCACTTTTTGTGATCTTCGCTAGATTGCTCCGGTCATTAGTGTGGATAAGTATATAAATGGATAGAGATAGGAAAGCAAACACAAGATGTACGTGGTTCACCCAGATTGGCTACGTCCACGGAATAGAAGAGTTCTCATTAATTGTGAAGGGTTTACACAAGTACATAGGTTCAAGCTCTCCTTTAGTGAGTACAAGTGAATGATTTAGTACAAATGACATTAGGAAATATTGTGGGAGAATGATCTCGTAATCATGAAACTTCTAAGTATCGGAGTGTGGTGTCGTCTTGACTTGCCTTATCTGTCTCATAGGTAGATGTGGCATCTTCTCTGGAAGTACTCTTCCTCCATCCAGGGGTGGTATCTTTAACTGGTGGAGATGCACAAGGTAATGTATCAATTTCACTTGAAGCTTACTTGTAGTTTCAGGCTTGGTCAAGCGCGATACAAACCATGTAGGAGGAGTCCCCCAAGTCGCCGAGCTAGGGGGTCTGCTGAAAGAGGTGACAGACAAGGTAAGCAATCAGAGCTCAGACTGATTGTTCACCTTCTCCCCATCTTGCAGCAGCATGAAGGATAAAGAGAAGAAAAATGAGAAGAGATGATATGAGATACTTTTGCTTTTGAAGAAGTAACTTTCCACATGCTTATTCTTGAACTGAGCTGGAGGGTTTTCTGGTTTCCTCCAGAGTATAAGGCCGACTGAAGAATTTGAGGGTCAAAACAAGTCCATCAAATCTAGAGTACGTTCCACCCTGCTGATATGGGATACTTTTGCTTTTGAAAGAGTAATGGATGTATCGGCACGTGTGCTGTTACGCTTGTCTCCACATGCTTCCTTGTATCCTTCGCACTTGCCCTATCTGTTGCTCAAGCAGATGCGGAATCTTCCCTGGAAACATAAGATGTTGAAGATGAGTACTCGAGAGCAATGCCAGGTAAGTAATCAGGTAAGGGGTTCCAGGCAGTCAGTTCCTGGCTGGAAGCTTGATTCCAAGTGCTGACTGATTGCTCTCTTTCTCCTTGTCTTGCAGGTAAAAACAAGGCCAAAAGAAAAGACAGGGAAAAAGCATGATATGGGATACTCTTGCTTTTAACCCTGATGATATGAGATATTCTTGCTCTAGTATAGCTTGTTTGCAGTGGTATTATCGGGGGGAAAGAAAGCTGAATATTTCGAAAGGCTTCGTTGGGAGTGCCCTCTCAGATGTGATGAAGGGTTGAGCATTTTTGCAGGTCTGCCTGTCCGTTGGGGATGGAGGTCGACATATATAGGAGTCTCCCTAACAACAAGTAGTAATGCTATTCCTTTATCCTGCTTGGTCATAGCACGGTAGTGGGAGCTGCCAGTTTCACATGTTTTAACTCTGTCAGAGCACTTTGAAAAAGTGGTCTGTGGTATCTGGCTCTCGAGATTCGGAGAATGATGCCTCTTCGATTTTTGAGAAAGCAATCATGCTGGGGGTCTGACTCTCGAGATTCGGAGAGCAGTGTCTCTTCGATTTTTGAGGAAGTAATCATGTTGGGAGTCTGGCTCTCGAGATTCGGAGGGCGGTGCCTCTTCGATTTTGGAGCAAGCAATCTTGTTGGGAGTGTTGTCTCGAATGTGAGTAAAGGTTGGGCATGTTTGCTAGTCTACCTTGCCACGAAGCACTAAGGTTGACACACAGGGACTTTCCAATTATCCAGCAATGGTACTGTTCATTTACCCTCTCTTCGATTTTGAGAAAGTAGTCATGTTGGGAGTCTGGCTCTCGAGATTCGGAGGACGGTGCCTCTTCGATTTTGGAGCAAGCAATCTTGTTGGGAGTGTTTTCTCGAATGTGAGTAAAGGTTGGGCATGTTTGCTAGTCTACCTTGCCACGAAGCACAGAGGTTGACACACATGGACTTTCCAATTATCCAGTAGTGGTACTGTTCCTTTACCCTTGTGGGTAATAATATGGTAGCTAGACCTTCAAAATTTATGTGTCTAAACTTTATTAGTGCTATTTCTTTGCTATTCTTTTACCTTTCTTGGTCAGAGCGATGTAGTGGGAGCTGCAAGCTTCACGTGCTCAACTTTGGCAGAAAACTTTGGCAAAGTTATCTGTGGTACCCATGAGCTATTGTTGCGTGTGGGAAGTGGGTGATTGAACAGTAAGATTCATGTGTTTTCTACTTCACCAGAAGTCTTCGACAGAATGCCCTTAATTTCTGCAAAGCTGAGTGTGCGTGTGACAGGTGCTAACAAGGCTAGAAAAGTAGGTGCCTCTTCGATTTCTGAGATCGGCCCTCGTGGTCTCTGAGCAGCCCAGCTTTTGAGAAAGCGAGCGCCTCTTCGATTGATTCGGAGAACGATGCCTCATCAATTTTTGAGAAAGCAATCATGCTGAGGGTCTGGCTCTCGAGATTCGGGGAGCAGTGTCTCTTCGATTTTTGAGAAAGTAATCATGTTGGGAGTCTGGCTCTCGAGATTCGGAGGGCGGTGCCTCTTCGATTTTGGAGCAAGCAATCTTGTTGGGAGTGTTTTCTCGAATGTGAGTAAAGGTTGGGCATGTTTGCTAGTCTACCTTGCCACGAAGCACAGAGGTTGACACACAGGGACTTTCCAATTATCCAGCAATGGTACTGTTCCTTTACCCTCTCTTCGATTTTTAAGAAAGTAGTCATGTTGGGAGTCTGGCTCTTGAGATTCGGAGGACGGTGCCTCTTCGATTTTGGAGCAAGCAATCTTATTGGGAGTGTTTTCTCGAATGTGAGTAAAGGTTGGGCATGTTTGCTAGTCTACCTTGCCACGAAGCACAGAGGTTGACACACAGGGACTTTCCAATTATCCAGCAGTGGTACTGTTCCTTTACCCTTGTGGGTAATAATATGGTAGCTAGACCTTCAAAATTTATGGGTCTAAACTTTGTTAGTGCTGTTTTTTTGCTATTCTTTTACCCTTCTTGGTCAGAGCGATGTAGTGGGAGCTGCAAGCTTCACGTGCTCAACTTTGGCAGAGAACTTTGGCAAAGTTATCTGTGGTACCCATGAGCTATTGTTGCGTGTGGGAAGTGGGTGATTGAACAGTAAGATTCATGTGTTTTCTACTTCCCTAGAAGTCTTTGACAGAATGCCCATAATTTCCGCAAAGCTGAGTATGCGTGTGACAGGTGCTGACAAGGCTGGAAAAGTAGGTGCCTCTTCGATTTTTGAGATCGGCCCTCGTGGTCTCTGGGGAGCCCAGCTTTTGAGAAAGCGAGCGCCTCTTTGATTTCTGAGATCGGCCTTCGTGGTCTTTGAGCAGCCCAACTTTTGAGAAAGCAAACGCCTCTTCGATTTCTGAGATCAACCCTCGTGATCTCTAAGCAGCCCAGCTTTTGAGAAAGCAAACGCCTCTTCGATTTCTGAGCAGGCGCCTCTTCGATTTATGAAGCTCCGTCGAGTGCAGATTTTTATAGGGGCTGGCATTAAGTTCCAAAGCACACTTGAATCTCCACCAGTAGAAGCTTCATTCTTGCACTTCTAAGATCTTGATTTGTCCGACCTCTTCTCTCTTCAACACCTTTGAAAATGTCTGGCCCCTCCGACCGTCGTTTTGACTTGAACCTTGTTGAAGAGGCAGCCCCGCCTTCTCCAGACAACATATGGCGCCCATCCTTCGTCTCCCCTACTGGTCCTCTTACCGTTGGGGATTCCGTGATGAAGAATGATATGACCGCTGCGGTGGTGGCCAGGAACCTTCTCACTCCCAAAGATAACAGACTACTTTCCAAACGGTCTGATGAGTTAGCTGTTAAGGATTCGCTGGCTCTCAGTGTTCAGTGTGCAGGTTCTATGTCTAATATGGCCCAACGCCTATTTGCTCGAACCCGCCAAGTTGAATCATTGGCGGCTGAAGTGATGAGTCTCAAACAGGAGATTAGGGGGCTCAAGCATGAGAATAAACAGTTGCACCGGCTCGCACATGACTATGCTACAAACATGAAGAGGAAGCTTGACCAGATGAAGGAAACTGATGGTCAGGTTTTACTTGATCATCAGAGATTTGTGGGTTTGTTCCAAAGGCATTTATTGCCTTCGTCTTCTGGGGCTGTACCGCGTAATGAAGCTCCAAATGATCAACCTCTGATGCCTCCTCCTTCTAGGGTTCTGTCCAGTACTGAGGCTCCAAATGATCCCCCTCCGGTGCCTTCTCTTTCTGGGGCTCTACCGACTGCTGAGACTTCTCCTAAGCAACCTTTGTGAAGGCTCCCTCTTGTGTGTTTATTTTGACTCATGTATATGTACATATTTGTAGCTTATCGGGGATATCAATAAATAAGCTTTCCTTCATTTCAACGTATTGTGTTAAATACACCAAAGTCTTCTTCGCTAAGTTCCTTGAATTTTCTTTTGTTGAAGCTTGTATGTTGAAGCTTTCTGAGTGGAGCATGTAGGTTGGGGTAGTGTTCCCTTAATTTCCCGAGTGAGGAAAACTTCTCGGTTGGAGACTTGGAAAATCCAAGTCACTGAGTGGGATCGGCTATATGAATCTTAGAACGCCATTGTGCTCGATCCTGTGTCATGTCCTTCGTTAGATCCAAGTACTCTAAGTCTTTTCTTAGAGTCTCTTCCAAAGTTTTCCTAGGTCTTCCTCTACCCCTTCGGCCCTGAACCTCTGTCCCATAGTCGCATCTTCTAATCGGAGCGTCAGTAGGCCTTCTTTGCACATGTCCAAACCACCGTAACCGATTTTCTCTCATCTTTCCTTCAATTTCGGCTACTCCTACTTTACCCCGGATATCCTCATTCCTAATCTTATCCTTTCTCGTGTGCCCACACATCCAACGAAGCATCCTCATCTCCGCTACACCCATTTTGTGTACGTGTTGATGTTTCACCGCCCAACATTCTGTGCCATACAGCATCGCCGGCCTTATTGCCGTCTTATAAAATTTTCCCTTGAGCTTCAGTGGCATACGGCGGTCACACAACACGCCGGATGCACTCTTCCACTTCATCCATCCAGCTTGTATTCTATGGTTAAGATCTCCATCTAATTCTCCGTTCTTTTGCAAGATAGATCCTAGGTAACGAAAACGGTCGCTCTTTGGTATTTCTTGATCTCCGATCCTCACCCCTAACTCGTTTTGGCCTCCATTTGCACTGAACTTGCACTCCATATATTCTGTCTTTGATCGGCTTAGGCGAAGACCTTTAGATTCCAACACTTCTCTCCAAAGGTTAAGCTTTGCATTTACCCCTTCCTGAGTTTCATCTATCAACACTATATCGTCTGCGAAAAGCATACACCAAGGAATATCATCTTGAATATGTCCTTTTAACTCATCCATTACCAACGCAAAAAGGTAAGGACTTAAGGATGAGCCTTGATGTAATCCCACAGTTATGGGAAAGCTTTCGGTTTGTCCTTCATAAGTTCTTACGGCAGTCTTTGCTCCTTCATACATATCCTTTATAGCTTGGATATATGCTACTCGTACTCCTTTCTTCTCTAAAATCCTCCAAAGAATGTCTCTTGGGACCCTATCATACGTTTTTTCCAAATCTATAAAGACCATGTGTAAATCCTTTTTCCCATCTCTATATCTTTCCATCAATCTTCGTAAGAGATAGATTGCCTCCATGGTTGAGCGCCCTGGCATGAACCCGAATTGGTTGTCCGAAACCCGTGTCTCTTGCCTCAATCTATGCTCAATGACTCTCTCCCAGAGCTTCATTGTATGACTCATTAGCTTAATACCCCTATAGTTCATGCAATTTTGTACGTCGCCCTTATTCTTGTAGATAGGCACCAAAGTGCTCGTTCGCCACTCATTTGGCATCTTCTTCGTTTTCAAAATCCTATTGAAAAGGTCAGTGAGCCATGTTATACCTGTCTCTCCCAAAAGTTTCCACACTTCGATTGGTATATCGTCTGGGCCTATTGCTTTTTTATGCTTCATCTTCTTCAAAGCTACAACCACTTATTCCTTCCGGATTCGACGATAAAAAGAGTAGTTTCTACACTCTTCTGAGTTACTCAACTCCCCTAAAGAAGCACTCATTTCATGTCCTTCATTGAAAAGATTATGAAAATAACCTCTCCATCTGTCTTTAACCGCGTTCTCTGTAGCAAGAACCTTTCCATCCTCATCCTTGATGCACCTCACTTGGTTTAGGTCCCTTGTCTTCTTTTCCCTTGCTCTAGATAGTTTATAGATATCCAACTCTCCTTCTTTGGTATCTAGTCGTTTATACATATCGTCGTAAGCCGCTAACTTAGCTTCTCTGACAGCTTTCTTCGCCTCTTGCTTCGCTTTTCTATACCTTTCACCATTTTCATCGGTCCTCTCCTTGTATAAGGCTTTACAACATTCCTTCTTAGCCTTCACCTTTGTTTGTACCTCCTCATTCCACCACCAAGATTCCTTTTGGTGTGGGGCAAAGCCCTTGGACTCTCCTAATACCTCTTTTGCTACTTTTCGGATACAACTAGCCATGGAATCCCACATTTGGCTAGCTTCCCCCTCTCTATCCCACACACATTGGGTGATTACCTTCTCTTTGAAAATGGCTTGTTTTTCTTCTTTTAGATTCCACCATCTAGTCCTTGGGCACTTCCAAGTCTTGTTCTTTTGTCTTACTCTTTTAATATGTACATCCATCACCAACAAGCGATGTTGATTAGCCACGCTCTCTCCTGGTATAACTTTGCAATCCTTACAAGTTATACGATCCCCTTTCCTCATTAGAAGAAAATCTATTTGTGTTTTTGACGACCCACTCTTGTAGGTGATCACATGTTCTTCTTTCTTCTTAAAGAAGGTGTTGGCTAAGAAGAGATCATATGCCATTGCAAAATCCAAGATAGCTTCCCCATCCTCGTTTCTCTCCCCAAAACCATGGCCACCATGAAAACCTCCATAGTTGCCTGTCTCCCTGCCCACGTGTCCATTTAAATCTCCTCCTATAAATAACTTCTCCGTCTGAGCAATTCCTTGCACCAAGTCTCCAAGATCTTCCCAAAATTTCTCCTTCGAACTCGTATCCAACCCTACTTGAGGTGCGTACGCACTAATCACATTGATAAGTTCTTGTCCTATTACAATCTTGATTGCCATGATTCTATCTCCTACCCTCTTGACATCTACAACATCTTGTACCAAGGTCTTGTCCACGATGATGCCAACACCGTTTCTCGTTCTATTTGTGCCCGAATACCAAAGTTTAAACCCTGAGTTTTCTAGATCCTTTGCCTTACTACCAACCCACTTAGTTTCTTGTAGGCACATAATATTTATCCTTCTCCTCACCATAACTTCCACTACTTCCATAGATTTTCCCGTTAAGGTTCCTATATTCCACGTTCCTAAACGCATTTTGCTCTCTTGAACTCTACCCTTCTGTCCTAGCTTCTTCACCCTCCCCCGTCTAATAGGATCAAAGTACTTCTTTTGTGTGTCCCGGGTAAAGTTGATAGGAGCATATGCTCCCAAACAACTTTGAGTGGAGTCGTTCGAAAAGAAGTTTCTATGGCCCCCTTGCTCATTTAACACTGCATCCGGGTGCCGATGGAGATACAGCGACCCTTGCTCACTTATCACTGTGCTCAGGCCACACAGCGCGCCATTTACGGGTGACGCCCTAGCTTTAGCACGATTTTGTTCTGGATTCATTTTCATAAGGATTCGACGTGATCATGGAGTGCCGGCTGTCGACTACCTGACGCCCTCCCCCTCCTCCTTTATCCGGGCTTGGGACCGGCCATGTAAGACATAGGCGGAGTTACAAAACCTAAGCAATAAACAAATTAAAAAAATTCAAACTTTTCCCTTTCTAAATATTTCTTTCTTTCTAAAAAGGTAAAAATGGACTTTCCTTTTTCTCATACAAAAAGAGGACATGGCAAATATGTCACAGGCGCAAGTTAGCAAGAGTATCAAAAGGGGAGGTCGTGCGCCGCGTGGGGTGAGTGTCACCAATTTCTGTGGTGACGTCTTCCAACAAAAGCCGCAAAACGCAGTGAGTGAAGAAGATCGACCCCTCTCTCTCCCCCAAATCTATCTCAAGGTCTCCTTCTCCCTCCCTCCCTCTCTCTCCTCATTCTCACTTTCTCTCTCTAAATCTAAAGCCTCCACCTTTTCACAGATCCCTCTCTCTCTCTCTCTGTAAATATCTGTGCGTTTATGCCATTTGTGTATAAATCTTATCTTTTGGGGTTTCGGTGCAGATTTGAGGGGGCGTTTGCAGATCCAGAGTTTTTGGTTTTGCTGTTTTAGGGTTTTAGAGGTTTCGAAATATGGCCACCCCCTACGCCTTTCCCGTCACTGCTGCTCAGGTTCTCTCTCTCACTCTCTCTCTTCTCTCTCTGTTATTCTCTCTTGCTCTGCCGCCGCTGAGGGTGAAATCGCCGTCGTGCTTGTGGTGGTGTAGGTTGGGACGTACTTTGTGACACAGTACTACCAAGTGCTTCAGCAGCAGCCGGACTTCGTGCACCAGTTCTACTCCGAGGCCAGCACTATGGTTCGTGCCGATGGGAATTCCAGAGCCACCGCCGTCGCAATGCAGGTATTCTTTCGGCAATTTTGGTGCCATGTGCTTCTTCATAACTTATTAGATTCCTCTTATAGTTTTCAACTTTTTCTACAAAATAACAGCAGAATATCTTCTTTACATGTCTTTCGGAGCAATTCAAGTAAGTAGTTTGATTGGTTTTTGTAATTTTGGGTTACCTATATGTACCGGGTTGGCAGAATGGTTTCCCGAGTTTGAGTCTACTAGTTGCAGACATTTGTGTATCTAGCTGTGAGAAGAGATGTTTACCTCATTTTATTGTGTGTGAGAGGCTGCATTTTCTTTTCGTATCTTCGTTACTCCTCGTTAGGCCTTTATGAGGTGTACCCAAGTGAGGAGTTTGCAATTTGTACAGTCCCTCTATGTGGATCAACTAAATTGGGAAAAGTATGCCTATTTGGTATATGGATATTGGCTGTAGATTACCTTTCCATTTTGGTATAAGAACTGGCAATTTTTTCCAGAAGTATGCCTATTTGGTCTAAGCATTGCGCTTCCTATTTTTGTTTCCTAATTTCTGTCAAAACTGTAAACTGTAATCCGAACTTATTAGGTTGGGCACCTTGTAAGTGGTCCTTACATTAATTTCGTGAGGCGTTACCCCCTAATGAGAAATATCAGGAAGTGCTACTTCTGGACAAACAATCATATTGTATAATTGGAGTTTACAGTTTTAACAATGGCGACATTATTCACAATTGATTACATTCATTCATATTGCGGCATCTCTCTTATTTTATTTCTTGTTCAGGAATCTTGTCTAGTAAACCATAAATTGTTTTAAATTCTTAATAACTGTATTTATCCAGGTATAAATGATATACCTGGACATTTATCAAGTGCCTATTGCAGTTCGTAGTATCCTGCTCTGTTCTTGATTCTTACTTTTATTTTTTTGGGCCACAAATTTGAATTTTTATTTGAAACATAACACATGGAGTGCTTTGATAAGTCTGCTGTTTTAATTCAAGTGATACAAAAATCACCCTTCGATAAAGGCATTAATAGTTTGATTCAAGTTCTACAAAAATCACACTTCAATATAGATATTAATCACAGCCAGACTGGCCCAGCGATTAGTTCCCTCCAACTGAACTCCCTTGGGTTCATTGGTTTTAAATTCACTTGAATTTGCAGTTTTATGGGTGGCCTTTTGGTTAATCATGTTGATAACCCTTTCATTTTTACAGCTATAAAAATGTTTAAATTGAAACTAACCTGTTGTTGTAATAGGCCTTGACATCTATCTATCAACATTTTCCATACTCTTTCACTCACAGTCCATTAGACAATTATTGCTTGAAATGTTCAGTCATTATTTCCTAGTTACAAGAAATTAAATTTGATTCCACTTGTCCGCATAGTTTATATCTTGACTCCTGTCTATTTGATACTCAAGTTTATCTTTCTTTCTTTGTATACTGCAGCAAATCCATGATCTTGTTATGTCACTTAATCTGACTGGATTTGAAATCAACAAAGCAAATTCCTTGGAATCCTGGAATGGAGGTGTTCTTGTGCTGGTTGAAGGCTACCTTGAAATGAAAACTTTCACTGGGAAGAGGAAATTTGCTCAAACATTTTTCCTTGCACCTCAGGAGAGAGGTTTTTTCGTGCTGAATGATATATTTCACTTCGTTGATGAGGAACCGATTCATCAACATCCAGCAGTCTTATTAGCCCAAAACAATCTCGATGCCAAGCTAAGTGCTTCTGCTACAATTCCGCATCCAGGTATTGTAATGCCTCATGATTTACGTTGATTTCAAGGATTCCTTTATCAGCAGGCATTGTAAAGTCTGGGTAATTTTGGGAGAAAGGATGTGACTATTACCAGAAAAGGTGTTGTCGAATTTGTTCGATTATATTTTTGCATTTATGTACAAGAATTTCGTATTTGAAAAGAAAGAATTTTATGTATGACAACAAAACCAATTCTATAATCAGCAAGTGCGTTGTTTATTGGTTTTCTTTATGTGTGGTTGAATGGTTATGTTTTACTTCATCTGAAACTGTATATATGCATGGTTAAGGGCCTTAAGGCTCATCCTTCAGTGCCATTTCAAAAGCTCTTTTGAAATTTTTGGAGTTAAGTGCATTTTCTGAAGTTCTTAGTAACTTGTTTTGATTTGGTCGTTTGATAATTACCATTCCAATGTATAAAAGAACTGTCTTTCTTTAGTAGTTTAATTGATGGAACTGGTGATTTTGCAGTGGCTAACTATTATCTGGGTGAAGAAATTCAGACAAGAGACTTTGTGGCTCCTGCTGTCAAAGAAAATGGACCAGTTGAACGTTATGGTTTTGCCGAGCAGCAGTTGCAGCAAGTTGTTGAAACTGAGAACTTGTTGGATGATGGTGCTGTAGAACAATCAAATGGTTCACTTCAAAGCACGCCGAATACCGTACAAGATCACCTGCATGCATCTGTTGAGGAATCTATTGGAGAGCCCCAAAAGCAGACCTATGCTTCTATAGTACGCACTGATACTGTATCTAATTTTATTTTTTTTTTCCCAAAAACACATACGTATGTATGTATGGAAGGTTATGCTCATTTGTGTGTGCCCACTCGTCTGCTTGATTTTTTTTGGTAGTTACGCGTTGCTAAAGGACAACCTGTGCCTTCTGTAACTCCCCACCATTCATCTAACAAAAGTGCACCAATGGCTTCAGAGTGGAATCACTATCCTCAGTCCTCTGCTCAGCAGCCCATTTCACCATCTAATACATTTGAAGGGCCTGTAGAAGAGACAGCAGATGAAGTTGCTGCCCCAGAAGATGAAGGTGAACTCTTGTGCTTATTTTAATGAGTTCTTTGAGAATAATTGCTTAAAATTTTCAGTTTTATTAAATTCCTGTCTTTTTTATTTTTTCTTAGTTTTGTTCTCTTGTCCAAGAGGTCGCACTTGGTGCAATGGCAAGTGCCTTCGCCCATGAGCGGTAGGTCTCGGGTTCGAGACTTGGGAGCAGCCTCTCCATAAAATGGGGGTAAGGCTAGCCGACATTCACCTCTCCCAGACCCTGCGTAAAGCGGGAGCCTTGTGCACTGGGTACGACCTTTTTTTGTTCTCTTGTCCGCTCTAATAAATCAACAGATCTGCAGTTTGAAACGGACTTCAACAGTTTTATTTAATTAATCTTTTTTTTTTCTTCTATGAGACTTTTTAGGCGAAATAAAGTCTGTTTATGTAAGAAACTTGCCGACTACTGTTTCCCCGTCTGAAGTTGAGGAGGAATTTGTGAATTTTGGAAAACTCAAGCAGCCTGAAGGAGTGGTTATTAGAAGTCGCAAGGTTCATGCTCCTAGCTTTTTGCATTCTTTTATTACCTTAGGTTCCTCTCCAGATCTATCATTATATATCAGTCTGAAATTATTAAGCTATAAAGTATTTCACTGTTGTGCAGGATGTTGGTGTTTGCTATGCGTTTGTTGAATTTGAAGATATTACCGGTGTGCAGAATGCCGTCAAGGTCCACTCATGAAACCATTAATACAATGAGTGCTATTTGCGAAATTTGAATTTTGATAGAAGATTCTACCAAAATTTCCTTGCAATGCCAATTGAATTTAATGTTGGAGATGGATTCCTAACTTTTTAGTTGCTTTCCTCCTACAAGTCTGCTTGCTGAATCTTTATTTGATTTTTTCTTGTTTTTATTTTGTTATATAGGCTGGTAGTGTTCAGATTGCTGGACGACAAGTATACATTGAAGAGCGGAGACCAAACAGCAACATCCCGTCTCGAGTGGGAAGTATGCTTTCTATATTAGTATTCTGTTGTCTTATTAAAATTCTGTAATCGGTTCTCTCTTACTATCTGGACCATTGAATTGAAAATATTGCAGTGTTCAACAATTAGGTATTTTGATGATTGCCCTGTTTCTTTTGCCCGTGCATGTGATATTTGTGACATCATTATATTTTGTGGCAATTTTATAATGATTTCATAGTGGTCTCATTTCAACATCTATGGCTTCTGTATTTAATAGTTGGCAATTAGCAATGTTCTTAGCGTCATCCACTTTCCTGTTCTAGTTATCTGGCGAAAGAAACTCTGATACAATTCGTTTTAGTCAAATTTGGCTGCCTACTGCGGTAGCTATAGAGATATTTGAGCTTTGTTTCTGATCAAATTGTTATGGTATAACAAACTCTTACGGTCCGGGCTTTACATAAAGATATGCTGTTATTGTAATCTTATTGCAATTGAATTGTTGTCTGAATAGGAAGGGGAAGAGGAAGGGGCAGCTACCAAGCAGAGGCACCGAGAGGTCGTTTTGGCTCGCGGGGTTTTTGGAGGGGAGGTGGCTATGATGGAGGTGACCAGGAGTACAGTCGACCGAGGGGAAATGGCTACTATCGGTCAAGTCCTCGACAAGACACAGGGAACTCGGGTTATCAATCATCAAGAAGCGGACAAAATTCATCGGAGTTCACTAATTAAGATGATTTTACAGCAAGTGAAGGAAAGTTTTGGGTCAGCAGATAACTTTAATTGGTTGCAAAAACTACGTACTGGTATTCCGTAGAGTCGGTTTAGCTTTAGATGTATTGGGCATATCCATCATATTTTTCTGAGGAGTTTCTTGGCGTTGGATTTTTGCAATTTTGACCTCATTTTTTCTTTGCGAAATCCTCCATGGTCACTCTTGTTGATGCAGTTAATTTAAATTCATTCCTTCAAGTGCAAAAATTGTGATACGCAGAATGCGGTAAGGTGCCACTTACACGCAAATAGAGTAGCACAAGGCGGGGCACCAGGCAAGACCAGCAACTATTAGTAGTATGTAGCTTCATTGACATGAATTGATACATAGATTCTGCACGAAATTGAAACTTTGTCCCAGAAGTTACTTTGATTTTTATGTTGTATTTCTCGGTTGCAAAAACAAGAAGAGTGTACAGCTTCTGATCCTATGAAGCATTAGATATGAATTCATCAATCCGGCAACCTGTGTTAGCAATTCAGGCGTTTCCAACGCTCTGGGCTCCTCCTTGTACAAGAGGCGCTTGGACATGAGCTTGCGTTACGCTGTCCTCCTCATCTTCTTCTTCATGTTCCCAGAGGACATGAGCATACGCCGCAAGCATATAGCTAAAAACAATGGAACCAAATGTTAACAGGTCATTTAATCCGGTCAATGAAGCTACATTAGTACAGAATACAGAAGCACATTTTCAAGACAATGTTTCCAGGTTGAAAAGAGAATAAGAAAGATCATTCATTAGAATTTCCGTATGTACCTATCTTCGGGATTAGTTTGAGCTGCTCGCTCAAAGTACGACAGTGCCCCCTTACTGTCGTGATGAGGTTCCCATTCCAGTGTTGCATATTGAGCCATGATTTCACCGTCCCCAGGATCAGCTAGTATCGCCTGCAAATAGTACTCTTCTGCACCTTGAAGGTCTCCCTTGGACTGTAAGCAGTCACGATAAAGTTACACAAGTATGAAAGAAGGCAATGAGATCATCTCCAATCGGTCAATCACCAAATCAAACTGAAATAAATCAATAACAATGGGGGAAATCATATCTGCAGTAGCTTCATACTTTCCGTACGTTGAGGTTTTATAAAAAAAACCGAATGATAAGAGAGCAGAATGCACGTTTCTCACCCGCCACAAGAACTGAGCATAATTTCTTAGCAACAAAGCGTTGTTGGGGTTCTCTTCAATCATCATCTTGTAATTCTCCTCAGGGTCGTCACTCCTTGAGCCAGCTGCTGCCGTATCAGGCACACCATCGCCCGTGACATCCTGAATCTGTTCCACAGGGCATTAGATCATTTACAGTAACGTAAGCATTCTCAAATGCCATCATATCTTCAACCAGAAAATAAAAAGACCAATAAAGCACCTCAATCTGACCACGACATGCTTCATCTTCTTCCGAGTCATCCTCTATTTCCCAAAGAAAACTAGCATATGCTGCAAGAATATTGCTGCAATCCAGAAACAAATTATTAACACTCAGATGTGCTAAACAGCCTAAACTGCAATCTGGTCAAGATCTTTTTACTGTGCATCACTTGGACAAATTGTACGCGGATTTGTACAAAATCTAACTGCTTCAGCAAGTACAGTCCAGATTTTTTTGGTGTGAAAGTAGATTTCTGTTTTCTTTGGAGAAAGATTTAATCAATAAAACGATACCTGTCGTGAGGACTAGCCTGAGCTGCACGTTCAAAGTAACTCACGGCTTTATCTTGGTCACGATGAAGCTGCCAAACCAGCTTAGCATATTGACATAAAGCCTCACCATCTCCAGGATTCGCTAGTGTAGCACGGAAATAGAAATCTTCAGCTCCATCGAAATCTCCCTTAGCCTGCCATGAAAGGGTTGATTCACATTACACAGGAATTAGAAATCAAGCTTTGTTCTGTAACAAATAACAAAGGGTTAGACCTTGCCCACGACAATCACAATCGAGTGCAGATATGAACACGCAGATTTGAATTTACCTAATGAAACTGAAATTTGGATACCTCTATCAGTTTTACCTTCTCCTAATTCTAAATATAGCCCTAATCACAAATTTAAGAACAACCAAAATAGGGAAAACAACAGAGGAAAAAAGAAGACGTCTTTGAACAAAGAAATCTTACCTCTAAAGCTTGACCATACTTCCTGAGGAACAAAGGGTGGCAGGGATATTCATCAACCATCCTCTTATAATACTCTTCGGGATTGTCGCTCTCATCGACATTTTCCGTAGTTAAATCATTATCCCAAGCATCACAACCATAACCAGCACCACCAACCCCAAGCCCTGTTGTAAGACACAAGGGAGGACTGGCAGGTCCTTTTACTTCATCAATGCGCAAAGTCCGGATCGCCTTCAAATCTTCCTTTTCCTCTTTCTCCTCAATCAATCCCATCTTCTCAAAGCTGAAGCCTCCACTCCAGGTCACGTCTATGCTATCTCCTACTGTAGTAGTCCTCCCTAGTGGTTCTTGTTTCGAATCCTGCCTCAGAATCATTTCATCACGAAACTCACTTGCTTCGTTAAATATCGAAAAGAAGGAGCTGTTTCCAGCATTGAGTCGTGATCATGTTTATATGAAGACTTTAATGGTGCAACTGAATTCCTTAAATCTTCCATGTCACAACAACTATAGACTAGTAGTTTCTATTGAGAATAATGTTTCTGATTATTTCTCATTAATTCTCAAATTAATATTACACATGTATATATAGTTACACTTTGGGTAAAAACAAAATAAATTCCCTACAGTAACTATCTAACTGAAATAGTAACTATTATGAGTTACCATTACAATGAGGTACTATTTTATCCTTATCACACCCCCTCAAGCTAAACGGAGAGGATTGAAGAGAAAGTTTGGACCGAAGATGAAGAAATCTTTGTCGAGGAAGAGACTTGGTAAAGAGGTCCGCAAGTTGATCAGCACTGCAAACAAACTGAACTCGGATCAAGTGGGCTAAAACTAGCTCACGAATATAGTGATAATCAATTTCGACATGCTTAGTACGAGCATGAAAGACAGGATTTGATGCTAAGGCAATAGCATAAACATTGTCACACCAAATCTGAGGAATGATAGGTAACTGGAAACCAATATCAGTGAATAATTGACAGATCCAAGTGAGTTCAGCTGCAGTATGAGCTAAAGAGCGGTACTCAGCCTCGGTAGAGGATCTAGCAACTGTGTGTTGCTTCTTTGCAGACCAACTAATGAGAGATGGACCAAGAAAAATACAAAACCCGCTTGTAGATCGTTGATCCCACGGGCAACCCGCCCAGTCAGCATCAGAGAAGGCTTTAAGGATCAGAGAAGAGGAGGATTTTGGAAACCACAAACCAAGACCAAGTGTACCTTTTAAGTATTGTAAAATCCGTTTGACGGCCTGAAAATGTTGCTCTCTGGGTGAATGCATGAACTGGCACACCAAATTAACAACAAAGGATAAGTCCGGCCGGGTCCAAGTTAAGTATTGGAGAGCCCTGACAATTGATCGATACTCTGTAGGATCAGAGAGGAAAGGTCCAGAAAGATCGAGCTTAGTAGAACCAAGGGGTGTAAGACAAGGCTTTGCTCAATCCATGTGTGATCGTTTGAGTAAATCCAGAATATATTTGGATTGATGAATGAAGATACCTAATGAAGATCTCTGTACTTCAAGGCCAAGAAAATAATGTAGATCACCTAAATCCGTGACCGGAAACTGAGCACTGAGCACTGAGCTTTGAAATAACATCATTACAATGAGTGGAAGAAGGGCCAATAACAATTATATCATCAACATAGACCAGAACCAAAACAAGAACATGCTGATGAAGTATGAATAAACTATGATCAGATTGTGATGTTCGAAATCCCAGTGATAAGAGTGCAGTTTGAAGTTTCTCAAACCAAGCCCGAAGGGCTTGTTTAAGACCATAGAGAGATTTCTGCAAATGACACACATAGTTGGGATTCTCTTGATCAACAAATCCAGAAGGCTGAGTCATATACACATTTTCTTTTAAAGAACCGTGAAGAAAAACATTGCTGGCATCCAACTGATGTAAGAACCAACTGGACTGAACTACCAAGGTAAGAAGGATCCGGATAATCACAGGTTTTGCCACTGGATAGAAAGTATCACTGAAGTCAATGCCTTCCTGTTGATTGTAACCTTTAGCCACCAGACGGGCTTTATAACGATCCACAGAACCATCAGGTTTACGTTTAATGCGGAAAACCCACTTGCAGCCAACTAAGTTGTGAGAAGAAGAAGAAGGAACAAGATTCCAGGTTCCTGTAGTCTGCAGAGCATTAAATTCATCTTGCATGGCTGCTCACCAATGAGGGTACTTAGATGCCTGAAGATAGGTCGAGGGAACATATTCACTGTCAATGTGGGAGGGTAAAGGATGTTTTGTAGCTGTGTAAGCTTTGGGTTTGAAAATCCCTGACTTAGACCTAGTTTGCATAGGATGAATAGAAGAGATAGGTAGAGAAGATAGGGGTGCAGGGTTAGGTGGAAAAGATGGTGCAGGGTTTGGCAAAGATGATGCAGGGTGTAGAGGTGGGGTTGGAAGTATGGGAGAGGCAGAGACTTGGGATGTAGGAGTAGCAGGGCATGAGGAGGACACGGTAGGGTAGAGATGGGGAAAGACCAAGGAAAAAGGGGAGGAGTCACAAGGAGAAGTAGGAGAGGAAGATGGATGTGTGTGAAAAGGAAATGAGGTCTCATCAAAATAGACGTGTCTAGAGATATAGACTCGATTTGTGATGGGATCGAGGCATCTATACCCTTTATGGATCAAACTGTAACCGAGGAAGACACAAGGTTTACTCTTGGCATCTAATTTAGAGGTGATATAGGGTTTTAACCAAGGGTAGCACCTACAACCAAAAACCCTGAGTTGATTGTAATCAGGATGCTTTCGAAAAAATTGTTCCCATGGAGATGGTTTTGAAGGAGGTGGCAACCTATTGATGAGGTAAGTGGCAGTGAGAAAAGCTTCAACCCAAAATTTATGAGGCACCTTAGAAGCTATCAATAAGGTTCGGGCAGTTTCAACAACATGTCGGTGCTTTCTTTCGGCACAACCGTTTTGTTGGGGAGTGTGTGGACAACTGAGATGATGCTGAATACCACAAGAAGTAAGATGCCGATGAAAAGAAGAGCTGAGAAATTCACCCCCCGAGTCGGTTCTCAAAGTACCAATCTTGAAACCAGAGATATTTTCAACCAAAGCTTGAAATTGAACAAATGTAACAAAGACATCTGATTTATTCTTGAGAGGATACAACCAAGTATATTTGGTGAAGTCATCTACAAAAAGAACATAGAACTTGGAACCACTGACAGATAACAATGGTGCTGGTCCCCAAACATCAGCATGAACAAGTTCTAGTGGTCTAGATGTGAGACTAACATAATCATGCAATGGCAATTTTGCACACTTGCCCAAAATACAATCTGAACAAAACAACTTATCAACAGAAGTAGTAATAGGCAGAGAAGACTTAGAGATAACAGTTCTAAAAGTCTTGATCGTCGGGTGTCCCAAGCGTTGGTGCCAAATTTGAGAAGAAGTCCTTATTGCAGTAGTAGCAAGATACTTGTGGGAAGAATGAGAAGATGCATAGAAGGGATAGAGACCTTGGCGAACAGGACCTCTAAAAAGCATCTTCCCCGTAGTAAGATCCTTGACATTAAAGTCAAAAGGATTTAGAGTTATAGAACACCAATTATCCAAAGAAAGCATATTTGTAGAGAGCATATCATGTTTCAATTGAGGAACATGTAAAACATTCTTTAATTGAAAGGTATCATCAGGAGTTTTAAGTAAAGAAGATCAAGAGTGATGAATGTGCAAACCTTGGCCATCGCCAATATAAACCTTGTCAGGACCTTGATAGGGTTGCAGATTCTGCAAATTCTGAATATTGTTGGTCATGTGGGAACTTACACCAGAGTCAAGAAGCCATGGATGAGAGGAACTAACTGGAGGAGCTGCATACATTGCAAGCTTAGCAGGAGGAACACGACCGTGAAAATTAGGATTCATACGATTGCTGCAATCAATGGCTTGATGGCTGGGATCTTCACAGATTTGACATGGATTAGGCTTAAAATTGTTGTAAAAACGATGTCCGCCACGATTACCACATGATTCTGTGAATTGTTGGTGGAGCGAGGGAAGCGATGGCGATTGTTGTTGTTGTAGGGACGCTGATTGTTGGTAAATCACTAAGAATTGCGTTGATTCTGAGAATTATAGAACTGCTGAGGATGAGCATGGTAGGCTTGCAGTTGAGGGGGAATAGGCGACGTAGGTAGCAATGGAGGAGCATTGGTGGATGATGGTTGGACATGAAACGCTTGAAAGGGTTCAACAGAGGAGTCTGTTGTATGCTTCTTTCTTGCAAGGGCCATTTCTTTACTGAGCAAGAAACCATGAAGATCATCAACAGAGGTATTAGCAAGACGGAATTGCACATAGTCAACAAACGAATCATAATCATCAGGCAGTCCATTGAGAATTATCAGAAGAAGATCACGATCATCGACAAGCGCGCCAACAACTGCGAGGGCATCGGTGACTTCCTTGATTTGCTGGAGATACTCAGAGATAGATGAACTGCCTTTGGTCATAGATTGAAGATTTGATCGAAGTTGATGAATGTGAGAAAGCGAGACACCATCAAATCGCTGTTCAAGATTCTGCCATAACTCTCGAGCAGATTGGACACCGACGGTGAAAGGAATTAAATCCTCAGATAGGGTAGAGTTAATCCAGATGATGATATTTTGATCTTTCTCATACCATAACTCGAAGGCAGGATTAGGAGTAAAAGTGAAATTGCCGGAAGAATCACAGAGAAATTGAGGCGGTGCAGGTTCAGATCCATCAACAATTCCAGCGAGCTTGTAGCGGTGGAAGATCGGATCAAAGAGAGACTTCCAGACGAGATAATTGTGGCGTTTGAACTTCATTTGGACCATGCTGCCAATGTTGTGGACCGTGATGGAGTTGATCGAGATCTGAGAGGAAGAAAATGGTGGAGCATCATGAGGAGAAGAAGTAGGTTGCGCGATCACCGGAGAAGAAGAATGGGAGGAATTTGCCGCCATGAATGTGCAAGATCAGAGAAGAAAAGAGCGGAAGAGATATGTTTGGGCACTGAGAAAATAAGAAGAAAAGAGGTGTTTGGGTACTGAGAAAGCTAAAGGATCAAAGTCGGTAGACTTCTAGCGGAGGATACCATATTGAGAATAATGTTTCTGATTATTTCTCATTAATTCTCAAATTAATATTACACATGTATATATAGTTACACTTTGGGTAAAAACAAAATAAATTCCCTACAGTAACTATCTAACTAAAATAGTAACTATTATGAGTTACCATTACAATGAGGTACTATTTTATCCTTATCAGTTTCTTCTAAGTTTCTGTCAGACTGAGTTCACTGAATGGCTTCGAAGTCCAAACTTTCGGATTCTTGATTGAATTCTGTGAACCCGGAAGCCGAATAAGAGTTTGGAGAAGAAGAGTTGCATGTTTTAGTGGCGGGTTGAAAAGCTTCTGAGGTACATTCAACAAGCTTTATTAAACTATATTCTTTTACTTGCTTGAGATCTACAATTTTTGTGCCTTTGACCTGTAAATTTAAAACAATATTGAATTTAATTAGAGCCCCTCAAGTGAGTAACAGATCATGTTCAGTTGCCCTTGCTAATAACCAAATGTACATGTAGCCTTTTCTTTATGCAAGCCGTATTCTATTTAATCTAATCTATATTACGAGGAGAGATTCGAACTTGAGTGCAAAAGAGAGTACACTGCCCTAATCAACCGGTTATGTCCAAATATGCAAGGAACATGTCAAAGCAGCTGGCTGTACCCGCTTAGTTTTGGAAACAATATCATATGTATGTGAAATTGTGACTCCCTTTTTGTTTATGTAGCATTCTATAATTTATATACCTTCATTTCTTGTTCATCCAAAGGAAGAAAGAACATGTGACTTTCGGCATAAAGAAAGAAACAACATTTCAGTTTGGTCCCGATCCCGATTCGAATATCAATGGAAATGATTTTTGCACCATTTCTTTTTATGCACATCCCTATTTAAAACGGTTCCCGTTTTATTAAATTCAGAGGCAAATAAACAAGAGTGTGCATTTGAAATAAACATGAAATAAACATGCGTGTCAAAATCATTTCCTAGTATCAAAACCCAATAGGCAGTAAGATGCACATGATTCCATCAATATATGTAAGTAAAGTAGGTCTTCAAACAATTTGAAATTATATATACTACAACCCAGTTTTGGGTTGGCACTATTGATCTATAGTGCATGGATGGAAATGCCCTCCAATTTTTTTCCTCTCTGCGTTTTGTTTCAGCTTTTCTACAATGAAATGACGCTTATGCCCTTCTGGTTCTACGTGTCTTTCATCCGTGGGTGCTTTGGCTTTGGTTTCTAGTACATATCTCTCGGTCTCTCTCTCTCTCTCTCTCTCTCTCTCTCTCTCTCTCTCTCTCTCTCTCTCTCTCAAAAAAACCAGGAACCAAAAATCTCTTTGGTTCTCTCTCAATTCCAGTAGCCACTGCCACCACTTAGACACCCCCAAAGGTAGATTTTTTCTCTCTTCCTTACATTTGGAATCTTGAAAATCCTCGCCAATATCGTTTGATTTCTGCACAGCTCTTGGCCAACCAAGCTCACTCATTTGGGCTTCCACGCCCACCCAACAAAACCCCCAATAACAATCACAACAATCCACATAGGGGTTATGAACATCATCAACTCGCCCAACACCTCCACTATCGTGGGTCGTCTTAGAATCTCCATAAAAGCCGATGTTGGCACCATCGTCGAGCAGAAAAAGCCCAGAAAAACCCATAAGTTTAAAAAACGAAAAAAAAGAAAGAAGAAAAAAAAAAATCCTCGATTGAATCAGATACTGGTGTGGTCCCTTACAAGAGAAAATAACATCATTTTTTTTCTTCTTAAAATTCTAGTTTTTGTTAATTTTTTTCACAGATAGATTTTCTTTAAGAATGGCATACGATCTCTTTTTAGCCAACGAAAACGAAGAGAGAAGAACATGTGATCACCTTCAAAAGTGGGTCGTCAAAAACACAAATAGATTTTCTTCTAATGAGGAAAGGGATCATATAACTTGTAAGGAGTGCAAAGTTATATGGGGAGAGAACTTGGCTAATCAACATCACTTGTTGGTGATAGATGTACATATCAAAAGAGAGAGAAAAAAGAACAAGACCTTGAAGTGCCCAAGGACTAGTGGTGCAATCTAAAAGGAGAAAAAAAAGCCATTTTCAAAGAGAAAGTAATCACCCAATGCGTTTGGGATAGAGAAGGGGAAGCTAGCCAAATGTGGGATTCCATGGCTAGTTGTATCCAAAAAGTAGCAAAAGGGGTATTAGGAGAGTCCAAGGGCTTTGCTCAACACCAAAAGAAATCTTGGTGGTGGAAGGAGGAGGTACAGACAAAGGTTATGCTAAGAAGGAAAGTTGTAAAGCCTTATACAAAGATAGGACCAATGAAAATGGTGAAATGTATAGAATAGCGAAGGAGGCGAAGAAAGCTGTGAGAGAAGCTAAGCTAGCGACTTTTGACGATATGTATAAGCGACTAGATACCAAAGAAGGAGAGTTGGATATCTATAAACTAGCTAGAGCAAGGGAAAAGAAGACAAGGGACCTAAACTAAGTGAGGTGCATCAAGGATGAGAATGGAAAGGTTCTTGCTGCAGAGAATGCAGTCAAAGACAAATAGAGAGGTTATATTCATAATCTTTTCAATGAAGGACATGAAAGGAGTACTTCTTTGGGAGAGTTGAGTAATTTAGAAGAGTATAGAAACTACTCATTTTACCGCCGAATTAGGAAGGTACAAGTGGTTGTAGTTTTGAAAAAGATTAAGCATAGAAAAGCAGTGGGCCCATATGATATACTGATCAAAGTGTGGAAAGTCTTGGGAGAGACGAGTATAGGATGGCTCACAGACCCTTTCAATAGGATTTTGAAAACGAAGAAGATGCCAAATGAGTGGCGAAAGAGCACTTTGGTGCCTATCTACAAGAATAAGGGCGACGTACAAAATTGCATGAACTATAGGAGTATTAAGTTAATGAGTCCTACAATAAAGCTCTGGGAGAGAGTAATTGATCATAGACTGAGGCAAGAGACACGGGTCTCGGATAACCAATTCGGGTTCATGCCAGGGTGCTCTACAATGGAGGCAATCTATCTCTTACGAAGATCGATGGAAAGATATAGAGATATGAAAAAGGATTTGCATATGGTCTTTATAGATTTGGAAAAAGCGTATGATAGGGTGCCAAGAGATATTTTTTGGAGGATTTTAAAAAAGAAAATAGTACGAGTAGCATATATCCAAGCTATAAAGGATATGTATGATGGAGTAAGGACTTCCGTAAGAACTCATGAGGGAAAAATCGAAAGCTTCCCCATAACTATAAGGTTACATCAAGGCTCATCTTTAAGTCCTTACATTTTTGCATTGGTAATGAATGAGTTAATGGGACATATTCAAGATGATATTCCTTGGTGTATGCTTTTCGCAGATCATATAGTGTTGATAGATGAAACTTAGGAAGGAGTAAATGCGAAGCTTAACCTTTGGAGAAAGTGTTGGAATCTAAAGGTCTTTGCCTAAGTTGATTAAAGGCATAGTATTTGGAGTGCAAGTTCAGTGCAAACAGAGGCTCAAATGAGTTAGGGGTGAGGATTGGAGACCAGGAAGTACCAAAGAGCGACCGTTTTCACTATCTAGGATCTATCTTGCAAAAGAAAGGAGAATTGGATGGAGATCTCAACCATAGAATACAAGCTGGATGGATGAAGTGGAAGAGTGCATCCGGCGTGTTGTGTGGCCGTCGTATGCCACTGAAGCTCAAGGAAATTTTTTATAAGATGGTAATAAGGCTGACAATGCTTTATGGCATGGAATGTTGGGTGATGAAGCATCAACACGTACATAAAATAGGTGCAGCGGAGATGAGAATGCTTCGTTAGATGTGTGGGCACATGAGAAAAGATAAGATTAGGAATGAGGTTATCCGAGGTAAACTAAGAGTAGCTAAAATTGAAGGAAAGTTGAGAAAAAATCGGTTACAATGGTTTGGACATATGATACGAAGACCTATTGACGCTTTGGTTAGAAGATGCGATCATGGGATAGAGGTTCAGGGCCGAAGGGGTAGAGGAAGACCTAGGAAGACTTTGGAAGAGACTCTAAGAAAAGACTTAAAGTACTTGGATCTAATGGAAGATGTGACACACAACCGAGCGCAATGGCGTTCTAGGATTCATATAGCCGACCTTACTTAGTGGGAAAAGACTTTGTTGTTGTTGTTGTTGTTGTTATTTTATTTGTTGCATTGTCAGCTGCCCTCAACAATGAACGATCTGCTAAACGTAATGTATTTGATTTTCTTTCATTAATTTATGCTATGGTTTGTTTATTTAGGCATGTTTGGAGGTTTTGTTGCACTGTTTTTGTCATGAACGCAAACGAGTCTTTCCATCAGGATTGCCCAGTCCACCAAAAGCCTGCAACTTGAAAGCAAACGGGCATAATATAAGTAGAGGTTGGTTGCCTGCAATCAAAACTCCAAATAGTTAGGGTTTAAAATTTCAATTAAGCCGACCTCAAGTGGATAAAGCTTGGTTGTTGTTGTTGTTCGATTTTTTAGTTAATTGTTTGGTTTGGTAGGTACTAGATATGTGTGATTCTGATGAAATGATTAACAAGTTAGCAGTTTCAAGACTCACCTTGTTCTCCTCTTGCAATCTAATAATTGCATTATCTGTTATGGCAATTGGGTTTTTAAATTTGTGTGTTGAATATTATTTCTGTTGGAATATATTTTTTTGTTGAACTGAATTTGTTGAGATATCTGAATACATCTTAAATCTCATTGCTTGGTCCGCAATTCATGAGACTCACCTGAAGGCTGCTTTTAACGATGTTCACAGTTGGGATTCCATCAGCACTAGGTGGGTCATAAGGTGAATCCTCTGCGAATTCCGTTGGCAATGACTTCCAGTATATTCTCTATCTTCTTGAACCTGAGTTTGATTTTAGTTAATATACGCACAAACGCACACACATACAATTAGAAGTACTGCTCATACGGATTTGACACAAATATCAAATATGTAACTCATTATAAAGTGAATTACTAAAGTCTTTGAATGCATTATCCCTCATATGAAGTCTCTCAGGTAGGATCTATATATACATGTTCCTCGGGAAAAACTTGCTCCAAAACTAGCAGAGCATGCCTTGAGTTCCAACCAGCGTACCTCGCACCAGTATGTCGGTCTATATGCCCAAAAAGATTACGGTCAGTAATGCCATTAACATGGAACTTTATCTAGGACATGAAAATGTATGGCCTATTTTATAAGCATTTCATATCTTTAGTTTTTAGTTTTCATTTTTGTGTTACAGATTTTAGTTTTCATTTTTGTGTTACAGATGAAGTAAGAAATACATGGTAGAAATCTAGAAGAAGAAATGTAATAGAAGGACTGCACAAAATTAAGGGTAAAAACATTTTATTTAAGTTGTTTACAATCCTTCTTTTTTTCTTGCTCTCACCATCCTTCTTCATCCCTTATTCTCCCCAAATATTCTCCTCATATTTCAAACACAAAAAGTAAAAATTAAAAACTAAGAATGAAATGGTTATTAGACGACCATAATAGATATGCCTAAAAGGATTGAATATGCCACATGGTTTGAGCCAACAAGGAGAATAGCATTAGAAGTACTTTTTATCATGGATGGAAGAAAATTACAGTATAAGTTAATCATGAAAGTAAAGAGACTCTTGAAGGAGGAGAAGGGAAAAGTAAATATAAATTGGGAAAAAGAAAAGGAGTTATATATATAGTATATATTCGTTCTTCCAAATATCACTGTCGCTTTCTGCTTCTATCGGGTCTCTCTATCTCTATATAGAGATGGGAGAATTAGATGGAGATCTCAACCATAGATGGAGATCTCAACCATAGAATACAAGCTGGAGATCTATCTTGCAAAAGAATGGAGAATTAGATGGAGATCTCAACCATAGAATACAAGCTGGATGGATGAAGTGGAAGAGTGCATCCGGCGTGTTGTGTGATCGTCGTATGCCACTGAAGCTTAAGGGAAAATTTTATAGGACGGCAATAAGGCCGGCGATGTTGTATGGCACAGAATGTTGGGCGGTGAAGCATTAACACGTACACAAAATGGGTGTAGCGGAGATGAGGATGTTTCGTTGGATGTGTGGGCACATGAGAAAGGATAAGATTAGGAATGAGGATATCCGAGGTAAAGTAGGAGTAGCCGAAATTGAAGAAAAACTGAGAGAAAATCGGTTACGGTGGTTTGGACATGTGCAAAGAAGGCCTATTGACGCTCCGGTTAGAAGATGCGACTACGGGACAGAGGTTCAGGGCCGAAAGGGTAGAGGAAGACCTAGGAAAACTTTGGGAGAGACTCTAAGAAAAGACTTATAGTACTTGGATCTAACGGAGGACATGACAAAGGATCGAGCACAATGGCGTTCTAAGATTCATATAGCCGACCCGACTCAGTGACTTGGATTTTTCAAGTCTCAAATCGAGAAGTTTTCCCCACTCGGGAAATTAAGGGAACACTACCTCAACCTACATGCTCCACTCACAAAGCTTCAACATACAAGCTTCAACAAAAGAAAAATTCATAGAGCTTAGTGAAGAAGGCTTTGGTGTATTTAACACAATACGTTGAAATGAAACAGAGCTAATTTATTGATATCTCTAAGAAGTTACAAATATATACATATACACGAGTCAAAATAAACAAACAAGAGGGAGCCTTCACAAAGGTTGCTTAGGAGAAGTCTAAGCAGTCGGCAGAGCCCCAGAAAGAGAAGGCACCGGAAGGGGGTCATTCGGAGCCTCAGTACTGGACAACACCCTAGAAGGAAGAGGCATCAGGGGTTGATCATTTGGAGCTTCATTACGCGGTACAGCCCCAGAAGACGAAGGCAATAAATGCCTTTGGAACAAACCCACAAACCTCTGATGATCATGTAAAATCTGACCATCAGATTCCTTCATCTGGTCAAGCTTCCTCTTCATGTTTGTAGCATAGTCATGTGCGAGCCGGTGCAACTGTTTATTCTCATGCTTGAGCCCTCTAATCTCCTGTTTGAGACTCATCACTTCAGCCGCCAATGATTCAACTTGGCAGGTTCGAGCAAATAGGCGTTGGGCCATATTAGACACAGAACCTGCACACTGAACACTGAGAGCCAGAGAATCCTTAACAGCCAACTCATCAGACCGTTTGGAAAGTAGTCTGTTATCTTTAGGAGTGAGAAGGTTCCTGGCCACCACCGCAGCAGTCATATCATTCTTCATCACGGAATCCCCAACGGTAAGAGGACCAGTAGGGGATAAGAAGGATGGGCGCCATATGTTGTCTGAAGAAGGCGTGGCTGCCTTTTCAACAAGGTTCAAGTCAAAACGACGGTCGGAGGGGCCATACATTTTCAAAGGTGTTGAAGAGAAAAGAGGTCGGACAAATCAAGATCTTAGAAGGGAGCTTCTATTTGTGGAGATTCAAGTGTGCTTTGGAACTTAATACCAGCCTCTATAAAAATCTGCACTCGATGGAGCTTCAGAAATCGAAGAGGCGCCTGCTCAGAAATCGAAAAGGCGTTTGCTTTCTCAAAAGCTGGGCTGCTCAAAGACCACGAGGGCCGATCTCAGGAATCGAAGAGGCGTTTGCTTTCTCAAAAGCTGGGCTGCTCAAAGACCACAAAGGTCGATCGCAGAAATCGAAGAGGCGCTTGCTTTCTCAAAAGCTGGGCTGCTCAGAGACCACGAGGGCCGATCTCAGAAATCGAAGAGGCACCTGCTTTTTCAGCCTTGTCAGCACCTGTCACATGCACACTCAACTTTGCGGAAATTACGGGCATTCTGTCGAAGATTTCTAGTGAAGTAGAAAGCATGTGAATGTTACTGTTCAATCATTCACTTTCCATACGCAACATCAGCTCACAGGTACCACAGATAACTTTGCCAAAAATCTCTGAAAAAGTTTAGACACGTGAAGCTTGCAGCTCCCATTACATCGCTATGACCAAGAAGGGTAAAAGAATAGCAAAGAAACAGTACTAACAAAGTTTAGACACATAAATTTTGAAGGTCTAGCTACCATATTATTACCCACAAGGGTAAAGGAACAGGACCACTGCTGGATAATTGGAAAGTCCCTGTGGGTCAACCTCTGTGCTCCGTGGCAAGGTAGACTAGCAAACAGGCCTAACCTTTACTCACATTCGAGAAAACACTCCCAACAAGATTGCTTGCTTCAAGATCGAAGAGGCACCGTCCTCCGAATCTCGAGAGCTAGACTCCCAACATGATTACTTTCTCAAAAAGCGACGAGACACCGCTCTCTGAATCTCGAGAGCCAAACTCCTAGCAGGATTGCTTTCTCAAAAATCGAAGAGGCACCGTTCTCCGAATCTCGAGAGACAGATCCCCGACAGGATTGCTTGTTCGAAAACCGAAGAGGCACCGCTTTCTCAACTTCGAGAGCCCCTTAGATAAAGCTTGTCTGTAATCCTCACACCGCTTTCTCAACTTCGAGAGCCAGATCTCCTTGGATAAAGCTTGTCTGTAATCTTCACACGTAACATCAGCTTTCCAGATACCATAGACCACTTTTTCAAAGTGCTCTGACAGAGTTAAAACACGTGAAGCTGGCAGCTCCCACTACCGTGCTATGACCAAGCAAGGTAAAAAAATAGTATTACTCCTTCTTGTTAGGGAGACTCATATATATGTCGACCTCCATCCTCAACGGACAGGCAGACCTGCAAAAATGCTCAACCCTTCCTCATATCTGAGAGGGCACTCCCAACGAAGCCTCTCGAAATACTCAGCTTTCTTTCTCCCCGAGAATACCTCTACAAACAAGCTACACCAGAGCAAGAATATCTCATATCATCAGGGTTAAAAGCAAGAGTATCCCATATCATGCTTTTTCCCTGTCTTTTCCTTTGGCCTTGTTCTTACCTGCAAGACAAAGAGAAAGAGAGCAATCAGTCAGCACTTGGAATCAAGCTTCCAGTCCGGAACTGACTGCCTGGAACCCCATTGCTCTCGAGTACTCATCTTTAACATCTTATGCTTCCCGAGAAGATACCACATCTGCCTGAGGAACAAATAGGGCAAGTGAGAAGGATACAAGGAAGCATGTGGAGACAAGCGCAACAGAACACGTGCCGATACATCCACTACTTTGTCAACAGCAAAAGTATCCCATATCAGCAGGGTCGAACGTACTCTAAATTTGATGGACTTGTTTTGACCCTCAAATTCTTCAGTCGGCCTTATACTCTGGAGGAAACAAGAAAACCCTCCAGCTCAGTTCAAGAATAAGCCTGTGGAAAGTTACTTCTTCAAAAGCAAAAGTATCTCATATCACATTTTCTCCTTTTCTTCTCTTTATCCTTCATGCTACTTGCAAGATAAGGAGAATGATAACAATCAGCCGGAACTCGAAATCAAACTTCTGATCTGGGATTGATTACTTGGAGCTCTGATTGCTTACCTTGTCTGTCATCTCTTTCAGCAGATCCCCTAGCTCGGCGACTTGGGGGACTCCTACTACATGGTTTGTATCGCGCTTGACCAAGCCTGAAACTACAAGTAAGCGTCAAGTGAAATTGATACATTACCTTGTGCATCTCCACCAGTTAAAGATACCACCCCTGGAGGGAGGAAGAGTACTTCCAAAGAAGATGCCACATCTACCTATGAGACAGATAAGGCAAGTGAAGACGATACCACACTTCGGTACTTAAAAGTTTCGTGATTACGAGATCATTCTTCCACAATATTTCCTAATGTCATTTGTACTAAATCATTCATTTGTACTCACTAAAGGAGAGCTTGAACCTATATACTGTGTAAACCCTTCACAATTAATGAGAACTCTTTTACTCCGTGGACGTAGCCAATCTGGGTGAACCACGTACATCTTGTGTTTGCTTCCTGTCTCTATCCATTTACATACTTATCCACACTAATGACCGGAGCAATCTAGCGAAGATCACAAACTTAATATTTAAGATGATATTCTTTGGTGTATGCTTTTCGCAAACGATATAGTGTTGATAGATGAAACGCAGGAAGGGGTAAACGCGAAGCTTAACCTTTGGAGAGAAGTGTTGGAATCTAAAGGTCTTCGCCTAAGCTGATCAAAGACAGAATATATGGAGTGCAAGTTCAGTGCAAACGGAGGCCAAAATGAGTTAGGGGTGAGGATCGGAGATCAGGAAATACCAAAGAGCGACCGTTTTCGCTACCTAGGATCTATCTTGCAAAAGAACGGAGAATTTGATGGAGATCTCACCCATATAATACAAGTTGGATGGATGAAGTGGAAGAGTGCATCCGGCGTGTTGTGTGACCGTCGTAGGCCACTGAAGCTCAAGGGAAAATTTTATAGGACGGCAATAAGGCCGGCAATGCGGTATGGCATAGAATGTTGGGCGGTGAAGCATCAACACGTAGGTGTAGTGGAGATGAGGATGCTTCGTTGGATGTGTGGGCACACGAGAAAGGATAAGATTAGGAATGAGGATATCCGAGGTAAAGTAGGAGTAGCCGAAATTGAAGGAAAGATGAGAGAAAATCGGTTACGGTGGTTTGGACATGTGCAAAGAAGGCCTACTGACGCTCCGGTTCGAAGATGTGACCACGGGACAGAGGTTCAGGGCCGAAGGGGTAGAGGAAGACCTAGGAAAACTTTGGAAGAGACCCCAAGAAAAGACTTAGAGTACTTGGATCTAACGGAGGACATGACACAAAACCGAGCGCAATGGCGTTCTAGGATTCATATAGCCGACCCCACTTAGTGGGAAAAGGCTTTGTTGTTGTTGTATTTATAGTATAATTTGCATTCGTTTTGCTGACAGTGTTTGATTTTTAGTTTTCATACTCGGAAAATTAAGCATGTAAGAAAACCCTCACATGAATATCTCGAAATCTGGGTCATAATTCATGAATTTTGATGAATAGTGGGTCCGGAACCAATTATTATTTTAGCGTGAATTTGAACATGTCTTGATTAATTGAGAAGTTTTGGTAATTATAGGCTACAATTTATTCATCAGATTTTAAGGGGACAAAGAGGAAGCATAGGAGTTTTTCCACCATCTTCTGCTTCATCGGTAAATCCACAATCCTCAATGCAAAACTTTTTAGGCTTTAACTAGAAATTTTCTTTTGAATCTGTTTCTGTGCCTATTAGAAGAAACTATGTATCAAGCAGTAAATCTTTTAGATGATGAAAATGTTAAAAATTTTCATTGAGGAATTAGTTTTCGAGAAACTGCAGTAGTTATTATTGATTGACTTTTTCTACAGCATATACTATTCCTTTGTTTAAGTTTCGTTACATTGTGCTGAATTTAGCGGTTGACTATTTTTAATTAGTGTTATAAGTTGTGTGAACAAAGAATATATTAACTGTTGAGTTTGTAACATTATCTGCGTGTAGGTTTAACTTTCTTTTTTTGTGGACAACTTAGGAGTACAAATACTGAATTTGAGGTGTAAGAGTGAGGAATTGGGGACAGAAGAATTAGGTACAATGTTTTTAAGAAACGACCAAATGCATATTCCTCACTCATATAAAAACTCTTATGTAATTAGAGCTAATTACACATGTGCCAAACATAATTTATAACTTTTTCTTACGTATTACACATAATCAGTTTGAGCATGATTGAATTGATTGGTTTGAGTATGAATGGTAACTTGGATTCGTATAGGCTGTAAAGTTTAGGGTTTTTTTTTGCTTATATAAGGCAATACTATTCTAACGTATTTTCATTGTTATCATCTATAGTTCAAACCACACCCATATTTGTTCTCTCATTTGTACTAAGACTTATTTATTTACATTAACAACTTTTTTGTTCTTCCCAATCTGTAATGTAACATACAAAAGAAAACCTACATGTGAGAAGAAAGAAGAAAGCTCTACCCAATGCGGAGCCTTACCCATGGACACATTTTGTTACTCATGTAAATATTGCTCCACCATTGGACTATTTTGTTCCTCATTGTAAATAAGATTATAAATGAATTTTCACACATAAATTTCCCACCCTTGGAAACCTCTTGTGTTCCTCATTATAAGTATATACGTTTAGAATTTTGACATATTTTATACAACTTTAAAACCCGCAGCATCGCGCTGGCAACCTTGCTAGTCCCTATACCTATACGTGGGATTGGACATCTACATCCATGATCCATATAAAGCAAAGTAGGCAATGACATGAAATTGACCAGAAAAATGGGGAAGCTTGTGAACAAATTCACCTACCCTTATCTTTTATGGTGAATTATTTCTGGGTAATAAGGCTTGAGTTCTAATTAACTCGCTGAACCAAACAATAGTGTAATTAAGTAGTGTCCAGAGCCGACCAATTTATTCCCTCATTTTGAAATATGGCGTTAGTATAAAAAAATAGTGATCAAGGCATACCTCTCTCTCTATCTTATGTCTACAAACTTGTTTCCTGGCAGAAATGGGAGAGAGAAGGATGATCGGGGTGGGGTTTAAGGATCGAAACAGGTTGGAGATATTTATTTTTTATTTTTTGCTTTTCTTTTTATGGTAAAAGAAAATGTCATTGAAGGATGTGGACACATAACTATAACGGAGTGACTTAGGGCCGGTTCGGTATTGATGTGCTTTAAAAAAAAGTTGCTTCTGCTGTGCTGTGAAGATAAACAGTTGTGAAATAAAGCGGTAGAGTGTTTGGTAAACTTTTTTGTAAAAGTGCTTTTGGAAAAAAAAAAAACAGTATGATAGTGTTTGAGAAACTTTTATGCAAAACAGCTGTGACAAGTTACATTTTTTTCCTTTTCTCTTTTCTTTTACTTTTCTAGAACGCTCTCTCTCTAGAATCATCTCCATTTTTTTCTCCTTCCTGTCCAACTGCCTCTCTATCTTTCTCTCTCTTCACTTTTTCTCTCATCACCAAATTCCATTCTTTTCGCCACTTTCTCCCTCATCATCAAAGATCTTTAGTAGAGTTGAAACTGGGAGGAGTAGAAGGGGGATGATAGATATGAAGGAAGAAGCTTCCTCCGAGAAATGGGAGAAGCTTCTGGAATTTCGAAGTTGATTTCATACAACAACGATCTGGTGAAGGTGTTGAAGGACCAGAAGGACATCAACAACTTGGCGTAGTGTCTCCAGCACCGCAAGGCCCTCCACTCCTCCTGTGATTTCGATTTCAATGAAGTCCAAAACTCGCTTCGAGGTTTGTTTCCTCACTTGGGTTTTGTTTGTTTCCCGAGAAAATTTCTAACCCAAAAATTTTTCAGTTAGTTGCTTATACTTTTTTTCCACTTTCAAGCAAGCTAAATTATGCCTTAGGTAAATATGGGATTGTATAGTTTAGAAACTTACTTTGTGCACACCAGTAGAGAGCTCCACCTCAAAATGTAGGGTTCTAACCCATTTTCCGAGAACATGTTTTCTTAAAGGGGGGGGACAGAGGGGTTAGGTTCAATTTGATTTTTTTTCTGGTTGATTCTCATATTTCCCTTGCATAAATGTTTCTCGGAAAGAAGATATTTGGCTGGTGTTGTATGTCGATACGTGCATTGATTGATGAGTTCTTATATGAAGCAGACTATGAGATAAAGGGTAGGATTGCCAGAAACTTTCATTAAAGGGTCACTGATCACCCGTGTTTTAGAGGTTTGCGCAAAATCTAAAAAGCCAGTTTTTCAAAGCTTCCTTTTGCTGCTTCTGTTTTTTGACTTTTTTTTCATCTAAAACTGTGAAGAAAAAAAAAGTTGCAAGTTGGAAGTTTACCAAACACCAAAAACTCTCCCAGTTTTTTTTCATACCAGCGTTTTTTAAAATCACCTCAACCCCAAACCATACCTTAGTGGTTGAGACAAATTTCAGGCCTTCGCATCTTTGATTCGATTCCTATCCTGGTGAATCGTACTGTGGGATTAGGGGAGGCTGAAACGTCTTTGTCCGTCTTTCCGATCTCAAAAAAAAAAAGAATGTCGTGGCGAAATCACCATTTTAACCTTTTTAATAAAGAAAAAAAGAAAAGGGCTGTGGACACGCGAAAAATAAGTTACGTTGGCCATGAAGGGCTGTGGACGCGGGAGAAATTAGTTAGGTTGGCCATGAACTAGTATTTTACTGTGAGCTTTTGTTCATTGGTTTGCTCGGAGAGACAGCAAGCTGTGCCACGTGTACTTCCACAGTTTTCCTAACCAAAACGCCAAACACCACCACTATATTTCTTGTTCCAAATTGTCAAAGACGGTGGCCAAGGATTTTATTTTAGGCCTGAATCTTCACCGGGGTAGAAATTTGAAAACATTGGGTTTTTGGTGTGTTTCTTTGGGCTTCATATTGGTTGGGTTTTATTTGAGCATATTGTATTAAACGTATAAGTTGATCATGCACGTATCAGGGAGTGGGGTATGAGGCTTCCCCAGCAATGCCATAAAGACCACCTTTTGTCTCAACATCTCTTTGCATTCTTATGTACCCTTCTTCATCCCATTCTGCGCCCCATGAGTTCTTCACTAACCAGTACTTAGTCTCATCAGCACTAACTCCACAACCAACAGTGGTAACCTCATGATCGAGGTTTGTTCCACAAGTTCCTGTAAATACACCACTTGAGTAGAACAGAAAGTCGGAACCACCAGCATGAATGGCAACATAAATTGTTGATTAGTAACAGCCTTCAGAAGGGCAGCTTCACTGTTTGCACTTTGCAGCCACATTCGTGGCCAGTTATCTTGGATGCATGGCTGGCCTCCTTCGTGGTGCTGCAAGTACCATCAACGCCCGTGTAAGGGTAATTATATTAAGGGTACAAATGTAATACAATATAGTTAGTAATATAGTTAGAAGGTTGTTAGTATTTGGTTAAAAGTTGTTAAGCTTACTAGTATAAAAACAGTGTGTAATTGTGTAAGATTTCATTTTTCATTCAATCAATACAATTCCTATTTCTCTCTAAACACACTCTCTCTCTAGAATCTCTTGTTTCTCTCTATCTTCTTCCTCTTCCTCTGTATCAATCTTTCATCTTTTACAATGTAGTTAACAAATTAGTCTCGCTTTTGATTGATGAACTGAATAATATCATCCATCAATCCACCCTCACAACTTTGGTCCACACTGTTTAGGCCGCAATCAACCAGCTCTTGCTTAGACAAAGATATCAATTTACCAGTTGTAAGCTTAGTAAGCCCTTCTATAACTGCCACCGCTGCAACAACATCATGCAAGTATTTCATTGAAATTAAACATTTTATTGTTTTTGCTGGATAAATTAAATAATGGTTAGATTAATAGACATAGATTTTTAATATTGCAATTAAATCGTAGTTAGAATATGAGAAACTGTTTGATTAAGTTCCAAATTAAATTATTTACATACCACATTCCTTGGTCTTGGATAGGTGTTACTGCTCCTTTCTTTCTCCAATCTATTGTAGGTGGTGCTGTAACATTTCCACATTTGAAAGAATTCGTCTTTGTGGAACATTCATACTCCATGAATTTCTAGAGGGCCCACCTAAGCCCCTGCCAAGCACCCGCCTAGTCCTCTAGGCGCTAGGCTCTTATCAGCCGCCCAAGTAGTGCCTTGTAGAACCTTGGATATAGCTGGTAAGGGAAGCAACCGGGGATTGGATGGATAAATGAATTGAAGAAGGTATACTGAAATGGTAGACTTTTCACGGTTTATATAGATAAGATAACGGCCTATTGCGATCTTCATGCCCCAAACGTCGGTCTGCAATCCTCGTGCCCTATAAAATGTTCTGATATAAAAGGGTTTTGCTTCTAACTATGGTTTTAAATTGAAGTAATGATAAATTACTAGCAAAACATATGTCCTTATGTGTGTGCTAGTTAGTGACCCGTAAACTATGAGGAACAATACAAATAAATTTGTTTTAAATGCATAGTTCATTATACATGGGGTTCAAGTTGTAAATCTGAAGATATTCTCAACTTCTCACGCATATGCTACGTACTCTGTGTTTGATGTCACCCGATGGACACGAGAAATTTTTAATTATGACGGGAACACGGATGGTACATTATGTGTTTCTATGTAAGTGGTAAAAAATTTTAATTTTTAAGTTATTAACTTTTTAACACAATTATCCCACTATATATATAGAGATACGTGGTGTACCACCTCGTGTGATGGTCACACTAAAAAATCTCTCGATGGACACCATGCATGCATAGCTCCATTAATGACGACGTTCCTTAGAGGCTTAGAGCCTCTCATCGCTAAATGTTTTGGATGAACACTTTACTTGTTTTTTGTTGTCCGGTAGCTTTCTAATTAACATGATGTAAAATACGCATTTAGGCCGAAAATTATAAGTTTGTATTTTGGAGAGGCAAACAATTTTTCACTTGGTTTATAAAATGACTTTAATCGTGCAAACAAAAGAATTTATGTTAGACTTGGAATCTTCATCAAATGTTTAGACTGAAGATCGATGATTAGGAACCTGAACCGACTTCGGTTTAACATAAAAAAGATAAGATATATACACACATGAATAATTATTACAGAGTAACTAGATTAATCAGTTTCCCGGATAATATTACAAAGTACTTAATTAATGTGTTTTATGCTTACATTCATCTCATCGCTACTCTCTGGTTTCTCTACCAGCTAAAGCCAAAGCATCTCCCGCAGTTTGATTCCCTATCTAAATATGGCTTTAGGATAACGACTTAAGTAAGGTGATACTGGTAACAATTACTGTTAGCTCTCAACAAAAAACAAAGAAAATGAAAAAAAATAAAAACAAAACAAAATTACTGTTAGCTGAAGACGATCACACATGATTGAAAGGACCATAAAATCCCACACTTAATTAAACCCTAAATTTAGATTAGGGACTGTAGGTACATGTAACTAAACCAAAATTAACAACCCTCTCTCTCTCGACTTTCCCAAATTAAACCTAGTCAAAACAAAAAGCGTGGGGTCAAACACTCTGTAACACCCATCGTTGTCATTTGTCTTTCTCAAATAACGGACCCTCCTTATTCTATGCTGTTTTTACACAATTCCACCTTGCAGCTGCCCTCTTTCTCTCTCCCCCTCCCTTTTTTTTCCAAACATATTTTCCTTCCCATTAGATGTCTCCACTCACCTCTCGTCGTCCGTCCGCCACCTCTTTTCGGACGACGAGCGGAGCCATCTCCATCATCTCCATCACCATCGCCACTTTCTCAACAACACACCAACGACGTCCTTCTCTTTGATTTCCTATCAATTGTCACATCTAAATACAAGAGAAAATACGTAAATTGTAGATTCTAGCCTCGCTTCTATTTGAATTTCCATTCTAAAAGCTTTGAGCGCGATTTGAATTATTTTACTCTATCGCGACAATGTCCCAATCAATCTTAGCTCCCTTCCAGCTTTTGGAACTCAACGTAATATCAGCGCAGGACCTTGCGCCCATGTCGCGTTCCATGCGCACATACGCCGTTGCATGGGTGCACCCGGATCGAAAACTCTCAACACGGGTGGACACCTCAGGCCACAACAACCCTACATGGAACGACAAGTTTGTGTTCCGGGTCGACGAGGACTTCTTGCATGAAGACACATCCGCGGTCATGATCGAGATCTACGCCCTTCATTGGTTCAAGGACGTTCACGTGGGAACCGTCCGTATCTTGGTTGGTAACCTTATTCCAACCCCAGCAAAGCCCCACCACCACCATCCTCAAGTGGGCATGCGTTTCGTGGCGCTCCAGGTGCGCCGCCCCTCGGGTCGGCCGCAGGGGATTCTAAACATCGGCGTGGCGCTGCTTCATAGCTCTATGCGGAGCATGCCCTTGTATTCCCAACTCAGCGCCTCAGCAGTTGGATATAAAACTTTGATGGGCGAAGACGACGCGCCGCGCAGCACCAAAACCCACCACACCGGAAGCCAAATGACGACGTATTCGAAGCCCGAGCTGAGGCGCACCAAGAGCGACTCCAGCTCAATGTTCGGGTCAGAGCTGAGAGAAAAGGAATTCAGACATAAGGGTAAAAAGGAAAAAGCAACTTCCGTGGTTAACTCGTCAGACGTCAGCGCTAGAAAAAGCAAGAAGGGTCGCGGTTCCAAAGCAAGCTCGTTGGTTGGCGGCTCATCAGATATAATTTACAGGAAGGGCAAAAAGGGAAAAGCAAGTTCTGTAGTCAGCGCGTCGGATGTTAGCTACCGAAAGGGGAAGGCGAGCTCCATGCTCAGCGCCTCGGATGTGGGCCCACCAAAGAGTTGGAAAGACAAAAAAGGGAAGCCAAGCTCCGCACTCAGCGCCTCCGATGTTCGCGCGCATGACCCACCGAAGAACGAGAGCAATGGCAACGAGAAACCGGCCAGCTTCGTCCTCAGCGCCTCCGAAGCGGAAGAACCGCCGAGAAAGATGCCTGCCAGTCACAAGCCCTCCCCGAAATTCACCCTGGTGGACAATTTTGGTGCTACCCCCGCGCGGAGGTCGGCTCTGCCAGCTGGCAAGTCGCCATTCCAGAGGCTGCAGTCGCCCTACAACGCGTATGCGACGCCAAGAAAGTCGAACCTCATGGCTGTTCCATTCCTAACGGAGTCGGAGCTGGGGCCGTCACCGTCGGAGGTGGCTGCGGCGATCGCAAAGGAGCGAATGGACCAGGACAACGAGAGCTCGGTTGTGGTGGGTGCATGGAACGAGGATGACAGCGTGGAGGGGTTGCAGTCGAAGCTAGAGCGGTGGCGGACGGAGCTCCCGCCAGTGTATGATAGGGGAGAGTTTTCGAGCTTTAAATCCAGTGAAATGCGCCACACACGGCGACACAGCGATGGGAGCAATGGGTTGTTCTCTTGCTTTAGTAACATATGTGGAATCGAGTGCTCCATCGTATGCGGGTCGGGCGACCAAGAAAAACCTCAGAGGAAGAACGGGAGTAAGAATGGCGGGCGGGTCCATCGGAGTCCATCGGTAGGAGATCTAAGCTACGTATGATCAACCCGGATGGAGATGGGTTAACGGGTTGGATCTTCGGTGGGAAATATTCCGGGAGATTAGAGTAACAGCTTTGCTGGTGCTAATTTGCGCCGGGGGAGTACTGTTGGGAAAATAACCACTGAAATACATAAAGGTAATATGGAGTGCAGGATAAGGATGTGCACACTGGGGGGTGATGTTAGCAAGTTGAGTTGAGCTCGGTTAGATAATTCTTCCCACTTCCCTCATTTTAATTTTGTTTTTCTCAAATTTCTGCTGTCTAATCTAATCTAATTTATTCTTTCTCAAAAACCCAAAAATAAAAAAAATTATAAAAAGAAAAAGACAATGAATAAAGGTATCGACAAAATTCAAATTCATTTTACATCTTATTTGTTGATGTAGAATATTAAAGCTTATATTGCATAGTTGCGATGTGTTATATCAAAAATGTGGTGTGTTAATGAATTTATTTATGCATAAAACATAATTCTTTTTTGGTGTATGGAATCTAGATGTGCATATTTTGCGATGTGCCACCTGCGAGTTTGCTGCATCTTTTTTAGGACGATAAGGTCGATCAGCATGGTTGGACTTAGAATGATTATGATGCAGGGCGCAACGGATAGAAACAAAATAAAATGATAGATAACATTGATAGATATGGTCCACTATCTCTTAGTACGATGAGAAGCCTGAAAACCCTATAAACTTTGGTTCTAGTACCAACCTACAATGTAGACACTTGAAAGAATAAAGCACCAGACTCTTAAACAAGAGAAAGACACGAATATGAGATATAAATCTCTCTGAATATTTCATTCACCAACAAAACATCCAACTCCTTCATCTTACAGAAAGAAATAGTTTTTATAACCATTTTGTAACATATATTCAGAAATTAGAAAGGCAATAAACCTAAAATGACAAAAAATTGAAAATTACATAAAGAAAGTAATCTAATCAGCCAAAAAACATCCAAAACGCCCTGGCTATTATTAGGAGCTACTAATGGCTGTTATTAAGCTTTTCTAATTTGTTATAGTCATTCATTTTAGCCCAATGATTCAATAAATGCACTAGCGAACTGGCATTCATCATCCTCTTCGATTTGGAGAAAATTCGCCCTCGAATTTGCATTTCCAATATCGTCGATGTCCCATCTGTATGGAATGAGGTTTTTTACATTGAACACATCAAATATGACACTCCGCCAAAGAATAGCTTAACAACTTCCGAAGCATCCATTGTCTTCTTACAGGCAATAAGGTAAGCCATTTGCGCATGGCAGGCTAGAAATGAGAAAAAAAAAACAGTAGTGTAAAGGTTTTGTCCCTTCCAATGCAGTCATCGCTATGTAACTCTTTAATGATCTGCAGCCTCAAACTAAACTCAGGTATACAAAGTTGATTCCCTTTAAAGAGAAACCCATCATGGAACACATAATATGTTCTTCTCGAATGAACTTTTCCCCGATTTCTGTTTGGTCTTCCTATGTCTTTCGGATACCCAACAAGTACTTGCCACAATAGCCAATTAAGAACCACAAATTCAGCATGCATCAACATATCCAAATAGTACAAAATTCTAAATAATTTCATTCTTCTCCACTTTGTCATGTTCAGTGAATTTAATCTTTTCTTGATGACATAAATTGCATTTGAGTGCACATACAATTTCCAGCAAACATCTTGATATTTTTAGACTTTGAAAAGTATAGACATAATTCGAACAATGTGAAAATTTTCTTTTCTCCAAGTAAAATTTTGTAGCGTGACAAGCAATGAACGATTCCTAAACATAATCATAAAAGTTATAGAAATGTAGAATAGATTTTACCACAAGTACCTCAACCATTGAACCTAAATCTTCATCACCATTGTATTCATCCAGAATCAGGGCAGAATCCCAATCAGCAACACAATAAGCTTCGATTTGCAAAGTAAATTGAATTTCATTAGCTACTTTAATCACAAGCATGTAATCTTCATCATACTCATCATAAATTGGTAGAGAACTCCAATAGACTAAGTTATCGATTTCGTAAAAACCTAACAACAGCAACATAATAACCCAAGAATCGATTAGGGCTTTGATAACCAACTGATGCAGGGTGCAACAGATAAAAACGAATAAAATGAATTTAGAACACAAAATTAGGATAAAAAGGATGGATAGGTATGATAGATAGATATGGTCCACTATCTCCTAGTGCGAGGAGAGACCTGAAAACCCTAAGAACTTTGGTTCTAGTACCAGCCTACAATGTAGACACTAGAAAGAACAAAGATGCAAACTCTTAAACAAGATAAAGGCACATAAAAACGAGTTTACAACTCAAATATCAATATGATAATTCAAACAACTTATCCCCTTCTTCTTTACAAATACAAGTATTTATAGGCTTACAACTTAAAGTGAAAAATATGGAAAGACACAAAAAATAAAGTCTTACTATATAACTCCTAAAAAACTAAATGATTTCATAAAATGTCATTAACCTAGGAATTCCATAAGCCATAAATTTAAAGCTACATACATGCATTATAACTCCAAAAATGCATGTATTATATTATAAAACTTAAATCCCAGCTCCCAGTAATTTTATGTAATAACGCCTTTAGTCCTTAGCATGTATCATTCTCACCTGGTTGGAGAGAATTCGTCCTCAAATTCGGATCATCATATGATTTGGAGGGATAAAATTGAACTATGCCGGTCCAAACAAATAGATATTTGGAGCATTTAATATTGACTGTTGAAGTGTGAAAAGCACCCTTAATGGCATACCTCGCAACCTTGACATTCTCCTTCTTCATGATTTATAATACCAACCAAAACTTTGAAAATTTTGAAGTAGAAGACATCGACCCCAATTAAATCAGCATATCCAGAAGTTTTTATGAACTCATTAAATCATGAAACTCCAACTTCAAAAATTCTTTGTAATCAGCATTTTTAATAATTAGACAATATTCCATATCAACATTTCGTTAAACCACGCAAGAACTTTGACAGCAAACGTGATAAGTAACATATGGAGAATGATCAAACTCCGGAAGAAGATCAAGATATAAGAGACAATCACCTGAATAATTTTCACAACATATTGGACATGAACTATCCAACCAACGATCAAATATTGGAGGAAGGTCCAGATTTAGATCTTCATCTAATGGCATCTGTGACATGCTGAATATAACGTCACCCTTGGATTGAGTTGACGTTTTGATACCAACTGATGCAGGGTGCAGCGGATAGAAACAAAATTAAATGATAAATAAGATTGATAGGTAGGGTCCACTATCTCTTAGTGCGAGGAGATGCCTGAAATCCCTATAAACTTTGGTTCTAGTACCAGCCTACAACGTAAACACTAGAAAGAACAAAGCAGCAGACTCTTAAACAAGAGAAAGGCACAAATATGAGATAGAAATCTCTCTGAATATTTCATTCACCAACAAAAACGTCCAACTCCTTCATCTTACAGAAAGAAATGGTTTTTATAACCATTTTGTTTGTATCATACTTAGGGCCTCCGTATTTAGACCTCGTATAAATACTCAAAAGACTCAAATGTAATTATGTAATAAATGAAGGGGCAAATATGTAATAAATGAGGAGCCCTTATTCTATAAAATGACTCATCACTCTCCTCATTAGGGGAGGCCAATTCTTAGGCCATGGGAAGAACTCTCTCACATTCAGAAGCTCTCACCCTCTCATCCTCTCACAAACAGAGAAATACAATATCAGTGTGGACGTAGCCCAAATATTGGGGTGAACCACGATACATCTTGTGTTATTTACTTTCTTGCAGATTCACGGTCGGATTTACGTTATTCCAAGACCCCTCCGATTTTATGCATCAACATTCGGCGCCGTCTGTGAGAAATGACACAAAAAGCTATGTCGGTTCTCTCTCATTTTTTTTATCTCACCACCGTGAGACCTCACCACACTCCACCGTGAATCTGCAAGAACTCGAGATCCTACTTGATCTGCAACCAGGGATTTCAGAGAGACCAGAATCTGCAGACGCCACAAAGCCACCAACCAGTTTATACTCCTCAACGGTCCACCTAAACGAGAAGGCACTAACAAAACCAAGGCCGAGGATGCATGCATCTGGAAAATTTGGTGGTACCAGTTCGTTGGAGGAGACATCGTCATCATCTCAATCACGCAAGAAATTAACAGCAAACCCGGATATAAGTTCCACCAGCTCGTTGATCTTTGACGATCCTGAAACACAAATACTTCCAAAATGATCATTTACACGGTATCGTTCAACTGTTTACTGGAACGTTGTAAAAGTTCCTGGCTGCTTCACATTTTTGGAGAAACTGCCCACTTCTTGAAGGCTTGTGGTTTCTGCAAACACCGCCTTATTCCCGGCCGCGATATTTACATGCACAGAAGTGACACATCTTTCTGCAGTCTAGAATACCGGCAACAAGATAAACCAGAAGACGCAGAGTTTAGATGGAAGCAAGAAGCTGAGGCAGAAACTCTACAAGCTGCTCCCACTGAAGAAAAGATCTGCCTCTCCGTACTTTTCAAGACGAGGGAAAATAATACCTTCAAACCTGCCAAACTGTATAAAGTGCAGTCCAGGTGTGAGCTACCCTATCAAGAAATAACAAATTGATAAACCAACGGCTATACAAAGAGAAGAGTAACTTGTTGCAAAAAAGCAGAAGCAGAGCGAAGATGGATATGGTGAGTGCGAGTGCGAGTTCGAGTGCAAGAAAAAGGAAGACGACGAGTTTCCACAGCAAGAAGATGACTCTAGAAGATTACTTGTTCCTCATTCAATCCAACTTCCACCTCCATCTTACCGTCGCTCATCTCAATCAGATCATTTCTATGCACGGATACAAGAAGATCTACAAAGTTCCCAAGGCACATTTGAGCGACACCGTGGGCTCGCTGCCGCTAGTCGATCCGGCTCGCTTGAAGCTTAGAGACTACATCTCTCCGTTTATGATCACCACCCTAGAGGACGTCGTCACCGACCTCGCCGACCTCAACTGGAAGGAGTGCTGCATCACATCCATCAAAACCCTAAGCTCATGGAAACACACAACATCCGCCCATGCTCCTCCTGTGAGCCCCAGCCATGACGTCGTCCAGTACTTGCAACTTTAACAATCACCGCCGTTGGCCCTTGATTGCAGACCATACGGCTTCATTTCTGCTCCTAACTCTACTTCCAAGACTGCTCGTCCAGAGAAGAAATTGGTGCCGAAGAGGAAGAGGAAGCGATCGCCGGTAGCCGCCGGTTTCGCTCGTGCTGCTCTGGACTCTGTTTTGTACGGATCTTACTGACGTCACAAACCCTTACCCTGTTGGTAGGAATTAGGGACGGGAAAGGTAGTGTTGTGGTATCCGCGGAGCTCTGTTCCAGGTTTTTTACAAATTTTATGAAGCAGAAACCCGCATAACAGAGGGTTGTCCAGAAACGCGGTGGGGCATTGGTTCGAAAAAGACCCCGTTTGAGGCATCTCACCGCTGAATTTGTTGTTTCAGAGATCTAAGCTCACCGTCATGGGTAAATCACCGAGGGATTTCAGAATCTTTCTCGATAAGTGATTATACGATAGGTTAAACGCGTCGATCAGAAACCTTCTGATGCCTACACCCTTATGATGCTCAAAGTTGATAGCTGGGATTCTTTGGGGTTTCAGATGTAGCAAGTGCCGTCTCTGAACCTCCTCATACTCACCGAAGTGAAGCATCAGCTACAATGGCAGCCAATGCGCCTGCGCGGTTGGATACATTCTAAACCAAACTGCCGCCAGCTACGTCTTGTTTGCCATCGATTCCACCATCTCCACCGATGGTGGCATCAACAGCTACGCCTTAAACTTCCCGGATACCATATCGCCGTTTTCTTGGCTTTGCTGTAAACCTGCAATGTAGCAAAAAAAGAGAAATGGCAGAAAGTGAAAAGAAAAAATCAAAAGCAAGTATGTGCAGGTGAATATGTCTATAGGTGGAAAAGAAAAAGAGACTGAGTGAGAGAGGTGCAGTGGCAAAGAGGAAAGAAATAAAGGAAAAAGAGGAAAGAGGAAAACACTTGGATAAGTATACTGACCTTTTACAGTTGGAGTACACCAACTGGTGTTCAGATCTCGTGTTGTATACTAACCTTTCATCATGCATATTCCCATTTTGAAAAAACCCATCCGGAGAACATTCAAAAGCATCAAAGTATGATAGACCATGCCTGCTGACCAAACCTGCCTTCACGTGAAGTTTTCCTCCAACAGCTGGACCGCTGAGGTTGATATGAAGGGAGAAATCTTGCTGTCGCCAAGTCCCAGTAGTTCTTTTTTTAATGATGTAATTTATTTTTCTTATCTTTCAGAGACATCTGTATAACCCTATCAGAGGGTAATTAAAAAAAAAAAAGGCAAGCCCAAAATAATAGGCTGGAATATTATGTGGAGGGCAAAGGCCCATATGCCGAAAAGAGCCAGGCCCTGTGGCTCTAAATTTAGTCGGCACCCTGCCGCTATTATCACCAATCAGGTGATCAAAAGTACCCACAGTACTCCAAAATTATTTGGCACCCTGCCGCTATTATCACCAACCAGAAGATCAAAAGTACGCCCAGTACTCCAAAATTATTCGGCAACCTGCCACTATTATCACCAACCAGGTGATCAAAAGTACGCTCAGTACTCCAAAAATATTCGACAGCCTGCCGCTATCATCACCCACTAGGTGATCAAAAGTACGTCCAGTACTCCAAAATTATACATGAGCATCACTCATGTCATTCATACATAAACATTCATGAGCATCACTCATGACAATCATACATAAACATTCATGACCATCATTCATATCAACATTTATGAGCATCACTCATGTTAACATTCATGAGCATCACTGCTCATGTCAACATCTATGAGCATCACTCATGTCAATCTAGCTTCAAAAGCTTCATTTACAAACCTTTAGCTTCGAAAGCTTCATTTACAGAGCTCTGGCTTCGAAAACTTCATTTATAGAGCTCTAGCTTCAAAAGCTTTATTTACAAAAGCTCCAGCTTCAAAAGCTTTATTTACAGAGCTCTAGCTTCAAAAGCTTCACTTGCAAAGCTTTACCTACAAAGCTTCAGTGCAGGGTAAACAAATACCGCCTTCGAACAACCGCCACTTCGGACCATACATGGATTCAATTTGAAGTCTCCAGCCAACAGACTCTATTGACCGAAGACTTAGAGGACTACATTATGTACCATATAGTGGACCTCAACTGGGCCTCATGAAAAATACTTGGGGGACTCTAACCCATCACTTATGTATTGAGGAGCGAACCCTTATTCTATAAAAGGGACTCCCTCACCATCACTAGAGAGCATTGTCGCAAACTGAGCAACCGCCTCGCCGCGAGCATCAACTCTAGCCCATTATTTATGTATTGAGGATCGAGCCCTTATTCTATAAAAGGGACTCCCTCACTTTCATTAGAGAGCACCCATTATTCATGTACTGAGGAGCGAGCCCTTATTTTATAAAATGGACTCCCTCACCATCATTAGAGAGCATCGTCGCCAGCAAAACAACCGCCTCGCCGCGAGCATCAACTCTAGCCCATCACTTATGTATTGAGGAGCGATCCCTTATTCTATAAAAGGGACTCCTTCACCATCATTAGAGAGCATCGTCGCCAGCTGAGCAACCGCCTCGCCTTGAGCATCAACTCTAGCCCATCACTTATGTATTGATTGAGGAGCGAGTCTTTATTCTATAAAAGGGACTCCCTCACCATCATTAGAGAGCATCGTCACCAGCTGAGCAACCGTCTCGCCACGAGCATCAACTCTAGCCCATCACTTATGTATTGAAGAGCGAACCCTTATTCTACAAAAGGGGCTCCCTCACATTCAACGCCACAAGCCGAGCCAACCAAGGCAACATAAGCCACAAACCGAGCAGCCTCGCAATATGTTCTACTTCTGGATGAGCATCATTTCAGATTGAGCACCGTCTCATATCGAGTATCAGTCCTAGACGACATTTAGTTACTTCGGCCCACACATGGACTGAATTTCAAGTCTCCAGCCAAAAGACTCTCTTGACTGAAGACTTGGGGACTACTGTTTGTACCATACTTAGGGCCTCCGTAGTTAGACCTCGTATAAATACTCAGGGGACTCAAGTGTAATTATGTAATAAATGAAGGGGCAAATATGTAATAAATGAGGAGCCCTTATTCTATAAAAGGACTCCTCACTCTCCTCATTAGGGGAGGCCAATTCTTAGGCCATGGGAAGAGCTTTCTCACCTTCAGAAGCTCTCACCCTCTCATCCTCTCACAAACAGAGAAATACAATATCAGTGTGGGCGTAGCCCAAACATTGGGGTGAACCACGATACATCTTGTGTTATTTACTTTCTTGCAGATTCACGGTCGGATTTACATTGTTCCAAGACTCCTCCGATTTTGTGCATCAACAACATGTATCTTGAAATTGAAATATTTAAGGTTCGTTTGATAACTATTTCGTTTTTAATTTTTAGTTTTTTGTACTTGAAATACGGGGAAAGGATATTTGCAAAAGAAATGATTGTATGTTAGATGAAGTATGTAAGAAAAGTTACACAAAATGAAAATTAAAAGCTTAAAAACTAATTTAAGTTGTTTTCACTTTGAATTCATACTTCTTTATTTCTTCATCTCCTTCTCACTACCCTTCTTCATTGATCTTATCTCCCTTATACTTCCCATATCTATGTTGAAAATTTTAATTTAAAATATAATAAATTATTTTATTTGAAGGGAAATTATATTTGATGAGTTGTGACTATTCAAGAACAAGGGAAAGGGGGCAACTTTTGCCTTTAAATTTAAAAGATTCAATTCTTGGCTCTTCAAAGAAAAACACCACTATTTTGAAGAGTCACTTTTACATATATAGACACCTCATCACATTGAGTCAGTAGTCAATTTATTAGTTAGGTCATTCAAAGTTTGTGGATGCAAATTCGTACACGACTGATTAGACAAAATTCCATCTACAAGAGAACAAACAATGTTAGCCTAGTTGACGAACACCCTAAAAAAGGAGAAGGGTGTCCGTCAAAGGGTCTCCGATGCCTAATTCAAAAAAGTAGTAGAGAGAATAGAGAACTTGAGAGAGTACTAAGTAGTAAGTGGCAATTACCGTTTCTTCTGTTTGACATGGCTATTTATAGGGAAAAACCTTAGCAGGCAGGTTGAAAAGGAGATTGCAGGTCAGTCTTCACAGTCATGTGAGCTAGCAATTTTGAAGGTCCATGTTGGTAAGAGCATAGTTGCACTGGACACCCAAAGGGAAACTCTAGAGAGTTGGTACCCTGATGTCATTGGACCAGGTGTGGCCCGATGGCAAGACATATTATGGGTGGTTCAAAAAACCCATAATATATGTCATGGTAGGCCTAGATCGCTCATGATCCGTACCATGAGCAACCCGGATGGCCTATGGTCCCTTAATGGCATAAAAGCTCGATTATCTTAGGGCAGACTATGTTGCTTCTTTGCCATGTCTGATGAATCTTTGACCGCATATCAAAATTTTGACATAAGGTATGGTGCACACCAAACCATACCAAAATTTTGGCTTATTTTTAGTTATGATACTTGTACTCTTTACAAAATCTCATTTTAATCCCTGCACTCTATTTTGTTTCATTTTATCACGTGAACTCTTCCTTCATCCCACATTACTCCGTTTCGTGAGTTCAGTCATAAAATGAAGTATTTTTGCTCACCATCCTAAACTTTGATATATGCTAAACCTACATCTAATTATTTGATACGTGTCATTTCACCTAACATTGGTTAATTGTTTTCAAAATTGAGAAAATAACATTTAATGTGAAAATTAACTAAAATTAAACGATCAAATAATTAGGTGTATGATAGTTATAATAGTGAGTAAAAATGCTCTGGTCGCAAAAATTATTAACCTGATGAGGTGTAAGAATAGACGCTGTAACGCGTGGGGTAAAGTAAGCGACTCACAGAAAGTGTATAGCTATCTCGGACTAAAATGTAAAATGCAAAACTAAAAGAGCTGGGGTGTTATTGTCTAGTGGCTCCTACAGGTCCCCCGGTCAGCCGCGCACTCTGTCGGCTTACGTGACGCTAAGGTGAATGCAGTTCAGTAGTAGAGGCACGTGACATGGCTCCCACTCTGTCGACTTGTCCCACAGTTTTTAACCTTTGGACATTAATCCGACTTCTTTTCTTCTATTTTTTACACATGTTTTTTTATACAAATTATTTCGCCCTTTATCGCCCACAAGTTCTCTCCTCTCCTCTCCTCTACTAGTTGAACATGGTATTGCCGTCAAAGTAGCAGCTAATGGTCTCCGGGGTTGGGCTGCGTATCTTTTTTCAAAGGAAGCGAAATGCAAAATGTCCTTTCCATATTTATTAACAATGAAATATCATTTTCATCTCATTTTTTGACGACTCAAAAAATTATTTTTCAAGCTTAGACTTACCAACCGTGGAAAATGCGACACTTTTTCGTGTCCCCCACTCTCTTCCCTCATGCCAAACGTGGCCTTAAGGTTAAATGAGATTCGAAAGCATATGGTTCAAATTAAATTGTCGGACTAAATTACATAATAAGTCATCCATAATAAATAGACATCAAACTCGTTGTTCAAGTGAGTAGGACTTAAAATTCTCATTTGTAAGCAGAGATGGATATTATTAAACAACAATGCAAGTAACATCTATTTGGCAAGATTAAAATAGGGGTTGGAAAATTACGAAGAACTTGGGTCTTTAATTTTTCTGCTAGCTACTTGGTCTTCAAACACAATGATGTGAACCTTACATGGTTGAATAACTAAAACTAAAATACACATGAATGAAGACTAATTAACATGATGCAGAAGTTGGGGGCATCCATTGAAATCGATGCAAACACAAGGAGTTGATGAACACCAATGAATCTTCTGTAGAACTCCTATTTGTATACAACTACTCAGTAGGAAGTAATATATTGTGTATCTAGGCTTTTGCAGGGACCGAAGGTTTATATAGAGGTTATAATACTCTAGGCCCAGCTCAATAGCCTACAAGTCAGAAATTATATCTTTTTAGTCAAAATGATGTCTGAGATTTGCATAACATATCACTTTGGTCTTTGATATTGAAAATAAATAAAAATGGTCCCTGAGATTGTCCACCATCCATTATTTTGGTCATTCCATTAAAAACTTTGTTAAGTGTCCCGGAGCTCTTGGTCGAAAGTTTGATCAATTTTCAAAGTTTCGTAATTCAATTGTTTATTAATCAAATTCGACCCATAATATATCAAAATAAAGATAGGAAAGTATAGAACAAAATTATACATATTTAGAAGGCCAATGGTTGCCGGAGATGGCAAGGAAATAGCCTGAAAGGTGACTGGTCCGCAGGAAAACTGGAAAACTTTAATGAAAAACCACATTTTTACACTAAAAAGTCAATCATGGTACTATTCACTTTACCCTTTATTTTGTCATTATCATTCAAACTCAAAGTTTTCAAGCCATTTTTATTAGTTTTCCTTTAAATTAATACCCACATCCATTCTATGTTCATTTTGGTTATTTAACATAGTTATAGTTGTTTTAAATAAAAATTTACCAACCATTATAACATTGGGTTTTTATTTTTATTTATTTTTTTTACTAAAAACACTTTTATAACTATAATTTATCAAAATACTTTATTGCTTTCTTTCACAACTACTTATTCTCATAACACAATAAAAACAATTTCTTCAAAGCATAACAATACCAAACTATTCCTAAGAATCATTAGGAAATACAGATCGTACTGTGTAACTGATTCTCACATCATATAAAATAGAGATATAGATAAAACAACATGTTACACCCAAGATTTTTCCTCTTAAAAAAATGTTTACTTCATTGTCATTGTCTCATTGTCAAAACGAAGGCATAGGGTAAACTTATGCAACATTGACTTATTTCTTTGTACCTTTCTTTCATAAACAAATCAATTGATTAGACTATCTCTACCCCTAACAAATTCTTGAGAAGCGGATCCCAATTCCATAATTTTGAATTTTAAATAACTAAATAATTTGGTTTTATTAATAATTAACTAGCAGATGAGCACACATTCTGTGTGTATGAACAATCGCTCATCTCCTTTCACGTTCTCCTTAAGCGCAACCGTTTTAGTTCATTCAAACTATTCAAAAACATCATGATTTCAATTACGTGTATAAAAAAATGATGGTGGGATAACTTCTCTTAATAAGTGCATATTTTTTATCTTATGTAAATATTTTGATATAAAATTACTATTTTGCCCTACATATGTAAATATTGTATTTCAAAAGTTAGGGTAAAATAAGAAAAAAAGGAAAGTTTAAAAGATATAAAATTATTATTTTATCCTTCTCATGTCAAATTGAAAGAATTGGAAGAAAATGTGGCAAAAAAATTGACAAGCCATCTTTTCTTAATAGAATAAGAATATAAATATAATAGATTTGTTATTTTCTCAGCTTTACTGAAAGGCCCACTATCCACTGTCAGTGCATCTCTCTTTAGGTCCCAACTTTCTCTTTTTTTTTTTTTGGACAAAGTAGGTCCCAACTTTCTAAAACTAGGTTTTGTGCCCTTTGTCTTACCAATAGTAGACAGCACCCAAGGAGAAACATAAATATAAAGGGTGCATAGATAAATAAGAACAGAATAATTCTTTTTCTTGTAAAAAGACTCAACCTTTAGACTTTAACCCTAATGCTTTAACTAATACTATTAATTAAAGCAAAGCTAAGAGACACCTAAGATCAAATTAATAGTGAATTAGTGATGGTCTTCCATTGTGGTATTTGGTAACCACAGATTTGAATGTTTGTTTGCCCATTATCTAAACAGTCCCTCTCACTGCATTTATAAGTGTTTCCTCTATATTTATAAAGAAAAACCTACAAAGAAATGTGACATTTACTCATAACAATCATTGAAACAACAAACGGATTTGTGTCTCAATTCATTATAAGCGTTTTTCTTTACACTTGAGGTTTTGTGTTCAAATATCCCCCTCCCTTCCCCTGAGAGTCGAACTTGAGACATTCTATAACATTGAGAGATAAATATCACTACATAAAGAGTTAGTTAGAAAGCATTTACTTAAGTATCATATTCGACTTACATAAACATAAATATTATATATATTTACGATGAATTTGATTTTTACTATTGACATAACTTTTGCGCGAGTCCTTTGTTCAATTGTAATACTATTATGTAAAGAATTTCCTTCCAGTTGATCAAAACGCAAACATTATTTGGTTGAAATTAAATAAAACAAACAAAGAAAACTGGTGGGAGAGGGCTATGTTGCTAATAAAAATACTTAATTAAGAAAAACAAAATTTTATCCCAAAAAAAAAAAAGGCAAATGTGACATCCCAAGAACTAGCACTATTACCAGCGTAATTTTTCTGTATACACAACTAAAATCCCTTTTTTCCTCATTGTCCAAGCTAAAAGGTCCGACAAGCCAAAGTTTAACATTATCATTAACCATCATACCAAGACCAAAAAGTTGAAAATACCATCATACTTGCTAGCAACTTGTATCATTTCCATCCTTTTCATCATATTATACCACCACACTTGTTTTAATTATCTTCATTAATTCATTTTTTTTTCTTCTAAACCTTATCGTACGGTACCACACAAATGAGCATGAAAGCAAAACATAATCTTTGTAATTAGAGAAACACAAAGAACCCAACAAAATTTTATATTTTTTATTCTCCATCTCAACCCTACTTTATTGCAAAAATATTAACATATTTTTCACGGAAGAACCAAACTAGATATTAACATATTTTTCACGGAAGAACCAAACTATTTTACACTAGACAATTTTATAGACCATTTATATCAATTTTAATTGTCAGATACCAAAGTGAGGAGTTATGCTAAATTTAACGATCATTTTAATTAGAAAAACCTATTTTTATTAAAATATTATAAAAGTAAGATATATTAACTTTGTACTCTATCAATTTTATAGCATATATTAATTGGAACTTTAACGAAAAGCACCCGGTAATGTTCACTTTAACGAAAAACCACATTTTTACACTAAAAAGTCAATCCTGGTACTATTCACTTTACCCTTTATTTTGTCCTTATCATTAAAACTCAAAGTTTTCAAACCCTTTTCATTAATTTTCCTTATATTAATACATTAAGTCTTGTCACTTATTACTACAGTCTAGTGATATTCTTATTTACTTGTAAGTGAAAGGTCTTAAGTTCAATTCTCGTCAAATACGAATTTGAACCATATTATTGTTGAATCCCACATCGGCCGTAGTAAAAGATAAGTAATAGTTTAAATATCCTAATCTCACTCTAACTAATATCGAGGCTTTTTGTGATAAAATTCCACACCTGAAGGATTGTGCATGTGGTAATTACCAAGTTGGGAACAATATCGATGTTGTTGGAAGTGGGCCGTATGACCCGTCTCTTTGATATTTCTACATGGTATTAGAGCCAAGGAGCGGGCCCGCATTTTATTGCCACGTGATGGGTGGGTCCCCCTGGCCCCGTGCGATGATGGTGGGTCCCTTGGCCCCGTGTGTAGGTTGAGTCCCCTTGGCTCCACATGGTTACCGATGTATGGATCTCCCATGTATGACCCACTCATTGGGTCCCACGTGAGGGGCGTGTTGAATCCCACATTGGCCATAGTAAAAGATAAGTAAAAGTACCTCACTCTAACTAACACCGAGGTATTTTGTGATAAAACCCCACATTTGATGAATTTTGCAGGTGGTAATTACCAAGTTGGGGACAATATCGATGTTATTGGAAGTGGGCCATATGGCCCGTTTCTCTGATATTTCTACAATTATTATTAGCATATTGTGAGGCTAAATTCCCTCCACTTTTTTTTAGTGTAGATAATATCGTTTGTCTCAAAGGTTTCAGTGCACAAAAAATTCTTTCAAACACAGATGAAGAAAACAAAGGGAAGTGTTATTGACACTCCAAAAATATCATTCTACACTTCTCACAAGTGTATTTTTCTTTCGGGAGATTATATTTACACATCCCAAATTAATTCTCCCACATCCTTTTAATTTTTTAATATTTTTCTATTAAGTGTTAATGGTGTGTAGAAAATATTAAAAAAATTAAAAGAGTGTGGGAGAAGTAATTTGGGATGTATGAATATAATTAGTCTTTTCTTTCTAAATATAGAAAATTTAGAGTGTAAAATGAGAAATTTGGAGTGCCAATAACAATTCTCAAAAGAAAAAAAGAAAAAAAGAAAAAAAAAAGTCATAATCAATTGGCCTAATGGAAAGGGATCTTCTCCGTATCTCTTCCACCTAAAACTCATGACCCATAAATCCAGGCCCTTGAAATTTGATTTAATAGATACAAATAGAGAGCCATATTAAAAGTTATAATAACTTTAACCGTTAAATTAAATTTCAAATATTCAAATTTATGGGTCACAAGAATTAGATGGAAGAGATCCGGATAAGATCTCTTTCCTGGCCTAATAACCAATTTTGTTTGTTTTAGTAACAACAGCAAGACCCAACACAGAGAAACAGATCCTTGAAAGATACGAATCATGTCTATTAAAAAATGAGAGTGGGTGGTGACTGGTGATAGTGCAAGGCGCACCAGCAGACACATGGGCCCCATCATCATCACTCTCTCCACCACCTACCCCTTCCCTCCCTCCTCCTCCCCCACCATCCCCTTTCCTCTGCTTTTGCCTTCCCCTGCTCCTCCTCAGTCCTCCCTCCCTTTGGTCCTTTCTATTCTATTTGACACTCATAAGTCATAACAAACAAACAAAATCCCACATCCGCTCTCTCTCTCTCTCTCTCTGAAACCCACAATTTCTTCAACCCTCTCTCTCTTGATCAGCTTGATGGAAGCCACACTTGGGTTGCTTGGTGGTGGAGGTGGGTCTTCTGGTGTCTCATCGAACGAGTCTACAATGTCAAAGGCGGAGGTGGTGGCGGTGGAGCAAGACTACGTGGGGATGTCCTCTGAGGCAACCTCTTACCCTGCTGAGGCAGAGCTTGAGCTGGGCCTCAGCCTTGGTGGCGGAGGGAAGCTCAGCAACCCATGTGCATGGGGTGAGCGTGGTAGAATCTTGACTGCCAAGGACCTTCCTTCCATGGTGGTCTCTCACGGCGCCTTTTCAGCTGCTTCTAGGTTCTCTCACAGACCCAATGCTTCTGCTGCTGTTGCTGTTTCTGGGACTAAGAGAGCTGCTGACTCTGCTCCCCAAGAGGGTGGCTCTCCCACTGCTGTTAGGTGAGAGAATATTCATAAAGTTGATGTCCTATCTTGTATTTGGTTGCTGAGAAAACTGATGGAAAGTTAGAAATTCAATTATGCACGGTTTGTGTCCAGTCCAGGAAAACAGTAAAGTTTAGAAAACCCCAATTAGTGGTTTATGTTATGCTCCCTTAAGAAAAGATTAAATAATTGTTCAAGTATTTTCGGTTTCTTTTTATTTAATTTTTTTCTTGTTTAATGATTAATTGTTTTTAGTCTGATATATGTTTTGAATCTTTGATAATTCAAAAAAAAAATTCCTCTACAAGTTCTGTCTTTTTAATATTTCATACAGTTAATTTTTTTATATAAAGTCCTAAATATGTATTTAAATTTATTATTTTATGTTTATAATATTCATTACATTGTAATACTAATTAATACCATGTTGAATACTTGAATGTATTGTTACTCTGAGAAATAATACGAATACTCTGTTTCTGTATTTTTGGAATTCCTGCATGTTTTGGATCGTTGATTTTTGTATATTGTATTATGAAAGCAGTCAGGTTGTGGGATGGCCACCTATAAGTGCTGCGAGGATGAACAGCTTGGTTAACCAAGCAAAGACTGCAAGGGCTGAAGATGATACGGCAGTTGGGGAGAAATCGAAGGACACTTCGAAGAAGAAGATCAACGTCGGTAGTAAGACAACTGTGAAAGAGAAAGGGCATCTCGGATTTGTGAAGGTGAACATGGATGGAATTCCAATCGGGAGGAAAGTGGATTTGAATGCTCACTCTTGCTATGAGACTTTGGCTCAAACACTCGAGGAAATGTTTATCAGCCCCACTACAACTATTGGTTAGTTGTCTTCCTTTGCCTTTGGAAAAATTGGATAGAGGACCTTATTTGTTGCTCAATTAATTACTTTATAAGCTTATGAGTTCCCATTAGGATGTATGGTTGGTACTCAATCATGGCCCGTTTGACTTGGCCAATTTGTTCCCCGTGTGTGCCAATAATTTTGTGCTCATGTTAGGTGGAGACACGGAACAAGCAAAGAAGCCCTCGAAGCTTCTGGACGGATCCTCTGAATTTGTGCTCACATATGAAGATAAAGAGGGAGATTGGATGCTTGTCGGAGATGTTCCTTGGGGGTATGATGCTACTACCACTAATATTAGTTTTGTTAAAAAGAAGAGCATGGAAAACCTAATAACATAAAGATATAGGGATTATGATTGTCCGTGGAGCAATGTACTTCATATATAATTGATATTGCCTGAGATGTTATTAATAAGTATGTTTGCAATTTTTGTGGCATTTCAGGATGTTCCTTGGCTCAGTGAAAAGGCTTCGGATCATGAGGACATCTGAGGCTAATGGTCTTGGTACGTAAATTTGAAACCATCAAGCTTACATTTTGCCCTCCGAGTTTCAGTTGTCGGTGTTTTGCACTCCCATGAGATTATGAAGATCTCTGTCTAAGGCCGATTAATCATATTTATTTGCAGCTCCAAGATTTCAAGAAAGGAGCGAGAGACAAAGAAACAAACCCATCTAGAAAAGGCACTGCTGCGCATTATTTCTAAGTCTGGTAAGATGAATGAAGGAAACCTACAGTTTGATAACAGAAAGAAGTAGAAATTCAATGAGACAAAGAGTGCGAAGATCGGCTTCCACAGGCTGTTACATAGTGCTAGCATACAGGCCTGCATACTCGGCTACATGCTGCTGCTGCCTTCTCGTACTGTAAATATGGGAGCATTTCACTTCATATCTAGAGAGGAGAGTGCTGAGTTTTGCTGCAAAAGAAGCTTGTCTGGTTTTATTATTTTTTAATTATTTATTTCGGTTGTTTTGGTTAATCAGCACTTTTTTTACTATCTTTTTATTTACTGTGCTTTTGCCCCTAGTTTTAACTTGAATTTTGAATCATGGTAAAAGGAACTGGATCCCCTTCTGATCATTTGGAACTGAGCTACTCATCAAATGATCCGGCTTATTGAAATTTGATCCAACGGCTACATACAAGGGGTCTCTTTAAAAGTTATAATAATTGTAGTCGTTGGATCAAATTTCAATGGTCCGGATCATTTGATGAGTAGACTCGGTTTCAAATGATCCGGAGGGGATCCGGCTCCATGTTAAAAAAAACTCAATTACCTGCTCTACAACTGCAAACTGGTGCAAATGACAACGGAGGAGGGGACCCCAATCTTCTGATTGTTATTTCTGTTTTCTTGGGGTCAATGCTGTCATAATCCTAACTGGTCTGGCCCTTATAGTAAAGCTGTAGTAGTTGTACAAACCCTCTGATTTGGTCTCTTGACCTGTGTTTGGAGGGACAAGGTGCCCTTTCCACAAGTCCCTTGTTTGGAGGGAAACTTCCTGACTTGGGGCAATCTGTTGCTTGGGACACAATTCATTTCACTAGGGAAAAGACTTCTCAAAGATACCATATCGTCCTACGTCAATAATGTGTCATGTAAAACGGTTGTCTTTGTTTCTATTGGATTCTATCTTATTGTATCACATTTTGTCCTGTGATATTTGAGAATCACCGTCAATACCTTGGCGTAGGTTTGGGATAATCCTTTGTTCCACACTATGGGGTTATTTACAACTATCCAATTAAAAATTCTCAGATGTACTAGCAAGTGCATCAAAGATGCAGTCATCGATTCGCCCGAGAGGTCACAATTACCACGAGCAAACATATTAACGACGAGGAACACATTTTTGCTATGTTACTAATACTTGTACTTGCTCTACTATTCTGCCCCAGCCTAGCTGAGGAATAATTATGGGGTGTAAAACAAGAAAATATGCTGATTAGGGGCTATACTTAATTAACTCGCCATTAACGATAAATAATAAATAAATAAATAAAAAGAAAAAGTAAGGCCATTCCATTTCAACAAAAGACCCACGCCCAAATTTCATAGCTTTGGGTCCACTATCCCGATCATGAACCCCAAAGGGAAAGGTCCTTCCCTTTTTGGCCAGTTGTGGGCGAGGAGGGATTCGAACCCCCGACACTGGTTCGTAGCCACGTGCTCTAATCCTCTGAGGTTCATTTAAGCGAGCATACGTGTCTTTCGGACCACCCAGGCAAGCACCGCAACTGGGACTTGCAGGTGTGTCGCATCCAACTTCCTCAAATATCTGAGAGCAAGTCTTGCCACCAGACCCTGGTACTGGGAGACTATACAAGATTTCATTTATCATGCATTTCATAAATGTCTTGATAAATTTATATCCACGGATGCTGCCACATAAGCACTTAATTCTGTAGCTTAACAAACCTTTTGGGTAGCAGGCACAAGAAATGTGGTAACTTTGACCTTTTTCCCCTGCAGCAAAGGAATTAAATCTTTAAGCTTAAACCAAGAAAAGAGAATTTCCAAAAATAAAAACTTTCAAATTTCTAATGAAGTCCGCATACGTAAACAATATCATGGATCGAGGAAAGCTAGACCAAGAGAGACACCTCCCTGGAAATCTATAACTGGGGGAGTGTAATCGTTTGCGAGAGACAAGTGGTGCATCAGCCTTGGAGAGAGGCAATAAGGCTCTGGAAGGTTTATCGCCGCACCTTTGGACCAACGCCTTGTTTCAAAAGATGGTCTGGTAGAACTTGACCGCAAAACAGCTGATTTTGATTATTTGCTTGAAGCAAAGTTAAAAATCAAACACAACACCACTGGATTTATTCTAGAGTCCGTTAATGTGGTAGATGGAGACTCTGTTTTCAGGGTTAAAATCAGACAACTCTTGCCAGCAAGGAGACCTAAGGTTTCGGTAGCCGATTGTGGCGATTCACGTCACTTTAAGACGTCACGACGTTCCATGAAGGCCGAACTGAAGACACAGAGTCTGGAAGAAAGCAAGGTGTGTTGTCACTTGTCAGGAGTAGAAAAGTTGACAGACTAAGTTAAGGGTAATTCCCCAGAAGGAAAGCGTGTTTTGGAGGATGAAGGGACGTCTTCAACAGATGGGTATTATTTCAAAAGGGGATTTTAGTCACGAAAGTGGGCTCCATACAGATAAAGATAAGGCTTTGGAGGCATGTGGGCCTTCCACTAATAAGGAGGATTTTAATACTAACTGGAGGGAAGGTGGGGTTTGACCCACATAAACTTATTGTTGGGTCGTGTCAAGGCCCAATAACTTTAGAATTCAATGGGCTAAGATTTATGATTCCACAAGGAAATGAATTTTTAGTCAAGGAAAATAAGCACACAACTTTTTTGGTGGAACCAAGGTCCACAGCTTGGACGACAACAGGAAGTAGCACTTATCAGATTTCAACAGAGAAGAGCTCTCATCACCTTTTGGTTAAGGGAGCTTATTCCGATGGTGATTCAAGAAGAAACCCAACGTTCTTAAAATTGAATTTCCTTGGGAGATATGGAGAATCTGACATTTTTTTCCAGATGAGTTTGGATCTTATCAGACTCTACTCAAGTGGCCTAAGCAGAAGGAGTTTAAATCTCCCAATCTCACACTCCTAGATGGTGTTTGTGAACAGGAAGAAGAAAATGAGATTGATGATGATGACGATACAATATGGCCATCAGGCGAGTTGATTGAGGGGAAATTATCTGAACAAAGAGAGAGGTTGGAAGGGTTCAATTTTTTTAGTGTGAAGGAACTAAGGGAGTTGAAGGAGATAACCTCGAACAACAGTTTTATGGACAAGTCCAGATTGACAGAGGATTTTGGTTTTGATTCTTCGTGTCCATTCGAGTTTGGTGAAGAATAGGAGCTTGGTGATTCTTCGCAAGATGAAAAAGAAATCTTTGATGTTATTAAACGCTTTGATGGCGTGCTCGAGAATCTCTTCACCGATACAACCGTGGAAATAAGATCGACACTGGATGAGGTAGTTTCTCAGTAGTATTATAGAGGAGTTTCAGACGTTGTGGAACAAGTTGAAATCAAGGATACTGAAAAGAACAAGAATTTGTTAAAAGTATAGCAGGAGGAAAAGGTTGGGATCCATATCAGTCAAATGTGAGGCAAATAGTCGAGCTACCAATTTCATGTCAAATATGAAAGTTTATTTGGTTCCACTGAAAAGGTCTTTATTTCATGGAAAGAATACTGGGAAAGTCAATTTTAGCAAGTATGTGGGTGGAAAGAACACAATAACAACAACAAAGCCTTTTCCCACTAAGTGGGGTCGGCTATATGAATCCTAGAACGCCATTGCGCTCGGTTTTGTGTCATGTCCTCCGTTAGATCCAAGTACTAGTCTTTTCTTAGGGTCTCTTCCAAAGTTTTCCTAGGTCTTCCTCTACCCCTTCGGCCTTGAACCTCTGTCCCGTAGTCACATCTTCGAACCGGAGCGTCAGTAGGCCTTCTTTGCACATGTCCAAACCACCGTAACCGATTTTCTCTCATCTTTCCTTCAATTTCGGCTACTCCTACTTTACCTCAGATATCCTCATTCCTAATTTTATCCTTTCTCGTGTGCCCACACATCCAACGAAGCATCCTCATCTCCGCTACACCCATTTTGTGTATGTGTTTATGCTTCACCGCCCAACATTCTGTGCCATACAGCATCGCCGGCCTTATTGCCGTCCTATAAAATTTTCCCTTGAGCTTCAGTGACCTACGACGGTCACACAACACGCCGAATGCACTCTTCCACTTTATCCATCCAGCTTGTATTCTATGGTTGAGATCTCCATCTAATTCTCCGTTCTTTTGCAAGATAGATCCTAGGTAGCGAAAACGGTCGCTCTTTGGTATTTCTTGATCTTCGATCCTCACCCCTAACTCATTTTGGCCTCCATTTGCACGGAACTTGCACTCCATATATTCTGTCTTTGATCGGCTTAGGCGAAGACCTTTAGATTCCAACACTTCTCTCCAAAGGTTAAGCTTCGCATTTACCCCTTCCTGAGTTTCATCTATCAACACTATATCGTTTGCGAAAAACATACACCAAGGAATATCATCTTGAACATATCATATTAACTCATCCATTACCAACGCAAAAAGGTAAGGACTTAAGGATTGTTGATGCACAAAATCAGTGAGAACTTTGGTACAACAGAAAGTATTAAGTTTGTGATCTTCGCTAGATTGTTCCGGTCATTAGTGTGGATAAGTATGTAAATGGGTAGAGACAGGAAAGCAAACACAAGATGTACGTGGTTCACCTAGATTGGCTACGTCCACGGAGTAGAAGAGTTCTCATTAATTGTGAAGGGTTTACACAAGTACATAAGTTCAAGCTCTAATTTAGTGAGTACAAGTGAATGATTTAGTACAAATGACACTAGGAAATATTGTGGGAGAATGATCTCGTAATCACGAAACTTCTAAGTACCGAAGTGTGGTATCGTCTTCACTTGCCTTATATGTCTCATAGGTAAATGTGGCATCTTCTTTGGAAGTACTCTTTCTCCATCCAGGGGTGGTATCTTTAACTGGTGGAGATGCATAAGGTAATGTATCAATTTCACTTGAAGCTTACTTGTAGTTTCAGGCTTGGTCAAGCGCGATACAAACCATGTAGTAGGAGTCCCCCAAGTCGCCGAGCTAGGGGATTTGCTGAAAGAGGTGACAGGCAAGGTAAGCAATCAGAGCTTCAAGCAATCAGTCCCAGATCAGAAGTTTGATTTCGAGTTCTGGCTGATTGTTCTCATTCTCCCTATCTTGCAGGCAGCATGAAGGATAAAGAGAAGATATGATATGAGATACTTTTGCTTTTGAAGAAGTAACTTCCACAGGCTTATTCTTGAACTGGGCTAGAGGGTTTTCTGATTTCCTCCAGAGTATAAGGCCGATTGAAGAATTTGAGGGTCGAAACAAGTCCATCAAATCTAGAGTACATTCGACTTTACTGATATGGGATACTTTTGCTGTTGACAAAGTAGTGGATGTATCGGCACGTGTTCTGTTACGCTTGTTTTCACATGCTTCCTTGTATCCTTCTCACTTGCCCTATCTGTTCCTCAGGCAGATGTGGTATCTTCTCTGGAAGCATAAGATGTTGAAGATGAGTACTCGAGAGCAATGCCAGGTAAGTAATCAGGTAAAGGGTTCTATGCAGTCAGTTCCTGACTGGAAGCTTGATTCCATGTGCTGACTGATTGCTCTTTTCTCCTTGTCTTGCAGGTAAGAACAAGGCCAAAGGAAAAGACAGGGAAAAAGCATGATATGGGATACTCTTGCTTTTAACCCTGATGATATGAGATATTCTTGCTCTGGTGTAGCTTGTTTGTAGAGGTATTATCGGGGGAAAAGAAAGTTAAGTATTTCGAGAGGTTTCGTTGGGAGTGCCCTCTCAAATATGAGGAAGGGTTGAGCATTTTTGCAGGTCTGCCTGTCCGTTGAGGATGAAGGTCGACATATATATGAGTCTCCCTAACAACAAGTAGTAATGCTATTCCTTTACCCTGCTTGGTTATAGCACGGTAGTGGGAGCTGCCAGCTTTACGTGTTTTAACTCTGTCAAAGCACTTTGAAAAAGTGGTCTGTGGTATCTGGAAAGCTGATGTTGCGTGTGAAGATTACAGACAAGCTTTATCCAAGGAGATCTGGCTCTCGAAGTTGAGAAAGCGGTGCCTCTTCGATTTTCGAACAGGCAATCCTATCGGGGATCTGGCTCTCGAGATTCGGAGAACGGTGCCTCTTCAATTTTTGAGAAAGCAATTCTGCTGGGAGTCTGGCTCTTGAGATTCGAAGAGTGGTGTTTCTTCGATTTTTGAGAAAGTAATCATGTTAGGAGTCTGGCTCTCGAGATTCGGAGGGTGGTGCCTCTTCGATTTTGGAGCAAGCAATCTTGTTGGGAGTGTTTTCTCGAATGTGAGTAAAGGTTGGGCATGTTTACTAGTCTACCTTGCCACAGAGCACAGAGGTTGACACACAGGGACTTTCCAATTATCCAGCAGTGGTGCTGTTCCTTTACCCTTGTGGGTAATAATATGGTAGCTAGACCTTCAAAATTTATGTGTCTAAACTTTGTTAGTGTTGTTTCTTTGCTATTCTTTTACCCTTCTTGGTCATAGCGATGTAGTGAGAGCTGCAAGCTTTACGTGTCTAAACTTTGTCAGAGATTTTTGGCAAAGTTATCTGTGGTACCCATGAGCTGATGTTGTGTGTGGAAAGTGGATGATTGAACAGTACGATTCACGTGCTTTCAACTTCACCAGAAATCTTCGACAGAATGCCCGTAATTTCCGCAAAGCTGAGTGTGCATGTGACAGGTGCTGACAAGGCTGAAAAATAAGGTGCCTCTTCGATTTCTGAGATCGGCCCTCGTGGTCTCTGAGCAGCCCAGCTTTTGAGAAAGCAAGCGCTTCTTCGATTTCTGAGATCGGCCTTCGTGATCTTTGAGCAGCCCAACTTTTGAGAAAGCAAACGCCTCTTCGATTTCTGAAGCTCCGTCGAGTGCAGATTTTTATAGAGGCTGGCATTAAGTTCCAAAGTACACTTGAATCTCCACCAGTAGAAGCTCCATTCTTGCACTTCTAAGATCTTGATTTGTCCGACCTCTTCTCTCTTCAACACCTTTGAAAATGTCTGGCCCATCCGACCGTCGTTTTGACTTGAACCTTGTTGAAGAGGCAGCCACGCCTTCTCCAGACAACATATGGCGCCCATCCTTCTTATCCCCTACTGGTCCTCTTACCGTTGGGGATTCCGTGATGAAGAATGATATGACCGCTGCGGTGGTGGCCAGGAACATTCTCACTCCCAAAGATAACATACTACTTTCCAAATGGTCTGATGAGTTGGCTGTTAAGGATTCTCTGGCTCTAAGTGTTCAGTGTGCAGGTTCTGTGTCTAATATGGCCCAACACCTATTTGCTCGAACCCGCCAAGTTGAATCATTGGCTACTGAAGTGATGAGTCTCAAACAGGAGATTAGAGGGCTCAAGCATGAGAATAAACAGTTGCATCGGCTCGCACATGACTATGCTACAAACATGAAGAGGAAGCTTGACCAGATGAAGGAATCTGATGGTCAGATTTTACTTGATCATCAAAGGTTTGTGGGTTTGTTCCAAAGGCCTTTATTGCCTTCGTCTTCTAGGGCTGTACCGCGTAATGAAGCTTCAAATGATCAACCTCCGATGCCTCATCCTTCTAGGGTTCTGTCCAGTACTGAGACTCCGAATGATCCCCCTCATGTGCTTTCTCTTTCTGGAGCTCTACCGACTGTTGAGATTTCTCTTAAGCAACCTTTGTGAAGGCTCTCTCTTGTTTATTTATTTTGACTCATGTATATGTACATATTTGTAACTTATCGGAGATATCAATAAATAAGCTTTGCTTCATTTTAACGTATTGTGTTAAATATACCAAAGCCTTCTTCACTAAGTTCTTTGAATTTTTCTTTTGTTGATGCTTTGTGAGTGGAGCATGTAGGTTGAGGTAGTGTTCCCTTAATTTCCCGAGTGAGGAAAACTTCTCGGTTGGAGACTTGAAAAATCCAAGTCACTGTGTGGGGTCGGCTATATGAATCTTAGAACGCCATTGTGCTCGGTCATGTGTCATGTCCTCCGTTAGATCCAAGTACTCTAAGTCTTTTATTAGAGTTTCTTCCAAAGTTTTCCTAGGTCTTCCTCTACCCCTTCGGCCCTGAACCTCTGTCCCGTAGTCGCATCTTTAAATCGGAACCTCAATAGGCCTTCTTTGCACATGTCCAAACCACCGTAACCGATTTTCTCTCAACTTTCCTTCAATTTCGGCTACTCCTACTTTACCTCGGATATCTTCATTCCTAATCTTATCCTTTCTCGTGTGCCCACACATCAAACGAAGCATCCTCATCTCCGCTACACCCATTTTGTGTACGTGTTTATGCTTCACCGCCCAACATTCTGTGCCATACAGCATCGCCAGCCTAATTGCAGTCCTATAAAATTTTCCCTTAAGCTTCAGTGGCATACGGCGGTCACACAACACGCCGGATGCACTCTTCCACTTCATCCATCCAGCTTGTATTCCATGGTTGAGATCTCCATCTAATTCTCCGTTCTTTTGCAAGATAGATCCTAGTTAGCGAAAACGGTCGCTCTTTGGTATTTCCTGATCTCCGATCCTCACCCTTAACTTGCACTCTATATATTATGTCTTTAATCGGCTTAAGCGAAGACTTTTAGATTCCAACACTTCTCTCCAAAGGTTAAGCTTCGCATTTACCCCTTCCTGAGTTTCATCTATCAACAATATATCGTCTGCGAAAAGCATACACCAAGGAATATCATCTTGAATATGTCCTGTTAACTCATCCATTACCAACGCAAAAAGGTAAGGACTTAAAGATGAGCCTTGATGTAATCCTACAGTTATGGGGAAGCTTTCGGTTTGTCCTTCATGAGTTCTTACGGCAATCTTTGCTCCTTCATACATATCCTTTATAGCTTGGATATATGCTACTCGTACTCATTTCTTCTCTAAAATCCTCCAAAGAATGTCTCTTGGGACCCTATCATACGCTTTTTCCAAATCTATAAAGATCATGTGTAAATGCTTTTTCCCATCTCTATATCTTTCCATCAATCTTCGTAAAAGATAAATTGCCTCCATGGTTGAGCGCTCTGGCATGAACCCGAATTGGTTGTCCGAAACCCGTGTCTCTTACCTCAATCTATGCTCAATGACTCTCTCCCAGAGCTTCATTGTATGACTCATTAGCTTAATACCACTATAATTCATGCAATTTTGTACGTCGCCCTTATTCTTGTAGATAGGCAGCAAAGTGCTCTTTCGCCACTCATTTGGCATCTTCTTCGTTTTCAAAATCCTATTGAAAAGGTCAGTGAGCCATGTTATACCTGTCTCTCCCAAGACTTTCCACACTTCGATCGGTATATCGTCTGGGCCCACTGCTTTTCTATGCTTCATCTTCTTCAAAGCTACAACCACTTCTTCCTTCCTGATTCGACGATAAAATGAGTAGTTTCTACACTCTTCTGAGTTACTCAACTCCCCTAAAGAAGTACTCCTTTCATGTCCTTCATTGAAAAGATTATGAAAATAACCTCTCAATCTATCTTTGACCGCGTTCTCTGTAGCAAGAACCTTTCCATCCTCATCCTTGATGCACCTCACTTGGTTTAGGTCCCTTGTCTTCTTTTCCCTTGCTCTAGCTAGTTTATAGATATCCAACTCTCCTTCAGAGGGGCATTGTCAAACTTAATGAAGATAATTAGCTGGAACGTTACAGGTTTGGGAAGTAGGCAGAAAAGGGTATCTTTGAAAGAGCAATTTCGTTACTAAAAGCTCGACATCGTAATTTTATAAGAAACAAAGAAAGCATCAATAGACAGGAGGCTAGTGGCAAGTGTTTGGGAAAGTAGATTTAACGAATGGGTTTTCGCCCCTGCACAAGGAAGATCTGGGGGTATAGTAGTGATATGGAACACAAAACAAATCTCAATTTTTGAATCTTTGGTTGGAGTATTCTCATATTCAAGTTCCTGTTTAGCAGTAATGAAGAGGTGTGTTGGGGTTTGGAAGGCATTAACTGGTGCTCAATAAATGAATATGAGGCAGCTTGGCTTGAGAGGCCTTTTGAGGAATTGGAAGTTCAAAGAGCAGTTTTTTATTGTGGAAGGGATAAGTCACCAGGTCCAGATGGGCTCTCTTTGCTAATGTTTCAAAATTGTTGGGATATCTCGAAAGTGGATATTTTGAAGGTGATGGAGGAGTTCTTTGAGAAAGGGATAATAAATGTGGTGACAAATGAAACATTCATATGTCTTATTCTGAAAAAGTCAGATTCTTTGAAAGTGACGGACTACAGGCCTATAAGCCTAGTTACTAGTTTATACAAAATTGTGGCTAAAGTGCTTGCATCAAGACTAAGGGAGGTTATTGATGAGTCAATTTCATATTATATATTTTACCATATTCTTAGTATGCTTTGGTAATTATTTTGGTAGAATTTTAATACTTTGATTTATATTTTCAATATAGGACATTAGGCTTCCTCTGGAGCAAAACGTGGTTAAACGGACGAATTTTGGAGGGATTCAAATTGGAGGATGTTTATGTGTCTCTTGGCGTGTTCGTGTCAAAATTTGAGATTTTTCTACCAAACGGTTATTTTCTGGCGATGGAATAAAGTAGCAGTGCGCAGTGCTGAAAAATGACGTTTCTGGGCTTAAATTACGTTTTTGGAGCTCAAGATGACATCTAATGGGTTCGTGGCCTTCTAGAAAAGTGTTTAGAATATTTCAAAGCTTAAATCCAGCTATATTGGGACGGATTTGGAGCATTTTAAGGGTCCAAAACGTGGCTGTTCAGATTTTAGGCGAATATTACCATTTAATTTAGGGTTATGTTTCCTATTTTATTTTAGTATTTAGTTGCCTAGTTGGATTGGAAGACATTTTATTAGGAGGATTTAATTTCTGCTAGGTTACATAAGCTTGGCTGCTTTATTCTGGCAACTTCTTCTCCGTGCGTTCTTGAAAGAGGAAATTGGCCAAGCGTAGAGATTTTTAAGACTTTTTCCATTCTAGGTGTTTTTGATCTTTTATTATTTCAATAAAGAACTTTATGATTTTTATTATGAATATGCATAACTAATTCTCTTTTTGCTAGGGTGAGGCCACAAGCCTTAGTAAGAATATATAGTTTCTCTTCAATTTGCTTATGATTATATGCATGCAGGTTTTCAAATTATTAATCACTGATTTAAACTATCTAATTATCTTGATGCTTGATCACCATTAGGATGTTTAAAAAAGTAATTTGATGCAATTTTGGTTAGAGGTCGGTCCCTGAAATTGACTAAGGCTTCTTGTGATTAATATGTGCAAGTTCACTTAGGATGAATACCACGTCTTGAGGGTTGCATGGTTTTTCAAAAAGTTTCACTGAATTTAATGAGTCGTGCATGTTTAGATTTAATCTGAATACCACAAACAGATTGCATGTTTGATATACGCTCTATGTTGGGGGTCTAAGTAGGCATATATTAGGAAAACCTAACCTTCGAAATATGCATGTATAAGTCACAAGTAATTGAGAGAACTAAATAGGATTGTTAAGGTAGATCCCTAGTGTTTTCTTAATTTGATTTCTACCAAATTGTTTCCTTTTTCTTCATCTTTAATATTGCAGATTAGTTTATTTTTATTAGTTAAATTCGTTTTATTAAATTAGGTCATAAAAATCAATCATCTCAAATTTCTATTTCACAATAATCAATTGGAATTTGGTTTGCTTCGAATTATTTAATAATCCATGTGGAGAACGACCTTGCGAGATCCGTTTATACTACAATAACCTTGTCATTCTTGCAAGTATTATAGGACTTTTTAACCCTTTTGCGTGTGTGGTAAAATCTCTATCAGTTATGGGTAGCACAATCTCTCTATATCAAGGAGCTTATGTTAAGGGTAGACAAATTTTGGATGCAGTCCTCATTGCAAATGAGGTTGTAGAAGAGGTAAGGCAGAAGAAAAAGGAGGGATTGGTGTTCAAGATTGATTTTGAAAAAGCTTATGATCATGTGGAGTGGAGATTTTTGGATGAAGTCTTACAAAGAAAAGGTTTCGGCAATAGATGGAGGAAATGGGTGCAGGGTTGTCTAAGTTCCGCAAATCTCTCAGTTTTGATCAATGGGAGGCCTAGAGGAAAATTTAAAGCTTCAAGAGGTTTGAGACAAGGTGATCCACTATCACCTTTTCTTTTCACCTTTTTAGTTGATGTCTTGAGTACATTATTGGAGAAGGCACAAGAGAATCATCTGATCTGCATTGGGCAAGAAAATGTGGAGATTTCGCATCTTCAATTTGCTGATGACACCATTTTTTTCTTGGCGGGGGCTGAGGAAGTTTGGAACAATTTATTAGAGTTGCTTAACTTATTTTGTACTGTTTCAGTTTTGAAAATTAACAAAGCAAAGTGTTCTTTGGCTGGAATAAACTCAGATTGTGAGAAAATTAAAAGGATAGCAGATTCCTGGGGTTGTGAGGTGTAGACTTGGCATTCGTGTCGTGTTTTCCGTGTTCGTGTCATTTTCGTGTCATACCTGATATCTTAACGGGTCTTGTCGTGTAACACCTGTTAAAATAAACGGGTAAAATGACCCGACCCGAAATCGACCCGATAATATTAACAGGTAATATGACCCGACCCGTTACCCGTTAAGGAAAATATATTTTAAACCAATAAATAATTAAATGAAAAACATAATACTAAATAAGTATATACATTCCATATTATCATATTCAAAACATAAAAACACAATTTTGTTTTAAGTATATTTTCGCTTACCTAAAGTCTTTAATAGTTTTTTAATTAATGTAGAAGTGTAAAAAAATATAGAAAAAAATATATAAACACTCGTAATGACAAGCTTTATAACTTTCATGAAGAGCTTAACTTCGAAATTCGTCACTATAATCATATAATTCATAGATCAAAATTTAACCGTTGATTGTTGTTTACATTTATGCTTCATTGTTCTCATCAAATTTCGTTTTTTTAGATTTTTTTTTTTGAAAACATGATCTATTAGAAGGTACAGGTAGATGAACGGTTTGGATCGTTGATATTATATTTAGAGTTTTACGGTTAGTGAAAATATTGCTTGATGTTTATAAAGTTTCTACAAATTATATCATATTGACTCATATTTCAGTTAACCGTAAATATCGAAACGTGATATCATCTTCTTACATCCGCCAGATAATCATGTTTTAAAAAAATAAAATTTTAAAAATGATATTCAGTAAGAAAAATAAAGCGTAAATGATAATCGACGGTTAAATAAATTTAAGGTTTCACTACAACAAAATTATCTATTGCTGGCGGTTCAAAAACTTTTTTCAACGATCCAACCGTCAAACTTATTTGTACACATTCCAAGATTGCATACGTAAAAAATCCTACAAAACAAACATTCAGAGATTACGTAACGGAACAAAAGTTTTCGACGGTTATAAACGAAAAATCACAATTTAACGGTTATTTTAGCTCCGATTTTGATGAATTTTTACAGATACACTCCTCGACCCTATAAGAATGTAATGAATAAATTTGATCTTTAATTTAAAGTATTTACAATAGTGGATACCACAAAAACTTATTTTATACTTAATATAAGTATAATATTAACTCTAAGTGTTTGTTTAATCTACCGTTTTGACACAATATGCATTCTACGAAATTTTTTTCAACGATCCAACCGTCAAACATATTTGTACACATTCCGAGATCGCATACGTAAAAAATCGTAAAAAACAAACATTCAGAGATTACGTAATGGAACAAAAGTTTTCGACGGTTATAAACGAAAAATCACAATTTAACGGTTATTTTATCTCCGATTTTGATACTTTTTTACAGATAGACTCCTCGACCTATAAGAATGTAATGAATAAATTTGATCTTTAATTTAAAGTATTTACACTAGTGGATACCACAAAAACTTATTTTATACTTAATAGAAGTATAATATTAACTCTAAGTGTTTGTTTAATTTACTGTTTTGACACAATATGCATTCTACAAAAAACATTTCAACGATCCAACCGTCAAACTTATTTGTACACATTCCGAGATCGCATACGTAAAAAATCATAAAAAACAAACAATCAGAGATTACGTAACAGAACAAAAGTTTTCAACGGTTATAAATGAAAAATCACAATTTAACGGTTATTTTAGCTCCGATTTTGATGATTTTTTACAAATACACTCCTCGACCCTATAAGAATGTAATGAATAAATTTGATCTTTAATTTAAAGTATTTACACTAGTAGATACCACAAAAACTTATTTTATACTTAATAGAAGTATAATATTAACTCTAAGTGTTTGTTTAATCTACCGTTTTGACGCAATATGCATTCTACGAAACTTTTTTCAACGATCCAACCGTCAAACTTATTTGTACACATTCTGAGATCGCATACGTAAAAAATTGTAAAAAATAAACATTCAGAGATTACGTAATGGAACAAAAGTTTTCGACGATTATAAACGAAAAATCACAATTTAACGGTTATTTTATCTCCGATTTTGATGATTTTTTACAGATACACCCCTCAACCCTATAAGAATGTAATGAATAAATTTGATCTTTAATTTAAAGTATTTACACTAGTGGATACCACAAAAACTTATTTTATACTTAATAGAAGTATAATATTAACTCTAAGTGTTTGTTTAATCTACCGTTTTGACGCAATATGCATTCTACAAAACTTTTTTTAATGATCCAACCGTCAAACTTATTTGTACACATTCCGAGATCGCATACATAAATAATCATAAAAAACAAACATTCAGATATTACGTAACAGAACAAAAGTTTTCAACGGTTATAAATGAAAAATCACAATTTAACGGTTATTTTAGCTCCGATTTTGATGATTTTTTACAAATACACTCCTCGACCCTATAAGAATGTAATGAATAAATTTGATCTTTAATTTAAAGTATTTACACTAGTGGATACCATAAAAACTTATTTTATACTTAATAGAAGTATAATATTAACTCTAAGTGTTTGTTTAATCTACCGTTTTGACGCAATATGCATTCTACGAAACTTTTTTCAACGATCCAACCGTCAAACTTATTTGTACACATTCCGAGATCGCATACGTAAAAAATTGTAAAAAACAAACATTCAGAGATTACGTAATGGAACAAAAGTTTTCGACGGTTATAAACGAAAAATCACAATTTAACGGTTATTTTATCTCCGATTTTGATGATTTTTTACAGATACACTCTTCGACCCTATAAGAATGTAATGAATAAATTTGATCTTTAATTTAAAGTATTACACTAGTGGATACCACAAAAACTTATTTTATACTTAATAGAAGTATAATATTAACTCTAAGTGTTTGTTTAATGTACTGTTTTGACGCAATATGCATTATACAAAAAAAATTTTAATGATCCAACCGTCAAACTTATTTGTACACATTCCGAGATCGCATACGTAAAAAATCATAAAAAAACAAACATTCAGAGATTACGTAACAGAACAAAAGTTTTCGACGGTTATAAATGAAAAATCATAATTTAACGGTTATTTTAGCTCCGATTTTGATGATTTTTTACAAATACACTGCTCGACCCTATAAGAATGTAATGAATAAATTTGATCTTTAATTTAAAGTATTTACACTAGTGGATACCACAAAAACTTATTTTATACTTAATAGAAGTATAATATTAACTCTAAGTGTTTGTTTAATCTACTGTTTTGACGCAATATGCATTCTACAAAACTTTTTTCAACGATCCAACCATCAATCTTATTTGTACACATTCTGAGATCGCATACGTAAAAAATCATAAAAAACAAACATTCAGAGATTACATAACGGAACAAAAGTTTTCGACGGTTATAAACGAAAAATTACAATTTAACGGTTATTTTAGCTCCGATTTTGATGAATTTTTACAGATACACTCCTTGACCCTATAAGAATGTAATGAATAAATTTGATCTTTAATTTACAGTATTTACAATAGTGGATACCACAAAAACTTATTTTATACTTAATAGAAGTATAATATTAACTCTAAGTGTTTGTTTAATCTACCGTTTTGACACAATATGCATTCTACGAAATTTTTTTCAACGATCCAACCGTCAAACTTATTTGTACACATTCCGAGATCGCATACGTAAAAAATCGTAAAAAACAAACATTCAGAGATTACGTAATGGAACAAAAGTTTTCGACGGTTATAAACGAAAAATCACAATTTAACGGTTATTTTATCTCCGATTTTGATACTTTTTTACAGATAGACTTCTCGACCTATAAGAATGTAATGAATAAATTTGATCTTTAATTTGAAGTATTTACACTAGTGGATACCACAAAAACTCATTTTATACTTAATAGTAGTATAATATTAACTCTAAGTGTTTGTTTAATCTACTGTTTTGACGCAATATGCATTCTACAAAACTTTTTTCAATGATCCAACCGTCAAACTTATTTGTACACATTCCGAGATCGCATACGTAAAAAATCATAAAAAACAAATATTCAGAGATTACGTAATGGAACAAAAGTTTTCGACGATTATAAACGAAAAATCACAATTTAACGGTTATTTTAGCTCCGATTTTGATGATTTTTTACAGATACACTCCTCGACCCTATAAGAATGTAATGAATAAATTTGATCTTTAATTTAAAGTATTTACACTAGTGGATACCACAAAAACTCATTTTATACTTAATAGTAGTATAATATTAACTCTAAGTGTTTGTTTAATCTACTGTTTTGACACAATATGCATTCTACGAAATTTTTTTCAACGATCCAACCGTCAAACTTATTTGTACACATTCCGAGATCGCATACGTAAAAAATCGTAAAAAACAAACATTCAGAGATTACGTAATGGAACAAAAGTTTTCGACGGTTATAAACGAAAAATCACAATTTAACGGTTATTTTATCTCCGATTTTGATACTTTTTTACAGATAGACTCCTCGACCTATAAGAATGTAATGAATAAATTTGATCTTTAATTTGAAGTATTTACACTAGTGGATACCACAAAAACTCATTTTATACTTAATAGTAGTATAATATTAACTCTAAGTGTTTGTTTAATCTACTGTTTTGACACAATATGCATTCTACGAAATTTTTTTCAACGATCCAACCGTCAAACTTATTTGTACACATTCCGAGATCGCATACGTAAAAAATCGTAAAAAACAAACATTCAGAGATTACGTAATGGAACAAAAGTTTTCGACGGTTATAAACGAAAAATCACAATTTAACGGTTATTTTATCTCCGATTTTGATACTTTTTTACAGATAGACTCCTCGACCTATAAGAATGTAATGAATAAATTTGATCTTTAATTTGAAGTATTTACACTAGTGGATACCACAAAAACTTATTTTATACTTAATAAAAGTATAATATTAACTCCAAGTGTTTGTTTAATCTATCGTTTTGACGCAATATGGATTCTACAAAAAAAATTTCAACGATCCAACCGTCAAACTTATTTGTACACATTCCAAGATCGCATATGTAAAAAATCGTAAGAAACAAACATTCAGAGATTACGTAATGGAACAAAAGTTTTCGACGATTATAAACGAAAAATCACAATTTGACAGTTATTTTAGCTCCGATTTTGATGATTTTTTACAGATACACTCATCGACCCTATAAGAATGTAATGAATAAATTTGATCTTTAATTTAAAGTATTTACACTAGTGGATACCACAAAAACTTATTTTATACTTAATAGAAGTATAATATTAACTCTAAGTGTTTGTTTAATATACCGTTTTGACGCAATATGCATTATACGAAACTTTTTTCAACGATCCAACCGTCAAACTTATTTGTACACATTCCGAGATTGCAAACTTAAAAAATTGTAAAAAACAAACATTCAGAGATTACGTAATGGAACAAAAGTTTTCGACGGTTATAAACGAAAAATTACAATTTAACGGTTATTTTAGCTTCGATTTTGATGATTTTGTACATATACACTCTTCGACCCTATAAGAATGTAATGAATAAATTTGATCTTTAATTTAAAGCATTTACATTTTTTTATATATGAGTGATTGTATATATATATTTTTACATTTTTTACACTTCCACAATAATTATTATTAATTTTATTAATTTTTCCCTCTAATAAAAAACATTATTCATGAGGGTTTGAAGGATTTTAAAAATCTAAACGATAATATATCTATTCGTAGAGGAATAATGATAAATCACAAGTGTTTATATATTCTTTCACATTTTTCATACCTGTATGTTTGTCTTCTTAGTTCTTGCATATACAAATACTATACTAGTATATTTTAATTTTGGACAAGAATATGTTATGTAAAATTTATCCTAGTAATGATAATAAGGAACTCTCATAATAAAAATAAATAATGACTAAAACTTTTTTATTTTATTTTATTTTATAATTTATATAGAACGATAATACAAAACTATATATTTAATATAGAATATATTGTATATATTAATACGACTATTGTATTTTATAATAAATCTTTTAGTAATTAAACTTTAAAATTATTAAAATAATTTTTTTCTTAACGGGTCGAAACGGGTTACCCACGTGTTACCCGCGTGTATACCTGTTAAGAACCCGTTATTAACGGGTCACCCGATAGTGACCCGATAAGTTATCGTGTTGACCCGAAACCCGTTATTTTCGTGTCGTTTTCGTGTCGTGTCAAAAACTGCCAAGTCTAGTGAGGTGGGTAGCTGGCCGATAAAGTATTTGGGTCTCCCTCTTGGGGGACGGCCAAGAGCACTTATGTTTTGGGATCCAGTTGTAGAAAAGATTGAAAAAAGACTTCAAAGTTGGAAGAAGGCTTTCTTATCTAGAGGTAGTAGATTAACTTTGATTCAATCTGTTTTGGGAAGTTTGCCAATTTATTACATGTCTTTGTTCAAAATTCCTTGCGAGGTGATTGGATGGCTGGAAAAACTATTGAAAGGGTTTCTTTGGGAAGGGGTAAAGGATGGAAAGAAAAACCATTTGCTGAAATGGGAGGTAGTTATTAAAAGTAAGGAGGAAGGGGGTTTAGGTGTGGGGAATTTGAGGAAACAGAATGAAGTGTTCCTGGCTAAGTGGTTGTGGAGATTCCCAAAGGAATCAAATTCTCTGGCACAAGGTGATAAGAAGTAAGTACGGGTTGCAGGAGAATGGGTGGGATGCAAATCCTTCGCTATGTGTTTCAAGTTGTAGCCCTTGGAAAGATATTTCGTCTGGTCTTCAATTGTTCCTAGAGTGCTGCAAGTTTGAGGTGGGCAACGGGGAGAGGGTGAGGTTTTAGGAGGATGATTGGTTGGAAGGTGGACCATTGAAAGAGCAATATCCTAGATTATTCTTGTTATCGAGAATGCACAACCAGAGCATTTCAAGTTTTGTGGATTTTTCTCTTCATTCTTTGAGCTGGACTTTTGATTTCAGAAGAAATTTGAATGAGTTGGAGATAGAAGAGGCGGCTAGGTTATTATAGAAGGTGGAAAATGTTCGTTTGATTCAATCAAGAGCGGATAATAGAAGGTGGAAACTAGACTTATCAGGATTGTTCACTTGCAAATCCTATAGCTCTTTCTTAAGCAACAATGGAACTGTGCAACATTTTCCACCCTTTTCTCATATTTGGAAATCAAAAGCTCCTCCGAAGGTCAAAGTTCTTGTGTGGTTAGTGGCTACTGGGAAGGTCAACACTTGTAATCAAGTTCAAAGGTGAAGGCCTCTTATTTGTATTTCTCCCCATTGGTGCAGTTTGTGTAAATATGAGGAGGATAGTGTTAATCATATTTTTCTCCATTGCTCTTACTCAATACAGTTGTGGTGGAAATTGGTTCAGGAAATTGGAGTTAGTTGGGTCATTCCAAAGGGTTGTTTCGAGCTTCTAAGCACCAATTTTTAGGCTTTAGGAAAGGGGAGGAAAGCTAAAGCTTTGTGGGGCTGTTTAGTGTTGGTGGTTTTTTGGAACATTTGGTTGGAGTGTAAAAGAAGAGTTTTTGAGGATTATAATGGAGTGGAGGTAGCAAAACTATGAGGTAGAGTAAGATACTGGGCAGACCTGTGGGCATCATTTTCGAATGAGTTCAAGGATTATTCTCTTTCTCATATAGTGTGGGATATGTTAGCAGCCGTAAAATGATTATGGTTGAGGTTATATTACTTGTAATCAGATTTGTTTGAGAGGTCCTAGCTAGCTTTGCTACTGGGTAGATTTCTTATCCACTATTTTGTAATTCTTGTTTCTTTTTTTTTTTTAAAGTGTTATCGTTTCTTCTCAAATAAAAAAAAAATAAAAAAAAGAAAAAAGTAGTATAAATTACCTTGCTTTAGCATCACTGTAAACAGGTTCATAGGGAACAGACGTCTTATCCTGCAATTCAACATAAAACATTATATAGCTTGTGCTAGACAACACAAATGTATGTGACATTCAAAATGAACAATTTTGTGACAATCACCCACAAAAAAACGTAACTGTAACAAGAAAATGTAGTGCTCCCAAGCCCATTTAAAGGAGGGGAAAGAGAGGGAGAGAGAGAGCCATCGCAGCATTTGCAGATTTGTAGCACTAACCTCAAGGTACTTAAATGTAGTGCTATCAGCAGGAACAACACCATTTTTACCCCCAACCTCAATAACCATGTTGCATAATGTCATCCTTTCTTCCATCTGTCCAGCACAGGTTTGTGAAAGAGTAATTAACAGATAAAACCAGATGAATGGTATGATCATACATGCGGTAACAACCATTATATTCACTCACAGATAAGCTTTCAACAGTGCTGCCAACAAACTCCATAGCTTTATATGTTCCACCAGAAACAGATATTTCACCAATAATCTGCCATATGAAATTCATTTATCAAGGAAACAACAAGGCTGGATGTGTTATATATCAAGCAAATAAAATCATATGATCATCTGTCTCACTCTTCGAATTTTAACTTCTTCCTAAGCTATGCAGACTGAATGAAAAATAAAAAAAATGCCTTGAGACCTGGTTAAACTTACTTGCAGAATCAAATCTTTGGCAAGCAAATAGTCGGGCATTTCACCATCCATCACAAATCTCAATGTTGGAGGCACCTGCAAATTTGGAAGGAAATCAGAAAAGTATGAAAATACAATAAAATTCACAGAAATTACTGCAAACAACAATAACATTAAAGTATGAGATATATGCAATACAGCAGAAATTGTGAATCTACAGAAACAACTACCTCAATCACTCATAGTCATAGCTCATACAGGAAAGAGAAACACATTTAACTTATCAAAAGCATAATTCCCCCTTTTCGGTTCTCTATATGGTTTACTTTCTGTTTTCTAAACTTTTAACAATGTCCATTGATTTGTTTTGAGACAGTCAAACCTCAGGTTGACTGAGGCTGCAACATGTACCCTTCTTGATATTGCCTTTCCATGATCCCAATGACAAAATCAAATAATACAGCCAAGTCTAATGGCTTTTATAAAGTCTAACCCGTAGCTTCAAAAATCAAAGGGAAATCAAATTTTTTTTTTTTTGAAAGGAAACGAAAGAATTTAAAAAAACGAAAGAATTACAAAAGAGAAAAAGTAAACCACGTGAAAAAGATATCCACCTGGAGCTAGAAGAAACTAGCAAGGACCCCTAAAGAAAACTAATTGAACAGAGGAAAAGCTAGACCGAATCAATTAACGGCTGCTAACAAATCCCTAAAAATAGAAGAGAAATTGTAATCTCTAAACTCCACTGAAACCGAAGCCCAAAGGGCTGCCCAGTGTTTTACTCTATCCCAAAGCTCCTCAACCTCCACTCCCTTGTAATCCTCAAAGACTCTTTTATTACGCTCCAACCAAATGTTCCAGAAGAGGGCCATCAACAGAGATCCCCACAAAGTTTTGGCTTTCCTCCCTTTCCCTAGGCCTTCGAACTTAGTGCTTAGAATCAAATGAAAACCCCACTTCCTAATAATAGAACATAATATAAAATGAAAACATCTCAATGTGGGCTTGCAAACGTGGTACTTGTGCTTAATAAAACTTGAGCATCACATGCAAATGCTACTAGAGCCAGTTGTTTCATATGGCATGTATCTAAACACCTCAAGCAGCACTTGCTTCCAGGAAACATACAACAATCTAAAATTGTCTAAATCAACCATTTACTAAAATCCTTTCATGTGCATGAAAACAAAGTTTCACAAACTCATCACGCCTGCTAGTGCACTTTAGAAAACCATCACTACCTTCATGACCACACTTAAATAAGAGTAACGAAGGCAGAAAAGTTCTGCAACATGCATTTAAATCATACTGGTTGGCACTACCTTCTATTCGAAGCCATTTCATATTGTTTTCCTATCACTTATTACAACATAAATACTACTACTTTCTTCAACAAAATACATAGTTCTTGATGTTTGAAGTCGAATACTCTGCCAAAAATCACTGATTCTATCAGTCTGTAGATGTAACATATCTGATGGACGATCATGATACCAATGACGATGGTTCATTAACCCTTCATTTATTGCAAAGAACTTAGAAACTAATTATTATCATCACAATATAAATAAAACAAAAGAGGAGGTAAGAAATAACTCCAAAACCATTGAAGCACTACACTGTAACAAGATCAGCAAATAATATCAATGACTCAAATTTTTTATACTTGTAAAGCACTCTATGAAACCTAAACAGGGTGAAGGGGGCCAATATTCACCAATATTATGTTAGTGGAAGCTAACCTATCCGTGGAATTAAACCATTTGCATGAAATCCGCCAGACAGTGACAATTATATGTGATCAGAAAAGCAGAAATGAAAACTTACTTAAAATCTGCAAACCTTGAGCAGAAGCTTCCCAGTGCCCAATACAAATCCTGCATCAGAGTTCCCAGTAGCAAATTGTCCAAAAGCTCCAGCAGTACATGTATGAGAATCTGTACCCAGCAGGACCTGAAGACCAAATCAGGTGTTTGATTGCTGCTTTGGACTGAAAAACCATAAAATAATAATATTGAACTCTTCAAAGGAAAGTACCTCCCCCGGCCTGCAATGACCTTCTTGAGCAAGAGCAACATGGCATACACCCTTATAATCTGGGTTGGCCTGCCAAATTGTCAACTAAACTCAATATCTGATGATTAAACCAATTTTAAAACATGGTGAAAACATAACACTTAAAAGCCACACCTTGAAATTACTTATCCTTTATATCATAGAAATACTTGATGTTTTGCTCCGTGAACAAATCCCTCAAGATATCCACATTACGGTTTGCACGTTCATCAGTTGTAAATATATAATGGTCAGGTATGATTACAACCTTTTCACGGTTCCAAACCTGCAATAGAAAAATAATGAAGCTCTATTGATACCCCATGACAACAAAAACTGCAGTGATTACAAAATCTCAGACATGAAAAATAGACCTTTTCAAAAATAATCAACACACCTTCAGAGATGATGAATACTGAAGCTAAACGAAGAAAATATGCCATCAAGCAATGAGTTAAATGCAAATGAATTCCTTCTTTCTTTTATTTCTGTGATTGGTTATGGTTAGTAACAAACAAAGCAGTAAGAGAGGACTTGTAAGTTGATATGTTATATTGGCCTCGCATACATACAAGAGGTCTACCAGCAGAAACGGGCATGTGGACTATGACAACAAAAAGCAAAGACAACCTTCTCATTGCTACCATCCACCGTTGGGTTGGGTCAAGCTACACTATGATGCTAATGTTCCTTGACTCTTGCTGTGATGCGCAGAAACCATTTGGGACACATTCATGCACAATGTTTTTTTGCGAAGCTGGCCTAACCCGACACATAGAAGTAGATTCTCTAATGTGATCATTACCATTGCCAGATGAGTCAACAACAACACGACTTGATCAATGAACGTATTACTTCTAACTAAATATTTATGCCAACCCCTTTTCCTTGTTGGTTTGTAAAGCATGTCTAGATCAGCAAACTAAGCTATTCAAAACTGACAAATATGGCTTCCGATGGTACTGCTAGTCTTTTGGGTGTTTAATACAGTTATACATATAGAAAAACAAAAACAAAAAGAAGAAAAGGACGTACCTTTGCGTTCTGGCCGAACTCTTTCTTGAAGATTCCAAATGAACCGGGACCTCCAACGTCATGGGTCATCAAAACATCGACGTCAACCCAAACATTCTCACCCGGACTCAGCTGGGTTTTCTCAGAAGCTCGAGCAAATATCTTCTCAGTCATCGTCATCCCCGTCTTAACCTGAAAATTAACCAAAACCCAATTCAAAAAACCCGCCGAATGGAGATTCTTATTAATCCTAATTGCACAAAACCAATGAAAAGGAGGGCGTCCTAACCGACCCGTGGTGGCGGGCTTGCGCTCCGATTGCTGCGTAGCCATGACGGAGCAAATTTTCTAGGATTTTCTCTTGCATTTCTGACTGGAAATCGGCGTTGAAGAGGAGAAAGCAAAGATATTCGGATCCTTCTGATGTTCAAATCAAATTCAGCAATGGTTTAGTGAAAAGAAAACCCAAAAAAAAAAAAAAAAAAAAAAAAAAAAAGTGGAAGAAAAAAAAAGTTGAAGCCAAAAAAGCAAAAGGGACCTTGTTACTGATGAAGGAGGTGGACGGCGGAGAAGCGGTGGAGCAAGCCATGGGTATTGCGGCGGAGCTCTGATGTCTCTGCAGGAGCAGAAGAAGAACAAAGTGAAGAAAAAGTGGAAGAGTTGTGTTTTGGTTTTGCGAGTTGTGGGAGGCGCCGGCCGGCTGAGGGGCGTGTGTTTTGGAGTGGAAGTGACTGTGAAGCAGAAATGACATGTGGAGGTGTGCAGTTGGTGTTGGTCCGTTTAGGATGAACTAATTTATGTTGTGTTGGAAGCTAACCAGCTCCTGGAGTCGAGGGGTCCAAGGCAGCAACGGGCTCCCGAGCAAAGGGTGTTGTCTGCATCGAAGAAGAAGAAAGAAGATGAAGGATTTTAGTCTCCAACGGCTATTTTGTTTAAATGTGGGTGTAAGTGTGTGAGTGACAAGTGTACACTCCAGATTAAATCACTTAACCCCCAAATGAAGGGTTAGGATGTAATCTGGAGTAGTAAGGCTTAAATGGTTGTTAAGGTCTCTTGTCAATATTTTTTTTAACAAGTATGGGTGATGGTAATGCACCATATCCTTGTAAAATCTCACATTACTTAATCAATCAAGGCTGCTGCATTCTTTAGCACAGCCAGTATCCAACCTCCAAGCTCTCTCCATTCTCTGTCATTCTAATCAAAAGAAACCGGTTCAAACACTCAATCAAAACACAAAACAAACAAACTTTATCATGGCCTCAGAGCTTTGTTACTGATCTAAAAAAAAAAAAAAAGAGAAGTCTGGGCGTAATCTGTGCAAATAGAGATTTCCGGGAGCACCAACGTAGTGTCTTCTACAACAACAATCAACAAACTACCCTGAAATGAAGGGATCCAACAGTAGCAGTGAGCTAAAAGCTCCAGTCCTTGATGGGGAGAATTATGATTTTTGGAGAATAAGAATGACAACCATTTTCAAATCCTATGATCTATGGGATATGGTTCAACACGGGTATGAACTACTTGAGATGGAGATCGATGCTATAGAGGAGGATCTCACATAAACACAACTCAAAACACTGAAGCAGAATCGGATGGAGGATGCTAGAGCACTTGGAATCATTCAAGGGGCTGTCTCAGACACCATTTTTCCGAAGATAGCAAATGAAGAGACTGCAAAAGGAGCTTAGGAAGTTTTACAGCAAGAGTACAGAAGAGACACTAAAGTTAGAAAGGTAAAACTTCAGTCCCTTAGAAGAGATTTTGAGTATACAAGAATGAGAGAAAATGAGCTGTTAAAAGACTACTTCACTAGACTGTTTGATGTTGTAAACAAGATGAAAACATATGGTGAGGAACTGCCTAATGAAAGAATTGTCCAAAAACTGTTGATTAGTTTGACTAAACCCTATGATTCAATAGTGAATGTTATAGAAGAAACCAAAGACACTGAAACTCTCAGTGTACAAGATGTAATGGCATCCTTAAGAGCTTTTGATCAAAGACTCGAGAGGCATGCTGACTCTGCACCTAAGAAAGCCTTTCAATCACTCAATGTTGGATCTAGTAGTCAAGCCAGTGCAAGCAATCAGAAACCACAGTGGAAGGGCAAGAACAAGAAATGGGAAGGAAAAGGGTATCACAACTCAAGACTTAACCAAGGCAGCAACATCAATACAGGTCCAAGAACCAAGCAACAATGCAAGCACTGTGATAAATTCCATCTTAGGGAGTGTTGGTTCAAGGAGAAGCCTAGATGTCACAAATGCAATAGGTTTGGGCACATTATGAAGGACTACAGATCAAAGAATGTGCAACAAGTGAACTGTGCAAATCAAGTGGAAGAAGAAGCAAATGTGTTATGTGCTTTCAATGCAAAATTGGAGAGAAACAATGAAGTGTGGTACATTGATAGTGGCTGCAGCAACCACATGACTGCACATGAGTCATTACTCATTGACATCGACACAAACTTCACTGGAAAAGTGAAAATGGGTGATGGAAACATTGTCAAAGCCACTGGAGAGGAACTCTGATTATCAACACCAAGAAAGGAAGAAGATGCATAAGGGAGGTGATGCTAGTTCCTGGATTGGATGAGAATCTACTTAGTGTGGGTCAAATGATGAAGCATGGCTATTTCCTACTCTTTGGGGGAACTGTGGTTGAGATCTATGATGACAGATCCCTATCAAACTTGGTGACCAAAGTGGAAGTGAAAAACAAAAGCTTTCCACTTGTGTTGAAGTACTTAGAAGAAGTGGCAAAGAAAGCAAGTGTGACAAGTTCTATGAAGCTATGGCACAAGAGACTCGGTCATTTAAACATGACAAGCTTACAAAATCTGCAAAAGGATGAAATGGTGCAAGGTATACCAAAGATGGATCAATGCAATGAAACCTGTGAAGGGTGTGTGTTTGGCAAGCATCACAGAGATTCATTTGAAGCTGGAAAGGCTTGGAGGGCAACAAAGCCACTCGAATTGATTCACTCAGATGTGTGTGGACCAATGAAAACAACAACAATCAGTGGAAACAGGTATTTCCTAACTTTCATTGATGACTATTCATGGATGTGTTGGGTGTATTTCATGAGGTTCAAGTCTGAGGTATTCACAATATTCAAGAAGTTCAAGGCAATGGTGGAATTGCAAAGTGGATACCAAATCAAAAGACTAAGAAGTGATAGGGGAGGTGAGTACACCTCACATGAGTTCAATGCATTATGTGAAGATGTGGGGTTGGAGAAGCAACTCACTGTGGCATATTCACCACAACAGAATGGGATTGTAGAAAGGAAGAATAGGACTATAGTCGAAATGGTTGAGTCTATGATGCATGAGAATAACATGCCTTATAAATTTTGGGGTGAAGCTGTGAACACCTCAGTGTACCTATTGAATAGGTGTCCTACTAAAGCATTGGAGAAGAAGACTCCATTTGAAGTGTTCAGTGGAAGGAAGCATCTGAGAGTGTTTGGCTCAGTGGAAGGAAGCATCTGAGAGTGTTTGGCTCATCCCTCACCAACTAAGACACAAGTTGGAGAAATCAATTAACAAGGGTGTTTTTGTAGGCTATGGTACCAGTGAGAAAGGATACAAAGTTTATAATGTGTTGACTCGGAAGATAATCCTATCAAGGGATGTTATCTTTGATGAAGACTCAATGTGGAACTGGGATACAATGGTAGATGAAAATGACAGTGTCTCTCTACAAATTGACCTAAACAAAAGGCAAACAAGGGAGCCTATGGAGACCTCAGTTCAAGAAGAAGTCATAGATAATAGTGACATACAAGGGACTCCACAACAAGCTACTATGAGTCCACAATCAAGTCAATCACAGACAACAACTCCTAGTTCAACTCCAGTAAGATTGAGAAACCTGGATGAGATTTATGCTATATGTAATTACTGTGTAGTAGAACCAGAAACATATGAAGAAGCTGAGAAAGACAAAGCTTGGAAGAAAGCAAAGAAGGAAGAGCTTGAAATGATAGAAAAGAATGACACTTGGGAACTTGTAAATCGACCAAGTGATAAGCCTGTGATTGGTGTAAAATGGGTGTACAAAGTGAAGCTAAATCTAGATGGTTCTGTGCAAAAGAACAAGGCCAGGTTAGTGGCCAAAGGTTACTCACAGAAGCCTGGTGTAGACTTCAATGAAACCTTTGCTCCAGTAACAAGGTTAGACACCATAAGGACCTTGATAGCCCTAGCTGCCAAGAAGGGTTGGAAGCCGCATCAATTGGATGTTAAATATGCATTTCTAAATGGAGTGTTAGAGGATGAGGTGTTTGTGGAACAACCTCAAGGGTTCACAAATCAAGAGTTTCCAGAAAAAGTGTACAAGTTAAGGAAGGCTCTTTATGGCCTAAAACAAGCTCCAAGAGCTTGGTACAGTGAGATTGATTCCTATTTCACCGAGAAAGGATTTTAGAAAAGTCCTAGTGAAGCTACACTCTACACCAAGACAGAAAGCAACAACAAGACACTCATTGTCTCAATCTATGTGGATGATGTTGTCTACACTGGAAATGATGCTGAAATGATTGAAGAGTTCAAGGAAAAGATGATGAAGAGGTATGAAATGACTGACCTAGGCCTCTTGCATCATTTTCTTGGCATTGGGGTAATTCAAGAAGCAAGTAGCATCTTTATTCATAAAAAAAAGTATGTTGAAACTTTGCTTGAGAAGTTTGGTTTGAAGGGTTGCAAACCGGTCTCTACACCCCTAATTGCAAATGAGAAGCTTAAGAAGGAGGATGGAAGTGAACCTGCAAATGCTAGTCTCTATAAAAGTATTGTTGGCAGTCTATTGTATCTAACTGCAACAAGGCCGGATCCAATGTTCTCAGCAAGCCTACTTTCTAGGTTTATGCAGAATCTTAGCAAGATACATATGGGCACAGCTAAGAGAGTACTAAGATATGTACAAGGAACCCTTGATTATGGGATAAACTATGAGATGGGAAAGTCATCTATCCTAATTGGATTATGTGACAATGACTAGGGTGGCAGTGAAGATGATAGCAAAAACACATCTGGCTATGCTTTCACTTTCGGATCAGGGGTATTTTCATGGGCCTTTGTGAAGCAACAAAGTGTTGCACTGTCCATAGCCAAGGCAAAGTATGTGAGTGCATCAGAAGCTACAGCTCAAGCTATTTGGCTAAGGTTCATACTTAAAGATTTTGGCGAATTGTAGGTTGAAGCCATACCACTTTTGTGTGACAACACCTCGCAATTGCCATGACTAAAAACCCAATATTTCATCAGAGAACAAAACACATCAAGAGAAGATATCATTTCATTATAGAAGCATTGCAGGACAACACAATCAAGCTAATCTATTGCAGCACAGAAGATCAGATCGCAGACATATTCACAAAAACACTACCGAATGAGAGATTCAATTACCTAAGGGGTTTGCTCAGATTGACTCCCAGAAGCAGTTTAGAAGGGAGTGTTGGAAGCTAACCAGCTCTTGGAGTTGAGGGGTCGAAGGTAGCAAGGGGCTCCTAAGCAAAGGGTGTTGTCTGCATCGAAGAAGAAGAAAGAAGATGAAGGGTTTTAGTCTCCAACGGCTATTTTGTTTAAATGTGGGTGTAAGTGTGTGAGTGACAAGTGTACACTCCAGATTAAATCACTTAACCCCCAAATGAAGGGTTAGGATGTAATCTGGAGTAGTAAGGCTTAAATGGTTGTTAAAGTCTCTTGTCAATCATTTTTTTAACAAGTATGGGTGATGGCAATGCACCATACCCTTGTAAAATCTCACCTTACTTAATCAATCAGGGCTGCTGCATTCTTTAGCATAGTCAGTATCCAACCTTCAAGCTCTCTCCATTCTCTGTCATTCTAATCAAAAGAAACTGGTTCAAACACTCAATCAAAACACAAAACAAACAAACTTTATCATGTTGGAGGAAGATGGATATGAGAGAATATGGAAGAGAGTTTTAAACAGAAAACTGAAGCTTTATTGATTTCAAATTGATTACAACACTAGGCCATCTTATTGGCTATTTATAATAACATTCAGACCTTTTCATCATAGACATAACTCTTGGATTAGTTCCAAGAGTTGCAGACACAACCCTTGACTTCTAATGAGATACAACTCTTCCTAAACATAACTCTTTTCAAGAAACACAACTCTACTTAACAACTGATACAACTTACAAGGAGAAAATGCATTACGTTTAACACTCCCTCTTAATGCATTTGTCCTGCGATATATAGCTTTTCTCTGAAATAGTAGAACTTCTCTCTTGGCAGTGCTTTTGTGAAAACGTTTGCAATCTGCTCATCAATACCACAGAATTTCAATTCAATCTCATCGTCTTCAACCAATTTTCTGATAAAATGATGACGAAGTTCTATGTGTTTTGACCTACTATGAAAGACCGGGTTCTTTGTCATGGAAATTGTGGACATGTTATCACAGTACAAATTTGTTGGAGTGTTTTGTTCTTGACAAAGATCTGCTAATATTCTTCTAATCCAAACTGCTTCACATGCTGCACTTGTGGCTGAAATATATTTTGCTTCGGTTCTTGATAATGCCATTGTACTTTGCTTCTTCGATGACCATGATATAACTTTACTTCCCAAGAAAAACACATGCCCAGATGTGCTTCTTCTATCATCAATTGCACCAGCCAATCATTGTCTGTGAACCCAACTAAAATGCTTTCTTTCTCTTATGTATATTTGATGCCATATCCTTTGGTTCCTTGCACATATCTTAGTATTCTTTTAACAGCAACAAAATGATGATTACTTGGATCATTCATGAATCAAGATACAACACTAATTGCGTGAACTATGTCTGGCCTTGTATTAGATAAATAACTAAATGAGCCAACAACACTTCTATACATAGAAGCATCAGCTCTTGGTGCTCCATCATTACTTGAAAGCCTTAAATTCATTGCCATTGGAGTATCCATTGGCTTGCAATTCAACATATTGAACTTTTTCAAGAGATTTTCTGCATACTTTTCTTGATACATAAAAATCCCTTTTTCCGATTGTTGGACTTGAATTCCTAGAAAATACTTCATAGAACCCAAATCAGTCATCTCATATTCTTTCATCATGTCCTTCTTGAATGCTTCTACCATCCTTGGTTTGGTACTCGTATAAATCAAGTCATCAACATAAAGACACACAATAAGAAAATCATGTGCAGCTTCTTTCTTGAGATAAAGTGATGGCTCACTTGGACTTCTTACAAATCCACTTTGACGGAAATATTGATCAATTTTGCTATTCCAGGCTCTTGGCGCTTGCTTTAAGCCGTATAGTGCTTTCCAAAGTCGACAAACTTTGTCTTCATTTCCCTCTTCAATATATCCTTGCGGCTGCTCCACGTAAACTTCTTCTTCAAGTTCTCCATTTAAAAATGCGGACTTGACATCCAATTGAAAAACTTGAGTTTTCATTTGTGCTGCCAAAGCCCACACAGTTCGTATAGTTTCCATTCGTACAACCGGAGCAAACGTTTCATTGAAATCTACTCCAGGTTGTTGAGAGTAGCCTTTGGCAACCAGTCGAGCTTTATGCTTTTGGATTGAGCCATCTTCCTTGTATTTTGTCTTGTAGATCCATTTAAGTCCAATGATGTCCTTTGATTTAGGCCGATCAACAAGTTCCCACATAGAATTTTTCTTGATAACTCTAATTTCTTCTTCCATTGCGTCTTGCCAAATTTTTTCTTTCACTACTTCCTCAAATTTTTGAGGCTCCAAGGCACTCAAAGCAAGATCCCATGACTCATATATGTCTGCCAATGAACGCGTTCTTGCGTTTAGTCTAGGAGTTGAATCTGGTGAACTAGTATCAGATGTTCTTGCCCTTGGAATTGGACTTCTTGCCCTTGAAATTGGACTTTAAGGCAGCAGAGTTTCTTCTAAATTTGATGTTTCTGGTTCTTCGAAAAATCTTGGTATTTCACCTTGTTCGTTTTCCCATCTCCATACCTTGAATTCATCAAAAATAACATCTCTAGAAATTACCAACTTATTAGTTCTTGGATCAATCAATCTGTATGCCTTGGACTTGTCACTATAGCCCACAAAAATATATTTTTCACCCTTTTCATCAAACTTTTCTCTCTTTTGAAAAGGAACATGTGCATAGGCTATGCAACCAAAGATCTTAAAGAAATCAACCTTTGGCTTAAACCCATGCCATGCTTCGAAAAGAGTCATATCCTTGACGAACTTGGTAGGTGACCTGTTGAGAATAAACACTGAGGTATGAATTTCTTCAGCCCAAAACACATTTGGCAGACCTTTTGCTTTTAACATGCTTCTTACCATTTCAACAATGGTTCGATTTCTTCGTTCTGCAAGACCGGTTTGCTATGGAGTGTAGCTTGCCGTCAATTCTCTTTTGATTCCATTGCTTTTACAAAATTCTAAAAATTCATTTGATGTGAACTCTCCACCATGATCAGTTCTCAATGTCTTCAGATTGTATCCACTTTGCTTCTCTCCATAGGCCTTAAATTACTTGAAAAAATGAAAAGGCTTCTTACTTTTGTTCTAGAAAATAAACCCACATCATCCTGCTATAGTCATCAACAAAGAGAAGAAAATATTTCTTGCCATTAAAAGATGGTGTTCGAGTCGGTCCACATATATCTGCATGTACCAACTCAAGAGGGGCTCTTGCTTTCCATGTTGATTGTGAAAATGGTAAGCGGTGGATTTTTCCAAAAATACAACCTTCAGATATTTCTTTCTCGGACTGAACGTAAGGAAGGCCAACCACCATATCTTTCTAGTGTAAGAGGCGTAGACTTCTTTGATTTAGATGTCCGTACCTCATATGCCACAATAGTGATTCTTCTACATTTTCGGTTTCCAAAACATAGTTTTCTTTTGATGTCATGATCAACGGAAAGACTTTGTTTGCCGTCATTTTTATCTTAGCCACTACAATGCTATTCTTTTTATCAGAAATAACACAGTGGTCATCATCAAATTTAACTGAGAAGCCTTTTTGTAGGAGTTGTCCTACACTTAATAAATTTTGTGCCAAATTAGGAACATATAGCACATCATAGATTAGTTTTGGTGTACCTTCTCGAGTTTGAACAAAGATAATACCCTTGCCTCCCACGTTGTGAAGCTTTCCATCTCCGAGCTTGACTTGTGAATTCACATTTTCTTCAAATTTGACAAAACATTATCTGTTTCCCGTCATGTGGTTACTGCATCCGCTATCCACGTACCATATATCTTGTGGTTCTTGACGAGCGTTGAGATATGTATAAAATAGTTGCTCTAGAGAATCATTATTTTCTGTGAAATTGGCTTCATTATTTTTCTGATATCTGCAATCTCTTTGAGAATGGTTGGGTATTCTGCATCGGGTACACTATACCAACAATCTGCACTTTTGTGCCCAATCTTTTTACAAACATAACATTCAGGGACAAAGTTACCATTTTGGTTGTTTTGATGGCCGCGTCCTTGCTGATTGTTGTTGTTATAGTTGCCTTTGTTGTAATTCTTCCGCCAATGAAATTTACTTTTTCTGTTTTGAGACTTTTGAGATTCTCCTTTTTGTTTGTATTTTTTCTCCTTCGAATCCAATTTGGATTGAAAGGCTTGCTCCAAGGATTGGTCTGTAAACCTATTAATCCTTTTTTCATGTGCTTCCAAAGAACCAATTAGTTCATGGAGTGAAAGTGCAGCGAGATCTTTTGACTCCTTTATTGCTGCAACGACATGATCGAACTTCGGCGGTAGACTGCGTAGAGTTTTCTCTACAATTTTCTTGTCTGGAATTGCATCCCCATAACTTCTAATTTGGTTAACAATTCCAGAGATTTTTGTGAAGAAAACCTGAATGGATTCATTCTCCTTCATTAGTAAATTATCAAACTCTCGCCACAAGGATTGGAGTTTGATGGAGATCACTTTCTGTGAACCTTGGAACTCAATTTTGAGTATTTCCCAAGCATTCTTTGATGTAGTTGCTGAAAGTAATCTTGGAAAGAGATTTTTGCTTACTCCCTGTTGAATTAGGAATAAAGCCTTGGCATCTCTTTTCGTATTTTCTTTAAGTGCTTGCTGCGATTCCGGTGTCGCTCTTCCCGTCGATGTTTTCTCCGGTTCCTCATAACCATCTTCTACAAGATCCCAAAGATCTTGAGAGACAAACAAGGTCTTCATTTGTAGGCTCCAATATTCATAATTCTCTCCATTGAAAATAGGCATTAAATTTTGAATATTTCCAATGGTTGAGGAATTTGAACTTGATGCCATGATTAACACAGCGGAGGGATCGATTGGCTCTGATATACCAAATTTGTTGGAGGAAGATGGATATGAGAGAATATGGAAGAGAGTTTTAAATAGAAAACTGAAGCTTTGTTGATTTCAAATTGATTACAACACTAGGCCATCTTATTGGATATTTACAATAACATTCAGACCTTTTCATAATAGACATAACTCTTGGATTAGTTCCAAGAGTTGCAGACACAACCCTTGACTTCTAATGAGATACAACTCTTCCTAAACATAGCTCTTCTCAAGAGACACAACTCTACTTAACAACTGATACAACTTACAAAGAGAAAATGCATTACGTTTAACAATTTAGTTATTTTATGTTGTCCAAAGGGGGAGCTGCGATCATGAGACAATGTAGCAGTCGACCAAATGTACGTAGAAGCAGCATGCCACACGTTTCCCAAAACTTATTTAGTTTTGTTTGTTTGTTTGTTACCCCCGCTCCTAATAGGTGGGCCGTCCTTATTAACTTGAGCGGTTTAAAGCATATTTAAAGTGAGGTTACAAGAGTAGTGAACAAATTTCAAACACCATACTTCACTTAACCAACCTCGATCACCCATCAATCACTTTATAACATATTAGTGTAAAATGTTACATATAAAAGGGGAAAAAAATGAAAAGTATGATTTGTACTTTAGATTTAACATTGTAGTTTCTATTGAAATTTTAACCAAAGTTAGTAGTGTGATTGTCATGTGGAAGGGGTAAAAGGTGAAAAGTCTAGCGAATTATGCACACTTTTATTTTTTTATATAATGATATATTACCCTAATAGACAGTAATAAATTAGTTTTAAATTTTGATTTTCGTCACGTGGATTCCCAAAATAGAGTAAAGGATAATTGAAGATTAGTAGTGCTATTTGAGGAGAAATTTTCAATGCATTGCGAATGTGCACATTTGAGACATGATTGGGTACCCCAAATTTCAAAATAAAAGTCGTTGGAAGTTTTTTTTTTCAAATATCCAACCACTTGTACTATGACACCTAGTGTACAGAGTCATGTTCTCGGTAAAAAAAAAAATCTCCCCTATTTGCGATACATTTACTTTCACAATAATGGCATATTCAAATTGTTGTTGAGGATTGATATACATTTTAATTCCACAATAAGCGTATTTAGTTACTTGAAATATGAGACTATGAATTAGATGATATAAGAATGTTACCTACTTGTTTACTTATGCCATAAACGACTTCCTCTTGGTCTTACTTGGTTGGTTGTTCAGGTACAAGTGTAACTTGCATATTTTCACTGTGCGAACTTTTTTATTCGTCTAGAATCATCCGTTCATGGTTATGATGGTATACAAGTTTACAACTTAAAAAGTAAAATTGTTAAGTCATATTCTAAAACCCAAGCGTCTAGCGAGCCATTTGGATTGCTCCTAATCTAGTAATGTGAGTTTGTCGCGTCTGTCATTTTTGTGGCAAACCTACATTGGTGGTGGCTTTTGTGTATGTGGTGTGTGAAGTCTAGACTTAGTTGTTTTTGGCTTTTCTTGTCAATCTTGTAAATAAGTACAACACATGCTCTTTAGATCAGTTTTCCTTAGATGAGACTTTAGGATACTTGGTTTATAAAGTAGGGGTTATAGAAGATCAAAGTGCAAATGGTGTTGCTTCGTCACAAGTAAGGTTTGTACATGCATATGCATTTCATGTTTAAATTTTTTATGCATTCTGACGAGTGAAGTTGACCCATCAGAATTGCAAGTTGCTTTTATGTGAGCTGGGCACGCAATTTAAGACACATACATGGGCTGACTGACACCTTTTATATGATATTGAGCTTTTCATCATTGATTTGCTCAAATTGTTTTTACATTTGACAAGTGTCATTTTGTACTTTATTTACAACAATAAAGTTTTTGTTTAATAGTGTTAGAGAATTTCATTTCCTCCTTGGCTGAGATAGATTATATTTTAAAGGAGTATCTTTGTTTTTCCTCTCCAACTCAGATCCCCTAGAAGCATCAAACATTTTTTTGGGTAAAGTTCTTCATTGAATAATCACAAAACTATCCATGAAAATGTTTGCTTAAATCTTCTTAGATGCTCCTTTGTTTTGGGTTAGATAAATTGCATTTTCAAGAGAGTGCCATAAGCTCTTTGAGCTTCCGCTTCTTGTTTCTGTGAAACCCTAGCAGCATACACCTTTTTCATGCCTTAAACTTGTGATAGCTCACCCACATCATATTTGAAAAAGGTTTGCATTGTTCATGGTCTAGATTTTAGTTTCAAATCAATAGACCTTTATTTGGATTCTTAGTTAGTTTCTTATTTCGACTATTTGACTGGAGAAACTGACTTGTCATTTGAATCCACATCTCATATCATCATCATCATATCATTTTGCATTGGACGTGTTGCTCCCGGTGCCACAAGGAGAAGAGTTTAAGGTTGGAGTTGCCTCCTCGTGAAGACTAAAGATGGCTCCATCTTGTGCAAAGTAAGGTTACACAAAAGTAAAGCTGCTTCATAGATTAGATCTTGGAAATGAGCTTGTTGTGGTACTTTGTATCAACCTTATTTGCACTAGTGAATTAGACTTAGTAGAGTCCCCAGCTTTTTAACTGAGAGGTGGGTTTTTCCGATAAAAAACTTCTTGTGTTCTCTGTTAGTTACCCTTGTCCGCATATCTTATTTATTAGCATATGTTACATGCATCCTATGGGTCGTTATATGATATGTGTTTGAGACTAAGTTTACATTGCATATTATGAGTAATGAATTGAATTGTTGTTGACTAGAATAACTCGTAGGAAACTAAGTCTGTTTAATAGATTTGTGCTTGGTTAACTAATGAATTTGTGCTTGGTTGACTAGTGAATTTGACTAGTCAATTCAGCCTACTTTAATTCATAATTGCTTTGTCATTGTTGTTTGCATAATGAACATATATGTGAATGTGTTCCAATTTGTGATTTTTTGTTGTTAGACAGATCTAGGTAGACTTTGACTAGTTAGACATACTAGTCAATTAAGTTTAGTTCTTGCAACTATACTTTCTGTCACTGAAAAACTAGTAACTAGTTAGCTAGTTCATTTGACTCGTCTATTGTGCAAAGTTTAAATTTTTATTAGCAGGATATTCCGCCTAGTACCAATTTGAATTAGTATAAGAGCTTTGCTCTAGTTATACATAGAGTAATCTCTGAGAGTTACTAGTATTGAGTAGCATCTCACCATTGATTGTGATCGTGTTACTGGCTCTTATAACTCACCTCCGTTCTTTGTTGGAACGGACTATATGCCGCATAGAGTGAGAAGTTCACCGACACGCCCTCTTTATTCCATCGTTTCATAAATACATTCTAACATGCTCTAACGATTACACATACAATATGGCAGCTACCCGACAATCACAAGACATAAAACCTTGTACGATGGATGTTATACCCATTATTCCGTAATCTCTGCTATCTAACAGCATTTAGTTGCAGAATATAAAGATGACGACACTGATCAGATTGTAATGATAAAACTGCCTACTGCAAAAACTCTCTCGGGTCGGTGACGTAACCAGTCAAAGCTGACGCAGCAGCCGTATAGGGGGAAGCAAGATATATCTGGCCTTCCTTGTGACCCATTCGGCCTGGGAAGTTCCTGTTTGTTGTCGAGACGCATACCTGCAAAGACAAGATGGTTAGTAATCTACCAGTATTTATTTTCAATACAATTGAAACTAAAACCAAGATGTTCTCCTCGCAACAAGGCTATCTGCAAATTGGGTTATGAACCCCCAAAGGCAGGGAAGTCAGTCCCAATTCTATCGAAGACGACATAGTGAAATGCAACAATGCGTGACGTCCAGCTGCCCCAAGACAGGAGAGCACATTAGATCCTTATGAATGTGTTGCAGAAAGGATGCACTCGCCTGAGGTTCATTTAAGCGTGCATGCGTGTCTTTTGGACCACCCATGCAAGCACCGCAATTGGGACTTGCAGGTGTGTCACATCCAGCTTCCTCAAATATCTGGGAGCAAGTCTTGCCACCAGACCCCGGAACTGGCAGACTATACACGTCCATCCAAACCTGCAGATTTCAAAATATACAATAAACAACATTTCATTTATCATGCCTTTCATAAAATTTCTTAATAAATTTATATATACGGATGTTGTCACCGAAGCACTTAATTCTGTAGCTTGACAAACCTTTTGGGTAGCAGGCACAAGAAATGTGGGAACTTTGACCTTTTTCCCCTGCAGCAAAGGAATTAAATCTTTAAGCTTAAACCAAGAAAAGAGAATTTCCAAAAAAACATTCAGATGTCGATTGAAGTCAGCATTACAGCATATGTAAACAATATCCCAATACTCATGTGACAGAGATTTGACTCCTTACTGATGCTAGAAAAACTCTGGCTGCAGCCATAAAATCCTCTGTTTTTCCACCAGTACAAGAACCGATATATACTCTGTCAATTTTCACATCTTTGCATTCTCTTGCTAAAGCACGATTATCTGGAGAATGAGGCTGGAAAACAATTCTTTTTATGAATTAACCATGGAAGAGAGGCAAAATAACAAATCATTGAATATCTACAAGGGAGATTAAACTATAAGAGACCAATCTATGTGCTGCTCACCTTTGCCACCAATGGCTCCAATTTTGAGATATCAAATCTGTACTCTTTAAGAAATCTAAATGCACACAAAACAAACTCATTAATACAAACGAATTCCAAAAGGCCAAATCTCACAAATCTTAAGTTAGTCAACATCCAATTCTCTTACAAAAAGGAATAAAAGAATATGCATATTATAAAAAGGAATATAAAAGAATATGCGCATCCAAGTCCTAGGTATGCTTAACATCCAATTCTCTTACATCTGCTGTAGATTTACAAATGATGATAAGGTAGTCCGTGACAACCTGAACTAAACTACATAAGATGATGACCACATGGTACTTTAAATGTGACAATTATACTATTATATTTTAAAAAAGATGAACATAGAATGATGTCTCATCCAATAACATAACATTGTCAAAATTCAAATGCACCATCAGTGCGTCAAAAGTCCCTCAAAACCATAGGAAATACTATTTTAAATATCTGACATTAAAACGTTATTAAATCTAAAAGGTGTGTAAAAAAGCATCAACAATAAAAACTAAACATAAGATTCTCGAGTGCATGTCCACGTTGAAAGAAAAATACATGCTTCGGAGTTCAAACGTTATAAACTGGATCATGAAATGGTCTAACAAAATGTGGATAATAAGTAGCATAAACTACCTTGCTTTAGCATCACTGTAAACAGGTTCATAGGGAACAGACGTCTTATCCTGCAATTCAACATTAAACATTATAGCCTGTGCTACACAACATAAATGTATGTGACATTCAAAAAACGAACAAATTTGTGACAGCCACCCACAAAAATATAAAATTAAATTAAATTAAAAAAAAAACCCTAACTGTAACAAGAAAATGTTGTGCTCCCAACCCCATTTTACTGACTCTAAAGGAGGAGGAGGGGAAAGAGAGGGAGAGAGAGCCATTGTAACATTTGAAGATTTGTAGCACTAACCTCAAGGTACTTAAATGTAGTGCTATCAGCAGGAACAATACCATTTTTACCTCCAGCCTCAACAACCATGTTGCATAATGTCATTCTTTCTTCCATCTGTCCAGCACAGGTTTGTGAAAGAGTAATTAACAGATAAAACCAGATGAATGCTTTGATCATACATGCGGTAACAACCATTATATTCACTCACAGATAAGCTTTCCACGGTGCTGCCAACAAACTCCATAGCTTTATATGTTCCACCAGCAACAGATATTTCACCAATAATCTGCCAGATGAAATTCATTTATCAAGGAAACAACAAGGATGGATGTGTAATAAAATCATATGATCTGTCTAACTCTTATAATTTTAACTTCTTTGTATGCTATGCAGACTTGAGTAAAAAAAAATGCCTTGAGACCTGGTTAAACTTACTTGCAGAATCAAATCTTTGGCAAGCAAATAGTTGGGCATTTCACCATCCATCACAAATCTCAATGTTGGTGGCACCTGCAATTTTAGAAGGAAATCAGAAAAGTATGAAAATACAATAAAATTCAAAGAAATTACTGCAAACAACTGTAACATTAAAGTATGAGATATAGAAATACAGCAGAAATTGTGAATCTACAGCTATAGCCTCGATCACTCATAGCTCATACTGGGAAGAGAAACACATTTAGCTTATCAAAAAGCATAATTCTCCCTTTTCGGTTCACTATATGGTGTACTTTCCTGTTTTCCAAGTTTTTAACAATGTCCAATGATTTGTTTTGAGACATTCAAACCTCAGGTTGAGTAAGGCTACAATATGTACCCTTCCTGATATTGCCTTCGATACAGTCAAGTCTAATGGCTTTTATAAAGTCTAACCCATAGCTTCAAAAATCAAATGAAAACCCCACTTCCTAATATCAGAACATAATATAAGATGAAAACATCTCAACTTGGGCTTGCAGACGTGGTACTTGTGCTTAATAAAACTTGAGTATCACATGCAAATGCTACTAGAGCCTGTTGTTTCATATGGCATGTATCTAAACACCGCAAGCAACACTTGCTTCCAGGACATATACAACAATCTAAAACTGTATAAATCAATCTAAATCAACCATTTATTAAAATCCTTTCATGTGCACAATATCAAAGTTTCACAAACTCATCATCCCTGCCAGTGCACTTTCAAAAAACCATCACCACCTTCATGACCACACTTAAACAAGACTAATGAAGGCAGAAAAGTTCTGCAACAAGCATTTAAATCGTATTGGTTGTCACTACCTACTATTCAAAGTCATTTCATATTGTTTTCCCATCACTTATTGCAACATAAATACTACTACTTTCTACAACTAAATACATAGTTCTTGATGTTTGAAGTCAAATACTCTGCCAAAAATCAATGATTCTATCAGTCAGTAGATATAACATATCTGGTGGAAGATCATGATACCAATGACGATGGTTCATTAACCCTTCATTTATTACAAATAACTTAGAAACTCATTATTACCATCACAATTTAAATAAAACAAAAGAAAAGGTAAGAAACAACTCCAAAACCATTGAAGCACTACGGTATTACAATGGCTCAAAATTTTAATACGTGTAGAGCACAGTATGAAAGCCAAACAGGGTGAAAGGGGCCAATATTCACCAATATTATATTAGTGGAAGCTAAACTATCCGTGGAATTAAACCATTCGCATGAAATCCGACAGAGAGTGACAATTATATGTGATCAGAAAAGCAGAAATGCAAACATATTTAAAATCTCCAAACCTTGAGGAGAAGCTTCCCAGTGCCCAATACAAATCCTGCATCAGTGTTTCCGATTCCAGTAGCAAATTGTCCAAAAGCTCCAGCAGTACATGTATGAGAATCTGTACCCAGCAGAACCTGAAGACCAAATCAGGTGTTTGGTTGCTGCTTTGGACTGAAAAAACCATAAAATAATATTGAACTCTTCAAAGGAAAGTACCTCCCCCGGCCTGCAATGACCTTCTTGAGCAAGAGCAACATGGCATACGCCCTTATAATCTGGGTTGGCCTGCCAAATTGTCAGCTAAACTCAATATCCGATGATTAAACCAATTAAAACATGGTGAAAACATAACACTTAAAAGCCACACCTTGAAATTACTTAGATCCTTGATATCATAGAAATACTTGATGTTTTGCTCGGTGCACAAATCCCTCAAGATATCCACATTACGGTTCGCACGTTCATCAGTTGTAAATATATAATGGTCAGGTATGATAACAACCTTTTCACGGTTCCAAACCTGCAATATCGAAACAATGAAGCACTATTTATACCCCATGACAACAAAAACTGCTGTGATTACAAAATCTCAGATATGAAAAATAGACCTTTTCAATAATAATCAACACACATACAGAGATGATGAATAGTGAGCTAAACAAAGAAAATATGTCATCATGCAATGAGTTAAATGCAAATGAATTCCTTCTTTCCTTTATTTCTGTGATTAGTTATGGTTATTCATAAACAAAGCAGTAAGAGAGGACTTGTATGTTGATATGTTGTATTGGCCTTGCAGACAACAAGATGTTTACCCACAGAAATGGGCATGTGAACTAGGACAAGGAGAAACAAAGACAACCTTCTCATTGCAGCCATCCAATGTTGGGTTGGGTCAAGCTACACTATGATGCTATTGTTCCTTGACTCCTGCAGTGATGCGCAGAAACCATTTGGGACACATTCATGCACAATGTTTCTTGTGGCCTAACCTGACGCATAGAAGTAGATTCTCTAATGTAACCATTACCGTTGCTAGAAGAGTCACTCAACGATGACCCGACTTGATCAATGAACCTATTGCTTCTGACAAAATATTTATGCCCACCCCTTTTGCTTATTGGTTTGTAAAGCATGTCTAGATCAGTAAACTAGGCTATTCAAAACCGAAAAATATGGCTGCCGATTGCACTGCTAGTCTTTTGGGTGTTTAATACAGTAATGCATTTAGAAAAACAAAAACAAAGAGAAGAAAAGGAAGTACCTTTGCGTTCTGGCCGAACTCTTTCTTGAAGACTCCAAATGAACCGGGTCCACAGACGTCATGGGTCATCAAAACATCAACATCAACCCAAACATTCTCACCCGGACTCAGCTGGGTTCTCTCAGAAGCTCGAGCAAATATCTTCTCAGTCATCGTCATCCCGGTCTTAACCTGAAAATTAACCAAAACCCAATTCAAAAAACCCGCCAAATGGGGATTCTCATCAATCCTAATTGCAAAAAACCAATGGAAAAAAGTTCATCCTAACCGAGCCGGTGGTGGCGGGCTGGCGCTCCGATTGCTGCGGAGCTATGACGGAGCAAATTTTCTTGGATTTTCTCTTGCATTTCTGACTGGAAATCGGCGTTGCGGAGGAGAAAGCAGAGAGATTCAGATCCTTCTGAGGTTCAATCAAATTCAGCACTGGTTAGTGAAAACCCAACAAAAAAATAAATTGGAAGAAAAAAAAGTTGGAGCCAAAAAAAACAAAAGGGACCTTGTTGCTGATGAAGGAGGTGGACGGCGGAGCAGCGGTGGAGCAAGCCATGGGTGTCAGAATGCGAGTTTATGCGGCGTAACTCTGATGTCTCTGCAGAAGAAGAAGAAAGTGACGAAGAGGAAGAAGTGGAGGAGTGGTGTTTTGGTTTTGCTACTTGTGGGAAGCGGCGGCTGAGCGGCGTGTGTTTTGGAGTGGCTTTGACTGGACATGGGGACGTGTGTAGCTGGTGTTGCTTTATTTTATGTTGTCCAGAGGGGGAGCTCCATCATATGCGACAATGCAGCGGTCGACCAAATTTACGTAGCAGCAAAATAACACACGTTTCCCGGAACTTATTACGTTTATATTTAAAATGTATAACATATATTAGTGCAGAATATTATTTATTAAAAAAGAGATGAAAAGTACAATTTGTACTTTAGAATGGTGTATTCAATTAAGAATTTGAGGGATTTTAATTCTTTTAAAGTGCGTTTTTGGTGTTGAACTATCTTAGACTAGACAAACTTGAGGGTCTAAGTTGGACTAGTTTGGCTTGGACTAAGCAGGATAAAGTGTTTGGTGCAGTGTCTGACTAATTAAGTGTTTAATGCAGTATCAGACTAAATATGACAATTTTCCTAAACATGATTATGGAATATATAGAGCCATTCTACACATCAATTTTCTATAATTACTTGATGGGAAAACTAATGAAAATGATTTTTAATCTTTGCATTTTAATAAAAAAACATACTAACTTTATTTAATGATATGAACAAAAAAAATATAAATAAAAAACACCACTTACGCTAGGCCTGACAATTCCTGACACGAAATTAACGGGTGTTTGGGTCGACCTGATAATAAATCGGGTCGTTATCGGGTAACCCGATAAGCACCTGTTAAGATAACGGGCTGGTTCGGGTATACACGTGAATAACACGATACACGATAAGAAAAATATTAATTTTATAATTTTATAACCATAAAAAAATACTATAATAATTATATATATTAATTTAACAATTTTATACCCCTAAAAACTACAATAATTATATATACATATATATATTAAATTAAATATTAAAAATTGGTGACCATTGGATCGGCTTAAATATACATATCATTCAGTTTCTTAAGAGTTATACGTACAAAATAAATAAATTTAAATCTACTTAATATATATATCATTGAACTTGATAGGATATGAATTCTACGAAACTAATTTCAACGATCCAACCATCAAACTTGTTTGTATATGCTTCGAGATTGCATCAGCAAAAAATCACAAAAAACAAACATTTAGAGATCAAGTAACGAGACAAAACTTTTCGACGGTTATCAACGAAAAATCACGATTTAACGGTTATTTTAACTCCGATTTTGATTATTTTTTACAGCTACACTCCTTAACCCTATATGAATACAATGAATTAAGTCGATCTTCAATTTAAAATATTTACACTAGTGGATATCACAAAATCTTATGTTATACTTAATGAAAGTATGATAAACTCTCAAGTGTTAGTGAATCTATTGTTTTGATGGGATAGCATTCTACGAAACTAATTTCAACTATCCAACCGTCAAACATGTTTGTATATATTTCGAGATCGCATACCCAAAAATTGCAAAAAACAAACATTCAGAGATCAAGTAATTGGACAAAACTTTTCGACGGTTATAAACGAAAATCACGATTTAACGGTTATTTTAACTCCGATGTTGATGATTTTTTACAGCTACACTCCTTGACCCTATATGCATACAATGAATGAATTCGATCTTTAATTTAAAATATTCACACTAGTGGATACCACAAAATTTTATGTTATACTTAATGAAAATATAAATAAATTATAAGTGCTAGTGAATCTATTGTTTTGATGGGATACGCAATCTACGAAACTAGTTTCAACGATCCAACCGTAAAACATGTTTGCATATACTTCGAGATCACATACGCCAAAAATTGCAAAAAACAAACATTCAAAGTTCAAGTAACGGGACAAAACTTTTCAACGGTTATTAACGAAAAATCACGATTTAACGGTTATTTTAACTCTGATTTTGATGATTTTTTACAGCTACTCTCTTTGACCCTATATGAATATAATGAATGAACTCGATCTTCAATTTAAAATATTTACACTAGTGGATACTACAAAATCTTGTGGTATACTTAATGAAAGTATGAATAAACTCTTCAGTGTTAATGAATCTATCGTTTTGATGGGATACTCATTCTATGAAACTAATTTCAACGATCCAACCGTTAAACTTGTTTGTATGTGCTTCGAGATCGCATACGCTAAAAATTGAAAAAAAACAAGCATTCAGAGATCAAGTAACGGGACAAAACATTTCGACGGTTATCAATTCAAAAATCACGATTTAACGGTTATTTTAACTCCAATTTTGATGATTTTTTACAGCTACACTCCTTGACCCTATATGAATACAATGAATGAACTCAATCTTCAATTTAAAATATTTACACTAAGGGATATCGCAAAATCTTATGTTGTACTTAATGAAAGTATGAATAAACTCAGTATTAGTGAATCTATCGTTTTGATGGGATACGCATTCTACGAAACTAATTTCAACGATCCAACCGTCAAACTTGTTTGTATATGCTTCGAGATCACATACGCTAAAACTCGAAAAAAACAAACATTCAGAGATCAAGTAACGGGACAAAATTTTTCGACAGTTATCAACGAAAAATCACGATTTAACGGTTATTTTAACTCCGATGTTGATGCTTTTTTACAGCTACACTCCTTGACACTATATGAATACAATGAATTAACTCGATATTCAATTTAAAATATTTACACTAGTGGATACCGTAAAATCTTATGTTATACTTAATGAAAATATGAATAAACTCTTAAGTGCTAGTGAATCTATTGTTTTGATGGGATACATATTATAGGAAACTAGTTTCAATGATCAAACCGTCAAACATGTTTGTATATACTTCGAGATCGCATACGCCAAAAATTGCAAAAAACAAACATTCAGTGTAACATCCCACATCGCCCAGGGGAGTGATCCTTAAATGTATATTCTCATCCCTACCTAGCATGAGGCCTTTTGGGAGCTCACTGGCTTCGGGTTCCGTAGGAACTCCGAAGTTAAGCGAGAAGAAGGCCAGAACATTCCCAGGATGGGCGACCTACTGAGAAGTTACTCGTGAGTTCCCAAAAATAAAACCGTGATGGAATGGTAAGCCCAAAGCGAACAATATCGTGCTACGGTGGTGGAGTGGGCCCGGGAAGTGATCTGTCCCTGGCCGGGATGTGACAAATGGTATCAGAGCCAATCCCTGCCCGGAAATGTGCCGACGAGGACTTCGGGCCCCTAAGGGGGGTGGATTGTAACATCCCACATCGCCCAGGGGAGTGATCCTTAAATGTATATTCCCATCTCTACCTAGCACGAGGCATTTTGGGAGCTCACTGGCTTCGGGTTCTGTAGGAACTCCGAAGTTAAGCGAGAAGGAGGCCAGAGCATTCCCAAGATGGGTGACCCACTGGGAAGTTGTTCGTGAGTTCCCAAAAACAAAATCGTGATGGAATGGTAAGCCCAAAGCGGACAATATCGTGCTACGGTGGTAGAGTGAGCCTGGGAAGTGATCCGTCCCGGGCCGGGATGTGACATTCAGAGATCAGGTAACGGGACAAAACTTTTCGACGGTTATTAACAAAAAATCACGATTTAACGGTTATTTTAACTCCGATTTTGATGATTTTTTTACAGCTACACTCTTTGACCTTATATGAATACAATGAATGAACTCGATCTTCAATTTAAAATATTTACACTAGTGGATACCACAAAATCTTATGTTATACTTAATGAAAGTGTAAATAAACTCTAAGTGTTAGTGAATCTATCATTTTGATGGGATACACATTCTATGAAACTAATTTCAACGATCCAACCGTCAAACTTGTTTGTATATGCTTCAAGATTGCATACACCAAAAATCGTAAAGAACAAACATTCAGAGATCAAGTAATGGGACAAAACTTTTCGACAGTTATCAACGAAAATCACGATTTAACGGTTATTTTAACTCTCATTTTGATGATTTTTTTACAGCTACACTATTTGACCCTATATGAACACAATGAATGAATTCGATCTTCAATTTAAAATATTTACACTAGTGGATACCACAAAATCTTATGTCATGATGATCGATTAAAATTGAGAATTTTGTAAAAGGAATAACATGCAAGCTTTGAGTTCCATTGGCAATGTTTAAACTTTTGAGAAAGGCTTCACGACCTTGAAAACAAAAACTCTTTCATTTTGCATATCCTGGCACATTTAATATTTTGTAATAGACTAGTAGTGTATGAATGTTTGTTTATTAGGCTCTTATTTTCGAGTGTAGATGTAGTACTTAAACGACAAATGTGTTTTAATGTTTTGAAGTAATATTTATGTGGCAATGTGTGGTATGTGCAAATTTAAGAAAAAAAAATATTTTTCTTAACAGGTCATAACGGGTGTGACACGACACGACCCATTAAGATAACATGTGTTACACAAAAAAGACACAAACACGATAGACACGACCCGTTTGCCAGGCCTAACTTACACTAGGCGCGCATACCCCCCACCTCCACCCCCACCTTTTCACACTCTTTTTTCTTCAAATTTTAGCTATCATTAAGAGAGAGAGAGAGAGAGATATATATATATATATATATATATAGGCTTAGAATAAGAGAAAGACTTTAAATTGAATTAATTTTTTCAGTTTTATTTTTGTAGTATTGTTTCTCAATAGTAGTCAAGCTGACGAGAGATTTTTCAATGTGTCTGAAACACGGGGTGATGAGATTCTTGTGTTAAAAAATTAATAACATAAAATATAAAATTTCCTGCCACTTACATAATAACAATGGTGTACCATTGGTGTTACGCATACAAGGAAAAATTTCTCCAAAATGGAGCTAAAATAATTGGATGGAGAACTACATTTAATTATTGTAGGTGTCTAAAAAATGTGATGGAATTTTAATTTGGTAATTGAAAACAACTTTTTAAGTATAATTACTGAGAACATAATTTTCTCAAGGTTTTGATCTAAATGATCACTTATGGGTTCATCATTTTTGGTGTAATGGGTGCTTTTACGGGGATAAAAAAAGGTCTAAGTTTCAGACCTTATGAAACTGAACGAAGAATTAGACACTATTTATAAAACTTGACCAATAAATAAACACTATTTATGAAACTGGACCAATAAGTAGACATTATTTATGAAACTGGACCAATAAGTGTACACTATTTATGAAACTAGACTAATAATTAGACATTATTCATGAAACTGGACCAACAAGTGGACACTATTTATGAAACAAAACAAAAAATTAGGCATGAAACAAAACAAAAAATTAGGCATTATTTCTAAAACTAAACCAATATGTGGAAACTATTTATGAAACTGAACTATACACTATTTATGAAACTGGACCAAGAATTAGACACTATTTATGAAACTTGACCAAGAACTAGGCACTATTTATGAAAGTATACCAATAACAAGGTACTATTTATGAAACCGGACTAAGAAAGAGACACTATTTTTGAAACTGGACTCAATAATTAAGCACTGTTTATGAATCATAACCAAGAACTAGGCACTATTTATGAAACTGGACTAATAAATAGTATAGTACCGTTTAGTTTCATAAATAGTGTTCAGTTTCATAAATAGTGTCCAGCTTCATAAACAGTGTCTATGATGGACGCACGGATCCCGCACGCCATATTTTTTTTAATTTTTTTATATGAAGATTGTGTCATTTTCATTAAAATTTATGTTCTTTTATCATTTTTATTAAAATTTTAAAAAAATTCATTAATATTTAATTCTTTTTCATTAAATAAAATTATATCATGATTTTTTATTAAAATAAACTTAGCCCAAATCCTTTTCATGAAAACTCCCTTACATGATTATGTGGGTGAACATACAACTACTCTGATAGTAAAACATATTGCAGTGATTTCATACTTTCTAGCAATAAAACAAGAAATTTCTTTACACAAAAAGAAAATTTAAATATTCCTACTTGCTTTCCATATAGTAATGGAAAAGGAAGAAAAACAACAATTTCATAATCCCTCAATTATTAGAGAAATTTTTTATTATGATCAGAACACGAGTAGTACACTACATGTTTTTATATAAGTGGTGAAAAATACTATTTTTTTATGTTATTAACTCTTAAACACATATATTATATCATTTGTATAGTGACACGTGGTGTACCATCCGTGTTCCAATCACATTGAAAAATAACTCCAATTATTGAGGTAGTGACTCTTGTCTGTCGAATTCCTTCATTGACAAAAACAAAGAAAAGCCATCAACATTGGTGGCACGTAATTACAAAAGAAGAACGCCAAAATAAAATTACGAAAAAACAGAACGCAAAAAAGAAAGAAAGAAAATTACTTCTTTCGCTGCCACACTTTTGGGGTTGAAGGCGGAGGAGCTTTGCCCCTTCTCATCATGTTCGAACGCATGTGAGAACTCATTGCTCGAAGCCAATCACAATGCAAAGTATGGATTTTTCTTTCGGAAACGGACGAATTCCCCCAATTCAATTCCAATTAGGATAAACCCTAAGTCCTAATTGGACCAAATCGCAACCCCTTTTGCTCTGAATTCAGGTCTCAACGACATAACCCCAGACGAGGAAGAAGATGAGGGTGCACCAGTCGGCAAGGTCGTCAGGACGCGAGCAACTTTTTGTTTGAGCTCTGGTTTGGTATTGCTATGCTTTGAAAAAAAGCTGCTTATGTTGTGTTGTGAGAATAAGTAGCTGTGAAATAAAGCAGTAAAGTGTTTGGTAAACTTTTTTGTAAAAATACTTTTGGAAAAAAAAGCAGTATGATAGTGTTTGGTAAACTTTTATGTAAAAAAGTTGTGACTGTGTGAAATGACCAAAATGGTATAATACTAGATGTGCTATGACAAGCCACGACGTTGTTCGCTGGCAACATCTTCACCTTTGTCTTCCTTTCACTCCTCATCTTCTCATTTCGCATGGTAGTCGAAAATGGGACCCACCTCCTCACCTCCTTCGTCGACTGCGACCCTTCTCTCAAATCCCTCATCTCCTGCCTCGACCTCGCTGGCGCCAGCAATACTAACCACTGCTTTCCCAGATCTTCAGCTGAGTCCCCTTCTCCTATCTCTCTTTGTCACCGACACCACCCATTTCTTCACCTCACCCACGTCGGAACCTTAGACGACGATTTCTTCTTCAGTGATGACGACGATGCTCACTCCTTCTTCGGCCCTAATTGGATCGCCCCAATCCTCATTTTCTCCTCTTTCTCTTACTCCACCTCCAAATTAGGGTTTAATGGAACTTACAAGACTAGGGTTTCTGAAATTGTGCGCTCCAGCTTCACGTTCAAGGCTGAAAAATTCCCCATTTCTGATGATAGAGCTAGAGGCAGGGATGGCGACGGAGAAAGCAATGAAGGGGAGGAGAAAGGCGGTGATGAAGAAATGGGCGATCGGGCCATCGATTTGCAATTCTTGATCAACGGATTGGAGCTGGGTCGCCAGGACGTGGCAACGTTGTTCTTCCTTTTGCAGCTTCCACTTTTTAGCTTTTTTTCATCTGAAACTTTGAAAAAAAACTGGCTTGGGGTGTTTACTAAACACTAAAAACTCTCCCAGCTTTTTTCCATACCAGCTTTTTATAAAATCACCTTAACCCTAAATCATACCGGACACACCCCGACCCGAATTAGGGCATGCTGGCCATCACGTGAGGGTGATGTAGCCATTTGCACAGTGCATAAGCAATAATGATAATAGAGAGTACGAATAAATGAAAACCAACTCATAAAAGTACTAGTTAAGACAAGTACTAGAATATGTGTGAATACACAATCAGAGCGTAAGTAGCCTAAGTTCAGTCCAGAAGACAAGTACTAATTAAATGACACCCAAAGATGCCCTACATTTGTGATAGTCTGTCAGAACCTCCACTAATCCTCGTGAGCCACCAACGAACAAGCTTATCTAAAACCTAGAGGGGCGCAAAACAGAAAGTGTGAGTGGGCAAAAGTAAAGCTTTTCAAAACCATTTCATTATCAAATGCTCTAACCATTCGCCGTAAAACATTTATAACTTTCCTAGAAATGGAATATAAATATATATACATACATACACACACACACACACACACACACACACACACACACACACACATATATATATATATTTCAATTCATGCTTCACATATCCATATTCATAAGTATGCCATGCCAAAAATATAAAACAGAATAAGTAACTTAGGTGAAAATAAATTCATGGAAAATAACATATTAACCGGAACCCCTGCAGAAGTCTGTACAGTTGAATTTATAGCTTATTAGTCAATCTAGCCGGAGTCACCACAAGTGACCTATACGGCACTACACTGCACACGAGTCGGAACCACTGTAATGGTCTGCACGACAGGACTGGGTGTAATATAATTATGCTCATTACTACATTCTCATTATAACTGTGCGATAAATCGCTAGTCACCTACGAGTCGGAACCACCTATAATGGCCTGTACGACAAGACTGTGCACCTAAATTGGATCCAATGTGAGCATATGGTGCGGGAGGTGACATCATAAACAGACCTGTACTATATCTCTGACTAAATTACAATCACCCGGGGTGCAGGTTTATGAGCTCTCAATCACGTCTCACATTATCAATATCTCATATAACAAAACATAACTCACCTGGTACTTACCTAAGCGTCCACAACACCAATTCATATTATGCATCATATACTAATTCATATGCTGAATATAAATTTATATGCATGGCATTTCAAAGCATACTTTCATTTAAACACATTTTCTGGGAAAATATCAAGTATATAAATATATACTGAAAGCCAAAAGCCCACTCACTGGTATGTCGAAGGGTCATAGCCCCCGAGTCGCCCTTGACTGCGCTCGTCCTCGAGATAGGTCTCACCTATATGTGAAATAACTGAATAAACGTTATTTAAAGCACATAACCAATACTAGCTAATAACTTCTCATACATTGCTCAAATGAGGTATATAAATATACCATCATGATCTACACAACTCCACGAACACGCCTAAATTTTTAAAATAATTTTTAGAGCCCTCACGCGCAGGCAAGGGCACGGCTCTACGCGCGACCACGCGCAGGGAATCCTAACGGAATCCCTAACTGCCGTTAGGAATATTCCGTTAAAAAGCAACATAAACTGTTAAATCCACTTGATGGTGTTAGAATATTCCGTCAAGTTCGACAGAATATTCTCTGTCTTCTACCTTCGAACTCCGACAACCGTCAACGTCGCCGGAAATTGGAAAATCTCAAAATCCTTATAACTTCTTCATTTTTGCACCAAAACTCATGAAACTTATACCAAATTGAAGCTTACAATGAGTAGAACACATTCTTACCAATTTCAAGCTCCAAAAATCACGAGATCTCGCTAGAGAAGGCACAATAATTCTGGCCAAATTTCAAACTCACCAAACTCGACTTCCCGACGTCCAATTTGCTTGGTTTTTCTTCTCTGAGCTTCGTAAGACGTCCTAAAGCTTCCTACGAGCTTAAAATCCCCTGAAACAGCCATAATTACGATCGCATGAACAATACTCAAATCGGGGGTGATGGTTTCTCGGGGTTTTGAGGGTTTCACGATCTAAAAATGGCATATATGAACTCAGAGACTTGCAAGGATTTTGAATCTTACCTTCTTGACGTCGATCCATGCACGGAGTGTGAGTTTGGTGTTCGTCCGTACGTTTTGTACGAAAATGGTAGGAAGGCCGAGAGAATGAGAGAGAGAGTGCACATGGTGTTTTGTGTGTGTGTGTGGTCCTCACTTGGTCACCAACCAAAACCAACAAAAGTAAACTTAGTCCTAATTGGGTCCAAACAATTAGGACTTAAGATAATTGGCCCATTTCACACACTCACAATCCAACGCTTAAGGGCGAAATCGACATTTCACGCCATAGATAAAAATAATTCGGGATGGGCTGTCACAATGATTGTAACATCCCACATCGCCCAAGGAAGTGGATCCTTTAAGCCTTATATGTATATTCCAATCTTTACCTAGCACAAGGTTTTTTGGGAGCTCATTGGCTTCAGGTTCCATCAGAACTCCGAAGTTAAGTGAGTTCGTGCGAGAGCAATCCCAGGATGGGTGACCCACTGGGAAGTTCTCGTGTGAGTTCCCAAAAACAAAACTGTGAGGGCGTGGTAGGGGCCCAAAGCGGACAATATCGTGCTACGGTGGAGTCGAGCCCGGGATGTGGTGGGGGCCCGGGCTGGGATGTGACAATACCTAAGATGGTCTTAGCAATCCGCCCATATACGGTGGGCCTCGCTAAGGACATTTAGCGAAGGTGTTAGTCCTCACAAATCCCCTCTAAGCTCATTAAATGTAATCCTGGACTGCAACAAACATGGGACTGCACTGCTAAATAGTCCAGTCCAGCCTAGTGAAGGCTAGTGATGCCAAACAAACATATCCTTAATGAATCTAGGGGTATTTAATTAGGATTTTAAGTGATTATCTAAAATTCAACGTGTATTCAATCAAAATTTTAAGATAGTTTATTAAAATCCTTAAATTCGGTTGTATTCAATTAGAACTTCAAAGTGTATTCAACTAAGAATTTATTTTAAAGAATTTTGAAAAATTAAGGAATTTGAGGGAATTGGAGAGATTTCTCAGTGCAATTTAAGCATTCACAAATCTCTCATCTCCTTCTGAGATTTCAAGAAAATTGAATCAAAATTTTTCATAGGATCTCTACAAACCAATTAAACTCCATGGGTTTATAAATCCATTAAAATCTCTCAAATTCTCAATTAAATACACTCCTCTAGATTTTATATTGTAGTTTTATTGAAATTTTGACCAAATTTATTCATGTGATTGTCATGTGGAAGGGCAAAGCAAAAAGTTTAGCATATTATTCACACTTTTATCATTTTGTATAATGATATATTTATACTAATAGGTCGAGTAATAAATTAGTTTCGAATTTGTCATTCATGAAATTTGAACTTAAAACTTCACTTATAAATGAAGAAAAATATCATTAGATCATAATATTATGTGATAAATATTATTTCACACTTAAACCCTTTTAATGATTTTTTAATGAGACACACGAATAAGATTAAGCAAATTATATGAGAAATCCGATTTTGGTAACAAGTTTTTTTGGTTGGATGTTGATAACAAGTTTAATCACTCAACAAATTTATTGTTAAATGTTTAACCACATAGTTGACATTACCATATGATTCTCGTCACGTGGATTCCCAAACGAGAGCAAAGGATAATTGCAGATTAGTAGTGTTATTTGAGGAGAAATTTTTAAGTGTATTGAGAACACGGTTCAATACACATTGAGTACACGATTCGGTTTATTGTGTCAAAATAAAAGTGGTTGGAAGTATATTTTTCAAGTATTCAACCACTTGTATTATGAGATCTGGTGTACCAACAAGGGCATATTTAGTTATTTGGAATGTGAGATTATGAACTAGATGATATAAGAATGATACCGAGTTGTTTAGTTATGCCATAAACGACTTCCTCTTGGTCTCATACTTGGTTGTTGAGGTACAAGTATAACTTGCATATTTTCAGTGTCGGACCCTTACTTATTTAATCATTATGTGTTACATTTTAGTAACTAGTAAATGTATAATATTACAAAAATGAAAATAATTCTTTAATAATGTTGTAAACATTCCTAGTTTAAGTATGATTGTGTAAATCCTAGATAAGATTTGATTCTAGTTATCCTTTCCTATTACAACTTGTATTACTTGGAGAAGAAGGAATATCTTCTCTCCCTTTACTACTATAAATAAAGGCACAATGTAGGAGGGATAACAACACACACATTCCCCTACAATTCTACAAACACACATCTCTCTCCTCTCTCTCTCTGCCGCCGGCCCTAGTCCCTCTGTCAGATAAAATAGACCACAACACGTTATCAGCACGCTCCTACCGCTGCGCTTAGGAATCTGACGTTGGAGATTTTTTTCTGCATCAAACCAGTTCATCCATATCATCACGCAATCAGGTTCTTTCCAAACAACGGCTTTTAACTCGATATTTTGCAAGCCCTGATAGCATGAACATTCACCATGATGCATGACCCAACTTTACGTTTAACGTATTTTAGATTCTACATAAATTGTGTATGCTTCATAATCAAAATTGCTACAATTATGTGAATTTGATATTTGTCATGAATTGAATCCTACATATGTACATGCATTGAAACTATTATTTGCATATGCATCAACGTAAATATGTGATTCATTAAAATTATACATGCATATAATATAATTGAAAAAAAAAAAAAAAAAAAAAAAAAAAAAAAAAAAATTTAGGGCTGCACACAGCAGCCCATTCCCCTCTTCTCACCCCGTGGGCCTGTAATCCCACCCGAGGGTTCTTGGCCTATATTTTTAGGCCCCGAGATTTTATTATTTAATTTTTTTAAATAATATGGGTTTTTATATTTTCACCCACACTTTAATTTGGCCCCGAAGACCAAAAATAAATTAATTCACTTATCATTATACAATATTTCTGCATATATTCTTTGCATATTTGTTTGCATATATATTTGTGTTTGCCTGCAGGAATATATGAACCTGAAGTTCATAATTACTTTGAAACCCGAAGTTTCTTATACACATGCCTTGTTTGAAAACCCGAAGTTTTCACTTAAATATATCACCCATGAAAACCCGAAGTTTTTCATGCAAAATTAAACCAATACATGTCTATTAGAACCTGTATGTTCTACTCCTATGTGAATGGATTGATTTTTCTCCATTACACTAACCACATCTTGTTCATCCATTTTGTGATAAGAACATGTCGAATTTGAACAAACTCAACTTCACCGCTTTGGAGGTTTCTGGAAGGAACTACCTCAAGTGGGTTCAAGATGTGAAGCTCCACCTCACTGCAAAGAACTTGCGTCCTGCTATTGAAGAAGCAACAGATAAACCTGTTGGCGAGGCTGAAAAAGCCACTGCTATGATCTTCATCCGAAGACATATCCATGACGCTCTACAAACTGAGTACCTTGCTGAGGAGGATCCACGTGCATTATGGGTCGCTTTGGCTGATCGTTTCGATCACCAAAAGGACATATTCTTGCCTGAAGCAAGACACGACTGGCAGCACTTGCGCTTCCAAGACTTTAAGTCTGTGAATGAATATAATTCTGAAGTTTGTCGAATCCGATCACTTCTCAAGTTTTGCAATGAAACTTTGACTGAAGAGGATCTCCTGGAGAAGACCTACTCGACCTTCTCTGCTTCTAATATTGTCCTGCAGCAACAATATAGAGCTCATAAGTTCACTAAGTTCTCGGATTTGATCTCTGTTTTACTTCTTGCTGAAAAGCAGAACCAGCTGTTGATGAAGAATCATCAAGCTCGACCTACTGGGGCTACTGCTGTGCCTGAAGCACATTATAGCACTAATCAGCACCCAAAACGCCAAAAGAGGCGTGGTAAGGGCGGCCAGAAGCCATCCCACCAAGGTCAACAGAGCCAAGGCCCATCCAAGGGAGGAAACAAAGCCCAGAAGCGCCCAAACCTCGCTCCCAAGGCCCCGAACTTCAAGAATAAGGGCAAAGCACCTGCCACAATGAATGACGATATGTGCTATCGTTGTGGTTCCAAGGACCATTGGTCCCGTATTTGCCATGCTCCCAAGAAGGTTGTGGATGCATATCATTCTCGTCGTACGAAGTTTGAATCAAACTTCCTGCAAGTGGACGAACCGGAGACTACAAAGATGGAGGTTTCTGATTTTCAGGAGGATACCACTCCTATGGAAGATTAGAATCTTAGACATAGACTTATTTTTCAGTTAAAATAAGACAATTGGGGCCGAATTCCACCTTGTGGCCGAACCCCACCTTGTTTTTTGGTTGATTTTGAACAATTTTCCTTTATGTTTTGGATTATTAGTTGGCGATTTATTTTGGATATTAAGTTTTTTCCTTGAATAAATGAAATTATTTCGAATTGATACTTGTTTTTATAAACTTTTATGCATGTGACCGATTCAAATTAATTTTTCATTCTAGGTATGACTAGTGGGAAAGTTAGTTGTCTGGCAGATAGTGCAACCACGCATACTGTTTTGCGTGAACGCATCTATTTCACTAACTTCGTACCTAAGAATGCACCTCTGACAACCCTCTCAGGCCCATCCAACCTGATCGAAGGATACGGTAAGGCACGTATAATGTTGTCCAATGGTACAATCTTGACCATTGCTGAGGCACTCTATTCTCCACGTTCCGGAAGAACGTTACTAAGTTTCAAGGACATTAGAGATAACAATTACCACGCTGAAACCCACGTAGAAAACGGAGTTGAATTTCTGTGCGTAACTTCCTACGAATATGGCCAGAAGCGTATTCTAGAGAAGATGGAGCGTAACCCGAGTGGTCTGTATATTACGACCATACGCCCCATAGAATGCCACTATGTGGCCGGCCCTACCACAGGGACCGCGCACGAAATTACACTTTGGCATGATCGTTTGGGACATCCTGGACGAATAGCGATGCGCCGTATCCTCAAAACTTCACACGGGCATCCATTAACCCGAAGCTTAGGTTCGATCCATGAAATTGCATGTCAAACATGTTCTATGGGAAAGCTTATTACTAAGCCTTCTTATGACAAGATTCGTTCGAATCCTCCCATTTTTCTACAACGGATTCAGGGGGACATTTGTGGACCGATTCAACCTCCCTGCGGACCATTTAGATATTTTATGGTTTTGGTTGACGCTTCTACACGTTGGTCACACGTGTGCTTGTTGTCCACAAGGAACGCTGCATTCTCCAAACTGTTAGCTCAGGTTATCAAGCTCAGGGCTCACCACCCTGATTATCCGATCAAATCTATTCGATTGGATAATGCTGGAGAATTCACATCTAAAACTTTTGATGACTATTGCATGTCGGTTGGGGTTGAAGTTGAACATCCTGTACCCCATGTTCACACCCAGAACGGCCTGGCAGAGGCTTTCATTAAGCGTTTACAAATGATTGCTCGATCGTTGGTCATACGTACCAAGCTCCCGATCGCTGCTTGGGGCCATGCAATATTGCACGCAGCAAAGTTGGTCCGCCTGAGGCCTGTTGCGACACAACCATTTAGTGCCCTTCAGTTGGTCACCGGATGCGAACCCGACATATCACATCTGCGCGTTTTTGGTTGTGCGGTCTATGTGCCGATCTCGCCGCCCTTACGTACAAAAATGGGGCCTCAGCGAAGGATGGGAATCTATGTCGGATATGATTCTCCTTCGATTATTCGTTACTTAGAACCTTTGACAGGCGATCTGTTTACCGCTCGTTTCGCGGATTGTCACTTCTATGAGACAGTCTTCCCGTCGTTAGGGGGAGATAAGAACGTCAACGTTCCTAATGAACGACGCGAATTATCGTGGACGACTCCCACTTTGTCTCATTTAGATCCCCGCACCGCTCAGTCTGAAGCTGAAGTGCAGCGCATATTAGATCTCCAGAGCATAGCTCAGAGCATGCCAGATGCTTTCACCGATCTAGCGCGCGTGACAAGATCACATATTCCAGCTGCGAATACGCCTGCAAAGATGGATGTACCAAATGTACGACGGACTACCCTCCTGGAAGCCCGGGACGCCAATTCTGGTGATCCACGTACATTAGCGGCTAGCCAATCATCTGCCCCTACATAAAAGCGTGGCAGACCCCTTGGTTCAAAGGATTCACACCCCCGGAAGAGGAAAACCACGGCACAAGGTCCTGAAGAGCCTACCGTGAATCCGACTATCGCTTACTCATTTTACCCAACTCATGAGGAAATTCTAGATTATGGAAGCGTCCTTGAAGAGACGAATCCTCCTCCCGAGAATCGTGAGATTTCGGTCTATTATGCTAGCTTAGATGATGTGTGGCGTAGAAATGAGATGATTGTCGACGATGCATTAGCATTTGCAGTAGCTACTGAGATCATGTTGAGCGATGACATTGAACCGCGTTCCGTTGATGAATGTCGACGTAGAGCTGATTGGTCAAACTGGAAACAAGCAATCCAAGTCGAACTTGATTCACTTGCGAAACGTAAGGTGTTTGGACCTGTAGTTCCTACTCCTCCACATGTGAAGCCCGTTGGCTACAAGTGGGTTTTCGTTCGGAAGCGTAATGAGAAGAACGAAATTGTGCGTTACAAAGCTCGTCTTGTAGCACAAGGTTTCTCACAACGCCCCGGGATTGACTATGACGAAACTTACTCACCCGTTATGGATGTGATTACTTTTCGATACCTTATCAGTTTGGTAGTTTCCGAAAAACTGGATATGCAGCTGATGGACGTAGTAACCGCGTATCTCTATGGGGATCTAGATACGGAAATTTATATGAAAGTTCCCGAAGGACTTACATTGACTGGTTCAAATATTTCCAAACCCCGGAACACGCTCTCAATTCGGCTGAGGCGTTCACTATACGGTTTGAAACAATCCGGAAGAATGTGGTATAACCATTTAAGTGAGTATTTGACTAGTCAGGGATATGTGAATAACGAACTATGCCCTTGTGTGTTCATTAAGAAGTCACATTCCGGATTTGCGATTGTTGCAGTATATGTCGATGACATGAATCTCATCGGAACTCCTGAAGAGCTCGCGAGAACTGCTTCGCACCTGAAGTCGGAATTTGAGATGAAAGATCTAGGTAAGACTCGATACTGTCTCGGTCTCGAGATAGAGCATTGTTCGGATGGAATCCTAGTACATCAATCGAACTACACCCAGAAGGTGTTGCGCCGTTTTAATGAGGATAAAACGAAGCCTTCGAGTACTCCTATGGTCGTTCGTACGCTAGATGCAAAGCGAGATCCCTTCCGTCCGAAGGAGGATGATGAAGAGATTTTGGAGCCTGAAGTTCCTTATCTAAGTGCGATAGGCGCTTTATTGTACTTAGCTCAATGCACTAGACCCGACATCTCCTTCGCTGTTAATCTTTTGGCAAGATACAGCAATGCACCAACACGCAGACATTGGACTGGCGTGAAAGACATCTTCCGTTACCTTAAGGGTACTACGGATTTGGGCTTATTCTATCCCTACGAATCCTCGAGTGATGCCGCACCCTATGCTCATCGGGTTGATTCTCGCCTTGTTGGTTATGCCGACTCTGGATACTTATCTGATCCGCACAAGGCGCGTTCTCAAACGGGTTATGTCTTTACCGTTGGAGGCACCGCAATATCTTGGAGGTCAACTAAACAGACCTTAGTTGCCACTTCGTCTAACCATGCTGAAATTCTCGCCTTACATGAAGCAACTCGGGAATGCTTTTGGTTGAGAGCAGTAGTGGGCCATATTCGAAGCTCCTGTGATCTTCATCCCGCCGTTAATGCCCCGACGACGATTTTTGAAGACAACGCAGCTTGCATCGAACAACTCAAGAAGGGTTACATCAAAGGAGACAACACCAAGCATATTGCGCCGAAGTTCTTCTTTACACATCAACAACAAGAGCATCAGAAGATTGAAGTCACACAAATCCGATCACAAGACAATCTGGCCGACCTCTTCACCAAATCACTACCGAAGGCGACGTTTCAGAAGCTTGTTCATGGAATTGGTATGCGTAAACTTTCTGAGTTGTAACTTTGCTATTTCTCTGTGGAATTATGTCAAACTCAGGGGGAGTATCTTCTAGATACTTGCTTGATCTTAATGTACTCTTTTTCCCTACGATTAGGAGCATTTTTCCCACTGGGTTTTTGCTACCTAACTAGGTTTTAACGAGGCACCCACCTTGGGCTGGTCATATCCCTGATGACGTCCTGTAGACTTTTCTTTTGACTTTGCATTTCTCACGCATTTTTCCTTAGACTATGGATTTTGTCCCTACTTGGGTTTTTGCCATAGCCTTAGGGTTTTTTAGTGAGACTTACTACTTATGCAAGTTCCTACCTTATTGAGAATAAGCGTTGTTCCTTGGAATCAATGCCGACGAGTCGACTTCCTCAACTTCTGCATGATGCTGAATCTACCTTGAGTATTTACACACTCAAGGGGGAGTGTTGTAAACATTCCTAGTTTAAGTATGATTGTGTAAATCCTAGATAAGATTTGATTCTAGTTATCCTTTCCTATTACAACTTGTATTACTTGGAGAAGAAGGAATATCTTCTCTCCCTTTACTACTATAAATAAAGGCACAATGTAGGAGGGATAACAACACACACATTCCCCTACAATTCTACAAACACACATCTCTCTCCTCTCTCTCTCTGCCGCCGGCCCTAGTCCCTCTGTCAGATAAAATAGACCACAACAAATAACTCATATATTTCATACTTATACTCATTCATTTTTAGTCTTTTTTTTTTGTTGATATTTTTGAGTTAAACTGATTGCATTTTACTCTATTTTGTTGAGTGTTCTTCTTTTGAAACATAGAAATATGAGTTTAATTTGTGCTGTTTTGAAGACCAAACAAGGTTTAAGAGAATCTAAGATGAATCTGACCTCTTGGAAGACCGAGAGCAGAATGTTAAGAGGTATTCCACAACGGTGATTTATATTCATGACGGAGTAGAAGCAAGACTAGCATTCTATAAGCATGGCGGAGACAAGGGTGCATCGACTAACCTATTTGGTTATAATCCAAAGTATCTTGAGACTGTATCCCACAAATGGCCATTTATTTGCATTGTCCGGGGACTATTCAGTTCTTGTTTGGGGCTTGGAGAAAATCATGAATTTACAACCATTGATGGATCAAATGGTTTTAAGTGACGGCTACAGTGCATCGGTTGGTGGAAATAATGGGGAGATTTTGCTTGTGGAGCACGGAAGGTTGCTCTATCCTAATTGGGAAGGAATATCAGTGCTCTTTTATGTCTACAACTTAAACGTTGCTGCCGATTAAAATGTGGGAGAATGTTGATTGTTTTCGTGATCTTGCTTTGTTTTTGGTCGAAAATCTATTTCCTAATAATTAAAAACTTTAAGCTTTACCCAAAATTTCGAAGCTTTTTCTACTAATACCAAAATTTGCAGCCACGAACTTACGCGCCTCACTCCATCCAACGTCGAAGGAGATCTTTAGAGCTAAAGATCTAAACAGATTGACATTGAGACTATTGATCAAATGGGGCGTTGAGGGGGTGCGAAAGGTGCAGTCGTACAGGGCCCCAAAGTTGAAGGGGCCCCCAAAATTTTTGTCACTTACTATTTATATGCAATAATATTCTATATTTAAAATTGCTTTTGTTATGAAATAATGTTCTATATTCAAGAATTGATTTTGTTAGCACTTTAAAATCTCATCTTACACTCCTTATAAGCGTAATTTGTTTTCTTTCTAAATACAAAAATTAGAGTACAATAAGATATTTCGAGTGCCAATGATACACCATAAACGACGGTATTTTTTCAATATTATTATATAATAATGTTACATATTCAAGTGAAACTTTAAAGTTAGAGTTTTTGAAGTTTGTTTTCTTGCTTGGTCGTTTAAGATTGAACTGCTTTTGATTATTTAGTGAACGTTATGTTTGTAGCTCTTTTTACTTATTATTAATGACATTTTTAAACTTGCAATCAGTGAGTGCTAAACATTGTTTTGATTTAAATGATTGTTTTCTAGCATCAATACATTGTTCTTCATTTTTTAAGACTTATCTTAAGGAGGGGCGCTTTTATTAATTTCACACAGGACCCCCAAAATCTCAGAGACGGCCCTGCTAGTGATAATGATGTAATATGTGTGTTTTGTAAATGGACCCGACTTCTCTGCCGTCCCACTTCACATACACTCTCATCCCCTCCTATTTTTTGCGGTCACGGTTAAGCCACGTCAACATTATATATATATATATATTTTTTTTTTTTATAGAGATAATAAAACAAAAAGCAATAGTAATATAAAATGTTGACGTGACTTAACCGTGACCGCACAAATATGAAGGGATGGGAATGTATGGGAAGTGGGAGGGCAAAGAACCCATGTCCTTTGTAAATTACCATATTGTGAGTGCCAAAACATAACTTTCTCTGCACACAGTCCCAGCCACAGTACGGAAGAAGATCATCGTCGGATCCTTTTTCTGGGGATATGAGGAATTCCGTGATCGTGATCGTGTCCGTTCATCGTACATCGTGCGGTCAGTTTTCGTTAGGTGCTATTTATATTTAATTTTAAATTTTAAATTTCAAATGATTTCTGGCGGCACAATGTACGATGAGCGACCATGATCACGGAATTTACAAAAAAATGATTCAGTGAGAATCCTTTTCCCCACAGTAAAAGAGGATACTCCAATGTGGTCGTCATAAATAGAAAATCATAGAAAATTGATTCCATTCTCATAGACTGGCAAAGAACTCTGCAATGAAGCCATTGTGTTCGATGTCGACCGACTTCTTTACAAGGTTCTTCGGGTCAATGCTAACTGCAAAGTATAAGTCCATTAGAGCTATAAGAGAAAACTCCGATCCATGGTTATGGTCGAGGACTCTCTATGCACTCTTTTTCTTTGTGACGCTCTCTTGCTCTCACGGACCTTCTCTTTTACACTATGTTTGGATGAAGAAATTTAAGATTACTAAGGAATTTTAAAATGACGGTAATTGAAATGACGAGATTTTATTTTTTAGAATTTGTGAATTTTCTTGTTTGGTTAACCTAAAAGAATATGGAATTTGTTATTTTTAAACTCTCAATCATAGAAATTTGGAAATGACACCTATTTACATGGAATTTAAAATTGGGAATTGGAGGTCTCAAATTCTAAATTTTTTTCTACGCGGAAATTCTAAATTTCTATGTTTATGAATTCAAACAAAGGAATTGGTGCAAGTCAATTTATAAATTTTGACTTTTATACAAATTCCAAGTTTATTTTCCTCATCCAAACATAGTGTTATAGTTCAAATATTTCTCTTACCCACTCACCCCTAAAAGCCCCTACGTTATTGGCAATTCAATCCCACAATTAAACAATAACTGCCCAAATCCATCTCCAACCTTAAACTGAATAGCCTAGACAATTCGTATTTAAAATATTATTATTATTTTTTATAAAAAATATAAAAAAATATTTTTATTTTCAGATAGGATTTTTAACCAATCTCATCACGTCATGTGTCATTATCCCAAAGTACAATTTTTGTGAACATTTTTTCGAGTAGATTTTTAATTAATTTCATAGCACCACGTGTTATGATTCTATAAGATTTTTGTGGATAGATTTCAATATAAGATTTTTAATCAATCTCGTCTCATACGTGTAACTATCTGTGTTTGGACCCAAATTTACACCATCGGCCGGTGCAATCGAGGCCGTTGGTTGAGCATAGTGCCAGACCGACGGATGAAAAGGTGAAGATAATTTTGTTATTTAAAGATATTATTATGGTTTTTTATAACAATTATCTTTTAGTAAAGAAAATGGGATGCAAGCTATATCTCAAGCTTTGAGACTCTTATCTGGTTAAGCAACAATTTGCGTGCAAATTAAATGTAGGTCAGTAAACAGATGAGATTGAATGGGTGATTGACTGATGTTGTGCAAGAATTGGATGCCATGTGTATGATGGAAGATGGTCTTTAAAGTATCAGATAATAAGGCATGCATGATGGGATTATATTTCATTTTATTATGCATGCATGGGATAAAGGCTACTGATGGAGTTTTGGGAGATGGGATTAAGCTTTGATTGATGTGATAAGGCCTAAGGTGTGGACTTAGGTGCATAAAGGATAAAGTTTTCAGAGTTTTCATTTATTGTGATTATGCATGGGATAGGTTCATGGGCAGCAGCAACAATTAAAGATTTGGAGTCACAATGCAATTGGGATTGTTTTCCACGACTTAGGTATGCAGGTCTCTATAAATAACAAGAAGCAGGTAACATTAAGGGGACCTCAAACTCAACATACAAACTACCCAGTGCAAACCTTCGCTCTACGCGTAACCTCTCAAACATCTTGAGATTTTTATTTTCTTTTTCGCCAACACATCTTCAGTTTGGATACATAGCACTGTGAAGGCAACCGGTGAACATCTTCAGTTTGGATAAACATCACTGTTACCGTATAATCAGTCGATCGTGGAACAACTTCAGTTTGGATAAACAGCACTGCGTCAAGGCCGACTGGTTATCTATCCAAGTCTCGATCGAGAAGGATTTTCGAATCCGTATTGGCAGAGGTCATCTTGTTGATGCACAAAACCGGAGGGGTCTTGGAACAACATAAATCCGACCGTGAATCTGCAAGAAAGTAAAGAACACAAGATGTATCGTGGTTCACCCCAATGTTTGGGCTACGTCCACACTGATGTTGATATTGTTTCACTCTGAATGGTGAATATACAAGAAGGCTAGAGGCAGTGTGCTCTCTAGACTATTTTCTGTGTTTGCCCTCTCTGAGATGTTTTCTCTCTTCCCATGGCCTAAACCTTGACTTCTCATAATGAGGAGAGTGAAGAGTCCTTTTATAGAATAAGGGCTCCTCACTTATTACATATTTGCCCCTTCATTTATTACATAATTACATTTGAGTCCCTCGAGTATTTATACGAGGTCTAAATACGGATGCCCTAAATATGGTACAAACAGTAGTCCCCCAAGTCTTCAGTCAAGAGAGTCTTTTGGCTGGAGACTTGAAATTCAGTCCATGTGTGGGCCGAAGTAACTAGATGTCGTGTAAAACTGATACTTGATATGAGGCGGTGCTCAATGTGAAATGATGCTCAACTAAAAGTAGCACATGTTGCGAGGCTGCTCGGCTTGTGGCTTATGTTGCCTTGGTTGGCTTGACTTGTGGCGTTGAAGGTGATAGAGTCTCTTTTATAGAATAAGGGCTATTTCCTCAATACATAAATGATGGGCTAGAGTTGATGCACGCGGCGAGGCGGTTGCTCAGCAGGCGGCGATGCTCTCTAATGATGGTGAGGGAGTTCCTTTTATAGAATAAGGGCTCGCTCCTCAATACATAAGTGATGGGTTAAAGTGATGCTCGCGGCGAGACGGTTGCTCAGCTGGCGGCGATGCTCTCTAATGAAGGTGAGGGAGTCCCTTTTATAGAATAAGGGTTCGCTCTTCAATACATGAATAATAGGTGCTCTCTAATGAAAGTGAGGGAGTCCCTTTTATAGAATAAGGCTTCACTCCTCAGTACATAAATAATGGGCTAAGTCCCTCAAGTATTTTTCATGAGGCCCAGTTGCGGAAGCTCAATATATGGTACATATTGTAGTCCCTCAAGTCTTCAGTCAATATAGTCTATTGGCTGGAGACTTCAAATTCAATCCATGTATGGGCCAAAGTGGCGGTTGTTCGGAGGCGGTCTTTGTATACCATGCACTGAAGCTTTGTAGGTGAAGCTTTGAAAGTGAAGTTTTATAGGTGAGGCTTTGAAAGTGAAGCTTTGAAGCGGAACTTTTGTAAATGAAGCTTTGAAGTCGGAGCTTTGTAAATGAAGCTTTCGAAGCTGGAGCTCTTGTAAATGAAGCTTTCGAAGCTGAAGCTCTGTAAATGAAGCTTTCAAAGCTGGAGCTCTCGACGCTGGAGCTCTGTAAATGAAGCTTTCAAAGCTAGAGCTTTGTAAATGAAGCTTTCGAAGCTGATTGACATGAGTGATGCTCATGAATGTTTATGTTGATTGACATAAGTGATGCTCATGGATGTTGACATGAGTGATGCTCATGAATGTTTATGTATGATTGACATGAGTGATGCTCATGTATAATTTTGGTGTACTGGACATACTTTTGATCACCTGGTTGGTGATAATAGAGGGTGAACCTTAAGTGGAAGGATGAAAGTTGGAGTTTGAAGCCATAGGGCTTGGCTCTTTTGGGCATATGGACCTTCGCCTTCCACATAACATTCCAGCCCACTATTTTGGGCTTGCCGACATTTTGCCCTTTTTTTTTGTCATGCTGCCTTCTTTCTTTATTTATGATTACCCTCTGGTGAGGTTATACAGATGTCGCCATTATATATATGAATAATATAATAAAGATAAAAAATACTTATCTTCATAAGTCTTTTTTTTGGTGGTATTGCAAAAGGTGGGTATGGCAGATGGTTGGATAGTGGGATAGCATGTGCAGCTGACAGTTGCAAGGGGCAGGGCCTGCTCAATGGGTCACGCCCATAATTCCCTTCTCTGCATGCCATCACCACCGCAATTATGTCTGCTTCTTTTTATCTTCTTTTGCTTTCTGCTTTTGCTTTTGTTTCCCACTCCATTTCCTGCAACTTTCAAAATTGCAGGGGTTGGCAGAGCCCATTTGCACAATTGAAGGGAACTTGAGCTTTTGCTTTTGCTTTTACTTTCTGCTTTTTCGACAAGCTGATGGACGGAAATGATGGCATTGTATGGCTCCACAACCGTGTCAGACACCTTTGGGGATGGGAAGACAGAAAATGTTAACATCATTCAATCTGGGTATTCCTCTATGATCTTGGAAATAAGAAGAGTTCCCATGCCGGAGCCGGTGCCACCACCCAAAGAATGACATACTTGGAATCCCTGCAAGCAATCGCAATTCTCAGCCTCTTTTCCTCGGGACTGTATAGGCAAGCTTTGCTCATCCTTTCTATTATCATACTGTTCTCACTCTACAACGGACTACTTTATGATAATCTGTTATAACCACCATATTGCAAGTGCTGTACCACTTGCACCCCATTACTATGCATGCTATTGATCGTCTGCAAATCCAAATCCTTAGTGCTACACACCCGGCAGACCGGGACGGTCTCTGACTGCAGACCAGCTTATGGGTCCTGCGAGTTTTTTGCAGTGAATGGCTGCTGACGCTGCGCTGAGTCAGGTTTGGGGTCGGGTTTTCGTAACACTCGTGAGCCCTGTTGCTTTGCTGATCGGCGAGGCTCCGTAGCTGCTGCAGCTGCTGCTGAACTCGACGGAGACAAGGTGGTCGTGATGGTACTGCGGTGGAAGAGCCTCATGGGAGCCTAACAGAACCCACCAAACAAGAATCGTTAGAGGCCATGGACGACGTGGTTGCAGTCGACGATGAAGATCTCGATAGCAGAGCCCCCAACTTTACTTCGGCGAAACTGGTCGACACCGCCATTGACCCGACGAGGCGGCGCTTCAAAAAATCCTCAAAAATGTGAGAAGAGAAGAGATTGGAGAAGTGTGGTATTGGGATTGGAGCAGCCAAAAGAAGTAATGATGGGCGATTAATTTGGATTTTTGGGTTCTAATTTGGGTTTTGACAGAGAAGGGGGAAGGGTGTGGGTTTGGTGGGCGTACAAAAGAATTGACCCTCTCTCCCTCTCTATGTGGGAGTCCTTTGCAAATTGGGAATTTAGGACCGGGTTGGGGTGTTTGGGATTTCTGATTTCTCTGCATTTTTTAGAGATGGGTTTTGCAGTGACTCTGCAAGTGTTTGGTTCTTGGGTTTCTCCAGATTCAGGGTGACAGTGTGGTGAGCTCTCAAGGTGGTGAGATGAAAAAAATGAAAGAGAACTAATATAGCTTTTCGTGTCGATTCCTACAGACGGTGCCAAATGTTGATGCACAAAATCGAAGGGGTATTGGAACAACATAAATCCGACCGTGAATCTGCAAGAAAGTAAAGAACACAAGATGTATCGTGGTTCACCCCAATGTTTGGGCTACGTCCATACTGAGGTTGATATTGTTTCACTCTGAATGGTGAATATACAAGAAGGCTAGAGGCAGTGTGCTCTCCAGCCTATCTTCTGTGTTTGCCTTCTCTGAGATGTTTTCTCTCTTCCAATGGCCTAAACCTTGACCTCTCCTAATGAGGAGAGTGAGGAGTCCTTTTATAGAATAATGGCTCCTCACTTATTACATATTTGCCCCTTCATTTATTACATAATTACATTTGAGTCCCCCGAGTATTTATACGAGGTCTAAATACGGAGGCCCTAAATATGGTACAAACAGTAGTCCCCCAAGTTTTCAGTCAAGAGAGTCTTTTGGCTGGAGACTTGAAATTCAGTCCATGTGTGGGCCGAAGTAACTAGATGTCGTTTAGAGCTGATACTCGATATGAGGCGGTGCTCAATGTGAAATGATGCTCAACTAGAAGTAGCACATGTTGCGAGGCTGCTCGGCTTATGGCTTATGTTACCTTGGTTGGCTCGGCTTGTGGCGTTGAAGGTGAGGGAGTCCCTTTTATAGAATAAGGGCTCGCTCCTCAATATATAAATGATGGGCTAGAGTTGATGCTCGCGGCGAGGCGGTTGCTCAGCAGGTGGTTATGCTCTCTAATGATGGTGAGGGAGTCCCTTTTATAGAATAAGGGTTCGCTCTTCAATACATAAGTGATGGGTTAGAAGTGATGCTCGTGGCGAGGTGGTTGCTCAGTTGGCGGCGATGCTCTCTAATGAAGGTGAGGGAGTCCCTTTTATAGAATAAGGGTTCGCTCCTCATTACATAAGTGATGGGCTAAAAGTCTCTCTCTAATAAAGGCGAGGGAGTCCTTTTTATAAAATAAGGGTTCGCTCCTCAATACATGAATAATGGGCTAAGTCCCCCAAGTATTTTTCATGAGCCTCAGTTGCGGAAGCCCAATATATGGTACATAGTGTAGTCCCCTAAGTCTTCAGTCAATAGAGTCTGTTGGCTGGAGACTTCAAATTCAATCCATGTATGGGCCGAAGTGGCGGTTGTTCGAAGGCGGTCTTTGTATACCAGCACTGAAGCTTTATAGATGAAGCTTTGAAAGTGAAGTTTTATAGGTGAGGCTTTGAAAGTGAAGCTTTGAATCTGGAGCTTTTGTAAATGAAGCTTTGAAGTCAGAGCTTTGTAAATGAAGCTATCGAAGCTGAAGCTCTTATAAATAAAGCTTTCGAAGCTGGAGCTCTGTAAATGAAGCTTTTAAAGCTAGAGCTCTGTAAATAAAGCTTTCAAAGTTGATTGACATGAGTGATGCTCATGAATGTTTATGTTGATTGACATGAGTGATGATCATGGATGTTGACATGAGTGATGCTCATGGATGCTAACATGAGTGATGCTCATGACTGTTTATGTATGATTGACATGAGTGATGCTCATGTATGATGTTGATTGTCATGAGTGATGCTCATGTATGATTTTTTGGAGGACGGGTTGTACTTTTGATCACCTGGTTGGTGATAATAACGGCAGGCTGCTGAATAATTTTGGAGTACTGGACGTACTTTTGATCACCTAGTTGGTGATAATAGCGGCATGCTGCCGAATAATTTTTGGAGTACTGGACGTACTTTTGATCACCTGGTTGGTGATAATAGAGGGTGAACCTTAAGTGGAGGGATAAAGGTTGGAGTTTGAAGCCATAGGGCCTGGCTCTTTTGGGCATATAGGCCTTCGCCCTCCACATAACATTCCAGCCCACTATTTTGGTCTTGCCGACATTTTGCCCTTTTTTTTGTTGTTTTTTTTTTTGTTTTTGTTTTAACCATATATTGGGCTTCCGCAACTGGGCCTCATGAAAAATACTTGGGGGACTTAGCCCATTATTCATGTATTAAGGCTCGAACCCTTATTTTATAAAAAGGACTCCCTCACCTTCATTAGAGAGAGACTCTTAGCCCATAACTTATGTATTGAAGAGCAAACCCTTATTCTATAAAAGGGACTCCCTCACCTTCATTAGAAAGCATCGCCACCAACTGAGCAACCACCTCGCCGCGAGCATCACTCCTAACCCATCATTTATGTATTGAGGAGCGAGCCCTTATTCTATAAAAGGGACTCCCTCACCATCATTAGAGAGCATCGCCGCCTGCTGAGCAACCGCCTCGCCGCGAGCATCAACTCTAGCCCATCATTTATGTATTGAGGAGCGAGCCCATATTCGATAAAAGGGACTCCTTCACCTTCAACGCCACAAGCTGAGCCAACCAAGGCAACATAAGCCATAAGCCGAGCAGCCTCGCAACATGTGATACTTCTAGTTGAGCATCATTTCACATTGAGCACCGCCTCATATCGAGTATCAGTTCTAGACGACAGCTAGTTATTTCAGCCTACACATGGACTGAATTTCAAGTCTCCAGCCAAAAGACTCCCTTGACTGAAGACTTGGGGGACTACTGTTTGTACCATATTTAGGGCCTCCGTATTTAGACCTCGTATAAATACTTGGGGGACTCATATGTAATTATGTGAAGGGGCAAATATGTAATAAGTGAGGAGCCCTTATTCTCTAAAAGGACTCCTCACTCTCCTCATTAGGAGAGGTCAAGGTTTAGACCATGGGAAGAGAGAAAACATCTCAAAGAGGGCAAACACAGAAAATAGGCTGGAGAGGACACTGCCTCTAGCCTTCTTGTATATTCACCATTCAGAGTGAAAAAATATCAATCTCAATGTGGACGTAGCCCAAACATTGGGGTGAACCACGATACATCTTGTGTTCTTTATTTTTTTGCAGATTCACGGTCGGATTTATGTTGTTCCAAGACCCATTCGGTTTTATGCATCAACACATCTCATGCCTTCTTGACGAAGTAAGGTGTTACAAGTTACTACATTCGGCACATTTAACGCCGAATTTGATATTGAACTTCGCAGAACTAGAAGCCTTGTCTTAAGGCTCTAGAACCCGAAGGCCGAGATGTGTTCATTCCTCAGACTCAGTCGCAAGATCAAGAAGTCAGCAGCGCGCTCAACGCAACATCAACATATTTTACGCCTCGGCTGAGCTCGGCCATTAAGTTGGCACGTCCCGCACACAACCGAAAGACGTAGTTAGCTTATTAATTACTAGGCTTGCGCGCCACGTAGGCTTGGTAGTTTTTAGGGTCAACATTTTGGCACGCCCAGTGGGACCAAGTGCTAAAACTACGAAGTTCACATGATATATCTCGATCAGGTTTCCTAGGATGAGTTTCATCGCCTATTAAAAGAGCAAAAACAATGCTTTGAGAGATGGGGTAGAATTTCTGAAAGGCAAGAGGCCGGGGGGCAAATTTCCGCTCCGGCCATAATCAAAATTCGGTCTTAGAACATTGTCGAGACGGTCGAAGAACTTAGGCCACTTGTTGTTTCGATCGAGACTGAAAGTATGGTAAGCCTAGAAGAAAAAATTCAAGTTTCTGAGCCACAAGTAGACTTAGACAATGATTTGTCAGAAAAGTGTTCCATTGACGAACAAGACCAATTCATGGTTTCAGCTGAACAAACCACGCCAATCGATATGATTATTGGTGATATAGTTGATATGGAGAAATCCTGTTCGGCTAAGTTGTTCGAGTTAAAAGCCGAAATTGGGGAAGTAATTATGCCTGGGGGGCATAATAATTGTTTAACACATTCGGCGGCCGAAAATGAAAAATATTTCACCAAGGCAAAAATATTTGAAGAAAATTCTTTATTCGGCCTAGAGCGAAATCAATTTGAGAATTTTGATATTAAAAGATCTCGACTTGGAATAAAGTATCGTTGGCCTCCGCCTGATTATGGTTCGATCATTTATTTTTGTTTCTTAAAAAAAAAAGAATTTATTTTCTTCACCATTCGGCTATTCGGCCGATGCTTAAGAATTTATTTTCTTCACCATTCGGTTGTGGGCGGGGCGTGCCAACTCAACGGCTGAGCTCGGCCGAGGAGTAAAATATGTTGATGTTGCGTTGAGCGCGCTGCTGACTTCTTGATCTTGCGACTGCGGCCAAGGAAGGAACACGTCTCGGCCTTCGGGTTCTAGAGCCTGAAGACAAGGCTGCTAGTTCTGCGAAGTTCAATATCAAATTCGGCTTTCAATGTGCTGAATGTAGTAACTTGTAACACCTCACTTTGCCGAGAAGGCTAATGAGATGACCTCTGCAAATAAGGATTCGAAAATCCTTCTCGACCGAGACTTGGATAGATAACCAGTCGGCCTCGACGTAGTGCTGTTTATCTAAACTGAAGGTGCCCCGCGATCGGCTGATTCTACTACAACAATGTTGTTTATCCAAACTGAAGATGTTCGCCGGTTGCCTTCACAGTGCTGTTTATCCAAACTAAAGATGTGTTAGCGAAAAAGAAAATAAAAATCTCAAGATGTTTAAGAGGTTTTGCGTAGAGCGAGGGTTTGCGCAGAGCAGTTTGTGTGTTGAGTTGGAGGTTCCCTTAATGTTGCCTGCCGCTTGGTATTTATAGAGACCTGCATACCTAAGTCGTGGAAAACAATCCCAATTGCACTGTGACTCCAAATCTTTAATTGTTGCTGCTACCCACGGACCTATCCCATGCATAATCACAATAAATGAAAACTCTGAAAACTTTATCCTTTATGCGCCTAAGTCCACGCCTTAGGCCTTATCACATCAATCAAAGCTTAATCCCATCTCCCAAAACTCCATCAGTAGTCTTTATCCCATGCATGCATAATAAAATGAATTATAATCCCATCATGCATGCCTTATTATCTGATACTTTAAAGACCATCTTCCATCAAACACATGGCATCCAATTCTTGCACGGCATTAGTCAATCACCCATTCAATCTCATCTGTATACTGACCAACATTTAATTTGCACGCAAATTGTTGCTTAACCAGATAAGAGTCTCAAAGCTTGGGATATAGCTTGCATCCCATTTTCTTTACTAAAAGATAATTATTATGATAAAACCATAATAATATCTTTAAATAACAAAATTATCTTCACCTTTTCATCCGTCGGTCTGGCACTATGCTCAAGCAACGGCCTCGATTGCACGGGCCGATGATGTAAATTTGGGTCCAAACAATCTGTTTAGAATCATTGAAAATATATTTCGATAAAATTTTTAACCAATCACAATGTGTCACGTGGCATTATCTACAATCTTATCCTTTCTTTTTTTCCATGTAAGCCCTACATCCATCCTAAAGTCACACACCAAAATCAAAATATCTCATAATCCTTCTTCATAGTTTATAAATCTTGAGTTCTTACACCTCATTACCCATATTTCCGTAATCGGGTCATGGAGTAGCTCAAATGAGCATTCACACAAAGTAATATGTTTAATGACTGAACAATTCGAACCTACTTCATTAGCCTTTTTTTTGGCAAACAAGATCATATGAAAACTTTGAGAGAAAGATTGGTTGAAAATATTTGAAATATTGAAATGTAGTGTAAAGTGGAAGAAAATAGATAGGATTTTGTGGGAAAAAATTATAATATTTCAATTAATTAATTATTTATATTTATTTAAAATATTAATAAACGTGAAAAGTATATAAAAATGTGTTTAGTACGTGTATTGCTGTTAAAATTTAATAAAAATGAAACTTTAATGAAAAGCTTCCGGTTCTGTTCACTTTTACGAAAAATCACATTTTTACACTAAAAAGTCAATCTTGGTACTATTCACTTTACCCTTTATTTTGTCATTTTCGTTAAAACTCAAAGTTTTCAAGTCATTTTCATTAGTTTTCCTAAAAAAAAAAAAAAAAAAAAAAAACATACAATTTAACGAATTATTAAAACGTGTATGGAAAACAAAAATATTATTTACAATAAGTGGATTCTAATTTATTAATATTGTTTAACTATAACATGCGACTTTAATGTCCCTCAGTACTACAATCTGGTGATATTCTTTTTCACCTAGAAGTGAGAGGTCTTATGTTCCAATCTCGTAAATAGCGAATTCGATACCAAATTAGGCTGCTCATTGTATGGCTTAGCAAAACTCACCTTCTTCTTAATGTAAAAATATCGATGTACCCAAAAAATGCGACTTTAACAATGTCCATTGATTTGTTTTGAGACATTCGAACCTCAAGTTGAGGAGAGATTTTTTAGTGTGACTAGTACACGAGATGGTACACCACGTGTCATTATACAAATGGTGGGATATATGTGCTAAAAAGTTAATAACTTAAAATATAAAATTTTCCACCACTTCTATTAAAACACATGGTATACATCTTGTGTTCCCATTATAATGAAAAATTCTCCCGGTTGAGTGAGGCTGCAACATGTACCCTTCTTGATATTTGCCTTTCCATGATCCCAATGAACAAAGTCAAACAATACAGCCAAGTCTAATGATACTATTCATTTTAACAAAAAACCACGTTTTTATAAAGGGGAACTTTAACAAAAAGCTCATGATATTATTCATTTTAACGAAAAACCACGTTTTTATATTAAAAAGTCAATCTTGGTACTATTTACTTTACCCTTTATTTTGTCCTTATCATTAAAACTCAAAATTTTCAAGTCATTTTCATTAGTTTTTCTTTTATAAAGTCTAACCCATAGCTTAAAAAATCATAGGGAAATTAAATGACAAAACCACTTCCTAAGTGGACATCTATTTATTGGTTTACATTCATTGAGTCTAGTGACTCAGTGAGTTATGAAATCCGTGCTACTCCTAGACACCAATCGAGGTATGAAACCCTAGTAATTCTCTCGAATGGCTGGAGTAGACCTGGCAGTTTTTGACACGACACGATGACACGACACGAAAACGACACGAAAATAACGGGTTTCGGGTCAACACGATAACTTATCGGGTCACTATCGGGTGACCCGTTAAGAACCTGTTAATAACGGGTTCTTAACAGGTATACACGCGGGTAACACGTGGGTAACCCGTTTCGACCCGTTAAGAAAAAAATTATTTTAATAATTTTAAAGTTTAATTACTAAAAGATTTATTATAAAATACAATAGTCATATTAATATATACAATATATTCTATATTAAATATATAGTTTTGTATTATTGTTCTATATAAATTATAAAAAAATAAAAAAAAGTTTTAGTCATTATTTATTTTTATTATGAGAGTTCCTTATTATCATTACTAGGATAAATTTTACATAACATATTCTTGTCCAAAATTAAAATATACTAGTATAGTATTTGTATATGCAAAAACTAAGAAGACATACATACAAGTATGAAAAATGTGAAAGAATATATAAACACTCGTGATTTATCATTATTCCTTCACGAATAGATAATTGTTACACTTATATTATCGTTTAGATTTTTAAAATCCTTCAAACCCTCATGAATAATGTTTTTTATTTGAGGGCAAAATTAATAATAATTATTGTAGAAGTGTAAAAAATGTAAAAAAATATATATACAATCACTCATATATAAAAAATGTAAATACTTTAAATTAAAGATCAAATTTATTCATTACATTCTTATAGGGTCGAGGAGTGTATATGTACAAAATCATCAAAATCGGAGCTAAAATAACCGTTAAATTGTGATTTTTCGTTTATAACCGTCGAAAACTTTTGTTTCGTTACGTAATCTCTGAATGTTTGTTTTTTACAATTTTTTACGTTTGCAATCTCGGAATGTGTACAAATAAGTATGACGGTTGGATCGTTGAAAAATGTTTCGTAGAATACATATTGCATCAAAACGGTAGATTAAACAAACACTTAGAGTTAATATTATACTTCTATTAAGTATAAAATAAGTTTTTGTGGTATCCACTAGTGTAAATACTTTAAATTAAAGATCAAATTTATTCATTACATTCATATAGGGTCGAGGAGTGTATCTGTAAAAAATCATCAAAATCGGAGCTAAAATAACCGTTAAATTGTGATTTTTTTGTTTACAACATTTGATAACTTTTGTTCCGTTATGTAATCTCTGAATGTTTGTTTTTTACGATTTTTTACGTATGAAATCTTGCAATGTGTACAAATAAGTTTGACGGTTGGATTGTTAAAAAAAGTTTTGTAGAATGCATATTACATCAAAATAGTAGATTAAACAAACACTTAAAGTTAATATTATACTTCTATTAAGTATAAAAAAGATTTTGTGGTATCCATTAGTGTAAATACTTTAAATTAAAGATCAGATTTATTCATTACATTCTTATAGGGTCGAGGAGTGTATCTGTAAAAAATCATCAAAATCGGAGCTAAAATAACCGTTAAATTGTGATTTTTCGTTTATAACCGTCGAAAACTTTTGTTCCGTTACGTAATCTCTGAATGTTTGTTTTTTACGATTTTTTATGTATGCGATCTCGGAATGTGTACAAATAAGTTTGACGGTTGGATCGTTGAAAAACGTTTCGTATAATGCATATTGCGTCAAAACAATAGATTAAACAAACACTTAAAGTTAATATTATACTTCTATTAAGTATAAAATAAGTTTTGTGGTATCTACTAGTGTAAATACTTTAAATTAAATATCAAATTTATTCATTACATTCTTATAGGGTCGAGGAGTGTATCTGTAAAAAATCATCAAAATCGGAGCTTAAATAACCGTTAAATTGTGATTTTTCGTTTATAACCGTTGAAAACTTTTGTTCCGTTACGTAATCTCTGAATGTTTGTTTTTTACGATTTTTTATGTATGCGATCTCGGAATGTGTACAAATAAGTTTGACGGTTGGATCGTTGAAAAAAGTTTCATAGAATGCATATTGCGTCAAAACAGTAGATTAAACAAACATTTAGAGTTAATATTATACTTCTATTAAGTATAAAATAAGTTTTTGTGGTATCTACTAGTGTAAATACTTTAAATTAAAGATCAAATTTATTCATTACATTCTTATAGGGTCGAGGAGTGTATCTGTACAAAATCATCAAAATCAGAGCTTAAATAACCGTTAAATTGTGATTTTTCGTTTATAACCGTCGAAAACTTTTGTTCCGTTACGTAATCTCTGAATGTTTGTTTTTTACGATTTTTTATGTATGCGATCTTGGAATGTGTACAAATAAGTTTGACGGTTGGATCGTTGAAAAAAGTTTCGTAGAATGCATATTGCGTCAAAACAATAGATTAAACAAACACTTAAAGTTAATATTATACTTCTATTAAGTATAAAATAAGTTTTTGTGGTATCTACTAGTGTAAATACTTTAAATTAAAGATCAAATTTATTCATTACATTCTTATAGGGTCGAGGAGTGTATCTGTAAAAAATCATCAAAATCGGAGCTTAAATAACCGTTAAATTGTGATTTTTCGTTTATAACCGTCGAAAACTTTTGTTCCGTTACGTAATCTCTGAATGTTTGTTTTTTATGATTTTTTATGTATGTGATCTCGGAATGTGTACAAATAAGTTTGACGGTTGGATCGTTGAAAAAAGTTTCGTAGAATGCATATTGCGTCAAAACAATAGATTAAACAAACACTTAAAGTTAATATTATACTTCTATTAAGTATAAAATAAGTTTTTGTGGTATCTACTAGTGTAAATACTTTAAATTAAAGATCAAATTTATTCATTACATTCTTATAGGGTCAAGGAGTGTATCTGTAAAAAAATCATCAAAATCGGAGCTAAAATAACCGTTAAATTGTGATTTTTCGTTTATAACCGTTGATAACTTTTGTTCCGTTACGTAATATTTGAATGTTTGTTTTTTTACAATTTTTTACGTTTGCAATCTTGGAATGTGTACAAATAAGTTTGACGATTGGATCGTTGAAAAAAACTTGTCATTACGAGTGTTTATATATTTTTTCTATATTTTTTTACACTTCTACATTAATTAAAAAACTATTAAAGACTTTAGGTAAGCGAAAATATACTTAAAACAAAATTGCGTTTTTATGTTTTGGATGTGATAATATGAAATGTATATACTTATTTAGTATTATGTTTTTCATTTGATTATTTATTGGTTTAAAATATATTTTCCTTAACGGGTAACGGGTCGGGTCATATTACCTGTTAATATTATCGGGTCGATTTCGGGTCGGGTCATTTTACCCGTTTATTTTAACGGGTGTTACACGACACGACCCGTTAAGATATCGGGTATGACACGAAAACGACACGAACACGGAAAACACGACACGAATGCCAGGTCTAGGCTGGAGTCCCCAAGCAAGCAAATCGTTCTCTGATATGGGAATGCTACTCAACAGTTGATATGATGCCTTTTGAGCGCATGTATGTACTAGCTCCTCAAATCGTTCTCTGATAAGCATAGTTTTATTGACATTCCCTAATATGTTGAAGGCACTCCTACATTTTTCTAACATTGATTAACTTATTTGTTATAATATGCCTGACTTTTGAGTGCATGTATGTGGATTTGGATTCCATCCGGATTGAAATTGTGGGGATCTTAGAGATCCTCACATCCTAACCGTTCATCGTTCATCGTACATCATACGGTCATAAATTATTTTAAATTTTTTTATCTAAAATTAAACAGAAATAATACCTAATGAAAACTGACTATATAATATACGATGAACTGCTATTATCAGAGCCTGGAAGCCGTGCCTGGCTGCCTGCAGAAAATCAACCAACAGAGGTAAAACAATGTCAATGCATTGTGCAGTGGAAATGTAAATGCAAAGTAAAGATCATTAATTTTTTAATGCCAACGGAAGAAAGTACTTTCTTTAGGTTCCACTTATCTTAATTTAATCCACTATTAGCTAGTGAGGTCTTTTGAAATTAGACCCTACTTATTTCTATAAATATGAGCTCGTTTGAATGTGCTTTTAAAATGATTGAAAACACTTTTAGAGAAAATATTTTTAGGTTTCAAAAGCACTTAAAGTGCTTCCTGAAAGAAGCACATAACCGGTGATTCTTTCAGAAAGCACTTTAAGTGTTTTTCCAGGATTTACTTGCATCTTTACTAATGATTGATTCTAAAAACATTTTTATCAAAAACGCTTTCAGTCATTTCAAAAGCACATCCAAATTAACTCTATATTTCTAATAATATTATCGAACTTTCAGGGTCTCACATACATGTAGTTTAGTTACTAGATGATTGGATCCTAGTACAAAAGAGTTAAAATTATATATCTATCATATGCCTAACAATTGGTACATTCTTTTCCATAGTTTATTTTTTGGGTACAATTTACAGTTGGTACATATCAATGGGTACAATTTACAGTTGGTACATATCAATGTGACATAATATTATAATATCAGTACAAAGATCGAAAGAAGAAGTTGGTTTTTGCATTTCGTGGGTAGTAAGACCAAACAAAAAATTTATTTTTGAGTGCAAAAGATTAAACCCTAAACAATTATGCCTAAAATCAATCAATTGACGGGATTGTGGTTTTGTACTCTTCAACTTTTGGGTTGCTTGGTGATTTTTACGGAATGGAATTTGTTGTGGCTTCTAAGGCCATTTCCAACCGAAGGGTCCAGAGGGCCAGAGGGCCGAAAATAGCCCTAAAACTGTCTCCAACCGAGGGCTAGGCCAGAGGGCTCTGGAATCTGGGAGGGTCCCACGGGATCGGAGAGGGCTGGAGGGCTGGAGGGCTGGCTTTCGGCCAGCCAGCCAGCCCGCTGGCTGGCTATTTTTTTTTTTAATATTTCCTATTGCTGTCGGTTAAAACCGACAGCATTAAAGGGTTTTTTTTTTTTAATAGTTCTGCTATTAGTGTCGGTTATAACCGACACTAATAGTTTGAAATATTTTTGAATCTAACGGCTAGCTGAGTCAGCTAGCCGTTGCAACTAGCCGTTGGTTTTTTTTTTTTTTTTTTTTTTTTTTTTAATTTATTTTAAACATTTTTTTCTTCTATAAATATGGTGAAGTTCTTTCAATTCTTCACTTCATTTGCAATATTTCCTTCTTCAATATTTTTCAATATTTCCTTCAATATATTTTCTAATATTTCCTTCATCTATAATATTTGTTTTAATTTTTCAATATTTCCTTCAATATATTTTCTAATATTTCCTTCATCTATAATATTTGTTTTAATTTTTCAATATTTCCTTCAATATATTTTCCAATATTTCCTTCATCTATAATATTTGTTTCAATTTTTCAATATTTCCTTCATCTATAATATTTGTTTCAATTTTTCAATATTTCCTTCATCTATAATATTTCTTCACTTCATTTGCAATATTTCCTTCATTTTTTTTCAAAAAAAATGGCCTCATCTGCAATGAAAGGTAGGGCTTGGACCCGAAAAGAAGATGAAGCTCTTTGCAAGGCTTATAGATGGATCTCAGAAGATAGTGTGAGGGGGATTTCTCAAACAAGTGAAGGTGTTTGGACTCGTGTGTCCAAAAAATACTTAGAGTTCTACGAAGGCACCACTCCACCGAATACCCGAAACCACGAAAGTTGTTCTTCAAGATGGAAGAAACATCTTCATCCAAGTTTGAATAAATGGCATCAAGCACTATTAGCAGCAGCACGTAGACATGAAAGCGGCGCCAATTACTATGACGAAGTTAGTGTTTTTACAGTTTATTTTAAATGTTTAATTATATTACATTTAATTTCGTGAATTAATTTCCTAAAATTTTTTTAATTATATTTTCTAGGTGCGCCAAGCGGAGGAATTGTATATGGAGGGCAGCTCAAAACCCTTTCAGTTTCACGGTTGTTGGGAAATTTGTAAAGGGTGGGTGTTATTTGAAGATCCACCTCAACATAGAGTGGATCCTTTGGAAGCTGCATCCCGATCTGTAGATATGAATGAAGATGGATCTCCTACCATTCAACAAACAAGGGTAGAAAATCCGACTCCGTCCGAAATTTCTTTACCTAGGGCTATGGGACGAAACAAGGCCCGAAGGTTGAGGGAAAAGGGCAAGGCAAATGCTGATTACGCCGCTCAACATGAAGTGGCGGCCTCATTTCGATTACTGGCGGAGCAAAATGCCCGTGAGGCGGAAGAAAGGAAGTGTAGACATGAAGAGCGAGCCAAACAAATACAAGAAGAGATGGATGATAAGAATATGGAAAGGAACACTTCGGATTACACTCCAATGAGTAAGGCCTATTTTGATAGGAAAAAAAAAAGAAATTATGGCTCGGCGGCAATTGTTTACCTCTGACTATACTCCTACAATGGCGGATGATGAAGATGATATTAATTATGGATATTAAATTTAAGTCGTTGTAATTTTTAAATTTAAGTTAATGTTGTTTTTAAATTTAATTTGTAGTGTTTAAATATAAGTTGTTGTTTTTAAATTTAAGTTGTTGTAGTTTTTAAATTTAAATAATAAATTATGTTTGGTCCTATGGCCCTTTGGCCCTCGGTTGGAGACGGTTTTTTGTGACAGGGCTAAAACGAGCCCTTTGGCCCTCTGGCCCTCGGTTGGAGACGGAGGCAAATATGGCCCTGTACTGTTCATTAAAATATTAATATCTTGGGGAATCTTGGAGGGCTAGAGGGCTCAAACGAGCCCTCTGGCCAGCCCTCGGTTGGAGATGGCCTAACTGGGTTTGTAGCCAACAGTGCAGTGCTGATTTAGAGTTAAAATTTAAAAAACAAATTAACTGCTCTGCTTGATATGCATGATGTGTTTAGGATAAAAGTAAATTGCAGCAACGATCCCTTAACTTTAATTCAATTAGAGCAAGGGTCCCTCAACTAAAAATTCATTACCATGGTCCCTCAATTCATCAAAACGTGCAACTATGGTCCCTCAACTAAAAATATATTACCATTGGTCCCTCAACTTTAATCCAACTGGAGAAATTGTCCCTCAGTGTTAACTCAATTGGAGCAATGGTCCATCAACTTTAACCCAATTGTAGCAATGGTCATTCCAACATAACTCATTTTGACAAAATTCTAACGAAGTTCATGAAAATGACCATAGCCACACGTTGCGATGAGTTAAGGGACTCCAATTGTAGCCATGGTCGTACCTATATAACTTATTTTGACAAAATTCTGACGAAGTTGACAAAAATGACCATAGCTACACATTTTGATAAGTTGAGGGACCAATGGTAATGGGTTTTTAGTTGAGAAACCATTGCTCTAATTTGATTAAAGTTGAGAGACCATTGCTACAATTTAATCTTAGGATAATATATTAGGGTTAATTAAGACTTGGATAAGTCTGGATACAATAATAAACGAGACATATTGCATATTGTTAACATCAGTTGTCATCCATTTTCGAACGATTTTATACCAAACAACTGCGTGACTAGGGAGAAATTAGCACCCTTAAAATAAAATATAGAATTTAAACACTAATAACTAAAAACTTCAAGCTTTACCTAAAACTTCGAAGTTTTTTCTACAAATGCCAAAATTTGAGGCCACGAACTTATGCGCCTCACTCCATCCAACATCTGTGGATGCAAATTTCCACCTTCTTCTCCTTAGACAAAAATGCACCTGCAAAACAATTAACACCTAAGATCAAAGCTAAGAGCCTTATGTGCCCACGATGAATGGAGGGGGCTTTGGCCGAAGAATCTTCAATGCCAAAGTTAGAATTTGAGAGAGAAAGTGTTTAGAGAAATTTAGGAGGAGAATGAACTTAGGTTTTTTGAGAAATGAGGGACTATTTATAGGGGTGTGGCCGACCCTATTTGGAGAAATAGGGACCGGCCACTTATGGTGGTAATTTGGCTCTAATTGTAAGATATTATGCCAAATAATATCTTGCAATCAATTAGGTTATTAATCAATTAATTAGGTAATTAATCAATTGACTTTTGCAATTAATCCCAATTTGAAAAGAATAATTGGGAGTTACCTTGTGGGTGAAGATTTGATGAGGAGTGACGAGAAGGTTTAAAAGAATACCATTTTGATCACATTTGATCTTGATTGAGCCGTTATTGTCTGTTGCTTGGGTGTGGGAATCCCGGTGTGCCTCGAGGGTAATTTTGTCCTTTTAACCCAAAAGTCCACGTGTCGCCTCCATAATTTTCTTGATTATTTTTGGCTCCACAAATGCCCTCACACATGCTGGGATGCTCGCAGGAAAGGGCAGCAGGTGTAAAGATCTCCAACTTTAATGCAGATTCCCACTTGGTCTTGGAATTAGATTTTTCTAGGAAAGGGAAATAAATTGCCTCCAAATCCTATTTAAGCCTACCTTAAGTAGATGATTAAATCAACTTCGGAGGGCAACTATTTATCCCTACAAGAAAGAGAGAAAACTAAAGGATATTTGTTCCCTCTCCCCTAGCACTCTTCTTTGCTTGCCTGTGCAAAGACCCGTATTCCGTTGATTTCTTTGTCTTCTCCGCGCCGCACCAATGTAAAAAAAACTTAATTTTCTTTATCTTCTTCTTGGGTGGTGCTACCACTGGGCAGCCGTCAGGGCGGTGCGACACGTAGACTAGCAAGGGCCAAGAGTCAGCTTAGCATGGGCCGAAGAGGTGGTGTGGCAGGGGCCACGCTTAGGCTACTCGACTTTTCTGAAGCCAAGGGCTGGCTCGACATGGGTCGAGGAAGTGGCGTGGCATAGGCCACAATTTAGGCTGCCACGTCTTGGCTGCTTGCTAAGAATGAGGAAACTGCTTGAGTTTAATTTCTCAACTGCCGTATATTGAGTAATCAAGGACGAACTTGCCAAGATCGGAGCTTCTAAAGATGAAGTGTCAGATGAGTGAATTGTTGAGTGCGAAGTGGCTGCTACTTGCTGACCCTTTGCTACTTAGTTGGTATTCGAGTATTCGATCTTTTGAGTTGTTTGGCCTTTTCGCACTGGAGAGCAATTAGTTTATCCTCTCGCACTGGAGAGCAGACCCATATGGGTGTCAGGGAATTAGTTTACCTTATCGCGCTGTTTACCCTCTCGCACTAGAGAGCAATTAGTTTATCCTCTCGCACTGAAGAGCAAACCCAGATGGATGTCGAGGAATTGGTTTACCTTATCGGACTGGAGACCAATTAGTTTATCCTCTCGTATTGGAGAGTAGACCCATATAGGTGTCGGGGAATTGGTTTACTCTCTCGTACTAAAGAGCAATTAGTTTATCCTGTTGCACTAGAAAACAGACCCATATGGGTGTAGGGGAATTAGTTTACCCTTTCGCGTTGGAGAGCAATTAGTTTATCCTCTCGCACTAGAGAGCATACCTATATGGTGTTGGGGAATTGGTTTACCCTCTCGCTCTTAAGAGCAATTAATTTATCTTCTCGCACTGGAGAACAGACCCATATAGGTGTCGGGGAATTAGTTTACCCTCTCACGCTAGAGAGTAATTAGTTTATCCTCTCGCACTGGAGAGCAGACCCATATGGATGTCGGGGAATTGATTTACCCTTTCGCATTGGAAACCAATTAGTTTATCCTCTTACACTGGAGAGCATGGAAGTCGTCGCTGTGAGCGTAGTTGAGGAAAACTGAACTGCTAGACAACTGAAATAATCCTCAGCCTGTGAGGTCTTGTTCGGCGATCTACTTGAGACTTCAAACTGCTTGTGGAACCCGCATAAGGGTATAAGTGGGAAGCACAGTGAGCTGCTCCTCGACTTTCTTCAAGTATTGCATCATCGTTAGATGTTTCATCGTGTGCCTTTTGAGGCTTGGTTGGTGATCAGCTGAGAACAAGCTTCTTCACCGCTAAGTCTTTCACTAGTAAGGGCTGCTAATAAAGCCTTGTATTCTGCTCCGTCGTTAGATGCTTTGAAGTTTGGAGTCCCCTGGGCTTGGTTGGCGCGATTAGGAGCCACAGGGTAAAATCAGCAGGGTTGGGAGCCGTGGTGCAACATCGGCACGATTAAGAGCCATGGTGACAGATTAAGGGCTGCCAGGAGCCGGGGAGCAAGTAAACACGGTTGTGAGTACAGAACTAAGGCTAGCTTGGACCAGGTTGTGCATAGCAAAAGGAATTGGACCACTAGGTCCGTGATGTTCTGCTACTGGTGATGTGCTGCTTCATTATTGAATCGTCTGGAACGATGAGAACAAGACCTACCACCGAGTCTTTGGTATTTAGGCTGGTGTGTCTTTCTGGTACTCGTTTGCCTTTGGCACACCATTAGGCTAAACTGCTGTGTTTGTCAGAACAGAAGTAATCTTTGTATATGATAATCTATGTGGGATAGTCTCGTCTGCTCGATCTTGTCAACGAAAGGTGACCTGCTTACGTTCGTCATGTCTCGTTAGAGTGCCTCATCAGTAGCTTCGTTGCGCTAGAAATCCTGCAATTGTTCAGTTAAGAGCCTCTCAACTTCTTTCTGAATTTTCCTTTAATGGAGCAGCTGAGCTTCCAGCTGCCCCTGGTGGTGACTTGATAGTCTAGGCTTCTCTTCCATGTGCTCTGCTCGTCTATGTCGCGGTTGCGGTGTATATGGTGCATCCCTAGCAGACGAGCAGGTTACTCGCAGACTGATAGTTGAACTTGAGCCGGATTGAGTGATTGCTTTTCTCTATCCGTCGTGCTACCTACTTCGATGTAGGTGGATGATGCTCCTTGCGGGCCTAGCCACGAATGAACACTTCACATAGAATGTTACTCATGTTGATTATCGAAGTGTGGGCCTAACTGTGAATGTATACTGGTCTGTGGGCCTAACCGAAATTACACACTCCTCTGTGCACTAAAACGCGAGTATACGTTATCCCAATGACCCAGGCAGGAGCGTAAATTGCCAGAACGCTCGGATCATGGCTGGTTGATGGGCTACTTGTAGGGATATTGCTGGAGAGGTTTGTCGTCTGCCCTTATTCTGCTTCGGGACACCTCGTCTGGGGCACGCTACAAAAGATGATTCACCAAGGTCATCTGCTGCCCGTGGGCGCTTGTCAACTCTATGACTTGTCGAGAAAAGTGTTGTTCTCCTTTTGGGTTGGAAGAGCTTGGACGGAATGTGTCTTCTTGAGTAGCGGAAGTATAGTGGACTCTGGGTACGAGATTTGAGTTGGGAAATGTCAAATCCGAGGAGATATAGGGTGAAAATGCCCCTAGTTCAGTCGTCGGCCCAGAAATTTGGAGACGGGACGATTAAACCAGTCTTGGACCGGCTTAGGCTGGTTGAGTTAGCTACTCCACATGCGGCACGTGTGGGAGTTAGGCTTGGGCTCGGCTAGGATGCACCCTGGGTTTGCGCCTGGTCGTGGCTCGGGTCGGCTCATCCTGGGCTTGGGTTCTTGAAACTTGAAATGGCGCATCTTGGTCCCTCTGGCCTTGGGCTCGGCCTTGGAGTATATTGGGCTTGTGAAGGCCTTGGGCCCGCGAGGTCAGGGCTGTTGCGGCTCCGACTTGGGCCTCTTTGTGTTGGGTCGAGCTGGACTCTCTTATGGCGTGGGCCTGGGCTCACTGCTGCAAGGTGGCTTGGACCTGGGCTCGTAGCTGCAAGGTATCTCCTTCACCGTGGGCTTAGGCTGCGCTGAGGGTTGCCACATCGGTGCTCTGTGGGAATGGCACCGCTCTACTTGTCGTTGCATTGAGCCTTGTAGATAGCCGTGGTCCTAATTCTTGAACGTTGGAATTTCCGTTCATGGTGATTTCTGAATCTCTTGCCATAATACTTTACTTTTACGTTTATTCAAAGAATTTTTGTATAAAAAATTCTAGAAATAAGAACGTACAAAAAATCTACTAATGGACAAAAAATTAATGCGAAAGTCTTTTACGAGCGTGTAAATCAAGACTCTCAATGAAAGCACCAGTTTGTGAATGCAAATTTCTACCTTCTTCTCCTTGGACGAAAATGCACCTGCAAAACAATTAACACATATGATTATGGTCAAGATCCTCACGCTCCCACGATGAATGGGGAGGGGGTTTTGGCCGAAGAATCTCCGGTGCCAAAGTTAGAATTTGAGAGAGAAAGTGTTTAGAGAAATTTAAGAGGAGAATGAAATTAGGTTTTTGGAGAAATAAGGGACTATTTATAAGGGTATGGCCGGCCCTATTTTATGGTGGTAATTTGGCTCTAATTGCAAGATTTTATGCCAAATAATATCTTGCAATCAATTAGGTAATTAATCAATTAATTTTGGCAATTAATCCCAATTTGAAAAGAATAATTGGGAGTTACCTTGTGGATGAAGATTTGATGAGGAGTGATAAGAAGGTTTAAAAGAATACCATTTTGATCACCTTTGACCTTGATTGAGCCGTTATTGTCCGTTGCTTGCGTGTGGGAATCCTGGTGTGTCTCGAGGGTAATTTTGTCATTTTCACCCAAAAGTTCACTTGTCGCCTCCATAATTTTTCTTGATTATTTTTGGCTCCACGACATCAAATGAGATCTTTATAGCTGAAGATCTCAACATAATTAATGAGATGTTTAGAGTTAAAGATCGAACATAATGATGTTAAGACTAGTGAAAATGACTATATTATGAGAGCCAAAACATAATTTTCCCCACACATAGCCCCAACCATAGTAAAAGAAGATATTCTAGTGCCATCATAGCTTAGCAAAATGTAGAATATGGATTTCATGCCAATGGACATTGTTAGGTTGATATAATAGGTATATTTTGTATCTCTTAAAGGTTTTAAAAGACGCTAGGAGCTAGTCGGGTGGCGGGGTCTAGGCAGGCGCCTAGGCGGATTAGGCGGATTTAAGTAAATCTATTATATTTTGTGTAAATAAGTGTCTGTTTATACTTAATATATATATATATATATATTTTCAACATAAACTACAAAGTAGAATGATATATATATTATGAAATATTGGAACATAATGAAATATGGGGAACAAGCATATAATATGTGTTCATTTAACTATTCAGCAAGTCCCTTACAATTTATTGAAAAAAATAAAATACAAAATGAAAGTTATCTATTTTCTATCTAAGTGAGTCACAACCTAAGTGGGTGCCTAGGCGGGTCTGGGTGGGCTAGGCAGGTGCTAGGCAGTCTAGGCAAGTGCCTCATCAGGTCTAGGAGCCATTTCTAAATTTTCAAACGCCTAGGCGTTAATCGGGGTGGTGGCCAGCCGCCTAGCGCCTAAACGGGGCCTAGGCAGCGCTAGCGGAGATTTTTAGAACAATGATCTCTTTTACCTATTAATTTAGTCATGGTTTGATATAAAATAGTTGGATTTGATGTGTTTTGTGTGAATTTTGTAGAAATTATATTTCAGAGATAAATGGATTTTTGAAAAGAATTACAAGGAAAGCATGAAAGAAAGAACGAAGTGAGGTGCTACTACGTGAGATTTGTGCCAGTACAAAATTATCTAACTTGCGTAAATTGGAAGCCCAGAGTTCCAATCCGAAAGGTGAGCCGATGCTTTTAATTTCCTAACCAAATTGGTATTGCTCTCCTTTTCCAAAATGTATTGGGGTTAATTTCTGGCAGTTGGAGCTTAGGGACAAAAAGGAAGAGAATGGGAGAATATAAAAGGCAGGGCATAAATTGAAAGGGGCTCTCCATCATCTCACGCACACACACAAACTATCATTTTTACAACTCCAAAGAGGCTCCAAGACCTCCCAACGCACATACTCAAATACAAAGTTGGAGTTCAAGATTTATACCATGTCATCGAATTCATCCATGTTTATCATTAGTTCAACCATGAACTAAATCCTTTTGCTAGGGCTAGGGTGTACTCTTATCATGAATACATAATTATCGTTATTTTATATTAATCTCAGTTATTTTTCATGTTGAGTAATTGTTATTGTGCTTTGTTGTTATCAAATAACTGACCATTATTTGTATGAAGAACTAAATTGTGACTGACAAGTTGAGTATAGTAGATTGCTTCTCATAACTATTACCATGAATTTCATAGTCTAGTAGACATACTTGTTACGATTTGTGTAGTTTTGTAAAATTATCCATTGAACGTAAAGGGTTTCGAATATCTTATCTATGACTAGACATAGCATGGGTAGATAGTTAGAAACACGGTTAGTATATTCTGACAGGAAATATTGATGAATCAAGGGATAAATGCTAGCAAAATGAGAATAATTTGATGTTAATATGAATAATGGGATTAGATGGAATTGAGAATGAGGAACTAATGTCCTAGTGTTTCCATACATTAATCTTTTATAACTCTTACACTTTTACTTCGTGTTCGATCGATTGTTATTTTTATTTGTGTTTTGTTTCTTTGCATAATTGAATTTGTGATCATAATCCTTCTTTAATTTCATTTTAGTTTAAGGTTAACTGCAATAGTAAATATAGGTTAATTCGATCCTTGTTAGAACGATACTTTACTTATCACTATATTACTTGAATGATATTGTACACTTGCAATTATCACAATAGACATCAATAGAGGGGAAAATAACTCTTGAGGCAAATAGAGTTACTTACAGAAGCAGACAAGTCCGCGTAACCACTAGGCTGTTAACCCTGGCTTTCTCCAATTTCGTAGGTTGCGTAACAAGTACCACAACACTTTAGGACTTGGTGTAGCTTATTGACTACGTGGCATGTCGGTAATGGTGAAGCTTATTGACTACGTGGCATGTCGGCAGTGGATAACGCTTCATATATGCACGCTAGCTTGTTTAACCTTTCACAAGAATATGCAGTTGTATAAGTCTAGCACGACTTTACTGCTCGAAGGGCAAGCCGTAGGCAGTCTTCCGAAAACAGTAGGCTACCTTAGTGCACTCTGTAGCAGCTTTAGGTTTCCGGGGCAACCGTCCGTAGGGCGTACTGCGTAATGTGCCCTCTCTGTCTCTAGGGCCTGATTCCTGCGGATTAGGCCAAAAGACCTAAAACCTTTCAGTTATCTAAGCCTTGAAAATGACCATCATGGCTACTTCTAGGAATCCCAGCGCAAACCATTGTGCATCTAGTTATACTAGGGCAGCCTAGCTCATCCACGTCTGGATATTCGGAGTGTAGAGTTTATCCTCCTGCTTTGGAGAGTAAACTCATGTGGGTGTTGGGGAATTAGTTTACCCTCTCGCACTGGAGAGCATGGTTGGTTTCTCGGAGTGTGCAATTCCTGTGGTGAGTCCCTAAGAAGGGTGCGATCTTCTTTTGAAGTGCATGAGAGATAAGTTGTTGTAGACATGAAGTCGAGCTAAGTTGTAAATTACTTCTGAATTCCTCATTGAAAAACGAGTGAAATGAACGAATAACTTAGTTGTAAAATACTACATAACAACTAGATAGTCATCGGCTTACCAGGTGGTGCCCGTTGAACTGCTTGAGTCTTCAGGTCTTGATATGGTGAGAAGTCACACATGGTACTTCCTCAGGTTGTAGGCATTCCATTGCTTCTCGATCTCTTTATCGTTCATGATGGCAAGGGTGTAACTACCTTTACCACCTACTCTGCTAATCTTGTGCGGACCTTCCCAGATGCGATCCATCTTCTTAGAGCCTTCTTTGCGGGTAGTGATGAAGGCTTTTCTTAGGACTAGATCTCCGGGTTGAAACTGTCAGATCTTGGCCTTTTTATTATAGTTGGAAATGGGCTATTGTTGGTAGGTTGCTATTCGAGTGATGGTCTGCTTATGCTTTTCCTCTGCCAGATCTAAACTTGTAACCATCTCCTTACTGTTCTGCTCAATGCTTGACAGTAGAGTACTGATGCTTGGCACAATGATGTTGGGAGGAATGATCGCTTCCGAACCAAATGCCAAAGAGAAAAGAGTCTCACCGGTTACTCGTCTTTTGGTGGTGCGATATGCCAATAGACATCCGGGGAGTTCGTCTGGCTATTTTCTCTTTTTGTTGGTGAGAGACTTCTTGAGGCAGTCGAGGATTGTCTTGTTGGATGCTTCGGCTTGCCCATTACTTTGAGGATATCTCAACGTGGACATGTGCTGCTTGATGCCATACTTTTGGAATAACTTTGCCAAATCTTTGCCCACGAATTGCGGGCCATTGTCGGTGACGATGGATTGAGGGATGTCAAATCGGCAAATGATGTTCCTCTATATAAAGCACTCTATGTTCGCCTGAGTCGTGGTCGTCATGGGCTTTGCTTCTACCCATTTGGTGAAGTAGTCGATTGCCGCGATCATCATGCCTCTGCCCCCAATAGCAGGCAGCATAGGTCCTACCAGGTCGATTGCCCATTGCATGAACGGCTAAGAACTCGTCTGCTGGTGTAGTTTGCTTGCAGGCAGTGCTGGTACTGGCTTATAGCATTGGCAGGGGTCGCACTTTTGTACTAACTCCTTAGCATCTTGGTGCATGGTAAGCCAATAGTAGCCTGCGTTAAGAGCCTCATGTGCTAAGGATCGACCTCCGGAATGGTTTCCACAAACGCCTTCGTGGATTGAGTTTAAAACCTTCAAGTCATCGGGAGGCGCTAGGCAACGAAGATGTGGTCCGGTATAGGATCTTTGTATGAGAATGCCATTTCATATGTAGTAGCGTGCTGCCTTTATTTGGAGCTTTCTAGACTCTAACATTTCCGTGGGAAGTGTGCCGTTGACTAGGTAGTCTATAATATAACTTTGCTAGTTGGGAGTTATACTAACCTATGACACCTCGGCTGCTGGCTCTGCCTCTATGCTTGGCTTGTCTAAATACTCCACTGGAATCGAGCGTTTAAGTTGGTGGTCGAAAGCGGAGCCTAAGTCGGTTAGCGCATCTATGTGGGCGTTGTCTGCCTGTGGAACTTAAGTAAAAGTGTAAGTCTGAAATGCCTCAAGCTGCTCGCATATCTTCTCTAGGTATTGCACCATCATTGGATGTTTTGCTGTGTATTCCCCAGTAGTCTAGCTGGTGATTAGCTGGGAATTGGAATAAATTGCAAGCTTCTTTACTACCAAGTCTTTTGCCATTCAAATGCCTGCTAGTAGGGCCTCGTACTCTACTTCGTTGTTGGATGCTTTGAAGCCTAGAGTGATCCCTTGCTCGAGTATTGAACCGTCTTGGGTGATAAGGATCACGCCTGCTCCTGAACCTTTGTAGTTGGATGCACCATCTACATGCAAATGCCAGAAGTCTCTGTTGGGGGGAAGTAAGCGCCAAGGTGTGCTCGGGTGCTTTCAGGGCATCATTGGGCTGCTATGTTGCGTCGCCTAGGGTAGGTGTGAATTCTGCTATGAAGTTCGCCAAGGCTTGGGCTTTTATCGCCGTGCAGGGTCAAAAAACTAAACCGTATTGGCCAAGTTCCAACGCCCACTTCAGCACTTGTTGAGAAGCATCTAGACTATGTAGGATTGATCGTAGAGGATATTGAGTCATGACGATAACTGTATGAGTTTGAAAGTATGGTCTGAGTTTCTGAGCCTCAACAACTAGTGCTAAAATCAATTTTTCGATCTTCAGGTATCTAGTTTTCGCATTGAGACAGTTAGGCCCCTAACTCTTCTCGTATAAGGGCAGAGCTCACTGCTACTTCTGAGACTGCCAAGTAGATGTATAAGTTCTTCGCTGCTTCCGGCTTGGATAGTAAGGGAGGTGATGTGAGATACTTCTTTAGGTCTTGGAAGGCTTTTTCACACTCTTCATCCCATTTGTCTCATTGTGCCTTCTTGATGGCCTTGAAAAAACGGTTGAGGGCAGCTACTTGTCTGGTCAAGTTTTGGATCTCCTTCAAGGTAGTTGGGGACTTCATCTCTAGGATTGCTTGGATTTGCTTGTGATGTTCTTCAATTCCTCGTTGGGTTACTAAGTACCTTAGGAATCGGCCTAAAGATACTCCAAACGTACATTTGGTAGGATTGAGCTTCATATTGTATTTTTTGATGATGTTGAAAGTTTCCGTTAGGTTGCGGATGTGGTCTAATCGCTGCTTGCCCTTTACCATGATGTCATTGACATAGACCTATATGGTTACCCCAATTTGCTTCTTGAACATCATGTTTACTAACCTTTGGAAAATGGCTCCTGCATTCTTGAGGCCACAGGGCATGAGCTTATAGCAGTAGGTGCCTCGCTCGATCACGAACGCGATTTTCTCTTTGTCGGGCTCGTACATGGCTATTTGGTTATAGCCAGAGTATGTGTCCAAGAAGCTGAACAACTGTTTCCAGAAGTTGAATCTACCAATAAATCAATCTGGGGAAGCAGATAAGGATCTTTTGGGCATGTTTTGTTGAGGTCGGTGTAGTCTACGCAAACCCTCCATTTGCCTTTCTCTTTCTTCATGACTAGCACGACGTTGGCAAGCCTTGCTGAGTGTGCTACCTCTTCTATGAATCCGGCCTCTAGTAGCTTGTCAATTTTTGCCTCTATGATCGCTACTTGTTCGGGTATGAAATGCCTTCTCTTTTGGATCACCGGTTTGGCAGCGAGGTCAATGTGCAGCTTGTGGCAAGCTATCTCGGGATTGATGTTGGGCATGTCGGAAGGTGACTATACAAAGACGTCTTAGTTTTCCCTAAGAAAAGCAGTGAGTTCTTCATTCTCGGCTAGGCTTAGACGTGAGCTGATTCTAGCCATCTTTTCCGGCTATTGGGGATCAAGAATGATATCTTCAGCGTCATCTTCGAGTGTCCATCATATCTCATCTTCTTCGGCGCCATCTTCTTGATTCGCTTGTTGTTATTGCTATTTGGTAGCATTTTCATCCTTTTGGACTTCGGTAGCCTCTACGGGGGTAAAGGTCTTCTTCTTTGACTCCTTCAACATTTGCACAGTGCATCGTCGAGATGCGACCTAGTCATACTTGATATGTCATACTCCTCCTCCTAGGATGCGAAATCATATTTTTTTATACTTGATGGAAGTGACGGCATCCAACTTGATTAACCAAGGTCTCCCAAGAATCCCATGGTAAGGAGATAGGTCGCTTACGATCGTGAACGTCTGCTTTGAGACAACTGGCAGTGTTTTTACATCGAGTGTGATGTGACCGATGACAGTTGAGTTATGCCCGTTGAATCCAATGAGTACCTCTGCTCGGCTTATGATTATGCTTTCTATGCCCATCTTCTAAATGACTGAGAGTTGAAGTAGGTTGACTGCACTTCCATTGTCAACCATCATTATGTCAACTATAGCATGGGCTAGTTGGACAGATACTACTAGTGCGTCGTCATGTAGGAAATCGACGCCTTTTACATCCTGCTCGGTAAAGCCAATAATAGGTCCAGGTTGGGTGTCGACTGCTTATACCTATGAGACTAGTAAAGCCTGCTAGATCTTCCTCTTTTAGAGTTGTTGATGCCTCCCAAGTGCTCAAATTCGGCGAAGATGTTATTGATTCGAATCGTCTTGGTTGGTAGCTCCTCGTCATCGTCTGCATTCCTTCTAGGCTACGCAGCTGGCTTGTCCAAGTATCTGTCGACCTTGCCTTCTTTCACGAGCTTCTTTAGGTAGTTCTTCCAAGTGTAGCAGTCATCGGTTGTGTGACCGGGACCTCGGTGGAATGCACAGTATTTGGTGCGATCCAATTTGGAAGTATCTCTCTTCGATTGTTTCGGCAGGTTGAACCATGGCTCCTTCTTGATGTCGTGAAGGATTTGGTGGATTGGAATTAAGAACTTAAAGTAATTCTTGGTTGTCAAGCCTTCATTGGTCGTGGGTCAATCTATACGTTTGGCCTCCTGCCTGCTTGTGCTAGATTGTTTCCCGTCCTTCTTCCTTTGAGCCACTGCCGACTCTTTTCGAGGCTGCTAGGGTGCTTTGTCTGCTTGTCGAGCCTCATCCCAAAGTGCATGCTTCTCTGCCAAAGCAAAAGAGTTTGCTAGAGTCAGATCTTCTTTCATGATCATTTCTCTGAACAGTGGGCAGTTTGTTGGGAGTCCTTTTTTAAAGGCTGCACTTGCTATTAAGTCATTGTATCTGACGATCTTTGCCTTCTCCGCTTTGAACCTCTTCACGTAGTCACGGAGCGACTTATTAAGGTTTTTCTTCACGTTGAACAAGTGGTCAGACTTTTTATTGATCAAGCGGTAGAAAGAGTATTCTTTGGTGAAAACCAAGGAAAGATCATCAAAACTCTAGATCGATTGTGGCGGCAATGTGTGAAACCAATATTACGCCTCGCCTTGTAAAATGATGGCAAATATTTTGCATATAAGGTCATCATTACTCCGATAAAGGATCATCGTGCTTCGGTAGTGCTTCAAGTGCCTCTCCAGATCTCCATCTCGTTTGAAATATGTGAAATGTGGCATGCTAAACTTGCATGGAGGGTGGCCTGCTCATGTTGGTCATATCACGCTGCAGTGCTTCATCGACCACTTCGTTGCGTTGAAAATCACACAACCGTTCGTTGAGGAGCCTCTCTACCTCTTCCTGAATTTGCCTTTGTTGGGGGTACCGGAGCCCTCGACTGCCCCCGGTCTTAACCTCCTGGTCTAGGCTGCTCTTCTCCATGCTCGGCTCGTCTATGCCGCGGCTGCGGTGCATGAGGTAGATTCCTAGTAGGTGAAGGATTTCTTCGTAGGCTGCTGGTTGAACTTGAGCTGGATTGAGTGATTGCTTTTCTCCGTTCGTCGTGCTACCTGCTCCGATGTGATGTGGAGAATGCTCATTGTAGGCTTAGCTGCGAATGAACGCTTTGTCTAGAAGGTTGCTCATGTTGTTTATCGGAGCGTTGCCCCAACCGTAAGTGTATACTCGTTTATGAGCAGTCAAGAGTGCACACTTCTCCGAGCGCTAAGATGGGAGTATATGCTATCTCGGGGGCCCAATCGATAGTGTACACTGCCTGAATGTTAGGTTCGTGGTTGGTCGAGTGGCTGCTTACCAGGACGCTGCTGGATAGGTTTCTTGTCTGCCCTTGTCCTACTTCGGGACACCTCGTTTGGGGCACGCTGGATCTCGGTGCGTTGTAAGAGATGATTCACCAAGGTCGTCTATTATGCAAGGGAGCTTGTCAACTCTATAACTTGTCGAGACAAGTGCTGTTCGCCATTCAGGTTGGAAGAGCTTGGAAGGAATGTTCCTCCTTGAGCGGTGGAAGGGTGGTAGACTCTGGGCATAATATTTGAGTTATGAATTATCAAATCTGCGGAGAAATGTGGTGAGAATGCCCCCGACTCGATGGTAGGTTTGGATGGTTCAAATAGTCTTAAGCCGACTTGGGAAGCCACGGGAGCAGGCTGGGCTACGAGAGTAGGCTGCTCGGCATGTGGCACATGCGAGTGCGAGGTTTAGGCTTGGCTTGGCAACGCGTTTGGCTCGCGATGGGCTTGCATTGGGCTTGGAGTGACATGGCTTGGATCGTGGCCTTGGTGCCGTGGGCCTTGGATGGCACAACTTAGCCTTGGGCTCGAGCAAGTTTGGATGGCACGACTTGGGTCGTGGTAGTGGTGTCATGGACCTCGCCGCGGGTGGTTGCCGTGGTGGTTGCCATGGTGGAGCCTTGTAATGGTGGTGCCTCTCCGCTTATTGTCACATTTAGCCTCGTGGATCGCCACTGTCCCATCTCTTGATTATTGAAATTTTCACTTGTTGAATTTTCCAAATTTCTAGCCATTGTACTTCTCTTTTACGTTTTATTTAAAAATAAGAACGTACGAAAAATCTACAAATGGACACGAAAATAGAAAACCTTGGATGCGAGAGTTTTCTACGAGTGTGGGACTCAACTCTCAATGAAAGCACCAATTTGTGGATGTAAATTTCTTCCTCCTTGATCTTGGACAAAATTGCACCTACAAAACAAATAACATCTTAGGTCAAGGCCAAGAGCATCACGAATCCGCGATGAATGGGGGGGGCTTTGGCCGAAGAACATCCGATGCCAAAGTTAAAATTTTGAGGGAAAAGTGTTTGGAGAATTTTGAGAACTTAGCAAGAGAATTGGAATTGGGTTTGGAGAGAATGAAAGGGCTTTTATAGCGATGTGACCGGCCTCCTTGGATGAGAGAGGACCAGCCACTTGGCTCTCTTTGTGGACTAGGTTCTTGATTTGTGTTTAATTAGGCATAATTGAATAATTAACTAATTAATTAGCCAATTAATAGAATAATTGCCTAATTGATTAGCTAATTAGTATAATAAAAAGGGAAAGATTTTGGAGTTACCTTGTGAAAAGGATTTGATGAGGATGGATGAAATAGGTTTTGAATTGTTACCTATTTTGGGCACTTTTGACTTGGTTGGGGGATGATTGCCCGCTGCCCGCGCGTAGGAATCCCGATGTGCCTCAAGGGTATTCTTGTCCTTTTAATCGAAATATTCACGTGTCACATTGTGATTTTTTTTTGCTCCACAGTACCAAAGTAGCAACTGCAATGCATACAATAGTCACTCCATTGTATCATAGGATGTATCCAAGCCTGGAATGTCGCCATAATCTTGAGAAAATATTCGGCATTTTGTATCGCCGGGAATAACACGAAAAATATCTTGCAGATGGCACATAAATCATTCAGAAGTCAGTTTATAAAATAAGTCAAAATTTTATACGTGTTGAGCACATATATAAAAGCTAAACAGGGGTATAGAAAAAGGTAGCTGATGCATTTGATCAGGAGGTAAAACTAAACACTTACGAAGCACAACAATGTAAGATTGCACACACCAAGAAGGATTACAAATAATTGTCTTAAATTACAGATTGAATATCTTCAGAACCAGATGATTACAAAACTAGATAATTTGTCTAAAATTACAGATTGAATATCTTTCAGAACAAGATGATTATAAAAAGTAAGTCTCAAAAGAGAGCCAACAAATGCAAAACAAGCAGCAGTGTGTGTAGAGAGGAAATTAGCGCCAGAAAATAAAAAATTTCAACTTCTAAAACCAATCATTATAAACTGTAAGGTTTGCAATTTTTTCGGAAATCCCAAACTTTTGTGGAGGAACTTAAAGCTTTGCCCCATCCCACGTTAAAAGAAATCTTTAGAAGCAACAATCCCAGCAGCACGATGTTAAGAGAAAGAGGGTTCATAGAGTCCTCGACCATGGCCGTTGATCCTAGTTTTCTTTTAGCTCTAATAACATTCTTTTTTGCAGTTAGTATTAATCCGAAAAAATTTGCAAAAAAAGCCGGTCGACTCAACAGATGATGCCTTTATTTTAGAGTTGTAGCCTTTATATTGAAGTCAATTGTAGAAGAATCAATATTTTATAATTTGCTAGTTTTGACTGCCGAACTGGAGTATCCTCTTTTGGTAGTTCGTCTGTCAAAACTAACAAAATATAAAACATTAATTCCACACCAATGATCTTCAATATAAAAGCTATCAACTCTATAGTGAAGACATCGTGCGCTGAGTTGACTGACTTCTTTACAAAGTGCTTCGGGTCAATCCTAACTGCATAGAAAAACGCTAATGGAGCTAAGAGAAACTCAGATTCATGGCCATGGTCGAAACGCTCTATGCACTCTCTTTCTCCTTCTCTCACCTCTCACCTTCATCTATTTCTCTTCCTCGCTAATCTCTTTCTCCTTCTCTCACCTCTCACCTCTCACCTCTCACCTTCAAATACTAATCTCTCCTCCTCACCAAGTCACTTTTTTTATGAGCTGGGCATAGCAAAAATACTTACAGATGTGCACGGGTCGATGTGCATATGCACTGTTTGGGTGGACACGGTTTATATTTCTCTTACGCACTAAGTTCCCTTTTTGATGAGCTGGGCATAGAAAAAATACAGACGTGTACGGGTGGATGTCTGCACTGTTTGGGTGGATACGGCTTGGTGTATGGTTGGAGTTGGTTCTACGGGAGCAGGAGGGTTGGACGTGGGTTTCTGTTGTACTAAAGGCTGTTGTGACTATGGCAGACGGAGGAAGGATAGGCTGTACAGTAGCAGCAAGTTGTGATGCATGATTTAGAGCAAAGGCAGGTTGGAGTGCAGGCTGCAATGGGATTTGTCTACTTTGTTTAACAGACGGGAGTAAGGCAGACTAGGGGACAAGGAAAATGGGTAGGGCTATGGGCAGCTATAGTGCTAGGGTTTGGGCCTATTTATGTGGGAAGATGAAGTATCGAGGGAAGAGTCAGGAGAGCCAATGCAACTTAGATTAGAAAATGCAAACAGGATTCTCACAGGATTTTTTTTATAAAGATTCTGAAGATTTATGAATCGTGTTTGTTCATCGTAGTGGTTAGTTTTTGTCAGATACTATTTGTATTTAATTTTAAACAAAAATATTTAAAATGAATTCTAATCGCACGATGTATAATGAATAAATATGATTCACGAATCCCCGAGATCCTCACAAAGAGGATCCGGATTCAAAAAATGGACTAGAAATTTCATCAAAAACCACGCTTTTAAAAAGAAAAACATAATTAGTTTTGTGATCGGGACAGCGATACCCAAGTTGATTAAGAGAGTAATCAAGTGTTAAGATAAATCAGTTTTGCACCATCGACCTAGCAATCAAGTGTTAAGCTAATTTTGTTATTGCTGAAAAATAATGTTATGATTTATAATCATAATTATAATTTTTTAATATTGAGTTATGTTGCTATTTTCTTATGAAAAAAATGATAGAACTTCGCTACTAATGACCAATCACGGATAAACACGTGTCTAAGTTTAATTAAAAAATTAAAATTTAAACAAGTGTCCAACCATGATTGATCATCAGCAGCCAAGTCCAGTTCATGAAAAAAAAAAAAGGATGCAAGCTATATCTTCAACTGAACTAGTTGAAAACGATTTGAGCTGTTTGGCGCGTAGACTGTGGACTGGTACAGTAGAGGTTTTGTTGACGTGACAACGCAACTGCTGATGGATTGCATTGCTTTATTAATGCATACAATACAATACAATTGGATAATGGTGAATTTTAAAAAATGATGCTGTTATATGTGGTCAGGATGCTTTTTGGGATAATAGTAAAAAATGAGATGATGGCTTGGCAATTAGCATAAGTGCCAGTTTGATGGAATGGAGCACGTGGTGTTTGGCTTTTGGTGGTGATAAGCCCTATCTTTAGGACGCATTTACTAATCTGTAATCAGATTGAGAATAATTGAATTAAAGAAGAATTGAATTGATGAGGAATTGGAATGAGGTGAAATCAGAATTAGATTCTTATTAAAGTTGTTTACCAAAACTGCATGAAATCGGAGGAGAAATGACATTGATCTATATAAGCTGTTTACTAATTCATATGAATCGGAATAAAATTTAATGTAATTACTAAAGTACCCTTGTTTAACTAATATATTTTATATGCTAATTATTTTTCGTAAAACTTTTACTCTTCCATTTTTTTAATTTTTTAGAGAGAATATTTTTTATTTGCTTCTACATGTAATATCAACCTAAAGTAAACTTAATAACAATTACTTCCTCTTCTCTCTCTCCATCTCCCCAATCTTTCTTAGCAGCCATCTCTCCTCCCCCATCCTCTTCTTTGTCACCCTCCACCGCCTCTCTCACCCTCCACCACCTCAACTCTCCCCCACACCCACAAGATTCTCCTCATCGGCAACCACGTTCCACTGCTGATAAGAAGAAAGGGAGGGCGGCGGTGATTCGGAGGTCGCCGGTGGAAAAGCCCTTGCTTTATTCTGAAGAAGATGAGGCTAAGGCTAAGGAGATGGGAACAAATGAGAGCGCTTTTGTTCTTGCTTGGGCTTAGCAGTGTCATCCTAGCCCAAGGCCTTATTCTCGCCGCTTCGGGTAACCTTTCCGTTCATTGTGATTGAATTGATGTGAATCATCCAGAACCGTGAAGGGGGAGGTAGACGATACGGGGGTAGTTTGGGTATAAAAGTTGGATTCCTGGAAGAGCCTTCTCCCCGAAATCCAAATACCACCTCCATCTAGGGGATTCGATTCCGGGAGATTAAGGAATTCGATACCGGATTTTAAGTGGGCTCCACTTACTTTTTCATTCCCTAAATGTTAGTAAACGCTAGAATCCTTCGGGAGGAATGCGATTCCGTTTCTTTCCATTCCATTCCCGTTTGGTAAACACGTCATAAGTAGTTTTTGATTTATTTGAAACGTCACGGTTAGTCAGAACGTAAAATACTTACAATTTAATGAGTTTGAATTGCAATGGATTATGCAACGAGTGTCAGGTTGAGTGAGGCTGCAACATGTAACCTTCTTGATGGAACCAGATCCCCTTCTAAGTTTAGGAGGTTGAGCCTCCTGAGCAAATCATAAGGGCCGTTGAAATTTGATTTAATGACTGCAATTATTATAACTTTTAGAAGTCTCCTAATATTAGAACATAATATTATAAATGAGCTAAACTTGGTCTTGTGTGGTGCGTTAGACTCTCTTTCATGCGTAGCTTGTAGTCTAGAAGAATTGGTGAAGGGCTTAATTCTTCCAGGTTTGGAGGCATTGGAATGTATCAGAGGAAGTGCTTAGGGAGAAAGTGCTTGGTGAAGGCCTTAATTCTTCCAGGTCTTGAGCATAGAACCTACATAAATAAAAAAGAATATATGTAAAAATATTCAACATTTGGATCACCAATTATTGAATATATATATATATATATATATATATATATATATTGATTAACACAGAAAATGAGTCTGTGAGGAAGGCAAAATACTTTATTTGTACAGAGGGAAGGTTAAATTATTGAAAAGATATACAAAAACTCAAGATACATGTTTTTTTTTTCTATTTTTTTTGGTTGTTGCTCTTATCCTTTTTATGTTTTTTTGGAAGTTTGAAAAGCAAAAGGGGAAGAAAAAAAAAGCATTTCGACTGGGAGTAGGAACCTTCATGGCTGCCAGTATGTAAATCTGTAAAACCAAAAATAAACAAACGATATCATCGTTTGTTGTATGCACACACTAAGTTACAAAGGGCTCCCCATTTTCCACTGTACAAACAACGAACTCTTGAAGAACTTAGGCCATCTCCAACCGAGGGCTGGCCAGATGAATCGTTTTAACCCTCTGGTTCTCTAATATATTAATATTTTAATGAACTAAGTGTAATATTTGCCTCAATTTCCAACCGAGGGCCAAATGGTCATAGGGCTCGTTTTAGCCCTGTCACAAAAAACCGTCTCCAACCGAGGGTCAAAGGGTCATAGGGCCAAACATAATTTATTATTTAAAACCTACAACTTAAATTCAAATCCAACGGCTAATTGATGTCATAGGAAAAAAAATATGAAACAAATTTTGTAAAATAGAAGTTATAGGAAAAAAAATGGAATTTAAAAAAAATATAAAACAAATTTTGTAAAATAGAAGTTATAGGAAAAAAAATAGAATTTAAAAAAAAAAATATTAAGCAAATTTTGTAAAATAGAAGTTATAGAAAAAAAAAGAATTTAAAAATAGTAGTTATAGGAAAAAAAATTTGTAAATAAAACTGTAAAAAAAAAAATAACGGTTAGCTAATGTCAGCTAGCCGTTGCATTTGAAAATTTGGCCTAGCATTCCTGTCAGTTATATCCGACATGAATGCTCACATTTATGCCCAGCCCGGGACTGGCTGGCTAGCTGGATTGGGCCAGCCCTTTGGCCCTTTGGCCCTTTCAGATTCCATGGGGCCTATGAGCCCTCTAGCTTAGCCCTCGGTTAAAGACGGTTTTCGGGCACTTTTCGGTCCTCTAGCCCTCTGGACCTTTCGGTTGGAGATGGCCTTATATGTCATTATAGGTTAATACAGACAACTACCCTCATGCTCGCCCTGCCGCACGGGTTGATGTGCATAGGTCACTGCATGGGTGGACATAGGTTGGGGTTGGTTCTAAGAAGCAAGTGGTTTGGGCACGGGTCGCTGTTGTGACCCAACAATGGCAGCAGGAGCATCTATGATGTAGGAAGGACAGGCTCTACAGTTTTATAGTAGCACATGGCTCTAGGGCAATCTGTACAGTAGTAACGGGTTGAACAAGTTATCCTAAGACCATTTCCAACTCTTGGGCTAAAAGCCAAAGTTTTAGCCTAAAAACTTTAGCTTTTAGCCCAAAAACAGTTTTTCTGCTCCAACGCTTCTGGTCCAAAATTTTAGCCTGAGATTATTAAAGAATGAACTTAGGCTAATTTTTTCTTAAATTAACTTTTTTTTTAAAAAAAAAATTATGTAGACTATCGTAAATTAATTTTATGAACATTTTAATTTAAAAATATTTAAATTCCGATAAATATTAAAAAATCATTAAATCTTTCCACAAAACAAGCCTTCAACTTTCACCAATCTTTCAACTTTCACAAAACTTTTAACTTTCACCAATCGTTCAACTTTCACCAACCGTTCAACTTTCACCAACCGTTCAACTTTCACCAAACTTTCAACTTTCATCGTATATATAAACACAGGTCCAATATCAGTTGATCACACAATCTTTCAACATTCAATCATCCTCTATATTCACCAATCTTTCAACTTTCAAAGTGGTTTTGTTTCCTAAAAATCCTTAATATCTCATCAATGGGTGATAGAAGAAGGCGTAGCAGGGCAATGCAGATGGCACAATACTAAGCAAGGCTTGACATTGAGGATGCTGAAATGATCAACGCCAAAGCTGAAGTTGCAAACTCGCTTACGCAATATGAGCACCATGTTGAATCTGGCTATTGTGGTTTTGTCACAGGACGTTCATTTGTGCAGCGTGATAGAGAAGGGTGTTATGACCGAATGATAAACGATTATTTCATCGAGCGTCCGAGATTTCCTGCTCATGATTTTCAGAGGCCGTTTCAGATGAAGAGAGAGCTTTTTGATAACATCTTGAACGCAGTTTTCAACCATGACCACTACTTTGCATGGAAGATAGATGTCGTCAGCTGACAAAGTTTATCACCTCATCAGAAGCTCACTTCTGCATTTCAGATGCTAATTAATGGGTGCTCTGTAGACTTAATTGATGAGTATTGCTGACTTACGGAGAGTACTGTTATTGAGAACCTAAAGCGCTTCTGTCAAGCAATTCAAGCTATATATGGAGCCACATACCTCCACAAGCCAAATCATGAAGACTTGAAGAGGCTTCTAAGCAAGGTAGACAAAAGAGGCTTCCCTGGCATGATAGGAAGTCTCAATTGTATGCATTAGGAGTGAAAGAATTGTCTTACTGCTTGGGCTAGCCAATTCAAGGGCCGTCATAACAAGCCAACCATCGTGCTCAAGGTTGTGGCGTCTTACGACATATGGATTTGGCATGCATTCTTGGGCACTCCTAGATCAAACAACGATATCAACATTCTTTGGTTTTCTCCTATGTTCAATGATGTTGTCAATGGATGGGCACTAAAATTTCGATACAAGGTAAATGGTAATAGATATGAGCCAGCTTACTACCTAACTGATGGTATTTATCTTAGTTGGTCTACCTTTGTCAAAAGTTTTTCTCATCACGATAGTGCAAAGAAGAAATTATTTTTACAGAGGCAAAAGTCTTATAAGAATGATGTGGAAAGAGCGTTCGTGATCCTACAAGCTCGATGGGCCATTATTAGAGGGCCTGCACAACTTTGGCATACCGAAAACCTCCATTCAATGATGATGTGCATAATTTTGCACAACATGATTGTGGAAGATGAGTACATCGAAATTGAAGAAGATTCAGACAAAGATGTGGATCATGACCAACCAACACATGCGAGAGCTATTGCAAGAGATGTTGAATATCTTGCTGAAACCGCATATGAGACCCGACAAAATAGGGTCACATTGAGTGAGTATATGAGACGTTTAATTAGAATTCAAGCTCCTCAAGGTCATGACACACTCTGTAAGGATTTGATTGAGCATGTATGGTGCCGACAAGGTGAACGTTGATGATGTTGGTTGAGCATTTATGTAATAATTTTAAGTGTACTATGTTCGTATTTTCTAGTAATAAATTTAAGTGTCTTCTTGTGCAAAGTATTTGTGTAGTACGTTGGATAAATTTATTTCAAATTTATTAAGGTCCTCCATCATCAAATTTATTTCAAACCTCTCTTGCTCCCTATCCCCTTCTTCCTTCATTTGCAAACACATTCGGGCCGCTTCTTCATGGCGAGTGCTATGGGTTTTGCTCAATTTTTTAATTTCAGTAGCAATGTGTCCACTAAAAGGATCTTGGGACTTCCCTTTTCTCTTTACTTCCTTTTTCTTATCTCTTCCCGGGGGCCTTGCAAAAGAAGGAGTTGGGGTCATTTCATCGACATCCTCATTGACACCTTCATCTCCGGCATTTGTCGATGCAGGTTCATGTTGAAATAATCTTCCCCATTGTCGGTCCGCATTGGTTCCCCACCTCGAACAATCCTTGAGGACGTCCCAAGCATGTTGCAATTTAAAAACTTGATTTTTTGGTGTTACTCTTGTCCTGTAAATTTCCATTGCTTTGTCATCCTATGCAAAAAATACATAAAAACAATTAGTTGCAAAATAATATTATGTACGTGACAAATAAAATATCAAGAAAAAAACTCAACTTCTGTGACGCTCCTTCCTTTAGTCATGTCAACCACGGCTCTCTCCAAGCTTCCCTTCTATAAAGTGCATGCTTTGTTGATAGTCTTCCACCGATCGTAAACACCACCACCGTCCCTCCCTCCACCATTTCAGTTTTCTTGAAACTTTGCAATGATTTTATCCCACAAAACCTTTTTATTTTGATTTGTGCCAACTGCACCATCTTCACTAACAAAAACACATGTCAAGCATAAAGCAACATCTTCCTCACAGGTCCAATTACGACCTCTAATATGCTCTCTTGCCATGTTGAACAATTTGGAAATGGAAAAAAATGGTAGAAAGATAAATTGGAAGAATTGTATGAGAAAATTGAGTTTTGTATGGATGTTTGAACAAATACATAGGTATTTATAGAGTTTTTTGGTGAATTTTGAGTTAAATAATTTTTTTTTATTATTTTACCCTTTGGATTTAAATTTGGGCCGTTAGATCTTTTTTTTAGCGTTAAAGTTGATTATATTCAATCTCAACCGTTGGATTCAATGTATTTTAAAATAACATTTTTAAAATAAAATTTAATATGGACCATTGGATAAACCAACAGTCCTTAAATTTCTACCGTTGGATGCAGAAAAGAGCCATTGGGCTCGAGGAAGTGGCCCTGACAATGGGCCCCCCGGGCGCTGAAGGCACGCGGGCCGCGTGGGGCGCATCGACGAGTGAGCGGGCCGAGATTAGGCCTTTTTTGGGCGAGTCCATGCGTGTGTGTGGAGAATATGGGGGGTATTTGGCCCAGCTTTAGCATTTGGCTTTTAGCCCAATGTTTTGGCATTTAGCCTAGGGTTGGAGAGAGTCTAAGAGCTGGTTTGGTATTGTTGTGCTTTGAAAAAAAAAACTGTTACTGTTGTGCTATGAAAATGAACTCATTTTTGCTGCTTCACGTTTTCATCTTTTTTTTCACTCAAAACTGTGAAAATAAGTTGTTTTTAAGTGTTTACCAAACACCTTTTTGAGCTCAGTGTTTTTTTATACTCACTTTTTATAAAAGCACATCAATATCAAACCAATACTAAAGGGTCCTTAGCTTCCTCATCAACAAAACCACTGTTTGTATTAATTTATTCTATAAATTTTAAGTTTCTAAATAATCATTTCCATTGCTGTATAATTTGGACCTCACCTACAAAGTTCATATATTTGTTGATTCATGATCGCTTTGGCACTTAATATTTCAGGTGGTGGCGACGAAAGTATTTAATGGATTGAATGCTGGTGTTAGCGTTGGACAAGCTGGTGTTGGTGATGTTGGTGTCTGCAGACTGCAGCATCATGTGAAGGATATAAGTTTCATCCTTCAACTAAAAAATTAAAGTTAAACCAAATTTTAGTTTTGTCTTATTTTATAGGGTGAACTTTCGATTTGTTTTCTGAATTATTTTTCGATAAAAAAGATCTCATACTTCATTAAAAACTGTTAGCTTCATCCCTAAAATTACAGTCAAAGCTATTTTATTCAAGAAATAGTTTAGTTGCGGTTACATAAAATGAATGGTACTTACAAAACAAAAAAAATTGGTTCATTTTGCATGTAACAAAGTAGTATAGTTTAAAATAAAAATGGGTAAATTATAAATTAATTAATTACGGGTACAAATATATGGTTAAAAAATTATGATTGCAAATAAAAGTTTAAAAAATATGGGCACAAAAAGAAATTAATATATGGATACAAATTGGAAGTGAGAAGAAAATTGGTACAATTTAAAAATTTTAAAAAAAAAGAAAAAAAAAGTTGCAAATTAAAAATGGGTACAAATAAAAAATAGAAATATATGATACAAAGTTTAGCTATAAATAAACCAAATGTCAAGTTTCTAACACTAAATGAATATATTTAGAAATACAATTTAGTTGAAAATAAATAAATTTAATTATCTTGACATGTAAATGTTTTATTATTGAAATAATTAATGAAGTTAACAAAACTTAAGGACCTTGATTAAAAACTGAAAAGGAATAAGGTCTTAATTAATAGAGTAAAAAAAAAGGATGAGAACCTAATTTCTCCTTTATCCAATTTTTCTTCAACTTAAGTTACATGACACATTTCGGGGGATCTTGCCACAATTTTCTTGCCTATAAACTCTTACTATTGCATATAGGTTGCGAATCTAACTTCTAATCTATCATTCAGAGTTAACTCCATACATTATTTCTTCGAAGAAAATAAGTCCTTAAAATATGAAAAACTCCCAATCAACTCTCTAACGTAGATCACATACAAGTCACATGACTTAAATTGACGAAAAAATGAATAGAATAGCTTCAAATCAAACATTAGGGATGTAATTGTTAGATTTATTAGTTTAAGGATTGATTTTCCAAAAAAGAAAGTTTAGGCACCAAATTTTTACTGAGATAGTAACTTAGAAACTAAATCAGCAGTTCACCCTATTTTATATTTGTGGGGTTGTTTCTAGCTCGCGCTTGTTAGATGATCGACCTTTTCGTATCTGCTCGTGTTTGAATATTTACTTGTTACTTGTTAGTGATGTTAAAGTTTAAATATTGATTTGAAGGTGATTATATTACTTACCTATGTGTTCCATTGTGTTTGATATTTTTTTTCTTCCAATTGTTGAGATTTGTTTCCGAACTTTCACGGAATATTATCAACAACAACAGAAAAGTCTTTTCCTACTAAATGTGGTCGGCTGTATGAATCCTAGAACGTCATTGCGCTTGGTTCTGTGCCACGTCTTCCATTAAATCCAAGTACTCTTAAATCTTTTCTTAGAGTTTCTTCCAAAGTCCTCATTTACTCCTTCGGCCCTAAACCTCTGTCCCATAATCGCATATTCTAACCGGAGCGTCAGTAGGCCTTCGTTTCACATATCCAAAACCACCGTAATCGATTTTCTCTCATTTTTTTCTTCAATTTCGGCTACTCCTACTTTACCTTGGATATATCCTTATTCATAATCTTATCCTTTCTCATGTGCCCACACATCAACGAAGCATTCTCATCTCCGCTGCACCTATTTTATGTATGTGTTGATACTTAACCGTCCAACATTACATGCCATAAAGCATTGCTGACCTTATTGTCGTCCTATAAATTTTTTCCTTGAGCTTCAGTAGCATACGACGGTCACACAGCACGTCAGATGCACTTTTCCAGTTCATCCATCCAGCTTGTATTCTATGGTTAAGGTCTCCATCCAACTCTCCGTTCTTTTGCAAGATAAATCCTAAGTAGCGAAAGCAGTCGCTTTTTGGTACTTCTTAATCTCCAATCCTGACCCCTAACTCATTTGAGCATACATTTGCATTGAACTTACACTTCATATACTATGTCTACTAAAATAGTTATTAATTGAAGAAAAATTTGTTTTAATATAAAAACTATATCTAAACTAAAGAAGTGATTTTATGCACACGTTTTTTATTATTCGATGTATAACCCCATATTCTACTTTATTTTGTTCATTCCAATAGAAAATAAACGAAGGGGTGTGATATCTATACACCTTTTTTTACTTCTCACACATTTTTTTTTAATTTTTTGTCATCAGATCGGTTGAATTGAAGAAGATTAAAGGACAAAAATTAACAAGAAGTTTATGAGAAGTAAAAAATATTGTTTGAATAGCACAACCCATTAAAAGGTATGTCAAAAGTAAAATAGATGTGCATAAGTTTTTTTATATGCCTCGAAAATCGATGACTTTAGGTTTTCAGTGTGATGTTCACTTATTTTTGTCTTGAACTAAAATGAACAAAAGAAAAAGAAGATAAATGTTTTTAATCATCTCATTCCTGAATTAAAGTGAAATACACTTAAAATGTGAAGAAATAGTAAACTAGCTAGTAAGAGTTTTAACCATGAGAGGCAGGACATTGCTAAACAGGCCAGAAAACTTAGTGGAAAACATTCGATTCACTAGTAAGATTTGATATTGGACTGGATTTAGTAGGACAAATTGGACTTGGAGACGAAAAAAACTTAGTAGAAATTATACTACGGAGTAGCAGAGTAGTAAACAATTTTGATCAGTGTGATCGTGTGGGAGTTGACTATGGATAGCGTTTGAGAATTGGATGGATTAAAAAATCACTTGAAGTTTTGAATCGTAGAGTTTAAACTTTGATAAAGGTCCTGAGCATGAATGGCTTTGCTTCTATTTATAGATGAAGGTAAATCGATCCATTGGCTATGGCATTTCGTGCTCGGTCTTACCATGACGGTCTTGAACAAACATTTAATTAGATTTCTTTTATACATAAAAATAAAAAATAAAAAATAAAAAAATAGAGAATTACATACGGTGTGCTTTAGATCAAAGGATCTCTAACTACCTGCCAATGAATTTATACAGCGTTAGCAAGTAAAGCAGTGAAAGGTGTTAAAGATAAAGAGATTTGATAATATGTATCACGTGAGTGAGAATAATAATGACACTAAACAAAAGATTTGAGATGCTTTTTGGGATAAATAGTAAAAAAATGGATGATGGTGTAAAAACCCATATCTTCACAGGTAAGGAAACAGACTCGAGAGAAGGAGAAATGTATAGAGAGATAGGATTGTGATAAAATGCTTTTCATTACTTAATAATTTCATTACACTTAAGAGTGTATATATAGCTCTTGGCTTTGTACAACAATACCCTTAGCTAACTATAACTAATTACATACTATACCCCAACTCGTCTCAACTAACACTTTATTGTTATAACAAACTAACAGATTTGGATGCTGAGGCATTTGCCTCAATACACCCCCTCAAGCTAATATTGGACTCAGCAAAAGTTCCAATCGGAAGCTTGGATTTTAAGTAACAAAACCTATTTTTGGATAGAGACTTAGTGTAAATGTCAGCCAACTGATCTTCACCACAAACAAGTTGAACCTTGATAAGATTGGCAAGAACCAACTCTCGAATATAGTGATAATCTATTGCGACATGTTTAGTTCTGGCATAAAAAACTGGATTTGAAGCTAGAGAGATGGCTGAGATATTATCACACCATAAAGTGGGAGTATAACTGAGAGAAAAGCCAATATCATGAAAGATTTTGCATATCCAAGTAAGCTGAGCAGCAGTGTGTGCCAAGGACCGATACTCAGCTTCTATGGAGGATCAAGCGATAGTGGCTTGTTTCTTTGCACTCCAGCTGATTAGGTTTGAACCAAGAAAGACACTATAACCACTAGTGGATCTGCGATCAAACGTGTAACCTGCCCAATCTGCATCTGAGTATGCAATGAGATGAAGAGGACTTTTCTTAAACCAAATGCCTTGAGAAATTGTGCCTTTCAAATATCAAAGAACTCTTTTAACAACCTGCATATGTTGTTCCCTTGGAGCATGCATGAACTGGCAAATTTGATTCACCGCAAATGAGAGATTATGGCGTGTCCAGGTCAGATACTAAAGACCACCAACAATGGATCTATAAGTAGTGGGATTAGATAGAAGATGACCACTATGATCAAGCTTAGTAGAACTGAGAGGAGTACAACAAGGTTTAGAACCTTCCATATGTCTTGTTGAGGACATCAAGAAGATACTTGCTTTGGTGAAGAAAGATACCCTCAGGGGTTCTTTGAACTTTCAATTCAAAAAAATAGTGCAAAAGATTGACATAAGACAGTGTTGGGACCAGTAACAAGGATATCATCTACATATACCAACACTATTACCAAGGTAGGTCCTTTGAAAACAAATAAGGATGCATCTGAAGAAGATTGAACAAAACCAAAGGTGTGTAGAACCTGAAATAACTTGTCAAGCCAAGCCCAGGGTGCCTGTTTGAGGCCATAGGGAGACTTCCTCAATTTACAAACATGTTAAGGCATTGAGGGATCAATAAAGCTTGCAGGTTGGTCCATATACACATATTCTTTTAAATCACCATGAAGAAAGGCATTGCTTATATCCAATTGATTTAAGAACCAATTGAATTGGACTGCAAGGGATATAAGAACTCTTATGGTAACTGGTTTAGCTATAGGGCTAAATGTATCTTGATAATCAATATCAGCATGTTGATGAAATGCCTTTGCTACAAGGCAAGCTTTGTATTTGTCTACTGTGCCATCAAGTTTCTTTTTTATTCTGAAAACCCACTTGCATCTAACAACATTTTGAGAAGCTGAGGCAGGAACTAAAAACCATTGACTATTAGACTGCAACGCATTGAATTCTTCTTGCATTACAGACCTCCAATTAGGGTATTGTGATGCTTGCAAATATGTATTAGGAACATATTCAAGATCAGTAGGAAGGGGATGTTTGGTTGCTAAATATGCCTTGGCCTTGTAGATGCCAGCTTTTGCTCGTGTAACCATATGATGGGTATTGACAACACTTATAATTGGGGCAGAGACAAATGAACTAGTAGTTGAATCACTTGGAACATGATGGTGAGAATGGCTAGATGTAGAAGAGACACTGTGAGAGCCAAAGGGAGAACTGGATGACATATTCAGGGCAGAATCATCTGGAGTAAGACCATCTGAAGTAGGAGAGGTAGGCACAGAGAATTGCAAATCAACCAATGGTGAGCTAATAGAATCAATGGGAACTGATGAGAACTTAGTGGACTTGTGAAATGGATAGGTGCCTTTATCAAAGAGAACATTACGAGAATATAAATCATGCCAGTAGTTGGATTAAGACAACAGTAGCCCTTATGTTGTAAACTGTAACCAAGAAACACACAAGGTTCACTTTTGGGATCCAATTTAGATTAAACATAAGGTTTGAGCCAGGGAAAGCAGCTGCAACCAAACACCTTAAGTCTGGAATAGTCAGGAGGTCTGTGAAAAAATATTTCCTATGGAAACTTGAACAACCCAAAAATTGGCAGACTGTTAATCAAATATAGAGCTCTGGAGACTGCTTCCACCCAATAGAGATGAGGAACCTTAGAGGCAACAAGTAGGGTTCTTGCAGTTTCAACAAGATGTATGTGTTTTCTCTCAGCATAGCCATTTTGTTCAAGCGTATGAGGACAACTTAATTGGTAAAGAATGCCATAAGTTCTGATAAACGAATTAAACACATTGGAAGTGAACTCGCCCTCTGAATCTGTACGCAAAGTCTTTATTTTATTGCCAATAGAGTTTTCTACATAAGACTCGAATACAACAAATGTTGAAAAGGCTTCAAACTTAGCTTTTAAAGGTAAGAACCAACTATACTTGCTATAATCATCAACAAGTAACATGTAACACTGAAAACCACTAGGTGAAACACTTGAGGTAGGACCCCACAAGTCATAGTGAAGCAACTCTAAACAGTGAGTTGATGTAGAACTAGAAACACAAAATGGAAGTTTGTGATTATTTGCAAGAGCACTATCAGTACAAAAGAAATCAATGACGGACTTTCCTTGTAATGCAACTTTATTACTAGATAAGATCTTTCTAAAAATTGCTGAAGAGAAATGTCTTAGTCGTTGGTGCTAGACTTTGAGAAGAGCTTTGATACTCAGGAAAGCTGAAGGAAATGTAGAAGTTGAGCTAGATGATTGAATAGGTTAGAATCCATCTTTAACGGGACCCCACAAAAGCATCTTTCCCGAAATTCAATCATTTACAGTGGATCCATCAGGGTCAAGAGTTAATGCACAATTATTGTCTTTTAAGAATTGATAAGCATACAACAAATTATGGGTCATGCGAGGAACATGTAAGACATTGCTGAGTTGAAAAGAACCATGAGGAATATTCAAAGATGAGTGACCAACATGAGAGATGGACAAACCTTTACCATCTCTAATGTAGACTTGATCTTCACCGGTATAGGGAGAAGGAGCTGAGATATTTACAATGTCATTGGTAATATGTGATGTGGTGCCAAGTCAATCAGCCAAGGGGGATTCGATTTAGAAGAGTAGTGAGCACAAAAAGCAACCAACTTTGTTGGGGGAACTCTTCAAAAAATCTTAGGATTCATCCGATCAAAGCAATCAATTGCTTCATGGCTGGTGGAACCACAAATTTGACAGGGAACTTTAGAACTGGTAGGAGAAGATGAATGCTGAAAATTTCCACGAGAGGCTCGATTGCTGCCTGAATAGGTATTGCGAGAAAAATTCCAATGATTTGTCCCTCAGTTGGTGTTATAATAACGATTATTGTTGTTGCGATCTTGATTAGAATTGTGCCTTAATGAATTTTGCAGAGGCTACTGATAAGCAAAAAATGCCTATGAAGGAGTAGGAAGAAGAGGTGCTTGAGTCTGCAAAGAGAAAGCCTGAAATAGCTCAGTGTTGATGGATGACATAGGTTGCTTTCTGCTAGCCATAGAGAGCTCCTTTGTATGTAACAGACCATGTATATCATATAGAGAAGTAGAGGAGATACGAAGCAGAATCGAGTCAATGAAGGACTCAAATTCATCAGGCAAGCCATGAAGAGTCGCTGCAATTAAATCACGATCAGAAACTGATGCTTCAACAACAGCAAAAGAATCAGAAATCTCCTTGATTTGTTGCAAATATTCCGAGATCGATTGAGAGCCTTTTTGGATAGTTTGAAGACGGGAGCGTAATTGATGAATATGAGCATCAGATACTCCCCCAAATCGTTGCTCAAGTTTTGTCCAGAGATCGCGCGATGATGAAACACCAACAGTGAAGGGAATACTCTCCTCAGAGAGTGTAGAATTCAACCAATGAGAATGTTTTGATCCTTTTCATACCACAGTTCGACAGCAAGGTTGAGAGAATGATCATGCAAAAACAACGGCGAACATGATTCAGTGCCATCAATAATGCCGAGGAACTTGTATCGGTGGAGAATCGACATGAACAAGGCACGCCATGGAAGGTAGTTCGATCGTTTCAGTTTGATCGGGACCATACTACCAATATTCTAAATTGTCAAAGAGGTATATGAATTCGAGGCTAAAGAAATTCTAGAAATTCCAAAGGAATTAGGGTTTGGCAATGACGGTTCAATCGGAGAAGACGAATTCGAGGGCCATGCCATGACTGAGATAGATCAAATCAGATCGCAAATCACAGAAAGAATATACAAAACAGTAGAGAAATCAATGAACATTCATCGATTGAATCAGCGAAAGAGGATAGATCGTCGTGAGGCAGAGTGGTGTGATACCATGTAGAAACCCATATCTTCACAGGTAAGGAAACATACTAGAGAGAGAAGGAGAAATGTAGAGAGAGAGAGATAGGATTGTGATAAAATGCTTTTCATTACTTAATAATTTCATTACACTTAAGAGTGTATATATAGCTCTTGGCTTTGTACAATAATACCCTTAGCTAACTATAACTAATTACATACTATACCCCAACTCATCTCAACTAACACTTTATTGTTATAACAAACTAACAGATTTTGATGCTGAGGCAATTGCCTCAATAGATGGCTAGGCAATTAGCATGAGGTGCCATGAGCTTTTGAAATATTAAGTGATGGAATGGAGAACATAATGTTTGACTTTTGGTGGTGACAAGCCTTTTAGCCTAGATAGGCTTTGGTTTATTTGAAAAGTTACGGGTAGATATAACGTTAATTACTCACAACTTCACGAGTTTGAATTTCAAAGAATTCTGCAACGAGTGTCAAGCGGCAAGCTAATATTTCCTTTTATAAATACATGAGGTTCTGCAACAGAAGGCAACCTTCAACTTTACACAAATATTTGACTTGCACGATTAGTTGTTATATAATTAAAGAAATTGGGCCAATTTGTAATAGTTTTTAGTTATTGGGCTAGATTTAAATAAGTCTATTATGTATTGCCAGCTGGCATTCACACATTTGAGGTGTGGTATTCAGCTTTAAGAGCAACTCCACCGTGGGTGATAGCCTAATGGATCGGCAACCATTTCATCAAATTGTCTCCCTCTCCCTGCTCCAGCCCATGCGGGCGATTAGGCTGAGGGGGGCTCGAGTGAGAGGCCAAGCTTGAATCGCAAGCCCGAGCGCCTGAGCCAAGCTGATGCAAGGTTGATGTCAGTCACATTATAAAATTAATAAAAAATGTAAAAGATTAATAAAAAAATGTAAAAAATTAATAAAAATTCTGAAAAAAATTTAAAAATTAAAAAAAAAAGATATAATTTTTCTATAAAAATCTTATCATTATTTTCCACCTTACACCACAATTTTATATTTTCTCAAATACTTTGGGCTATAATTTCTTGTTTAATGAAATGTGATACAATGAGACCGATTAAAAATTATATCCGAAATTTGAAATAAATTATTTTTTATTATTTTATAAAATAAAAAATACTAATATTTTATTGTATATTGCCATGGCTATTCAATTAGAATAAAAAGTAATTACTGTTTATTAAACTGTTCACTACACGGATAGTCGGTTGCCTTGGGGCCTTTCCTAGAGCTGCTCTAAAAGCATTGGCCTTTCAGTTGCAACGGTAACAAAAGAAAGAAAGAATTTATACTTCTTCTCTCTACTGTTTATCATTTCTTCCTCGTGCTTCCATGTCCAACGATCAAGGTTGAGCTGATCCTCTGCTGGGTTTTATCAATTTGCATCTCCAAAACTTCAAGTTTGATTCCACAATTTGCATCTCCGATTTACGCAGCCGTAGTCATCATTGGAAGCAAGGTACGATAATGTTGGTAAATTAATTTTCAATTTTGGTTAGGGTTAGGTTTTTTGCGAACCAGTCTCGATAATCTAGCGTTGAATTCGGATGAATAATCTTGATTTTTTTGACGTTTAATCGCATGGCTGAAGCTCAGATCAGAATTATCAAATCGCTTTTAAATGCAAGGTAGTAATATGCTACGGCTGTAGTTAGAAAGGAAAGTAAGCGAAAATCTTTGCGTTATTTTGATTTTTAAGATTAGAATAAAAATATGAGATCTAATGCTTTTTGTTAACTCTTGGTGTTAAATTTTCTATCAGGCCAATGCATTGCTTCTTGTCAATCTTTTTAAGTTTTCTTAGACTAGCTAATCTTGAAAATGTCGCACGATGAGCTCATCTAATTTTCATTTTAAGCAATGATAAGATGATGTTCTGCAGGTATTACTACAAGTTCATTGTTAATGGGGATTGGCAGCTTTCAACATCGTCCCCATCTGAAAGGGATGGAAGTGGGAATGTCAACAATATAATCATCGTTGGCGATACTGCCAGCGTGAGACCTTCTGTTTAACAACCGCAAAATGTCAGTGGACTAATATGCATTTCTTTTTCGTCGATTGTTTTCTTTCGTATGAATTTGAACAACGGTTTCCCCTGAATCCAGTTTACAATTAAGTTTAAGATGCTATTTGTGTTCTTTCGTCCATTCTAATATGAAATTATTTGTAGTCAGTTGCTTTAGTTTCATGCTTTAGTTTCTTGTGTGGTGATTGAATTCTGCAGATGGAATTAGTTCTACAGATTGAATTGAAATTTTAATCACCCTTCTCTAGTAGTATGTAATGTACTATAAATGAATTGAAGTCACAAATCTCGATACATACAACAGCGCATACGCCATTTTAGCGTAAGAAAGACGAAAAAATAACCCTTCTCAAGTAGAACTAATAGCTTTTCATCTAACTTTATTGAATAAATTTGAAGTCGCAAATCTCTCTTAGGGTTTGATTTCATTGAAAAAGCACAAGTTTTTGCTTTCAAATCTAATTATAAAGGCCCCTTTTTTATTTTGTTGCTCTTGTTTTGGATATGGGTTGTAAACTTCTGCAATTAGTATTGGCCATATGCTGCTGAGAAGTGTTATTTTGATATCATTTCTCTTCTGGGTTTGCATCATTGCATGCACTCTTATATGTGGTTCATTAGTTGTGTGTTTGATTTTTCTGTTTTGGTACGAGATAGAATTTCTGTAAGATATAATTTGGTTATGCTGCATTCTCTGTCATGTCCATAATTTTGAAGATATGGGATTTTCCTGTATCGAATTTCCTGTATTCAATTACCTATACTGTATGTACTTTCTGGCTGCATCTACAGTCCTTTCTTTTGTTTTGCCTTTCAATTGGAGTGTCTGAAGGTTTACCAAGTCGTTTATTTTAGAATGATTATTGATTTGGATTCTGGATAATGAATCTTTGCTGAAGGTGGATAGATTTCTGCTTATGTGTAGCCTTTTGATTAATCGGAATCATGTTTCATTCCCCTTATGTAATTATTAAAGGTAGAAGTGAGCAGTCTTGTCTGATGAGTATTGTGTCGTGAATCAGTCAATCATATTAGATGAGAGAGTAAATATAGCTGTCATCTGGAATTGATATGCCATCGTTAATTCGTCAATTTTGAATTGGTCTGAGTCTCCGACTCATATTGGCTTGGACCATGGGTTTCAAAACAAATATATTGTTAGTGATGCTAATCTCGTGATCGCTAATGTGTAATGGCAAGAGAATCTCATAAACATAATTTTGTGTATTGTATTTTCTAGATAAGAATTTTTTTGTATTATATTTGTGTTCAGGTTCTTTTCACTTTACTCCTCTTGATCAAGGAGGGAGAAACATCGTGGTTTAGCCATTCCTTTGATAACATGGCAAGGCAGACTCCAGAGTATGATTCATTCTCAGAACTCAGAAGGTAAGTATCTCAGAGCTCATTGATGGAGGAAATAGAGAAGGGTAATTAATTTTTTTTTGGCCTTCGTACTTTAGGTTTATGTCCCATGCCCATTGTGCATTATCATTTGCCTCTTGCAATATTAGCTAGGTTGATCTCGTAGGTGAATTAACTCCGTTTCAGTTTACATTGTTGCCACTCTTTTCTTTTAATTGGAGAAAATTCTATGAAATACTTTTTATAGCATGTATTGAATGCTATGAAAAGTAGTTTATGGTCTAGTATTTGCAACACATTACATAAACCACTCACCTTGATAATCATAAGCTTGGCAAAACAATTCACGTCTATCTAAACTCCACACATCAACACTAACTACTCTTTCTCCGTCTCTCTTTATATTTATATATTTAGAACTTAGCACTTTTTTTTGCATGCACTGCATACAAACTAGTTATATTAAACAGGAGCATTTGGTTCCAATTGGCATTTAGGAGCATTAAACAGGAGCATCTGGTTCCAATTGGCATAAAAAGCAAAGGTAAAAAAGCCTTCCACGCAACTATACGATGAAGACTAACCACCCTATATTGACCTAATATATATGAGTACAAAGAAAGAAAAGGTTGGTTTTCGCGTTCCGTGGGTAGCAAGACCAAACAAAAAATTGATTTCTGGGTGCAAAGAGTAAACCCTAAACAATTATACGGAATGGAATTTGTTGTGGCTTCTAACTGGTTTTGTACACAGTAGTGCAGTGTTGATATAGAACTAAAATCTGAAAATCAAATTGATTACTCTACGTGATATACACGATAGGTTTAGGATAATATATTGGGGTTAATTAGGAGGGATAGTAATTAACAGGACATATTGCATATTGTTAAGATGAGTTGTCATGGTAAAATAATAAAAGACTTGAATCAAAGTTTTCAAACTAACAAATACGCTGATAAGGGACCGGAAGCTAAATAAGCAAAGAAGAGATAACAATAAGTTCACAAAAAGAATAAAGACAAATCACTAAAAATCATTATTCATCAAAACCATCATTTTTACATCTCCAAAATATTTTTTGCATCCTAAACTGAAATAGTTATAACTGGAAATTAAACAATACACAGTTAAGTAAAAAAGGTCGTACCCAGTGCACAAGGCTCCCGCTTTACGCAGGGTCTGGGAGAGGTGAATGTCGGCTAGCATTACCCCCATTTTATGGAGAGGCTGCTCCCAAGTCTCGAACCCGAGACCTACCGCTCATGGGCGAAGGCACTTGCCATCGCACCAAGTGCGACCTCTTAATACAAAGTTAAGTAGAATAGTAAAAATGTTCCAGATTGGTTTAGTTAAAAAGATAAGTATTACCTCCAAAACCAGTCAGATACAAGTGAAAACAGTTATAACAGTTTATCATCCATTTTCGAATGATTTTATATCAAGCAACTATGCGAGTAGTGAGAAATTAGCAACATTAAAATAAAATATAAAATTCAAACACTAATACCTAAAAACTTTAAGCTTTACCCAAAACTTCGAAGCTTTTTCTACAAATGCCTAAATTTGCGCTCATGAACTTACGCATCTCACTTCATCCAACGTCGAATGAGATCTTCAAAGCTAAAGATTCAAAGAGAAGAATGTTGAGACTAGTGAAGATGATGTTAGTATAGGTATTTCGGCAAATATGAGAATCAAAATATAGTTTTCCCTACACAGTCTCAGCTATTGTAAAAGAAGATACTCTAGTGTGTCCGTTATAACTAGCAAAATGTAAAATGTGGATTCCATGCCAATCAACATCAAATAGAGGCGAAGAACTCTGTAGTGAAGATGTCGTTGTGTGGGAAAGGTTATGTTTTGACTCTCACAATATGGTAATCTACTAAAACACCTCTACTGCATCATCTACACTAGTCTCACCGTTATTCTGTTCGGATCTTTAGCTCAAAAGATCTCATTCGACGTTGAATGAAGTGAGGGGCATAAGTTTGTGGTCACAAATTTTGGCATTTGTAGAAATTTTTGTGAAGCTTTGGGTAAAGCTTAAAGTTTTTAGTTATTAGTGTTTGAATTCTATATTTTATTTTAAGCGGTGCTAATTTCTCCCTACTTGCGTGGTTGCTTGACATAAAATCATTCAAAAATAGATGATAAGCTGTTATAATTAAACAATGAGAATGTCGGAATGGCTACAAAACTGCAAGAGACTACATCGTGGCTAACTTAACTTCATACTAAACTATAAGATATATTTATAGAGAGCAAAACTTAGAAACTCTGATTTGGATGAGTTAAACTCATATACTAAACTAACAACCAAACTCAAATAACCAAATAACCATAAATACTAATATTTTCCAACAAGGAAAACATAGAGGACGGCATTGATCCATTTGAAACATTATATGTGGACGAAAATGAGTTCCCCAAGTGTCGGATTATTTGTGAGCAAACCCTTCATTTTATCGAGTTTACTAGTAGAAAACTTGGTTTGGTTACAACTGCCAGGTTGATTGAACTTGGTATAATTGGTTGAAGATCTTCACATGATGGTGCACTGAGTGGCAGCAAAGATATTTCCCAGGGCCAGTAGCACTTCGATCGTCTTCAATGCTTTCCTCCCGGCACTCTGAAAATTAATACGCGCACCCAAAAATGGTTACTGAGTCAGCAATTAAGAAGTCTAATATGTTAAGAATTTATATGTACGTACGTACGTATGTGTGTATGTATGAGAATGCTAGGCTGTCCATAATAATAAGAAAGAGGAGAATGGCATCTAATTACATTGTTAGGCCTTGGATTCACGGGAACCATTGCATTGGATGTATGAGGTGTGAGTGGACGAGGAGGAGCTGGAGGAGCTGGAGGAGCTGGAGGAGGAGCTGGAAGAGCTGGAGGAGCTGGAGGAGCTTCTGGAGCTGGAGAAGACGAATTGCTTGTCTCCGATGTACTTCCATGCTCGGGTGCCTTTGACTAGCATTCCATAAAATAGAGAATTAATTAATAAACAAAAATTGCTGAATAAGTATCGGCACGGGTCGTCGTCTCCTTCAATTCTTCTTCTTTAATAATCTTTTCTTCTTCAATTTTGAGTCTTCTTCTTCACCATTTTTGTTTTTTTTAGGAAAAATTCATAACCACAAGTCGTCGACAATTATTATGATGTTATCAATAACTAGCTCCGAGAAGATTACGATGCCGACTCGGCCCTTAAAGAAGAAGGATCCGGTGGGATTGGGTCCGGAGAGGACCCTTTCCCCTTTCCAGATGATTCCGTGGTCAAATCAGTAAAACATGTAAGGACTATAACTCATCAAACAATTTTTTTTTTTTTTGTTTTGGAAGGTTAGATTTATGCTTCAAAAGCAAGTGGATTTTAATATCTAATTCCTTCTTAATGTATAACGTGGTCGGTTGAGGATGCATGCCACGGATTCACTGCTATTGCATCTAGTTCTTGTTTTGATTTTTTTGCGAGGAAATGGTATTTAAAGAAAATTTCAGAGGAGAATGTCAAGTACTTCCTAGGGAGGACAATAAAACAAAGGTGTACAAATTGTTCAAGCAAATGGAAAAAGAAGGAATTAGATATTGCTCATATGTAATATGGAACAATAGATGTAATATGATAAAACAAAGGGAAACAAAAAGATGTAAAATAGAACGATATTATCCATATGTACCTCATTAGTGACTGACGCTGCTCGGTGGTTCAAAGCTGTCATCCTCTTGCTTTGAAGAAGCAGGAAGCTATCAAGGAATTTGTCGTGGCCATGGCCATATTTGCCATCAGCATAACAAGCAGGGCAAACATTGAACGTGTTGGTGGCATCAGTGGCATAATCGTCAAAGCATTTGACACAAGCGAAATAAACTCCCTTGATAAATTTTTTGCACTGCCCGTTACAAAAAGGTCTTCCACTATAAATAATGTACAAGAGAGTCATCACGTCCATGAAATCAAGCTCTTCATGTCCTTCGTCGAAAAAAAGGGAGTTACACAGATGCTTGTAATCTCCATGCCTCTCCATGTACTCCGTGAACTCTTGCAAGCTCACTCGGTCGTTCTCGTCAAGATCCATTTCGTAGAAAAACTCATCTACCAACCGTTGATCATCCGTCGACGCATGCTTGTAGTATGCAAATGCTGTTTGGCGCAAATCCTCCATTCTAAAACTATCTTCTTGATTCTTGGATGTGGATTTGAGTTGCACTCAGGGAAGTCAGAATGCGGTATTATATAGACACTATGGATTAGGGCTTAAAGGTTAGGTTCAAGGAACTTTCGCATGTGATGTGACTAATAAGTAGCTTAAATATTACATGCAACTTTCATTGAAGGCAAACAAAAATACCAATATGTAACGAATTATTAGTATAAAGTGAGAGTTTTGCTTTTAAATTTTGGGATGTGCTATCCACACACCCTATTTTACTTCTCACACACCCCTTGATAATTTATGTCCGTTGATCTTCTTCAATTCATCCGATCCATCGGCTGAAAATTAAAAAAGTGTGAGAGAAGTAAAATGGGGTGTGTGGATATCACACCCCTAAATTTTTTTATGGGGTTTGGTTGTACTCTGAACTTTCAGTACAAGTAGTCTAAGGCCCTGTTTGGCAGATCGAATAAAGGATCGGATATGACTAGTTATACCGACTCAGGTGTTTGGCGTTCACTCGTAATAAATAAGCGTCAAATTAATTTAATCGGTCTGCTTATTTAACACGGTATACGCCTGCTTAATAAAACCAACCAAAAGGCTCGGATTATTAGTCGGTTTTGCTCTCCTATCTCGCGAACTTGGCCCTCTCTCTCACCCCTTCTCTCGGCATCGTCGTCCTTCCCATCACCTTCTCTCGCCATCACCGTCCTCCTCGTTGCTTTCTCTAATAAAAACCCAATGACTAGGCTCAAACTAAGCAATATTCATAATTAAGTATGACTTGGCAAAATTGGTATTTTTGGATGTCTAAATTACCCCTAATATTATTGACTTTGGGTCTATGACTTGCTATCTACATTTATTTTATATTACTTCATTCAATTAAACGTTTTGAAATGTTTATGCAGATTTGGAAAAGAAAAATTTTAGTGTCATGATTTCAATGCATATTAATAACAAAAATTACATGACATTAGAGTTTTGTTTCCTTATATAGTTGTTTTCACATTTATGTAAAAATGAGTATTTTTTTTTCCTTTTCAAATAATTGTAACAAGTAAATTAGTATTTTTTTTCACAAATATATAAATGTTATTTTAATTCAAAATTACCAATATTTTACATATATAAAATAACAATATAAGTTCTAGGTAAAATAATACATGCAAAATAATTTACGTACATAATAAATAAATAAATATTGTTTGATTCAAAATTTATTTAAGTTATTTTCATACACATATATATAATAATATCAAAATGTGCCTAACATATGTAATAATACATGCAAAATAATTTACCTACAAAATATATGAATGTTGATTGATTGCAAACAACACATAATAATAACAAATGTGCCTAGTATATGTAATAATACATGCAGAATAATTTACCTACAAAATAAAAGGATGTTTTTAGCCAATTGATTCAAAGTTAATTAATTACCTATATTCTACTTAAAAATATAGGTAATTTATTTCACACAGATATAATAACAACAAAATTTGTCTAACGTATACATGCAAAATAATTTACCTACAATGATTGTCAAACAAATATAAGAAATGGAACAAATGATGATGAGACAAGTATAAATGTAACATCCCACATCGCCCATGGGAGTGGATCCTATATGCCTTATATGTATATTCCCATCTCTATCTAGCACAAGGCATTTTGGAAGTTCACTGGCTTCGGGTTCCATTAGAACTCTGAAGTTAAGCGAGTTCGCGCGAGAGCAATCCCAGGATTGATGACCCATTGGGAAGTTCTCATATGAGTTATCAGAAACAAAACCGTGAGGGCATGGTCGTGGCCCAAAACGAACAATATCGTGTTACGGCCACTGTTCTAAAAATCCCCGCCTAGTGCCGCCTAGGCCCCGCCTAGGCGCTAGGCCCCAGCCCACTGCCCCGATTAATGCCTAGGCCCCAGCCCACCGCCTAGACCACCTAGGCACCCGCCTAGCCCGCCTAGGCACCCGCCTAGCCCCGCTTAGGTTGCAACTCACTTAGACAGAAAATAAATAACTTTCATTTTGCATTTTGTTTTTTTCCAATAAATTGTAAGAGACTTGTTGCATACTTGAATGAACAAACATTATATCCTTATTTCACATGTTTTCATTATGTTCCAATACTTCATGATATATATGCATTCTATTTTGTAGTTTATGATGAAATTATATATATTTCAAGTAGAAGCAGACACTTATTTACCTGAAATATGATAGATTTACTTAAATCCGCCTAGTCCGCCTAGGCTCCCGCCTAGCCGCCTAGGCGCTAGGCCCCAGCCCGCCGCCCGATTAGCGCCTAACGACTTTTAGAACCTTGGTTACGGCGGAGTCGAGCCCGGGATGTGGTGGGGGCCCAGATCAAGATGTGATAATAAAGTATATACTTTTGTAATAATAAAGCACTATTTGCTATAATTATGGTGGTAATTAAATTCATCAACATAATTAGGGTGTTGTGGCACAATTGTAAATATTTTGAAAATAATAGGTATTTATTTGTTTACATGGCAGTTTATTTCAAATTTGGGTTTTATTTGGATGTTTAAAATGAGATGGGTTTTTGTCAAGGAAATAAATGTTGCATGGGCTTATATCTAAAGAACCTTTTTTTTTTTTTTTTTTTTTGTGAAGACATTTAGTGGAAGCTAATAATGCATTACAAGATAGATGTGGTGTCATGCCTAAAGATATATAATTAAGGGCTAATCACAATGATTTTTTACATGCATACTATACCATATATAATTAAGGGCTAATCACAATGATTTTTTACATGCATACTATACCATGGTTGATCTTTATGACCTCAGACTTATGGTGAGTGTCGCATCCCGACCCGGGGTCCACCACATTCCGGGCTCGACTCCGCCGTAATACGATATTGTCCACTTTGGACCCCAACCATGCCCTCACAGTTATGTTTCTAGGAACTCACATGAGAACTTCCCAGTAGGTCACCTATCATGGGATTACTCTCGCTGCAATCTCGTTTAACTTCAGAGTTCCTATGAAATCCGAAGACAGTGAGCTCCCAAAAAGCCTCATATTAAAGGAGGTGGGTATGTACATTTAAGGCATAGAGGATCCACTCCCATTGGCGATGTAGGATCTAACAATATGCCCTCCTTAGGGGCCCAATGTCCTAGTCGACACACTTCCGGCCAGGGATTGGTTTTGATACCAAATTGTCACATCACGACCCGTGGTCCACCATATCCTGGGTTCGACTCCGCCATAACACGATATTGTCCACTTTGGGCCCCGACCACGCCCTCACGGTTTTGTTTCTGGGAACTCACACGAGAACTTCCCAGTGGGCCAACCATCCTGGTATTGCTCTCGTTTAACTTCAAAGTTCCTATGAAATCCAAAGCCAGTGAGCTCCCAAAAAGCCTCGTGCTATAGGAGGTGGGCATGTACATATAAGGCATAGAGGATTCACTCCTCTAGGCGATGTGGGATCTAACAATAAATTGTCATAGCCTGGCCCCGCCTCTGTCATAGCACGATATTGTCCACTTTAGGCCCTGACCACACCATTGCGGTTTTGTTTCTGGGAACTTACGCGAGCAGAACTTTTACGCGAACAGAACTTCCCAGTGGGTCACCCATCATGGGAATGCTTTGGCCCTTTTCTTGCTTAACTTCGAAATTCCTACGGAACCCAAAGCCAGTGAGCTTTCAAAAGGCCTCGTGCTAATTGAGGTGGGCATGCACATATAAGGCATAGAGGATCCACTCCCCTGAGCGATGTGGAATTTAAAAATCCACCACCCTTAAGGGGCTGATGTCCTCGTCGACACACTTTTGGCCAGGGATTGGCTCTGATACCAAATTGTCACATCCTGGCCCCGCCTCCACCGTAGCACGATATTGTCTGTTTTGGGCCCCAACCACACCCTCACGGTTTTGTTTCTGGGAACTCACGCGAGCAGAATTTTCCAGTGGGTCACCCATCCTAGGAATGCTCTGGCCCATTTCTCGCTTAACTTCGGAGTCCTTACGGAACCCGAAGCCAATGAGCTCCCAAAAGGCCTCTTGCTAATTGAGGTGAGCATGTACCTATAAAGCATAGATGATCCACTCCCTTGGGTAATGTGGGATCTAATAGTGACCTCAGATTTTTTACACAAGTATTATACCACGTTTATCTGATATGAAACATGTGACAACCGGTCCCTTATTTTACGATTTTATAAATTTTAAAAGAATGATTTGACGAAAATGTCCTAAAGATGAGGGCATTGACTTTCGTTGACCAGCATATAGTGAGACATAAAAAATATTCTTTTATCGTATTTGTCTAGTACCCAACGATACGAACGCGTAAGTGCAAGCGGAATCAAATTTGGAGCTACGATAAAGATTTTACGAAACTACGAAATTTAAAGGTATTTTATGAAATATAAATTTTGGGTATTTTATTATTTCAATATTTTCTGAGTGGATATTTTAAACATTTTATAAATTTTCTGGCCCGTGGGGCCTGCCGATCACAAACTCTCCACTTCTTTTGCCATGTGTCACTCATCCCAACTCTCTCTAACTCTCCTCATTTTTCTCTCTCACTCGGCCTTTCTTCTCCTCTCAGCTCTCATCTCTCACTCTCAGACTTTCTCCCTTTCTCTACTCTCTCGTATGACTCTCTCTCTTAAACTTCCTTATTTTTCTTTCTCATTGAAACCCAGTAACACTGAGAACCACCACCACTCGCCACTCATTTCAATGAGCGTCATAACCCGTACTAAAGACGAAGACACGAACTCAGACCTCAACATCCATATTTCCCAGTGAGAAACTCGGGAATTTCCATGTGGGTAAGTTCGAAAAGCGCTCAAGATCTTCATAGATCATGATTAGGATGTTTTTGAGATGTTTTAATGTTGTTTGGACGCATAAATACCCGAGAGTAACAAACCCAGTTTTTCGATGAGGGATCTGGCAGCTTTCTAGCTCTTTTTCAATGAGCTCCAGCCACAGTTGAGGAAACTATTGGTATGGTTTGAATCCTTGTTCTCTAATCTTTATTTTGGTATACGATATGCCTAGGTTTAGAAGAGAATTGCAATTGATCGAAAAAGGGGGGGATTTCCGATTTTCTTCTTCATGGGTCTGGTGACTCGCGAGCCCAAACGGGTCAAACCCAACCCGGTTCAGGAAAAAAAAGGAAAAAAAAGGCCTAAGCCCAAAATCCGGTCCAAAACCTTTAGCCCAACCAGCCCAAAACCCTTGGGCCAATGCTCCAACTCAGCCCAATTTCCAAATGGGCTGAGAATATTCCTGGAATATTCTTGAAATATTCCTTATGTTGATTTTTCGAAATTTTCTTGGAAACCCTCATAGGCTAATTTTGGCATCCTAGGTCCCCTTTTGACATCTATTTAATGAAATTCCAAAGTTTTAATGTAATTGACTAGCTCAGCGTCTCTGTTGACTTTTTAGGGTTGACCATTGACTTTCTCAATGACCTTTTACAAAATTTGTCAAGGACCCTCCTTAGCTTATTTCAACGCCCTAATTCCAAATTCGCACTCCATTTTCCCAAATTTAAATTTTTTAGTGGTGTTTTACTAATGGGTCCTAATATTATGCTTAGGTGCATTTATTATCGATGACTCCAGCTTTCTTAGTTCGAACGGGTTCGACTTGACGACATGATCTGTGAGTGGGTCTTTTCTCTGATATATATAAATATATATATATATATATATTGGTTAGTTTCCACATATACATTTATAAATAAATTCTCTACGTGATTGCCATGATTAAAATGATGTTTATAAGAAATGCATTGTGGTTGGGAAAATATGAAATAATCCTACGGGATGCTTAGGTAAGCTTACTATAAGGGGTTGCCGTAATTATATTTATGTTCATGAATAATGTGATGTTGACTAGAGTTTTCGAGTCACTGTGGCATGACTACATTTATGTTATCTGCTCATCATTTACTGCATCGGTGTTAGTACTCGCCCAGGCCAGGGCTAGGCTTTCGCATGTATGTGCACATCGCATTGTATGCTCACTTTGGATCCATTGTAGGTGTCAGTCCTGTCCTAGATTGCTATAGGCAATTAAGACTCGTATCTGTTGTGCATAGCGCCAGTCTTCACGTGATTGTAGTACTAGAGCGTATGTCATTGTTACACCCAATCATGTTCATGTCAGATTACCTCTGCATGAATTCGTGTGTTAGCACGTGTCGATGAGCACTTGATATGATATGTTCATTTACGCGAAAATATGTGATTACGGACATCAAGTATTTATTTATGAAAGTTATGACGTTTGGCATCCTTGAAATACTGCTAGCCACGGTAAGCATTTTTTATACTATACATAGTATGTATAATTTGGAATCTATACTTGTTTTATGCCGAGTGGTTATAAAGCTTTCAAAAAGGTTTTTATAAAGCTTTATTTTTAGGCCCACTCACCCTTGTTTTTTCGCCCCTCCAAGTTTTAGTAGCTGAGCTTTCATATTGACGAGGATTCTTGGCAAATCTTGGTATTGGAGATTACCTTCAATGGTATAATTCTCATCCTACTTTACTATACTTTACTTATGCTCTGACGTCACGTGTGAAATGGGTTCATTCCTACTCACCAGTGCACTCTTATATTTAGGCACTTTTAGGTTTAATTTACTCACATTTTCCACATTACTACTCATTATGGCTTCGCCACCCTCCAGGTGTCGGCCAACACAGCTCGATTCGAAGTCCAGGTGGACTTTCCGGGTTGGGGTGTGTCAAAACCTAGTCGGCAGCAATTGGAACTTGTTTGTTTTGATAAATTATAACGACATTAATATAGTCTATTATGTAAAAGGATTTGGTTGTCTACGAATTTTTAACCTTTTACGCTTTTAATTTTTAAATGTCACACCCCCCCACCTCCTCAATAATTTCTAGCTTCGCTACTGGTGAGATCCGTACTTATTAAAGACAGCAACAAAAATGTGGTAAATTTTGTGCATCTATATAGTATTACTAAAAAAATATTAATTAGACTCGTATTTTAGATATCAAACAACTTGAAATTGTGATAGTTTAAAAATCTAAGAGCATCTCCAAGAGAAGATGTAAAATAGTAGGCAAACAAGTTCTGCTTGAACCACATAGGCAAAACATTATTCCGATGTCAAGAAGAGTGGGTAAATAATATCTACTCCCGTAAGGGCATGTGTATTTACAACAATGAATGAATTTGCAAGGAGTTTCATTCATTTTTATGTTCGTTTTTTTTTTTCCTGATATAAACAACCAAAGGAATGAAAAAGTATGTGGATCTCGGGTTCAACTTTGAAAGCGACATGGCATTAAATGTTATGAGTATTAGATGGTATGTATTCACAGGACAACAACAAAAGTAATAATCCAAACTAATCTAGATCATCCAATGCTTGTAACATTTAATGCTACGTAGCATGGAAGAATTTTTCTCGAATCTCATAGATTTTCAATATGACATACTTGAAAACTGAAGGGATGAGATAAACATAGGGGGTTGTTTATCCCCTTAGTGGGTACGGCATTTTAGTCTTGTTTGCCCCTCATTTTCCTGGTGCATTGGAAATACTATCACAGGGTATTATTATCCAACTAATATAGCATGTATATTTACTTTGCATTATTTATACGATTTTTTTGTATTAATAGATTTTAAAAATAAAACATATCAATTATGTCCTCCACTTATATTATAATACATTAAAGTATTATCAGTACACACAAAAAAATTCTCATTCGATTAAATTAGAGATTTAACCTATATAAACAATTTTACTTATTTAGTTTTGTACACCATAAGAGCAGCGTATGCTTGATTAAACATACGTGAGAAACACAAGGAGTTGATTGGCAGGGCGTCTTTGACATTTTGAGAGTCTTGTGCTAATTTATTAAAAAGGTTCTTATTTGAAAGATAATAATTTTTTGAACAATATATTCATACAGAATTCAACAATCAATATTCAAACTTAATTGAAATCAGCATCTCACTCTTACTAATTGAATAATCTCTAAGTGCCATAAAATTACGATTTAGGATCCATCCATGAAAAAGAGAGCACGTCTAAAAGAGAGATACGGAAATACATTTGTATTTGTAAAAGAAATAAGGTGCTTTTTCAACTCTGAAAAAGAAGTAGACCTTCTTTCGTCTTCACTTGTGTTCAAGGCTCGTGGAGATGCGGCCCCATAGGGGACGCTGCCAGGGGGTACCTATCTGGTAGGGGGTAAAGAAAAAGGTGATGGAGAGAAGCTGGAAATGGAGACAAAGAAGAAGACGAAGAGAGTTCAAAGTCTTTTTTTTGTTTTTTTTAGTTCCAAGGATGAGGAGGATTCAACGAGCTTACCTTATTATTAGAGAAAATGGATCATGAGATTTGCATAACTCATCATTTTGGTCCCTAAGATTTGAAATCAATAGAAGTAATCTTTGAGTTTGTCCACCATCAATCATTTTGGTCTTTCCATGAAAAATCTTTATTAAATAAGTCTAAAATGACAAACATACCCTCAATTTTTGTCAAATCATTTAACCCATTGTTTTTTAAATTAAGCATAATTTTGTCATTTTGGTCCTTATTTAATATAATTTTTCATGAAATGATAAAAATGATTCATGGTGGACAAATTCAGGAACAACTTCTATTGATTTCAAATATCAAGGACCAAAGTGATGAGTTATGCAAATCTCATGAACCATTTTAGCTAAAAAGTCAAGAAATAATACATGAGTTAAGTCTTTATTGTTAGTGAAAAGTGAAAAAAAGTAATATATAGGTTTTTTCATTGCAAGAGAAAAGTGAAAAATTAGTACATATAAGCTCCACTTAATCAATTATAGTATAGATTATAAGATGATGATATTTCTGTTTAGTTTTTTTTTTTTTTTTGGAACAAATCATATTATTTAAACTGAGGACGTAGGAAGATGAAAAATTTTGGCGCCTAGAAATTCAGGGCGTGTCACATTGCCACACTCCCAACGCCGCCACTGTTGGCTGGATCAAGTTGACTTGATGCAGTTCATGCACGTCGCCAACTTGCCATGAAACAGCTTAATTATTTAGTAGTAAATTTTATTGTGCTTCCTTGTACTTTCGTTGTGACTCCCTACAAAACGTTACTCTGTATTGCGATTCGCGAACCAACGTACCTGCAGGACCAGGCCAGCTTATAAGTCTTGGTCTTTCTCCCGTAGTCTTTGTCTTCGAGACGACCAAGAAGAATGACTCTGATTTGGTATATAATATACTAGTCTCGAAGACGACCAAGCATGTGACAATCGACTTTTTTTTATTTTGTTATTTATTGTTTTATTTGAAAATAAACCAGAAAACAAAAAGGCAAAGCAATAAATAATAAACTTACTAACCACTCATGGTCTTTGGGTGTTTTCTTTTAGGTTTTTTTTATTAGCACCCTTTATGTCGTTGATTACACCTCATTTTCTTCCCTAAATTATCCTCACACCCCACTTGCTATCATATTAGAGCATATTCGAGGAGAAACCAATTTTGAAACGAGAAATGCAACTCTTATTCCATTATCATGGTCCAATACACTAAGAAGCTGCTCATCTCAAGGTGTCCTGAAAACCCATACTTTGAGAGAAGCCATCTTGCTCTCCCATATTGTTTTCCAAGTGGGTTGGATCACATCGAACAGCTTCTAGGAAAAGAGGTTGAGGGCATGTCTTTTTCGTGTGCATGAATACTCCATTAACATGGTCCAATACACGGTGCATGCAAAAACCCCAGATTTATTGTCACCGTTTTTTTACAGAACCCCACATATCCAACACCAAAATTCCTAAAAAAAGAGGGGTTTTTAATCAATTTGAACAAAACCCAGATGAAATTATTGGCAAATTTTCAGAAATGGATGATTAGAATAACCCAAAAACAAAAGTATTGAGAAAAATAAGAATTAGGGTATATAAGTAATTTCATATTAGGCATATAAGGCATTTGATATTAATATTTTATGTGGGGTGTATTCATCAATGTGTGAGGTGCCAATAAAACAAACCTTTCTTTTATCTTTGTACATTTGTTTTTCTTTTGAAATCCGAATGGGAGAAGGGCTATTTTGGGTTTATGAAAGCTTCATCATTTTTGTTTTCTCCCTTTATAATTATAGATATAGAGTACAGTTAAATTTATTATCTATATGTATCATTTTTCTAATAAAGGTAGGGTCTACCAACATTTGTGGGTCTCATCTCTATTTAAGAAATGGTAAAAATGATGATAGAAATAAATGATAAGAATATCATTTTTGATATATAGGATATTAATGTCATGTACTTTCCTATAATTCTACCATGCAACCGGTTGTTCATGTCCTTCTGCATCTCTCTCTCACATTGCGTAACCCCCTTAAAATTTGTAGGTTCATCTTATATGTGACGACCCGTCCCTAATTTTCTATGTAATTTTCCTCTCGCGTGTGTAAATTGACATTTATTCCCTTGTTGGCAAAGTGATGTGGACGTGGTTATTCGACTTTAAATTATTTTTCTCGTTATCGTAATTAATTAGTACTCATTGTTACGATCGTGTGAGCGCGAATTAGACCCAAATCGGATAGATAACGAAAAAGTTACGCGCAGTTAAAGTACGTAAACAACAGGTAGATTTGTACACGTGTTTATTAATTATTCAGTGTTGGAAACACTGTTTTAGATAGAAAGTTAGATTACGTTGGTAGCACTAAAGCGTATATTATGATTACACACAATCATGTCGTACAGGTTGCATTAGGTGACTCCAACTCATGTGCTAGCATAGAATGATGAGCATCAGGTTAGTCGTATAAGTCGCATTAGGCGACTCCGACTTGTGTGCTAGTATAGATTAATTGATCACTTGATTTTATTTATATTACTGTTGAGATATTGTGATGTGGCATACTTCTTGATTTAATGTTGATTTGCATTTGATTTCATACATATACGTAGTATGATTTTCTAAAAACTATACATGTTTTGTAACGAGAGGTTAGTATGTTCAGAAAATAAATGGATTTTATAAACTTTTGTTTTTGCCCACTCACCCTTCTATTTTTCGACCCTCCAGGTCTTAGATAGCTGAATTACTTTGTGACGTACGAGGATTAACCGACGATTCTGACATATCCCTATTTAAGTGTAGGAACTTATCCTGTTGTGTATTAAGTACTTAACTAGTTTCAACTGCACTATTTGTCATCTATGCTCTGAACATTTGTATTCTATGGGTTCCACCCACTACTGCGCACTCACTTTATTAGTTTAAATTAGTTCTAGTTTTGGTTTTAATTTATTCACATTTTTGCATCACTTACACTTTTGGTTGTGTCACCTTCGGGTGATGGCCAGCATGCCTCGACTCTGGTCGGGGTGTGTCATTATATGCACGAATTTGAGCTTAAAGTGATATTTTTATTAGTACTCCAAATTTTCATCATGCACTTTATACTTTATATATTTTAAAATAACAATATACATTTGAGAGCAAAATAAGATTTTCGGAGTACCAATAAAATCAAAGATAATAAAGCTGAGTAATTCTATTTGGACTTCACTTATCAATGTGATCAATAATTCTATGGAGGACTTGTTTGTATTAGGTAGTTGATCAACAATGTGATGAGTAAATGTGGCACAAACAGCAACACTTGTATATTAACAGTTAATTAGAATTAACTAGCAGTAATGCCCGCACGATGCTGCGGGTCATCAACAATGACATCATTTTTTTAGCAGGACATGATATTTTAATTACATAATAGAAAATAATAGAAGACAAAAATTGTAGAAAGGAAGTTAATCATAATAACTCTTCACAAAAACCTACTTGGAAAAGATGGAAAATTGGTAATAATAGAAATCATCAACAAAGAAATGCAGAAACAGATTAATAATCTAATTTATATAGCGCCATGATGAATTATGTTAATTTGTTTATATAAGAGCATAACAAAAGGATGGAACAAAAGAGCTATACAATCAACTTTTCAAAAAATTAACCCGAGTATAATAGTATGTGATCTCACATCCCTAGTTGATCATTCCCTATATATGCAACAAAATAGCTATACAACTCCATCATCGCAAGTCCTCACATCATCTTTCATTGCATCCCTGAAGAGAAAAGTGATTCAATAATGTATTTGGCCTAAAGTATAGAGTGTTTACCATATGTTTCCTTCAATCAATTGAGAAATCTAGATTAGTAGATGGACTTTGCTCAAAAGAAAAAATTCTTCCTGAGCTTTTCAAATTAGACACTAATTTTTGAAGAAGCATGATAAGATAGTGTCCTCGTATAGATTGATTGTTTATTGATTATGTAATACTTATATATTGACTATTTATGGTTCAATGTTTAGTTCTCCAGAATACAAGGTTAATATATGGTTATTACAAAGAGATCAATGAACCATCAATATGAGAATTTTGTACAAAGATCTATATATCAATTCGATATAGGCTAAACCAACAGTGAAAAAAACACAAAATATAGCACCCAAATAAAAAAAACCAACACTTTGTACAAAAAGATAATAGCTTTACCTCCCTCCAAGAACAGTAATTGAACTACAACCAATTGGGTCAGTTGGGTGGCAATGGTGATACCGTTGCTACACAGAGTGGTACAAAATTAACAAAAATGTCAGCAAGACGAACAACAAAAATCACAAATTACATAACTCCAATTCAGTCTTCATGTCATTCCATATACAATAATACACCAATTCATTTCATGCATCACTTGTTAGAGAGTTAATTTCAGGATAATTCATTTTTAAAAAACAAAAAAAACTTATTCTATAGCCAACTAAACAAATTAGAATACCACTGAGAATAAGCATGTGTCCTCACACACGAAACACCATAGAGAATAATTGATTAAAAAAATAGAAACTGTGCTTGAGATTTTACACTTTATAAATGGATTACATAGGACGAAACAATTCAAACAACAAAACATTGAGCTACCTAGCCTGCACTCCAAACTCAAAAGCTTGTCTAAAAGATTGAATTTAGATTTATTTTCTAACAATTTTCTTGTAAACAAATGACCGAAGGTGCTTGAATTTGACACACTTGGCTATAGGTGGTGTTCTAATGGATTGAGCAACACTTAATCAGAAACTAAATGTTTTTCTCCTAGGGGTCCTAGGGAGTCCAATAGAACCAAAAGTTAGCTTGGTTTTGGCTATGAAAAGAACGAAAGTGAATCTGCTTTACATCCTTGCTCTAGGCAGTGTTATAATAAATCACAGAATTCTAATTCTGAAAGCAAACATTCTTCTCCTAAGAATCTCAGTGAGTCCAATACAACCAAAAGTAAATATGCTTTTAGAAGTAAAAAAAAGGGAACCGGATCTCCTCTGCATCCTCGGTCCATCTGGGTTTGCAATGGATTACAGAATACATGTTTTTCTTCCAACTACCCTCAACCGCAAACAGAGCCAAATAAAATTATAGAAAATTAAACATAAAAACGAAAACCCAAAATTCCATTGATCCAAATAAGAAAGGAAAATAGAATCAAGCAAAAGTGGAGTCACAGAGAGCATACCCAAACCAATAGTGGCGTTCCAACCCGTGCGATTTCACAAACTTCTCAGCAGAGGAAGAGAATCACAAAATACGAACAAATTTTGAACAGAACACTACAACTCACCATAAAACAAAATTGTTAGGGTTTTCTCCAAACACCACAAATCAGAAACAAAAACTTACATACAACTATTTGAGAACATACTTGAGTTGAATTCAACTTCTTGGACAACAATCTGAAACTGCGGTGCCGCTAAACCGACAAAAATTTGCCGGAAAGGCAGTTCCAACTCCGGGATCGCAGATGATAACAGAGAACAACACCGTGACATTCTTTCCCAGATGATCACAAAATGAGGATAAAACGATGTAACCCGATTTTTTACCCAACAAAACAGAGGATCAAAGATGGAGAGAGCGAGAGCAAGATGGAGAAAAGCAAAAGCGTGCGAGATACAAAAAAATCCAAATAGAAAGGTAAGGTGAACAAAACGGAAGCAAACCACACAAACAAAAGACGACCCACGCGTGGAAATAAGGGGCAAAATAGGCATTTAAGTGTGTAAAACGGGCAGCTAAAGGGCAAAGCAAAGAAAAAACCAGTGGCATTTCCGTCCGGACACTGGTGATCTACAGGTTGGGGGAAACTCACGTTTAGTATATATGATGATATGTCTACCAACAATTTGGCTTAATTTAAACATAAGACTTAGTCAGTACCACTAGTTTGAGTACTTATTGTATAACCAAAAAAGAAAAATATATATAAGGGAACCGAGAGCAATTAAGCAGCTTAGGTGTACTGTTCTATATGGAAATGGAAGCACTACATGCAGCTGCTTTAGCATACTATTGCCATGGCACTCCAGAACTTCAACAGTTCGCATGGTCCTTCTTCCAATCCATGGACACAAACAATGACGGCCGAATCAGCTTGTCCGAACTTTACGAATTTCTACAGCAAAGCGGCTACAACTGGATTGTCAACGACCCTAGCTTCTTCGAAAAATTGGATCGCAACCGCGACGGCTGCCTGGATTTTTCCGAAGTACTCACCTTTTACTACATCATCAAGACAAGGAACATCTTGTGCCGAGGGTGTTTGGATCAAAACTTGAACTTTGGGCTCAGGAAAGGGGTTGGCCCAAAGGGATGCCTAAAGGAACAGTCGGTCTAAGCCTAGCCAAAGCCCAGAAAGCAGAAAAGAGGCTTCTCTGACTTGGTGCAGCTCATGAAGACCACTTGCTCACCTACCCAAAAGCCAAGTGGTATAGACTGACCAGCTATACAGCCTATAAAGTACTTTATAATGGCAGAACAAGTAATATAGCTGATGAGTCACTGCCTCTGAAGTTGCATTCGGGCAAGGCTGCTGCTACAAGAGGCCAAGCTGAGTTGTCTATAAAAGAAGAAAGAGAAATCAGGATTAAGGACACTCAAACAAACAAACAAATGCAAGTACAAACTCTGCTCAAAGCCAGATTTGCCTTCAGAACGAAGCTGTAGTCAGCCCAAGCCTTCATCCCTCTCGGGACAAGCCTTCACTCAAACCCTTGTAATAGCTCTGTTACCCTGTTCAACCTTGATGTAGTATCGATTTCTCTTTGTAAAACTCCTCTCCTTACCTCTCCCTAAAAGCTCTCAGACCCTTGATAAGCCACAAAGATAGGAACCTGCAAGACGACCAGGCTTGCCCGACAAGGTTAAACCTTGCCCGACCTTCTTTGTTTTTGTCTTTTCATTCATTAGCCTAGCAATATGTTGTATACTTCCAGTTGTATTCAAGTTATTTCTAGTAAGATGACTATTAAAAGAATCTCTTAGTGCTTGGATATTATTTGAATATATCTTCATTGTTCAAACCAGATCTAAGTTCTAAGCCCTCGGGCATGTAAATTTGATCAGTTAAAAGTCCTTGGCCTCAAGGCATAAGAAAGAACCTTATGTGGACTTAACCCATCCACGATAGCCCTTGATAAACAAGAAGTCCGAAGTTACTTGGGGCGCAAGTAATCGACCTACCCCTTAGTTTTATTTCTATTATATTATGATTATCATAGAACGCTTAAGCATGGAATGGATTCTGATAGGAAGCCTCAAGGCCTACACCTAAGGCCCCACAAAGGCACATATTTGGATTCATTCCATTCCGTGGTCTGGAACGTTTGAGTATAAGAACGAATTCTGATGGGAAGCCTCAAGGCTTACACCTAAGGCCCCACAAAGGCACCTATTTGGGTTCGTTCTATCTCTCAGATTCGGGTAATCAGAAGTATAATAGTTGTAAGGCTCCTGCAATCAATCGAACAAATATTATATGTTCGAGCACTGGTTTATGGGAAGCCTCAAGGCCTACACCTAAGGCCCCATAAAGACACCTGTTATAACTAACACAGTTTCTCGGGCATATATATATATATATATACAACTAAAACGCGACATCCATTTTACATCTGCCATGCTAAAGATGGCAGTGGCATGCCTAAGTACTTAGAAGTTAATCTTGATTGTGAGCCTCAAGGCCTACACCTAAGGCCCCACAAAGGCACCTTTCAGAGTTAACGATGTCCTTCTCTTCCAGCCTTGCCCGATAAGCCGTGCCCGACGAGCCTTGCCCGACAAAGCCTGACAGTGAAGCAGAAGCCCGACAGCAGCCCTTAACCGGCGCCAACCTCCAGGGGAGCTGTGTGCTCGTCGGCCAGGAAACGTCCCCTACAGAAATTCCTAACGCGAACATAGTTTTGGCACGCCCGGTGGGATACATTTGATATGAAGATATATGTCAAAATGCCAGAAGATTTACAAACCACGTTGCTACAGATGTTGCAAAGATTGGAGAAAGCCTCCACAGGCTCTAGAAAAGAAACAGACTTGGTTCCTCCTGAGGGAAAGATACTTAAAACCAGCCAGCCAGAAGAGTTGGTGGTGGACAAACCTGCAGTTCCCTTCTCAGAGGCCCCTATAAATATGATCAGTATGGCATGGGTTGAGAAGGGAAAAGAAAAAATCACAAGGGAAGTGGAGGAAGGAAGACTGGCTAAAAAACCTACAGGAAGGGTAATCAAATCGCCCGAATATCCAAAAGCAGCCATAATCAAGGGGATGGTTATGTGTAGTAAGTGCCAATGCGAGTGTGAGCTCGAAATTCCCCCAGCTGGAATCCTCATTGATCATGAACTGATCAGGAGGAAAGAAGAAGATGAAATGAGAGAAACCCACGAAAAGATCAAGCAGGCTACAAGAAAAGACACTTCCCAAAGCGTTTTTCAACGATTAGGAGGTGATTCCCAACCCAAAGCTTTATCAGAAGTATTTCGAAACCATGAAGCTTCTGAAGAGGCAGAAGATATGGAGGCCAAAACACGGAGGGATGCAGACCATCCTCAATATGGCCATATGGGGAAGGAAATCAAGAGGATTGATGGGATAACAAATCCTGTCGAAAAAGGAAATCCTACCCACCTCGGGCGAAAATGGTACGTAGTCGAAAAGAATGGACAGCCTACCAAACAAATGGGAGCCTCCATGGTCAGAAGAGTTCAAAGGCAGCACAAAGCCTACATGAATTCCCTGAAGACCCCGCAACATCTGAGCCTTCCAAAATCAAAAATTGGAGAAGACATCATCTGGGGGAAGTAGTCAGCTCCGCTGGAGAAGTAAGAAAGAGGTGGAAAAGGCCAGTAGCAAGACAGAAGGCGAGGGGAATCACGTGCCGTAGAACCAACACCCTGGGAAGTATAGGATCTTGAGGCGGGCTCAAGAAGATCTAATCATGGTACCAACTCCCGGATGGAAGCCGGATGGAACTGTTTCGTCTGAAAGGAGACCGCATTCTCTGCCATTGGTAGATCCTTTTGGTGAAGTTCCAAAGCAAACGCTGTATGCCGACATGGATCAACAAGAAAGGACACTGGAACCACTACTTCCAGCAGATGCGATGGCTTGGTTGGATGAATTCATGGACCAGATTGGGGGCAAGAAAGAAGATCTGCCCGAGCCTAGTAATTTTCATATCAACATGGCGTATGTATTATCTGCCATGTTTGGTGCCAGACCTGATCAGCCTGCTACTATGGAGGGTGATTACTTGACAACTGAGCCAATGATGGCACATGTCAATGTGGAGGTAGTCGAAGAAAGAGAGTCGGGCAAGGCTGAATCCACTGAAGCGTCCAAAGATGGTCCTTTCAGGATTTATACAGACGAAATGGTGTTTAGCCGCCCGAACATCTCGTTGGCCAATCATCTGAAGCCCATATATGTTGCTGCTTATTTGGAAGGGGTGCCCTTCAAAAGAATTTTAATTGATGGGGGGGGCAGCTGTTAATGTGTTACCATCCAAGCAAATGAGGAAAATGGGAAGAGGCACGGAGGATCTTATTCCTACAGACCTCACGGTCTCTAGCTTCTCGGGCGCTATCACCAAAACTCATGGGATATTGCCTTTAGAAGTGGATTTGGGATCTAAACAGATCATGTTGGCATTCTTTATGGTGGACTGCACCTCCACTTATGGAGCCTTACTCGGAAGAGATTGGATCCATCAAAGTCTAGCTATACCCTCCACTCTTCATTAACAAGTGGCTGCTTATCATGAAGCGGGCACAGAAGGACCAGGCTTTTGGGAGATGGTAGAGGCCGAATCACGACCATTTCTCCTTACAGTTAATGTTGAGGAAGCAAGTTTCTACAACCCCAACGTAGGAATCTTGAAGTGTTCAAGAGCTGATGAGAACGGCCGCCCTACCAAGGTGACGGCCCAAAAGCTTTTGGAACAAGGAATACTCCTTACTAGAGAGGAGTGGGATAGACCTTGTATCCTCCCAAATCCCCTACACCATCAACGACTGAACAAAAGAAGAAAGATCAGGTAATGGCAGTCAAATCCCTGATTAAAAGACTGTTGGTTTATGGGAAGGGAAGAAGGCAAGAAAGGGAGCTCTTGGACAAAGAAGAGCAGGAATGGCAGGTGGGAACCTCAACCAGCCAGCATGAAAGCAAGGAGGAATCTTGCAGAGAAGAATTGGAAAGGGCCATTCAAATGGCCGAGTGCATTTATGACCTAGATGGGCCAGATGACTTGCCCGAGAGCCCGGAGCTAGTCGAATTTTTGTGTGCAGAACCAGATAAGCCACCACCAGAAGTCCAAGATCCTCTGGAAGTTATTGATCTAGGGACAGAGGAGGATCCAAGACCAATAAAAATTAGTGGTTTATTGGGGGTTGATGATCGGGCAAAGATTATCTGCCTTTTGCAAGAATTCAAAGACTGTTTTGCTTGGCATTATATTGAGATGCCAGGTTTAGATTCAGCCTTGATGGAACATAGAATGCCCATCAAGGAGGGATATAAACCTGTTAAGCAAGCACCACGAAGGATGTCAAAGGAGATAGAAGAAAAGGTCAAAGAAGAGATTGAAAGGCTAGTAAAAGTTGGCTTTATCAGACCAGCCAAATATGTGGAGTGGTTGGCCAACATTGTACCCGTTTTAAAAGCTGTAACAAAAGCAGTACGATGTTGTGTGGATTACAGAAATATTAATAGCGCTACACTAAAAGATGAGTATCCCATGCCCATGGCCGATTTATCCATGATGCAGTAGCAAAACATAAAGTCTTATCTTTTATGGATGGGAATGCCGGGTATAATCAGATAAAGATGGCTCCAGAAGATATACACAAAACAACTTTTAGGTGTCCCGATCATGTGGGGGCATATGAATATCTGGTCATGCCATTCGTGCTCAAGAATGCTGGTGCAACTTACCAAAGGGCAATGAATGCCATCTTTCACGATCTGATTGGCCAGAGCATGGAGGTATACATCGATGACATAGTGGTGAAGTCTAAGACAGAAGAACAGCATCTGGAAGACCTCAGACAAGCATTAGCAAGGATGAGGATCCACAAATTAAAGATGAATCCAAAGAAGTGCGCGTTTGGAGTAAGAGCGGGCAACTTCTTGGGATTCCTGGTGCATCAAAGAGGTGTAGAAGTGAACAAGAACAAATCTCGGGGAATAATGGAGTCACCTTCACCCACCAACAAGGTGCAACTCCAGAGGCTACTGTGCAAAATTAACTTCTTGAGGAGATTCATTGCTAATTTAGCAGGCAAGATCCAACCGCTGACTCCTTTACTAAGATTGAAAGATAAAGAAAACTTCAAGTGGGGACCACCACACCAACCGGCCTTTGACAACATCAAGGCCTATTTGACTTCTCCACTAGTGTTGGTGCCACCTCAAAGGGGAAAACCCTTGAAGCTGTATATTTATGCCTCAGAAAAGTCAATCGAGAGTTTGCTAGCCTAAAATAATGAAGGCGGGAAGGAGCAGGTAGTATACTACCTCAGTAGAATTCTGACCGAGGTAGAAACAAGATATTCCCCAGTAGAGAGATTATGCTTGGCTCTATATTTCACTGCCAGTAAGATAAGGCATTACATGTTACCTTGTCACGTGCACATCATCGCCAAGACAGATGTGATAAAGTACATGTTGTCAAAGCCAATGCTAATAGGAAGGATTGGGAAATGGATTCTAGCATTATCAGAATTCAGTTTTCAGTATGTACCCTAAAGGGCAGTCAAAGGCCAAGCAATTGCTGACTTCCTGGTCGAGCATCAAGAATCTCAAAGTGAGGTAATCAATATCCCAGGAAGCCTGGAGGTCACTAGCATTTGGATCCCGCCAAGAAAAGATATCTTGGGCAAAGAAGATTGGGTCCAGCAAGAGATAAGAAGAGTGACTGGTCTCTGGATCACTCATTGGAAGCTGTATTTTGATGGATCTCACACTCAGAAGGCTTTAGGAGCATGGATTGTGATTGTAAACCCTCAAGGGGTTTATCATTATTACTCATTTCTCCTGGACTACCAAGGAAATACTAATAATCGGGCAGAGTATGAGGCCTTAATAATTGGTCTAGAAATCTTGATGGATCTGGGGGCAGTAGAGGTAGAGGTCTTTGGGGATTCAGAGTTGGTAATAAACCAGTTAAATGGGGAGTTCAAGTGCAGACATATTACCATGGCGGGGTATTACTTGGCGGCTACGCAATTACTGAGTTTTTGGGATTCTGAGATATCAGTCAATCATGTTCCCAGGGGATCTAACTTAGCGGCCAACGAGATGGCACAACTACCCTCAGGAGTGCCAATACAGGAGAGAATATACGAGATAGATGTCGAGATCCAAAGAAGAAACCTTCCTTCGATCTTAGAAAGGGGATTCAGTCTAGATATAATAGTGCTAGAAGCCAAGATAGAAGATTGGAGGTCACCTATCATTCATCATTTGAAGGATCCCTCTTCGCCTACAAGCAAGAAGGATAGACAGCAAGCAACCAAGTATGTCTTATGGGCGAAGAACTTGCTAAGGAAAACTCCAGATGGGTTACTGTTGAAATGCTTGGGCCAAGAAGAATCCATGAGGGTAATGGCGGAAGTACATGAAGGAGTATGTGGAGCACATCAGGCTGGAACGAAGATGAGATGGTTGCTTAGAAGGTATGGTTATTTCTGGCCCGACATGGAAAAAGATTGCAAGTCAAATGCCCGAGGTTGTGATGAATGTCAAAGGCACGGACCTCTCCAGCATGTGCCCTCAGTACCTTTAAATCCAGTAGTCAAGCCTTGGCCCTTCAGAGGATGGGCGATGGACTTCATCGGGCAAATCTATCCAGCTTCTAGTAAAGGGCATACTTTCATAATTGTAGCAACGGATTATTTCACCAAGTGGGTGGAAGCATCAGCAGTAAAATCCATAACTTCAGCCGCAATCAAGAATTTTATCGAGACCAAGATTCTGCACAGATATGGGGTGCCCGAAACTATAATAACGGATCGTGGGCCATCTTTTATTTCAAAAGAAGTTGAGGAGTTTGCAAGCAAGTACAAAATAAAGATGATCCAGTCCAGTCCGTACTACCCTCAATCAAATGGCCAGGCAGAAGGCAGCAACAAGATCCTGGTCAACATTATCAAAAGAATGGTGATAGATAGTCCAGAAAAGTGGCATGAAAATCTGGGGAACACTTTGTGGGCATACAGAACTTCCAAGAGGGCAGGAACAAGGACAACTCCTTATGCTTTAACTTTCGGGCAAGATGCAGTGCTCCCCGTGGAGATCAATGTAAGTTATGTCAGAATTCAAAATCAATTTGGGTTACATAGTGAAGAGTACATCGAAGCCATGTGTCAAGGAATTGAAACTTGGATGTAGCCCGAATTGAAGCTTTGAACTAGATTCAAGAAGGAAAGCAAGCCGTTGCCCGAGCTTATAACAAAAAGGTAAAGATGAAGTCTTTCAAGGAAGGGGATTTAGTCTGGAAGACAGTCCTCCCTTTAGAAGCTCAGCTCAGGGGCTTTGGAAAATGGAGCCCGACATGGGTAGGCCCTTTCATTATTAGTCGCGTTTTGGATAGATGAGGATACTACTTGGTGGACCTTGAAGGAAACAGGCAGAAACATCCCATTAATGTTAAATTCTTAAAGAAATATTGTCCTACGTTGTGGGATGTTAGAGATTGTTATATTGAAGAGGATGCAAGGTAAAGCAAGCTTCGGGATATCAATGTGCAGTGTATATTTATCAATCATTCAAGAAGACGGAAAAACAAGAGTTGCTGAAATAATGTTTATTTCATTTCGACAAATTGGTGAAATTTACAAAAGATTCAAAGCCGACGTATTACAATCAATTCTCCTTCTGGATGCAATGATATCTTCAACTGATTTTCCGATGTCTTCATAGATGGAACCCGATCAGGTGATCGGGTTGTGCGGCCAAGACACGCCTGGTAGAGGATCCTCAATCAAGACTATCACCGTATGTGATGGTGAAGCCCGATTTATCACGGTAGCAAGCAGGAAAGCAAGCTTTCATGAGGAAACCGCCTCACCAAGGGTGTTGGAGATAGCGGGGTGTTTGACCAAAGGTGTTGGAGATAGCGATTATTTGATGAAAACTCTTTTTCTCACAGAAAGGGAATTTTAGGAAACTTCACTTAAAATATGAAGAACTCATCCACAGTTTTGGGAGGAAACTCAGAAAAAAGAAACACTTGGGGAGAATGAAAGATTGAGTTCGAGGATGGTTTGTTGAGAGAGCTGACATTTATAAAGAATACTAGAGAGTAGTTCAAGGGTTGTGAGAAGATCAAGAGACTCCGGGTACCATTAATTTCATCTAGAAAGACACAAGTTCCAAGGGCAAGGGTGCAGCCGCATGCATCTATTCAATCAATATTGGCGCCTAGAATTCCAGGCTAAATATCAATTGAATGGGGCACTGTTTGGATCAAGACTTGAACTTTGGGCTCAGGAAAGGGGCTGGCCTAAAGGGATGCCTAAAGGAAGAGTCGGCCTAAGCCCAGCCAAAGCCCATAAAGCAGAAAATGGGCTTCTCTGACTTGGTGCAGCTCATGAAGACCACTTGCTCACCTACCCAAAAGCCAAGTGGTATAGACTGACCAGCTATACAGCCCATAAAGTACTTTATAATGGCAGAACAAGTAATATAGCTGATGAGTCACTGCCTCTGAAGTTGCATTCGGGCAAGGTTGCTGCTACAAGAGGCCAAGCTGAGTTGTCTATAAAAGAAGAAAGAGAAATCAGGATTAAGGACACTCAAATAAACAAACAAATGCAAGCACAAACTCTGCTCAAAGCCAGATTTTCCTTCAGAACGAAGCTGTAGTCAGCCCAAGCCTTCATCCCTCTCGGGACAAGCCTTCACTCAAACCCTTGTAATAGCTCTGCTACCCTGTTCAACCTTGCTGTAGTATTGATTTCTCTTTGTAAAACTCCTCTCCTTACCTCTCCCTAAAAGCTCTCAGACCCTTGATAAGCCACAAAGATAGGAACCTGCAAGACGACCAAGCTTGCCTGACAAGGTTAAACCTTGCCCGACCTTCTTTGTTTTTGTCTTTTCATTCATTAGCCTAGCAATATGTTGTATACTTCCAGTTGTATTCAAGTTATTTCTAGTAAGATGACTATTAAAAGAATCTCTTAGTGCTTGGATATTATTTGAATATATCTTCATTGTTCAAACCAAATCTAAGTTCTAAGCCTTCGGGCATGTAAATTTGATCAGTTGAAAGTCCTTGGCCTTAAGGCATAAAAAAGAACCTTATGTGGAATTAACCCATCCACGATAGCCCTTGATAAACAAGAAGTCCGAAGTTACTTGGGGCGCAAGTAATCGACCTACCCCTTAGTTTTATTTCTATTATATTATGATTATCATAGAACGCCTAAGCATGTAATGGATTCTGATAGGAAGCCTCAAGGCCTACACCTAAGGCCCCACAAAGGCACCTATTTGGATTCATTCCATTCCGCGGTCTGGAACGTTTGAGTATAAGAACGAATTCTGATGGGAAGCCTCAAGGCCTACACCTAAGGCCCCACAAAGGCACCTATTTGGGTTCGTTCTATCTCTCAGATTCGGGTAATCAGAAGTATAATAGTTGTAAGGCTCCTGCAATCAATCGAACGAATATTATATGTTCGAGCACTGATTTAGTTATTGATGGGAAGCCTCAAGGCCTACACCTAAGGCCCCACAAAGGCACCTGTTATAACTAACACGGTTTCTCGGGCATATATATATATATATATATACAACTAAAACGCGACATCCATTTTACATCTGCCATGCTAAAGATGGCAGTGGCACGCTTGAGTACTTAGAAGTTAATCTTGATTGTGAGCCTCAAGGCCTACACCTAAGGCCCCATAAAGGCACCTCTCAGAGTTAACGTTGTCCTTCTCTTCCAGCCTTGCCCGACGAGCCGTGCCCGATAAGCCGTGCCCGACGAGCCTTGCTCGACAAAGCCCGACAGTGAAGCAGAAGCCCGACAACAGCCCTCAACCAGCGCCAACCTCTCAGGGAGCTGTGTGGTTGTCGGCCAGGAAACGTCCCCGATGGAAATTCCTGACGCGAACAGAGGGTATAGAGTTTACCTCTGCGGCTTGTATTTTAATTGTGTTGCTTGCTTTGATCTTGGACTTGATCATCAAGCAACATATGATCTATGTGCTGCCGGCTATCGCAATAGTAATTTCTATCACCACCATACATACTTCTTGGATAACCATGTATTGTTGCACTCCACCAGATCTCAACCAACTTAGTAAGTGATAAGGATTTTTACCACCTGCAAAAGTAGGAATAAAAATACTTAAAAATACTTACAAGAGTACACGGTTGTCGTAGTACATCAGCTCAAGCAAGATCATTTTCCACAGGTATTGAATGAATAATTTATGTTAAAACAAAATCTTAATTAATTATTTGAAAACAAAGTTTAGAAAAAGATGATTTAATGACCTAAAATATTAAAAACGAATTTAATTAAAAACAATTAAATAAATTAGCAACGTAAATAAAACAAAAGAAAATAGTTTTGAAAATAAATTTGAGTACTAGGGTTCTGTTGTCACCTTAACAATCCTACGTAGTTCTTCCAATTACTTATGAATTATACATGCATATTTGAAGGTTAGGTTTTCCTAAAGTATGTCCTACTTGGAACCTCTAACATAGAACGTATATGTAACATGCAACCTGTCCGTGGCGTCCAGATCGAATGTGAACATGCAAGACTCATTAAGTTTTGTGAAATCCTTTTGAAAAATCATATAACCCTTAAGACGTGTCGTCCATCCTAAGAAGTTACACATATTAACCACAAGAAGTCAGTGCCAATTCCACGGACAACCCTCCGTCAAATTTCATCAAATTACTTTTCTAAATATCCTAATGGTGGCTAATCATCAAGACAATTAGATAGTTTAAAGCACAATGATTAATAATTCAAAACTTGCATGCATAATATCATAAGCAAATTGAAAAGAAACTACATATTCTTGCTAAGACTCATGGCCTCGGCTTAGCAAACGAAACTAGTTGCGAACAATCATAAAATAAAATATTATTAAAAACATGGATAGAAAACACCTTGAAAATAAACTTGAATTGTCAAAAGCTCTCTAAAGCCTAAGTATTGTGTTCTCCTCCCCTTACCTAATGGCTAAAAAGCCTTATTTATACTACTACAAAATAAAACCCTCTTAGAATAAAACTATGCAACATAATAAAATAATAAAACAAAAAATAAAAAGGTTTTCTATTTGAACTAAAATTCGGAGTTCTCAAAAAATTAGTCTTTTGATTGACCAAATCAACTCGGATTTGGTCCCAAAAGGTCTCTTTTTAAAGTTGAAGATATCCCCTACAAATCATCAGGAGGAATCTTCCTCAACATATGTCATCTTGACCTCCAAAATGCCCAAAACATCTAGAAACGTCAATCTGAGAAAGCTGAGTGCTGAGCGCTGAGCCTTTATTTCATCACCACGGTCAAACGGCTTGGTAGAAAAATCTGGAATTTTTCTACAATTATATTGAAAGGAACACGAACATCTTCCAATTAGAATCACTCCAAAATTCATCGGTTTGTTCACTTTTTGCTCCAGAGGAAGTCGAATGTCCTACATTGGAAATATATAACAAAGTATCAAAATTCTACCAAAATAACCAATAAATTAATACTAAAATTAGGGTAAAATATATAGTATAATATCGCCTCATCAAACTTAGCTTTTTGCTTGTCCTCAAGCAAAACAAAACTCAAAAACAAAGATAAAAACTTTATTAAAATTCAACTAAGACAAAATTTCACCTTGAAGTTGCAATCCATAGAAAACATTAAAAATTAGAACATCTTTCCAAAAGTTTCATCTAATCCCACCACAGAGTCTAAGCCATTTAGAATCAATTAGAAAATAATTCATGAACTTCCTTTGGTGTAAAGTGAACCAACATAGTTAAAGAGACTCGACTAAAACCCTTACTTCTTGTCCTTTTTATTCCACACGTACCAACTTCACATTTTTTTTCCTTCAGTAATAGTAGTGGTCGTGCAATGTCAATTCCTTTAAGTTTTCGATTCAACCCATGTATCGAGCTTTAGGTCAATGACTCTCAAACCACAAAGGCTTTAGGGCACTAGGTGTAGAACACCCCTAAGGACTTATTAACTCGAGCTGAAAAGGCTACGAAACCAACTAACCACCCTGGCCCATGCCAAGACTATACCGTTTGACGCAAGAATCATTGTTGATTAGACATAACTGACCCGGTTACTAGGCAAAGCCTTAGGTGCAACAATTATTACTTTATTCATAACAATAACTAACTTTACTTAAAAAAAAAATTAAAATCAAACTTAGACTAAAAGTAAGTGTATCTCACTCCCCAGAAACCATGTTGATGTGAATGTGCAAATTTTCAAAGTATAACTTATGAATTAGTGTCTAAGCAATGATAAATAGAAAAGGAATCTACTATGAGATTAATCTTCACCATGTACATTTATTCTAACGTTTAAATTAATCTATGGATATTAACTTAAAAAGAATGAAATTTTTTATTTGACTCAAAAATTAAAAATCTAAAATTCTATTCCCCACCCTAAAACTTAAATCACACATTGTCCTCAAGGTGTGGAAAATAACAAAAGAAAACAAAAATATTAAAACCTTAAAAACTTACAAAGACAAAGAAAATAAATGAGGAAAATATAAATAGAAAATAAAATAACAAAAACAATAAAAGAATGTACAAAATAAGAAAGAAAACAGAAAACAAAAGACAAAGAAACTGACACACCTGGGATTTGAAGACAGGACCTGAAAAATAAGACTAGTGGGGCATCTTGCTTTTCGTAGTAAGCAACTCTCTTTATAAAGCTCTATTTTTTATTGAAGTAAAGAGTAGTTCCTCTTGTTGAATGTCGTTCCGGCGAGCTACTTCGTTCCTCTTGTTCTTATTCTCCAAAAGACTAGTGGGGCATCTTGCTTTTTGTAGTAAGCAACTCTCTTTATAAAGCTCTATTTTTTATTGAAGTAAAGAGTAGTTCCTCTTGTTGAATGTCGTTCCGGCGAGCTACTTCGTTCCTCTTGTTCCTATTCTCCGATTCCGAATCTGATCTGATCCCGAACTCCGGAATCAGTCTTTCGGGCTCTTTAGAGCGTTAGAATGCGTCTTCTGGTCCTCATGTGGGTGATTCCCCATCTTCTTCGTTAAACGTTGGGTTCTCAGTAAGAAGATCGCTGTCCACTGGGATCTAGAAAGGCGCTGGAAACAAAACAGAAAAATGAGACAGAAAATTGCCAAGCCCTAGGATCGAACTCATGACCAGGGGCTTTCTGAAGGCGCACGGACCAACACACACGGGTCCACACTTATGTCAATATTAAGCAACAACTAACATATAAGCTGATTTAGCAGCTTCATGTTTCAATTGAAAAACCCTAGTGTCTGCGACACTCTCTTTCTTGCCTCAATTCTGATTGTTTTGTGTTTTTTTTGGGGGGCTTTTACATCTAGGTCCAAAAACATAGATGATTTAAGGAGTGAGTCCAATTATCTAATTACATATTTTTATTTCTTTTATACTTAAAAATTAATTAAAATCTTCCAATATTATCCATTTTTCAACTCAAAAAAATGTAATTAATATCTTACAAAAAAAAAAAACTAATATACTAACATAAATTATCTACAAAACATTCTAACTTAACTCAAGTAACAAATATATGAATATATATATTATACTTGTAAGCGAGATATGAAACCTAGCTAAAAGGTAGGGAAAAACATAATATACCTACAAGCAAGACATATTAATTTGTGACACGTTGATTATAAAAAAAGAATTTGTCATATAGATACATAAAAATAATTAACCTGTGATATAGGTTGATTATTGTTGATGCACAAAATCGGAGGTCTTGGAACAACGTAAATTTGACCGTGAATCTGCAAGAAAGTAAAGAACACAAGATGTATCGTGGTTCACCTCAATGTTTGGGCTACGTCCACACTGATATTGTATTCCTCTAAGATGATTGTGAGGGAGAGAGCCTCTGTAATGTGAGAGGGTGAGAGAGCTCTTCCCATGGCCTAAGAATTGGCCTCCTCCAATGAGGAGAGTGAGGAGTCCTTTTATAGAATAAGGGCTCCTCACTTATTACATTTTTCCCCTTCATTTATTACATAATTACATTTGAGTCCCCCGAGTATTTATACGAGGTCTAAATATGGAGGCCCTAAGAATGGTATAAACAGTAGTCCCCAAAGTTTTCAGTCAAGAGAGTCTTTTGGGTGGAGACTTGAAATTCAGTCCATGTGTGGGCCGAAGTAACTAGATGTCGTCTAGGACTGATACTCGATATAAGGCGGGGCTTAATCTGAAACGATGCTCAACTAGAAGTATCACATGTTGCGAGGCTGCTCTGCTTGTGGCTTATGTTGCCTTGGTTGGCTCGGCTTGTGGCGTTGAAGGTGAGGGAGTCATTTTTATAGAATAAGGGCTCGCTCCTCAATACATAAATGATGGGCTATAGTTGATGTTTGTGGCGAGGCGATTGCTCAGTAGGCGGTGATGCTCTCTAATGATGGCGAGGGATTCCTTTTTATAGAATAAATGCTCGCTTCTCAATACATAAGTGATGGGTTAGGAGTGATGCTTGCGACGAAGCGGTTGCTCAGCAGGCGGTGATGGTCTCTAATGAAGGTGAGAGAGTCCCTTTTATAAAATAAGGGCTCGCTCCTCAGTACATGAATAATAGGTGCTCTCTAATGAAAGTGAGGGAGTCCCTTTTATAGAATAAGGGATCGCTCCTCAGTACATAAATAATGGGCTAAGTCTCCCGAGTATTTTTCATGAGGCCCAATATATGGTACATAATGTAGTCCCCCAAGTCTTCGGTCAATAGAGTCTGTTGGCTGGAGACTTCAAATTGAATCCATGTATGGGCTGAAATGGCGATTGTTCGGAGATGGTATTTGTATACCCTGCACTGAAGCTTTGTAGGTGAAGCTTTGCAAGTGAAGCTTTTGAAGCTGGAGCTTTGTAAATGAATCTTTTGAAGCCGGAGCTCTATAAATGAAGCTTTTGAAGCTAGAGCTATGTAAATGAAGCTTTTGAAGATAGAGCTCTATAAATGAAGCTTTCGAAGCTGGAGCTCTGTAAATGAAGCTTTCGAAGCTAGAGCTCTGTAAATGAAGCTTTTGGAGCTTGAGCTCTGTAAATGAAGCTTTTGAAGCTAGATTGACATGAGTGATGCTCATGAATGTTGACATGAGTGATGCTCATGAATGTTAACGTGAATGATGGTCATGAATGTTTATGTATGATTGACACGAGTGATGCTCATGAATGTTTAGGTATGATTGACATGAGTGATGCTTATGTATAATTTTGGAGTACTGGACGTATTTTTGATCACCTGGTTGGTGATAATAGCGGCAGGCTGCCGAATAATTTTGGAGTACTGGACATACTTTTGATCACCTGGTTGGTGATAATAGTGGCAGGGGTGTCGAATAATTTTGGAAGTACTGGACGTACTTTTGATCACCTAGTTGGTGATAATAGCGGTAGGGTGCCGAATAAATTTGGAGCCATAGGTCTTGGCTCTTTTGGGCATATGGGTCTTCGCCCTCCACATGACATTGCAGCCCATTAATTTGGGCTTGCCCTTTTTTTTTTTGATTACCCTCTGATGGGGTTATACAGATGTCTTCGAAAGATAAGAAAAATAAATTACATCATTAAAAAATAAAGCTACTGAAGGTGGGTATGGCAAATGGTTGGATAACATGTGCAGCTGGTAGTTGTAGGGGGCAGGGCCTGCTTAATGGGTCACACCCAGAATTATGCCATTACCCCGTCTGCTTTTTCTTTATCTTCTTCCCTTTTTCTTTTCTCTGCTGCACTTAATGGGTAGCCATGCTTTCTGTTTTTTCTCCTTTTTTTTCTCTGCTTTTGCTTTTGTTTTGATTTTTCTGCTTTTGTTTCTTTTCCTGTAGCTTTACTGGTGGTCTCCCATTTCTTATTCTTTTTCTTTTGCATTGTCCCCCATGTATTCCCCCATGATTCGGAAGCAAACACAAGTCATGAAATGCAATGTACAACAATTAGCAACTAGTAACTAGCAATTACCTCGATGGTCATGGGAGTGAAGACGAAGAGATCAGTGAGATTGAAAGCAAAGGCAGAGAGCAAAAAGCCGAGCTGGTACTGTGAACACGGAAAATTCCTGAAACGAAAGCGACAAGAACAACGTGCACAAACAAATATTTGTATTTGATGATTTTGGGTTACAATCTCTTTCTATTTTGATCCTCTGATTCGATCTCCGTAAGGTATTGATTTGTGGATGTTTCGTTGATCCAAGGGCCGTCGAGGCTTGATCTTGGATGAACTGTTGGAAGTTTCTTCAAGGGGCCGTGGGCTTGATCTTTGAAGGTGGATTTGAGCGGATCTTCAAGGAGCCGTTGGGGCTTGATCTTGGGGATGAGTGTTTCTTCAAGGGTCGTTAAGGTTTGATCTTGAATAACGGTGACGAACGGATCTTCAAGGGCTTTTGTGCTTGATCTTGAAGAACGGTTGGATGTGTGGATTTGTTGATGTTGTTGATCCAAGGGCCGTCGGGGCTTGATCTTGGATGAACGGATGATGAACGATGGTGCTTTCTTCAAGGGCCGTCGGGGCTTGATCTTGAATTGGTGGAAGTTCTTCAAGGGCCTTTGGGGTTTGATCTTGAATTGGTGGATTGTTGATCCAAGGGTCGTCGGGGCTTGATCTTGGAAGAACGAAGCGCGAAGAACGAAGAACACTTTCTTCAAGGGCCGTCGGGGCTTGATCTTGAATTGGTGGATGATTGTTGATCCAAAGGGCCGTTGGGGCTTGATCTTGGAAGAACAATGAACGAAGAACGAAGAATACTTTCTTCAAGGGCCGTCGGGGCTTGATCTTGAATTGGTGGATGATTGTTGATCCAAAGGGCCGTTGGGGCTTGATCTTGAATGAATAGTTGGACGAAGAACGAAGAACGAAGAGAGCTTTCTTGATTCTTCGGGAACCTGGATGCTTGAGAGCTTCGGAGTTTCAGAGTTTCAGAGCTTCAAGAATTTTGCCTACTGATTTTGGTTCCCCTAAATGAATGAATTAGCCTTCTATTTATAGCAATTTCCAAGGCCTAATTTTGAATATAATATTCCAAATGAAATAAGTCGTTTCTGCCAGGTGTTGACACGTGTCCTGTTTGATGATTTTTCCGATGATTCTCGATTTTTTGTTTAGACACACGCTACGTGTAAAAGTTATGTAATACATGAGCGCTGAAACTTTGATTTATCGGTCAACATTTATTTACCGAAATTTCGATGTCTACAAATGCCCCCACTTCAAGGCGCGTCGTATACATGTGCTTGTCATGTGTAGGAGATGTGTTTTGAAGTCCCTTATTGTAGATGTCGATCTAAGGGCCGTTGGGGCTTGATCTTGAATTGGGCTGGAAATTTCTTCAAGGGCCGTTGAGGCTTGATCTTGAATTGGGCTTGAGATTTCTTCAAGGGCCGTTTGAGGCTTGTTCTTGAACTTTTGTTTGAAATTTCTTCAAGGGCCGTCGAGGTTTGATCTTGAAGGTTGAAATTAGACCACAAGGAGCTTCATGTGGTAGATGATCTTTGGCTTTGGTAGTGGATGAATCGGCACGTATTTGTTTTTTTTTTTTTGCGCTTTGTTGACTTTCCACAGCTTTGATCTTGAACTGGGTTGGAGGATTTTCTGGATTCCTCCAATTGTTGATTTTCCACAGCTTATTCTTGAACTAGGTTTTGATTCAAGGGTGGTAGACACTTGATCTTGAATCAGACTTGTGATTTCTTCAAGGGCCGTCGAGGCTTGATCTTGAATTTGGCCGGAAACTTCTTCAAGGGCCATTGAGGCTTGATTCTTGAAGGTTGACTCGAACACATGGCAAGCAGGCACGAGGTGAAAGTGACGACTTGTTGCTTTGTTCAATCTTTCTAATTCACACCTGAGCAGTTTGTTCAACGGTATGATCTTCAAGATTGATGGGCTCTTCTTCCAGTTGGTGACTTGATCTTTAAGGATTTGATTCAAGGGTGGTGAAACGGCACATGCAACCCACAACGCCTAGCAAGTCGACCCAAGAATTTGAGGGTCAAAACGAGTTCATCGTCCAGAGTGATTGCAACCCTGATGATATGAGATACTTTTGATTTTGAAGAAGTAGCGGATGAATCAGCGCGTGCTTTGTTGCACTTGTCTCCACATGCTTCAAGGTATCATTTTCATTTCCTTTATCTGTTCCTCAAGCAGATGTGGCATCTTCTCGAGTTCCTCATCTTAGACTCCTCCTGCTGAGTTGACTGTGCAGGCTGCATTCTTCTCTGCTTGTTTCTTCTGCACGTTGTCTCCACATGCTGCAAGGTATCATTTTCACTTGCCTTATCTGTTCTTCAGGCAGATGTGGCAGCTTCTTTGGAAGTACAGCAACAGTGGGAGACGAGTACTCGAGAGCAGTGCTAGGTAGGCAATCAGGGAAGGGTTCCAAGCAGTCGGTTCCTTACTTGAGTTTGAGTGGAGGTTCCGGCATATTGCTTTCTTTATCCTTGTCTTTGCAGGTAAGAACAAGGACAAAGGAAAGGACAGGGAGAACACATGATATGAGATACTCTTGCTTTCTACCCTGGTGATATGAGATACTTTTGCTTTAGAGTCATTGGCTGACAGAGGTACCCCAAGGAATAAGGAACACTGAATGGTTTGAGAGGCTTCATTGGGAAAGCATTTTTGGAGATGAAGAAAGGCTCTGTATGTCTGCCTTGCTATGGAATGCGAAGGTGGACAGTTATAGGAAGTTCTTTAATACCTGTAGAGGTACTATTCTTTCACTTGTGTCGGCAACCAATGCGTGATTGATCAGTATGGCTTCACGCGCTTTCTTCTTTATCAGAAATATTCGACAAATTGTCTGTAATTTCCGCCAAGCTGAGTGTGCATGTGACAGGTGTTAACGAAGCTGAAAAAGATTGGCGCCTTTTCGATATCTGGGATCTGCGCTTCGACAAATTACCCGTGATTTCCGCAAAGCTGAGTTTACGTGTGATGGATGCTGACGTGTCTGGAAAGGAAGATTGGCCCGTGGTTTCCAAGCGAGCCCAGCTTTTGAGAAAGCTAGCACCTCTTCGATTTTTGAATTGGCCTCTACGAATTCTGAGCTCGCCTCTTCGATCTCTGAAATCCCGTTGAGTGCTTGATTTTATAGAGGCACACAGTTCGTTTCAAAGCACACTTGAATTTTCGCTTGTAGAAACTCCATTCTTGCACTTCTAAGATCTAGATTTGTCTGATCTCTTCTTTCTTTCAACACTTTTGAAAATGTCTGGCCCATCCGATCGTCGTTTTGACTTGAACCTTGGTGAAGAGGCAATCCCTTCTTCTCCAGACAACATACGGCGCCCATCTTTCATATCCCCTACTGGTCCTCTTACCGTTGGGGATTCAGTGGTGCAGAATGATATGACCGCTGCGGTGGTGGCCCGAAACCTTGTCACTCCCAGAGATAACAGACTACTTTCCAAACGGTCTAATGAGTTGGTTGTTAAGGATTCTCTGGCTCTCAGTGTGCAGTGTGCAGGTTCTGTGTCTAATATGGCCTAACGCCTATTTGCTCGAACCCGTCAAGTTGAATCATTGGCGGCTAAAGTGATGAGTCTCAAACAGGAGATTAGAAGGCTCAAGCAGGAGAATAAACAGTTGCATAAGCTCGCACATAGCTATGCGACAAACATGAAGAGGAAGATTAACCAGATGCAGGAATCTGATGGTCAGATTTTACTTGATCATCAGAGGTTTGTGGGTTTGTTCCAGCAGCATTTGCCTTCGTCTTCTGGGGCTGTACCGCGTAATGAAGCTCCAAATGATCAACCTCTGGCTCCTCTTCTTCCTGGAGCTCTGTCGAGTGGTGAGGCGCCACCTGATCGTCCTTGAAGATCCCCTCTTGTAAATTTGATTTGATTTTTTTTTTGTAAGGTATGTATAATGCAAATTTATGTAAAATTTCCAGAAAAATAAATAAAATGGACTTTATTTCTCTCAATTTTTTTTTCATGTGGTGCAATCCGCACCATCCTTCTTTCTTTTTATTTATTTATTTATTTATTTTATTATTTATTTTTTCTTTTTAGATGGTGCAATCCGCACAATACCCTTTTTTTTTAATATATATTTATTATTTATTTATTTTATTATATATATATATATATTTTTTTTTTTATTACATTTTTTCCTTCTTTTCAGATGGTTTTAAAACAATCAAAACACAGTAAGTGGAGCACCCAAAACCTTTACAATTATTATATATATATATATATATATTTTTTTTTTTTTTATTTTTTATTTATTTTTTCTTTGCACATGGTGCCTGATGCACCCCCCTTTTTTCACGTAGTGCCAACACCACTTTGCTCCACCATCCTCTTTTTTTTTATTTTTTATTTTTTTTGATTTTTTGATTTTTTTATTTTTTCTGTATAAATTTGGGTGGTGGGTAGAGGAATTTACAAGGAGCGGAGCTCGAGTTTTGAGGAAGAGCTTCTCGGCCGGCTAGTCGTTTGACAGCGGTCTTTGAAATTGTTGGCAGCTGCGAGGCAAGAGACGGAGGAGGTGGAGGTGACCTTGATGTCAGATCCAGCTAGAACCCAGAGCATAGCCACTGAGCCCAACCACCGAACACAGCCGCTGCACACCCGTTGTACTGCCACTGAGCACAGCTATTGCGCATCCGTTGCACTGCCACCGAGCACCGCCACTGATCGAGCACAGCCACAGAGCACCGCTACTGAGCACAGGCACATAGCACAGTCAACAGACTTCACCTTGTTAATTCCTACCGAGCTCGAGCCGTCATCATGCACGCCATTCCTCTAACAGTAGCTCACAATGTATTTACCATTTGTCACAGAAAATGTAGATGTTATGCAATACACTTTATTCACATGACCTGTATAGATCTTCAGAAACTTCCCCGCCGCGTAGTTTTGACAGCCTGAGGGTGTCATTGAGAGTGGCGACGAGTATGAACTTGCCATTAGGCGAGAATTTGGCGAAGGAGACGGAGGCTGATTTATCGTCAATTAGCGTCTTCAACAGAGTCCCCGACTCGGTGTCCCAAATCTTACAGGACCCGTCGTGGCTGGCGGAGACAACAATCGAACCGTCGCGATTGAAGCTCACGGAGGTCAGAGGCTGGTGCTGGAGAATGAGCAATGGACTTGATCGCTATGGAGAAGTTCCCTTGTTGAACTGCTAAACACATATTGCCTGATTCCACATTGCTGAAATTGATTGAACCATCCAAATGGAACAAAACACACTGTGCCACTGTCCCAGCAGGAGTCGGTTCCACATCCTGGAATTTGATCATTATTGGATCACCAGATACCCTGATATTCAATTCTCGCAGATTTTTTTTTGATAGGTTGCCAGCACAATCTCCAGAACTGTGGACGGCTTCTCTGCTGTGGCAACTGAAGTTGCAACTGTAAGCGGATCGACCCTGACTTTACCGACGGTCCAACTGCCCACAAGCCCATTTTTCAGCTTCAAACTCAAAGAATTTGAGGAAAATATCAGTGTCGTAGAACAACTGAGTGACGATGAAATCGGCTCCAGCATCAACCTTTCTCTTCAAATAAGCGAGATCACTCTGATATGCTTCTGGAGAGGCGAGGCCATCGGCGGCAATGGCTTCCGGGTGAGCCTCCGGATAACCAGCAACAGTGATGCCGAAGTAGTCGCCATATTTGGCTCTGATATGAGTGACCAGGTCGAGGGCGCAGGCAAAGCCTCATTGGATCTGAACAAACTTGTCCTGGCCATGGGACGGGTCGCCGCGCAGATCAAGAATGTTCTGGAGGCCGTTGGACTTGATGGTTTGGAGGGCGTGGTCGATCTTGTCAACGGGCATGTTGGTGCAGGTGAGGTGCATCATGCTCTCGACGCAGATGAGGTTCTGCATCTTGTTGGCAATGTCGAGAGTGAGATCGGTGGTGGAGCCACCAGCACCCCAGGTAATGTCGCAGAAGGCAGGGCCGTGCGCGACCATCCGATCCATCATCTCCAAGAGATTCTCGACGCCATCCTCGGTCTTTGGCGGGAAGAACTCGAAGGAGAAGACCACCTTCTTCTCATCCACCAAAGACTCCTGGATCTTCTCTATCACCTTCATCCTTGCTTCGCTTGCTGCGCTTGCAAGTATGTGAGTCTGCACCGACACACGGCACAATTTTTGTAATATATAAATATATGTAAATAACCGGGATTATAGAATTTAATTTCAGATTTAGATCCCGATTAGCAAATCTATGGACCGGTAATTTGCCAGAAAATGTAAAACTAACATGTGTGGTGGCAAATGGCGAGTTCAATGGCGATGGGCATCTTCTGGAAGACGCAGAGGACGAGACCGTAGCAGTTGAAGTCGAGTTTGAAGAAGAAGAGGAGGTTGTCGATCCAACCCGTGCGTTATAGATCAGAGACTTCGGCGATGTGGGAATTGAAGAGAGATACTGAATTTGGGTGCCCCAAATTTCTATAGAGACGAAGGGAAAGGGAGGAGAGATCCACGGGAGTCATCAGAAAGCCAGGGATTGGACAGAGGAACTCTGTTGGAGATTGCGGCTTTGAAGTTTCCGACGGTAGTGCTGACGAGAACCTCTGAAAAAGCTTCCATTTTCGCCATGGGCTCGGACTCGGGCTAGCACCGGTGATCATACCCGCTGCTTTGAAGAGGTCTGGGTTTGGGTTTCTTCGCATATGAAGAACCGAATTGGGCTTGTGGTCTGCTGGGCCGAAACACTCATACATATATTATTTCTTTTTCCTTTTTTTTTTTGTTTTTTTTTGTTTTTGTTTTTTTTTGTTTGTTTTTTTTTTTGTAAATACATAACAACACATGTATTCAATTTTTTTTTTTAATAAAATTGACTTTCTTTAATAAAACATTTATTTTTTTTATTTTGATGTGACTGAACTCGAAGTTGAATGTTCGAGCTGCCTACGTACCCCTCCAAAGAAAGAGATCAAGTCATAACGTAGTTCAAATACATTTTTTTTCTTGGTATTTTCTTTTGGTGCCGTTTGCAGTTTCAACTCGTGCAGGCAAGGAGCATCGGTGTTGCCTTTTATGCTCGTGCAGACCAGGAGCGTTGTGCCATGTTGCAGTTTAGGCTCGTGCAGGCGAGGAGCCTTGTGTCTTGCAGTTTATGCTCTTACAGACAAGGAGCTTTTGTGTTGCCTTTTATGCTCATGCAGACCAGGAGCTTTGGTTCGTCAAGCGATCTGAGAGAGTCGTTCCTCGCAATCTTTATAGCAAGGAGCCTTGACTGAGTAGTTGAAGAAGTCTTCAGGAAAGAAATCACGCATCGTGATGGGGATGGATGATCTATGTGTCGAAATTTCATCATCTTCAACACGTTCACGTTGCTTTGAAGGTTGACAAGAGCTGCTTTGCCCCCTTTCCGATTGGCGGACTTGTGGAGGAAACGTATGCTTCTTGTGCAATTTCTTAGGAGTGACTTGAGTCCATCTTTCAACTTTGCTTGGCTTGACTGACATGGTTTTGGAGCATGCCCCCAGCAATTGAGGTGAAGATTTTGAGTTGACAGAGACGAAAGTGACGTCTTATTCAGGGATTTTGTCTTCTTTATCTTCTTGGGTCTTTTCTTCAGTGCGGTCATCTTGGGTTTGTTGGCGTGAAGATTGGCCGGTGTAGATGATGGTGCGCCTCCTTACCTTCAGTGGTCCTTTTGTGTCGACTTCCAAAGTTGTTTAGCGCTTCATCCTTGAAGGAATCAAGCTTTGAACATCGTGTTTTCTTGCTAGACTGTCGAGCTTTTGTCCCTTTGGTGTTGTCTTCCTGTTTCTAGAAGACTTCTTAGTTTCTTCAAGTCTGTCCGCAGCCGACTGTTGCGGGGAAGATCTAGCTGTGCCGCTTTGTTTCTTGGGTTTTGATAACCTTTTAAAGATAGATCTTTGTGGTGTTGGCGTCTTAAGCCTTTTGAAGACGGAAGTTCGATTTCGACCACTGATGCGATCAAGTGCCGAAATTCTAAGTTTTGAATGATCCAGCCTGTCGAAGACTAAAGTTCGAGGGGCGGGTTTAGGCTCCTCTTTTGGCCTTGTGGCTTGTGGTTTTGGCTTCCTTGTTTTTTTGTAGGTCGCCGATGTCCACCATTCCTTATTACCGGTAGATGCATCTTGGTTGCTTGCCCCCGGTGATGGTTGTGTAGGAAGTGCCGTGTGACTTGAACATTGACGGGAATGGTCATGCATGCTTCGGAGAGGCACATGATCGAGTGATCCAAACACGATAGTAGTAGTGTGTACCGCAACCGTGTCTTCGAGGTCAAGCTCGATTTTCCCTTGTTGTGCTAGCTTCAGGATGAGATCTTTCAGTACGAAGCATTTTTCCATTGGATGACTGATGAAGCGGTGGAATTTACAGTACCTTGGACTGTCTGTGCGATTCATCTCTTCTGGCCGTCTGCATTCAGGCAAATCGATCACCTTCTTTTCCAGTAAGTCTTCTAACATGGCAACCACATCAGAGTCGGGGAATGGATAAGTTTTTTTCTCAAGTTCCTTCAAAGTGCGTCTACGCATCTCTTGATCACGAAAAGCTTCAGCTTGAATCGCCTTGCCTCGTGTAGGGATTTTGACGGGAGCTGTGTTGACTGTCATTGCTTCCTTGGTGGATTTCCACGTAGCCTTCTCCACCTTTGTCTCAAGAACTTTGTCGTTCTTGTAGTCGGTGATCGGTTCCTTCTTCTCATGATGGGCGATACTCAACTCCATGTCATGGGCGCAGGTGGCTAGCTCTTCGAAGGTCCGTGGTTTAATGCCTTGAAGGATGTATTGCAAACCCCATTGCATGCCTTGGATGCACATCTCGATTGAAGAGGTTTCCGATAGCCTATCTTTACAGTCGAGGCTTAGAGTGCGCCATCTGTTGATGTAGTCAATGACTGGCTCGTCCTTCCACTGCTTTGTGCTCGTCAGTTCTAGCATGCTCACAGTGCGGCGGGTGCTGTAGAAGCGGTTGAGGAATTCCCGCTTCAATTGCTCCCAACTGTTGATGGACTCAGGCTCTAGATCCGTGTACCACTCAAAGGCGTTTCCTTTCAGCGAGCGCACAAACTGCTTGGCGAGGTAGTCCCCTTCGGTCCCTGCGTTGTTGCAAGTTTCAACAAAATGGGCAACATGCTGTTTCGGGTTTCCCTTTCCATCAAATTGCATGAACTTTGGCGGTTGATAACCCCTCGGCATCCTTAAGGCGTCAATCTTCTTTGAATATGTCTTCGAGTACAACCCGAAGGTATTTGAGCTCCCTTCGTACTGTGCCTTGATGGTGTTGGTGATCATCTCCTGCAGCTGCTGGATAGAAAGAGATCCCATGAGTGCCGCTGCTTGGTCTGGCTCCGGCCTCACATCGATTCTCTCTACCGGAGGCTCATCTTTTCCGCCAGCTTCTCCCTTTAGTGGATCATCCTCTGGGTCGGGTTTATCGCCGTCCTGCGCCTCCAGTCGGTTGACTAGTGCTGCAATTTGCAAGTCTTTTTCTTCCACAGTTCGGGTTAGCCTTGCGATTGCTTCATTCATTTGAGCCAGCTGCTCATCGATTGAAGTTGCTCCAATGGTCATGACTTGCATGGCTGAACTGTCGCTTGAATCGGCATTGGAGAGCATGGATTCGGAGTATTTCCTTGGGCTTTCCCCCCTTGGTGCCCTTAGTGAGGCTAAGGTGATCAAAGGCTCGTGCCTTGGGTGCTTTTGTTCCCTTGGCAGAGTTGATGCAGAGGTGAAAGAGGCGGCAGAAGTAGCTCTTGCCATGCTTCGAGTCGTGATGCCCAAAGTGACACCAGTTGCGACGAGGACGCTCTTGTTCTTTGCGCCGGTTGCGGGGACAGTTTGAGCCTTCCTTGATGCCATTAATTTTGGAAGTGCGCTTGAATTTCTTGAATGGAGAAAGAGATGAGAGGCAGAGATTGTCCCACTGGGCGTGCCAATTTGTGAACACGGAAAATTCCTGAAACGAAAGCGACAAGAACAACGTGCACAAACAAATATTTGTATTTGATGATTTTGGGTTACAATCTCTCTCTATTTTGATCCTCTGATTCGATCTCCGTAAGGTATTGATTTGTGGACGTTTCGTTGATCCAAGGGCCGTCGAGGCTTGATCTTGGATGAACTGTTGGAAGTTTCTTCAAGAGGTCGTGGGCTTGATCTTTGAAGGTGGATTTAAGCGGATCTTCAATGAGCCGTTGGGGCTTGATTTTGAGGATAAGTGTTTCTTCAAGGGCCGTTAAGGTTTGATCTTGAATAACGGTGACGAACGAATCTTCAAGGGCTTTTGGGCTTGATCTTGAAGAATGGTTGGATGTGTAGATTTGTTGATGTTGTTGATCCAAGGGCCGTCGGGGCTTGATCTTGGATGAACGGATGATGAACGATGGTGCTTTCTTCAAGGGCCGTCGGGGCTTGATCTTGAATTGGTGGAAGTTCTTCAAGGGCCTTTGGGGTTTGATCTTGAATTGGTGGATTGTTGATCCAAGGGTTGTCGGGGCTTGATCTTGGAAGAACGAAGCGCGAAGAACGAAGAACACTTTCTTCAAGGGCCGTCGGGGCTTGATCTTGAATTGGTGGATGATTGTTGATCCAAAGGGCTGTTGGGGCTTGATCTTGGAAGAACGATGAACGAAGAACGAAGAACACTTTCTTCAAGGGCCGTCGGGGCTTGATCTTGAATTGGTGGATGATTGTTGATCCAAAGGGCCGTTGGGGCTTGATCTTGGATGAATAGTTGGACGAAGAACGAAGAACAAAGAGAGCTTTCTTGATTCTTCGGCAACCTGGATGCTTGAGAGCTTCGGAGTTTCAGAGCTTCAGAGCTTCAAGAATTTTGCCTAATGATTTTGGTTCCCCTAAATGAATGAATTAGCCTTCTATTTATAGCAATTTCCAAGGCCTAATTTTGAATATAATATTCCAGATGAAATAAGTCGTTTCTGCCAGGTGTTGACACGTGTCCTGTTTGATGATTTTTCCGATGATTCTCGATTTTTTGTTTAGACACACGCTACGTGTAAAATTTATGTAATACATGAGCGCTGAAACTTTGATTTATCGGTCAACATTTATTTACCGAAATTTCTATGTCTACAGGTACTTGTCGGCAACAAGAAATAACAATGAATAGATAAAATTAAAAATAAAATCTATAAATGGGGTTTAAAGCAGGAGGAAGAACAAGAAATAACAAAAAATAAAAATAAAAAGAAATAATCAAAGAGATAATTAGGAAGAAATTTGATTTTTATAATAAATCTTATCATTGAATAGATAATTATTGATAATTAAATAATTAAATTTAAGGAATTTGACTTATTTTAATAAATTAGACTATTTCTACAATTGGCTAAAAAAATTGGACTTATATCAAGTTTCCCTTCTTTTTTTTAGAAACCCTTCTCCTTAGAAGATGAGAGATATCGCCCAAGAATAGCAGAGGCTTCTCTCTCATTTTTCCCAGCCTTCTCTCTAACCAAAGACTCGAAAATTCCTACCCAGTTCTCTAGACGTTCCAAATCATCCAATGGTAGACCTGAAAATTCCTACCTAGCTCTCTAGTCATTCCAAATCTTCCAATGGTCCTGGATTTTGTTGAACCCAAGCACAGATACCCAACCGTGCCTCCATAGCTGTATCTCTATTCATTTCCATCTCTGTCAAAAGCCGAACCAACCATGGCAATCATTGATTCTAGCCCAGATTGTCACCATCGTGCATTTTCTCTATGATTATGGTCTCTACTTGGCGATATCTGAAATTGTAACTCATGCATGTCCAAATTTGTGTCCAGGAAAACTCGAGTGACAAAGAGAACTCAAACACTTATTTGAGGAAGAAAAGTTTTGGCAGAGTCTAGTCCACGATTTTCAGATCCAAAAGGAAGGTAAATAGCCGACAACCCCTAAACTTATTCCGTTGTTTCTTGATCTGAATCTGTGAAAGGTAGTCACTGGATTTGTGTACAATGCGATGCATCAGTATACTGCCCTTTGGAATTTGTCTCCGTGTCCATGTATCATGTATGACTGAATTTATTTTGCATGTCTCCTGAATATGAATGTGGAGAAAAATTTGCTCAAAACTTGATTTGCGATATATGGACCCTTCTGCACACTTGGATCCCTTATAGTAGAATCGTGCATGTATTATAGGTTTTCATATGGTCATGTATATTGGTGAATGAACGGTTAATGTATAACACGTAGTTGAGATTAGACCGAATCAGTTCCGAATGCAACTTGCAATCACAAATAAAAAATCTAATTAGATAAGTAAAGAAAAATAACAAGAATTAAAAATTGCAATTTTTTTTCTTTCAATTTTCCGATTTTTTTTTTATTTATTTTTATTTTTATTTTTATTTTTATTTTTTGTGATTTTTGTAATTAGGAGTAAAAACAGGAAAATAAAATAAACGAAATAAAAAGAAAAGAGTTAGAAAAATTGGGTTGCCTCCCAATTGGCGCTTTAGTTAACATCTATAGCTAGATGAATTTGAAAGAGGTTGGTGATCACGTCACTTGTTCTTGTAGAGTCAACCAATCTTTAACAGCATCATTGGGCAATATTAGGTAATGAGTGACTTGATGTTTATTGACCGAGTATTTAAATGTTGTGGTTGAGTCCTTAATGTCTGCCTTTCTGTGTGAATGAATTCTTGTAATCAAAGAGAGTCCCTTTCGGCGAGGCTTGTGTCTCCCTTGAACTGACTTTAATCTAGTATTTAACACCCACAACTTTTGCATTGGCCGAATTTCGTGAGGAAGAATTTGGCTGCCACTAAGCTTTTTCTTCCTTCCCTTATAGATCTTAGCTTGCTCATAGGACTCGATTAGATTTTCTTTAAATTTGAATGCTTGTACTACTGGACCGTCCAATTCAACAACATAAATTGTATCAGTAGTCATCTGCCCTGTATCCAAATTGATCAATGTGTTTGAGAGCTGATCATGCGACATATTGGATGTTAAATTTGTGTGAACCTCCGCTAATATATTAACACTCATGTCTTCCTGCAAGCTTTGTGGGAAAGGTTTTGGTGGCACATAAACATAGGTAGTACTCGGTTCTGGTGTAATTATAGGATTAGCATGTGATGCTTTCTCCCCTGGACGTGAATGGGTGGCAAATTGCTCTTCAATTCATGCACCAATCTCCTCTTGATCATTAAAGCTCTTCTCATGGTTTAATGCTTGAATAAGAAATCCTTCATTGATTATTTCTATGTATAACTTGTCGATTCCTACAATTTAGAGAGCTTGTCCTCCAACAAAAAACTCTTGTGGCACATTAAACTGCTCAAAATACTACGCAAGATGCTCTTTCAACTTTGGATTGTAGTATTCTGAACATGGGTTGTTCCGATGCCTTTTTGAGTCGTTCCTCATGTTAATATGAGTCTGAGCATATGCTGAAAAATATTCCGTCTTAGGACACTGCAAAATATCATGCTTATTTAAACAACAAAGAGCACAAACTGTAAGTTGAAATCTATAAAACCCTTGTTCTGCTAATGAAACCCATAATGGCAGTCCTGGTTGTATATTGAATTCAGGAGGAGGTACAACTTCCATTGTTGCACAAATTGTAACCTAAAAAAAATAAATCAAATCAAGTAAAAAAAAAAAAGATATATACAAAAATAGTTAACAAAGAGTTGATAAATACAAATTATTTAAAACAATCCCCGATAGCGGCGCCAATTTCTTGATAAGGATTTTTACCACCTGCAAAAGTAGGGATGAAAACACTTTAAAATACTTGCAAGAGTATAAGGTTGTCGTAGTATAGCAGCTCAAGTAAGGTCGTTTTCCACATGGATTGAACGAATAATTTATGTTAAAACAAAATCTTAAGTAATTATTTGATAACAAAGTTTAGAAAAAAGTGATTTAATGACCTATAATATTAAAAACGAATTTAATTAATAGCAATTAAATAAATTAGCAATGTAAATAAAACAAAAGAAAATACTTTCGAAATAAATTTGAGTACTAGGGTTCTATTGTGACAACCTGTCCCAAATTTTACATTTTTATAAAATTTAGAAGAACGATTTTACGAAAATGCCGTTAGAGGCGAGGGTCTTGACTTTCGTTGATTAACGTATAGCGAGATGTATGAATTAATCCATTAGCGTTTTCTTGAAGTACTTTTGGTTTGGTCACAACTTATATATATATTTTTTATATTTTTCTAAGGTATCTATTTTATTTATAATTTTAATGATTTAAAAAGAGTTGGAAAAAGAGGAAAGAAGAAGGGGAAAACAGGAGAGGAGAAAGAACTGGGCAAAGTTGCCCAATCGGTACAGGAGAGAGGGAGGAGTTAGGCCAACCAGAAAGAAGAGAAGTGGCAGACCAATCCGAGGGAGAAGAAATAAGGGAAATGAGGGAGAGTGAAGAACTAGGAAAAAGGAGGAAACGGGTCATCCTTGACCCGTGCAACCCATGTCTTCAAACCAGCGGCTTCTAGCCGTTTCTCGTCCAATTTTATGACGAATTGGACCTATGAACCACTTCCAATCATCACTTTGGCCCTTTCTCTTCTTCTTCCATAAAAAATTAGAGGGAAATTGATAGTATTTTAGTACAAAAATGGTGATGGGTGCCGCGGGAGACTTTGCCCAAAATCCATCAATTGTGAAACCATCCCCTTCAATTACCATCATTAGAACACTCCTCTAGAACCCAGGAACAAAGCCCAGGCAATGGTCGAGGCATCAGAGTTGTTATGGAGCCGAATTGAGGACACACAAAACTAGGGTTTCCAACGGGTTTTAGCAAAATTGACCTTGGCCGCAGGTATAAAGTTTGCTCTACTCTTTGAGATCTTCATTTTTGTAATTTTTGAAATTTTTTAGAAATAGTTGAATTTTCTGGCGAACCGGGGCGGCCGACCGCCACCCGTGGTGGCGCACATGGTCAGTGAGCCGTAGATGCCAGTTTTAGGCTAAATTTGATGCCTTAAATTCAGTTTTGATGTTTGTATGATACGGGTTGATCATTGAACCTAAATTCCCTATGATATGTGAATAGGTCAAAATATGAATCGACGATCCAACCGTTGGATCGTCACCAAACTTTAATATGTTATAGTATGTAATAATTGAGGATCATAGAAACTAATGGATTGGGAATCCAACGTACGGATCTTCTCGAATTGGAATTGTAAGTTCATAACATAAAATGTTGACCGCCACTTGGTTTTTGGTGATTTGCGGAGATCCGACGTTGGATCGTAATGAAATTTTAGGATGTTGTTCTAGAAGCATAATGTGGATCTTTGGAATTAACGGATTGGAAATCCGTAATGTGGATCTTCCGGATCAAATCTTAGGGGTGTGTTTTATGTAAATTATGTATTTTATCGGTCCGAACTCTAAGATGTGATTTGATAATTGGTCGTAGGCAACAATGATTCGTGATATCTCGATATGCATGCTAGGGAGTTGTAGCACGAACCTCAAATGAGTGGATCTTTCCTTGCTTATCATATTTTTCGTGATTGATAATTCTATAAATGCTTTTAAATAAAACTAAAAAACTTATGCCATGACATATATATATATATATATATATATATGTTATAAAATACTATGAGATGGTTGAGTATAGATTTCATAATGATATATCCATATGCATATTACTATAACGAACTACAAATGGCTTGATCCCTATTTAGGGTATGTAGGCAGTCTAGCGAGACGTTAGATGCAGCCATATAAGAAATGAGATTAAATAATCGAGACCATAGCCTTGTTTAAGGAATTGAGTGATGTGAGGGATATTGGTGAAAAATGTGCATTTTAACTTTATGTTTTGGTGATTAATAGTTAGTACATCGTATTATATAATTGGAAATATTATGAGATGTTTTAAATTTTAGATTTTATCATGGCATATCCATACGTATAGTCCTTGCACATAATTATTGTGAACGCTCTGATGTGCAAAAGTGAACGCAAGACACACAGGTAAGTTCAGGTAAGTTCTAGTAAGTATATGGTATTAGTTGAATTGATGGGGCTATGATATGACTACATTTACGTTTTTAGCAACTCTGACACTGTCGTACATGTTCCAATAGTAGGCAACTCCGGCATTGTCCTACATATTGCATATGAGTCGTACTTGTTGTATTAGATGCATTTAAAGCTCATAAACCTGCACCCCGGGTGATTGTGATTTAGCCAGAGATATGGTACAAGCCTGTTTATAATGTCACCTCCTGCACCCTATGCTCACATTGGATCCAATTTAGGTGCACAGTCTTGTTGTACAGACCACCATAGGTGGTTTTGACTCGTAGGTGACTAGCAATTTATCGCATGGCTATCTTGAGTGTATATCATTGAGCATAACTATATTACACCCAGTCTTGTCGTACAGACCTTAAGTGGTTCCGACTTGTGTGTAGTGTAGTGCTGTACAGGTCACTCGAGGTGACTCCGGCTTATGTGCTAGCAATGATTGATGAGCTATGATTTCAGTCGTGCAGGTCACTAAAGGTGACTTCGGCTTATGTGCTAGCAATGATTGACGAGCTATGATTTCAGTCGTACAGGTCACTGCAGGTGACTCCAAATTTTATGCTAACCATGATTAATTAGATATGTAATACGATGGGCTAGCATATATGATGAATATGCGATGAGCTAGCATATGTGATGAATATGTGATAAGCTAGCAGATGTGATGAATATGCGATGGGCTAGCATATGTGATGAATATGTGATGAGCTAGCATATGTGATGAAATATATAATGAACTAGTATATGTGATGAGATATGGGTAAGTCGTACAGGTCACCATAGGTGACTTCGACTTGCGTACTAGTATGAGTTATTAATCGCATGATTATTTGACATTATTGATGAGATGCTTTGTGTGGTATATTATGATTTTTCTGGAAATTATATAGGTGTTGTGGCGAGGGATTATAATGTTTTACATGTTTTCTATTAGTATTTTACTTACATGGCCGCTCACCCTTGTCTTGTCTTCACCTTCCAGGTTTTATTAGCTAAGTTTTCTTATCACCAAAGACTCGTGGCGATTCTTAGTATCGGAGACTATTTCGAGGGTACGATTCTTAATTCACTTTTCTGTACTTACTTATACTCTAACGTCACGTGTGAAGTGGGTTCATTCCCGCTCACCAGTGCACTATGGTATTTAAGCACTCTTAGGTTTAAATTTATTCACAATTTTCCACATCATCACACTTTATGGTTTTGTCACCTTCCAGGTGTTGGCCAGCACAGCTTGATTCGGAGTCCTAGTGGACATTCCGGGTCGGGGTGTGTCATTTGTCGTCACCTTAACAATCCTATGTAGTTCTTCCAATACTTATGAATTATACATGCATATTTGAAGGTTAGGTTTTCCTAAAGTATGTCCTACTTGGAACCTCCAACATAGAATGTATATCTAACATGCAACTCATTCGTGGCGTCTAGATCGAATGTGAACATGCAAGACTCATTATGTTTTGTGAAATCCTTTTGAAAAACCATATAACCCTTAAGACGTGTCGTCCATCCTAAGAAGTTACACATATTAACCACAAGAAGCCAGTGCCAATTCCAGGGACAACCCTCCGCCAAAATTGCATCAAATTACTTTTCTAAATATCCTAATCGTGGCCAATCATCAAGACAATTAGATAGTTTAAAGCACAGTGATTAATAATTCAAAACTTGCATGCATAATATCATAAGCAAATTGAAAAGAAACTACATATTCTTGCTAAGGCTCGTGGCCTCGCCCTAGCAAACGAAACTAGTTACGAACAATCATAAAATAAAATATTATTAAAAACATGGATAGAAAACACCTTGAAAATAAACTTGAATTGTTAAAAGCTCTCTAAAGCCAAAGTATTGCATTCTCCTCCCCATTACCTAATGGCTAAAAAGCCTTATTTATACTACTACAAAATAAAACCCTAAAAAATTTGAGGATAAAACTATGAAACATAATAAAATAATAAAATAGAAAATAAAAAGGTTTCCTATTTGAACTAAAATTCGGAGTTCTCAGAAAATTATCTTTTGACCTACCAAATCAACTCGGATTTGGTCCCAAATGTCTCTTTTTAAAGCTGAAGATGTCCCCTAAAAATCCTGAGGAGGAATCTTCCTCAAAATATGTCATCTTGACCTCCAAAATACCCAAAACATCCATAAACGTCAATCTGGGAAAGCTGCGCGTTGAGCCTTTCTTTCATCACCACAGTCAAACGGCTTGGTAGAAAATCTAGAATTTTGATACAATCATATTGAAAGGCACACGAACATTCTACAATTGGAATCACTCCAAAATTCATCCGTTTGATCACTTTTTACTCCAGAGGAAGTCAAATGTCCTACATTGGAAATATATAACAAAGTATCAAAATTCTACCAAAATAACCAATAAATTTATTGACGCACAAAATTAGTGAGGACTTTGGTACAATAGAAAGTGTTAAGTTTGTGACCTTCGCTAAATTGCTCCGGTTACTAGTGTGGATAAGTATGTAAATGGATAGAGACAGAGAAGCAAACATAAGATGTACGTGGTTCACCCAGATTGGCTACGCCCACGGAGTAGAGGAGTTCTCATTAATTGTGAAGGATTTACACAAGTATATAGGTTCAAGCTCTCCTTTAGTGAGTACTCGTGAATGATTTAGTACAAATGACATTCAGAATTATTGTCGGAGAATAATCTCCTTTTATAGAAGAGAGTTTATAGCTTTGTTCTGACATTGACACGGGTCGTGTTGTGATTGGCCTTTGATATTGACACGTGTTGCGTTGTGATTGGCCTTTTGGTTGGAAGGAAACTCTTCTAGGTCCTTGACGGTATAATGTTGACTGGTGCTTGGTAGTTTCGGGATTGGTCAAGTATCGTACAAACAGTGTTCCCCTAAGTTCCCGAGTGAGGGAAACTCCTCGGTTGGGGACTTGCAAGATCCAAGCCGTTGAGTAATCACGAAACTTCTAAGTACCAAAGTGTGGTATCGTTTTCACTTGCCTTATCTGTCTTATAGGTAGATGTGGCATCTTCTCCAGAAGTACTTTTCCTCAATCCATGGGTGGTATCTTTAACCAATGAAGATGCACAAGGTAATGTATCAATTTCACTTAAAGCTTACTTATAGTTTTGGGCTTGGTTAAGCGTGATACAAACCCTATAATAGGAGTCCCCCAAGTCTCTGAGCGAGGAGATTTGCCGAAAGAGGTGACAGACAAGGTAAGCAATCTGAGTTCTAAGTAATCAGTCTCAGATCAGCAGTTTGATTTCGAGTTCCTGCTGATTGTTCTCATTCTCCCTATCTTGCAGGCAGTAAGAAGGATAGAGAGAAGAAAAAGGAAAAGATATGATATGAAATACTTTTTCTTTTGAAGAAGTAACTTTCCATAGGCTTATTCTTGAACTGGACTTGAGGGTTTTCTAGTTTCCTCCAAAGTATAAGGCTGACTCAAGAATTTGAGGGTCAAAACAAGTCTATCAAATCAAGAGTGCGTTCGACCTTGATGATATGAGATACTTTTGCTGTTGACAAAGTAATAGATGAATCAGCACATGTTCTGTTGCGCTTGTCTCAACATGCTTCCTTGTATCTTTCTTACTTGCCCTATCTGTTCCTCAGGCAGATGTGGTATCTTTTCTGGAAGCATAAGATGTTGAAGATGAGTACTCAAGAGCAATGCCAGGTAAGTAATCAGGCAATGAGTTCCAAGCAGTCAGTTCCTGATTGGAAGCTTGATTCCAAGTGCTGACTGATTGCTCTCTTTCTCCTTGTCTTACAGGTAAGAACAAAGGCAAAGGAAAAGACAGGGAAAAAGCATGATATGGGATACTCTTGCTTTTAACCCTGATGATATGAGATACTCTTGCTCTGTGGTTGGCTTGTTTGCAGAGGTATTATTAGGGGAAAAGAAGTTGAGTATTTCAAGAGACTCTGCTGAGAGTGCCCTCTCGGATGTGAAGAAAATTTGAGCATTTATTTATTTATTTGCAAGTCTGCCTGGGTGTGAAGGATGAAGGTCGATATATATAGGAATTGTCCCAACAGCGAGTAGTAGCGCTGTTCCTTTACCCTTTTTGGTCATAACAATGTAGTGGGAGCTGCAAGATTCACATGTTTTAACTTTGTTAGAGCACTTTGAAAAAGTGGTCTGTGGTATTTGGAAAGCTGATGTTGCGTGTGAAGATTGCTGACAAGCTTTATCCAAGGAAATCTGGCTTTCGAAGTTTGAAGAGCAGTGCCTTTTCGATTTTCGAACAAGAGATCCTGTTGGGGATTTGGCTCTCGAGATTCGGAGAACGGTGCCTTTTCGATTTTTGAGAAAGCAATCCTGTTGGGAGTCTGGCTTTTGAGATTCGGAGAGCGGTGCCTCTTTGATTTTTGAGAAAGCAATCATGGTGGGAGTCTGGCTCTCGAGATTCGGATAGCAGTGCCTCTTCGATTTTTGAGCAAATAATCATGGTGAGAGTCTGGCTCTTGAGATTCAGATAGCGGTGCCTCTTCAATTTTTTAGAAAGCAATCCTGGTGGGAGTCTGGCTCTCGAGATTCGGAGAGCGGTGCCTTTTCGATTTTTGAGCAAGTAATGTTGTTGGGAGTGTTTTCTCGATATGATTAAAGGTTGGGCATTTTTGCTAGTCTGCCTTGCCACGGAGCACGGAGGTTGACACACATAGGGACTTTCCAGTTATCAAGCAGTGGTGCCGTTCCTTTACCCTTGTGGCTAATGGTAGGGTAGCTGGACCTTCAAAATTTATGTGTCTAAACTTTGTCAGAGATCTTTGGCAAAGTTATATGTGGTATCCAAGGAGCTGATGTTGCGTGTGGGGTTTGTCGACATATTTTACTCAGGAAAATCTACTTTTCGAAATCCGGAGAGTGGTGCCTCTTCGATTTTTTAACAAATGGCCTTGCTGCCCTTTCTTTTATAAAGGCACCAATTATGTGCAAGAAGTACGTTCAGAGAGTTATTACTTGTAAGAGTTTTCCCCTTGTTTTTGTACTTCAAAGATTTATTGGATCTTATTTCTCCTTCATCATTTCTGAAAATATATGGCCCATCCGACCATCGTTTTGACTTGAATTTTGGTGAAAAGGCAGCCATGCCTCCTCAAGACAACATATGGCGCCCATCATTCTTATCCCTTACTGGTCTTCTTACCTTTGGGACTCTGTGATGAAGAATGATATGATCGCTGCGGTGGTGGCCAGAAACCTTCTACTCCTAAAGATAACGGACTACTTTCCAAACAGTTTGATGAGTTGGCTATTAAGGATTCTCTGGCTCTCAGTGTTCAGTGTGCAGGTTCTGTGACTAATTTGGCCCAACGCCTATTTGCTCGAACCCGCCAAGTTGAATCATTGGCGGTTGCAGTGATAAGTCTCAAACATGAGATTAGAGGGCGTAAGCATGAGAATAAACAGTTGTACAAGCTCGCACATGACTATGCTACAAACATGAAGAGGAAGCTTGACCAGCTGCAAGAATCTGATGGTCATATTTTACTTGATCATCAAAGGTTTGTTCTAAAGCCATTTATTGCCTTCGTCTTCTGAGGCTGATCGCGTAATGAAACTCCAAATGATCAACCTCTGGTGCCTCCTCATTCTGGGGTTCTACCCAGTACTGTGGCTCCGAATGATCATCCTCTGGTGCCTTCCGACTGTTGAGACTTCTCCTGAGCAATCACTGTGAAGGCTCCCTCTTGTTTGTTTATTTTGATTCATGTATATGTACATATTTGTAACTTATCTAAGATATCAATAAATAAGGTTTGTTTCATTTCAACGTATTATGTTAAATACACCAAAGCCTTCTTCACTAAGTTCTTTGAATTTTTTCTTTTGTTGAAGCTTGTATGTTGAGGCATTGTGAGTGATCATGTAGGTTGAGGTAATGCTCCTTTAATTTTCCGAGTCAGGAAAACTTCTCGGTTTGAGACTTGAAAGATCCAAGTCACTGAGTAGTAGTGAACCTTCCAAGTATCGAGGTGTAGTAGCATATGGTAGGAGTCCCCCAAGTCTCTGGTCGAGGAAGTTGACGAAGAAGGTGTCTTGCTAGTAGCCAAGTTTCCAAAGTAACAAAACTTCACCATTTTCCTTTCTAAGTGGTAGCCAAAACTCCTCCTTCATATATATTTGTTATGAAAGTTGTTAGGCCCAAAAAAGAGGAGGCCTAGGCCTTTTTTTTCGATTTTTTTTCTTTCGAATTTCCGAATTTCAAATTTCAAAATTTTTGAATTTTCAAATTTCCGAAAATATATATATATATATATATATATATATATATATATATATATATTTAAGCTTTATAGGTGAAGCTTTGGTGTTGATGCTTTGTAGGTGAAGCTTTGGAGTTGAAGCTTTGGAGTTGAAGCTTTGTAGGTGAAGCTTTGGAGTTGAAGCTGTGGAGTTGAAGCTTTGGTAGGTGAAGCTTTGGAGTTGAAGCTTTGTAGGTGAAGCTTTTGTGTTGAAGCTTTGTAGGTGAAGCTTTGTAAGTGAAGCTTTTGTGTTGAAGCTTTATAGGTGAAGCTTTGTAGGTGAAGCTTTTGTGATGAAGCTTTGAAGGTGAAGCTTTGGAGTTTTTGTGCTGAAGTTTTGTAGGTGAAGCTTTGTAGGTGAAGCTTTGGAGTTGAAGCTTTGTAGGTGAAGCTTTTGTGTTGAAGCTTTGTAGGTGAAGCTTTGGTGTTGAAGCTTTGTAGGTAAAGCTTTGTAGGTGAAGCTTTGGTGTTGTAGCTTTGTAGGTGAAGCTTTATAGGTGAAGCTTTTGTGTTGAAGCTTTGTAGGTGAAGCTTTATAGGTGAAGCTTTTGTGTTGAAGCTTTGTAGGTGAAGCTTTGGTGTTGAAGCTTTGTAGGTGAAGCTTTATAGGTGAAGCTTTATAGGTGAAGCTTTTGAGTTGAAGCTTTGGTGTTGAAGCTTTGTTGGTGAAGCTTTATAGGTGAAGCTTTTGTAGGTGAAGCTTTGGAGTTTAAGCTTTGTAGGTGAAGTTTTGGTGTTGAAGCTTTTGTGTTAAAGCTTTGTAGGTGAAGCTTTATAGTTGAAGCTTTTGTGTTGAAGCTTTGTAGGTGAAGCTTTATAGGTGAAGCTTTTGAGTTGAAGCTTTGTAGGTGAAGATTTGATGTCGAAGCTTTGTTGGTGAAGCTTTTGTGTTGAAACTTTGTAGATGAAGCTTTGGTGTTGAAGCTTTTGTTGGCACCATAAATTGGTTTTGCTTCACAGTGTCTTGATCAAGAGTGTGTGAAGCTTTTGAGAATTGTAGTTGCCCTCCATTGATGAAGCTTTTGTTTGCACCATAAATTGGTTTTGCTTCACACTGTCTTGATCAAGAGTGTGAAGCTTTTGAGAATTGTGGTTGAATACCATTGATGAAGTTTTTGTTGGCACCATAAATTGGTTTTGCTTCACACTGTCTTGATCAAGAGTGTGTGAAGCTTTTGAGAATTGTAGTTGTCCTCCATTGATAAAGCTTTTGATTTCCACCATAAATTGGTTTTGCTTCACACTATCTTGATCAAGAGTGTGTGAAGCTTTTAAGAATTTATAGTTGTCCTCCATTGATTAAGCTTTGTTGAATTTCCCAATTTATTTATTTTTTTGTTTGGGAAACTAGAAATTTGTTGAATTTCCCAATGTCTTTTTTTTTGGGAAAACTAGAAATTTTGGGAGAGACAACGTATACAAATTTTGCTTCCACACTGAGCAAGAGATTGTGATGCAAGCCACACCTTGTAATAGTCGAAGGTTTGGATGAACCGTATAAATTGAATTTGCTTTGAACAGTCTTGATCAAGAATGCGTTAAGCTTTCTATGAGTTGTAGTGTTTGTATTGTTACAGAGGAGAAATGTCTGAAGCAGATACAAGAGGGCTGAAGAGCTTGATCTTCGTATACCATGCACTTAAGCCATTGTTGGCTTGCAATAAGACTTTGTTGGTGACTATAACTCTTGTTAGGCATAAGTGCTCCCCTAGTTGAGTTGTAAAGCTTGAGGGTTTTTATTTATTTGTGAATGCTAGAAGTTCACATGTACAAGTTGTACCATTTGTCTTCTGGTTGTTGGAATGAACGGTGGGTTGCTTTCATCACTTGGTTGGTGGTACGAAGGTTAGTTCCTTCATCACCTTTCATCACATTTCATTACCTGGTTGGTGGAACGAAGATGAGTTCCTTCTTCACATTTCATCACCTAGTTGGTGGCATGAAGGAAAGTATGGGTTGTACATTTCATCACCTGGTTGGTGGCATGAAGATGAGTTCCTTCTTCACCTGATTGGTGATAAGAGTGATAAGTTGCCAAATAATTTAGAGTACGGGTTTTACATTTCATCACCTGGTTGGTGGCATGAAGATGAGTTCCTTCTTCACTTGGTTGGTGATAAGAGTGGCAAATTGCCAAATAATATTAGAGTACAGGTTGTGCATTTCATCACCTGGTTGGTGGCACAAAGGTAAGTTCCTTCTTCACCTGGTTGGTGATAAGAGTGGCAAGTTGCCAAATAATATTAGAGTACGATTGTACATTTCATCACCTGGTTGGTGGCATGAATGAGAGTACAGATTGTACATTTCATCACCTAGTTGGTGGCACAAAGGTGTGTTCCTTCATCACCTAGTTGGTGAGAATAAGGGCAAGGTGTCGAGGCACATTGTAGCAAGTGTTGAATGACACAAAGTATGTTAAACCCTTTCGAAGCACAGCTAGCTTATGTATGGATGTGTTGGAATGTATGATGTTTATGTATGAATGTGTTAAAATGTATGATGTTTATGTTGATTGACATGAGTGATGCTTATGAATGTTTTGCTATGCATGAAGGGATCCATGCTTTCGATATGTGAACCATGTTGATTGTAACACTTAGTATCACATACTTTGTGTCAAAGTACGCATGTTAAAGCTCTGAGTTAGAGTATAAAGGTAAGTCAGCGTAGACCAAGTATTCCAGTGCTAGGAATGCAAAAGACCCAGAAGAAGTTCTCAGAATTCCCTCTTCTTTAAATATTTGCCGAATGACTTGTGTGACAAAATATCTCAAGCGGTTAAGGGTCAAAACATTTGCAATGTGTATGCCTTCTTATAATAGCATTTCCTTTAGTGCCTAATCCTCCACTTTAAAAGAGTGAGGCTTGGTCCCATAGTCATAATAGTCGATGGTACGTTCACCTCTGGTTGTCTTGATATGAACTTTTATCCCTCTTGTTGTAATGGGCTTGCTGAAAGTAAAAATCCTTTTTTTTACCAAGAGACATATACGTTTGGTGACTTAGCGAGTAGCTAAATGAGGCAGGAGATGATGCAATGGGTGTCTGAATGGCCAAGATTTCTTCACTTGGTAGAACGTGACTTCCACTTCCCACTTGTTGATTGGGGTTGACCATATGGGGGTTCCCTTGGTATGTCCTTACTTTGGCGGATGCGTGGTTGTAAGTATGTGCCATCACCTCAGAGTAAGTCTTCCAAGTGTTGGCATTGATCATGTACTTGAAGAAACAATCACGTAGGCCTGCTGTGAAGGCTTTGAGGGTGGTCTTGTTATCTGCCTCACCGCAGTGAGAATACTCATGGCTAAAGCGACCAACATACTCTCGTAATGACTCGTCCGGCTTCTGGCGAATAGTGTACAAGTCATCTATAGAATGTAAGCAATCGTTCTGGAAGATGTGTTGAGAGACAAACAGTTTCTTTAGTTCCTTAAATAAGTCTACTGTCTCGGGTGGAAGACGACAATACTAGTTTAAAGCTCCGCCATAGAGGGTGGAAGGGAAGAGAAGACATCGCTCTTCGTCGGTGTGCATCCGATATCCCATGGTGGACTCAAAGAGATAAAGGTGTTCAATCGGGTCCTCTCTTCCAGTATAGAATAGTAAACCAAGCTTCTACTTTGTCGTTGCTTGGAGGGGGTGTCGAGGATCCTCCTTGTAAGAGGGCCAGGCCTAGGTTGGTTCCAATCGTGTATCTCAGTTTGTCGTTCGTCCTTTAACTTGTTTACTTCTTTAAGGAGTTGTAGGACAAGAGGGTCTTGAGTGGAGTCATGTATTACTAGAGCTTTCTTTCGTAAATCTCCATCTCCTCTTGGAAGAAGGAAAGTTTGATCAAGAGCATTTGAGTTTTCTCTAGACTCGCCGTATTGACTTCTAAGGTATGTCTGTCGGAACATTTCTGAGTCCCATATACCTTCGTATTTCTTTAGGACTTGTTGCACCTTCCCCAAATTGGTAGCCTGCCTGTGACATAGAAGGGGACCGAGTCTTTCAGAGACCCTTGGGTCATTGATCTTCGAGCTTACATGGATAAAATTGTCTCGATGTTGCTTTAGGAAGTCTCGACAGTCGTGAAAGATGGTTTTCGATCCTTCCACTCCTTCTGTAAGGAGGTGCCTACCTCCACTCCTCCTGCTTCGGGTCGAAACAGCTGGGTTAAGAGAAGTCTCATGTTGATCGCCATTTCGATGAGTAGCTCGCTCTTCAACAAGAATACCCATGTCGAGGGCAAATGACCCTCCGTGTTGGGGGGCACCCAGTTGATGGTTGACTTCCACATGGGTGATGAGCTTGTGTGTTTAGTATATCTAGCCTCATGGAGCATCTCATACACCTTCTTATACTGCTCTAGGAGGATCTCATTCTTCATCACTATCTTATTGTTCTGAGCCTCCAGCTCATCACCTTTAGCCTGAAGAGCAAACTTCTTTTGTTCCTTCTTTCGTTGCTTCGCACTAGGTGTGAGGAGGTGTCGTTCTGTGTGCTATGGCTTCCTTCGCCCCCCATGTTGGAGAGGGATGCCTGGTCAAAAGAGAGTGTACAAATGGTGGAAACCAACTTGATAAAGCTAAAGAGAGTGGGAATAAGTGTCGTTCCCACAGAAGGCGCTAAATGTTGATGCACAAAATCAGTAAGGACTTTGGTACAACAGAAAATGTTAAGTTTGTAACCTTCGCTACATTGCTCCAGTCATTAATGTGGATAAGTATGTAAATGGATAGAGACAGGGAAGCAAACACAAGATGTACATGGTTCACCAAACTGGCTACGTCCACGGAGTTGAGGAGTTCTCATTAATTGTGAAGGGTTTACACAAGTACATAAGTTCAAGCTCTCCTTTAATGAGTACTAGTGAATGACTTAGTACAAATGACATTCGGGATTATTGTGGGAGAATAATCTATTTTTATAGAAGAGAGTTTCTAGCTTTGTTCTGACATTGACACGTGTCATGTTGTGATTAGCCTTTGATATTGACACGTGATGCACTGTGATTGGCCTCCTGGTTGGAGGGAAACTCTTCTGGGTCCTTGACGGTATAACGTTGACCGGTGCTTGGTAGTGTCGGGATTGGTCAAGTATGATACAAACTAAATTAATACTAAAATTAGGGTAAAATATATAGTATAATATCGCCTCATCAGTAAGTGTAGACTATTAATCTTGTTATTTTTACCATATTCACTGACAAATCTTTGTTGATGGATTACATCTTTGATAAGGGTGAGACATAGTTTCATTTTTAGAATCAGTAAATGTGATCCAAATAGTAATTTAGTTGCATTTTATTGTGATATTGTTCTACACTAGAGAAGAGGATGGTTTAAAACCCGGACCAGCAACGATACTTGGACAAATTTAATTTATGGACCACCTTGTAGATCCTAGATAGATTAGGGTCATAAATATGTTTGACAGATCTCGTGTGTAGTAAAAATATGGTCTTTAATGTATCTATTAGTATTAATAATTACTAATTACTAATATTTATATTTGGGAGTTTTAACGAAACCGTTCCGATACTGTTTACTTTTAACGAAAATGACATTTTTACTCTAAAAAGTTAATCCTGGTACTATTCACTTACAACACTTTTTTGTTCTTTTAATTAAAACTCAAACTTTTCAAACCTATTTTATTAGTTTTCCTTTTATAAGGAGTTTTAACGAAACATTTCTGGTACTGTTCACTTTTAACAAAAAGAACATTTTGACTCTAAAAAGTCACTCCTGGTATAAACTAAATTTAGTTTTTGGGTGTTTTGTAGTAAAAATACTTTTAAAATCAATGTTGCCCATCTAAAGACCACTTTTAGTTTTTGAGGACCTGTTAGAAACTTCTGTAACCGTCAAATTTATCAAACGGTTGAAACTTTTAATTCTAACTTATCTTACCGCCTTGCGGATTAAGAACAAATAGTCTTTATGCACGCGCTCACGCATGTTCATAAGGAATTTTTTTAATTACGGCGCGCTATGCATGACTTACATGTTTTAAATGTATTTATATGCGTAAATTGACAAAATGAAAGCCAAATATTTGAAATAAATAAATAATCCTAGATCATGCTAGAACAAACCCCTCATAAACCAATTAAAACAACTGAATTCACATAATAAAATCGGTCTCTATAAAATTTACATTAAGAATAGAGAAAATAATATTTAATAAACAACTTATTGAATTACATTATTGCTAGCCCATTATGAGGCTAAGCTCACCCCCTTCCCCTTAGTGTAAATAATATCGTTTATTAAAAAAAACACAATCATTTAACAACTAATTTAATCACATTATTATCTGCGTGGGCGAGTGAGGCTTAGGTCTCTAATCAAAGGTTTTGATTGTTTTGTAAATGCATTTTCGTCAAGACTAAAGACAGCGGAAATTTGCATCGACAAATTGGTGCTTTCATTGAGAGCTAATTCAAAATACTTGAAGAAGCATCTTGCATTTGTTTCTTGAATTTTCTATTACGTTGAATTTCTCACATGTCGTATCAATTAATTCTTCATAGAAAAGTTTCTTGATCAATCCCTGAAGAAAGGATACAATGATAGGAAATTCAAAAACTACGACGAACAGAACCCCGTACGTCCAAGGATTTGGACCGGAGAGTGGAGACAAGGACATAGCCCCACGACGAAGATCCTCAAGGCTCAACGTGATGGCAGAAGGAGCTTCATCATCGCGGAGCCGCACCACCACTATTGCTGTGACCAAGCAGCCAGGGTAAGGCTACCAGGCCACGACACCATTTCCATCGTCGTTGTCTTTGCAGCGCTGCACCCAACCAAACCTTAGGCAAAAGGCCCAAGTCCATTTCCAAGCCTATGGGCAAGAAGCCCAGAACGCCGCAGCTTCTGCTAGCCAAGCAGCTCAGCGGGCCCAAGCCCAAGCTACCCAACCAGCAGGCTAAGATATGGTAGCCCAACGGCCAGGATGGCCCATGGCCATGCAGGCCCAAGGCGAGTAGGCGCTGGCCCAATGCGTCCGCGACCCACTCTAACGACCCTACCCATGGCTCAATCCATTCCAAGGCCACATCCAGCGATTCAAATTTCGACCACATGTCCTACATCGATTCAAGGTTACTTACACCCAACTTTCCTGCAAGAATGCCCGTTTTGGGCTCAAGTTTTGTATCTGCAGTCCATTATACTTCCACCACCTATGGAGACGCCCATTTTTCAGAACCTTCCAATCTAAATGGCAAACACCACCTACCCCAACAGGTCGTCAATTTGACGAACACCCTAGCGTTGCAGACCAACAGGTCGCCAACTCCTCGAGCGCATTGAGATACAGCACGTCTCAGATGAGGTATCTCGAAGCAGGACAAAGGGGAAAGAACGTGGCTTATTCAAGTGACGTCCCAGCAAAGAGCCGCTCAGCCCTCCATGAAATGTGCGTTCGGGTAGTGTGCACTATCGTTTGGGCCATTGGGGAAACGTCTTCTCCTACGTAAATGCACAAAGAAACGTTCATTCCCGACTCAGCTCACAAGTCAGTGCACACTTGAGGTTGGGTCTACATTCTAACGAGGTCTCAAGACATACCAGGCAAAGTGTCCACAAGAGGTTAGGCCCACAAAGAGATCCTTCTACAAGGCAACAGAGTAGGCAGCCACATGACGCCCAAAGAAGAACATGAGAACAGTCCAACTCGAGTTCCATTAGCACCACTTGCCAAGCGCGATGGCAAGCAGCACAGCATGAACCACGTACAGAGTAATCGTGGCACAGATAAGCAGGACATGCTGAAGAGCGACAAGGACTGCCAGGTCAGCACCAGGGGCAGCCAGAGGCTCTGCTGCCCCACCGGGCACAAATCCAAGAGAAAGTACAAAATCTCGGAGCAGAGCAGCTGCACAGATTCTAGCATATTGACACTACCGACAATGCCCTTCGTAGAGACGTGGCCAACCTGAGCAGGTCACCATTTACAGAAAAGATCGAGCAGACGAAGCCACATTTCACCTTATTCAAGGGAGATAAAGATCCGAACAGGCACTTGATACATTACCGAAATGCCACGACACTTTACTCCAACGATGACACTTTCATGACGCTCCAAGGTGAGGTGCAAGACTGGTTCCATACCCTGCCACCACGTTCAATCTAAAACTTCAAGGAACTTTCCTTGGTTGTCACTAAGGAATATTTGTCCTACCGTTCGATTAAAAAGAAGTCTAACTACCTCTTCAACATGAAGAAAGACCCGAATAAGTTACTTTGCACATACTTCAAGAGATTTAAGGCAGAGAATGGGAAGATTGTCGGATGCGATGATAGCATCACATGTTTAGCATTCCGAAAGGGGCCCGAGCCAGGAGACAAACTCTTGGTAGAAAAGCACTCCCTATGGGACGAAGAAAAGCGTTCCTAGAAGCCTCTTGAGCAACCATGCAGAGACGCGGAACCGACTTAGAAAAAGGCAAGCGATAAACCGCTCAGCAATAAAAGCAAGCCAAGAGATAAACGCAGGGACCGGTCCTCAACAAAGAGAGTCACAACACCTAAGACATACACCAAGTTCTAGGTCCCAATCAACCAAATCCTTTGCGATCTCAATGACAAACCGTGGTTCAACCTGCCACCACCCATGAAGGGGAACACCTCCAAGAAGGACCAGACAAAGTACTGCGCATTCCATAAAGGTCATGGGCACTCAACCAATGACTGCACCATGTGGAAAATATACCTTGAACAACTCGTGAAGGAAGGTAAGTGCGACCAATATGTCAACAGACTAACTACCTGACCAAGGCGAGAAGCAGATGCCGATGCCGAACCCCTAACTAAGACAATCCGAATCAACGGAATCTTCGCTATATCCGAGGATCTAGGGGCCACCAACAACTCCAAGAAAAGGAAAATCCAGCAGGCTAGATCTATGTATCAGGTTCAAGCCATAGATGATGTACCTGGACTAATCGTCGGCTTTACTGAGCAAGACACTGAGGGAATAGACTTTCCTCATGACGACGCCTTGGTGATTTCTGTTCAACTGGCCCATACCATCATTAACAGAATTATGGTGGATAACGGCAGCTCAGTCAACATCCTACAACTGTCAGTCATCCAGAAGATGGGTCTGGAAAGCACGATCCAACACAAGGCGGAGGCCTTGACCGAATTCAACGGACTTACCTCAACCGCTATTAGCACTATCACACTTGACGTAACTAGCCCACCGATTGTCTCAATGCATACCTTCATGATCGTCAATGACCCATCTCCTCATAACGGGATACTAGGCCGACCCTGGCTAGTGAAGAATGGAGCTGTGACCTTGATCGAGTATCAAAAAATTCGATTTCGCATCCTGGGACGTGTAGTTGGAGAAATCAAAGGTGACCAGGCCATGTCCAAATGATGCACTGTACAAGTTTTTAAGGAGTCGAATAAGAAGTCTTTTGCCCTAACAATAGCAGCTGAAGTGCAGAAAAATGACCATACCTCTGTCAAATAGCAATTACAGCAGGTAAGTCAAGAATATGGCGTCAAGGTCGACAATGCCCTGGAAGATGAGTCATGATAGAAACCCGAAGAGGATACCAAAGACATTATTCTTGACCCTCACCAACCGAAAAAGACAACTATAATTGGCTCACGTCTGAGCCCGATGGAGAATGAAAAACTCACAGCTTTCCTTAGGGGAAATCGCGATGTTTTTGCATGGTCACCCTCTGACATTCCTAGCATTAATCCAATGATAGCTTGCCACAAGCTGCACGTTGACCCCGCTGCTAAACTTGTGATCCAAAAAAGGTGACATTTTGCACACCCTAGCAAGTGGCGATTATTGAGGCAGAAATCAACAAGTTACTGGAGGTCGGATTCATTGAGGAAATGGTATACTCAGCATGGCTGGCCAACGTCGTGCTAGTGATGAAAGAAGAGAAGGGCAAATGGAGAGTAGGCGTTGATTTCACCGCTCTCAATAAGGTATGCCCTAAAGACAACTACCCGATTCCCCGAATCAACCTGCTTGTTAACTCAATATCCAGGAACTAGCTGCTCAGCTTCTTGGATGCGTACTTAGGTTACAATTAGATTGCCATGCACAAGCCTGACAAAGAAAATACCACATTCATGATCAAGTGAGGCACATACTGCTACAAGGTCATGCCCTTTGGCCTCAAAAACATGGGAGCAACCTATTAACAACTCGTTAACACGATGTTTCAGGCGTACACACTTACTCAGGTTCCACGAGTAGAAAATGCCCACGTAGACGCATTAGCAAGCCTAGGCTCCGCACTAGATCATCAGCTCAGATGCTTCATCTCAATCGAGTACTTGAAAAAGTTAAGCATAGATGAGGAACCAGTAGTCGAGGTGGCGCAGATCAACAAAACCCTGAGTTGGCAAGATCCCATCATCAACTACATAGTCAATGGAATACTCCCCGTAAACAGACTAGAGTCGAGAAAGCTCCAAATAAAGGCAACAAGCTACTACCTGTGGAACGGCATGCTCGTTCGAAGATCCTTTTAATGACCACATCTCTGCTGTCTATCACCTTTCGACAACCTAAAGATTCTTAGCTCAATCCACTAAGGCGTATGTGGAAACCACTTAGGAGGCCGCTCTCTAGCGCAAAAAGTTATTAACGCTGGCTATAACTAGCTAATCATGCATCAAGATGCCAAAGAGTATCTACAAATGTGTGACAGCTGCTAGCGCTTCAAGCCCGTGCACGCACTACCTATCAGTGAACTTCACTCGCAGACGAGCCCTTGGCCATTCATACAGTGGGCGATTGACCTAGTATGACCAATGCTGCCTGCTACTGGGAGCAGAGGCATGATGATCGTAGCGACCGATTACTTCACAAAATGGGTCGAAGCTGAACCTATGACTACAACTACCCAGATAAACATAGAATGCTTTATATGGAAGAACATCATCTGCCGCTTCGGCATCCCACACTCCATTGTCACCGACAATGGTCCCCAATTCGTAGGCAAAGAATTGGCGAGGTTATTCAAAAAATATGGCATCAAGTAGCACATGTCCACGCCTCGATACCCACAGGGCAACGGCCAGGCTAAGGCGTCCAACAAGACCTTCCTCAACTGCCTTAAGAAGACCCTCTCTGACAATAAGGGCAAGTGGCCAGACGAGCTCGCCGGTGTTTTATGGGCATACCGCACCACCAAAAGACGAGTAACCAGCAAAACTTCATTCTCCTTGGTTTATGGTTCAGAGGCGATCATTCCTCCTAACGTCGTGGTGCCAAGCATCAGTACTGTACTGCCGAATTTCAAGCAAAAAGAAAATGAGGTGGCCACCAACTTAGACCTGGCAAAGGAAGAGCGCGAGAAGGTTATCACCCGTATTTCGGCCTATCAACAGCATCTATTCTCCAACTACAACAAGAGGGCAAAAATTCGACAGATCTAGCCAGGAGACTTAGCCATCAGAAAAGCCTTCATCACCGTCTGATGGGAAGTCTCCAAAAAGATGGCTCCCATTTAGGAAGGTCTATACAAAATCAACCGAGTAAGCGGAAGGGTCAGCTACACCCTTACCACTATGATTGACAAATAGTGGCATGCTTACAACCTAAGGAAGTACTACGTGTGATCTCCCACTAGTTCTTGAACCCCGCTCAAGATGAAAAAGTTCGAAGACTTAAGTAGCTTAACGAACAAGACCTCGCATTCCGAGAATTATCAGTTGTTATGCCATTACTGCCTACGAGCAAAGTTAATAAAAGCCTCTATTTTCAATGAGAAGGAATTATTCACAAGCCTAGGCCAAATGCATAAACAAACTGACCTACCCTATGACAAGCAGAAGACGCCCGCTGCCCCGCAGACATGGCGTAAACTCTTTAGCGTGAGAGGTAAACTAAATCCCCGACACCCATATGGGTAAGCTCTCTAGTGCGAGATGGTAAACTAATTCCCTAACACCTATATAGGTAAGCTCTTTAGTGCGAGATGGTAAACTAATTCCCTGACACCTATATAGGTAAACTCTTCAACGTGAGAGGGTAAATTAATTCCCCGACACCCACATGGGTCTGCTCTCTAATACGATAGGGTAAACTACTAATCTGGAATATCCAGACATGGATGCGTGGTACGACTGCTCAATTTCCCTTGAATATAGCGGCTATCTGGACCGGACGACTCCCAGAATTGGCCACGATAGTCCTTCTCCTAAGATAGACTTAGCCGATTGAAGGATTCAATTCCACGGGATCCAGGGTCTCTAACCGAAAGAGACACTAAGTGCAGGACCCCTACCTATGAAAAAGTTCGCGTGGCTAAATGGTCTATCCTCAACATGCAAGTCTTCATAAACGTGGCTTGGTTTTAAAGTGTTGCAATACTAGTTACGTGAATTGCGGAATCAAGCTACAACTAGGAATGATATGGCCTCTCACACTTAAAATGCCTCTGAGAGCCAATGACGAAACCTCAAGTAGTCACGCAGGTCGTCTGCTTCTGTAAGTAAGACGCCCATCCGACAACCCAACAGTTAGCAGCCCAAGGCAATCCGTAAGTCGAGACTTACACCTACTATGACTACGCGAACTCGCTTACTTACGTAAAAGCAAAGCTTCCGGCCGACGGTCTACAATTTAAGTTTTGTTGGAACAAAGCTGAGGTATGACTATAGTGGATACGTGGACCTCCTCTGCTTCTTACGAGAAGCATAAGTCCGGCTGGTAACTTTATAAGTTAAACACTTCACAATACACCCCAAGAGGGCCAAGGTCTCAGAAGCCACTCAAAAGCCGGAATACAACCATCGTGGCTATAAGAAATCCTTTGCTTTCTACGTGAAGCACGTGTTCGACCGCTGGCCCTATAGGTTAAAAATTTCACAATACGCCCCAGGAGGGCTAAAGTTCACGAAGCTATCTAAAGCCGAGATTCACAGCTATAGTAGCTACGTGAACTCGCCTGCTTCATACAGAAACAACGAGTTCGGCTGATGGCCCTATAAGCTAAAAATTTCGCATTTTTCCTTTTATAGGCAAAGCTCTCATCAGAGCCAAAATTGAAGCCTAAAGTGACCACGTGGGTCAATTGCTCCATCGAAGTAGCCAGCTCAACCGTCCATCTAGCGGTAAAGGTTTGTAAGTCGCCTCGAGCAGGCAAAGTTCTAGAAGCCCTAAAACTGAAATAAAAACCTAAGTAACGACGTGGGATCAACTGCTTCGTTGACGCAGCTCACCCAGTCGCCTATCCTATGGTAAAGTTTCACAAAAGACATGGTGAAATAGACGGATAAAGCAAAAACAAGGAAAGTTGTTTATTAAATTTCTAGCAAATTGATAAACCGGCTCGAAGGCCAACAAAGTTCAAGCAAAGCAGAACAAAAAGGAAAATAAGAAAACTCCTAAGTCTAAGCAAAATAATTACTCATTGGCAGTCCGCGCAACCATAGGTTCCTCAACTGCCATACCTTCAGCAGATGCACTGCTCCTAGTAACTAAAGCTTCTATCCGCTCATCCTCAGCCGCCCATGCCTGGACTGCCTGACCCTCAGCTGCTCCACCAAAGGCAGCCTCAAACGAGAAATCAAGTAGATAAACTAGAGAAATGGAAAAAGTCTCGAAGTCCTTCTCCGAAAACTCATAATCCAACGGCCTGCCCTGAAGATGGTCTACATAGCCAAGCTTGTAGAAATCAACCGGATAAGAAGCAAATGCCACTTCGTGACCAACTTTCTCATTCTTCAGCAGCACATTCTCCTCGACAAGCCCAGTATGAGCACCCTGCAGCTCATTCAGTTCATTTTTCAGGTTCTCACTACCAGACAACGCACCTTACAGATCAACTTCCTTGGATTCAAGCTTACTGGCAACCTCTTTGAGATGTGACACTTCGGTATGCATGAAGATAAGCTCATCATCCTTGGAAAAACAAGCGGATCGTAACTTTGAATTAACACGCTCAAGGTCCTCGACCACCGGAGAAACACGATTGACTTCCTTCTATGCAACTTCCAACATCACCTGAGTCGCACTAAGCCTAGCATTCAAATAGGCGACCTCCTCACGAGAGATCTCTAGCTACAAAGATGTGAGGGCAGAAACATCAGACCCCTTTAAAACGGCGAGTTCAGATTCAAGCTTCTTGATCCTTTCAGCAGCTGAGCGAAGCTGGGCCACCAATGCCACTTCGGTCTCCTTAGCGTACTTGACAGCATCCTGATCGATGCGCATAGACCCAGTTGCCAGAATCAAAGTCTTATACATTATAGCAATCAGGGATGACTTCATCGAGTAAGCAAAACATTTCGCAAAGGAGTTTAAGTGGATGACAACTTTCCCAACACTTTCAATAAACTTGGCGCATGCATCAACGTCCTCAAGCAGGTCAGCCTTCAGCAGCGCACAAACCTCAAGAAACTCACCAGCCTTAGACTTAGTGGATCTCTCACAACTGCCTGTGCGAGCAGATTTCCCATTCTCAATAGACGATTCAATCACATCAGAATGAGAAGCAAGCCCAGACATCACCTTAGCAGCAGAATCCACATTTCCACTCTTCATAGCAGTGAGTCTATCAGAAGATGAACCAGACTTAGCTCCCGACGGACGCTTCGATACAAACCTGGATACCGGAGGTGTTACCGAACTCTTTCGCTGGACAAGTTTCTCAGCAATGGATGCGGTCACCTTCGGAGCAGTAGGTTTCACAAGCTCAGGCTCAACAATCATCTTCGCCCCTTTGGGGGAAGTTAGATTAATGACAAGCTTCTTGGTAACAGATGAGCTCTCATGAGTAGCAGAAGAAATCTTTGGCTTTTTCATGGCCGATGGCTCACAAGCACATGAGGAATATCTTTTCTTTCCACCCTCATTGACAGCATGCTCTACAGCAGTGATCGGGCGAGCCAACACCTCATCTTTTATCCGTTTTATCTCTTCCCTCAGAGGTAGACCATTCTTCTCCGAACGAAGAGGGCTGAGTAGCCAAGCCACTCATGGTACTCAATAGGAATGCCCAAGGCGACGTCCACCTTCTTCATATTTGCCGAAGTCCTTGGAATTGAGCTAAACTCTAAATCTACAAAAGGTAAGAAAAACGATCAATAAATTAAAGTCATAGAGCAACTCAACAAAAAACTCAAGCAGGACAAGAATGAAGTAGATCACTTACCATTGATAAAGGTAGTCAAGACATGCAACTTAGGAGAAGAGTCTGACTCCCATTCTTCGCTCATCTCCAAGGTGTCTCTCGCCCACTCATGATCACCCTTACTAATAGCATCAAGTAGCCTACGACGAAACCTCAGTTGCCCCACACCTTCATTGTGGCCGATCTCAAAGAAGTACCAGAATTCATTTATGGTCAAACTAAGATCAAAGAACCTGCTCAAGTTCGAGAACCTCACCATCTCACAAACTGCATTTGGGGAGCATTAAACAGACGCACACTTCATGGAGCAGATCACCTACTGGAAAAGACGCAGCGTGGGAAAAGTGAATCACAGCACAAAATAGTATGGATAGTATTTAATAGCTCTCTTTCTTGAAGAGGCACCCTCGATGTATGGTTCATGACGCTATCATCTTTCAGACGTGAACCCAGACGAAATCGCATGCTTATACGCCTCAAGAAAATCCTGAAACAGCTTGTCGGAAGTGCTGCCTTGAAATAGCCCACCTTGCCAAAAGAACTACCTTGATGGTACAAGGGTGGAGGATATTCATCACTTTTGCAATCGAAGAAAGACATCTCAAAGTTTCTGCAAAAAGCATGAAGAAAAGTATTCAGAGGGCAGCTCACGAGAAGAGAATTCAAATAATAATAATAATAATAATAATGTGTGTGTGTGTGTGTGTGTGTAAAGAGAATCGCACGGCCCAAGGGCCCTAGGTCTTTACCCATGTGAACCAAGTTGTTCGGCCCAACAAAAAAGGAGGCACGTGCCTCCTTCATTTCCTCTTCTTCACGCGCCAGGTGCTCGAAACAAGCCTCAAGGCCCACGGCCTAATTCAACAGAGGGGGCGAGTGCCCAGCATCTCTCTCCATCTCTGCTACATCCCAACGAGGCCTAAGGCCTTTCGGCCCAACCTCTCTTGCTCCATTTCGCTTACTACAGCAAACTCAAGTCTGCTCCACTAAGCTTGGCCCATGCCGAGCTCACTTAGAAGGGCTAGAGTTCCACGGCTAGCCCAGCTCCTCCGCGCTCCAGCCAACCCATGCCATGCCACCAAGCAGCCTCGTGGCTCCTTAACGTGTGTCACTCCCACCCACGACCCCCGTCAAGCCAATTTTTTCAAGTCCCAAGACTCCCAAAAAATTCAAGAAAAAGAAAATTCAATTTTTTCTTACCTTGGTGCAGAATGGAGAAGAAGAACTACAACGAGAGACAACTCTTTGCAAGGGCAATAAAAGAAGAACACTAAGGGAAGGGGAATAAAAATTTCCTCTGGCTTCTCTTCTTTGATGGAATAAAGATTGCTTTTCAAACTTATTTAATCCCCTGCTTAAGGCAGAATTAAATAGGAATTGGGGGTAATTATTTTCCTTTTCCTAGAAGAAGTCTAACTCCAAATCAAGAAAGAAGATCAAGTTCAAATTGGAAAACAGCTTCACAAGCCTAAGCAACTTAGGATTCCTACACCTACAATCTTTTTCCTACGTGCAACACAGTAAGTGTGGGGGCATTTGTGGAGCCTAAAATAATCCCAAAAATTCTAAAGGCCACACATGGGCTTTTATTCAAGAAAGACAAGATTGCCCTCAATAAATGGGTAGGCTTCTTAAATGCTCCCACGCACAACTCACATCCCTAGAGATCTCAGCAGCTGAATACGATTGTCCATAACTCACCTGCCCTTGGCAAGGAATTAAATATAAGGATTAATTACCCAAATCCTCATCTTTAATACATTCCTAATTGAAGATTGACTTCAATCAAGTAAGAAATCCTAATTTAAATCAATAAGGGATAATTACCCCATTATCTCAAGATATTATCTCCTATTAAATATCTTGGGAATATTTAGAGAATATTTCTCCATTAAACACTATATGACAAGCCCTATCCCTATAAATACCTCATATTCTACCAAATTTTCAACCCTAAAAAAGCCCTAAACAATGTACTCTTTCAAAGAAACTAACTTAGGCATCAGAGATCTGTTAACCTAACCCCCCCCCCACCTTGTACGCACGTGAGGCTTAGGTCTCTGATCAAAGGTGTTGATTGTTTTGCAAGTGCATTTTCGTCAAGACTGAAGACGACGGAAATTTGTATCAACAGAGATAATATCGTTTGTTAAAAAAAAAACAATCATTTGACAACTAATTTAATCACATTACTATCCGCGTGCGAAAGACCTTTTTTATAGCCGGCATTACATGCCTCTTAAGATGTTTTGAACATGTTTTAAAATAGAGAAATTGAATCACATTATTGCTAACTTGTTGTGAGGTACTAATTAAAAAAACAAATTAAAAATGACAAAGACATTTTTTTAATCACAGCGTACTACGCACGACTTACACGTTTTAAATGTATTTATATGCGTAAATTGACAAAAGGAAAGTCAAATATTTGAAGTAAATGAATAATTTTAGATCATGCTAGAAGAAACCCCTCATAAATAAATTAAAGCAGCCGAATTCACATAATAAAATCGGTTTCTATAGAATTTAAATTAAGAATAGAGAAAATAATATTTAATAAACAATTGATTGAATCACATTATTGCTAGCCCATTGTGAAGCTAAGCCCGCCCCCTCCCTCTTAGTGTAATATCGTTTGTTAAAAAAAACAATCATTTGACAACTAATTTAATTACATTATTATCCGTGTGCGAAAAACCTTTTTTTATAACCGGTATTACACGCCTCTTAAGATGTTTTGAACGTGTTTAAAATTTGAAAAAACAATATTTAATAAACAACTGATTGAATCACATTATTGCTAGCCTATTGTGAGGCTGTCCACCCCTCTCCCTTAGTGTAGATAATATCGTTTGTTACAAAAAATAAAAAATTATTTGACAACAAATTTAATGTAATTTAATCACATTTTATCCGCGTGCGAAAGATCTTTCTTATAACCGGTATTACACGCCTCTTAAGATGTTTTAAACGTGTTTAAAAATCAAGAAAATAATATTTAATAAACAACTGATTGAATCACATTATTGCGAGCCTATTGTGAGGTTAAGCTCACCCACTTCTCCTTAGTGTAGATAATATTGTTTGTAAAATAAAAAATAAAAAAACAACAATCATCTGACAACTAATTTAATCACATTATTATCCGCGTGCGGAAGATTTTTTTTTTTAAACCGACATTACACACCTCTTAAGATGTTTTGAACATGTTAAAAATAGAGAAAATAATACTTAATAAATTATTGATTGAATCACATTATTGATAGCCCATTATGAGGTTAAGCTCACCCATTCTCCTTAGTGTAGATAATATCGTTTGTAAAAAATAAAAAAAATAAAAAAAGCAATCATCTGACACTAATTTAATCACATTATTATCCACGTGTGAAAGTCTTTTTTATAACCGGCATTACACTCCTCTTAAGATGTTTTGAATGTCACATCCCGGCCCAGGGCGGACCACTTCCAGGGCCTGCTCCACCACCGTATCACGATATTGTCCGCTTTGGGCTCCAACTACGCCCTCACAGTTTTGTTTTTGGGAACTCACAAGCAACTTCCCAGTGGGTCACCCATCCTGGGAGTGCTCCGGCCTATTTCTCGCTTAACTTCAGAGTTCCTACGGAACCCGAAGCCAGTGAGCTCCCAAAATGCCTCGTGCTAGGTAGGGATGAGAATATACATTTAAGGATCACTCCCCTGGGCGATGTGGGATGTCACAATCCACCCCCCCTTAGGGACCCGACGTCCTTGTCGGCACACCACAGCCAGGGTTAGGCTCTGATCCCAAATTGTCACATCCGGCCCGGGGCGAATTATTTTTCGGGCCCGCTCCACCACCGTAGCACGATATTGTCCACTTTGGGCTTGTCACGCACCCCCACGCGCTGGGACAGGAACGGGTCCACGCGCCCCCACGCGCGTCTCCTACCATGGCATACTTGCTGGATTTTGATAAAGATTGATGTTTTGAGAGATTTGAACAAATATTATGCTATTATGTTATTTTCTAGGAAAGTATACAGGTTTTACAGCGAGGGGTTAGAAATGTTTTGATGAAATGTTTTTGAAAAACTTTGGTTTTACTGACTCACTCAATTTTGTTTTGCGCCCCTCCAGGTTCTAGATAGCAGCATTGGTGGCCCACGAGGATTCCCACGGCGTGCTGACAGACTACATAAATGTAGGACTCATCTACGGGTGTTGTAACTTAGTTATGGTCCTACTTGACTGCACCTAGTACTTATGCTCTGAATTTGTGTGTTTTACACTTAAACTCACTCTAGCATGCTAGTTGGATACTATTGCTAGTAGTTGGTTTTTATTCTTTCGTATTTCTCATATCTTTTGCTTCCACATCGCACTTTTAGTTACTTCACGCTCACGTGACGGCCAGCACGCCTTGATTCTAGGATCGGAGTGTGTCATTGAATGTGTTTAAAATAGAGAAAATAATACTTAATAAACTACTGATTGAATCACATTATTGCTAGCACATTATGAGGCTAAGCCCACCCCCTCCCCCTTAAAATATATAATATCGTTTGTTAAAAAAACAATCATTTAACAACTAATTTAATCACATTATTATCTGCGTGCAAATAACATTTTTTATTACTGCATTACACGCCTCTTAAGATATTTTGAACGTGTTTAAAAATAGAGAAATTGAATCACATTATTGATAGCCTATTGTGATGTATTAATTAAAAAAATCACAAAAAAAATTAATTATTAAAAAAATACTATTAAAATGACAAAAATACCCCTACCTTATTTGATGCATTATTTTAGGATGCCTTTGAATTTTTTTGTCTTGGGGGCATTTTTGTTCAAAAATTTTTGTTGAAGCTTGATGACATCAAAATTACTATTCATCTTTTCCATTGACTTTATATATAGATAAACCCTTGGGTTCTTTTTAACGGCAATTCTATCTCTTTTCTCCTTCCTCACCTCCTTTCCCACTCTATAAGTTTCTAACACAGTAGTTAGATTGTCTTTAACAGAAGAAACTTTCAAGCGGATCGGGGAACCCTTTTTTCATTCGTGGAGTTTTTACAAAACACCGGGAGATTAAAGCACGAAGACCTAAAATTCAAAGCATGAAAGTTCGATTAGATCACTCCACGAGCACGATGTTCAATGATTGCATTACTCCAAAATGCCACCTTGGGTCCTGCTACGAATCCAATTTAATTTTGGGCAAATATTATCAACCCAAGATTTATTCTCTCTTCAACAAAAATAAAAAATGTCTCAACAGTCAACCCCCATTGTTTATCTAGCCATTTAATTTCTTAATGAAGCTTCCATTAAATATTTTAAGCATGATTTCAGTTCCCACACATAATATTTAGAGAAAAACCCAGTAGACATTTAAATAGAAGAATGACCCCAAAGAAAATTTCATAATGAATCAATTAGAACATGACAAGTGGAAATATGGGGATTTTTTTTTACCTGAGTGTTTATGTATAAACATATAGTTGTAGGATTTTTTTTTTTAATTTATTGTACATTTTTTAACATATAATCGTAGAAGAGGTAGACATTTTGGATAGTTAGAAAATGGAGCGATTTAATTACCATGTTATCATTGAATTTTAAATTGATTTTTTGGTAAGACAATTTGTTAATTTGTGTTGTTATTGTGAACATGAAAATTTCTTGAAAGGAAAGAGACAAGAACAACGTGCACAAAATAATATTTGTATTTGATGATTTTTGGTTACAATCTCTCTCAAATTTGATCATCTGATTCAATCTCCGTAAGGTGTTGATTTGTGGATGTGTGATTGATCCAAAGGGCCGTTGGGCTTGATCTAAGGATGAACGTTCTTTCAAGGGCCGTGGGCTTGATTTTGAAGGTGGATTTGAGCGGATCTTCAAGGAGCCGTTGGGGCTTGATCTTGAGGATGAGCATTTCTTCAAGGGCCGTTGAGGCTTGATCTTGAATAACGGTGATAAATGGATCTTCAAGGGGCTTTTGGGCTTGATCTTGAAGAACAGTGATGAACGGATCTTCAAGGGCTTTTGGGCTTGATCTTGAAGAAAAATGATTGACGGATCTTCAAGGGCTTTTGGGCTTGATTTTGAATAACGGTGATGAATGGACTTTCAAGGGCTTTTGGGCTTTGATCTTGAAGGATAGTTGGATGTGTGGATTTGTCGACGTTGTTGATCCAAAGGGCCGTTGGGGCTTGATCTTAGGATGAACGGATGATGAACGATGAACACTTTCTTCAAGGCCCGTCGGGGTTTGATCTTGAATTGGTGGAAGTTCTTCAAGGGCCTTTGGGGCTTGATCTTGAATTGGTGGAAGTTCTTCAAAGGGGTCGTCGGGGCTTGATCTTAAAGGTGGATGATTGTTGATCCAAGGGCCGTCGGGGCTTAATCTTGGAAGAATGATGAACGAAGAACGAAGAAGGCTTTCTTGATCTTTGGGATGAACGGATGATGAACGATGAACACTTTCTTCAAGGGCCGTCGGGGCTTGGTCTTGAATTGGTGGAAGTTCTTCAAGGGCCTTTGGGGCTTGATCTTGAATTGGTGGAAGTTCATCAAAAGGGTCGTCGGGGCTTGATCTTGAAAGTGGATGATTGTTGATCCAAGGGTCGTCGGGGCTTGATCTTGGAAGAACGATGAACGAAGAACGAAGAAGGCTTTCTTGATTCTTCGGGAACCTAGATGCTTGAGAGCTTCAGAGTTTCAGAGCTTCAGAGCTTCAAGGTGTAATATGAATTGGTTCCCTTAAATGAATGAAATTGGCTTCTATTTATAAAATTTTCCAAGGCCTGATTTTGAATATAATATTCCAGATGAAATAAGTCGTTTCTGCCAAGTGTTGACACGTGTCCTGTTTGATGACTTTTCCGACTCATTTCAATTTTTCGTCGAGTCACACGCTACGTGTAAAATTTATGTAATACATGAGCGTTGAAACTTTGATTTATCGGTCAACATTTATTTACCAAAATTTTGATGTCTACAAATGCCCCCACTTCAAGGCGCGTCGTATACATGTGCTTGTCACATGTAGGAGATGCGTTTTGAAGTCCTTTACTATAGATGTCGATCCAAGGGCCATCGAGGCTTGATCTTGAATTGGGCTGGAGATTTCTTCAAGGGCTGTTGAGGCTTGATCTTGAATTGGGCTTGAGATTTCTTCAAGGGTCGTTGAGGCTTGATCTTGAAGGTTGAAATTGGACCACAAGGAGTTTCATGTGGTAGATGATCTTTGGCTTTGGTAATGGATGAATTAGCACGTATTTGTTTTTGCGCTTGTTAACTTTCCACAGCTTTGATCTTGAACTGGGTTGGAGGATTTTCTGGATTCCTCCAATTGTTGACTTTCCTCAGCTTATTCTTGAACTGGATTTAATTCAAGGGTGGTGGACACTTGATCTTAAATCAGACTTGTGATTTCCTCAAGGGTCGTTGAGGCTTGATCTTGAATTTAGCTGGAAGCTTCTTCAAAGGCCGTTGAGGCTTGATTCTTGAAGGTTGACTCGAACACATGGCAAGCAGGTATGAGGTGAAGGTGACAACTTGTCGCTTTGTTCAATCTTTCTAATTCATACCTGGGCAGTTTGGTCAACGGTATGATCTTCAAGATTGATGGGCTCTTCTTCCGATTGGTGACTTAATCTTTAAGGATTTGATTCAAGGGTGGTGAATCGGCACGTGCAGCCCACAACGCCTAGCAAGTCGACCCAAGAATTTGAGGGTCAAAATGAGTCATCCACCCAGAGTGATTGCAAACATGATGATATGAGATACTTTTGATTTTGAAGAAGTAGCGGATGAATCGGCACGTGCTTTGTTGTGCTTGTCTCCACATGCTTCAAGGTATCATTTTCCCTTGCTTTATCTATTCTTCTGGCAGAATGTGGCATCTTCTCGAGTTCCTCAGCTCAGACTCCTTCTGCTAAGTTGACTGTGCAAGCTGCATTCTTCTCTACTTGTTTCTTCTGCACGTTGTCTCCACATGCTACAAGGTATCATTTTCACTTGCCTTATCTGTTCTCCAGGCAGATGTGGTAGCTTCTTTGGGAGTACAGCAGCAGTGGAAGACGAGTACTCGAGAGCAGTGCTAGGTAGGCAATCAGGGAAGGGTTCTAAGCAGTCGGTTCCTTACCCGAGTTTGAGTGGAGGTTCCGGCATATTGCTTTCTTTATCCTTGTCTTTGCAGATAAGAACAAGGATAAAGGAAATGACAGGGAGAACGCATGATATGAGATACTCTTGCTTTCTACCCTGGTGATATGAGATACTTTTGCTTTGGTGTCATTTGTTTGCAGAGGTACCCCAAGGAATAAGGAACACTGAGTGACTCGAGAAGCTTCGTTGGGAAGGCATTCTCGGAGATGAAGAAAGGTTCTGTATATCTGCCTTACTATGGAGGGTGAAGGTGGACAATTATAGGAAGTTCTTTAATACCTGTAGAGGTACTATTCTTTCACTCGTGTCGGCAACCAATGTGTGATTGATCAGTATGGCTTCACATACTTTCTTCTTTATCAGAAATCTTCGACAAATTGTCCATAATTTCCGCCAGGCTAAGTGTGCATATGACAGGTGTTGACAAGGCTGAAAAAGACTGGCGCCTCTTCGATATCTAGGATCGGCGCTTCGAAAAATTACCCGTGATTTCCGTAAAGCTGAGTTTGCGTGTGACAGGTGCTGACACGTCTGGAAAAGCAAGATGCCTCTCCGATATCTGAGCTCGCCTTTTCGATTTTTGAATTGGCCTCTTCGAATTCTGAGCTCGCCTCTTCGATCTCTAAAATCCCGTCGAGTGCTGATTTTTTATAGAAGCACGCAGTTCGTTTCAAAGCACACTTGAATTTTCGCTTGTAGAAACTCCCTTCTTACACTTCTAAGATCTTGATTCGTTCGACCTTTTCTTTCTTCAACACCTTTGAAAATGTCTGGACCCTCCGACCGTCGTTTTGACTTGAACCTTGGTGAAGAGGCAGTCATGCCATCTTCAGACAATATATGGCACCGATCCTTCATATCCCCTACTGGTCTTCTTACCGTTAGGAATTCGATGATGAAGAATGATATGACCGCTGCGATGGTGGCCCGGAACCTTGTCACTCCCAAAGATAACAGACTACTTTCCAAACGGTCTGATGAGTTGGCTGTTAAGGATTCTCTGGCTCTCAGTGTGCAGTGTGCAAGTTCTGTGTCTAATATGGCCCAACGCCTATTTGCTCGAACCCGTCAAGTTGAATCATTGGCGGCTGAAGTGATAAGTCTCAAACAGGATATTAGAGGGCTCAAGCATGAGAATAAACAGTTGCACAGGCTCGCACATAACTATGCTACAAACATGAAAAGGAAGATTGACCAGATGCAGGAATCCGATAGTCAGATTTTACTTGATCATCAGAGGTTTGTGGGTTTGTTCCAAAAACAATTGTCTTCGTCTTCTGGGGCTGTACCGCGTAATGAAGTTCCAAATGATCAATCTTCGGTGCCTCCTCCTCCTGGGGTTCCGCCGAGTGATGAGGCTTCACACGAGCAACCTTCGTGAAGGCTCCCTCCTGTTTGCTCTTTTTTTTTTTTACTGATGTAAAAATGTACATTTCTGTAAATTTTCACATGATGCCAGATGCACCATCACTCTTTTACTTTTTTTTTTTTTTTTTTAATCATGCACCCACTATCCTTTTTTCCATATAGTGCCAGATGCATCATTTCGAAACCTTTATCTTTTACATATATATATATATATATATATATATATTATTTTCTTTGCTTTCCACACATGGTGCCAGATGCACCAAGATTCCACCTTCTTTTTTTTATTTTATTTTTTTTTCATAGTGTTGATGCACTATCATTTTTTTCTTCTTTCTTTCATGGTGCTGGCTGAGGCACCACATTTGCTCAACCATCCCCTTTTTTTTTAATATATATTTTTTTGTATAAATTTTGATGATGGGCAGAAGATGGAACGGAGCTTCGGGGCACCGGTGCTTCAGCAATGGAGGGCACGGGGTCGAGCTTGGAGGTAGTGCAATGCGTCGAGCTTCACGACTGGCTAGTCATTTGACGATGGTCTTTGAAGTTGTTAGCAGCTGCGAGAGAGAGACGGAGGAGGTCTTTGTGTGTGTGTTGACAAACTTCGGTTTTGTCAATCTCATTCGAAAGCAGCAGCCATGGTGGAGGTGCATTTGGGTAGCTTTGGCGGCGCTGCCTAGACGTCACGGCAGAGAGCAAGGTCAAGCTGGCAGTCCCGTTAACCTGCCCATCGTTGCTGTCCGCGAAGCTGTTGAATCAGCTTTGAACTCAGTAGGTGCTGCACTTCCGTTGTCCACTGAATCCCTAGGTGACGAAGTGGGAGGTGGAGGTGTGGGTGCACGCATGAGGTCTCGGGGCAGACGTAGCGCCGCTTCCATACTTATTTGCTCGTCCGCTGCTTTAGCTTCCGTGGCAAGTTGCGCTCCCCTGGTTGAACTGCAGATCTCGCACATGAAATGGTTTGTAGTAAGCAAAGTCGTCGACAATGGTTGCAGCTCAAGCTTCATCTCCGCCGCCAAGTCAGCCCCCGAAGGAGTCGTTTGCTCGGCGTTACAAGTTTCTCTGGCCTTTGCTCTTGACTGTTATTTTGGGCGTTTTGAGCTTACCTTTAATAACCATCAAGGGCAGCGGGGATGAGGAAAGAAGAAGCTTGATGGATCTGGTCCAAACTTGATCCCCAGAATTGCAAGGGGAGACGGAATTATAAAAGACAACCTCTGAAAATGCTTCCACCTCCGTCGGGGACCTAGGCTCGCACTGCTCATCTCCTTCACCTTGTCGTAACCTCATCCTTGCGCATCAAATGAGGACCTCTATATAAACAATGAGCAGTTGAATTTTAGTGAAGTGGTTGTACTGAAAAGCCAAAAACTTTAAGCTTTTCTCTCTCATTTCTCATAACTCAACTCGCAAAAATGGTGTTTCATCACCACCAGCAGCAGACCCCTCACAAAATGGAGTTTCACTCCTTCGGCAGTCTCTATGACGCGGGGCGAAACGATGACGTCATTATATCTCCATCCTAGAAGAGCAGTAAATGTGTACCCTTATCAATCATCCTCCACCATACGATCACAATCATCATAAACGCAGATCAAAGCTATGGCTTCAAACTCATGCCGTCAGCATCGATCGCTCATTCCACAGACGAATTAGGAACTGATGCGAGAAGGGGATGGTGGTCTCGAAGAAAAGAGGAAATTGTTGCTCTTTATTCCGACCAAGCATTTGTACGAGAAGAATGGAGCAGATGACGTCGGTGATGAGGAACATGGTGAGAAACATGACAGTGCCATGTAGATGGACGCCTTTCCAAGTAGAGTTACAAACGGCGCAGACTAGGCTGCCATGAGGAAAGCTCGAATGGTCCAGGTTGCGATCCGAATCCGAACAGAACCCACGTTTTTCAGCACACTTGTCGTCTCTTCATAACAGATGACAGTTCGATTTAAAGTTCTGGTTACGCAGCTGTAGTTGGTCTGGAGTTGACGGAGATATGTACCGATAGAGGTTGATGGATTTAAGCTTCTGCAACTAAGAAGGGGATTAAGTGATGATCTGGTGTGAGGGTACTCTGATGGTGTTCCTTCTTTCATGGGTAGAATGGGACATCAGGCCCACCAATAATCTCAACGGCAACAACACAAGCCCACTGACAAGATTCAGCGTAAGAGAGAATAGGGAACCATTGCTTGATGGGTATGGGCTCGATGACGAACTTATTCGTCTTGCTGCTTTTTTTTTTTTTTGGTGGACTTCAACTTCTGTTTTTTTTTATTTGGTATGAGTCTGAAATGTAGGAAGACCCACTATACCATGTATACATTTTTTTTTTGGATAGAGAATATATATATATTTTTTCTAAACATCATAACATATATATTTCTTTTTTTTTCTTTTGTAATAAAATTGACTTTCTTTAATAAGACATTTATTTTTTATTTTGATGTGACTGAATGATAGGAGCATATTTATGCGACTTAGTTAGCTTGTTTTCTTGCATTTTCATAGTTTGTTTGTGTTTATTATAGTGTTTTAAGCTATTTTCGTGTGTTTGTAGGTCCATATGACAAAGTTGGCAAGAAAGTGCAATTTGGAGCATTCTGAGGCAGTTTTGGGCACCAAATGGATAGCTTATGAATGGAGCAAGATGAATGGACGAATTTGAAGTTCAAGAGGCTAGGAATGTGCTGAAATGAGTGAAGAAATAAATCCAAGTCAAGGAAGATAAGAAATCAGCTCAAAAGAAGGAACATTATCCAAAACCTTATCCAACCTTATCTTATCTTATCTTATCCTAATCCTATCCTCATTTAATTCCAGCTGCATGGGGGATTTATTTTCAGATTAAAACACATTAAAATAGGTTTCTAGAAGCCCTTATCCCTTCCTACAAAGGTGCCACACCTTATCCCTAGTTAATCCCCGGTCTAGAACGATCCCTACTTGCATCATTACTACAACTGTCATCAATAGGGTTTAATTTGTGTGTCAAGTTAATTTTCACATCAAATTTTGGCGCCGTTGTCGGGGATTAGCAAAATTGCTAATCTCCCTTTGTTTATGTTCGTGTCTTTTACTTTTGATATTTGATTTAGTTTTCATTCTTTGATTTTAGGTACTAGAGAAGTAAGACATGGCAATTGCTAATCTTCAAGCTCAAATAACGAATCTTACTTCTCAGTTAACGCAATATATCGAAAGGACCACAATGAAAAATGTCCCTACATGTGGTGTGTCCTATGGGCACGGATATCCAACTCATCAACGTCCTCAATTCACTGCAAACGGAGATGATTGGGGTTATCAAGGCTATGATCAACCGAGCAACAACATGTTTCCCAACACTTACAATTCGAATTGGAGTGATCATTCAAACTCTATGTGGTGGGAAACTCAACAAGTTCAACACGAAGGATATTGGCAGCCATATGAGGAGTTTTATTCAAGTCATGCGCAGCCACCACAACCTCATATACAATATGCCCAACCAAACTCAGGTTCATCAATCGATTATAATCAAATTCTTGAGGAATTAATTTCTTTGGCACAGGGCTCACAAAATCAAGCCAAGGAGGCTCAACAAGGAGAATATTGGTAGCCATATGAAGGGTTCTATACAACGCCATATGCACCACCACAACCTCCCCCACAATCTTCCCAAACAAGTTCAGGTACGTCCTTGGATAATGATACACTTCTTAAGTTACTCACCAATTTGTCTCAGGGGCAAGAAAATCAAACCAAAAGGATGCAAAATCAAGCCAAAAAGATGGATGAATTAGAGAAGCAAGTTGGGCAGATTGTGGAGTTCATGGCACAAATTCAAGAACAAAGTGAATTTTCCAACGCAAACATTGTAAATTCAATGGAAGATTTTGAAATTACTGAAGCCATCACTTTGGGAAGTGCCATGGAGGTTGGAGCTGAACCAAGGGCGTCAAAACAAAGCCAAGAGGAGGGCGAACATCTACTAATTGAGGAGGAGGAAGAAGACACACCCACGGCAAGGGTAGAACAACCTTTGCCGCAACCTCCTATAGTCCCTATGCCGTCCAACTCAAGTAAGGTGGTTCCAACTTCAATTGCTTCTTACCCCATTCCACTAGATGTTCCTTTTCCTCGCAGGTTTTTGATTCCTAAGGAAGAAGAGAGTGAAAAAGACATCGTGGAAGCCCTTCCCAAGGTGCAAAGTGATATCCCACTTCTTGGTACACCAAAACAAGGTCCAGATTGTGTTGAATTCCCTGAAGCGAATTGTACACCAAGAAGAAGGATTCAAGAGAAGGAAGTGGCTGGGGAACACCAAGAATTCATCAAAGAGGATGTACTTGGCACAACCAACCCCAAAGAAGTTGCATTTTATGATACAGGACAAGACACAACCCTCCTACTAAATCTGGTCAAGTCCAACATTCCAGAAACTTTCAAAGAAGTAGTGTTTGTCCTTGAGTTCTTTTCGGAGCAAACAGGTAAACCACCAACTCAAATTTCAATTTTGTTTTATACTAATATGTTGTTAATGATTCAGGCACCCACTCTAGAATTTAAACCATTACCGGATCATTTCAAGTATCACCTCCCATTCAAAGATCAAATCCATGCCGTGGGACCTAGGGGAGTTTAAAGGGAGGTATCGTCCGGCTGGAAGATGTTAAAGCAAGCGCTTCTTGGGAGGCAACCCATGCAAATAAGGAAGACCTAGGAAGCTCTGGCATCATAATCAGATTTGCGTTCCTAAACCCTACTCTTTATTGCTTTTACTTTGCCATATTTGCCATGTTTGCTAGTTGTGTTATTTGCTTGTTTTTATGTGAGTCTATGTTTAAAACATTGAGGACAATGTTTGGTTTAAGTGTGGGGGGGTAAACAAAGTGTTTTTGCTGCAAAATTCATAGGATTTTACCACCTAACATTTCAAAGGTTGTTTTTCATTGTTTTTGAGTGTTTTTAGTATGTTTTGATGTGTCTATATGTGGCTTTAATAGGAAATACGAAAATTCAAGAAAAAATTCGAACAAGTTTTGAAAAAACCCAAAAAAAGTCGTTTTACAATTGTTTTTGTGTGTTTGTGTCTTAGGGTACCTTCCAACACAATGATGAGGATTTGGTTTTTAATTGGATGACGGTTAAAGAAATTTACAAACATGGATGGAAGTTTGATATGCTCTTTTGTTTATGCTTGGTCATCGTTGTTGTTTACGAATTCACATGTAATCACAAAGAAAAAAATCAATTTTTGTAACATGCTTGAAGGAAGTAACTCAAAGTAACGCTACAACCCTGTGAGACTTGAGCCTAAACATTCTTTGGAGAGTTAATAATCTGTGAATTTGTTGTTTTCTAAAGTCGTTGCATGATCTCATCATTCTTTGCTCGGTTGCTACTTAGAAGGCGTTTCATCATTATAGATCCAAATATTAGAACTCATACCCATTTCATTCAAAGCATAAAATTGATTAGCATAACATATAACAAGATGAAGTGTTTAGTAGTTACCACCAAAGCCAAAAAGCCTTCATCCCATGCATTTTTTTTTTGTAGGTTTAACCCCTTTGAGCCTTATTTAGCCTATTTTCCTTGTTAGCCACATTATCCTTACCTAGCCTAGATTAGGACTACCTATACCCTTGTTCTTAAAGTATAGTGGAGCATGACTTAGAGGGAATTCCTTTTGATCAACATATTGCAGAAAACAAGTGTGGGGGAAGAGATTTGTGTGTGTGTGTGTGTGCCAAAGTCTTAAATGAGGCACGGGTAGAAAAGAAAATGAAAAAAAAATTCGTGGAAAATAGAACGAAAAAAAGAAAAGTTGTGAAAAGAATGAAGAAGAGTTGAAAAATATGTTTGAAAAGCTCTAAAGTGTTGGTTGTTGAAGAAAGGGTTCAAAAAGCTTGAATTTGACCCTAAGTGTTGCATGAACTTTCCCTTTGTGTTTAAAGTGGATTTTTTGCATTCAAAAGTGAATTCTAAGTGTCAAAATCATTACTTTGCTCACTATTGCTTTAAGAACGTTTGTTTACCCTTACCTTTCTTTGTAAGCCAATACCCTTAGCCCCGTTACAACCCTGTGACTTCTATCTTGGGTGTTATGTGTTTCAATATGTGGAGTTTGGGATTGGTATGAGCATATGGTATCCCTGGTTCTCGCGTCTAAGTAGTGGCATTCCATTCATGAGATCATATCTAAGCATGCTTAATAATTCCAGAAAATGCTTTTCTTATCATAACATATGTGAGCATTAGTTTTCATATTTATATCAATCTTCTCACATATAACTAGTGTAGGGTGTGTAGTTAGAAAATCTGTGTGAAAATTGAGTGCATATCTAGTAAGGAATTGAGGGATTCTCTAAGGCATGTTATTTCATTCAGAACATTGTTTTAATCGATTAAATGTGAGCTAGTAAGTGATGACTATGCTTAAGTATGTGCTTAAGAGTAGGGATGGCTAAGATCTATGTGAGTGGTGATCTTTTGCGTGTCATGTACCATTGGAAATCCCTGAGACAAACGTTGGAAGGTTTAGGTTATGTTATGTTTTGTTTTGTTTCTTTGTTTTGCTCGATGACTAGCAAAAGCTAAGTGTGGGGGAATTTGATAGGAGCATATTTATGCGACTTAGTTAGCTTGTTTTCTTGCATTTTCATAGTTTGTTTGTGTTTATTATAGTGTTTTAAGCTATTTTCGTGTGTTTGTAGGTCCATATGACAAAGTTGGCAAGAAAGTGCAATTTGGAGCATTTTGAGGCAGTTTTGGGCACCAAATGGATAGCTTATGAATGGAGCAAGATGGATGGACGAATTTGAAGTTCAAGAGGCTAGGAATGTGCTGAAATGAGTGAAGAAATAAATCCAAGTCAAGTTTTAGGCTCGTGCGAACGAGGAGCATAGTGCCATGCAGTTTAGGCTCGTGCAAGCGAGGAGCTTTGGTGCCATGTACAGTTTAGGCTTATGCAGGCAAGGAGCTTGGTTGTATTGCCTTTTATACTCGTGCAGACCAGGAACGTTGGTGTTGCCTTTTATGCTCGTGCAGACCAAGAGCGTTGGTGTTGCCTTTTATGCTCGTGTAAACCAAGAGCTTTGTGTCCTGCAGTTTAGGCTCTTGTGGACAAGGAGCTTTGTGAATTTGTCAAACGATCCTGGAGAGGCATTCCTTGCAATTTTCATAGCAAGAAGTCTTGACCGAGTGATTGAAGAAGTATTCAGGAAAGAAATCGCGCATTGTGATGGCAACAAACGATTTTTGTGTTGCAATTTCATCATCCTCAACACTTTCGTGTAGCTTTGGAGGTTGACGAGAGCTGTTTTGCCCTCTTTCCAATTGGTAAACTTGTGGAGGAAACGTATGCTTCTTGTGCAGTTTCTTTGGAGTAACATGCGTCCATCCTGCAACTTCACTTGACTTAACTGACGTGGTTTTGGAGCATGCCCCCAACGGTTGAGGTGAAGATTTTGAGTCGAAAATGCCATAAGTGATCGTGGTATAGTTTGACTTCACCACATCGTCAAGATCTAGCTCGATGATTCCTTTATGAGCCAGCTTCATGATGAGATCTTTCAGCACGAAGCACTTTTCTGTCAGATGACTGATGAAACGGTGGAATTTACAGTACCTTTGACTGTCAGTACGATTCATCTCTTCTGGCCGTCTACACTCAGGTAGGTCGATCACCTTTTTGTCAAGCAAGTCTTTCAACATGGCAACCACATCAGAGTCGAGGAATGGATAAGTCTTCTCCTCAAGCTCCTTCAAAGTACGTCTACCCATCTCTTGATCACGAAAAGCTTCGGCTTGAATCGCATTGCCTCGTGTAGAGATTTTGACGGGAGTTGTGTTGACCGTCATTACTTCCTTGGTGGATTTCCACGCAGCCTTCTCCACCTTTGGCCCCAAAACTTTGTCATTCTTGTAGTCGGCGATTGGTTATTTTTTCCCATGATGGGCGATACTTAACTTCATGTCATGGGCGCGAATGGCTAACTCTTCGAAGGTCCGTGGTTTGATGCCTTGAAAGATGTAGTGTAATCCCCATTGCATGCCCTGGATGCACATCTCGATTGAAGAAATCTCGAAGAGCCTGTCCTTACAGTCGAGGCTTAGATTACGCCATCAGTTGATGTAGTCCATGACTGGTTCTTCCTTCCATTGCTTCGTGCTTGTCAGCTCTAGCATGCTCACAGTGCGGCGGGTACTGTAGAAGCGGTTGAGGAATTCCCTTTCCAACTGTTCCCAGCTGTTGATGGACTCAGGCTCCAGGTCCGTGTACCACTCAAAGGCGTTTCCTTTTAACAAGCGCACAAACTGCTTGGCGAGGCAATCTCCCTCCGTCCCTGCATTGTTGCAGGTTTCGATGAAATGTGCGACATGTTGCTTCGGGTTTCCCTTTCTGTCAAATTGCATAAACTTCGGCGATTGATAGCCCATCGGCATCCTTAAGACGTCGATCTTCCTGGAGTAAGGCTTCGAGTACAATGTGGAGGCATGAGAGCTCCCTTCGTACTGTGCCTTGATGGTGTTGGTGATCATTTCTTGCAGCTGTTGGATAGAAATAGATCCTATGAGTGCCATTGCTTGGTCTGGCTCCGGCTTCACATCAATTTTCTTCACCGGAGGCTTCTCTTCTCCGCCAGCTCCTCCCTTTAGTGGATCATCCTCTAGGTCGGGTTTCTCGCCGTCCTGCGCCTCCAGTCGGTTGACTAGTGCTGCAATTTGCAAGTCTTTTTCTTCCACAGTTCGGGTTAGCCTTGTGAGTGCTTCATTCATTTGAGCCAACTGCTCATCGATTAAAGTTGCTCCAGTGGTCATGACTTGCATGGCTGAACTGCCGCTTGAATCGGCATCGGAAAGCATGGATTCGGAGTATTTCCTTGGGCTTTCCCCCCTTGGTGCCCTTAGTGAGGCTAAGGTGATCACATGCTCGTGCCTTGGGTGCTCTTGTTCCCTTGGCAGAGTTGATGCAGAGGTGAAAGAGGTGGCAGAAGTAGCTCTTGCCTTGCTTCGAGTCGTGATGCCCAAAGTGACACCACTTGCGACGATGACGCTCTTGTTCTTTGGGCCGGTTGCGGGAACAGTTCGAGCCTTCCTTGATGCCATTGATTTTGGAAGTGTGCTTTAATTTCTTGAACGGAGAAATAGATGAAAGGTAGAGATGGTCCCACTGGGCGTGCCAAATTTGTGAACACGAAAATTTCCTGAAAGGAAAGAGACAAGAACCACGTGCACAAAATAATATTTGTCTTTGATGATTTTGGGTTACAATCTTTTTCAAATTTGATCCTCTGATTCGATCTTCGTAAGGTGTTAATTTGTGGATGTGCGATTGATCCAAAGGGCCGTTGGGCTTGATCTAAGGATGAACGTTCTTTCAAGGGTCGTTGGCTTGATTTTGAAGGTGGATTTGAACGGATCTTCAAGGAGCCGTTGGGGCTTGATCTTAAGGATGAGCGTTTCTTCAAGGGCCGTTGAGGCTTGATCTTGAATAACGGTGATGAACAGATCTTCAAGGGGCTTTTGGGCTTGATCTTGAAGAACAGTGATGAACGGATCTTCAAGGGCTTTTGGGCTTGATCTTGAAGAACAATGATTGATGGATCTTCAAGGGCTTTTGGGCTTTGATCTTGAATGACGGTTAGATGTGTGGATTTGTCGACGTTGTTGATCCAAAGGGTCGTTGGGGCTTGATCTTAGGATGAACGGATGATGAACGATGAACACTTTCTTCAAGGGCCGTCGGGGTTTAATCTTGAATTGGTGGAAGTTCTTCAAGGGCCTTTGGGGCTTGATCTTGAATTGGTGGAAGTTCTTCAAATGGGCCGTCGGGGCTTGATCTTGAAGGTGGATGATTGTTGATCCAAGGGCTGTCAGGGCTTGATCTTGGAAGAACGATGAACGAAGAACGAAGAAAGCTTTCTTGATTCTTCGGGATGAACGGATGATGAACGATGAACACTTTCTTCAAGGGCCGTCGGGGCTTGATCTTGAATTGGTGGAAGTTCTTCAAGGGCCTTTGGGGCTTGATCTTGAATTGGTGGAAGTTCTTCAAAGGGGTCGTCGGGGCTTGATCTTGAAGGTGGGTGATTGTTGATCCAAGGGCTGTCAGGGCTTGATCTTGGAAGAACGATGAACGAAGAACGAAGAAGGCTTTCTTGATTCTTCGGGAACCTGGATGCTTGAGAGCTTCGGAGTTTGAGAGCTTCAGAGCTTCAAGGTGTAATATGAATTGGTTCCCTTAAATGAATGAAATTGGCTTCTATTTATAGAATTTTCTAAGGCCTAATTTTGAATATAATATTCCAGGTGAAATAAGTCGTTTCTGCCAGGTGTTGACACGTGTCCTGTTTGATGACTTTTCCGACTCATTTCAATTTTTTGTCGAGTCACACGCTACGTGTAAAATTTATGTAATACATGAGCGTTGAAACTTTGATTTATCGGTCAACATTTATTTACCAAAATTTCGATGTCTACATGTATATCATGGATGCAGGCAATGACTAGTTCCACCGAGTCCACCGAGTCCACTAGTGATTTGTAACAATTACTACTTTCAAGCACCTGAAAGGGCGAGTAAATTTTTACATTTGTATTTATAATTCTATTTTTTGGTTAATTCATACTTAATTTTCTTTGGATATAAAAAGTAAATTTTGTTGTTAATTTGTTCATTTTATTTCAGAGTAAATGGTACGAAGCATATCGCCTGTTTGAGATGGCCGTTGCTGCTGCAAGTTTGGCTGCTAATTGCACAATCATGTGATGTGTACATGGATGTATTGGTTTCCCCACAAAATAAAATTCAAGTTATAATCACGATGAGACAAGTCTCATGTGGAGTGAAATGACCAAACCATGTGTTTTAGATTTTTAATATTTCATTGGTGTATGTTGTATTAAAAAAATATATGAAACAGTGATTTTAGAGAGAGGAAAATTATGGTTGAGCAACAAATATGTTGCTAGAAAAAGTAGCAAGGCGTATTGTTGGAATTTTCGGATTGTTTGAGTAATTTTCAAGAGAAGATTATGGAAGGCAAGATTTAGATTTAATTATTTTGGTATATTCTATATCTTTATATTGTCTATGTTTTTTATTTTATGGAGTTGTATTCAGCCGCATGGTTAGTGTTACTAAGTAAGATGAGTATTTCTTCGTTCGAAAGAGAAAATTCAAGATTGGTAAGGAGGTTTAAAATGTTAGATTTAATCTTCTAAAATATTGTGGAATACTGTGGCTATGGTGATGATGGGTGGCAATGGCAATGTTGTCAACTCAGTCTTGCACAAAAATTAGTTCCTTTTACCTTCAAAGAAAATTTTCACGTGTCACTTAGTACTACGCTCAAGACTCAGGATGAACATTCAAAATGTACCTTTTTCAATACACGAATATATATTAAAAAAGTATTTAAAATGGTCGGGCTAGCCCCCTCACATGCATATTTTATTACTGAAGTGTAAGGGTAAACGTTTTTAATCACTTACAAAAAATTCGAACTCGACGAATTGAACGAATTGAGATATCGACTTGATGCCCCGAGTCGACTCATTCGAGTTCCGGCTGCCGACTCATTTCACCATGGCTGCACGCTTAAGTTGGGCTTAGGAGTCGAGATTTGGTACCATTGGAGTTGGGTCGGCGATCAGTCGATGGACGATGGCAGTCAAGTAGTGGTGTGGCTGGTATTTCAAAGAAGGAAGGTCTCGTTTACCCAAAAAAAAAAAAAGAAGGAAGGGCCTTGGTTTGGAACGGGATGTAGGCAGAGGCAGATTTGTTTGGATTGTTAGGTTTGGGTGTGGGTGTGGGTGTGGGTGTAGAACTTATGAAGACATAGAGAAAGGCTTGGAACTTGGAAGACGAAGAGAAAGTCTTGGAATTTGGAAGGGTAAATTACATTTTTACCCCCTCAAGTTTGGGATCGGTTTCAATTCCTGACAACATCTTTAAAACATTTCAATTTCATACATTTACTTATCATTTTAATTCAATTTCATACATCCATTAGAAAATTTGTTAAGTAAACCGTTAAGTGTAATAATGTAGCAAATATGAGATCCATATTTGTGATGACGTGGCTACCAAATTTGTGTCACATGGCAAAAAAATAATTTTTTTATGCATTTCAAAATAATTAATTAAAGAAAAGTTATTAAAAAAAGGGAAATTTTATTTGAACCCAAATAACCTCTTTCTACACCCAGCTTACTCTCTACACCCATATTATTTTTTACTAAACTAAAAATATCTCTTTAAACCTAAATTTATTACCTAAACTACTCTCACAAACCCAATTCAATATATAAATTTATATTTACACCCATTCAAAAATAAAAAACCACATAAATTCATTAAACTTTTAATCTTTGCAGGCTAGAATATTTTCTTATGCAGTAACGTACCTAGAAACTGATTGCATCTCTGCTAGCTAACCACTCGTACAACGCTCACAAGAAGCATTTGGTGGAGTCTCCACAAATGTAAAACTGTTGGCCACAAATTTAGGATCTTCAAGTTGGAAGCAAATGAGAAGAAATGGGTTGAGCTTGGGGCGGAAGCTTTGGATGATCGAATATTGGTGCTGGAGGATGACGGCAGCTACTTCGTGTCTAGTCAGGATTTCCCTGGATGCAAGGGGAGAAGCATATCATTTCAACGAGCCTTGGTATGAGAAGTCGTATAAGCATGAGCTAGCAAGAATGTTATCCCGATTTGGAGTGTTCAGCTTAGATTCTGGCAGCAGTAGCATCTTGCGGCTAGCGGATCTTCCGAGTTCCGAAAACATGTTTTGCCCGCCCCCAACTTGGACTTGGCATGCAGACAAGCCATACTCTGGCAAACACGATCACGGGGAATGATGCGAAAATTAACTTAAAACACAAATTAAACCCTCTTTTGACAATTGTAGTATATGTATAAGTAAGGATCGTTCTAGGCCAGGGATTATGAGGGATTGCTAATTGATTCTAAACTGACTAAAAGACATAAAAATAAACTTAAAAATGATAGGATAGATTCAAAAGACTCAAAACTAGTTCACAAGACTCAAAATAAGATAAAAACACTCAAAACTGCCTAAAAACACCAACTAGGCAGTTTCTGACACTAAACACAATTTTGGACGATAATAAGGTTTGGGCTTGACTCAAAACACTTAAAACCACAAACAAAACAAGTTTAAAACAATTTGAAACAAGAAAGTAACGGGGGGTTGTATTTTGGACGAACTCAGAATAACAAAACAAATTGTAACTTAAAAACAGGTTTGAAAACAAATTTAGGAAATTAGATGGATGATGGGATAGCTAGAGGCTTTTTCTCCATACATGACATGTATGCAAACAACTCAATTTCCAGTTACTACTTCATTGAATTATGAACGACAATGCCCTAAATTAACCGTGACATCACTAGTTAACCTTCAGATTTTCCTTGTTTTATTGGATTGGATGACATCATTCGACTACCCAAAACATTCTTCAAAAGGTCCCTACATGACATCATAATAGAGATACAATCAAAGATCATTACGCTTAATGAAAATCATAAGCATTGACAAAGCACTTGCAACTATGACATCATGTCACTCATGCTAGGAATTAAACTTAACGCGATCGTTTATAAGCGACCTCTATTACTTGTGAATATAAGTTTGTAACGATTATGTGAAACTTTCTTATATTCTAGCAACGGATTTATGCATGCCAATTAAGTGTCGACCCTTAATAAAAAAATATAAATAAGTTATCAATCAAATAGTTAAGCCAATTGCATTCACGATTCAAGAACTCATAACTGGAATTTATCAAATCATATTGCACACATAATCATGGCTTTGAAATCACCCCCTAGCCAAGAGGGGTTTAGCCACTCATGTTCATAACAAAACGAAAGAAAATGAATTTAAACATTGTAAGTATAGAACGAATTACACCTCGAATGCTTTAACAATCAAGCTTGAACATCCAAGAGTTCTTCCTTCTTTCTTCACTCACAACACAAGGTTTGGTGTAAGGTTTGGGTGGTGAGTTGTATGAAAGAATGGCTGAATGTGTTTGTGATGTAGTGTAGTGTTGAAATGGTGGTGAATGATCTAACAAAATCTCCCTCTATGGCTGTTACACACACTCCCTTTTACAGAGGAAGTGCATGGCATTTGTAGGAGAAAATGGAGTGGTGTGTGCAATAATGATTCAACGAAGTGGTGCTGAAATGATTCAAGGGTAAAAGTGGAGTCATGATGCACGGCATAGGGGGTGAATGGTTGAATGTGTTTGTGATGTAGTGTAGTGTTGAAATGGTGGTGAATGATCTAACAAAATCACCCTCTATGGCTGTTACACACACTCTCTTTTATAGAGGAAGTGCATGGCATTTGTAGGAGAAAATGGAGTGGTGTGTGCAATAATGATTCAACGAAGTGGTGCTGAAATGATTCAAGGGTGAAAGTGGAGTCATGATGCACGGCATAGGGGGTGAAAGGTGAGGGATGGTGCAGCAATGAGTGCAAGGATGAAAGGTTAAAGTGATGAAATGATGCATGAAATCTGGTACAATAGAGGGGACAAGGAATGGTGCAGCAATGATTCAATGAAATGGTGCAGAAATGAGTGCATGAAGTGGACAAGGATGGTGTGCACGGCATGGAGGAAAGGAGAAGGAGTGGTGCATCAATGAGTGCAAGGAGTGGACAAGAATATTGTGCACATGGTAGACAAAGGAAATGAAGTGGAATGTTGCTGCAACAATTGAACATGGATACAACTCCGTTTCACGAAAGGTTTGCGCCTACACGTTCATGAGATCGAGCTCTATTCAAAAATATAAATTGTGACATCAAAAGGTTTACAAATTTTAAATAATAAATTTCCAAACTTTAAACTTCGTAAATTATAAAAATTTCCCAATTCTATTTTCATAACCATAAATCAATTTATTTTTTTCAATTTTCTCCACATATTCATAATTATGAATATATAATTTATATATTTAAGTTTTCAAAGTCTTACAGAAATTTTGGGAAGAAAAAAGACAGAGGGGAGAAGGAGAAAAAAAATGAACAATTAGATTGATCTCATGATATATTAATTAGTAGAAAAAATAATTATGAGAATTATTATAAAAGAATGATAAATGATTATATTTAATAATTATCACGTGGTGAGCTTTAAGTGGACTGTAGTGCCACTCAGCAAAGTACAGTGGCAAGTCAAGCTCCACACAAGTTTTTTTTCCATCCAAACGGCTAGTAAATTATTGAGGTTTATTTATTTATTTTAATTTTTAAATAAAGCAATGTTATCATGGAGAAGTCTTAAATCGGAAATTTCGGCCGGATCAGAACCAAATCATTCCAATGCTAATTCAAAAAAGTATTGGGATCAAATATTAATTCCAATAATTTTAGAACTTTGGATCATCAAGAATTTCGTAATATAATTCATATCTCTTATGTTACACAAGAGTTTGAAAATATATCTACCATTTAAATTTAGATCTCTTATATATCTACCATTCAATATATTTTTTCTGAATTTTTGCGATATTTTGTAGGCCGCTATTTGTGTATATGACATAAAACATATTTGACAATATAAAATAGGAAAATACTCTAAACTGGGACAATTTCTTAATTTTGGGACAGAAATAAGACAAACTGGCTATGCACAAGCCATGCAACCATGCACAAAATCAAAATTACTAAAATACCCATATTTAAATGGGTTATTTTCCTCCAATTTTCTGATTTCTTTCTCTCTACTCTCTCTCTTTCTCCCTTCCTCTCTCTCTTCTCTCACTTTCTCCCTCACGCACTCTCTCCCTTTCTCATTGTGCACACATGTTGCACTGTCATCCGACCAACACCATCCAAATCGAAGCCACCACCAATTTCATCACATCCTCATGAGTCCAAAATATCTATCCTTGTCACAAATCCCATCCATGATTGTTGGAATCGAAACTCAAGCAGGCCGCGAGTTTTCCGGCAATTTTCCAACAACATGGCAAACAACCGAGGCATGAGACCACCACCACTTGACTCGCATCGAGGGTGGGAACAAAGCCCAGCCATTAAATGCTAGTGTTTTGTTAGATGATTTTTTTTAGGATTTGTTCACTGTATGTACAGGACATCACATGATATGCTCACAGATATGAGCCAACCCAAAAATCTAGACCTTATAGCCCTCTTTTCGAAATAAAAACAATGATGTCACCACCATATACACTATATGCACACTACATGCATATCATATGTACAATACATGCATATGCACATGATATGCACAGAACTTAAGATCGAGCAACGAGTTGCTTTTCGCATTAATAAGAAACTTTAACGGCAATCTATTGGTATAGTTAATACGATTAAAACATAATTGTTACGTATACAAGGTTACAATAGCAGTTTGAAAAGTCTTGTTACGTACATCAATCACCACTTCACTATGAATATGGAAAACATGATACTTGTTGTCGTTATTTCATGGACACGCATGATCCTTAAAGTCCTCTAAACTTTTTCTTAATTTTTTTTTACCGAGACCAACTAGGTTGTGGTCATACTCGCTAAATTCGGGGCACAATATATGTGCATCATAACTAGTGAATATTCCCGCTTCTCATATTAAGATGTAGCCATGAACACCATATGCTCATTAAGGAATTTTTTTTTCACAAATTTCACAAATTTTTGGGTTGAGCTCAGATCTGTGAGCATAACATGTGCATGTCATGTATCCGAGCTTAATACGAAGAGAGCGAACGAGAATGCGAAACAATCTCATCCATATCCTTCTTTCTTCATTCTTTCCACTCTGATTTCTCTCTTTTCCCTCAAATTTATCTCTTCTCCAAAAGGCAATTGACATCTAATATGTTTTTTTTCATTTAATTGCAACAAAAGCCAAACCCTATTTTAGTGGTTATAAATTTGGATTGGGAGAGGGAGCAAAGGGAGGGAGAAGACAGAAGGAATGAAAACCCACATATAAATCAAACAAATGATAAAAATAAAATAAAAAAAACAGAAATCAAAATTGAAGGATTGGGGGTCTCCTCCAAGAAACACCAAACCAATCACTTCAACTCCAAAAATCCATCAATCAAAAAGCAAAAGCAAAAGCAAACTCAGTTCACAAAACCTACAAATGAAAAGGTAAAAATTGAAGAAGATGGGTTGTTAAAGATTAGACTTGAATTGAAACAAATATTTAAAAATAACAACCCACATAGCTACTAGCTAGTAACTAAAAATAAATTAACAACCAAACAAAAATTTGTAAAAATTGAAAAAAATAAGCATGCACATAGCGTTTCGAACTTAGGACCTCTTGTTAATTTTAAACAACAAAAACCATTGCTTTTAATTAAACTTCTTGATCCTTTAACCAAATTTTATAAATTTATACTCTTATGAAAAGAAATTTGTAAAAATTAGAAAGTAAATAAGCACATGTGGTGTTTTGAACTCAAGACCTCTCATTATTTTCAATGACCAAACCACCTCTTCTACTTAAATTTCTGTGTCATTGAACCAAGTTTTATAAATTTATACTCTTGTGAAAACATATATAAATATAACATCTTAATAATTTTGGTACTCCCAATATTTTTGGACCCTGGACGGTTGCCCTGCTTGCACTGGGCCTGGGCCGGCCCTGCGTCTGTCCTTAGCCTCGGACAAGTGATCCACACCGCATCCAAACCCCATCACTTAGACCGTCCTGTCCTTCCACATCCCAAAACAGACAAAAGCATCCTCCACAGTGTCTCCACTCCAGTGTTCCCAAAAGTAGCTCTTTTTAGCCTGTTGCTTTCTGGCGGGAAGCTCAGAAGAGGCAAAAGAGGAAAACGAAAACCCTCTCTCTAAAACCCTAGAATTGAAATCCCCTCAAACCATAACTTGGATACAGTTTCAGTGTTTCACCGCCATGTACTGGCTCGCTACTCGGAACGGCGTCTCCTCTTTCCCTCGCTGCTGCCATCTCGCTCTTCTTCTTCGCTCCCCTCCTCGTAAATGCAGCTCTTTCATTCCCTCTCCTCCGCTCATGTACTCTCTCTCTCTCTCCCTCTCCCTATGAAATAATTTTCTGTTTTATTAATTTATGCATGCTGATGTCTTTGTGTGTAAATGTGTTGAATTATGAATTTATTATGTTGTATATGTTCTTGGGTCATTGAAATTTCAATAAAAGGAGAATTCTTTTGAAGCTTTAAAGACCTTGCCTTATCCACGAGATTTGAATTTCCATCGAATAAGATTTCCGAAATGCCAAGCTTGGTTCATCGATGAAGAGTAAGAAATGGTTTAGTGGGTCCTTGTCAAAATTTCAATTTTGCAAAATACTCTTTCCGATATGTTTATGTAGAAATTATCGTAACTTAATTAAAATCAAGATACTTCAGAAGCAAAGAAACAAAATCGAAACTCCCCATAAGTGCATTGGTGATTTTGGTGATGTGCAATGAACCAAAGCTATTACTCAACAACTTAATTCGTTTTATTGTAAACATACTTATGAAAATGTTTGAGGATGCCTTACGAAATGATAGTATCAATCAGTCTTGGTATAAAATTCAAATGTGGTCTGATGATAATTCCCTTCATTTAATTAAAAGAATTAAAATAAATACTGGGAAACAGAACAACTATTCAAGAACTAGCCATACCCACTGGCGAAGTAGGTAATACTTCTTTTCCTTCTTTGTGTGTGTCTGTGTACCTTTAATATTCATCTTTAATTTGTTTCTCTTACTTTAACTAGCACAATGAGATTTTTTTTTTGTTCTGCATTAATAGTGGACAGTTTCGAAGGATTCGTTGTTTCAAAGATCAAAAAGTTTCAGGAGGAAGCAGAAAAGGGACCAAAAAACTTAATGCTTTGAATAATTTCCTGGATGAAAGAGCTCTTTCTAACATACTGTGGTGGAAGGAGGTTTGTTACTGCACACATTTTGCTGTTGTGAATAGACAAGTTCTCTTTTTTTGGCTTTCATTGGGAATATGATTTCTTGATATCTTCACTGAAGATCTTTCATCATCACACATGTTTCATTTGCAGAGGATGGAGATGTGCAGGAAGCCTTCAACTGTCCAGCTGGTTAAAAGGCTTGACTATTCCAATTTGCTAGGCTTGGACGTTAACTTAAAAAATGGGAGGTGAGATCTTTTTATGATACTTTATCGATCTTATTGTTATTTCAATTGTGTGTTTATGGAAGAGACAATGAGAAGAAAAAACTCATGTGTTATGTGCCGTTCTTTTCTGCTCTTAGCAGTTGAGCTTGTTTTCCTTTTCTTGTAAAGTTTTATGTAAATATTCATATGACCTCTTTTTTGCATCCTTAGATGACATGAAGGACTAAACTGTAGGTTCCTCAAATTTAGCTCCCTGCTGTGGGTCATGGATAGGTTAAAGAAATGCTAATGATAGCCATCAAACCTGCAAAGTGTCGGATTACAGGTTTTGAAATGAGAAGACTTGGGTTGATTACTGTGCTCAATCATATGTTTCATCTCTATTTCATGCCAAAGTGAACCTAGAAAGAAGCTTGGTGTGTACTTAGAAGTTTGGTCCTTCGTGCCAAAGTTTAAATGTTTAGATGTAAAGACAACTGAGTTTGAAGAATCTTACATAGATTTATAGACCCTTTGATGTAGGTCTGTTTGAACTACTCACATTCATGATCAACAGGATTTTGTACTTTAACCTTCTTGAAAGATCAGAGGCAGAGAATGGATCAAATTTCTAGGTGGACTAGAAGACAGTAAATTGTTAATAGTTAAAAGTTTTAGTATGGATTATTTATCTCTAGTATTTTGAATTTAAATATAAAAGGGTTGGAATTATAGCATCTTCGTAGTACACGTGAGTTGTAGCAGCTTGATGTTCTTTGTAATAGCACTACTCATCTTTTATCCAAAGAAAGGTTGTTGCATCTCTGCGTTGGCTAAAAGTCCCTTTACATGTTTTGTGCACATAAATTTCCCAAATATAAGGAATTGAATCCTGACAGAAATAATTAATTTACTCTTTTCTGAAAGATCTCCAAGAGTTTTTTTTTTTTTTTCATAGTAAAAGAGTATTCTTTCAAACATTTACATGTTCATAGGTTTTGATAGAAAACTAGTATGGTCATCTTTCTTAGAAGCTTCAAAATATTGTTTCTTTCTTTGTAAAGCTCATTGAGTATACCTTGTTTGTTTTAGTCTAAAAGAAGGAACGCTCAACTGGGAGATCTTGCAGTTCAAGTCAAAGTTTCCACATGAAGTTTTGCTCTGCAGAGTATGTAACTATTTGTATATCAGCCCTATTGGTATTAAGAAGCTTTTAAAGCTAGATTTTTTCATGCGATCTTTTCTACTTTATAATTGGTCAGCCTTGTTGAAATCTCTTAACATTCGTAATATGTTTATATATAGTTTATTAATTATAGGTGCAAAAATTGTTTTATTTTATTTATTTTTCAGGTTGGTGACTTTTATGAAGCCCTTGGAATAGATGCTTGTATTTTGGTTGAATATGCAGGTTTAAATCCTTTTGGGGGTCTGCGCTCAGATAGTATTCCAAGAGCTGGTTGCCTGGTTGTGGTATAGATCATACTTTATTTTCGTATGCATGTTATATTTGGATTCCTTGAACTTCAAATATTTCTAGACATCGGAGTTTTATTCTGTCACAATTCTTACTTTGTCATTTCTTTACTAATTTTGAGAAACTGTATATACTTAATAGTAAAAACCCTACTATGCATTTGTACAAGATTATCAAAAAATGGGGCCTTGTTAAAGTATGAACTTTGTTCCTCTTGGTTTTCCCTGGGAACTATACCATGTTTAGTAAATTGAATATGCTTAAGAGGTCTTTCACATGTGTTATTAACTTATTATTTTGCCTAGCTATAGGATGGTATGTTGGGAATCGTGCTAAATAATTAGTATGGCATAATTTCTACCCCATTCTTTTGCTTCTTTCTTCCAAAGTCTATATAATTATGTTTTTCCAATTCAACCCAATATAAAGAAATGTTTCTGGTCATTTTTTTTCAATCAATTCCTTATGCATAAAATCATGTGTTTATTCTGTCAAGGACTCAGTGCATAATTATATATGATTTGCAGAATCTTCGTCAAACTTTGGATGATCTGACACGGAATGGGTTTTCGGTGGTGAGTATAGCATTTATGATAACTATACTAATCATTTTATTGTATTCATAAATTATCCTGGTAGAGGTCGCATTTGGTGCGATGGCAAGTGCCTTCGCCCATGAGCGGTAGGTCTCGGGTTCGAGACTTGGGAGCAGCCTCTCCATAAATGGGGGTAAGGCTAGCCGACATTCACCTCTCCCAGACCCTGCGTAAAGCGGGAGCCTTGTGCACTGGGTACGACCTTTATAAATTATCCTGGTGCATTGAAGTTTTAACTACTTTTTTATGTATTCACTTTACTGTTGTCCGGAATATGCAATTATGCCTTCAGGTCCTTATTGTTTTCTGCTCCATTAATGGATGATAGGTTTACTGCATAATTTGTATGTTTGCACCTTTGAAGCGCTGAGGCATGCTTCATACGGTGTTCATCTTGTATTTCTGTTGCCTTTAGTGGTGTATCATGCATCCATTGCCTTATATGGTCATTTTTTTGTCATCCAACTAGTTTGTTCAGTGTTCATTGTCTGATTGGTTGCTCAATGATCATGCTTTGGTCCTTGTAGTGCATTGTGGAAGAAGTGCAGGGCCCAACACAAGCTCGTTCCCGTAAAGGGCGTTTTATATCGGGGTAATTACATGTGGATAACTCATTCATTTATAGTTTGTCATTTTGTCATATAACATACCATTAAACAGATTTTTTTGTTTCCTTTTTTGAATTGAGTGATAGAAATTGTTTTATTGTTTATTTTGAAGAAAGGGATAGATATCTAATCCTGAAGCATGTTATTATGTATTCTGGATTTCTGGTACAACACAGTTAGTACAGTTGTCATAAAAAATGTTCTCAATGAACAGTTATCTACGTCACAAATACACATGCTGCTTCTTGGAAATTTAATATACATGTGGTCTTTTATTTTGTTTTTATAAAAATTATTAGATTTTTATTGAAGATGAAACATTAAGCTTCTTATGGTTGTTCATATTTTGATGTCAGAAGTTTCATGTTATTTAGGGTGTGGAGCATGAAAATTTCCTGTATCCTTATATTGCTTCGGAAAATTTTATTTTTGAATTTGATGCCCAAAATTCTTGACATGCATATGTTTCTTCTGACTTGTTTTGTTGAGTATTTCAGGCATGCTCATCCTGGTAGTCCTTACGTCTTCGGACTTGTTGGGGTTGATCACGATCTTGATTTTCCAGAACCAATGCCTGTTGTTGGTAAGAATACATTATATTTTCTTACTTCAAAATGTTAATTCACTAGATTTTCCCGTCCTTGATTATTTAATGCTTCAAGTTAATTTTGCACTCCAATTTATGCTAAAAATCAGTTCCTAAATTCATGTGTCTTTTCTTAAGGCTGTAAGTTAGATTCTGTTGTTCATAGTCCTTAAAGGCAATACAGCTATCTTAGGTTGACTTGTGTAAGGTTCATTAATACTTGTAAAATATATATGGCAGGAATATCTCGTTCCGCAAGAGGGTATTGCATCAATTTTGTCCTGGAGACTATGAAAACATATTCGTCGGAGGATGGTTTGACTGAGGAGGCCTTGGTTACTAAGCTTCGTACATGTCGGTACCATCATTTATTTCTGCATACGTCTTTGAGGAGCAATTTCTCAGGTAGATATAACTTCTAAATTAATGTAAAAAATGGTTGGTGCATCCTTTATTGCCTGTGGGGTGCTTCTGTTAGGCCAAATTGTAAAATTGTGCAGAGGATATCTGATTTTGGTTGTGGCTTGCATTTTTCTCTGCCAAGTGAGGCATAGACCTGTTGGAAGTTAAAGTTAATGCCTCCAGATTAAGTTTCTGTTATTAACTTATTCTACACCTTGAATTTTTTTTCCCTTAAATGTGCCTTGCAAATATTTTGAGAAACCTTCGTTTCCCATTATATAAGTTTTGGGTGATTATTTTTTCTTGCTCTTCAACCAAGAAAATAAATTTTCTTTTTCATAACTTTATATAGTTCTCTTATCTTTCTGCTATTCTTCCTTAAGTAGTTTATTTCATGCTTAATTATATCAAGAGTCTCCTTTACAGGCACTTGTCGTTGGGGAGAATTTGGTGAGGGAGGCTTACTGTGGGGAGAATGTAATGGTAGACATTTTGAATGGTTTGAAGGCAATCCTGTCACTGAGATTTTATCTAAGGTCAACATATCTAATGAATTTATTGTGTATTCCACTTTTTGTTCACTGGCATATCGTATGAGATATCCATCTATCAAACTTCTCAGGTTAAAGATCTTTATGGTCTAGATGAAGAAGTTACATTCAGGAATGTGAGTGTGCCTTCAGAAAACAGACCCCACCCTTTAACCCTTGGAACAGCGACTCAAATTGGTTTGTCTATTTGCATCGACGATTTTACTTTAGGGTAGTGCTCTTCACACACCCCTTTTTTTACCTCCTACACACCCATGTTAATTTTTGTCCATTGATATTCTTCAATTCATTTGATCCGACGCCCGAACATTGAGAGGGGTGTGTGAGAGGTAAAAATGGGTGTGTGGATAACACTACCCTTATTTGATTGTCATGATATGAAGTCATTGTCAAGTTAAAAGTGATTGATATGTTTCTGCACACTTCCAGGTGCCATACCAACTGAGGGCATACCTTGTTTGTTGAAGGTGTTGCTTCCTTCAAATTGCACAGGCCTCCCCTTATTGTGAGTATATTATGTATGCTTTTCCGTTGTAACAAACTGCATAGCCCTCCATTTTGTTGTGGCTATATGCATGTTTTTTCTTTGGTGTGCCTGAACAAATACATCACCGTCATTTGATCACTGCCGAGTTTTTCTTTCATTCGAATGACAAATTCCTCCAGTTTCCCTTTTCACTCAGTTCTGTTCGATGTACAATCTCATAATATGCTAACGTACGCGTACAACTGTATGTCTGTGTGGGTACATGTTTTCGTACTTTGTTCCTTAGATTTGTTTGTTTCTGATTTCTCAGGTATGTTAGGGATCTTCTTCTTAATCCTCCAGCTTATGATATATCATCCACAATTCAAGGTGAGCTGTGATGTCCTTTTTGTACTGCTTCAGCATGAGATCTTAGCATCCGACTTCTTTTCCCCAAACATATTGTTTCTTGTCCATTATCTTTTGGTGTGTTTTATACTAAGTCAATCCTAGTGCATTGTTCCATGACTTTGTATGTTTCTGCTCAAATGTGTGCCACTACATTCATGTCCACTCACACACCAACTAAGAGACAGATTAATTAATTTGTATGATATATAGAGGGTGGGTGGGTGGGGGCAAACTTAAAAAAGTAACAATTTTAATTAATAAGGGTACACTTTTCCATATAGTAGGTGAGTTCCATGCAGAAAGGCTTCAAAGCGAGAAGACTCAAAATAATAAGAGCCACTAACCTGCATGATTCAAAGTTTCAAATAAAAGGTGTCCTTAAGATTCTAGATTATCTAAATTTATCATACAGTATTTTGTTCCCCTGAGATCCTGAACAATAGATTGGCATTTAACGTGTTATGTTTGACCTGCATGGCATGCCATCTCATTATTATGTTTTTCTAAATCCTCTAACAAGTGTTTTTATTTGTTATTAAATCAGCAACGTGCAGACTTATGAGCAACATAACGTGCTCAATTCCTGAGTTTACTTGTGTTTCACCTGCAAAGGTTGTATCCTGACCTTGTTATTGTGATTCAAGCATAGCTTGCTCTTGCTTTCATTCTTTTCACTTTTATAAAATATCAAGACCTTAAAACAGTCTCTGTAAATTACAGTTTGAATATAAATGAACTACATGTGAGCTGGTATAGTGAATTACCATTTTTTTATTGACGGTTCTTGGTTCTTCTCTTTCACCAGTGTAAAACCTTTCGTCCTAGTGATATCCTTCTCCATAGTTGGCATTGACCTTTCTATGACTCAAGTATGAATTTGAAGTATCTAAGTTGGCTGAGTAATTACTTCCCAGATTTCAGTCTTTTAATGTTTATGTTTTAGATTTTCGATGCAATGCTATGCTATTGAAAGGTGAGTATTTTAAGTATTTTCTTCTATTATATCTCTATTTAAAGAATTTTGTCCCGTGTCTTGACTATATTTAACTGTTGAATATAAATTAATTAGTCAATAAATGGTTCTCACATAATACATGGATGTTTTAGTGAATATGCATACAGGGGAGTATTCGTGTGTGTGTGCGCCTTCATATACGCGTGCCTTTTTATACACTGGTAAATAATCCTGAGTTGTATGTTTCACAGCTGGTGAAGCTTCTTGAACTGAGGGAGGCCAATCATATTGAGTTCTGCAGAATTAAAAATGTTCTCGATGAAATATTGCACATGCAAAAAGCCCCTGAGCTATGTGAAATCCTGCAGTTGTTGATGGACCCTACATGGGTGGCAACTGGGTTGAAAATTGACTTTGAGACATTAGTAAGTACAGCTGCCGAGTTGATTTTACTGTTTTTTCTGTTCTTTTTCTTTCGGTTTTTTATGTCCTCTAGTTTACCAGGAAAAGTTTTATGGTTGAATAGGTTAAATGAAAAACCAACTTCCAAACTAGATGGCTAGATCCTTGTTCATGAAATTTGAAATATCTGGGTTCAAGACCCCTCCAGGAAATGAAACATTCACTTTACAATCTTCAATATGGAGCCCCCTATGTATATTCTTGTTATCTTCTCTATGAAGGGCACTAGTGCTTAGCCTAACATAAATCTCAAAAGTTGCCACTCTATTTGATTCAAATACATTTAATCTTAGTTCTCAGAGACTTGCTATAAAGGATGATTACACAAATCTTTCAAAATCCATGAAACATCCATTTTGAATTATAGGTATAAGTTTTTTAATAGTCGTAATAAGTTACTAGATTCTTTATAAAACATGCATCTTTTGGAAGGCGTTGGTATAACTTCTCTTTCTTTTGCAATTGAAAGCACTCTGTTGGTTGGACGATTATAAATTTATTAGATTGCTGTGGATTGAGACGTGTAAATCTTGCAGGCATTCATATAGATCCTGAAGTGTCTATACTGTTTGTTTTCCATGTATATAATATTAGTCCCTTTTTTGGCCAGGTTAATGAATGCGAGTGCACTTCAGATAGTATTGGTGAAATGATCTCCCTGGATGGAGAACATGACCAAAAGTTTAGTTCTTTTCTTGTTGTTCCTAATGATTTTTTTGAGGATATGGAGTCTTCATGGAAAGGTCGTATAAAGAGAATGCATATAGAGGAAGCAGTTGCAGAAGTGGAAAAGGCTGCTGAGGCGTTATCTCTAGCAGTAGGTCTCCAGCACTCAACTTTGGCTCACACGTTTACATGTCTCAAAATTAACTTTAAATTATATTGTCCTAGAAGGCACTACATTAAGATTTCAACATTTTCCTTCCTAATTATAAGCATTTTGATGTACATATGTTCATAGCATTTAGAACTTTGCAGGTTACTGAAGATTTCCTGCCTATTATTTCTAGAATAAAGGCCACCACAGCTCCACTTGGAGGCCCAAAAGGAGAAATATTATATGCACGGGAGCATGAAGCTGTTTGGTTTAAGGGTAAACGGTTTGCACCTGCTGTTTGGGGTGGTACCCCTGGGGAAGAACAGATTAAACAGCTTAAACCTGCGCTAGATTCAAAAGGTAGAAAGGTTGGAGAAGAGTGGTTTACCACAGCGAAAGTGGAGGACGCTTTAACAAGGTGTGCTATTTTCCTTGATATGGAAGTTGCTTTCATTCTTCTTCAATTTGGCTAACCCACTCTTTATTTCTTCATTTAGTCCTCTACATTGAATAGAGTTACTTAACCTTTTATTTTCTTTTTCTTTTTCTGTTGTAGGTACCATGAGGCAGGTGCCAAGGCCAAAACAAGGGTATTGGAATTGTTGAGGGGACTTTCTTCTGATCTACAAGCGAAGATCAATATCCTTGTATTCTCCTCAATGCTTCTAGTTATTGCAAAGGCATTATTTGCTCATGTGAGGTTGGGTATTATGACTTTAAAATGCCCTTAAACAGTACTCGTATTATCTGCAATTGTAATCAGCGGTGTGATTTAATAGTTACATGGTCAGCTAGAATAATTTGTTGGGATCGTTTTCAATGCTTAGTGTCTATCTGTACTATAATTTTATTCTGTGGACAGTATTTTCATCGGGTACTGGGTAGTCATAATAATTCGGTTGTTTTCTTCATGTAAGAACTTACCGAGACTATCAAAGTATCACTTGTATTAGTTTTTCTCACTCTTTGATCATCTTAAGCATATGTTACACAGATCTTCAATCTGGTTTTAGATATTACTTTTACTCCCTCGTTCAATGAGGGCAGTTTTGTTGTTTCACTAAACCTCTGGAGGTTGGTTTTCTTTGCTCATGTTAAAGGAATTAAATAAGTTGAAAGTTTTCATGGAGTTATTATTGGATGCAATAGAATTTTAACGAAAACTCAGCCTTAGTGACGCTTTGATCAAATCCTAAGCTGTTAGCTAAGAACTGACTAACAATAAGAAGTAAGAACCATCATCCATGTTATTTTTTATTGTAGGTTTTATAACTATTCTTTGAATTCCACACATTTGATCTCTTGGGAGGTTGCTTTATTAATCACATCTTTAGTGTGGTATCTATTGTATTCTGATTTTGTTGCCGGCATATTGCAGTGAAGGGAGAAGAAGGAAATGGGTATTTCCCACCCTTGGAGAGTCCTGTAGGTCGAGGGTAGTGTCAATAAATCACTCTGGTCCTTTTTGATTGACAGTTCACATATCCATATCATGTTTCTTACATCTGTACTGACTGTTATATATATTTATTTGTTGGACGTAGGATGTAAAACCATTGAATGGAGGAAATGGGATGAAGATAGTTGGTTTATCGCCATACTGGTTGGATGTAGCAGAGGGTAGTGCTGTAAATAACACTGTTGATATGCAGTCATTGTTTCTTTTGACTGGACCAAACGGTGGTGGTAAATCAAGTTTGTTACGATCAATTTGTGCTGCCGCATTACTTGGAATATGTGGATTTATGGTGCCCGCAGAATCAGCCTCGATTCCTCATTTTGATTCGATTATGCTTCACATGAAATCTTATGACAGCCCTGCTGATGGGAAAAGTTCCTTTCAGGTATGATATCATTATATGCCGTCTTAGTTGCCTATAGTCAGTAAGTAATGTAGTAAATAGTTTAGTTTCTCTTAAATTAGTTAAGCTCTTCATGCTCGGCTACATGTCCTTAATCTTTCCACTTCAAGCAGGGAGGACTTGAGCCCCTTAATTTCTTTTACGTTTTATCGCGGAATTTTATTATTGGACTGCCTATGTAAACAAGCCTTCTGTAATTGGATTTCAGTTTTGTCATTGTTTGGGACTTAAGACCCAACTTTACTCTATCTTCGTCTCTCTTGCGCTGTAGTTTCTTCTCTCCCTCACCTTCTTCCCTATGTCTTACATGTTATATAGAACAATGTTTGGATCAAATCACAAATTAATCTAAAAGAAAAACTTGCCCTGGTGTTTTGTTTGATGTGATTTTCTGATTCCTCATACATATTTATAATCATCTGAATCCCATACAACTGGAATCGGAACATCAACTTTTAATGGTTGCAGCCTTACACACTTCATGTTACCCAATTTCATTGTTTCAGGTGGAGATGTCAGAAATTCGGTCCATTGTTACTGGTGCCACTAAGAGAAGTCTTGTACTTGTAGATGAAATCTGCCGAGGAACAGAAACAGCAAAGGGTACATGTATTGCTGGTAGTATTGTTGAAACTCTTGATGCAATAGGTTGTCTTGGTATCATATCTACTCACTTGCATGGGATATTTAGTTTGCCTCTTAATACGAAGAACACTGTAAACAAAGCAATGGGAACTGTATATGTGGATGGCCAAACAAAACCGACCTGGAAGTTGATGGATGGGATCTGTAGAGAAAGCTTAGCATTTGAAACGGCTAAGAGGGAAGGGATTCCTGAAACAATAATCGACAGAGCTGAAGACCTGTATCATTCAGTTTACGCAAATGAAGTACTTATAGGAAAGAATGACACAAAAGTTGAACAGTTAAGTTCCACAGGTTTTAGCAATTCTGAGAGATCCCATCCCCTGTCAAGTAGTGCTAAAGTTGAAGCTGTGACAGGATCAACGAACAGAATGGAAGTCCTACAGAAGGAGGTTGAGAGTGCAATGACCTTTATTTGCCAAAAGATGCTGACTGAGCTCTATAAGAAGAAAAAAACATCAGAACTTACTGAGATACGCTGTGTTCTAATTGGTACAAGGGAACAGCCACCTCCATCAACCATTGGTCTGTCATGTGTTTATGTGATTCTCAGGCCTGATAAGCGACTGTATGTCGGGCAGGTAATTTTTTGTTAACATAAATTCCCTTCAGTTATTTCTGGTTTTAAGAAAAAAGTAGTCATGATAGTCACTCTCAAGGTCGGTCTATGTCCTTGATAATTATTGGTCTTGGTCATTGGCTGAAAAAATGACACTCGTGTATTATGAAACTTTTTATTATGCTATGTGTTTCAATTTAATGTGTCTACATATTGATTTCATAGACGGATGATCTGGAGGGACGAGTCCGTGCACATCGTTCAAAGGAAGGACTGCAGAACGCCAATTTCCTTTATTTCACTGTCCCGGGGAAGAGCTTGGCTTGCCAATTAGAGACTCTTCTAATCAACCAGCTCCCTAATCAAGGATACCATCTGATCAATGTGGCTGATGGTAAGCATAGGAATTTCGGCACGTCCAATCTTTCCTTGGATGGTGTGGCAGTTTGTAGATAATTCCGCAGATACCTTTATGTACAAGGTTGCTTTTGTTGGGGAAAATGGAGAGATGGTTGGCAATCCTTTAACCTATATACGTATGTATTTGTAGCAGTGGCTGCAACAATTTTGTTTTTGTTCTGTTGCTCCACTTCACGTGTTTGTCAGCCGAGTAGACGAATGTGAAGTTCTGCTGGTCCTTGTAATATATTACAATTGTTATTTATCCGATTCTCCTTTTTCTACCCAATCCGCAATACTTGACATATCGTCATTGCTACATTACAGTTTTTGGTTTCATTGAGTGGAAGCATGACTCTTATGAGCTAAAATAGCAAGTTTTTGACGATGCAGATTATATAGCAGAAGTGTGCACACCGATAAACGGTTCCTTTTTGTTTAGCAGGGTACAAACTTTGTTTTAGAATGAAAAGACACTGCTATCTCATTAATTTGGTTCTACTATAAACATTTTCATGTTGGTTTACAGAAGCCAATCATTGTTACATATGTACAAACCTATTTTTCTTCATTTGGAATTGAATGATTTCATACATATATGGCTCACTCCTTAACCAACCAAGATCAGCACAACAAATATAGTCTCATCGTCAAGCTCACTATGTCTAGACGTCAACCGATTTAGCGAACTAAACTTCTTGTTCGATTTGATTCTACTGTCCCAACGATCAATGTATATCATTAATCGAATGCAGAAGACGAACGGCATAACAAAGCATCTAAGACGAAAGCGCAAGTGCTTCTCCGGTAATTCGAGTGCTTGTTAAGCCAGAAGCCAGAAATTTTTGTGGGTCTTTGTATTGAGAAGGTAGCCTCCATTTTGTCCCTTTTTCTGTACTCCGACGCAGGTGCAACTGCTTTTATCAATCAAATACTCTGCTGTGTCTATTGGTTTTGTCCCTCGCGTGGAACCTCCAGGCCTCCTGTATCTGTTTGAGGTACACAAAACAAAGAGATTAGCAAATATTCAAGTTGATCAATCTGTTTTCGCACACCAAATCTCAGTAACACTTCGACCCAAAACAAAAATTCCGATGGAAGTTCAAATATCAGCATTTTTGTAAGGCTTGGGAGATGAGAATTTGGATTATTTTTGCAAGAAGCACTGCTGCTCGTCAAAAGAGCGTTTTTTATGACCCAAAATATCTTTAAGGTATTAAAAACGACTGAAAATATGACTTTAGGCCCTAAAATTTAATTTTCTCCACATAAAACCCAACATAAGTTTTTCACTCCAATAAAACCCATTGACTAGATTTCACATCAGCAAAATTCATTAATTATATTTTAACTTTACACATTTAAAATTTTTTGATGCCTAAAATACCCCTATTTGAAGGTTTAATGTACACAATTAATTCTATACGGATTGTAAGGAAGATTTAAAGATTTTACAAAAATAATAAATAATAAATTAATTGTCTAATATATGATAACAATAAAACATGTCTAATATGTGTAATAATACATGCTTTGTTTAATCAATCAAATTATATTTTACATATAAATGTTGGTAAATTTCACACACACACATATATATAACAAAAAAAAAAAAAAACATACTTGATATCGTAAAAATTCATGCAAAATAATTTACCTACAAAAAAATGTTATTTGATTTAGTGCACCTACTATTCAAATTTTAAAATGTTAGATGCTTAAAAAAAGCAAAATAGTTTACCCAATAAATGTATTTTTTTTATTCAATACTAGTTTACCTATTATTTGTACATATAATAATAAAATGTAACCAATATATGATACATACAAAATAAAATACCTACATAATGAAGAATATTATTTGTTTCAAAATTAATTTACTTACAAAATAAAGAAATTTTATTTGATTAAAAATTAATTTACCTATTATTTGTACATATATCTTATAATAATAAAATGTGCCAAATATATGTAATAATACATGGAAAATATATTACCTACTAAATAAAAGATTGTTATTTGATTCAAACATCAATTTACCTACAAACTATGTTAGTTGCTCATCATAAATTTACATATAGGTAGATAAATTAGTATAATATGTTTGAACATATATGTAGTACTGTGCATATATATATATATATATATATTGAGCTTATGGTAGTACTATATACATTTGAATGTGTGTGTGTGTGTATATATATATATGTTAGGGGTAATAATATGTGTAATAATTATTTGTTCATTATAATTAAGGTGAGTAATTACATTTATTGATTTATTTTGAATATTGTGATATAAGTTGTAAATATCTTGTAATAAAAGGTCAATTATTTTTCTACTTGGTAGTCATTTTCAAATTTGGGTTTTATTTGAAAGTTTATAACTAGGTAAGTTTTTGTTTAGAAAATAAGAGTTGCAATGATCTATATTTAAAAAACCCTAAAAACAAATACTAAAAAATAGCTTTCGGTTGTTATAAAGCACTTTTAGATATTAAAAAACAGTACACAAAAAGTAAAATGATCAACGAGGTTCTTGTTGTAAAAGGCAATGAAAATGTATGAGCAAACTCACCCTAAGATAACTGTAGAAAGACTCCGTCGTTGCCCTATAACAAGGACATCCACCCCAAGAACCTTGCTTTGATCTAGAATAATACTTGCTTTGTCCTTGCCTTCCATTAACGCCACCTTCTCTACCCGCACACGTACTTTTGGTTTTGCATGTTTGCATGCATTCTTCATTTCTTCAAGAAACTCCGTGTTCCCTAAACCTCCTTCTACGGTGGCGGAGCCACCCCTAGGTCTTTTAAGGAACATCGTTATCGTGTATCGCCATGAATTAGGGTTTTCGACATGGAAGAGAATCAATTCATCGTTCTCGGAAACAGTTTTAGACAGTGCATATTGGAGTGCACCTGCTGACTCTTGGGTTGGATCTGCTACCACCATTATTCTCCGCGGCGATGCATTATGTCGAAAGTCCATGTCCCAAAGCTATCGATACACCACCATCAACCACAACCAGAAAACCCCAAAGGGTTTTGCAATTAAGGGTAGGAAGTATATTGTTTGTGATTATTATTAGGGTGGGCTGTTACACCCATCCTCCGGACGCGGACAATTTCCAGCAAAGCTCTTGAGGAAAACCGTTTGAGATTGAACTGCTAGCTAAAAGTCTAACACACAAATACTTATTTCTTCTTCCTTTTATTTCAGACAGAATAATATTCTTTTACTTATGTTAGTTGTTTTTCTTTTCTTGGCCTGTGCATGCATTCAGATTTAACGTAGCTTCGAACAACTAAATTCAACTTTTTAAGGTTACAACTTGAAATATCTGTCACTTGCTAAATATAAACTACTAACTCAACAGGATACATAAGTACTAACAAACAAAAACCACCAAACACCAAACCAAATAAAAAATAAAAAAAAGGAAAACTACAACTTATTATGGCCCGTTTGCACGGACAGAGCCAATGAAGGCTCACTGAGGGCAGATGCCCTCACTCAAGTCGTTCGTTTGTTTAGTTGCAGACTACAATTATATAATATTGTTGACCCTAAAAACTACCAAGCCTACATGGCGCGCAGGCCGAATAATTAGTAAGCTAACTACATCCTTCAGTTGTATGCGAGGCGTGCCAACTCGTCGGCCAAGCTCGGCCGAGAAGTAAAATTTGTTGATGTTGCGTTGGGTGCACGGCTGACTTCTCGATCTTGCGATTGCGGCCGAGGAAGGAACACGCCTCGGCTTTCAGGTTCTAGAGCTTGAAGACAAAGCTACTAGTTCTGCGAAGTTCACAAATCATCAGCGTCGGATTCGGTCACCGTGATTATATTCGTAAGAGTATAAGCACGCTGAATCGACACCAGATTATAGGGACACAAGTACTCAAAACAAATATATGTCTTGATTGTGAAAGTGGTTCGGCCATCAGAATGCTGAACTCTAAAACCTACTTGTGAATAACTAATCATAAACGACTCGGCGTTCAATGCGCCAAGTATAGTAACTTGTAACACCTCGCTTCGCTGAGAAGGCTAACGAGATGACCTCTGCTGATAAGGATTCGAAAATCCTTCTCGACCGAGACTTGGATAGATAACCAGTCGGCCTTGTCGCACTGCTGTTTATCTAAATTGAAGGTGCTCCACGGTCAGCTGATTCTACGACAACAGTGCTGTTTATCCAAACTAAAGATGTTCACTGGTTGCCTTCACAGTGCTGTTTATCCAAACTGAAAATGTGTTGGCGAAAAAAAGAGAAAAACAAAAATCTCAAGGTTGTTGAGAGGGTTCGCGTAGAGCGAGGGTATGCGCAGGGCAATTTGTGTGTTGAATTGGAAGGGCTTGTTTCGATGTCTTCCCTCTCTATTTATAGTAGCCAACCTGTATTGAATCCCAATCACTCTTGAATTATAACTCATTTCCCTGATCCAACTTTATCTCGGCCAATCCTATTCCTTCTAGGACTTTGAACATAACTCGTTACCAGGCCATATTCAATTCCAGCATCCTGATCCTGTCGAAACTCATTCTCATAACAAGACTCATCCACATACCTAATTCCCAATGGGTTAATGCCAACATCGACCGCGCGGCCCATGAGCTAGATAACCCCCAACGACATCTGTACACGGCCTCTGGGCCGAGAAGGATTATAACCTTGGCCCCACCAACACTGGGCTAAGAACAATTCTAAACTCAGCCCAAAATAATATTTTTTGGCCCAAACATCACCCTCTCGCTTCTGAGGTCGCCAACCTATACTCCTTAGTTCGAGCCTCGACCTTGAAGAAGTGAAAAATCAACTCTTGGGAACTACCACCATGCGCACTTATGAGACGTAACCCCACGATCTCGATTTCCAAATTGTCTTGCACATGTCAACCCCGTGGTTACCCTAGCAGCAGCCTTTAATCATGATCCTCGAAAACATGCGATCGTCGAAACGTCTCTCTTGCATTAAAAACCGCTGTAACAAGCCATCGTGCGTCCTCAAACCGTGAAAACCTCGATCCTCTAATCCCAATTTTCTGAGCATGTACAATGATTAGTACCTCTCCCGCTTGATTCTACCCTTGATTTTGAAAATCAACCGTTTAGCTTTCCGTTCCCAAATGCCTATAAATACCTGGATCCCTTCCATTTGTACCTTACGTTCTCCAAAACCTTTGAAATTTTCTCGTCGCTCTGTTCTTAAAACCTTCAAAAACTAGGGAATCTGAAACTTCCATCTCAGAAATTTTAGCCTTCATCAATGGCCTAATTTGTCTCAGAACTCTCCCCCGAGTGCAACAAGTGCAAGGATTTCATCGATCAGCACGCCATCAAGACTCTGCGTTTCGAGGGTGAGTTAAACACTACTCACCAAGTTCTGAGCCCACTCTTCAAGGATATGGTGCCGTCATCTATCACCAACCTATTAAAAAAACACTGCTTGGCAGGTTTGCTGCAGAGATTCAATTGGTCAAAGTGGTGTCAGACAAAACCCTAAGGATCTTGGCCCTTGACCAATGCGAATTGGGTGGCATGGGTCGTTCGAATGGAAAAATTCTTCGGTAAAGAATGGAAAGCTCTTGGTATCTACGACGCTATCAAGTTCTTGACCATGGAGATTATAATGGATAAAGAGCTCCTCATGGCAACTCTAAGCCTTTGGTGCTCGGCCACCAACACCATGGTCATTCCATTCAGCCCTATGACCCCTACCATCCTTGACATCTCGGCTATCATCGGGACTCCTCATTCTGACATCCTAGTTGACGCCACCCTTGTTCGATGCCCCTCAAATCTTGACCTCAAGGTGTTATTCGACGAACTAGCTGTCGAGACGTTGAGCCAGAAAGGTCAAGAGCCTTCAAAAAACGATGTTCAGAAATTGCACAAGAATTTTCTGAACTACAACACCTTTATCTTCCATTTTGCTGGTTGGGGAGAAGCGAGTTTACGGAAGGGGGAACATGGGGCCTTCCTATTTTACTGGTACAACAAGTTCATTTGTTGTACCAAGTCGAATAAATGATTGGTCGAGAATATGCCGGTGGAGGAAGCCCTGGCTAGTGGCCACTCTCTGGCACCCAGTCCTGCCATCAACGCAACCTTCTACATTGCTTGGCAGAAACAACCATCAACAAGATCAACCCGCACCAGAATAGACCTCTCTGGGTGTTCCAACTCTAGCTGTAGGTTTATTTCTCCACACTTCGGCCAGAAGTCTCCAACCTCTAGTCTACTATAGTGCTCGGCCTTCAATTGGCCTCCCGACCAGTGCCTCCTCACCGAGCTGAATAAGTCTTTAAATACCTCTTCGGCCTGGATGTCATTTCTGAAGATGAATTTTTAATATGTCGGCGTCAAGAATACCCTCGCTCTATCAGACTTCCTACATCGACTTGGATTGAAACCGAGGATGCCGTTTTTCTTCAAAACTTGGTCGTTCATGTTAACTCGCGACCTTCCCCTTGGTTGTGATACTCACCGAGCAAGTTGAGAAGTCTATCACCCCCACTTTGCTGCCCGACAGCTCGGCTACCTCCAAGGTTGCCCAGTGCCTTTACTTTCTTCTCCATCCCTTCTAGACCGAGGGCGCGTCTCTGGTTCCTCAGAAAGGGAGTGTAGAGACGTTGAGAAAGAATTTCAGGAGCAATGTAAAAAATTTCATGTTCAACCAAATTTTCCTGAATCTTTCGGCACCGATACCTTCGGCCACTAATGGGAAGAATATACTCACAACTTTTTTGACACTTCGGTCGAGGAAATAGTCAACAAAATGTTTGGTGACCAGCCCAAGAAATCCTTCGCCCCTCAATCTCAAGAGGCGCCCCAAGGTATACCCTTGTTTCTACCTTTATTCTTCAGATATTTGAATGATTTTACTAACGAGACTTCACTTTCTTAGGCGGTCGGGTACTGAAACAAACGGACGTGGTCAAGAAAAAATTGGCCCCTTTTTCTAAGAAAACCAAAGCCACTGCACAAAACCCACTGAGCAAACGACCTCACTTGGACACCGAGACAGCAGGTGAAGCTCCCCATCCCCCAAAACGCGTCAAGAAATTGGCGAAGAAGGGAGCACGGGAGATTCATTTTATCTCCAACCACACCACTGGGACAACTACTCCGAGTGCCTCTTCTCCTGCTCTCGTTGTTTAGGCTTCGATAGAGAATCGGCCTTATTCGGCCAGCCCGGCAACCTAAGCTCAACCAATACCTGAAGTCCCTGAGGTCGTGGTTGAGCCGGTTGCCGTACTGTCGGTCGACTTGCCTGCAACTCCAGGGTCGACAAGAGTAGCTGTACTAGGGGAGGCAACCCCTTCGATTGGGAATGATCTCCCTAAGAATCCAAAACATTCGGTGGTCATCTTAGAAGATGTATGATTATGCCGTCAAATCCCTTTACTTATTAAGCAAAAAAAATAATTAACACTTTTTATTTTAGGATGATGATGAGAGTGACGAGATTCCGTTGGCGAGTTGCTCTCGACCAACCCAAGCTCCTTCTGTAAGTGAACCCGACTTTTGTAAGGCTCGATTACTTTCTGTTGTCAATTTGTCATAACAAGTCTGAATCGAGAAAATATTAAATGTCAGGTGCCCAGTTATTTATTTCACCAAAAATTTTATGCGCCGAAAGGTGTTATCTATATTTCCTGACCACCTTAGTGGCCATCGAAGGTAGATAACCTTCATCGACCACATGAATTAAGAAGCAGTCTGAAATATTGGGCTCAGCCATTAAGTTCTTTAGGTTCGAGCAATGAACCCGAAGACATGGCCGAAGTCTCATCTCGGCAGGTTCAAAACAAAAACCTTCTTACTACATTCTTTTGTGATTTTCTTTGCGCCTAAACTATTTTCGTGTGCAGCCTTCATGGGAAGTTGAGTTTGATGCTCTTCTATCAAGCACTTCGGGAGTGGCTGGTCCTTCCGCAGCTGCAAACGAACTCGTCGAATCAACTGTTCTTGTTCGGTTGTTGGAACTTTTTTCTTTTTCAGCTTCGTAAATCCTCGAGCGCAAGGGCCTTGACACGGTGCGTGCATGTCTAAATAATCTTGGAGCTAATGGTCAATTGAGCGTCGAAGCCATCGTTCAAGCATCGTCCACCTTGGAATGGACCCAAGAATATTTCAGCATTTTCGAGACAGCTCTTCAGGCTGATGATGATTTGAAGGTTGCAATAGCCGTCCGAGACGCTCTTCATCCAAAGGTCGAAGTTTTAAAGGCGAAAAAGGAAACCCTAGCTGACCTTGACCGTCAAATGGCCGAACTGGAAAATCAAATATTAGCCATTGCTTTTGAGCTTGCGAAGGATTTTGAGTCTGGCGATAAATCTTGCTTAACCAAATACTCGGTGAGCGTGAAGGGAGTCGAGCAGCTGAAGATGGACAAGAGGAATTAGCAAGCTAAGGTCATAATAGGTGTGGTGAGGTGGTTGGAGCTGAAGGCCGTTCTTGAAACTTTTCTTCCTGCATCACCCTAGAATTATTTGATTGTAAACTGATCTGTCAATGAAATGAAATGAGCTTTTATCCTTGCATCTCCCATGTGACTGGATATTATTTCTTTAAAAACTTTCCATTGATTGGAAACTTGTGAATAATACCAGTTCGATCTCTAAGACGGTATGCCCCCTTGCCGAGGACTTTATGAATAACGAATGGCCCTTCCCAATTTGACGACCACTTACCAAACTTGGGGTCTTTAATTCCTAAGGGTAGTACGGTTTACCAAACCAGTTCTCCTTTACCGAACATTTTTTGTCTAACTCGTTGATTATATGCACGCTCGGTGATCTTCTTTTGAGCCACTAATAAATTATAAGCATCAAGCCGAGCGTCTTCTAAATCTTCTAGCTCTTGTCTCATAGCTTGACTGTACTCGGCGCTGAACAAACTACTTTGTTCAATTATTCGTAACGAGTTTACACTTAGCTCGACGGGTAGTATTGCGTCGTGTCCATAAGTCAACGCGTGCGGAGTCGTTTCGATGGATGTCTGTTGAGAGGTTCGATAAGCCCATAATGCTTCGTTTATCCTTAAATGCCACATGCCTGGCCTTTCTTTTATCATCTTTTCAAGAATACCAATAAGAAACTTATTACTTGCTTCGGCCTATCCATTCGCCTGCAGGTAGTATAGGGTAGATTGCTCCAGTCGAATCTTTAGATTTTTCGTATATCTTTAAATCTATCGGATATAAAAATCGTACCATTATTGTACCATTATCTATTATGATTGCTCAACATATGACTTGGCTGCGACCCATTTGGTGAAGTAATCCGTCGAAACCAGTATCCACGCATGTTTGGCTGCACCAGAAGATGGTGTGATTTTACCGATAACATCCATGGCCCATCCTCGGAACGACCATGGTTTAGTGACCGAATGTAATGATTTGGCCGGTACTCTCTGTATAAGCCCATGGATTTGACACTGTACACAACCTTTTGTGTACTCAATATAATCCTTCAGAATACTCAGCCAGAAATAGCTGTGCCGTCGAAGTAGCCAACGCATTTTTCGTCCAGATTGGTGGGCTCCACAAATTCCTTCGTGTACTTCTGCCATTGCTTGAGCAGCTTTTTACGGGCCGAGGCACAATAACAGTAACCTGTCCTTACCTTTTTGATACAACTCATTCTGGTATAATATGTAGTTTGTGGCATAAACCCTTGTCCGTCGATCGTGTTTTTCATTAGGGTTATCAATATGTTGCATAATCATCCTTCTCCAATCGTTTAGTAATGCTTTGACGGCACAAACCTCAATAATGTCCTTACGTTCTAACAACGATGGCAAAGACATGACTCGTGTATGGATCACGCAATCTTGTTAGAGAACTTGCTGATTAATCAGGGCCAAATGTACTTGTCATAACACATGTATTTCTTAGCCTAAATTACCCCCATGAGTTAGGCTCCGAAGGCTATTTGAGCTAATTCATCAGCGTCAGTGTTATGAATTCGTGAAATGTGTTTGAAAGTTACTCCGTCGAAGGATTCGGCTAAATAACTGGCAACCATGTGGTAAGGCGCCAGAGTACAAATCATGCAACGAAAAGTCCTGTTGAGTTGATTAATGACAAGTTTGAAGTCATCAAGAACAAGGACATGAGTTTCCCACAGATCGTGTAGCACGCCGAGGTCGATAACAAGAGCTTCGTATTCGGCCTGATTATTTGTACAATTGAAATCGAGCTTGAGAGAAAAATACCAATGATTATCAGTGGGGGATTGAATAACAATCCCAATGCCAGCTGAGACTGAAGTACTGGAACCATCAAAGTACATAGTCCAGTAATTATCGCGTGTTTAGATCAGGCCGATGTCAACGGCATTGTCCCCGAATTCATATGGGGAAGGGTGGTGGGCCAAAAAATCGGCTAGACCTTGACCTTTGACAGCTTTTTGGGGTACTTATTGCAAGCTGAATTCAGAAAGGGCTATCGTCCATTTGCCGATTCGGTCCTTTACGATCGGCCGGGTGAGCATGTAACGAATGACATTGGTCTGGGCGATGACCTGAGTGACTGACGGGAGCATGTAATGTCTGAGTTTTGACGCGACAAAAAATAAGGCAAGGCAAAGCTTTTCGACAGTAGAGTAATTAATCTCTGGTGGGTTGAGGTTCCAGCTAAGGTAAAAAATGGCCTGTTCTCGCCCGACGTCATTGTCTTGTGCAAGAAGGCAACCGATGGATTTGTGTGAATGCCTTTTGGTGCTCAGCACACCATTCGAAGGTGTCGAAGTCCTTAAGTTTCAAAAGCGTGGAAAAAGCTTTCATTTTCCCGACCAAGTTAGCAATAAATCGTCAAAGAAAGTTGATCTTGCCGAGCAACGACTGTAATTGTTTCTTAGTCGTTGGCGGATGAGCATTAATGATTATGCGAGCCTTGTTGTCGTCTACCTCAAAACCATGGTGATGTACGAGGAAACCAAAAAAATTTCCAGCTGAAACGCCAAAAACACATTTGGCGGGGTTCATTTTCAGATTATGCCGGTGCATACGTAGGAATATCTGACGGAGGTCATCCAAGTGCGTCTATCGTCGTGCTGATTTGATGACCACATCGTCGATATAGACTTCGATAATGGTACCAATTAAGTTATGGAAGATAGTGTTCATAGCTCGTTGGTATGTAGCCCCGGCGTTCTTGAGGCCGAAGGGCATGACGACCCATTCGTATGTGCCGAGTGCCCCAGGACACCGAAAGGGAGTCTTGTGGACATTGGCCTTGGTGATGAAATTTGATTATAACCGACATGCCCATCTATGAAGGATATGATCTTATGATGTGCTGCTGCGTCAATTAATAAGTTGGAGATCGGCATCGGGTACTCGTCTTTGGGCGTTGCCAAGTTCAGATTACGAAAATCGATACAGATGCGTAGGGCGTCATTTTTCTTTAGCATCGAGACGATATTAGCTAGCCACTCAACGTATCGAGCTGTTTGAATAAACCTGGCTTTTAACAACCGAACTAGTTTGTCCTTTATGCCGAGCTGTACTTCAGTCGAGAATCGGCGAGGGGGCTGGCGGAAAGGCTTACAACCAGCTTTGATGCGTAATTCATGTTTAACAAGGGTCCGATCAAGACCCGGCATCTCATGATAACTCTAAGCAAAACAATCTTTAAACTCGTTAAGTAATTGATGGAGTTCGACTTTCATGGTATAGGGTAATAATGCACTAATAAATAACGACTGAGGGTTGTCGGCCGTTCCGATATTTATTTCTTCTAAAAGGTCCTTAACTTGAGGTCGACTGTATTCGAGTTTGGCCGGTGCGGCTTGAACTTTATCCAACGACAGTACTGGGCCGTTCTCTTCTTCGGTCAAAAATTTAATTAAGTTGATGCCCAAATGTGGATGCTTGGAACTAGCATACCAATGGGCCAGCAGGCGTTCCATCGTGGATGAAACCGCGGCCCGACTCCTCTCGCCTTTAACGTCAATCATCAATGGTAGGGATCAAGTTGGCCAAGCCGAGTCTTGCCGAATCCTGGTGGACAGTCTCGGCACCTACCTCGATGGCTTTCTAGATTAAGATCTGAGTCGGCCGTCTATCTTCATTAAAATCTTGTAGGTAATGTAGATGACGTGGTCATCATAATAGCAGGCCTAAATCATGTTGGTTTCAAAAGGCTGATTATCGGCTGGGTGAACCACGACCGATTTGACATCCCAAAAAATGAGAACTTGGTATCAAGAAGAAGGGATGCAATTCGTTTGATGGATTCAAACCTTACCGAGCAAAGCATTATATTTGGTCTTGGAGTCGACGATAAAAAATGCGGTCATATGATTGCAACCTACAATGTTTACCTCTAAAGGGAGTACTCCTTTGGTTTGAGACTTGTCACTAACAAAGTTGCTCATGGTTATTCCTGAATGAATGAGTTCGTCGTTGGATTGTTGTAATGCTTTCATAACGGATACAGGCATGATATTCACCGTTGCCCTGCAATCGACAAAAATTTTAGAGATTGGGTAACCTTCAATATGGGCCGTGGCATACAATGGTTTTAAATGCTGAAGATTAGCCAGGGAAAGACGGGGAAACAAGATGTCCAAGGCTTTTTTAAGTTTATCATCGTTGTTTGCTAACTCATCCTCAATGGTGGTGATGAAATCAACATGTGTTGCTTCCTCGGTGATCACATCGCCCTCTAAGGAACTTGGTTGGTGTGTAGTCAGTTGGAATTCAGCATATTTATACCATACTTAGGGCCTCCGTATTTAGATCTCGTATAAATACTCAATGGATTTAAATGTAATTATGTAATAAATGAAGGGGCAAATATGTAAGAAGTGAGGAACCCTTATTCTATAAAAGGATTCCTCACTCTCCTAATTAGGGAAGGCCAATTCTTAGGCCTGACTCTCACCCTCAGAGGCTCTCACCTTCTCATCCTCTTAGAGAAATACAATATCAGTGTGGACGTAGCCCAAACATTGGGGTGAACCATGATACATCTTGTGTTATTTACTTTCTTGTAGATTCACGGTCGGATTTACATTGTTCCAAGACCTCCGGTTTTGTGCATCAACATTTGGCGCCGTCTGTGGGAATCAATACGAAAAGTTATGTTGGTCTCTTTCATTTTTTCACCTCCGCCGTGAATATGCAAAATCACAAAAACCCAGAAATTGAAAAGATCCAAATCTCAAACACTCCTCACAAGCCCACAGGGAAGATAAAGGTCGTTGCTTTTTTGGTTTTGGGTTTGTATTTAGGAAACCTAGGGAATCAGATCTCTCTCTTCCTCCTCCTTCGTGATCTTGTTATCTTTTCTTTTTTTCCTTTGTTCTATCATCTTTCTTTGTAGAGCCAGGAGCTAAAAAGGCATCAGGCCCAAACGGATCAGACGACTCATCATTATTTTCCGCTAGTGCGGCTAAAGTCACATCCTGCTTCGTTTGATCATCTTCATCTGCTATCTTTGTTCCATCTTCTAGCACAGCTGCTTCCTCTTCCTCATGGTCACCGGCCGACGAATCCCGACGATATCATCCTCCTGGAAATGAGAAAAAGCAGACTTAGAGCTCGTAAATTTCTTCATCTTCGGTGGGAACTTGACGGGCACCTCGCCGGACGCCGGCTTGGGATCCGACCTGACCCGGTTCGTGAAATGGCCCAAGGTGTTTCAGATTCAGAGGAAGAAGAGGATCCTGAAGTAGAGGTTGAAGGTTCCTCCAGCTTTGAACCAGTTCGCCACCGAAAAAGGATCTGACCCGGTTCGTGAAATGGCCCAAGGTGGTTCAGATTCAGAGGAAGAAGAGGATCCTGAAGCAGAGGTCGAAGGTTCCTCCAACGCCAGGAAGATCGGGCCTAAGGAATTTGTTGCACTGTTCTACAGTCTTCAAAGTTGGAGGGGAATATTTGAGAGTTTCAACCGGGACAAAAGTGGGTTCATTGATGCAAATAAGTTGAGAAATGCACTACTGAGTCTGGGATTTTCTGTGTCACTTGTAGTTTTGGAACTGCTGGTCTCTAAATTCGACAAGTCTGGAGGCAAAAAGAGGGCCATTGAATATGGCAATTTCATCGAGTGCTGTCTGACTGTTAAGGCAGCTTCACTTTAGACAAAGCAAGAAAAGCAAGTGGGTGGTGTCAAGGCTGTCCAGGCAGCTGTTACGTTTTACAGGAGAACATGCAGGAAGTGGAGAAACAAAAGCAAAAGCAGAAAGCAAAAGAAGATAAAAAAAAAAACAGACATAATTGCGGTGGTGATTGCATGCAGAAAAGGGAATTATAGGCGTGACCCATTGAACTGAGGGTTAAATTTATTTTTGAATGATATGATTTATTTTTCTTATCTTCCAGAGACATCGATATAAACCCCATCAGAAGGTAATAAAAAAAAAAAAATGGCAAGCCCAAAATAATAGGCTGGAATGTTATGTGGAGGGCCAAGGCCCATATGCCCAAAAGAACCAGGCCCTATGACTCCAAAATTATTCGGCAGCTTGCCGCTATTATCACCAACCAGGTAATCAAGAGTACGCCCAATATTCCAAATTTATTCGGCACCCTGCTGCTATTATCACCAACCAGGTGATCAAAAGTACGCTTAGTACTCCAAATTTATTCGGCAGAACCAGGTGATCAAAAGTACACCCAGTACTTCAAATTTATTCGGCAGCCTGCCGCTATTATCACCAACCAGGTGATCAAAAGTACGCCCAGTACTCCAAAAATATTCGGCAGCCTGCAACTATTATCACCAACAAGGTGATCAAAAGTACACCCAAGTACTCCAAAATTATTCGGCAGTCTGCCGCTATTATCACCAACCAGGTGATCAAAAGTACGTCTAGTACTCCAAAATTACACATGAGCATCACTCATGTCAATTATACATAAACATTCATGAGCATCACTAATGTCAATCATACATAAACATTCATGACCATCATTCATGTCAACATTATGAGCATCACTCATGTCAACATTCATGAGCATCACTCATGTCAATCAGCTTCGAAAGCTTCATCTACAGAGCTCCAGCTTCGAGAGCTCCAGCTTTAAAAGCTTCATTTACAAAAGCTCTAGCGTCCAAGCTTCATTTGCAAAAGCTTCACCTACAAAGCTTCAGTGCAGGGTATACAAATACCGCCTCCGAACAACCGCCACTTCGGCCCATACATGGATTGAATTTGAAGTCTCCAGCCAACAACCTCTATTGACTGAAGACTTGGGGGACTACACTATGTACCATATATTGGGCTTCCACAATTGGGCCTCATGAAAAATACTTGGGGGACTCTAGTCCATTATTCATGTACTGAGGAACGAGCCCTTATTTTATAAAAGGGACTCCCTCACTTTCATTATAGAGTACCCATTATTCATGTATTGAAGAGTGATCCCTTATTCTATAAAAGGGAACCCCTCACCATCATTAGAGAGCATCGCCGCTAGTTGAGCAACCGCCTCGCCACGAGCATCACTTCTAGCCCATCATTTTTGTATTAAGGAGCGAGCCCTTATTCTATAAAAGGGACTCCCTCACCTTCAACGCCACAAGCCGAGCCAACCAAGGCAATATAAGCCACAAGCAGAGCAGCCTCGCAACATGTGCTACTTCTGGTTGAGCATCATTTCAGATTGGGCACCGCCTCATATCGAGTATCAGTTCAAGACGACATCTAGTTATTTCGGCCTACACATGGACTGAATTTCAAGTCTTTAGCTAAAAGACTCTTTTGACTGAAGACTTGGGGGACTACTGTTTGTACCATACTTAGGGCCTCCGTATTTAGATATCATATAAATACTCGGGGGACTTAAATGTAATTATGTAATAAAAGGGGCAAATATGTAATAAGTGAGGAGTTTTGGGCTACCACTTAGAAAGGAAATGCCTCATTCGTCAACTCCCTCGACCGGAGACTTGGGGGACTCTTACCATATGCTACTGCACCTTGATACTCGAAAGTCTCACGACCACTCAATGACTTGGATTTTTCAAGTCTCAAACCGAGAAGTTTTCCTCACTCGGGAAATTAAAGGAGCACTACCTCAACATACATGCTTCACTCACAAAGCTTTAACAAAAGAAAAAAATTCAAAGAACTTAGTGAATAAGGCCTTGGTTTATTTAACACAATACGTTGAAATGAAGCAAAGCTTGTTTATTGATATATCTGATAAGTTACAAATATGTACATATACATGAATCAAAATAAACAAACAAGGGGGAGCCTTCATAAAGGTTCATCAGGAGAAGTCTCAGCAGTCGGCAGAGCCCCCGAAAGAGAAGGCACCAGAGGGTGATTATTCGGAGCCTCAGTACTGGTCAGAACCCATAAGGAAGAGGCACTGAAGGTTGATCATTTGGAGCTTTATTACGTGGTATAGCCCCAAAAGATGAAGGCAATAAATACCTTTGGAACAAACCCATAAACCTCTGATGACCAAGTAAAATCTGACCGTTAGATTCTTGCAGCTGGTCGAGCTTCCTCTTCATGTTTGTAGCATAGTCATGTGCGAGCCTGTGCAACTGTTTATTCTCATGCTTGAGCCCTCTGATCTCCTGTTTGAGACTTATTACTTCAACCGCCAATGATTCAACTTGGCGGGTTCGAGCAAATAGGCGTTGGGCTATATTAGACACAGAACATGCACACTGAACACTGAGAGCCAAAGAATCCTTAAAAGCCAACTCATCAGACTGTTTGGAAAGTAGTCTAGTATCTTTGGGAGTGAGAACGTTCCTGGCCACCACCACAGCTGTCAAATCATTCTTCATCACCGAGTCCCCAACGGTAAGAGGACCAGTATAGGATAAGAAGAACGGGCGTCATATGTTGTCTTGAGAGGGCATGGCTGCCTCTTCACCAAGGTTCAAGTCAAAACGACGGTCAGATGGGCCAGACATTCTTAGAAATGATGAAGGAGAAATGAGGTGCAATAAATCTCTGAAGTACAAAAATAAGGGGAAAATTCCTACAAGCAATAACTCTCTAAACGTACTTCTTGCACACAATTGGTGCCCCTATAAAAGAAAGGGCAACAGGGCCGTTGGTTTAAAAATCGAAGAGGCACCACTCTCCGGATTTCGAGAAGTAGATTTTCCTGAGTAAAATATGTCGACAATCCCCACACGCAACATCAGCTCCTCGGGTACCACAGATAACTTTGCCAAAGATCTCTCACAAAGTTTAGATACATAGATTTTAAAGGTCCAGCTACCTTACTATTATCCACAAGGGTAAAGGAAAAACACCACTGCTTGATAACTGAAAAGTCTCTATGTGTGTCAACCTCCATGCTCCGTGTAAGGCAGATTGGCAAAAATGCCCAACCTTTAATCACATTCGAGAAAACATTCCCAACGAGATTGCTTGCTCAAAAATTGAAGAGGCACCGCTTCCCAAATCTCGAGAACCAAACTTCTACCAGGATGACTTTCTCAAAAATCAAAGAGGCACTACTATTCGACTCTCGAGAGCCAGACTCACAACCGGATTACTTGCACGACTTTCCGAATCTCGAGAGCCAGACTCCCAACAGGATTGCTTTCTCAAAAATCGAAGAGGCACCGCTCTTCAAATCTCAAGAGCCAGACTCCCAACAAGATTGCTTTCTCAAAAATCGAAGAGGCATTGTTATCCGAATCTCAAGAGCCAGATCCTAGACAAGATTGCTTGTTCGAAAACTGAAGAGGCACCGCTCTCCGAACTTCGAGAGCCAGATTTCCTTGGATAAAGCTTGTCCACAATCTTCATATGCAACATCAACTTTCCAGATACCACAAACTACTTTTTCAAAGTGCTCAGACAAAGTTAAAACACGTGAATTTTACAGCTCCCACTACATTGTTATGATCGAGAAGGGTAAAGGAACAACGTTACCACTCGCTGTTAGGATAATTCCTATATATGTCGACCTTCATCCTCCACAGCCAGGCAGACCTGCAAATAAAAAAATGCTCAACTTTTCTTCACATCCGAGAGGGCACTCTCAGCAGAGTCTCTCGAAATACTCAACTTCTTTTCCCCCCGATAATACCTCTGCAAACAAGCCACACCAAAGCAAGAGTATCTCATATCATCAGGGTTAAAAGCAAGAGTATCCCATATCATGCTTTTTCCCTGTCTTTTCCTTTGGCCTTGTTTTTACCTGTAAGATAAAGAGAAAAAGAGCAATCAGTCAGCACTTGGAATCAAGTTTCCAATCAGGAACTAATTGCTTGTAACCCCTTGCTTGACTACTTACCTAGCATTGCTCTCGAGTACTCATCTTCAACATCTTCTGCTTCTAGAGAAGATACCACATCTGCCTGAGGAATAGATAAGGCAAGTGAGAAGGATACAAGGAAGCATGTGGAGACAAGCGTAACAGAACACGTGTTGGTACATCCACTACTTTGTCAACAGCAAAAGTATCCCATATCATCAGGGCCGAACGTATTCTAGATTTGATGGACTTGTTTTGACCCTCAAATTCTTGAGTCGGCCTTATACTCTGGAGGAAACCAGAAAACCCTTCAGCCTAGTTCAAGAATAAGCCTGTGGAAAGTTACTTCTTCAAAAGCAAAAGTATCTCATATCTTTTCTTCTCCATTTGCTTCTCCTTATCCTTATTATTGTTTACGACACAAGGAGAATGAGAACAATCAACTGGAAGCTGAAGTCGAACCTCCGATCCAGGTTGCTTGCTTAGAAGTCTGATTGCTTACCTTGTCTGTTACCTCATTCGGAAAATCTCCTAGCTCGGCGACTTGGGGGACTCCTACCATAGGGTTTGTATCGCACTTGACCAAGCCCCAAACTTCAAGTAAGCTTCAAGTGAAATTGATACATTACCTTGTGCATCTTCATCATTTAAAAATACCACTCCTGGATGGAGGAAAAGTACTTCCAGAGAAGATGCCACATCTACATATGAGACAGATAAGGCAAGTGAAAATGATACCACACTTCGATACTTAGAAGTTTCATGATTACTCAATGGCTTGGATCTTGCAAGTCCCCAACCGAGGAGCTTCCCTCACTCAGGAACTTAGGGGACGACGCCAAATGCTGATGCACAAAATCAGTGAGGACTTTGGTACAATAGAAAGTGTTAAGTTTGTGACCTTCGCTAGATTGCTACAGTCACTAGTGTGGATAAGTATACAAATGGATAGAGACAGGGAAGCGAACATAAGATGTACGTGGTTCACCCAGATTGGCTACGTCCACGGAGTAGAGGAGTTCTCATTAATTGTGAAGGGTTTACACAAGTACATATGTTCAAGCTCTCATTTAGTGAGTACAAGTGAATAATTTAGTACAAATGACATTAGAAAATATTGTGGGAGAATGATCTCTATTTATAGAAGAGAGTTTCTATTTTCATTCTGACATTGACATGTATTGTGTTGTGATTGGCTTCTGATGTTGACACATGTCGCGCTATGATTAGCTTTTGATGTCGACACGTGTCGCGTTGTGATTGGCCTCCTGGTTGGAGGGAAACTCTTCTGGGTCTTTGACGGTATAACGTTGACCGGTGCTTAGTAGTTTCAGGATTGGTCAAGTATGGTATAAACACAGCAGGTAGAACATGGACTATGCTGATTTCCATATTTTTAAGAACTGAAGGGCCAATTGGATCCTGATCGTTGTCTTCTGGGTTAGTGAGGACTATAGCATTGTGTGTTAGAGCATCTTCGGCTTGATTATTGTGAGTCTCAACATGCTCTTGCTCTTGTGTCATGTAATCTGACCTTATGTCCTTTTGACTGTCGTCGTCGGGCTGACATGTGCCTGGTGTTTGATTTTGCTATAAGCTCATTCCTCATAGGCGATCTGGACGTCCTTTATATCTAGGTAGGATCCAGACATACCACCTGATCTTTATCTAGGTAGGATCCAGACGTACCACCCGATCTTTCTCATCAGCCGTTAAACCTAATAAGGATATGACCGAGAAGACTTCGAAATGATACCGAAAGTGTTGAAGGTTTTCGAGAGAAAAAGGGAGTTCAGCTATATCAATATCCGTATATGGGTCGACCTCGAAGCTGAGAACCTTAGCCTCTCGTATGTGCTGGAATTTAGCTTTCACGCTTGATCAGTGGTTTTTTGGATGATTTGTTCAGCATCGGGGCAAGTTAGTGCCAGGTCAAGAGCTTCTTGGCACACCTTGGGTAAACCATACAAATCGTTGGCAGAATATTTCTTGTGAAACTCTTTCATGCATTCTAAAGATTCGCCGAGGAATGGGGGGTGCAGATTCTGCCGAACTTTGATTAACGGCTCTTTCAAAGGTAACAGAGATAATTGGGTTTCAGTCTCTTTCTTATATTGCTCGAAGCGAGCTTTCATCTCCCCAGGTTAAAGGAGGAGTTTGATGCACTTCTTGGACTATTCGATGGTAGTTTCGAAGTTGCGATTGGTTTCCTTCTGCCCCTGTAACTCAGCCATGATTGTTGGGGTTGGTCGGTCATCTCCGCTCCATACCGCCTCTTTTGGCTACCATTTAGTGGCCGAAACAGTTTGGGCCGCCTGCCGTCAAGCCATGCAATCTATACGCTGACGTCGACATTTCTGAGATTTGGAAAGCGTAGTATACATGCCGGTGGGAGAATTATAGATGTACCAACGTTGGTCATGTGGTTCAGGTAGCCTGAAGCTTTTTTGATTCACTGATGAGCTTGAGCTACTGGGATTACGCGAATAATAATCCTCGTTATAAAACGGTGCATCGAAATCAAGGCACCGTCTGACCGAGGTATGGCCGTCTGTCTGTTTCTTGGGGTCGAGCCTATCGGACACTTTCTGGTACTGGCCTTCACTAGGTTCCTTTAAAGGTGCCACCATGGTCGTCGATTGTTGTCGTGATGTCGACGTCTGAGTCTGAGGCAGTTTCTCCTTGGGTTCGGTTAATACAACACGTGCCTTACAACTGCTGCACAAAACTATCGGCCCGTCATTTTCTTCTTCACTGGAATCTGACATGGATTCAACTATGGCCGGTCCTGAAAACTCGATAAGCGGCACATTGGAAAATAGGCTGATCTTGAGTCTTGGCTTGGAATGTGTCTTTAGGATGTGTTGTACTGGGGCAAACCCGACCTTTTCTTTCCTTTTGTTCTTAGGAAAACGGGCGTCTACCATGCTAACTGTTGCCGAAAGGAATGGATTCGTGTCAACCATCATTTGTTTTTCAGGAAACTTTAGCTTACCTTTGTCAATCCAACCCTGGATATCATCACGGAATACGACACAATTGTTTGTGGCATGCTTGGTCGAGTTATGATACTTGCAATACGTCTTTCCTTTAACCTCTTCGGCCTTAGGAATGTTATTCCCTGGCCAAAGTTTGATGATTTTGCTAATAACAATTGATCGAAAATTGCTTCGGCCTTTGTGATATCAAAAGTGTAAACTTTCGATGTTTTCGCCATCTCTTCAGTGGCCGAGCGGGTTTTGGCATCCTTGAAATTAATTTGAGTCAATGCCTTGCAAATGTATGGTTTATCTATTACTATCTCGGTAATGTCCACGCTGACGTATTGAGAATCCTCACCTTCGGTCGATGCGTAATTGACTGTGGGATTTTTGTAAATCGTTCATCGGGATGGGGATTTCGAGATCTTCTCTTCTCGAAGAAAATAATCATTTTGCTTGACATGCTGGGCTAATTCATACATATCCCGAAAGTTTGCCCCCAGGAATTTCTTTTTGTACTCCACGTTCAGTCCATTCAGAGCAAGCCTAACAAATTCAAGTTCGGGGAAAGGTACTCGGCACCAGTTCCTGGCCGATTTAAATCTAGTAAGATAATCCATTGGTGACTCATCAGAGGCTTGAGCCATCCTAGCCAATGAGGAAACTGACATTTCCATCCCTGGCCAATAAAACTGTTCGTGAAATTTCTCGACCAACTCCTCCCAGCTTTGGATAGAATTAGGTGAGAGGTTGATATACCATGCAAATGTAGTAGAACAACCGTAGTTTGTGAAGGTCACTATCAACATCTCCTCATTATGCAGTGAAACGAGCCACATGTTCTAACAAGGAGGACGATTCTCCAGCAAAAATGCTTAAATCTGGAATCTTGAAACCTTTAGGATATTCGAACTTTTCCACATAAGCTGGATACGGGTGGATGAATTTAGAGAACTTCGGCCCCTTTTTCATGGTTGAATCAATCATTCGCTGGACCTCGGTCATATCGACGGGCTGCTTCCACTCTCTGGTCGGATCTATCTGCCCTACTACTTGATCCTCCTCTTTTTTCTAAGTCAATCGTTCCTGTAGGGGATGACTTTTAAGTGGAAACTACCGAGCTTGATCAACAGGTTTTTGTTTGAAGACTTTACTAACTAATAGTTCTAGCAATATGGTTTGGGTTTCACCATTGCTTTGTATCACTTCCAGCAAACGGTTCATTTTGTGGCCCACTGTCTGTTCAACTTGTCAAGTCGTCTTCGAAGAAACACCCTAATCGGAGGATCAAAGCCTTCACCACCGTCTTCATCACAGTCATCCACTATTCCTTCAATGACAATGCCTGTGGTTTGATTGGGTACTTATGTATTTCGAGGCTGGGCACCGAGGCACATTTTCTTTTCTTAATGTGTCACACTTGCAGCCTCAGGAGTCACAACGACGATAGGGTTCCGTGCATGTGACACCTCTTGTCCAGGACTTTGAACCGACAGATCGGTCGTTGATTTTCCCATGGTTGTTTTCTTTTTTACTGATCGTATCTCGATGGTCATGAACTTCATAGTCTTAACACTAGGTCCCACTGGGCATGCCAAAATGTTGACCCTAAAAACTATCAAGCCTAGGTGGCGCGCATGCCAAATAATTAATAAGCTAACTACGTCCTTCAGTTGTATGTAGGGCGTGCCAACTCGTCGACCGAGGAGTAAAATTTGTTGATGTTGCATTAGGTGCGCGACTAACTTCTCGATCTTGCGACTGCGGCAGAGGAAGGAACACGCCTTGGTTTTCAGGTTCTAGAGCTTGAAGACAAAGCTACTAGTTCTGCAAAGTTCACAAATCATCGGTGCCGGATTCGGTCACCGTGATTATATTTGTAAGAGTACAAGCATGCCGAATCGACACCATAGTATAGGGACACAAGTACTTAAAACAAATATATGTCTTGATTGTGAAAGTGGTTCAGCCGTCAGAATGCCGAACTCTAAAACCTACTTCCGAATAACCAATCATAAACGACTTAGTGTTCAATGCGCCATGTATAATAACTTGTAACACCTCGCTTCGCTGAGAAAGTTAACGAGATTACCTCTGCCGATAAGGATTTGAAAATCCTTCTCGACTGAGACTTGGATAGATAACCAGTCTGCCCTGTCGCAGTGCTGTTTATCCAAACTGAAGGTGCTTCATGGTCAGCTGATTCTGCGGCAACAATTCTGTTTATCCAAACTAAAGATGTTCACCGGTTGCCTTCACAGTGCTGTTTATCCAAACTGAAGATGTGTTGGCGAAAAAAGAGAAAAACAAAAATCTCAAGGTTGTTGAGAGGTTTCGTGGAGAGTGAGGGTATGCACAGGGCAATTTATGTGTTGAATTGGAGGGGCTTGTTTTAATGTCTTCCCTTCCTACTTATAGCAGCCAACCTGTATTGAATTCCAATCATTCCTGGATTAGAACTCTTTTCCCTGATCCAACTTTATCTCGGCCAATCTTATTCATACTAGGACTTTGAACATAACTCGTTACCAAGCCGTATTCAATTCCAGCATCCTGATCATGTCGAAACTCCTTCTCATAACATGACTTATCCACATCCCTAATTCTCGATGGGATATGGCCAACTTCGACCGTGCGGCCCATGAGCTAGATAACCCCGAATGACACCTGTACACGACCTCTGGGCCGAGAAGGATTCTAACCTTGGCCCCACCAACACTAGGCCAAGAACAATTCTAAACTCGGCCTAAAACAATATTTTTAGGCCCAAACAAATATACACAGGTTATCTTTGAAGAAAATATATGTATCTAATATCCAACATACTTTCATTTTACTTATACTCCATATCAAATATTATATGAACAATAGTGCTCTTGTTCTGTCATTCAAACCGAAAAAAACTCTCTCCCACCTATCATGTACTTATATTTTTCTCATCACTTTGTCACTTTCCACTACTATAATAAAATTTTTGTAACATTGGAATTGTGATATATCATCATTTGAAACCATCCTTAATATCATATTGTGTATAACCATACTATAATAAGATTTTCTTAGTTGTTTTCGGTTACCCCCACTAGAAGAAATTTCTGGCTCCGTCCCTGCCTGTTTGATATATATTTTTTGTTTGTATTATGATATTATTGTATAACGAGGGGAAGTAGAAGAAAGGAACAAAATAGAATAAATTAGGGAGGATCGGACAAAACATGAGATAGGTGAGAAAGAAAGAATAGGAGAATATATAAAATTAAGGGTAAAAGACTGTTTACTACCCTCATGTTTCGTGGTTTTCAACATTTAGTGTGACGACCCGTTCCCAATTTTCCTATGTAATTTCTCCCCGAATATGTAATTTGATGATTATGCCCTTATTGGCAAGTGACATGGACTTATCCTTATTGCTTTCCATTTTAATTCTCGCTATTCCATTTAAATTGTACACGCTAGTACGAGTAGGCGTAGATTTTAAAAGGTAAAAATATCTACTTGAGCTAGATTTTGATTTCCTTTTACTATAGGAAATCTAAAAACCTATCCGTTGGATTCCTTTTTATCCTACCCGTGCACCCGTCATTATTTCACTCCCTCACCTATCCCATCTTTCCCTCATTTTTCTGTCCCCCCAATCAGAAAACATCCCATCTCTCTCCCTCTCCTTCATCCTCTCTGCAACCTTCACAAAAACACACCAAAACTCATAAATGTGGAAAACAAATTACACCATTATGATCATCTTAGTCCCATGATCACAACGTCCTTCAAATATGGTGTGGACGAGTTTTGACTCACCAACTCAGAAGGCCGACTTGGTGAGTTCAACATATTGATTTTCAGGCCATGTATGGCTTAGGTAAGCCTTGAGAAACCTTTAGAACCTTCATTTCACTTCTATGGGTTGTTATTGATCCTTTGTCTGTGTTTTGGACGTGTGGTGTTACCTAGAAAACTTGAGAAAAAGGAGAACCTGCGTTTTTCATTCCAGAACAGTGACCATTTTGTCATTTTCAAGCCATTTTTCTGGTCAACCTCGACCCCAACTGGGCTCCTACTAGGTACAAACTTGTTCTCTACATTCCTAACTTCAAATGGCTTTTGAATCACTGAGTTTGGTTAAGTAGCGAGTTAGAAATCAACTCTGGAAGTTAGGAAGAAAATTTAAGTTTATGGAAAAATTGTAACTGTGGTCGTTTGGCCACTTTCAGGCCAAATTTCTAATTAACTCGGACTATATTAGAACTTTCTGTGAATTGGGATCATTACATCACATTCCTAGCTTTAATTTGGCTTTTGTAGAAGTGAATTTGGTTGAGAATCGAGCTCGTTAGGAGCTCTAGAAGTTGACCCAAAAATCTGCAAAACTGCAGATTTTCGCGAGGAAGGCGAGTACAGTGTACTCGTGAGGTGCGTGGGATTTCTGGCAGCCCTTTTGGGGGGTGTGTGAGGGCGCGTCTGGCCTCCGGCCAGTGCGTGGTTGACACGTGTGCGTTCGTGTCATCGAGTAGATTGATTTCATATATTTACACCCTAGGTTCTAGCAAACTATGGGGGTTTTATTTCGGTTTCCGTTATGTGCTTTAATTAATGTTATTTTAGTTATTTCACATATAGGGGAAACCTATCCCGAGGATTTTCGAGGTCAAGCTAGGCTCGGGGGCTACGACCTAGTGACGTATTTGTCAGTGGGCAGTTGTTTTCTACCTATATATATTTATAGCTTCCATAAATGCGTATTTACTTCACTTTTACGCCTATATTGCCTAGTATCATTATTGTGATATAAATTGTGATAAATGTTGCTATATGGTTGTGATATTACTGTCATGGCATTCATACATATTTGTACATGCTCATCTTGCTACACTCAGTGTTAGTATTCGCCTTAGGGCCAGGCCAGTCCTTCACGTGTATGTTCACATCCGTACCATTCGCTCACCTTGGATCCAAGTTTAGGTGCCAGTCCTGTCAGGTAGATTGCAGTAGGCAATCCGACTCGTATGTGATGTGCTTTTGCACTAGTCTTCACGTGATCGTAGTACTAGAGCATATTGTTTACACCAGTCATGTTCGTGTCAGAAACCATCTGTTCGAACTTGTGTGTCAGCTTATATGGATGAGCACTTACTTATAATTGATTATCACATGATTATTACTGTGGCATATGATACATCATTTACTTGGCATATTTCTGGTTATATTGCTGTGATATTGGATTTCATACTTACGTAGTATGTTTTAAGGAAACTATACTTGTTTTACGGCGAGGGGTTAGTATATTCAAAGATAAAGGTTTTCTTATAAGCATTGATTTACTGACCCACTCAACTTTGTTTTTTGCCCCTCCAGGACCTAGATAGCTGTATTCTTTGTGGCACTCAAGGAATCCCGGCAGTTCTGACATTTCCTTCTGTTCTAGACGTATGAACTTATCGCTATCATGTAATAAGTGTACTTTGGTTGCTTTGACTACTCTTCTGTAATCTCACTGTCTATTACGCTCTGGATAATTATAGTGGGTTCAACCCACGAATTGCGCACTCTTTCACTGTTTAGTTATATATTCACTTCTTGCATTACTTACCCTTATGGTTACATCACCTCATGGTGATGGCCAGCATGCTTCGACCTTTCCAGGTCGGGGTGTGTCAGTTTGGTGTTAGAGCATAGATTTAAACAGTCATGCAATTCCTAGTGTGTTTTAACTCTTGTTTTCTTATGTCATAACCATGCCACCTCGTAGAAAGCCACGTTCTCCAGCTGAGAATAACTTTTCAGACTTTGGGCAGTTTGGTGAGGCTATTGCCACTGCTATTCAATCTTCACTCCGTCCTACCCCGAGGAATATTCTGGATATTGTATCTCACCTGAAGATTAATGATTTCTTTGGTAATGAGGGATCAGAGAAGTCAGAGATATGGTTCGATCATGTGGAGAAGACTTTTCGAGTTATGTACAGGCAGGGTAATCTTTCCCTAGAGAGATGGGTCGAGACAGTAACCTGGTTCTTTCGATTGGGAGCAGAATCATGGTGGGATCATGAGAGGAGATCCTTATCTAGTAGGGATGCTATAGATTGAGATGTTTTCAAACGGTTGTTCCAAACCAAATTTATTCCTCCTGAGTATTTGGATAGTAAGAAGAATGAGTTCACAGACCTGAGGCAGGGCAATATGTCAGCCACTGAGTATCACCGAAGGTTCACAGACTTATCTCGTTATTGCCCCGAGACTGCTGCTAATCCCCGGGAGATGCTTTGTTTGTTTAAGAAGGGAACTTGCAAGAAATGACATACTATAGCAACCTCTACTCCCTATGCTACTTACCAGGAGTTCTTCGAGATCTTGCTTTGGTTGAAGATTCGGAGAATGCTCCTAATGACGAGGATGAAGATGTTGGCGGGAATGTCCAGAGGTACAATAACAGGGGGCGATCGTCACTTGGCCCAAGAAGGGCTCAGAATTTTAAAAGGAGTGGAAACAGTTCTGAATCCACGAACAGGGGTTCCAACTCCGGTACACCTTAAAGAGGAGGCAGGTCCGTTGGTGGTTCTCATTTTCAGAATAAAGGAAACTCCAACAGTTCAGGTGTCCAATTTTGTCGCAGATGTAACACCCATCACTATGGCGAGTGTAAAAGATGAAGCAAAGGATGTTTCACTTGCGGACAAACAGGGCATGTGGCCTATAATTGCCCTTAGAATAAGAAGAATCAACCTGTTAATCTACCACCTGCAGTCCCTCTGCAGCAGCTTCCAGCTTCCAGCACCTGGTAACCGTCAACAATTAGGCCACGGTGGAGCTTTCCACTACCAAGGGGGCGTAATTCTGAATCAGGGAGGACCATACCAGTATACACCTGAGGTTCCCTACTATCAAGGAGGCTATTAGTAGACTCAAGGAGGTTATCCATAGTTCTAGGGAGATTATACGCCCTATTAAGGCCACGGAGCACAGATGTATACTGAAGGGTAGTATCAGAACCTAGACGTGGCGTCTAGCAGTGGAGTTTCAGGCAAACAGGCAAATCCACCCTAACAGGGCTGAGGTAATCAGGGTCGAGGTAATTTGACTCAAGCAAATAGGGGTCGTGGAGGCAGACAGTAAGTTTAAGGAAGAGTTAACAATATCACCTTTCAGGATGCTCAGGCTAATCCGAACTTGATCATGGGTACGTTGAATGTTCTAGGCCATTTTGCTAAAGTTTTAATTGATTATGGTGCTACACATTCAGTTATTTCCCATAAGTTTGCTCAAACGACTCAACCACATCCTACTTCACTCGACTACGAGTTGGAGTTCTTGATGCCTAGGGGTGAAATCTGTTATGTTAGTTGGGAATATCAAGGATGTCCTATCCTTGTCGAAGATGTAGTCTTGCTGGCTAATCTTGTTCCTTTGGATATCATTGATTTTGACATTATCTTAGGCATGGATTGGTTACACTACAATCGTGCCAGGTTGGACTGTTATGAAAAAGTTGTTACTTTTCACCGACTGGGCATGCCTACTGTCACGTTTATCGGTGAGCGTGGTGGTCTAAAGCATGGAGTTATCACTGCCATGAGGGCGAGACGACTATTGAATAAAGGTTGTCAAGGTTACTTAGCTCATGTTATGCTAGCGGAGGAGAATATTGTATCTATGGAAGACGTCGGAGTAGTTAGACACTTTCTCGATGTTTTTCCCGAGGAACTGCTTGGCTTACCCCCGGATCGTGAAGTTGAGTTCACCATCGATCTACTTCCAGGTACTAATCCTATTTCCCTTACACCTTATCGTATGGCTCCTGCAGAGTTAAGGGAACTTAAAACTCTGTTGCAAGAGTTAGTTAATAAGGGTTTCATTCAACCAAGCATTTCCCCATGGGGAGCTCCAATTCTGTTTGTAAGGAAGAAAGATGGAACCTTGAGGTTATGCATCAATTACAAGCAGTTGAATCGCGTGACAATTAAAAACCATTATCCGTTACCTTGTATTGATGACCTTTTTTATCAGCTCAAAAGTGTTTGTGTGTTCTCGAAGATTAATCTAAGGTCTGGTTACTACCAACTGAAAATCAGAAGCGACGACGTTCCGAAGACAGCTTTCAGAACTCGATATGGTCATTACGAGTTCCTAGTGATGCCATTTGGATTGACTAATGCACCGGCAGCTTTTATGAACCTGATGAATTGAGTATTCCATCCATATCTCGACAGGTTCGTCATTGTTTTCATAGATGACATTTTGGTGTATTCGAAGAATGAAACTGATCATGTCAAGCATCTGCGTTTAGTTCTAAAGACGCTAAAGGCAGATCGGTTGTATGCTAAGTTCAGCAAATGTCAATTTTGACTGGATCAAGTGTCATTTTTAGGGAACGTGGTATCAGCTCAGGGTGTGCTTTTGGATCCTCAGAAAATAGCAACTGTGGAAAATTGGGAGCAACCTCGGATAGTTACAGAAGTTCGAAGCTTTCTTGGTATATTGACGCTTCGTGAAAGACTTTTCGACCATAGCACTACCTATGACAAAATTGACTAGAAAAGATGTTCCTTTTGTGTGGAATAGTGAGTGTGAACAAAGTTTCCAACAGTTGAAGTATCTTCTCACTCATGCATCTATATTAGCACTTCTCGATGATGGTGGGAACTTCGAGATCTACAGTGATGCGTCTCTAAATGGTCTTGGTTATGTGTTAATGCAGCATGATAAAGTGATTGCTTATGCATTGTGGCAGTTAAAGCCTCATGAGAAGAACTATCCTACTTATGATCTCAAGTTAGCAGCGATCATCTTTGCTTTGAAAATTTGGAGGCATTATCTTTATGGGGAAAAGTGTAAGATCTTCACTGATCATAAAAGCCTTAAGTACATCTTCAATCAGCCGAACCTCAATCTCTGACAATGGAGGTGGGTAGAGTTGCTCAGTGATTATAACTGCACCATTGAGTATCACCCAGGTCGTGCCAATTCGGTAGCTGATGCTTTTAGTAGGAAGTCTCATGGCCAACTTAATGCTCTTTATGCGAGTTGCATTCCTCTTTTGACTGACCTGAAATCCACTGGAGTAGCTCTGAAAGAGGGTCGTCGGGGGCCTAAATTGCCAGTTTTCAGGTAAGACCTGTTCTGTTGGATTATGTTCTCAAAGCTCAGAGGAACAATACAGAATCTCAGGAATTGATACAAGCAATGTCAGACGAGAAAAAGATGGACCTCTGGATTAGAGATCCTGACGGCATACTTATGCAAGGTGATCAGATGTATGTACCGAATGTTAAGGAATTGAAGAAAGACATATTAAATGAAGCGCATATTTCTGCTTATGTCATGCACCCTAGGAGTATTAAGATGTATCATACCATCTGGCACTTTTACTATTGGCCAAGTATGAAAAGAGAAGTTGCAGAGTATGTTAGTTTTTGTGCAATCTGCCAGCAGGTTAACTCATAAAGGAAAAAGTCGTTTGGATTGCTGCAACCATTCCCGATACCTCAGTGGAAATGGGAAGATATTACGATGGATTTCATGTACAAGTTACCTCGTATGCGAAATGGTTACGATGGTATCTGGGTGGTGGTTGATTGACTTACCAAGTCAGCACATTTCGTACCCGTTCGTGAGAATTACTCGTTGAGTCAGTTGACCGAAAGGTTCATCTCTGAAGTGGTTAGGTACCACGAAGTCCCAATTAGTATCATTTCTGATCGGGATCCCAGATTCACTTCGAACTTTTGGGTAGCTTTTTAGGAAACTTTGGGATCGAGGTTACTCTACAGCACCGCCTATCATCCTCAAACAAATGGGCAGTCAGAGAGAACTATCCAGACTTTGGAAGATATGTTGAGATCGTCAGTTCTACAGTTTGGAGATGCTTGGCTCAAGCGTTTACCATTAATAGAGTTTGCGTACAATAACAGCTTCCATTCTAGTATTGGTATGGCACCATTTGAAGCGTTGTATGGGAAACCATGTCGTACTCCACTTTGTTGGTCCGAGGTCGACGAACGAGTTTTAGTGGGCCCTGAGATCATGGAGGAGATGACGCAGAACATTCAGGTGATAAAGGTTAACCTGAAAGCGGCCTAGGATCGGCAGAAGAGTATCACCGACAAGCATTCTATCGACAGAGTTTATGAGGTTGGTGCTTGGGTATTCTTGAAATTATCGCCATGGAAAGGTGTTGTGTGATTCGGCAAGAGAGGGAAACTCAGCCTTAGGTACATCAAGCCATACCAGATCGTTGAATGAGTTGGGGAAGTTGCTTATCGACTTGCATTGCCACCAGAGTTGGCGAGAGCGCACAATGTGTTTCATGTATCGATGCTACGGAGGTACGTTTTTGATCCGTCACACGTAATCCCTCCTCAGCCATTGGAGATCAATCCAAATTTGACCTATGATGAGGTTTCAGTGACTATCCTTGATTGGAAGGATAAGGTTCTTAGAAACAAGACCATGCAGATGGTGAAGGTTTTGTGGAGGTACCACTTAGTAGAGGAAGCCACTTGGGAGATAAAAGAGCGTATGCGAGATATGTGTCCATGTCTATTCTATGGCTTTGATGGTAGTCAGTATTGAAATTTCGGGATGAAATTTTTATAAGGGGGTAGATTGTGACGACCCGTCCCTAATTTTCCTATGTAATTTCTCCCCGAATATGTAATTTAATGATTATGCCCTTATTGGCAAGTGACGTGGACTTATCCTTATTGCTTTCCATTTTAATTCTCGCTATCACATTTAAATTGTACACACTAGTACGAGTAGGCGTAGATTTTAAGGGGTAAAAATATCTACTTTGGATAGATTTCGATTTCCTTTTACTGTAGGAAATCTAAAAACCTATCCATTGGATTCCTTTTTATCCTACCCGTGCACCCTCCATTATTTCACTCCCTCACCTATCCCATCTTTCCCTCATTTTTCTGTCCCCCCAATAAAAAAACATCCCATCTCTCTCGCTCTCTTTCTCTCATTCATCCTCTCTGGAACCTTCACAAAAACACAGCAAAACTCACAAATGTGGAAAACAAATTACACCATTGTGATCATCTCAGTCCCACGATCACAACCATGTCCTTCAAATCTAGTGTGGACGAGTTTTGACTCACCAACTCTGAAGGTCGACTCGGCGAGTTCGACATATTGATTTTTTGGTCAACCTCGACCCCAACTAGACTCCTAATAGGTACAAACTTGTTCTCTACATTCCTAACTTCAAAATGGCTTTTGAATCACTGAGTTTGGCCAAGTAGCAAGTTAGAAATCAACTCTGGAAGTTAGGAAGAAAGTTTAAGTTTCTGGAAAAATTGTAACTGTGGTCGTTTGTCCACTTTCAAGCCAAATTTCTGATTAACTCAGACTATATTAGAACTTTAATTGGAATTGGTACATCACATTCCTAGCTTTAATTTGGCTTTTGTAGAAGTGAATTTGGTTGAGAATTGAGCTCGTTAGGAGCTCTGGAAGTTGGCCCAAAAATCTACATAACTACAAATTTTCGTGAGGAAGGCGAGTACAGTGTACTCGCGGAGCGCGTGAGGACTCGTCCGGCCTCCGATGGGCGCGTGGTTGACACATGTGTGTTTGTGTCATCGAGTAGATCGATTTTATATATTTACACCCTAGGTTTGAGCAAACTATGGGGGTTTTATTTATGTTTCCGTTATGTGCTTTAATTAATGTTATTTTAGTTATTTCACATATAAGGGAAACTTATCCCAAGGATTTTAGAGGTCAAGCTAGGCTCGGGGGCTACGACCCAGCGACATACTTGTCAATGGGCAGTTGTTTTATACCTATATATATTTATAGTTTCCATAAATGCATATTGACTTCACTTTTACGCCTATATTGCCTAGTATCATTATTGTGATATAAATTGTGATAAATGCTGCTATATGGTTGTGATATTACTGTCATGGCATTCATACATATTTGTACATGCTCATCTTGCTGCACCCGGTGTTAGTACTCGCCTTAGAGCCAGGGCCAGTCCTTCACGTGTATGTTCACATCCGCACCGTTCGCTCACCTTGGATCCAAGTTTAGGTGCCAGTCCTGTCGGGTAGATTGCTCTGGGCAATCCGACTTGTATGTGATGTGCTTTTGCACCAGTCTTCACATGATTGTAGTACTATAGCATATTGATTACACCCAATCCTGTTCATGTCAGAAACCATCTGTTCGAACTTGTGTGTCAGCTTAGATGGATGAGCACTTACTTATAATTGATTATCACATGATTATTATTGTGGCATATGATACATCATTTACTTGGCATATTTCTGGTTATATTGCTATTATATTGGATTTCATACTTACGTAGTAGTTTTGAAGGAAACTATACTTGTTTTACGGCGAGGGGTTAGTATATTCAAAGACAAAAGTTTTCTTACAAGTGTTTATATCATATTTAGGGTCTCCGTATTTAGATCTCGTACAAATACTCGGGGGACTTAAATGTAATTATGTAATAAAGGAATGGGCAAATATGTAATAAGTGAGGAGCCCTTATTCTATAAAAAGACTCATCACCCTTACAATGAGGGGAGGCCATTTCCTAAGCCTTTCTTATCTAGAGCAAAGCTCTCACTCTCTCCCTCACAAATACTCTCAGAAATATACAATCAGTGTGGACGTAGCCCAAACCTTGGGGTGAACCACGATACATCTTGTCTTATTTACATTTCATGCAGATTCACGGTCAGATTTACGTTGTTCCAAGACCTCTGGTTTTGTGCATTAACATTTGGCGCCGTCTATGGGAATCGGTACAAAAAGCTGTGTCGGTTCTCTTTCATTTTTTCACCTCCGCCGTGAATCTGCAAAATCACAGAAACCCAAAAACAGAAAATATCCAAATCTCGAACACTCCTCACAAGCCCATAGGGAAGATAAAGGTCGTTGCTTTTTGGGTTTTGGGTTCGTATTCAGGAAACCCAGGGAATTAAACCTCTCTCTCTCTCTTATGAAGAACATCCCTTACTTGTCATCCATGTTTCTACACATGATCCTCACGCTACTTGTGACCGGAGACGACTCGCCGCCTGCCTACCCTCCTGGCGATCTGATCACCATTGCATGGGGGCCTATGATTGCCATTGCATGTAGGCATACCGACCCCCAAATTCTTAACGATCGATCTTAGACTGGAGATAGACACTCAATATATTCTCCATTAGAAGAACACCAAGCTAGTAACACATCCATCACCAAAGACGCCCTTTTGTCGTCCTCCTCATCCGCCAGTCGAGTTCCCCACCTCGCAACTTTTCCTCTTCCACCAAAAACCCACCAACTCACTGAGTCTGACTCGTCTTCGTCTTCCTCCTCCGGTGAAAAAACAAGAAGAAGAAGAGCAACATTTACAAGAAGAAGAAGGAGAGGAAAAGGGTTTGATTTATGGGCTGAGAGAGAACCCAAAAAGGAGTTTCCGGCTTGCAGATCTTGAGTTTTCTTTTATCGATCCTCGGTTGGTGATTCAAGACAAGGAGAGTGAGACTGAGTCAAGAAGCCTAACTCGAAGACGATCCAAGCGGAACCGGTCTCCGATGCATCTCTGATCTGCATATATGAAGCAGGTGCAGCATATATCCTCTCCATCTGTCTGAGTCTGACCTATCCAACGGGTTAACCCGACTCAAATACCGAATCTACGCCACATCTCTTATCTGCATATATGAAGCAGGTGCAGCATATATCATCTCCCTCTGTCTGAGTCTGACCCATCCAACGGGTTAACCCGACTCAAATACCGAATCTACGCCACATCTCTTATCTGCATATATGAAGCAGGTGCAGCATATATCCTCTCCCTCCGTCCGAGTCTGACCCATCCAACGAGTCAACCCGACTCAAATACCGGATCTATGCCACCCTCCTTCTGTCCGCACTTTTGCTCCTGCTATGTGTACCAATGTTAGTGCTAAAATTCACGCATAGCCTTCATTCTAGTGCCAAGTATCATTAAGCACTGCTACAGCAACAGTTAACATGAGCAGACACATTACAGCTTGCTCAGTACAGTGTGGTGTAACACATGATAGATGCGGCAAGCATGTGGCATGCGCGTTTGGATTAGCACAATGGCAATGATAAGTGCGTCAACAGTTAAAATAGGCACGCTTAGTAGGCAGCACAGGCATACTGTCACGGTAACTGAATAGTGTGCGATAAGAAATGCATGGTGGGTTACATGGCATTAGCGCTATCAAGGTGATTGTTTTGTTTATTAGTATGTAAACATTTGATACAATGAAGGCGCAGCTGCAGGCATTCAATGATACTATAGTAGAAGAAGTTGAGGAAGGGGCTCACGACAATTGTATTCATTTTGTAACCTGAGCACATACAACACTGTGCTTATTTATGTATTACTGACTCATGCTGTTCCACACTCTATGCTCTGCAACCGACTATAGTTACCAATCCAGCACAAACTCCTGCTCAGAGCTTCTCAACTCCCAGATTCTCCGATCCAGTTCACGTCGCCAAGCTTCACACAGCTTAAACGACATAGCTTTTGGATCATACAATCAATCCTAAGTTGCTTTTCAGATGGACCCATATCATGGCGCTAAGGTTCAATGTCGTGGTGGACAGAGAAAGCTGATGAAAAAAGTTAAGAATTTTTTTTTATCTGATGAATTAATGTGTCGACCACCAACTCAAAAAGAAAGAGACACCATCATAAAAAAACAGGCAAAGGCAATCATCCACTAACAGTGGCACAGACACCACCAACGGGTCCTCCACGAACTCCAACCATGCACTCACCTGTTATATATATTATCTCCACTGCAATTATCTGCTGCAACTATGCAAAGCTTGCATGTGCCCATAGCCAAACAACATGCAATTATATGGCGTACAGGCAGGCAGGTGGGACTTGCGTTTTTCGACAACATCTGTATAAACCCCATCAGAGGGTAATAAAAAAATAAAAAATAAAAATAAAAATGGCAAAGCCCAAAATAAATGGGCTGGAATGTTGTGTGGAGAATGAAGGCCCATATGCCTAAAAAAGCCAGGCCCTCTATTATCACCAACCAAGTGACCAAAAGTACGCCCAGTACTCCAAAATTATTCGGCAACCTGCCGCTATTAGCACCAACCAGGTGATCAAAAGTACGCCCAGTACTCCAAAATTATTTGGCAACCTGCCGCTATTACCACCAACTAGGTGATCAAAAGTACACCCAGTACTCCAAAATTATTCGGCAACCCGCCGCTATTACCACCAACCAGGTGATGAAATGTACAACCCGTACTCTAATATCATTTGGCAACTAGCCATTCATGCCACCAACCAGGTGATGAAATGTATAACCCGTACTCTCTTTCATGCCACCAACCAGGTGATCAAAAGTACGCCTAGTACTCGAAATTATACATGAGCATTACTCATGTCATTCATACATAAACATTCATGAGCATCACTCATGACAATCATACACAAACATTCATGACCATCATTCATGTCAACATTCATGAGCATCACTCATGTTAACATTCATGAGCATCACTCATGACAACATCCATGAGCATCACTCATGTCAATCAACATAAAGATTCATGAGCATCACTCATGTCAATCAGCTTTAAAAGCTTCATTTACGGAGCTCTAACTTCAAAAACTTCATTTACAGAGATCTAGCTTCAAAAGCTTCATTTACAAAAGCTCCAGCTTCGAAAGCTTCATTTACAGAGCTCTAGCTTCAAAGCTTCACTTGCAAAGCTTCACCTACAAAGCTTCAGTGCAAGTTATACAAATACCGCCTCCGAACAACCGCCACTTCGGCCCATACATGGATTCAATTTGAAGTCTCCAGCCAATAGACTCTATTGACCAAAGACTTGGGGGACTACATTAAGTACCATATATTGGGCCTCAACTGGGCCTCATGAAAAATACTTGGGGGACTTAGCCCATTATTTATGTATTAATGAGCGAGCCCTTATTCTATAAAATGGACTCCCTCACTTTCATTAGAGAGCACCCATTATTCATGTACTGAGGAGCGAGCCCTTATTTTATTAAAGAGACTCCCTCACGTTCATTAAAGAGCAACGCCACCAGCTGAGCAACTGCCTCGCCGTGAGCATCACTCCTAGCCCATCACTTATGTATTGAGGAGCGAGCCCTTATTCTATAAAAGGGACTCCCTCACCTTCATTAGAGAGCAACGTCGCCAGCTAAGCAACCGCCTCGCCGTGAGCATCACTCCTAACCCACTTATGTATTGAAGAGTGAGCCATTATTCTATAAAATAGACTCCCTCACCACCATTAGAGAGCATCGCCACCTACTGAGCAACCGCCTCACCGCGAGCATCAACTCTAGCCCATCATTTATGTATTAAGGAGTGAGCCTTTATTCTATAAAAGGGACTCATTCACCTTCAACGCCACAAGCCGAGCCAACCAAGGCAACATAAGCCACAAGCCAAGCAGCCTCGCAACATGTGATAGTTGAGTATCATTTCGGATTGGACCCCGCCTCATATCAAGTATCAGTCCTAGACGACATCTAGTTACTTCGGCCCACACATGGACTGAATTTCAAGTCTCCAGCCATAAAGACTATCTTGACTGAAGACTTAGGGGACTACTGTTTATACCATATTTAGGGCCTCCGTATTTAGATCTCGTACAAATACTCGGAGGACTTAAATGTAATTATGTAAGAAAGGAAGGGGCAAATATGTAATAAGTGAGGAGCCCTTATTCTATAAAAGGACTCATCACCCTCACAATGAGGGGAGGCCATTTCCTAAGCCTCTCCTATCTAGAGCAAAGCTCTCACTCTCTCCCTCACAAATACTCTAAAAAATATACAATCAGTGTGGACGTAGCCCAAACCTTGGGGTGAACCACAATACATCTTGTGTTATTTACATTTCATGCAGACTCACGGTCGGATTTACGTTGTTCCAAGACCTCCGGTTTTGTGCATCAACAACAAGCATTGTTTTGCTGACCCATTCAACTTTGTTTTTTGCCCCTCCAGGACCTAGATAGCTGTACTCTTTGTGGCACTCAAGGAATCCCGACAGTTCTAACATTTCCTTCTATTTTAGACGTACGAACTTATCGCTATCATGTAATAAATGTACTTTGGTTGCTTTGACTACTCTTATGTAGTCTCACTGTCTATTACGTTTTGGATAATAATAGTGGGTTCAACCCACGAATTGCACACTCTTTCACTGTTTAGTTCTAATTAGTTTTAATTTTATTCACTTCTTGCATTACTTACCCTTATGGTTACGTCACCTCACAGTGATGGCCAGCATGCTTCGACCTTTTGCAGGTCGGGGTGTGTCATTTAGTACATCAAGTTTTTTTCGTATCAGAGTCATACCTAAAGTATAAATTTTAAGACAGTCTCATACATTCGTTAGTCAAACTGTTAAATCTGCAGTTAATTATGACGTGGCGCCCATGTGGACAATGACTGGGCGGCACATGTCATCCATGTTTTTTTTTACTTTTTTTTTTCTTTTTTCTTCTTCTTCCTTCTTCTTCTTCTTCCTCCGACTGCAACTTTTTTTTTTCTTCCTCCTTCTCCTTCTTCCTTCCTCTTCCTTCCCCTTCTTCTCATTCTTCCTTCTTCTTCCTTCTTCTTCTTCTTCTTCTTCTTCTTCTTCTTCTTCTTCTTCTTCTTCTTCTTCCTCCGAATCTGGAAAAGATGAAGGTTTTTTTTTTCTTCTTCTTCCTCCTTCTTCCTCCTTCTTCCTTTTCCTTCTTCTTCTTCTTCTTCTTCCTCCGAATCTAGGTTGCAGATTCGGTTTTTTTTTTTCTTTTTTCTTCTTTCCTTCTTCTTCCTTCTTCTTCTTCTTCTTCTTTTTCTTCTTCTTCTTCCTCCAACTGCAACTTTTTTTTTTCTTCCTTCTCCTTCTTCCTTCCTCCTTCTTCCTTCCCCTTCTTCTCCTTCTTCCTTCTTGTTCTTCTTCTTCTTCCTCCGAATCTAGGGAAGATGAAGGTTTTTTTTTTCTTCTTCCTTCTTCTTCCTCCTTCTTCCTTCCTCTTCTTCTTCTTCTTCATCTTCTTCCTCCAACTCTAGGTTGCATATTCAGTTTTTTTTCTTTCTTTTTTCTTTTTTCTTCTTCTTTCTTCTTCTTCCTCCTTCTTCCTTCTTCTTCTTCTTCTTCTTCTTCTTCTTCTTCCTTCGACTGCAACTTTTTTTTTTCTTCTTCCTCCTTCTCCAAATCTGGGTTGCAAATTCAGTTTTTTTTTCTTTCTTTTTTCTTCTTTTTTCTTCTTCCTCCTTCTTCCTTCTTCTTCTTCTTCTTCCTCTGACTGCAACTTTTTTTTTCTTCTTCCTCCTTCTTCTCCTTCTTCCTTCCTCCTTCTTCTTTCCCCTTCTTCTCCTTCTTCCTTCTTCTTCCTTCTCCTTCTCCTTCTTCTTCTTCTTCTTCTTCTTCTTCTTAATCTGGGGAAGATGAAGGTGTTTTTTTTTAATATATATATATATATATATATATATATATATATATATATATATATATATATTTTGTATTTATTTATTTTATAATTTTTTTTAAAATTTCCATGTGGATGACACGTGGCGCCCAGTCATTGTCCACATGGGCGCCACGTCACAGTTAACGGAAGACTTAACAGTTTGACTAATGGATGTATGAGACTGTCCCAAAATTTACACTTTAGGTATGACTCTGAGACGAAAAAAACTTGATGTACTAAATGTTGAAAACCACGAAACATTAGGGTAGTAAACAGTCTTTTACCCTAAAATTAAATATTATTATAAGTTTTTTGTTGTAGGCATAATTTACTGAACAATTATGGAGGCCATAGAGAGAGAGGGGTGCGGCATGGATAGAGAAAAAGAGAGAGATGTGTAATTGTGAGGCGTGTGTTATTCCACCCCATTATGCCTTTATTTATAGTAGTAGGAAAGGTAAAACATTTCCCTTTAGGATTACAACATTTAATAGGTAATCTAATCCTAATAGGAATATAAGATACATTCCCAGATTTCCTAGGATTTACACAATCACATTCCTATTCTAAATATGACTGCAACACTCCCCCTTGAGTGTGTAAATACTCAACAAACCATCGCATCAGATCTTTAGCAGATAAGGTAGAATAGTTGATGAAGTCATCGGCACAACGGGTGATCGCGAGTCTCAAATTTAATTTGAAGTATGCATTTGTAAAAACTCACAAAAACCTCGCTATGGTAAAACCCAAGGAATGGGGAAAACCCATAGACTAAGGAGAAAAGTAAGAAAATATGCATAATGTCTAAAACAATTGTCAAACTAGACGAAGGTAGTGAACTCAACAAAGTATGATCATCCCAGGATGGGTGCCTCGTTAAAACCTAGTTAGGTAGCAAAAACCCAGTGGGAAAAATGCTCATAATCGTAGGGAAAAAGAGTACATTAAGATCATGTGAGTATACTTCTAGATACTCCCCTAAGTTAGACATAATTTCTAAACAAGAGAACTACAAGCGATTCAACTCAGATAATTAGGCATACCAATTCCTCGAACAAGCTTTTGGAAGGTTGACTGCGGCAGTTACGTCGTGTAGAGGTCGGCAAGGTTGTCTGGGATCGGTTTGCATGACTTCAATCTCTTGATGCTTTGCTGATGTAGATGTAGACGCAATATGTCTTGGCGTTGACTTCGTTGATGTATCATGGTTTGGTCGGGTTGATACATGTGGCATAATCTTCATGGATCGTTGTTGGGACTCAACGATAGATGAAAAATAGCAAGTACTTCGGATATGCTCAACAAGAACTCCTAACCATGTCTCACTTGTGGCGTAGTGAAGTGAGGTGAGTCTTGGAACTATTCAAAGATTTCGTAACTAAGGTCATATCATGGACCTCCAAGATATTGCGATATCCCTAATGGTAAAGACATAACCATTTGGGGATTTTGCCTTCTGCGGGTTTGATAAGTAACCAGCGTCAGCATAACAAACAAGGCAAGCATCATTCTAAGGATTAAGGGGTTTGGATCCGCTGAGATGTGTTGGGATTTTCCCATGTAATACCTTCAGGGTATGTTTTTAATACCAATTCAGTGGTTGCGTGTAGGCGCGGTGCTGCATCTTTACCAAGATCAACAGCGAATGAGATGTCCTGTCTAAATACAATGAGCTAAGTACAACGACGCCCAAAGTTGAACTTAGATAAGGAATTTCGGATTCCATAACCTCTTCAAGGGTCTCATTTGCATATAACGTGTGGATGGTCAAAGGTATACTTAAAGGTGACACATTCGGGGTGTAGTTCGACTGGTAGACCAAAATACCGTCAGAACAATGCTTTAACTTCAGGTCAAGGCATAAGTGAGTTTTCCCAAGATCCTTCATCTCAAATTCCATCTTCAGGTGTGAGTCAGTTTTCTCAAACTCTTCCAAAGTCTTAGTGAGATTCGTGTTTAACGACATAAACTGTAACTCTAGCAATTTGGAATAAGACTTCATAGTTTAACCCGTAATGGCACAATTCATCCCTGACTGATCAAATAATCACTTAAGACGGGTATACCATATCTGTCGGATTGTAAGTGAACGCCTCAAACAAGTTAAGAGGGTGTTCCGTGGTTTTGGAACTATTTGAACCAATCCATGTAATTCTTCGGGAACTTACATGTAATTCTCCGTATCAATATCCCCATGGAGAAACACTAACCACATTTCATAATGCTGCTATCAATCACATGACGTTTGAGAGAAACCTTGTGCCATAAGGTGTGCATCATATCGCACTATTTCATTCATCTCATAACGTTTCCTTTCCCATTTGTAACACAACGGAGTTACCTTGGGCAGTGTAGGAACGACAGGTCCAATACACACTTTCGTAAGGAATTTGACCTGGATTGTAACTTTAGTTGTCCAATCAGTTCTACGTTGTCACTTAATCAACGGAACACGGTTCGATATCGTCGCTTTTCATTTATGTCGGTAGCTACCATATAAGTGAAAACATCACCGATGATACTCTCATTTCAATTCCATTTTCTCATCCAAACTAGTATACTGGATCAAGAACTTCAAGTCTCGGGAGTAATCTGGATTAATCTCATGAGATGGATATGATTTGAGATAGCGATCGAGTTTAGATTTATTATTATGTCGTGTCTTCCTCTTCTAAGGAAATGAATCCTACGAACCAAATGATATGTCGTGCTCTAGGCCAAGACAGATTGATTGGCTATCCGTCGGTGTACCGGACCGTCCAACAGGAGCGTCCAAACCATCCAACAGGGGCGGCACACCCTCTAGGGATGTTGACTCGACGTCCGTTAAGTACGTCTATCCTTGCAGGCATGTTTGCAGCTGGTATATGATCTCGTCACTTTAGCTAGATCAAATGAATGCGTCTGGAGCAACATTCTGAAATCTAGAATTCATCGCACTTGCTTATCACACTTGTGCGGTATGGGGATCGAGATGAGACATAGTGGGCAACGTCCATGCAAATTAGCGCCGTTCTACAGGAACGTTGACGTTCTTATCTACCCCTAACGACGGGAAGACGGTCTCATTAAAGTGACAACCCTCAAATGAGCGGTAAAAAGATCGCGTGCAAGGGCTCGAATAGAGCTAGTGTGAATGAGAATCATGATCGATAAAAGATTCCCATCCTTCTTTGAGGACCCAAGGTGGTATGTTGCGGCGGCGCAACTTGGCACATGGAATGCACACCCAAATGCGTAAATACGAAAATCATCAGGTTCGTACCCAGTAACCAACTGTAACGTCATATAGGTTGGGTGGCAATAGGCCTCAAGGCGGACCAACATAACTGCGTACAAGGATTGCATAGCCCTAGGCAGAAACTGAAAACTTGGTACGTTTACCAAAATTTGGGCGATTATTTAAATTTCACTTTATGATCACTAGGTGAGGCTATTTGGGGTGAACATGGGAATTTGATGTTCAATTAGAAACCCAAAATACATGCAATACTTTATCGAAAACCGTCAATGTAAACACTCCGACATTATCCAGTCTCCGGGACCTTAAGGGATAAGTAGGGTGGTTAACCCATAATCGGCCAGGAGGTTTAGTAGCAATGTGTGTGGACAAACATGTGACCAGTTTGTCGATTCATCAACCAAAACCATAAGTATTTATATGGTCCGCGTTTTGGTTGGATTAGTCCACATATATTCCCTTGAATCCACTGCGAAAATGGAGTTGTTTCGTATCTTTGCTAGGAATGATTTAGAAATTCAATTTCCCTAATGAGCATGCTTGGCAAAGCGTGCTTGTAGGCACAAGATCCTTACTTCGGGTAAGGAGATGCATTGTAGCATCATTGTTTGACCTAAGTGTCCCAAAAGGTCGTGCCAAAGCAAGTAAACTGCTCAATCACCCAGCTCTAGGCCGGCCACATATGGTGTATTCCCAGTTGGGAGACAACCCATTGGCTCCAAATGAAAGCTTCAGGCTCAGTGTTTTTTTTTTTTTTTTTTGGAGTGGTACAAAGATATTTCACTCTATTTTCTTCAATGGTTTCATTTATGATCATTGTCATCTTGAATATCCTTAAAAACTCAACGTCAGGGAAAATTTAAGGTCCCTTAAATGGTGATGCAGTACCATTCATTCATACAACGAGGAGCGTGCCAAATGCTCTTAATCACGTTGGATATACCTGAAGTCGTTGTTAGAGATGTGATTTAGGTGTAAAGTTAGTGTGCGTAGTACGCATTCATCCAGACAACTAACTTTCCCACATTCCCACCTAATCACGCGGTCAATTGAATTGGTCACATGTATTCAAGAAACATGATTCAATTAACTCATATTCGAGGACAATATCAATAAGATTATCCATAAGTAAAACATACACCAAACTTGAATCCAAGAACATGGAAAAATGTTCACAAAGTAAACCAAAGTTACTTTGGTGGATTCGGCCAACAAGGCCATTCCTGTCACAATCTTGCTATTCCAACGATATTCGGTGGAGAAAAATCAATCTCACATATTGACTACTAGAATGGTACTCCTCAACAACATTGGTAGGGGCACGAACAGGTGCATAACCAATGGTCTATTCCATCAAGACGGAAGTAGATTCTGCAGGGTTAAGGTTTGGGAATATTATCCCGTATTCTTGAAGTTTTAGGTCTTGGGTGCCAAGGATCACGCGTCGGGCATGATGCCACACCTTAGCAGGCCCTGATTCTACCATATGTTTGTCAAAACAAACTCAAAATTGGATTGTGAGAGAGTATGCCATTCAGTGTATCCTTGCCAAAGCAGTGCATCACCATTTGGTAGGCTTTGACCAAACTGGGTCCATACCTTTCTCTCACGTTTGTGGTAGTAATCAGATCCGAGAATTTGATAAACTTCTGCTATCTACACTGCTGCTTCAGGGGCGAATTAGAAACAAGGAAGGACGAGAAAAGTATTCTCCAGTCAAAATTCGATCGGATTTATAAACTTCAGAATTGTACTCATTCATGGACATAATCATGGTTTGCTTTGGGCAATATCTTTCATGATTAGACGGTTCGTAGAAGCGAGCCAAAGAGCCATGAAATCCTCGTTCGGGAGGTACTTCCATTTGTAATGCTTTAAGCATAAGTCTTCGAATGAAGATCATGGCAGACGCTTATTCAGCTCTTCCATGCCATTGTTGGCTTCAATGATTTCTCAGCTTCTTAATAGTCATGTGGAGATTCACATCTTGTACCCCACATAAAGTGGTTTCTATTAGAAACGTCCAAATCAGGAAAATCAAACTTGTGATGGTTCGACAATTCACTAAATTTGAGGGAACGAGATTGTGATTGGTGCTATGGGAATGAATCATCCATAAGCATCAAAGTTAGAACATTCGAGTTCTAAGACATGGTTTTCATGAAAAATGTCGGGTTTTCATGGGTGTATTGTTTTATGAAAACTTCTGGTTTCAAAGGCACTAAATTCGAAACTACAGGTTCGATTTAGTTTATGAACATTTAGTTCATAAAAGAGAGGTTCCTGCAAGAAACTTAGAATGCAATATACTAACTTAGTGTAGTGGTGAGTTGTCTTCGGGAACTCAAGTGTGAGAGATTCGTTACTATGAAAGTATATGACGGTTCAAAGAAGAGAAATAAATTATTGAATCATTAATGTCCAAAAGTGATCTTCAGGTCAATAATTTTGGATTCATTATCAGATTAATGGACTGCTGGTCACTTTTAATTAATTTAATAAATCGGGCCATACATGGTCAATTGTAGAAGCTAAATAATATTAACATACGGGTTAAATTATTTTAGAATGCTAGAATAATAGCTTGTGGGTTGAAAAATGCCCCAAAATAATTTGGGCATGGGTGGCGTGAAAAAAAAAAGGAAGGCAAGGGGTACCTTGAGTAAAAACGGCAAGGCCCAAAAGGGCCTCGGGGTATGGCTGCAGGCCACCGGGTAGGGAACGAAACCCCAGCCATAGCTGGGTGTCGATTTTGGGTTGTGGGGAGTTCACGGGCAGGTCCAGCGCATGTTGGCCTGTGGGTTGTCACGGGGATCCCAGCGAAGGCTAGTTGCATGAATGCAGCCCCATAGTGACTACAGGTCACGAGCTTGGGTATGGGTGGCGTAGGGACAAGCCCATCATATGCTGGCTATATGTATACGGGCCAGAGCAACAAAACCCAGCAACCAAAAAGGTTGCAACGTGTGTATGAGAGGACAGCCCAGACAATTGGGCAGGCTGGATGGCTGCATAGGCTCAGGGCTACAGGCCCTACTGAGGTAAAATCCAGGCCTAGGCCTGGTGATTATTTGCACAATGATGGTGCGGTGGTGTGCCGCACCATGTCCTGATTCCCCCATTTTTTTTTTCAAATCCTTTAAGGTTTAGGAAAACCCTAATATGCTTCTAATTTATTTCGATTCTTTGACTTACAAATTCCACATAGCAATTATTGCGTAATGCATGAAACAAATATATGAAACATATACAATATATATCGGAAGGTAAATATAAATGTAGGGGGTTCATGCATCATGGGGAATGTTTTCATGCTTCATGGGTCGTTTTAAATATCTTCCTTTATTTTAAGCGTACATAAGTAGCAAAAAACGAATAAGCCTTCGAATTGTAGAAGATCCTTCTCCGAAAGCCGAAATTGCATCTCCAATTCGTTGTATCACGTTCAACATAGAAAAATTAAATTGCATCTCCAATTCGTTGTATCACGTCCAATTATGACATGGCGCCCATGTAGACAATGAATGGGCGCCACATGTCATCCATGTTTTTTTTTACTTTTTTTTTCTTTTTTCTTCTTCTTCCTTCTTCTACTTCTTCCTCCTACTGCAACTTTTTTTCTTCCTCCTTCTCTTTCTTCCTTCCTCTTCCTTCCCCTTCTTCTCCTTCTTCCTTCTTCTTCCTTCTCATTCTTCTTCTTCTTCTTCTTCTTCCTCCGAATCTGGAAAAGATGAAGGTTTTTTCTTCTTCTTCTTCTTCTTCTTCTTCTTCTTCTTCTTCTTCTTCTTCTTCTTCTTCCGAATCTAGGTTGCAGATTTGGTTTTTTTTTCTTTTTTTTTTCTTCTTTCTTCTTCTTCCTCCTTTTTTTTTCCTTCTTCTTCTTCTTCTTCTTCTTCTTCTTCTTCTTCTTCTTCTTCCTCCGATTGCAACTTTTTTTTTCTTCCTTCTCGTTCATCCTTCCTCCTTCTTCCTTCCCCCTTCTTCCTTCCCCCTTCTTCCTTCCCCCTCTTCTCCTTCCCCTTCTTGTTCTTCTTCTTCTTCCTCCGAATCTGGGGAAGATAAAGGCTTTTTTTTTTTCTTCTTCCTCCTTCTTCCTTCCTCTTCTTCTTCTTCTTCTTCTTCTTCCTCCAAATCTGGGTTGCAGATTCGGTTTTTTTCTTTCTTTTTTCTTCTTTCTTCTTCTTCCTCCTTCTTCCTCCTTCTTCTTCTTCTTCTTCTTCTTCTTCTTCTTCTTCCTCCGACTGCAACTTTTTTTTTTCTTCTTCCTCCTTCTTCTCCTTCTTCCTTCCTCCTTCTTCTTCCCCTTCTTCTCCTTCTTCCTTCTTCTTCCTTCTCCTTCTTCTTATTCCTCTTCTTCCCCCGAATCTGGGGAAGATGAAGGTTTTTTTTTTTAATATATATATTTTTGTATTTATTTATTTTATAAATTTTTTTTTTAAATTTCCACATGGATGACACGTGGCGCCCAGTCATTGTCCACATGGGCGCCACGTCATAGTTAACGGGAGACTTAACAATTTGACTAACGGATGTATGAGACTGTTCCAAAATTTACACTTTAGGTATGACTCTGAGACGAAAAAAAACTTGATGTACTAAATGTTGAAAACCACAAAATATGGGGGTAGTAAACCGTCTTTTACCTTAAAATTAAATATTATTATAAGTTTTCTTTATTTTTAACTACCAATCCGAACATATATATATATATATATATATATATATATATATGCTATCCATGTAAGCGAAGTAGTTGTTGCAAAATGAGAAAAAATGGTGGAACATTTGTGAAAAAAAAAATTATAGAAAAAAAATCTCATCAATTCACTTGTCATGCACAAAATGATTTTTAGTTGTGAAATTTATTTAGTGTTACAAAATAAGTTGATTTTTCTCTAAAATATTGAGTTTGCAATGTTTTCTCTAAAAATATGATATTATCAACCACTTACTTGCAAAAAGTGCCTTGTTAATTTTATAACCTATTCATTTCACAATTTTTATTGCCTCCTCTCTTTTATAACCTATTCATTTCACAATTTTTATTGCCTCCTCTCTTCTTCATCTCTACGTCTTTTCTGTAATTCCCCCCCTTTTGTATTTCTTACTATACAAATAACATGTTTGTGATCAACTCCACATGTTTCCTGCTTGCATGCTTATGTTTTTTTTTTTAAATAAAATCCACAATTTTATTGTAAAGAATGAGAGCTTATAATATCAAAATGCAATTACTCTTCACATTACAAACACACTAGAACTACTACTCAACAAGATTTAATCCCCAAAAATACAAGGAAAAAAAATCTGAAACCACTTTCTTGTGTGATTCAAGAAGTTATGGCTTTCGTTCAGACTTGCTATTTTAGTCCTGAAGTCGATTTCATAGAGAGCTAAAATGATAGATTTAGCCTGCTTAATGGATAATTAGCCAAAAAGCGAGAATTAACATAAAGATTGTGAGCGTCCCGGAGTGGTTATCGGGCATGACTAGGGTTCAAATCCTGCCGCTGTTCACGGTTTTTTTCATTTCTTCACAGCGTTACACATTTTTTCATAATTGAGAAGAATTTGTTGTTATTGGCTCTTTTTTTTCCCTGTGTAAATACAAAACTTCCAAAAAGAATCAATAGGCGATAAATTCTTTCTGAAGAAAACCGAGGTTATTTTGTCCATTCCTCGCACGTGCCACAACCTCAACCAAAATAAAAAAAATGTCAGCCACATGAGACCGCTTCAGATTAATCTCCCAATAAAGTTTTTCTTACCGTCCTTAAAAATCTTCAATCCAATTATCTCCCAATACGGCCAAAGCAATAGAAGAAAACCAACATAAATAAGATCAGACTGAAATTAGATATCAAACAAAAAGCAAAGCATCATGTTACTGTTTCAAATACTCAAATTGAGTAACTATATAATAATTAAGTTCCACCAATATAAAATCCAATAAGGAAGACAATTCATACCACTAAACTATAAAGAAAACAGGCATAGAAATGAAGGTAACTGCACCAAATTTGATCCTTGAACCAGTACAATTGTTCAGCAACAAAACCGAGAAATGCTGTAAACTAATCCAACAAATCTGGGCTAAGTGAGAGTAAGAGATCGAGGTATGAGACGGATGTGAATGATGGATGTGTGTGTGTGTGTGTGTGTGTGTGTGTGTGTGTGAGAGAGAGAGAGAGAGAGAGAGAAAGTTGTCTTTTGTCCCAAAAGACGCATCTCCTTTGTGTTCTTCAAATAAAATGCGTTTTGTTGTATATAATTTTGAATCGGAAAATAAAAAATTTAAATATATAAAATGTGAGTTTAATTCATGAAGGAATACGTCTCTAAACTCTAACTCAATGAGGCACCACCGTGATAGAGTTATAGGATGCACCCCACCGTATCCAAGGCAACGATTCCTTATACTCAGAGTCTCTCAGGGTTTGCATTAATTTGTATGGCATTGCCATCGTTTCCAAATAGTTGTATCCCTACACAATCAGACACCATGCACGTTAAATATACACACCCCACTGCCGCCACCATTTCTCATCATCCATCAACTGTACGTACTGGATCACTATTAATTGTAAGAAAACAGAGTCATCATTTCAACAAGATGGATACTGGGTCGGTTTTGCTCTTTCTTGCTGTTGCGGCAGTCATCCTCTTTGCACCGCTGTTCATGGGGCCCGTGCACCCGCCGGCCCTCCCGCTGCTTCTTGCCCTTGCTATTATTCTTGGAGCCGTTTGGATTGCCCTTAAGCAGGGATCCAAATAATTAAAATATGTTATGTTCTTCTTTGTACTACTCCATGCATGAGTATACTGCATGAGAAATAATAATAATGAAATAATAAAGATTATGTTATTGGCTTAATTGGTTAATTGGTCCCTTAACTTCAGTTTCTGTAGTCTCTCGAGTTTGTGATCAAATTTGTCATGTTTCCGTCTATTTTATTTCATGTTCCTCCAGTAGGCAAAAGTTTCCCAGGTTATGAATTGCGCTAACTCCGAGTGCAATCAAAACCCGTAGAAAATTTAAAATCAAAAGTCTCACTTCATATACAAATATTCGTTACATACTCTCTTCTGTCCTTAATTTATATAGCGACGATTGTGACATATTCGCATCATCCATATTTTAACTTTCTTCTTCAATTTGCAAACTGTGACTTTTGTATATGTAGTTTAATTAAATGTCTCAACTCTAGATTAAGCTCAATAAAATCCTTAATGTGACTATTATGAAACTAGAGCAAAAAAGTTTCAAGAAAGTGTCACGTCAATCATTCAATTATTTTTCTTTCAAATTTGACGAAGTCGGATAACATGCGACATTAAATAAGACACAAAAATAGTTACAAACTAATTACGGAAATGTCATATTTTAATCAAAACGCATCATATAAACAAAAGTCTTGCCCAAAAGTAACACGTTATTGAGCTCCTTAATAGTGTTTGGAAATTAATTTCACGTTTGTAGACGAAACCCCACCACGGGGCTAACTTTTGGTCTCCAATTAATGATGGATCCAATCCTCCCGGTGAGGAGAAATTTCTTATATGAGTAAACAAACCTATTACATGTCTGGAATTTCATAGCCAGCATCTGAAGAGAAAGACTTGAAAAAGGTAAAGTTCTTGTTGTCGGTTTCTTTCGAATGACGGTGAGGGGAGAGATTTTTTAGTGTAACCGGCAGACGAGGTGGTACATCACGTGTCATTATACAAATGATGAGATATGTGTGTTAAAAAGTGAATAACTTGAAAAATAAAATTTCTCACCACTTACATAAAAACACGTGTTATACCATTCGTGTTCCCATCACAATCAAAAATTTCTTTGGTGAGGGAGCGGCAACACCAACAGTGCCACCATACGATGGGAAAATTGGGAACTGGATCCCCTCTGGGCCCAATAAAACTAAGTCTGCTGATCAATGGATCCAGACCGTTGAAATTTGATCCAACGGCTACAAACAAGGGGGCCCTCGAATCCCTTGCTCAGCAGGCTCAGCTTTAATGGGTCCGAAGGGGATCCGGTTCCTAAAAATTGTAGTACATAGCAACAAATTGATGTGGCATCCTCCAAAACCTTGCATAGATAAATTATGAAGGGTAAAAATCTGGCAGTAAAAACTGTGGATTTAAATTAATATCTTAGTATTATTCCTCTTGAAGAAAGTTAAGGTTCTAACTTAAAACTCTTGCAAAGTTTCTCCTTTTACCAACGTGGGACTCTTTTACCTTTACATCTCACACATTGCCTCACGTGTAGTGAATTTTCAAGCCAAACATGTGGACAACATGAATTGAGTGTCGTGGAGCACATGTGACCATTGGTCTTCACACGTAGGGTTAACCTAGCTCTGATACATGAAGAAAGTTAGGGTTCCACCATAGAACCAATTGGCAATATAGGGAGTAGTTCAACCTCTTATAAGCAGGTTTTTTCTTTCACCAATGTGAAACTTTTTTACCTTCACCCAACATTAAAGTTGAAGGAAAGGGATCCTCTCCGGATCCCTTCCTCCTAATCTACCAAATCTGGGGATCCAGGCCATTGAAATTTGATTCAACCACTAAAGTTATTATAACTTCTAAAGTGGGCCCCTATTTGTAGTCGGTAGATTAAATTTTAATGGTTCGGATCTTCGAACTTGATGGATTAGGAGAAAATGATCCGGAGAGGATCCTTTCCAAAGTTGAAAACAATTATATGCAAAAGCTCCTGAAGTTCCTTGAGAATCTACAAAGACGACATTAATTATCATGTTCAGATTTTGATTTCACGAAGACATTCGCATTTTATTTATTTTTTTCCCTTCTGTACTTTTTATCCCTAGTCCCCTTTTTTCCACCAAACAATTGTTTAATTGAAGTACTGTTTATCTAAAAACTTAAGAGTAATGATAAGTAATACAATTTTTTAGATCAAATTTGCAATTCATGTGTGCAACAATTAAAAATTACTAAAAATATAACTTTAACCTCTCAAATTCAATTTCTTTTATATAAAATCCAACATAACCTCTTTATTCAAATAAAACCTAATGACCAGACTCCACATAACCACATTTATTAATTACGTTTGACTTTACACATTTTAAATTTTCCCAATATCTAAAATATCCTTTTTTTGCATGTTTTCATGTGCACAATTAAACATATGAAGATTTTAAGAAGGATTAATGATTTTACAAAAATAAAAAAAGCACTAATATTCTAAATGCATTGCATGTTATATGAGAATTTAGCATTTTCACGTTTTGTAATTAATTTGGTTGATTCATGTTTCTCTCATTCCATAAAATTTGCTTCTAATTTGATATAGGAATTAATTTGAATATATTTTTGGGTAAATTACATTAAACCACCTCAACTTTAAGCCACATTACAATCTCATACCTCATATTTTAAACATTACAATGTCAAACCTCCGTTTAAAAATTTGTTAAGTAAGCAGTTAAGTGATGATGTGGCACATTGAATCCCACATTTGTGCTGACATGTCACCCAACTAATGCCACATGGCCAAACAAGTAATAAAAAAATATTTTAACTATTAAAAATTATTCAATTCATTTAATATTTTTTTAAATATGAAAAAATAAATAAAAAATAAAAAATAAAACAACCCAGATCAACTTCCCCTTCACCTCTCTACCTGAGTTCCTGTGGCACACCACCCACCTCCTTACTTCCCTTCACATCTCTCTCTCCCTTTCTCTTTCTTAGCCGTACCCATTTATCTCTCCTTAGCGACCTGCTTATCATGGAGGCTGGTGGGAGGTGGGAATTTAGTTAGGATGAAATTTGAATTGCTGGTGGGCAGTGGCGGATCCAGGAATCTTACCCCAAGGGGTCGCAGTGTAAAAGTTCAAATAAAAATTTAGGATGGAAAAACATATTGAAAATGAAATCATAGTACTTTCATTCATAATTCATAATGGAAACAATATTACAAACTATAATTGTCCACGACGAGGTTTCATATTTTGAAAACGAAGCATTATAGCTTCATTTTCAATACAAGCAAAAATATCTCTCTCAATATAAACAAGCAAGCTATCACTCAACCATTGATCTCCCATTTTGTTCCTAAGTGGACCCTTAACAATATTCATGACAGAAAATGCTCTCTCCACTGAAGCAGTTGCAACTGGTAAAACTAAAGACAATGTAATGAGCAAATATACATAATTGAATACTTGATGCATCCTTGTCTCCACCATTTTTTTTGCAAGATCACCAATCCCTTCCAATTGAGAGAAATCACTACTGGAACACACATAATGAATATAAATCTCAAGTTGATCTTCAAGTGCCAAACAATCTTCATCCGAAAAGTCTTGAGGATAAAATTGAGCAAGACGAAGTAACTTTGGTTTATCAAAAGCTACAAATGAATCTTTCGGACTCAAACATTCCATACAAATAAGCAACTCGGTATTTACCTCATTAAAGCGATCCTTTAACTCCGTAATTTGCTCATCAATGACATAAATAAAGAGCTCCACACGATAATGATGACGATTTGTCTTTATTGGAGCATAACGCCTTGACCTCCCTGGAAGTATAAATGCCTCTTCCATGTTAGGAACATCAATATGATGTTTTTCACAAAAAGAAGATACTTCATCAACCAATGCATCATCCAATATAGCTTTTCCTTGCATGATTTCACTAAAGCCATTGCATTCACAATTTCTTGATCTTTCCTTTGCAATGCTTGTGACAAATCATTTGTGAGTCCCAATATGACTTTCATCAAGAAAAGGTGAAACACAAACTCAAAAGTAAGTATCACTCTCATTAACGTATTTGCTTCACCCGCACTTTCATTGGGATTATCATCAATAACCATTTGAAGCACATGAACCACGGATGAAAACATAGAAATGATGCTAATCAAGGTACCATAGTGTGAGTTCCATCGTGTGTCACCGGCACGTTTGAGACTTGTTTCTTGATTTAAGCCTCGCCCCGTTATAAGACAATCATTTTCAAAAGCTATCACAAGCTATTCTTGAAGTTGCCCTCTAAGTGAATCACGCCGCTTACAAGATGCTCCAACATGATTAACCACATTATTAGCCGTTGCAAAAAAAGAGGCAATGTTTATATTATTCTTTGCTACGGCAACAAGAGCTAGTTGAAGTTGATGAGCAAAGCAATGAACATAATATGCACAAGGTTGTTCTCTCAATATCTTTGTTTTAAGGCCATTCAACTCACCTCTCACATTGCTAGCACCATCATATGTCCTCGTAGCTTGGAAATGCTCAAACCGTAGCGAGAAAACAATGTGTCAATAGCATCCTTTAGTGAACTTGAAGTAGTGTCGGTAACATGTTGGATACCCACAAATCTTTCAATTACATGCCCGTTGTCATCCACATAACGCAACACCATAGCCATTTGCTCTTTCACACACATCACGTGCTTCATCCATCAATATTGAAAAGAATCTATCTTTTAGACCATCCATGATAGCATCAAGTGTTTCAAGGGCACATGAATTCACAATTTCTTTTTGAATGGAAGGAGCTAGTAATTTGAGATTCCCCGGAGCATTTTCCATCACAACTTCTCTAACTTTATCATTATTATCTGCAAGGAATTGCAATAACTCCAAGTAATTTCCCCTATTGCTTGAAGTGGCACTTTCATCATGGCCACGAAAAGGAAGACCTTGTCGCAATAAAAACTTAGTGCACTTGATTGAAGCAATCAAGCATGTGCGATAAGCCTTACGAGCTTGGTCAGAGTGTTTGCTCACTGCCGTTTCAATATGTGTAGCTTGATTCATCAAATTTGTAGTAGCTTCTCTAGCCTTATTATGAACACTCCCAACCGGTCCAACATGCATCTTAAATCTTTCTCTCCCTTTCTTCCAATTCTTAAATCCATCTCCAATGAAAGCTTCACTACCCACTTGTTCAAAATTGGTTTTAAAGAGATAGCAATAGAGACAAAATGCCGCATCTTTAGATACACTATACTCCAACCAATCAAACTCATCAAACCATTGGGGAATGAAGCGTCGATTAATTCCCGACATATTAGTTATTGGGAAATTATGACCTCTAGGTTGACAAGGTCCTTTTTGTAGATATAATCTTCGGACCTCATCTCTCATATTAGCGTCATAATCTATTATTCGAGTTCTTAATCCAGGATCCGCTTGAAGATTACCCAAAACATCATCTAACTGACTTTGTCTTGAACTTGGAGTTCTTGAACTACCGACAGTATTTGAACTATCAACATTATTCGAACTACCCGAACCCGATGATGACTTTCTCTTAAAAAACCGTTCCATAATAATGCTTGCTACATATACAAAATATTCAAAATAAATACTCACAATATAAACAAACCATAAACATAATCAAAATAAATATGAATTGGATTTCAATTAAATTAAATATCTCATCTTGCATTCTACATATACAAAATAATGAAAATAAAAACTCACAATATAAACAAACCATCAATATAATCAAAATAAATATGAATTGAATTTCAATTAAATTAAATATATTCTACATATACAAAATATTCAAAATAAATACTCACAATATAAACAAACCATAAACATAATCAAAATAAATATGAATTGGATTTCAATTAAATTAAATATCTCATCTTGCATTCTACTTATACAAAATAATGAAAATAAAAAATCACAATATAAACAAACCATCAATAAAAACAAACCAATAAAAACTCACAATATAAACAAATCATCAATATAAACAAACCATCAATAAAAACTCACAAAATAAATATGAATTGAATTTCAATTAATTAAATATATTCTACATATACAAAATATTCAAAATAAATACTCACAATATAAACAAAGGGATGAGATGGAGTTGGAGCCGCCAGCAGAGGAGCAGCAAGGGAGGAGATGGAGTTGAGGGTTTGGGGGCAGCAGCAGCAAGGGAGGAGAGGAGTTGAGGATTTGGGGGATTGAGTTAGGGTTGGAGGATGACAAAAACAAAAGAAATTGGGGCTTTTGGGTCGGGTAGGAAGGCTGGGACTGGGGGGGACACGGTGGGAATTTAATTTTTTTTTTTTTTGTTCGGCCTGGCCCAAAACGACGCCGTTTTGGCCAGGTCATTTAAAAAAATTTCCTGGGCCAAAACGACGCCGTTTTGCCCGTCTGTTTTGAAAAAAAAGAAGCGCGCGAGCGCTGCTTCTTCTTCCTCTTCCTGCCGCTGCCGAGTCTTCTTCTTCCTTTTCCTGACGACGACCCCGACAACCCCAGCTCCAAGAGGTCGCATATGGGAGCTTCAAGGTTGTTTCCATGGTTTCCAAGGGGTCGTACGACCCCGACGACCCCACTGTGGATCCGCCCCTGCTGGTGGGTGGCGTGGTGGTCATCGATGGAATCGAATTCTCTGTAATTCATTAATTTGAGAGGGTTAGGGTTTTTGGAGGATGTGATTTGAATGGCATTTTGAGTTTTTGCGGTGGCAAGGATTAAAGTTGATCTAGAGGGTGGAGTTGACGAGCGCGTGGTTAGGTCGGTCATTGAGGGATTTGAGGACGGAACGAGTCTGGAAGACATTGGAGATGCCGTGTTGAATGGCGGCGAAGACTTTGGGGTTGGATAGGTGGGGCATCTGGTTAAAGATGGGGGGTGCTGATCGAAGGGATGGGCGCCGTTGCAGATTTTGCAGAGGTCGGGAGAGAAAAGGAAAAACAGGGAGAAAGAAAAACCAAGGGAAAATGAAGGGAAGAAAAAACAAAGAGAAAAAAATTATTTGAATGTCAGTCCACGTGTCAATCAGTAGGTCCCGCACTTGCCATGTCAGCAGTTAACAGAGAAAATTGACAGAGAAATTGACAAAGGTTTGATATTGCAATGAATTCGTAAGATGAGGTATGACATTGCAATGTTCAAAATACGAGGTATGAGATTGTGGTGCAATCCAAAATTGAGGTGATTTAGCCCTGGTTTGGTACTGAGGTGATTCTAAAAAAAAGCTGGGAGCTTTTTTGTGTTTGGTAAACATTCAGCTTCAGCTTTTTTTCACAGTTTGGGGTGAAAAAAAAGCCAAAAACAAGAAGCTGCAAAACCCAGCTTTGAAAAACCGATTTTTTTCACATCTGTTTTACATAAAAGTTTACCAAACACTATAATAATGCTTTTTTTTTTCAAAAGCACTTTTACAAAAAAGTTTACCAAATACCCGGCTGCTTTATTTCACAGCTGCTTATTCTTACAGCACAACAAAAGCAGTTTTTTTTCAAAACACAGCAATACCAAACCAAGCATTAGTGTAATTTACACTATATTTTTTTAGTGAAATGGTCTATCTTTTAAAATATTTATCAATAAAATAAAGTACCTATAATTTTATACCATAATCTATCGTATAAAATTTGTGGAATAATAATGTACCTATTGTTTAATTTTTACAACACTAATGTATCTTCAAAACTAATTTACTTATTGTTTAGTTTTAGCAAAAATAATTTACCTGATGTACCTATTGTTTAATTTAAAAAAATAATGTATTTACAAAAATAATTTATCTGTTGTTCAAATTTTAAGATAAAAATGTACATGTTCTTATTTAACAACAATGTTTCCACAATTTTATTTTGCTTTATAATTTTATATGAAATTAATTTACCTACTGTGACAATAATGTATGTACAATTTTATATAAAAAAATTTACCTTCTTTTTTTTCCAACAATAATATATCTACAATTTTATTTTGGGTAAATTACATAGCAACCCCTCAAGTTTGAGGTCTATTACATCCCATACAACATCTTTAAAACATTTCACTTTCATACCTCAAGTACTATTTTATTTCAATATAATACATCTGTTAGATTTTCCATCCATTAATCTGTTAAATGCTAACGTGGCTACCATATTTATGCCATGTGGCTGCCAAATGTGTGCCACATGGCCAAAAATTTTTTTTTTTTTAATTTTTTTTAAACCTAAATCTTCTAAATAAATTTATAATTAAATAAATAAAAATAAAGATAAAATAAAATAAAATAAAATAAACCAAAAACCAAACCCCACTTCGTCTTCCTTCCCTCCCCCACCCCTCCCCCCCCCCAAAAAAAAAACCCAACCTGCAACCTACAACCCAGAAGAAGAAGAGAAAACTTCATCTTCCCCGACCCCCTTCCTTGCAACCCACCCCTTTCTTCCCCCCTCCCGTCTTTCCCAAACCCACCACACCCATCCTCCACGTCCTCCTCTGCACCTACCCCCCGTACCCACCTTCTTCCCTCTTCTACACACCCCACTCCTTAAATCCATACCCATTGGGGAAGATGGGATTTGGGTTGCAGGGAAAGGGAGATGGGTTTTTTTTTTCTTTCTTTTATGGGTTGCAAATAGTGTGGATGGGGGGCTTGAGTGAGGTGGGTCATGGGGTTGGGGGGTGCTACGGTGAGGTTGGTCGCAGAGGGGGGGTTGGGGGGAGGGATAATCGCTAGGGGTGGGATGGGGGATTTGGGGAAGGGATAATCGTTTAGAGGGAATGATGGGATCTGGGTTTGGGGGTTTTTTTTTTCTCTTATTCTTCTGGGTTGCAGGTTGGGTTTTTTTTTTTGGGGGGGAGGGGGGGGAGGGAGGGAAGATGAAGTGGGGTTTGGTTTTTGGTTTTTTTTTTTTAATTATAAATTTATTTAGAAGATTTAGGTTAAAAAAAATTAATTTTTTGGCCACGTGGCACACATTTGGCAGCCACGTGGCACAAATGTGGCAGCCACGTCAGCATTTAATAGATTAATGGATGGAAAATCTAACGAATGTATTATATTGAAATAAAATAGTACTTGAGGTATGAAAGTGAAATGTTTTAAAGATGTTGTATGGGGTTGTAATAGACCTCAAACTTGAGGGGTTACTATATAATTTACCCTTTTATTTTTTTATGAATATAATTTAGGGAGCCTTACTTATAGTCTATAGAGACACAAATATATACCATATTTCACACAACTCCACACCTTTTAAAACATTACAAGGAGGGACAAAAAACCCAATAACAAAAAACCAAGCCCAACCCAAAAAGAAACGGACCGACTAAATTATGACCCATGTCACTCGACTATAACTGTTAATAAACGGCCACGTTAACCACTACATGACAAAAATCATAAAATCTAACCGGTTCCTTTTCCTTTTCCATTCAATACCCACGTTCCTCTTCCCCAAACCAAACATATCATTTCAAATTCCTATCGTGTAAAAGATACTTCCCCAGAAGAAAACTCTAAAATCTCCATAGTTTCCGACACTTTCAAGCCGGATTTTCAGTAAAGTGATTCACAAAGTTCAAGCAGATTTCCAGAAAGATCAGTGTTTCAAAGGTTTTCCTACTACTCAAAATCGTCCTTTTGCATGATTATATTTCGAACTCTGTAAAACACAAATGCATTATCAAAGTTTTAGATGTATTATCAAGTATTTTTGCACTTGTTTTTGCAAAAGAAAACAATAAAAAAAAAAAACACATGCATTATCAAGTGCACTTGATTTTACAAAAAATTCAATGTTCCAGTTCGTGAAAAAACAATTTCAGTGTTTTAGATGTTTCAGTTTCAGTTTTTTAGTTTATATGTATATTGATTCTTAAACATCTAAAAAATAAAATGAATATACGTCTAAATTTTGTGAGTAAAAACATTAACCGTCTAGTTTCGATGCTCCACTTTGTATATTAATTTTGGTTCTACTTTATGTTTGTAAATTGTTTCTTAAACATTTGAAAAAGAAAATGAATATGCGTCTAAATTTAGTGAGTAAAAACATTAACCGCCTAGCTTCAATGCTGCACATTAAGCTGATGCTGCACTTTGAACTGATGCTGCATTTTGTAAATTAATTATGGTTCTACTTTCTGCTTGTAAATTGGTTCTGCACAATTATGCATCTGCATTGTGCATTAACAACTAACTATGCATCTACCTTGTTTGCTAAGTGATGCTGCATCTACTTGTGCGCTAAGTGATACTGCATCTACTTGTTTGCTAAGTGATGTTGCATGTAGCTTACGCGCTAAGTAATGTTGCATGTAGCTTACGCGCTAAGTAATGTTGCATCTACTTGTGTACTTAGTGATGCTGCATTTATTTATTTGCTAAGTGATGTTGCATATAGCTTGCATGCTAAGTGATGCTACATATAACTTGTGTGCTTAATGATGCTGCATCTAACTTGTGTGCTTAGTGATGCTGCATCTAGCGTGTGTACTAAGCATCTGCCCTTCGCAACTAGTTTGTCATTTATATGAATTCTTATTATTTGATAATTTATTATACTCATGATTGTTTCATTTTTTTGTTATAAAGATGAAGACAAAAGTAAAACATTGTGCAATCAAACAGAAATCAACTGCAAAACCCCCTGTTGTAAAACGTCAGGCAACAGATGAGAACTATACTCAAATAAGACTGAATCTCTTGGCCTTTGCAAAACTAATGCAAGAGCTCAAGCCAAAACTTGAAGAAAAATCAGAAGTCTTGGCATTCATATATAAGAGTATGACATTGAAAAGGGAATGTTCAAATTCAAAAATGGATATTGCAAAGTAAATGCTGATGATGTCCAACACATATTTGGGATCCCAAACCGAGGCAGAGAAGCCCTTCAGTCAACAAGAGACTCAAGAATCCCAAAGCTGAAAGAAAACAGATTTGTTGATAAATGCTTCTTGAAAATGACAAGAATTGGTAGAAGAGAAATTGCACAAACAATTCAAGTTGCATTTAATATTGCAGTAACAAAAGAGGATCAAGATGCATCATGCCTTATAATTCTATATTTGCTCAACACAAATCTGCTTGGGAGCTCAGCAGGGAAACTCCCTTGGAGTTTAACCAAGAATTGCAACTCCATCGATAACATAAATCAGTACAACGAGGCCAATGAAACAACAAGATACTTGATGGAATCAATAAATAGAACACATAAGAGAAAAAGAGACAAAATAAGAGAGAAATTTCAAATTCTAAAAGCTGAGAAGATTTCTCTTGAAGAATTGGTGAAGAAGCAACAAGAAGAAATTTCTAAGCTAAACAAGACCTTGGGTTTCATCAATGAGGTTGAACCAAAAAAAGAAGAGAAAACTGAGAAACTTGCTCATCAAGATTCTGCTACTGTATCTGCAACTGAAAACGAATCTGAGGACAAAATCGTAATCGCCTCTGATCAAGAGGTAGATATCCAGTCAAAATAGATTCTACAAACTTCAGAAGAAGTGCCAACAAAATCTCAAACACATGTTTAACCTCAAACTCAAACAATGGTCAGACGCATCAAGCAAAAAGCTAGAAAGACACCTACCCACAATGAACAAAAAAGCCATCAACTTTTTCTAGGAAAAAGAACCAGTGTAAGAAAAATTTACAACTAAATCTATAATTTATGTTATTCTTCAAAATATTGATTCTGCATTAACATATTTCTATATATATTGTATTTCAGGGACATATATTTGTCATCAACTGCAAATGAGTTCAGCTACTATGACAATTTTGTGATAAAAGAAGATATGGATGGATTCCTTAGAGATGAGAGAGTTACAAATATTGTATTAATGCACACAACTACATTCTCAGGGACCAAGAAAGCAATTTAGATCATCAAAACTTCTACTTCTCGGTCAATCTCTTTGTAAGTTATAAATATTGAATTTAGACAAAATCTATTCAATGTCATTGAAACTGCATACTGATGTTTCATACACATGTCCACACTGATGATTCATACTGATGTTGCATACTGATTCTCCATATACTAATTACGTTATGGATAGACATATGAACTTCACCAATAATTTGATGCTGCATAATAATTTTATTCTTCCATAACTGATGCTGCATTAGCCTCCTTTAACTGATGTTGCATGCTAATTATGCAAACTTATTTTATAGAGATGATTGTGGTGTATTTGTGTTGTACTACATCTGAAATATAGCAACATGTGGAAAGATGAAAAAGTCCTTAATCAAGCGGGAAGTCAACTATATGCACCGTGATATTGCATCTGAAATAATTCATTATAGATTGAGCTGGAGCATAAAGTTTGAGGAGCAAAAACAAGCAGCTGAAGTAAAGGACAAACAAAAATCATCTTAAACTGACATTTCAATTGTTATGAACTTTGATGCTTCAAATTGCATTGTTATAACTTACTTTTCCCAAAAAAAAATATTACATATGTTTATGTTTTTCGAACGTTACATTTCGTTTTGAATTTATCCATTTCAAATGTTACATCGTTTTTTCAATCTGTTCATTCATTTTCTCCATGATATAAAATTTGCAAAAATTGGGAACAAAAAGCTTCTTCCTAATAACTCATTGTTATAAAAACATGTATATAACACAAAATGCCAAAATGTTTATATAAAAATGATGTTGCACAAATATTACATTGAAAATTATAAAATGTTTATTAGGGGACCACACCCCAAAACTCATGCCAACCAATTTTGCAAGACTCTATGAGCTGATACTGCACAAGTATTACATTGAAAAATATTGTTGATATAAAACTAATGATACACAAGTATTATATTGATCATATAAAACTAATACCGCACAAGTATTATGTTGAAAAATATTATGTCTCCTATCCATAAAAACATGAACACAATTGCTAAATATTGATTCTTCATAAATTGGGAGACCAAAAATTCCAAAATACAAAAAAACCGATGTTGCATACAAAACGTATAACCTGATTCTGCATAAAATCAAAAACTTATTCTGAACGAAAAATAACAAAAAACTGATCTGATAACAAACTTCCATAATACAAAAAAAACAATACAACACTCAAAAAATAAAAATAAAAATAAAAATCTAATTAAAGTCTGACATGTCTGCTTGTTATGGTATGAAATATGATGACAACAATTACATCTTACACATCTTGTCTCATTTTTAGACTTGTAGCAATGAATACGTGATCTACCACCTTGTCTCCTTGTAAGAGGGGGCTTAACAGGAGTATTTAGGAGATCAAAAGCGGGCTTGTTCAAGTCAAAAACTAGGACAATAGGAAACTAATAGATTAGCTTATAAGAAAAAACTTTCCAGTAGTCATCCACAAAATCCTCAATATCACGATGATTATGTAGAATAACTTGTAAAGCATGAGCACAAGAAAATCCTTTATGCTTTCATTGAACACATGAACACTGAACACTGGTGTTGATCCAACATAACAACAAAAGAGTTCATATCCTCCTGAACCTCAAACATATCATCATATAACCTGCTAACAATCCAATGACTACTTTCTTGAACAAAACCTCTAAGATCATCTTTTTTTTTTTTTACATAATACAAAAAAAAACTACTTTTCTGATACACACCTCCTGTCGAATATCATGACCATCAACCTCCCCCTAATTGATTCAATCAAATCAAGAATAAGCATCCGATGCTCTTCAGAAATATATCCGCCAACACTTCTCATTTTCTCAATATTCCTATCAAAATCTTCAACCCTACATGCATATGCACAATTTTTGAAATATTCACGCAATTGATCCTTCAAAAAATTATTATCTACACATTGCCTCTCTAAATTTTCCCTCAAATGTATAATGGAAAAACCATGAGAAGCAGTAGGCAAGTACTTTTGAATAGCATTCAAAAGCCCATGATGTTGGTCAGTAATAAACGTGATCTTCCTTCTTTGGTAATTTAATATCCTAGCCAAATGTTCAACAAACGACGTCTAATTCTCTTCATTTTCTATGTCAACAATATCATAACACACATGGAAAATCTCTGTATAAAAAAAATTAATAATTATATCATAAAACAGGTTCTGCACATAACATTACTGATTCTGCATATTATTAAACTGATGTTGCACTTTAATAAATTGATGTTGCACATTATTAATTGATGCTCCACTTTAATATACAGAATGCTGCACATTAATAAACTGATGCTGCATTTTAATAAACTTAAAAATACTTACCATTATTTGCCAACAACCAAGAAGAATACCAATATATTTTCCCTTTAAAAACGTACCATCAAGGAACAACATTGGTCTACACCATAAGAATCATTTAACATAAGCTCCAAAAAATATGAATAACCTTTCAAACCGATTACTATCATTATCAAGTTCTAGTGCACAAAAGGATCCATCGTTGGCACGCACAAACTCATCAAGGTACCAAGGCAAAAATCCAAATGAGAAAGCCTCATCACCATTAATCTCATTATGTGCAATCTCTTTGCTATGCCAAGCCGCATAGTATTTAACATCAAGGTCATAATTCTTCTTTATTTCTCTCTTAACATCATTTGCCTTAATAGACGGATTTGAACGAATTTTGGCAGCCAACAAAAAGGATAAAACAAAAGGGCCAAACATTTTATTCTCCTTTTAACGAATGTGTTCAGTGCAAGTATAAATATTATTTAATTTTTTTAATGATAAAACAAATATTAGGTTGTTGCACAACAACATGAACACGCCATTGACACCCCTTTGATAGTTTCTTTGAGCAAATAGTAGTAACACGCTTTCAATCATTCCTAGTGAACTTGAAATCAAAACCAACCTCAATAGAGTATTGTGTAAGTTTTCTATGAAACTCAACTACACCATCTTCATAACTTTGACCCTATAAGAAATATAACTCTACTACTCATTTGTTACATAATGGTGAGGTCCATAAGAGCCATACTTACCCAAAAATTGGTTCTCATCTCCAATACTAGTAGCTTCACTTAGGCAAGACAACACACCACTGATAGAAACAATATACATCTCCTTCTTAGCTTGAACATAAACATCAACAACTAGATTTGAAATCAAGTTATTCACCAGTAGAAGGGTCTGAATATCTTCATTGCACTCTAATAAACAGTTTGATTCACCTCCGTCTAATAAGTATTTCAACAGAAGACATCTTAATGACAAACTTGGAAACCTCAAAGTTAATTGCTCACACAAATCCTCATAACTAATATGTAGATAAAGCGGCACAACTACTGCATAATTTTCACATACACACTTCAACACTTTAACAATGGACATGATCTACACCAAAAAACACAAAAAATAAAGTTAAATTGATGCTGCACATAAATAATAAGATATATATATATATATATATATATATATATGAATTTTAAAATGTAAATCTAATAATCAATAAAAACTGATGCTGCACAAATATCTGTAACACAGATGCAACATAAAACGCCCAAAAAGGATTAAATAATGTTGGAAATTTTGAATAGAATTTCATTGTCCCACATTGCTCACCACCATAAGGTTTCCTCACTTTATAAGGCTTTGTCCCTTATAAAAAGTGATTGGAGTGATGGACTTTGGAGAATAGAATTGGGCTCACCATTAGGGTTGGTCTTTGGGGTGTAATAATTAATTGATAATTAATTATCAAAAGATAGGCATTGGTCCTTGGGGCTCTGATAATTAAATTCTTTAATTAATTTCAAATTTAATTAAATTATTTTTATGAAAAGACTCATCATTTCAAATGAAGTCTGAGAGCGTATGAACATATCTGAGAAACAGATGAAGCAACACACCCTTTGCGTTGAATAGTCGCCTCCAAAAAACATGTCTGTTTCGAACAGACATATGCTCACTATAAATACAAGCATCTACGTATCATTCAATACACTGAAAATCATCAATCCTTATATACCAAGCATAGTGAGAGTTTCTTATTTATTTATTAAATAAATTTTAATTATGCTAATTCAAATTAAATATCAACTAGTTGTTAAAAATAAATTCTAAACAATTAATATATATATATATATATATATATATATATATATCAAAAACAATTCGCGCGACGACAAACCTTCGTAGCACTAAAGTAAAGGAAAAGAAATAATTCATCGTGCAAAATACTAAACAACAAATTACTTATAATTTAATAACTTTTAAATTATTGGAAAATAATAAAATGTCCTTGCACTAATATTTGGACAACAACAGTATTCGTCACGCAAGTACGTACATACCTAAGGAAACGTTTTTGTCGTCATTATTTCAATGCAACAACATATTTTGTAGTTCTAAATCTTGCGCCACAAAGGACTTTGTCCCTTAAAACTTAGTGCGACTAACAATCCTTCATGGTTTGATATCTTACGCCACGAAGGCCTTCGTCCCTTAAAACTTAGTGCGACGAATATCACTTTCATCATGCAAAAGTGTTTACGTGACAAATTTTTATGTCTTCGTCATGCAAACCCTAACTTCATGAGCTTTGCGCGACGACATGATGGCAACGAAGCTTTGATTGCAATTTTTTGGACGCTAAAACTTTTCTCTGTGAAACAGCCTTCATTTCGTCACGGTAGCTGTTAAATCTAGTAGTGTCTACAAGGCTAAAGGGTTATACTGTATCAGTGTAAGATTCCTCATGCAAGTGTTACATTGTTCTTTTAGAAAACTTCATTTTAATCCTTAAAAAAGATAAGTTGACACACCCCGATCGAGATCAAGGCATGCTGGCCGTCACGTGAGGGTGACGTAGCCATGTGCACAGTGCGGAAGTAAATAAGATAAGAAATATATGAATAAATAAAAACCGAGAGCTACTAAAGTGCACTAATAAACAGGAAGTGTTAGGAGTGAGATACAAAAGTAAATACTCCTAATTAGAGCATAGAAAGTCTAGGTGCAGTCCACTAGGACAAGTACTAATTATACAGTACCAGAAGATGTCCTACAATTATTTATTATGTCAGAACCGCTGAAGTCCTCAAGGCCACCAATATATGAATAAATAAAAACCGAGAGCTACTAAAGTGCACTAATAAACAGGAAGTGTTAGGAGTGAGATACAAAAGTAAATACTCCTAATTAGAGCATAGAAAGTCTAGGTGCAGTCCACTAGGACAAGTACTAATTATACAGTACCAGAAGATGTCCTACAATTATTTATTATGTCAGAACCGCCGAAGTCCTCAAGGCCACCAATAGCAAGCTTATCTAAAACCTGAAGGGGCGCAAAACAGAAAGCGTGAGTGGGCAAAAACAAATGTTTTACAAAACCATTTCATTTCTCAATAGTTCTAACTCCTCGCCGTAAAACATATATAATTTTCCCAGAAATAGAATATAAGCATATGCATAAATATATATGTAAATATATCAATTCAAATCATGCATCACATGTTCATAATCATAAGTATGTCATGCCAAGATATAACAGAGTAAGTAACTCAGGTGAGAATAAATTCATGGAAAATAACATATTAGCCGGAACTCCTGCATAATTCTGTACAGCTGAATTCATAGCTCAAAAGTCAATCTAGCCAGAGTCACTACAATGACCTATACGGCACTATACTGCACACGTGTCAGAACCAATGAAAAGGTCTGTACGACAATACTGAGTGTAATATAATTATGCTCAATACTATGTTGGAAATGTGCCCTAAAACCAATCATATGATGATACTTTACGGACATTTCACATGTTAAACTAATATAGTTTAATTTAAAGGGCAAAGATTATTGTTTGAAGTCATCTCATATAAATGTTATACGCTTAAACGATAAGTCCAAGGAATATGTAATTGGGAGAATGCGATCTAAATAAGTTAGATTCATGAGACCATTCTCTTCCGTATACATATCCTAAACATTCCTGATCATAGGATTGCCAATTGGGCATTGACAGTCCGTTAAGATCAATACGTGTTATGTCTTCTCTTAGGGAGAGTGACTGGTCTCGAGTCATTGGTGTGACTGACACCAAGACAAGCATGTAGGTGCTCAATAGAGAATGAGTCCACTGAACACGATCAACAAGGAGTTCTCATACTCATGTCACATGAGAACTCATGGTTGGAATAATGCAAAGTAGTCATTTGACCTGAGGCATCATAGTTGTCTTGTGGTTAGGTCCTTGATCTTTGACTATGTCAAAGTCACTTCGTCAGAGGGTGTCCACGGCATAGTTGGGGTTAAGCCACTTAGCCATGAAGGCAAGTGAATGCGCAACAAGGGATCTCTAACCTTCAAACTGTTTGAGGGAGAATACTCTATGATATGATTAAGATTTAGGAAGTCGTTCCAAATCACATTCAAGGTAATCATATAAGTAAGAGAATCACATTGGATAGTATACATCAATAAACTATCAAACCAAACAATGTGGTCAAGAGTATTGTATTAGAGAAAGACCGTATTGCATTGTAATTCTAAACTAAATAGGTTCTCCACCTTTTCTGATTAACTTGGGTAACCATGACATACTGTTAGATGTCACTCATGGTTTGTGGAACCCTAAACGTGTATAATCACTAAAGGGAGAATTGAAAGTAAGTTTCAATTCACAATCGACTTGAAAGAGTTCTAATCGTCCACTGCCTCGCTAAAAGGAACCTAATGGATCGTACACCATGTAAGGTAGAGATTGAAGAAACAACGGAGATGAGTAAGGACAATTAAATGGTTTAATTGTTTATGGCAATAATTAATTAATATGTTAATTAATCAAACAAATAAGTTCGTTTTAAACCTTGAGTTAGTTTTGGGCCTTAAAGCCCAAATTGGGCTTCGAATCATCAAGCCCATTAGCTTAAGTTGTATGACAACTTAACAAACAAAATTCAAGAAGCCCAAAATAGCCCAAAGGCTTGGGAAAACCAGCCATATAGAGAGGGGTAGTGAACTTGGCTTAATTGCAAGTTTGCCACTCCATTGTGAGGTGGTATAAAGGCAACTTTATAGTCATTTCATCCTTTGGGTTTCTTTTAGAGAAAAGATGAGAACACAAGCTCCATTTTTCTCGCTAAAAGGCCGGCCACCCTAGAGTATTTTAGCTAGCAATCTTACTTCCTCTAGGTCACTCATCTCTTCTTCAAGTCCTACCTTGGCGTGGAGACTTAGAGGTTCTCAACTTTGGGAACTTGGAGAATCCTTTCAACCATCCTCATCCAAGAAATCCATAGAGCTAAGAAGCAAGAATGAAGGCCCTCTCCTTGGGTGATTAGCCTTTGCTTATGCACAGAGGAATCAACAAAGGTATAAAGTTTCTCAACTCACTTTGTTTTGAGTTGAGTCTTGGTTCACCCTTCTACTAGGCTTTGAATTTCATGGGTAATGTTTTGTTTTTGAGTGCATACAAGCATGATTCCCCCTTTAATTGTTAATTGCATGCCATATATGTTGCTCAAATGAACATGTTTTTCACAAAATTTCCTTCATACTACTCTCTCATAATAGCTGGGCGATAAATCACTAGTCACCTATAAGTCGAAACCACCTATGATGGTCTGTACAACAAGACTGTGCACCTAAATTGGATCCAATGTGAGCATATGGTGCGGGAGGTGACATTATAAACAAGCATGTGCCATATCTCTGGCTAAATCACAATCACCCTAGGTGCAGGTTTATAAGCGCTATGTTTCTCAATTAATCACAACTTTAAATCACATCACAATGCATAACTCACTTGAGCTTACCTGAGCGTCCACAGCACCACAATTATTTATATCATGCATCATATACTATTTCATTTACAAAATATAAACTTATATGCATGGCATTCAAGGCATACTTCATTTAAACGTATTTTTCTAGGAAAATATCACGTATATAAGTATATAATGAAAATCAAAAGCCCACTCACTGGTATGTCGAAAAGTCGTAGCCCCCGAGTCACCCTTGATTGTGCTCGTCCTCGGGATAAGTCTCACCTATATGCGAATTAACTATAAAAACGTTATTTAAAGCACATAGCCAAAACTAGCTAATAACTTCTCATACAATGCTCAAATGCGGTGTTTGAATATACCAACGTGATCTACACAACCTCACGAACATCTCCATTTTTTTAGAATAATTTTTCGACCACCCACGTGCCGGCCAAGGCATGGCAACACGCGCGGCCACGCGCATGGAACCTAACGGAATCCCCTAACCCCGTTAGGAATATTCTGTTAAAAGTAACGGAATCTGTTAATTTTACCTGACGGCGTCAGAATATTCCGTCAACTTTGACGGAATATTCTATCTTCTTTTCCAGCTAGCCTCGCTGGTCGCTGGTCGCCGTTCGCCGAAAACTGTTAAATTTGAAAAAACCTTATTTCTCACTCATTTTTGCACCAAAATCCATGCAATTTGTCTCAAAATGAAGCTTAGAGTGAGTAGAACACAAACTTACTACTTTCAAGCTTTGAAATTCACGAAATCTCATCGGGGAAGTCTCGATAGTCCAGCCAAACTTGAAACTCGTCGATCTCGACTTCCCGACGTCCAAAACACGTCGTTTTTCTTCTCCAAGCTTCGTGAAGACCTTCTAAAGCTCCCTCTGAGCTTAAAATCCATTGAAACCTTCACATTTACGTGTGCATGAACAGTGCACCAAATCGAAGGTTATGGTTTCTCGGGATTTTAAGGGTTTCAAGATCTAAAAATGTTACGAATGAACTCAGGAGCTTGTAGGGAACAAGAATATTACCTTTTGAACGTCGATCCGTGCGTGGAAGCTTGAGTTCGAAGTTCATCCGTACAGGAGAAAGGAGAGAGAATGAGTTCGAGAAAGAGAGAGCACGGGTGAGAAGAGAGGGGAAGAGTTCGTGTGTGTGTGAGGTCCACGTGAGTCACCAACCAACCAAGGAAAACATTTTAAGTCCTAAGTGTTCCAAAACTTAGGAAAATTTAGATATGTCCAACTAAGACCTCATCCATAAAACCACACAAAACGACCAAGGGTAATTAAGTAATCTCACACCTAGAATTATAATATTTTGGGATGGGCTATGACAATGAGTTTTAGACTATAACCTTGTGTAAGATTAAAATCCAATTTTAGTCCCTAGTACATTTAATCATCTCATTTATTAGTTATATTTTGATTTTTTATTTATCTTTTTATTCCTATTTTAATGTATTAATTACATTTAAATTTAATTTTCATTTCATTTATCATAATATATTTTAATGTCTACATTTAGGAAACAGGGGGGGGTGGTGTTCGGCTAAACCACACAAATGACAACTTAATTTGGTGACAACTTAATTTGGTATCAAATTCGTCATCCACGAGATTCAAACCTAATACCTTTCATTTGAGTATTGACTATTAGGTACATTAATTCAATATATTATATTTCGGTACATACATTTCGGTATGCACATTTTGGTACATACATTTCGGTATTGACATTTAGGTACATTAATTCAATATAATACATTTCGGTACATACATTTAGGTTCATTATAATATATTTCAGTACAAATATTTCGGTACAAAAAAATTAATTATATATATTTCGGCACAGCCATTTCTGTACACTTATGTATTTATATATTTTTGTATCACAAATTTGTTTTAATATTTTCTCATTTATGTTCATTTATAATTAAAGAACTAAATGTGTGCATATTAATAAAATTAAAATTTGATGTGGAGAGATTAAATAAAAATACACATTAAATAACAAAAATTGAATATAAATTTTGATAAAAGTACACTTCAAGGGATTAAATTGAATATGTAATCTAACACCATGTTTTTTTTTAAATTTTAATCTTTTACAAGGACTAATGTTCAAAACCCCTTGTTCTTTTCTATTTTTTTTTCTCTCATAAAGTGCCGTAAAATTGTTTCAACCTCTTATTCATAACAAGTGTCAAGTGCCACATTGTTCTGGCAAGAAAAAAGCTCCTGAAGTTCCTTGAGAGTCTGCAAAGACTGCATTAGTCATGCTCCGATTTTATTTTGGGAAGACATTCACATTTTATTTATTTTTTTTCCTTCTATACTTTTTTTTTTCTCTAGTCACCCTGTTTTCCACAAAACAATTGAAAGTAGTCTTTAATCTACGAAATAATTTAAATTTGACTGCAAACTGCCGAGTAATTTGATTCAACATTTTTTTTTTTCCCTAAAATTGCATAAGAAAAGAATGGGAATATAAAAATTAATTTTTCATCGCATTTCGATTTTCCGTGGAAATCAATCAGTCAATGTACAACACTACAACAGAAACTAACGTTCAAAAAGAAAGATCGGTGACGAAGGGATGCCTTAACAACTGACCGGCTGTCCACCTTCTTCCGACTTCCTTCTGCAAGCAAGCCCCAATAAAACTCTTCAACCCGTGCTAAGCGCCAGCAGGCAAACTCGGCGGCTCTCCGAAACATATAGCCAACATGAGGGACGGCCAGTCGGGACTCTGACCTGAGGAAACAGCGGATGGTGACCCACGTAGAGCTCCATGATGGTGAGCCGAAACTCCATATGTCACTGGTGGCGTAACCATTGTAACTGCTGCCGCAGTTCTCCTTGTTGAATCTTTCAGGGCTCATGTGTTCAAGTACCAATGGGAGAACTGCAGGCGCCGTCGGAGGTTAAGAGAACGATCTTGCTTACGCCAAAGTCGGGGATCTTCACTTCCATGTTAGTGTTCACCAAAAGATTGGCACGGTGAGTGATGTTGTGCGTGTGAAGATAGTTCCGGTCACTGAGAACTTGACGTGGCACGTGGGCAAGCTTGGCCTCAGAGAACGCGCCATTGTCTATGAGTAAAGTTTCGAGGGTGCCCGAGTCCATGAACTCCATGAGGATCTTGATGTCTCCCAAGAGCTGTTCAAAGAAGGCTTCACAGCGGACAATGTGGGGAGAGTCGGTGCGGTGGAGGATTTCAATCTCGCGGAAGAGATTACACTGGACGGTGGGCTTTGAGTCACTGCTGACGAGTTTGAGAGCGTAGGTGGTGGAAGTCACTTGTGACGAACCTTGTAGACCTTGCCGCCATTACCTTGGCCGAGGAGTTCGAGTGTCTCGAGATCGGCGACAGAGATTGAAGCGGAAGAGTAGTTGGCGGCGGCTATGAGTTCAGGCGGATGGAGGGGAAGAGAGAAACGCAGGCGGTGATCGGAGAGAGGGGCCAAGGACTTTAGTTGCCGACGTCGAATGAGAGCCATGGCGTATGGGGTTTTGAGTAGCTAGGTAGGGTTTCGACTCGAGTACTTAGCTAGGTTTATGGATTATGGTAGTTGAGTAGCTAGAGCATTGATATATATAGCTTTCCTAAAATTATTAGTAATTATAGTAGGATACCCGGAATTAACTAATTTCCTAATGCAACCTGGATTAGTATTCCTAAAACAATTATGAATTTGTTTAATTTCCGAACTCAAACTGGATTCCCCCAAACTCAAGTCCAATATAAAGATGGGGTCTGCTCTTTACGTTCACTATTTACAAAGCATCATGACCATTCATTCAACAATAATGTTCGGAAAAGTATATCACCGTCGCCACAAAACGAGAAGATCAATATCACCAAATTGGCCCGACCTCCAATCTGAAATATTAGAGTTATTCATGAAAAATTTCTCCTTCCCCGACAAGCTTCGATTTAAATCTGTTTGTTCTTCTTGGAATCACGCCATGAAATGTTATTATGCCACATCGTTTCCTCAAACTTCTCCATGGCTCATGCTTCCCAGTGATGAAGAAAATGTTGTTAACACTTGTTGCTTCTACAGCCTTAGAGAAGAAAAAATTTACACTGTCAAGAACGTATTACAAGAATGTCATGATGCTTGGTGTGTTGGTTCATCATACGGTTGGCTGGTGATCATGGACAACAATTCAATCCCGCATCTGTTGAATCCAGTTTCACGGCGTAGAATTCAACTCCCACAAATTTGGTCTCTGCATTGCCCCATCAATCCTGACAGCATTGAACAATTGCGCAGGAATTTTATTGCCAAAGCTGTCCTCTCATCCGACCCTTCTCACAACGACAGCTTTGTTGTTGCGATAATTTATGGTGCGTTACCTTCAAAACTTGGGTTTTGCAAGTATGGGGAGAAGGGCAGCAGATGGAGAGGTTTAGAAGGTGTGCATGGAGAATACTGTGATGTTATTTTCCACAAAGAGAAGTTGTATGCATTGGCAGGGGACGGCTCGGTCGAAGTTTGGGACTTCAAAAAATGTTCTACTCCTATCAAAACCATGAACCTTCATCAACCATTTTTAGAACTTGAAAGTGTGAATCGTATAACTAAAGACTTGTCCAAGGAAAAATATTCTACTCAAACTTACTTGGTGGAGTCTTTGGGTGAGATTTTGTCGGTGGGGCGAGTTATCGGCAACTTCGTCAACCATGAGGGCACGGCTATTTGTGAGGGGGATTTAGATGAGTACGGTTGCTTCTGTCCCTATAGAACATTGCAGTTTTATGTCCTTAAGTTGAATTTCACAGCCAATAAGTGGGAGAAAGTTGAGTCTTTGCGAGATCGTGCCTTATTTTTAGGCGGGAATCAGTCGATGTCAGTATCCGTTCATGATTTTCCAGAATGCGAAGAAGACTCAATTTACTTCACAGACGATAGATGGGACGAGATCACTTTAGATGTCGGTAGAGATCACGACTATGATTATGGTGGTCACGATGTGGGAGTATACAACATAGCTAACAAAGTTGTGAAGCCAATTTATGAATTTCGGAAGTGGAGAGTTGATCCGCCACCCTTTTGGATAGTTCCTAATCCATGGTGAGCGGTAGATGGTACACAAAATGTATGTGTTATGTAATTGATCTCATTTCTTTTATGTACAAATGAATCTTTGAACACCAAAATTAAGAGCTTGAATTCTGGAAAATGAATTATGTACCGGAAGAAGCTGAGGTTACAATTCAATGTCTCTCTATCCAGCATTTTAGCTTGTAGAGCAATCAAACTGCAGCAGGAAGTATAAAATTAGAGGCAAATCGTTTCTTCAAGCTCCAGATACTCTGGATCCATACTTCAGATATGGCAGGTCAAATCTCAAGCAGCTGTTGAATGCTGGTTCAGAACTCAGAAGTGACCACAAACACGTCAAAGTCAAGATATGCTTCTACCGCAGGCAAGACATAATTCAAGCAACAAATGTCGAAATGCTTTTAGTATTCAGCAATGCTGGTTTGCCATTGGTGGCCACAATATTGCATCATCTAGACCTTTATCAGCTTTTGGCGTTTAATTTCTCTAAAAGAATCTTGTTCAGGAGCCCTGGATTTGCTTTTCCTTTTGATAGTTTCATTACCTGCAAAGAGTTAAAATGTTCAAAACCATATCACTCAACTTATGAAACATTATCAATAGCTTAATCATGAATAGAAAACTGAGCATATGGATTACAGTTTGATAAAATTTTACCTGCCCGGCAAAATAATCTTGCAGTTTAGTTTTTCCACCATGATATTGTTCCAGCTGCTTTGGATTCTCTGACACCACCTTTTCTACCATTTTTTCAATCTCAGCAGGATCTACTATCTGTTACAAACCCGAGTCATTAGAGGACTTGTAACAGGTATAACATGGCTCACTGACCTTTTCAATAGGATTTTGAAAACGAAGAAGATGCCAAATGAGTGGCGAACGAGCACTTTGGTGCCTATCTACAAGAATAAGGGCGATGTACAAAATTGCATGAACTATAGGGGTATTAAGTTAATGAGTCATACAATGAAGTTCTGGGAGAGAGTCATTGAGCATAGATTGAGGCAAGAGACACGGGTTTCGAACAACCAATTCGGGTTCATGCCAGGGCGCTCAACCATGGAGGCAATTTATCTCTTACGAAGATTGATGGAAAGATATAGAGATGGGAAAAAGGATTTACACATGGTCTTTATAGATTTGGAAAAAGCGTATGATAGGGTCCCAAGAGACATTCTTTGTAGGATTTTAGAGAATAAATGAGTACGAGTAGCATATATCCAAGCTATACAGGATATGTATGAAGGAGCAAAGACTGCCGTAAGAACTCATGAAGGACAAACCGAAAGCTTTCCCATAACTGTAGGATTACATCAAGGCTCATCCTTAAGTCCTTACCTTTTTGCGTTGGTAATGGATGAGTTAACAGGACATATTCAAGATGATATTCCTTGGTGTATGCTTTTCGCAGACGATATAGTGTTGATAGATGAAACTCAGGAAGGGGTAAATGCAAAGCTTAACCTTTGGAGAGAAGTGTTGGAATCTAAAGGTCTTCGCCTAAGCCGATCAAAGACAGAATATATGGAGTGCAAGTTCAGTGCAAATGGAGGCCAAAACGAGTTAGGGGTGAGGATCGGAGATCAAGAAATACCAAAGAGCGACCGTTTTCATTACCTAGGATCTATCTTGCAAAAGAACGGAGAATTAGATGGAGATCTCAACCATAGAATACAAGCTGGATGGATGAAGTGGAAGAGTGCATCCGGCGTGTTGTGTGACCGCCGTATGCCACTGAAGCTCAAGGGAAAATTTTATAGGACGGCAATAAGGCCGGCGATGCTGTATGGCACAGAATGTTGGGCGGTGAAGCATCAACACGTACACAAAATAGGTGTAGCGGAGATGAGGATGCTTCGTTGGATGTGTGGGCACACGAGAAAGGATAAGATTAGGAATGAGAATATCCGGGGTAAAGTAGGAGTAGCCGAAATTGAAGGAAAGATGAGAGAAAATCGGTTACGGTGGTTTGGACATGTGCAAAGAAGGCCTACTGACGCTCCGATTAGAAGATGCGACTATGGGACAGAGGTTCAGGGCCGAAGGGGTAGAGGAAGACCTAGGAAAACTTTGGAAGAGACCCTAAGAAAAGACTTAGAGTACTTGGATCTAACGGAGGACATGACACAGGACAGAACACAATGGCGTTCTAAGATTCATATAGTCGATCCCACTCAGTGACTTGGATTTTCCAAGTCTCCAACCGATAAGTTTTCCTCACTCGGGAAATTAAGGGAACACTACCTCAACCTACATGCTCCACTCACAAAGCTTCAACATACAAGCTTCAACAAAAGAAAATTCAAAGAACTTAGCGAAGAAGGCTTTGGTGTATTTAACACAATACGTTGAAATGAAGGAAAGCTTATTTATTGATATCCCCGATAAGTTACAAATATGTACATATACTTGAGTCAAAATAAACAAACAAGAGGGAGCCTTCACAAAGGTTGCTTAGGAGAAGTCTCAGCAGTCGGTAGAGCCCCAGAAAGAGAAGGCACCGGAGGGGGATCATTCGGAGCCTCAGTACTGGACAGAACCTTAGAAGGAGGAGGCATCAGAGATTGATCATTTGGAGCTTCATTACGCGGTACAGCCCCAGAAGACGAAGGCAATAAATGCCTTTGGAACAAACCCACAAATCTCTGATGATCAAGTAAAACCTGACCATCAGATTCCTTCATCTGGTCAAGCTTCTTCTTCATGTTTGTAGCATAGTCATGTGCGAGCCGGTGCAACTGTTTATTCTCATGCTTGAGCCCTCTAATCTCCTGTTTGAGACTCATCACTTCAGCCGCCAATGATTCAACTTGGCGGGTTCGAGCAAATAGGCGTTGGGCCATATTAGACACAGAACCTGCACACTGAACACTAAGAGCCAGAGAATCCTTAACAGCCAACTCATCAGACCGTTTGGAAAGTAGTCTGTTATCTTTGGAAGTGAGAAGGTTCCTGGCCACTACCGCAGCGGTCATATCATTCTTCATCACGGAATCCCCAACGGTAAGAGGACCAGTAGGAGAGACGAAGGATGGGCGCTATATGTTGTCTGGAGAAGGCGGGGCTGCCTCTTCAACAAGGTTCAAGTCAAAACGACGGTCTGAGGGGCCAGACATTTTCAAAGGTGTTGAAGAGAGAAAAGGTCGGACAAATCAAGATCTTAGAAGTGCAAGAATGGAGCTTCTACTGGTGGATATTCAAGTGTGCTTTGGAACTTAATGTCAGCCCCTATAAAAATCTGCACTCGACGAAGCTTCAGAAATCGAAGAGGCGCCTGCTCAGAAATCGAAGAGGCGTTTGCTTTCTCAAAAGCTGGGCTGCTCAAAGACCACGAAGGTCGATCTCAGAAATCGAAGAGGCTTGCTTTCTCAAAAGCTGGGCTGCTCAGAGACCACGAGGGCCGATCTCAGAAATCGAAGAGGCACCTACTTTTCCAGCCTTGTCAGCACCTGTCACACGCACACTCAGCTTTGCGGAAATTATGGGCATTCTGTCGAAGATTTCTGGCGAAGTAGAAAGCACATGAATCGTACTGTTCAATCACCCACTTCCCACACGCAACAGTAGCTCATGGGTACCACATATAACTTTGCCAAAGTTCTCTGACAAAGTTGAGACACGTGAAGCTTGCAGCTCCCACTACATCGCTCTGACCAAGAAGGGTAAAAGAATAGCAAATAAACAACACTAACAAAGTTTAAACACATAAATTTTGAAGGTCTAGCTACCATATTATTACCCACAATGGTAAAGGAACAGTACCACTGCTGGATAATTGGAAAGTCCCGCTGTGTCAACCTCTGTGCTTCGTGGCAAGGTAGACTAGCAAACATGCCCAACCTTTACTCACATTCGAGAAAACACTCCTAACAAGATTGCTTGCTCCAAAATCGAAAAGGCACCGCCCTCCGAATCTCGAGAGCCAAACTCCCAACACGATTACTTTCTCAAAAATTGAAGAGAGGGTAAAGGAACAGTACCACTGCTGGATAATTGGAAAGTCCCTGTGTGTCAACCTCTGTGCTTCGTGGCAAGGTAGACTAGCAAACATGCCCAACCTTTACTCACATTCGAGAAAACACTCCCAACAAGATTGCTTGCTCCAAAATCGAAGAGGCTCCGCCCTCCGAATCTCGAGAGCCAGACTCCTAACATGATTACTTTCTCAAAAATCGAAGAGAGGGTAAAGGAACAGTACCACTGCTGGATAATTGGAAAGTCCCTGTGTGTCAACCTCTGTGCTTCGTGGCAAGGTAGACTAACAAACATGCCCAACCTTTACTCACATTCGAGAAAACACTCCTAACAAGATTGCTTGCTCCAAAATCGAAGAGGCACCGCCCTCCGAATCTCGAGAGCCAGACTCCCAACATGATTACTTTCTCAAAAATCGAAGACATCGCTCTCCGAATCTCGAGAGCCAGACCTCCAGCAGGATTGCTTTCTCAAAAATCGAAGAGGCATCGTTCTCCGAATCTCGAGAGCCGGATCCCCGACAGGATTGCTTGTTCGAAAACCGAAGAGGCACCACTTTCCCAACTTCAAGAGCTGGATCTCCTTGGATAAAGCTTGTCTGTAATCTTCACACGCAACATCAGCTTTCCAGATACCACAGACCACTTTTTCAAAGTGCTCTGACAGAGTTAAAACTTGTGAAGCTGGCAGCTCCCACTACCGTGTTATGACCAAGCAGGGTAAAGGAATAGCATTATTACTTGATGTTAGGGAGACTCCTATATATGTCGACCTCCATCCCCAACGGACAGGCAGACCTGCAAAAATGCTCAACCCTTCCTCTTATCTGAGAGGGCACTCCCAACGAAGCCTTTCAAAATATTCAGCTTTCTTTCCCCCCGATAATACCTCTGTAAACAAGCTATACTAGAGCAAGAATATCTCATATCATCAGGGTTAAAAGCAAGAGTATCCCATATCATGTTTTTTCCCCGTCTTTTCCTTTGGCCTTGTTCTTACCTGCAAGACAAGGAGAAAGAGAGCAATCAGTCAGCACTTGGAATCAAGCTTCCAGCCAGGAACTGACTGCCTGGAACCCCTTACCTGATTACTTACCTGGCATTGCTCTCGAGTACTCATCTTCAACATCTTATGCTTCCAGGGAAGATACCGCATCTGCCTGAGGAACAGATAGAGCAAGTGAGAAGGATACAAGGAAGCATGTGGAGACAAGCATAACAGCACACGTGCCGATACATCCACTACTTTGTCAAAAGCAAAAGTATCTCATATCAGCAGGGTCGAACGTACTCTAGATTTGATGGACTTGTTTTGACCCTCAAATTCTTCAGTCGGCCTTATACTCTAGAGGAAAACAGAAAACCCTCCAGCCCAGTTCAAGAATAAGCCTGTGGAAAGCTACTTCTTCAAAAGCAAAAGTATCCCATATCATCTCTTCTCATTTTTCTTCTCTTTATCCTTCATGCTGCCTGCAAGATAGGGAGAATGTGAACAATCAGCCGGAGCTCTGATTGCTTACCTTGTCTGTCACCTCTTTCAGCAGATCCCCTAGCTCGGCGATTTGGGGGACTCCTACTACATGGTTTGTATCACGCTTGACCAAGCCTGAAACTACAAGTAAGCTTCAAGTGACATTGATACATTACCTTGTGCATCTCCACCAGTTACAGATACCACCCCTGGATGGAGGAAAAGTACTTCCAGAGAAGATGCCACATCTACCTATGAGACAGATAAGGAAAGTCAAGACGATACCACACTCCGGTACTTAGAAGTTTCGTGGTTACGAGATCATTCTCCCACAATATTTCCTAATGTCATTTGTACTAAATCATTCACTTGTACTCACTAAAGGAGAGCTTGAACCTATGTACTTGTGTAAACCCTTCACAATTAATGAGAACTCCTCTATTCCGTAGACGTAGCCAATCTGGGTGAACCACGTACATCTTGTGTTTGCTTTCCTATCTCTATCCATTTATATACTTATCCTCGCTAATGACCGGAGCAATCTAGCGAAGATCACAAAAAGTGACCGTTTTCGCTACCTAGGATCTATCCTGCAAGAGAACGGAGAATTAGATGGAGATCTCAACCATAGAATACAAGTTGGATGGATGAAGTGTAAGAGTGCATCCGGCGTGTTGTGTGACCGTCGTAGGCCACTGAAGCTCAAGGTAAAATTTTATTTTATAGGACGGCAATAAGGCCAGCGATGTTGTATGGCACAGAATGTTGGGCGGTAAAGCATCAACACGTACACAAAATGGGTGTAGCGGAGATGAGGATGCTTCGTGGGATGTATGGGCACACGAGAAAGGATAAGATTGGGAATGAGGATATCCGAGGTAAAGTAGGAGTAGCCAAAATTGAAGGAAATATGAGAGAAAATCGGTTCCGGTGGTTTGGACATGTGCAAAGAAGGCCTACTGACGCTCCGGTTCGAAAATGTGACTACGGGACAGAGGTTTAGGGCCGAAGGGGTAGAGGAAGACCTAGGAAAACTTTGGAAGAGACCCTAAGAAAAGACTTGAGTACTTGGATCTAACGGAGGACATGACACAAAACCGAGCGCAATGGCGTTCTAGGATTCATATAGCCGACCCCACTTAGTGGGAAAAGGCTTTGTTGTTGTTGTTGTTGTTGTTGTTGTTGTGTTATTGGCCGCAGCGGTGCATAAATTCTATATGGTATCATCTAACGTATTTACTCTAATTGGAAACTTAGACAAATTAGTAGGATCAATCAGTTATTTTAGGGTGACATGATTCATATTGTATTTGAAAAAAAAAAAATGGATCTCCATTGTTATCCTAACTTTTTAACTCGCATAAAGTAGGGGGCACATAAAGAAATCAAAATAATGTCTTTTGACTTCTGAAACTAGATAACATCTGCGAAACATCCAAAAATAAGATACACTACCACCAATTTTACCAATTTGGTAAGCGGGAAATAATCCAGAGTCCAGACGACACTGTTATTTTTAGAACCATTGTGGTGATAGGTGTTGAATTTGACACAAAAAAGGAATGAATGCTATATTAGGCCAAGGCACAGGATACTTGAGAAGGTGCTGAACCTTCGGCACATTTTTAATCTAGCATAGGATCAGAGAATCAGATAAAATTACTGAGCAGCACATATAACAGCAATAAAAGTTTAAAAAGCAGCGACAGGCAATTATAATTGGACAGAAAAAATAGACATTTATAAGAATGAATTACATCTCATGACCAACTTTATAGGCCGGCTTGGTCCACTACCAATATCACCAATATCGTTCCAACTTAACCACCTATTATTAGGTGTTGGGTTCTATCACAAAAGGCCTTGGTGATATTAGGGGTGGAAACTCCGATATGATAATTGTATATTATTATGTCATATAACTGTCGTGGGATTCTATTCTCCAACATCTCACACATTTGAACATTTAAAAATAACAAGCCTGGAAATAAAGTGAACTTGCCTGAACTAAATCTTTTTCTTCAATCAGTCCCTTCACAGTACCACCCTTGGCTAGAAGCTCATACAGTATCTGCAAATTCCATTGATCTTAGAAATACATAAAATTGCAAATGTAGTCTGAAAGAAGAAAAGAAAACCAGTCACCTCTTTTCCTATTTTCCCACTAATAGTCCCATCTTTAATGGAAGCTATTAACTCAGCCAACTCTTGGGGGCTAAGCTTAATCTCATTGATGGTCAATTTTTCATTTTTCATATAGGCAGCAACATCACCCATTATCCAGTTGGTAGCTAGCTTCACATCGGCACCCTTTGTAATGGTAGTATCAAAAAACTCTGCAACCTAAGGTATACATAAAGCAATCAGCCCCGATTCACATATAACATATGATGCCATTTTTTAAGATGAAAACAAAAATAATAGGCATGCATATTATGCCATTTAGATCATCAACCATTTGTACTTGAACATTGAATGGATGAAATGACTGACTAAAGGCTTTTCTTGAAGTAATTTCTTAGGGAAACATCCACTGACACTAAAAACATCTGGTTCAAACACACAGAAAGAGATTGATAAGACACTCAAGAGAAAGATGGCCAGTCCATCAAGCTCGGCATGTACAATTGCTAGCATTGCGAGTAAACATTAACTTTTCTTTTGTTCTTTCTTTCTTACTTTGTGTGAATTACATGACCTTGGGAATTTAGAGCAACTCCCAGAGAGCAAGCATACATAATTTCTACTTCTTTAGTTTCGGTCATAATTTCTACTTCTGTTTGTTCCTTTAACTCTCAAATTCTAGAAATATAGAGCAACTCCCACACAGAGCAAGCATTCAGAACAATAATACGGAGATCTTACGTTTACATCGTTTGCAAGAAAAAGAACATCATGCATGCTCAGACCCATCTTTTCATATCTCCGACGCTTCATTTCTGGAAGTTCAGGCAATGTATTACGAATAGCATCAACATAGTCATGGGTGAGGAAGACTCCTGGAAGGTCTGGTTCTGGGAAATATCGGTAGTCAGCAAGTCCTTTCTTTCTCATTGTAACTGTTTTCTGGGAAATATCGGTAGTCAGCAAGTCCTTTCTTTCTCATTGTAACTGTTGAGCTGGACATGAGCTTCTACACCTATGACAGCTTCATAGTCCTTTGAGGCTTTCTCAAGTGTTTTGTTCTGAACATTCGATGCTACTTTCACTTGTGACTTAACCTTTTCCTGTGTGGTGGCCGTCTGGGTTTGTGCGCTCCTCATTGTGCAATACAAAAAGACATTTTTTCTTCTAAGCAATGCAGTTCGATGGAGCAAACAAGGGTTCGTGTGAAGGCTTCTAAAGATCGTGGAAGCCATCTTCGTAATCCAGTTGGATATCAAACAATGCAGAGGCTGTCTTCCCAAACATTATGAAATGCATGGATTAGTCGAAAAACAAGATTATGAGTGTAAGTTAACAGCTACAACTGAATGAAAGATGATATTTTTCAGAGAGAATATTTAATCCTTAGTTTCTAACCGTGTCAATTACCTATCCGAACAATATATTTGAATCAAAACACATCGTAATCCAATTTAATCCATCAAATACAAACAGAAACACAAAACCCACTTCCAATATCACCCAAAAAACAAGATTTTCCAACTGAGACAATCCGTCAAACAGCTGGTGGGCATCACAGTTATCCCAAGAACACAACAAAGAACGGAAAAAGGACTGTTCTTACATTAAGAGAGGTTAGGCCGCAACAATGGCGGATGGGGAGAAGTGACTGAGGAGGAGTGGAGTGGCTACCATAGGATCATGTGGTGGGAGAAGAGAAGAGCTAGGATGTGAAACTGGAAGTTGAAACTTGAAACATGGGTTATCGAGAAGCGTGTGCGTAAATTAATACAAATTTGGAGTTTCAGCATAGTCACAGTGAGCGTGCCGGAGTGGTTATCGGGCATGACTAGAAATCATGTGGGCTTTGCCCGCGCAGGTTCGAATCCTGCCGCTCACGTTTTTCGTTTTTATTTTAAATATTTTTAAGTTAATTCCATAATTCAATTCGACCAAAGGGGAGTACATAATTACTCCCTCAATTCCAATAGTGCAAGTTTTTTCCCTTGTTTTATTGGTTCAATTTGCTAGAAACAACAAATGATCCGTCGTGAATTTGATGTGAATTCTTACATTGATTTTGTTGACACCAATTGAAGATTTTATGTAGGATAGCACTAAAAAGATGAAATAGAAAATGAGATGACAACTTTTGCTTCATACCATTTACTCCTTATGGCTGTAAACTTTTGTGTATAAAGGGATTTTGATAAATGCAAAGACTATCCCATTTCCTACCATTTCAATAAACAACTGAAACAATCTATACTCTTGCACTCACTGCAAATTCTCAACAACAGGTTCTTTCATCTTATATTTTGTAACATGATCCACCTTCTTGAAGAATAATTCAATGATATTCAAAAATTGTTGAAAGAGTTTACTATTCAACATTTGTGACACATAGTTCACATGAAGTTAAAATATAGCAGATAAGATTGTGAATGTGGGTCATCATAATAGTTTTGTATTTAGTTTTGTAATTTACCACATACTATGACTCTCTAAATTGTTACATGATGTAAGGCCAAAGAAAATAGGAAACCTATTGATAATGAATCTCATATTTATGGGAGGAATGACCTTTCATAAGCTTATAAGATGTTGGACTACTCCTTATATTGTCAATTGATTTTTATGGTGAAATCTCAACTTCTCCATGGTATGAGAGCAAGTTATCCCACGTGTGAAGCCAAACGGCCACATGCGCTCTACGTTACCCTGTTATGTTGTCCATATGTTAAACTTGAAAATTCACCACAGGTCCACATCATCTCGTTGTGTTGTCCACGTATTAAGCTTGAAAATTCACCACACATGGGGGGCGTGCTAAGAATGAGTACCAATGAGAAGTGGGACCTTACATGGACTTATAAGAGGTTGGATTACTCCCTATATTGTCAATTAATTTTATGATGAAACATCAACTTCTTCAAAACTTTTTAAGTTAGTCATAAAAAAATTGAAAAATGGTACATCATTCCTTTTTCTTCTTTTTTGGAATAAATCCAAATGAATACGAATGAAGCATGAAATTCAAATTTGGAAACTTATCTAACCAATATCCAAACTTAAGATTTTGTATAAAACAACTCAAATAATCACCAACATAAAATAATACAAACAATAGAATAAAAAGGAAATTTTCCAAGGACAAAAATGCAGCTGACCTAGGTTTCTTGATTCTTAATTTTCTTTCTGGACGGTAACTCAGTTTTTAAAACATAGGACGTTATCTAGATTACGAGATAGGAAAATGAGCTCAACCACATGGACAAGCCATAATAATTTAGTTCGAATTTGTATTTACGAGAATCGAATTTAAAATGTCTTTAGGTAAAATTGAAGTGCAATAACACTACCTAGATTAAGGGCTCATTTGGAAGTATTTTTAAAATAACTAGAAACATTTTTGGTGAAAATGTTTATGAAACCAATCCTTAATAAAATCGCAATTGAATCATAGAAAAGCACTTAAAAGTGTTTCTGAAATATGCACATAACTGAGGCCCCTTTAGGGTTTAGGATTTCTGTAATTCTAAGTGCTTTTGAAATCCAAGTATATTTTTTCTAAAAGCGTTTTTTGTAATTTTAAAAACACTTCTAAACGAGCCTTCAAATGGGAACTGATTCTTAATTTTGTTTTGTTTTCTTGATTTTCCTCTCCCAAAGCAGAAGGACCCACCTCCAATTTGGAAGTGTTTTTGACCTTGAGTAGAAATCAAGTGAAAGTGAACAAGGACAATTTTAGAGTCGCAAATTATGCCGGGGAAGGCGCTCTCTCTTTGTCGATCTTCGTCTCTCTCTCTCGCTGCTGCTAATTTATACCGGCTCAATTAGCATCTAATTACCAAAAGATACAGCAATCAAGAAGAAGAAGAAAACGATGGAGGGACAGCAATCATGGCGGCCGAGGCTCTCGTTCAGGAGCGCCACCATAATGATGTGCTTGCTCAACCTGATCACGGCGCTTCTACTGCTTCAGGGCTTTCTCTCCTCCGCTACTTCTCGCTCCAAACTCTCCGCCTCTCGCCTCAATTCAGGTCTCCCTCCCTCTCTCTTTACAATCTGGCTCATGGGTTTTCTTTATCTTTGCAAATCATGCTGACCCATCATCTAAATTTCCTCACTTTTTGAAAAATTTCTGGGTTTTTCTTGCTAACCCATCATTTGCTTCTTGTTGTTGATTGGATTGGTGACCCATTTCGTTTGAGGTTAGGGAATTAGGATTTCTAATGCGGGGTTTAGTGGTTTAATTGTATTGTTATCTTGTTGTGCAGCTTTATGTTGATCTTCGAAGGTTCCGAATTTGCTTGAAATTTAGTATTTTAGGCTTGAGAATTTTGTGATTGAGGTCTTTCATTTAGTGCAGTTCACAGTTGGTTTTGTTTGGATTTTATCCTTAAGTTGCAATGTCATGAGGTTATCTTCCTAGTTCGGATTCGGACCAGTTCAATTTTGAAAACTAAATCCCATATAGAGGTTTTTGATAACTGAGGAGCCTTGAATTAAAATTTAGGATTAAAATTGTGCAACTGGTGTCTTGCTCTTTTCCTACGAGGCTATGAGAGAAGCAACCACTTCTTTGCAGGAATTTTTTACCATGTGTAACATCGTTTACTCGCTTAGACGCAGTATAGTTTTATTTCTTAATCTTAATCTTCCTTTTCCATCTATATGACCCTAGTTTAAGACTGGAGGATGGCTTTTAACTTGAGGGTAATTATGAGCAAATTTTAATGAAAAAAGTGGTCCAAGATGGTGATTGTGAAGGCATTTTGTGAACGAAGCATTATACTAGCATGAAACCTATATTTGAATGACTAAAAGATCCAGTTTTAATTTAAGCAGGCATTTCGTGAACGAAGCATTATAATAGCATGAAACCTATATTTGAATGACTAAAAGGTCCAGTTTTGATTTAAGCACCATGGTGATTGTTAAACTATGGTGTGTTCGTTATAGAAAGTTAAATATACTAATTCATGAATCTGTGAAGGGATATTTTGTTCATATTCTCTAATATGATAATTCTTGACTTTAATTTGGTTTTCTTTAATCTTTTTCCTGTGTATGTGCAGCTGCACTTAGGTATGTAAGAGAATCTGAAGAAATTCGTTTTGCTATGCGACCCATGGAACTGATAAAAAGAGTAAGTATGGAATCAGTGTTAGAACTATTATGCATCGATTATAATTCTACTTAAAATAAACTTCTACAGCTAGTAACAAACGAAACGGAGAGTGCCCGTGTACAAACTGAACCAATACTTACTGTTTGCTTGTCTGATGTTTATGTGCACTTTCAATTGTAATTGGAACTTCTTGTTTATAAAAAATTTCAGTATCACACAAATAGTTAACCTTGTATAATTCATGGTTTTGTGTACAATTGGATGTTCATTTAATTTTTTCCTATTTCAGGTGAAGGAAATCCAACAAGAAGCAAATGCAAAACCAGAAACAGTCAAAGAGAATGACACACGGCAGACCGTTGCAGTTGGCCTTTCCAAGAGGTTGAAGGATCTACATTCTGTTAATGATGCAACCAGCTTCAAAGGTGAAAATATGTCATTTTTTGTCCATTCTGAAATACTGAAATGGGCTATTGTTCTTGTATGTTATTTGTGTGTGTCAGTTGTTTATGAAAATCAGATAGTTGCTCACATTTGAAGTTAGATGTGAACCAATCTTAGAGAACTCGTCAAACATCCTTCACTCCTTTAAACGTTAGAGCAGAGGATACATCGGTTATGGTTTCTTGTGTAAATAGTAGCCTACGCAATGACTATGTGCTGCTTCATTAAAATTTGGTCAAATTTTTTTTCTGACTTTAGTATTTAGTACGTGCAAGAAAGATTCATAGCATTTTTTATGCATTTTTTTGTTCAGATGTCAACTTGGGTTTATGGTTATGAGCTAATTTTCCCAATTTGCATAATTTCCTACAGCCCTGGAAGAGTGGCGTAAACGAAAGATGGAACGAGCAAGACTACGTCAACTAGAGAAAAATGGAACACTTGCAACTCAAGCATGAGCCGTATTCTTCACAAAGTAATCTTCACTACATACTGAAATTCGGATACCAGGTCATCCCGAAATGTGCATATTACAACTCTGATAGTATAACAAACAAGGTTTATATATATGAGAATACAAAAGTTTACCAAAAGAACTGGACAGTCACGGTCATGCTTATAAAGATGTAGTCAAAAGCCCTCTCGATTGCAATACTCGTATTATGTTATATATTCACTTGTATCATTGTTTTCCTTTTAAGGAGGAAACAATCAAACCTAGTTTGAGCAGCACCGGCACCTTCGTAGTCTGGTGACCTTTTCTTCTTGCATCAACATGTCAGTGGATTTCGAGCCTCTACATTTACAAATGTTGTATTTACGCGCATTTGGTTAAATATGAACCATTATCGCAATCTTATTTTAACGTCTAGGTTCAGAAGCTTTCATTTGAACCAACACCTCCATAATTTGTCATCAACATAGCAGTTTAGGCAGCGCAGTGGCACGTAATTTCTTGAGACATGCCGGTTTGCCTCGAGTATCGATCATTTATGAGTGCAGCAGTTTATTCTTGCCTTTAAGTTACCTGTTACCCTAAATCCTAAATCCTCAATCATCAACATCATACTCCATTATAAATGAATAAATCAAGGAATTAAAGAAAACCAATCCATCCAAACATACGCGATACATGTAGGCACGAATTATACAATTCTGTACAAAGTTTAGCCATTTCGGTTGTGATAACATATACAAAGCTACAAGTACAGTAGATTGATTAGTGCAGTTGTTCTTACAAACTTTAACAAACCTAAAGACGCCTACTATCAGTTGCGTGTATGAAGACTTGGTCCGAAAAGTCCAGGAAACCGGGAAAGCCTAAAATGTCAGAGAAAATCATCACAGCAGCATCTGGTGGCTCGGTCTGCGAGTTCTCAATTCTCTTTTTTCACCAGCCCGCGACTTCAATTGCCATGTACATGAGCCACGTCAATGCTTGTGGATAACCTGATTGAAAAATTTACATTTTCGGCATCTAGTTGTGAGGAAACATTCATGGACCAGAAAATTCGGAAGCCAGATACACAGCTTCGTAGTCTGAATGCCCACCTACATAATAAGAAAACAAATTAGAGAGCTCCAAGGACCATTGCGTATGCCATTTTTATAAAAGCAATCGCGACAATAACCAAACACATCCAGTATTCTGTTTTTCCATGTATACACCTGCGTAACATGATAACAGAAAATTATGTGGACCATATAACCCAATGGCTTCCCATCCAGTTGCACAGCAGCACAGGCCGGTAAGATTTCAAGTATGCACCATGTATAATACACAGAAATCTAATGAACTAATTACGACTACAAAAAGCAGAGAAACAGTCACTAGATACAATATTTAGTGCATCATTTTTCTGCCGAGAGTACATTTCCATTTGAAAATTTTTGGTTCAAATTTTTTACAATAAATAAATATAGAACTGCAGAAATAAACAAAAGAGAACTCCAGGAAGCCGCTCAACTTATTGTACTTTACTAAACTTCCCTTTCTAAACACATAATTCTCTTTCAAATGACAAGATTTGCACGGCTCCCTCTATCCATATTCAATAAACTGCCTAATTTTACAAAAGATATACACCAGTTATGCGTGTGCTCATGTGTGTCTCTCTCTATTCATGCGAACAGGCAAGTGCATGAGACGTGTGTCTGTAAAGCAGCCAACTGAAGTAAAAACTTCAAAATACCCTATACAAACACCAAATCAGCTCGACAACATGAGTCTTATTGTATGTAATGCAGGTTTCAAAGCACTTTGCGTCTTTACCTTGCAACCTCTTAAAATAACACAAGTAGGAGTTCTATAGGTACAATTTATAGCTATCTAAATCTAATCTGATGCCTCTAGAATGTTTTTAAGCAAGAAATATGATTCACTATTGTTCCTGTGATGTTTAATGATTACTGAATGGGCCAGTTGAAGTGCATTCGAGATTCTTTCCTGTCAATCAATTAAAATTCCAGGGCGGTTAAAGTAACTCAATTTCCTAGGGAAAGAATGTAAAATTAAAGTGTCCCCAAATTATTGCCTTTTATTGAAGTCAACCATAACTCAAAGGTAAACCATGGCATTTTCCCTTCACTGGACTTTCACATATCTATTCAACATGAATTTCTTCTCCCTTTCCCTGTACCAAACTCCACTTCAAGAAATACTACACTAATTAAATAGTTTCTTTCTCCTATTTGCAGGATAATAGATTCCAAGTTCATTGGACAAGGCTATATATTAGACATCACTTTGGGCTTCAGTTTCATTTGGATTTAGTGACTGCCCCCTTCTTTCTCTGTTCAAGGGATTGGGAAGTGCACTGTATTACTTTCATTGCAGTTTCTGTGGACCCGCTCTCTTTAGGGTTGGGGTGGGTTGGTTGTCGGTTGTTGTATTATAAGTTTTCGGTTATTTTACACAAGGGACTGTATACCATGTGGCCTTTGATTGCACCTCTCATCAATAGTAAAATATAAAAAGTACAAGAACAAAGTCATAGATTTTGCTAACAAAATTATCTTCTTTAAAAGTTTCTCCCGTAATTGCTTCAAGGTACAATTATTCCACAAATTGCCACAACACTCGGGTTACATATGCCAAATATGAACTCCAACCCAAATGGTTTGAGGACCCAACGGTGCACTCACTACCCATAACCCATATTGTTCCATCTGTGCTCATTAGTAATAGAATGACATGGAGACTCAAATGGAAAGCAATGGGGCAATGACTACAAGCACCAATACTTATAACCCTAGCAAAATAAAATACCAGAAAAGAGTCATTACCATTGTATACTGAAAACTATATATTTTGGGGTCAGAATTTTTATTTTAATGTGTTTGAATGTACAACAGAGAGTACCATTAATCAGGACTGAAAAGCACATAATTTAACTCTTCTAGCAATCGAAAACAAGTCTGCCATCCTAAACCACATGTAATCCTTTTGCAAAGCATAATTCGGTGTTCAGAATATGCAAAAGTACATTCGACAAAACTTGTAGCTGAAACTTATTGGCAAGAGAAATATTTAATAAAACAAACCAAAATAGTTGTGTCTTAATGATAAGAAATTTTTATTCCGTTGGGGTTAGGATAGCCAAGTCGTGAGAGAGGGTCAGAAAATGGGTTGGGATTAGGCTAGGTCAATGGTTCAAATCCCTTTCATCCTAACCCAAAAAAGGGGGTGGTGAATATTATAAACCAAAATCCCTGATTATAATTTATAGCCAGAATCATGGTCCATGAATCATGATATTACCCTAGAATACAAATTAATGAACAATCTTGCTCCAGAGGAACACAAACGGAAAATGTTAATCCTAAGTAAATAGACTAGAATGACTAGGTTTTATATGTAACAAGACGAATCACCTCCAGCAGAGAAATATAAAGGCCCCTTCCTCCGAATAGTATGCTTCACCATATGATTACTAGAGTATATCATTGCACAAAGAATCACATACCTAGCACCAATGAATAGGTGACAAGGTGACATTGAAGTTTGAACAAGAGCCACAACAAAGCATGGGAAAACAGGGCAAGCTGATCTGGTGTATAACCAAAAAATAAGAAAGATACAAATGCTTTTACGGAGAAATGAGTTGGTTTTACCTTAGTATATCATACTCCCGTAACTGTCTGCATGATTTAATATCATCGCCCCATCAAAATTAGTTACAGATAGCAAGTTTTCCTGTCCATTCATCAGCCTCAGACACAGTAGCCACCCCGTAGTCAAGGCTCAACTCCCTCATAGGAGGGATGTTCTCCATTGCGAACAGCATGAGATGAGGAAACATCAAATTATTGTGATCATACAGTACAAACTGCACCATCACATTCGGAGTGGAACTGTGGCTCATATAACAAGCAACATTTCTCATTTTGGATACATCCATAGCAAAATCCAATGGTGGGATCGAAGGATAAGTTGGACGTACATAATCAGGATATATCTGGGATAAATCTCCCCATTCTGTCCATCTATCAGAAAACCGATGTGGATAAACCAAGGTATCACCATTCATTGCAAATATTTGAGCCATTTCCCTAGTGAGAATAACCCCTGTATACTCACATATAAAGGCCCCGGCATGTATCAGGTCCAAGGACCTAACTCCCCAACCTGTTTCCCTCGATCTAAACACTTCCAATCTATTTCTCATACCTTTTTGAGTGACACGATTCCGGCATGTCGGGGGACAATGGCAGAAGGGCCCGCACTCAAAAACCACAGGCTTCCCTCTCAAAAGACACCCATTGTCATCATAGGCAAACTCGCCTCCATTTTTCAAAGCACAAAAGCAGTTACCAAAACAACCGTCAACACAATCACACCCGGTCCCCTTCCCGGACTGATGAAATACTTGTGTTGGAAACACAGTTGCCGCAAGATATTCATAATACATGGGGTCCTGGTCAGAATCAATGTCATTGAACAGAAAAACTGGAACATTCTCCTTCTTATTAGAAATATCCAGACTGAGATACCCGGACTGCCTCACAGACAATGGGCTGGCCCTAAGGCTAGCCGCAAACTTAAGAATGGCGCTACCCATCTCGCCTTGCCCTTCCATTCTCAGAAGTTTAAACTTATAAACACCAAACCCCGACTTCCCCACATCAAACCAACAGTCAAATATTCTATACAAGCCATCATAAACATAAACCTTATGTGAAATACCACCTTGGCATTTGATTCCTCGGATGACTCTCACTTCAATCCCATAATGCATGCTCCTCTCCAATGCCAAATTCCCACCTTCCAGCTTCTGATGAGCACATTGTTTATTAAACTTGTCCTGTCCTCCATGACCGGTGTAGATAATCACATCGCCAGCATCCTCGTCGTCCTCATAGCCACCCGAAACAATAATGCTGGTTGCAATTGGCTCGTGATTCGAGCTCTGACTCGCTGGAAGATAGTCGATGCCAGCTTGGACTTGGCCATGTAAACCCACCACACACAACTCCATGCGGAAAAAGAAGAGATCGCCAACGTACACCCCAGGAATCGAACCCACGATTCTTTTATCGCGATTGAGCCACAACCCACGATCCCTGAGCGCCGTGGCGGCCTGCAAGTCGCCGCGGACTCGCTTCCCGTTTCCTGGGTTCCGCTTCTCCTCCGCCGCCACTGACAGTATCCGAATCGAGTCGTAAAGCATTCGGGTTTTCCGCACCACGTCACGGAAGTACCTCTGGTCCTCGATGTTGAGATCGGTCACCCGGACGAGCTCGGAGGACCGCTTGGGGTATTTCCTTCGCGCGACGACGGCCTCTGATATCTGGGTTTCTTGAGGAACGGGCACAATTGCTCGCGCATCCGGGTCCAATACTTCGACCTCGCCGTCGCCGATACTCTGGAGCCCTTTAGCAAAAGCAGTTCGGAAAAGCTCGGAAATTCGATGGAACTCCGAGTATACATTCTCCTGGTCGGAGGGTGCGGCGGAGGAATCAGATACGGGGGTGTGGTTCTGGTCGGAGAAAGGGTTAATTTGGGAATTGGTGAGAGAGTTGGGGGTAGGAGTGGAAATGAAGGGTTCTGGAGGCAGTTGGGGCAGGTGGGTATCGAGTGGTTCGTCGAAAGGTTCGAGCTTCGGTTCGATTTTGGGGACTTTCATGGATACGGCGGAGATGGTAGTGTTTGGGGTAGAGCCGGCGGCGGATTCTGGGAGGTTATTGAGGTCTAAAATTGGGATGAGAGAGCCCATTTCGTCAGCAGAAATGAAGTGGGTCTGAGTGGGAGGAGAGTGTAGTGGCTGTGGAGGTTGGGCATGGAAGTTTGCGGTTGCGGTGGTGGGTGTGCCTTTTCTTTGTTTAGGGTTCTGCTGAGAAATTTGGAGGAGCTACTTTCATGGCGGATTTTGAAATGAAAATTTTGACAAAAGGTGTGTCAAATTTTCGTGTCCATTTTTGGTAGCAAATTGTATGCAACTTTACTATTTTTGGACGGAATTGCCCCTCACACCCTAAAAATTAAATTTTTTTGGAAATGGTCTTAGAGCATTGGATGCTTGCTACCGATTGCTAATGCTTAGGACAGCATGGATGGACGATTCCAACAAGCAATATGGGCTGAGTTCATGTGTTACATCATTATATTGATGGGTGCTACTGTGTTAGATCTACCAATATCAGAGCATATTATGCACGTGTAAAAAATTATCGTAAATATAATAAATTACCACATAATAGAGAAAAATTGTGGATTTTCAAGAGAAAAAGTTTGTTGTGGATATTTAATTATACTATTATATGTTACCCTTTTTAAATTTAGGATTGAAATTATAAAATAAAATATGGCCAAAATTTGTAATTATCATCTAAATCAAACCAAGTTATCAATATTAAATGTTGAATTAAGTATTATACATGCCCTTTAAGTTTATGGTCAATTTCAAAATGAATACTATTCACGAGATCATAACTTTCTCACATTAGAAGTCGTCACTTTGACATATATTCAATTTACACATTTTGTTAGGTTGACAGTCATGTTGACTGTTACATATTGATGTGTTAATATGAGAAGAAAGACTTACATAAAACGAGCTCATCGTCACATGTTGTCCCTTATTTAATAATGCATAGAAATGTGCAAGACCCCCCCCCCATAAAAAATCCATCAAGCATACCACAAAGAATATATCAAGGTTGCTTTAGAGATGAATAATGATTTTACACACTCGTTTTCTCACTTTGCACTCATTTTTTTTATTTGACCTTTTAATTCTTTTTCTGTTTTATTCAATTTGAAGATAAATACAAAAGGAAGGTAAGGTGATAAAATGAAAGTGTGAAAATCACTTCCATCTAAAGAAAATGTGTGAACTAGTTAAATATCAAACGTCGGTTGCAATGTCAAAATTTGGAAATTTTGGGGCTCATTTTGAACCCAACTCCAAAACTCAATATTGTGAAATGTACTAAACCTTTATAATCTTTTTACACTTTGGACATTTTGTTATGAGTGTGTTGAACAATATATTTTCACAAAAGAAAATATATTAGTCAGTCTCATAAAAAATGAGGGGTTTTGGTAATAGCGGAGTTCACTTTTTTGACAGGAAAATGCATCAAAAGGCATGCATGCCCAAAACAAGACCACGTGTTAAAGTTTAAAGGCCCATTCGGTGTTTTCTCAAGTTCGAAGACAAAAGGAAAAAGAAATAAAAAAAATTATAGAAAAAGTGGAATCTGTTGATCTTTATCGACTTTATTCCAAGGTAACTTGTTTTCTCAAGTTTGAAGACAAAAGGAAAGAAATAAAAAAATTATAGAAAAAAGTGGAATCTGTTCATCTTTATTCCAAAATAGTTTACATCATTTACTATCATTTTTTGTCTCACATAATAATATCAACCATTTAATATTTTTTCTTTTAACAAACAATATTATTTGTACTAAAAAGAGAGGATGCGCTTAGTTTCGCAATGAGATATCAATAATATTGTTCAAATTATTCTTTTGACGAGAATAAAATATAAGACATCTCATTTACAAGTGAAGATAAATATCACAAGACTGTGGTACTAAGTGGCAACCGTTTACTACTTTAATCCAAACAAAAATATCGAACCCAACAGTCTCAAAATTTCTCCACTCCAACCGTTAGAAAATTTTAAGCTGTTTTTCAATTTACACTTTGAAGTTCTCTTTCATATATGTAATGATTAATGTCATATGAAAGCAAAAAATTGAACTAACATTGTCCTTTTCTTTAATTTATGAACAAACGATATTATCTACATTAAGGAAAATGGATGCGCTTAGCATCACCAAGGGTTAGCAATAATGTGGTTCAATTTGTATTTGGCTAAAATCGAATATAAAACGTTGCACTTATAAATAATGTTCTATTTATTTATTTTTTTTAATCAACAGTTGTTTTTATGATTAATGTGTTTTAAGTTCTTTGAAGAAGGTAACTAGTTTGAATTAATATTACATTTTTTAAATATATTTTATGTATCACAACATCACAAATTTGGGTTCCACTTGCATTAAAGTAGATTTACAATTAACATTAATTGATGCCCCTCGAAAGAACTGTTTTTTTTTTTTGGTAAACTGGGAATTCTATTCCAAGGCAGAGATGCTAGAAAACATACACTGAAAGCCTACACAGAGGCAAGCACATAAGCAGTAACTAACACAGTGTAGAGGGGTACAATAAAGAGGACACTACAACCATGCGAAGGTGTCGCCCCCTACACTGCCGAAACAAAACTAATGAGGACAAGGTAAACCGTCGTTGTTCAGATCATACACCAATAAAGATGGGGGTCAATCGACCCACACGACATTGCACATATCCGGATTACAAACTGACGCAAGAGAATCCGCCACCATATTGGCTGATCTTGGAACCCAAGATCAGCTACAGTTCTGGAAAAACCTCCCCCAATTCCATAACTTTCGCCAAGATAGGGAAAGCCTCCCAACTGCCATTTTCTATCAAATTTGAAAGGCACAAGATCAACTCAAGTGAATCAGATTCAAAGATTACCAAGCTAAGACCCAAAGAGGCCCCTAACTTGCATCCATGAAGCAGTGCTAATGTTTCCGTCATTGCGACACTGAGAGCCGTGATAGGGTACCTAGCCGCTGCAATAAATTCCCCTCTCCCCGATGCCCGCGTCACCACTCCAACAAAACCTGATTTAGTCAACCTGGACCAACTTGCACCAACATTCACTTTTGCAAATGTGGAGGTTAGAGAAGTCCAACTGATCACTTGCCTTTCTAGTCATGGGTCCACCATCCTTGTGGCTTCAGGGATTGTCCAAGCATCAGCAAACTCACCTACTAAGTTGGAGATTGCCAGTAGCATTTTTGTTGGGTTGATAGGTACTTGGTTGAATACAAAATCACATTGGGATTTCCAAATATACCAACAAAAGATGGCCACATACGCTTACACCCAGTCACCATTCGCCGTAGATCCCAAGTTAAATGTGAAGACATAATGCAGCCACTTTACCCAATTACAAATGCCTCCTCGGTCAACTTTGTAATTCAGCGCACTACCAAACCAAATGGTCTCGACCCAAAGGCAGAAGAGTAAGAGATGCTCAGTAGTTTCATCTTGACAATGGCAGATTGGGTAGGTTAGGGTGGGGGAAGATCGTCTCTTAAACAGTGCCATTTCTGTTCACCGCCCAAACCAATCTATCCTTCTTCCGAGGGTTTCCAATTGGAGTTTCCCTGATTGTCGTGCGTTCCTCCATCGAGGGGAAAGGATGAAGAAAGTCAATATCTCATTCTCGAGATATCGGGCAAATTAGAAAGCTGACCCGAGTGCTTCTAGTCACCGCGGCCCCTCTAGTTGGAGTAGGATGTCCCACCTGTAAGTAGGAGAGCCACCTATCAACCCAAACACGCACCTCATTCATTCCCATAATCTGCTAGTGAGCCCTTTGCAATACCAACTCCCTTCCCACAAGTAGGCTTGTCTAGGCCCAAGAGGCACAACCTCTTTTTTTACATAAAAAAAATGAGCAGTTCGAAAAATAACGAGTCTTCATCACCCTAGCCCACAGCGAGTTTGGCTCATTTATCAAATGCCAACACTGCTTAGCAAGGATAGCAACGTTAAATTCCTAAAAGTTTCTGAAACCCATACCTCTCATATGTTTTGGAAGACATAGGTCTTCTTAGAAACCCAGTGTGTTTTCCGCCTCACCCCACCATTCTCCCACCAAAATTTAGCAATCATAGCATCCATTTCCTTACACACCACCACTAGAAACTTGAAGATATTCATTGGATACGTGAGGAATGGATTGGGTTACGGCCTTGATCATCACTTCCTTCCCCGCTTTTGATAAGGTACTTTGCTTCCAGCCTTGTAATTTCTCCAAAAGTCGACCTTTCACATAAGTAAGTCCTTATTTCTTCAAACGAACCCAGGTACCCCCCGGATAAGTGTCCGGGTTCTCCACCACTGGCATGCCCATAATCTTACCCAACTCAGTGGACATATTCGATGGAACGTTGGCCCTGAAAAAGATACTAGATTTCTGTACATTAACTTTCTGTCCCGAGGCCGCGCAATATTCCTTAAGGAGTTTTACCAAATTTCTGCAATTCTTCTTATCCGCCTTCAAGAAGGTTAACGTGTCATCAGCAAAAAAGATGTGGAAGATGACCGGCCCTGAAGCACTCATTTTCACCTCCTCCAAAAGCCTATTTTCAATAGCCCTTTGTATCATCCTAGATAGAACCTCAACCACCAAGAGAAATAGATACGGTGATAGAGGGTCTCCTTGTCGAAGACCTCGTGATAGAGCGAACTTGTTTCCTAGTTGCCCGTTGAGGATGACAACGAAATTCACCGAAGTCACACAACCCATGATTAACTTCCTCCACATAACACTAAACCTCATCTTCTCCATGACTACATCTAGGAAGTCCCATTCCACCCTGTCATAAGTTTTTTGCATATCAAGTTTGATACCAAGCTCAAACTTGTACTTTGTTTTCTAGACTTTGAGAAAATGAAACACCTCATGGGCAATGCCAATATTGTCTTATATTTGTCTACCTGCAATAAATGCATTTTGCATAGGAGAGATAAGGTCCGACAAAATAGGTTTTAACCTATTCTCCAGAACTTTAGATAATACCTTGTAGGAGTAGTTGCAAAGACTTATAGGCCGAAATTACGTCACCGCCTCCAGGTTTTGCACCTTTGGAATCAACACAATGTGGGTGGAGTTTATTTTGCTTGGGTTGTCATGCCCATATGTCAATGATCGGACCAGGTCGTTCACATCTCCCATAATATTCTCCTAAAATGCTTGGTAGAAAACCTCCTGAAATCTGTCCGGACCTGGAGCTTTGAGCCTTCCCCTCCCTCCATTTGTAGTACTGCATCCTTTATCTTCTCCTCCAAGACCGGTGTTGTAAACGTTGCATTCATCTCCTCTGTCACAATCGAGGTTAAGCTGTCAAGTATTGTCCCCCAGTTCTGACTCCCTCCGGACCTGAAAGTGTTGATAAAATGCTCATCTACCAACATTCGGACCCGACTGGGGTTCTCCACCTAATCACCTAATCACCATTTTCATCTTTAATTTTTATAACCTTATTCCTCATGCGACATTGTAACGTGGATTGGTGAAAGAACTTAGTGTTTGTATCTCATTCATATAACCACTTCACCCGAGACCTTTGCTGCTTTCCTCTTGCGCCCATAATCCATCAATCATTCTTGACTTTTCCTTTATCTCCTCAATATTTGCTCCCTAGATTTTTTGTAATTCCCCCAGATTTTTTGTAATACCCCTAGTTAACCCATAAAATCCTCTATCTGTCGGCCCCTCAATTTAAATTTGTTATGACTCCACCTAATAAGTTAAGAGCGACAGTCGTTAACCTTTTCCAACCATCTCACCAGGACACTCCCTTCTTCATTTCGTTCCCAGCACTTTTTCACCATCTATTTGCACTCTTCCTCCTTTGCCCAAGAAGGTTCGAACCGAAACACTTTCCTACCCCTCCTACATCCCGGTTCGATTTGGATAATAATTGGGCAATGATCTGATCCCAAAACCATCCCGTGAGTAATCGTAGTGTTTGGCCATAGGTCTTGCCACTACTTATTAATCTGTCCCATATCCAAACGCTCATCCACCAACGTCCCGTTTCTCATGCCTTTCGATGTAAAGGCTGGACCATTGAAGTCCAGATCCAGCAAATTCGAGGAGTTCATGAATTCCTCTAGGTATCAGGGTCGATTATATAACACTTATGTTCCGCCCGATTTCTCCAACTCCCAAATGAATTCATTGAAGTCCCATCCGCATAGCTAAGGAATACTTAAAGGTGTGAAATGAGTATTTATTCATCCCCAAAACTCTTCTTTTTCACTTCTATATGATGTTCCGTAAACTCCAGTAACCAGCACCCAAGGATGTGCACCCTCATCCCTTATTCGAGCGTTGATTATGTGTTTGAGGAATAGATAATTTCCATCTCCACCGATTCGTCCCACCACATACTTAATCCACCCGCTTTCCCAATTGGTGACACATTAAACCCATTCGAAAATCCCATACGCCTCCTTACTCCATCAATTCTATGATCTTTCATTTTTGTCTCTGATAGAAAGATCATAGAGGGATTGAGTTTCCTTATTTGCCCATGAAAGGCCCGAACTACCGTGTCTGACCCAAGACCTTGGCAGTTCTAGAATAGGTGTATCATGGAAAATGTACGGTTGTTGTGAGCCAGCCGCCACCACCACCCCAAGCCACTTTACTCATTCTTTTAGCCAGTATTGCATTATTCTCTACTTTAGAGACCTCATTTATATACTCCCACATGTCTTGGTACTCGATTGAGACTTCCTATAATTCCTCATCTTCATATATAGCTCATTCCACCATCAAACATCGCTCATTGATACTCATACCTCTCAGTTTCTTTGTCATCTTTCTTTTTTTTTTCCTCTTTGTTACCAAGGTTCTACTTTCTTTTGTAGAGACTGCACCATTTCCATACTCTGTATATCCACTCTTCTTTTCGCATGACTGGCTTCGGCCTATTGGGTATAGGTGGCTGCCATTTCTTGCCTTCGAGTCTCCTCATTTCTATTACCCCATTCTTCTTCACTCTACATAGTGTCGATTTCTTCAATTCTAATCGTCTGTTTGTTCCTTATTTGCCTTTGTAGAGTTATGTTGGGTGATTGCGAGTATCTCTACTGCCCAATGTCCCAAGAGGCCTGCCATTTCCCAATCAACACGATCCACTGCTGCCAAGGGTTCCCTGTCCCAGCCACCGTGTATGGCCTCCTGTGCCATTTCTTTCTCCCATGATGTTATAGAGGTGTTGTCTCAATGTAATCGGGGACTGTAACATTGCTATTATCTTCCCCATGTCCACCTGATCTAGTATCGTTGAAGTTTCCTTGTGAGCTAGGCAGTGAACCAAATCTCACTGCACCCGCATGTCTTATGGTCTTATGGTCTCCACCTCGTCCCTGGTCGGCCCTGCTTTGGTCCACTCTCCATAGCCTCCTACACCTCCCTTGCTTGGCTAAAAAAGTACTTAGTGTTTGCATGGCCTATACGTCTATATCTATAACAGTAATCTTGTAGGCGTTCATAACGAAATTCCACCCACGTATCTTTGTTGTTCTCCTTTTTCAACCATCATCCATTGATTAGAGGATTCGAAGTATTGATATTGAGTTTAACCCTTAGAAATCCACAAGCTTTGTCATGGTCTCCAGCTCAATGAACTCCCCCGCATTCACCATTAAGAGTTTGACATTTGATTCCGAAGTGAGGCTTAGAAGGACCCCCCTAATTTGGACCCAAAATGGAACAACCTCTATCTTGACTTCTTCCAAGGCGAGTTCCGGGGGCCACTTCTTGACAAAAAAAGTTTTGCTTCATCACTGCCCACGTAACCTGAGCTAGGATCTTTATTGCCATGCTTTCATCTTGGACCGTAATGACATAAGTATTATCCCTGACCCACTTGATGTCCACCTCATCAAATTCTTTCCAAGCAGATCGGAGAATGTTCCTAACTCCCTATTTGTTCAGATTCCTATCTACTAGAGCCGTACCCACCAATTTCATTCCTTGTTCTCTTAACGAAAAATCCATTGATTGCTTAAGGTGGACCACGAGCTCCTCAACTTCCTGATGAGCCATTTGTCTCCTAGCTTCTCATGTTGGTTGTCTCGTTCTCACAGTTAGGTGCAATGGGTACACAGTACACTCATTTTGTAAGATTGTAGTTAGATCGCACTTCCTCTGTTTTCCTCAAAGGCTTTCATATGTGCCTTTTATAAGTAAACCAGCATCACAATAAAGGCAGTTGGAAGAAAATTGAATTCCTAGGGCTTTTAGTTGTCGAATCGCAGGTAGGTGCGCTTTATGTTTCCTCATCTATTATTGGAGTTGTTTGGGGCAACACATCCCCCATCCTTTTGCCGGTTCCTGCAGATCTGTTTCTCTTAATTCTGCCGCTAGCAACCTCTTGGTCAGCTACCAGGGGATAAACCCCATGAACCCCAAGGGTCTGATTTACTCACACCCATTTGGGGAATTAAATCTGGTAGGTTTGTGATTATGGTGGGTATTAAAGGAAAATGAAGACTGGTAGAGTACAGAAGGGTTTTGTGCTCACGACCGTGACTAATCAAATCCGTCAAAGCTTTGGGTAAGAGAGGATAAGTTATGGTCTTTTGTCCAACCTTGATGAGGCTTCTCCAATTAGAGGTGCGATTTAGGTTGGGTAGTTGTTGAAGCTCGCCCATGGTGTCCCTCCAGGGAGAATGAGCTGGTCAAGTTCGACAGATCTATGTGTGAGGGAGGACAGGTTATGGTTTTTGGGTTGGGTAGTTGTTGAATCACACCCACAGATTCACTCCAGGGAGAAGGGGCTCGCAGTAAGAGAGAAAAAGCTGATCAAGTCCGATTGATCTGAAATTGTCATCTTCATTTTATTTAGTCTTAGTTCAACCATTTTTGTTCCTTCTATCAAATAAACATTAAATTAACGGGCAGGCTGTATGTTGAAAGGTATGTCAAAAATGAAATGTCCACACTACCTTTGAATTTAATGTCTATGTAACGAAATGGACAAAAATGTTGTGAATTGAAAATAAATAAGACGAAAATGGTTGTTTATATTGCAGTTATATTTAGAATAGAAATGTGATTGTGTAAATCCTAGTAAATCTAGGAATATCTCTTATATTCCTATTAGGAGTTGATTAGCTATTAAGAGATGTAATCCTAAAAGGGTAAGGTTTTTACCTATCCTACTACTATAAATAAAGGTACAATGAGATGATACAACACACACCTCACAATTAAATCTCTCTCTTCTCCCTCTTGCTACCACCGCCCCTCTCTCTCTCTACTCCTTAATATGGTTCAGTCAAATAGGCCTACAACAGTTTCAAGAGTAGAATGAGACAAAATCAAGTTTAAAAGATAAAATAGGACTAAATAACAATTTCAAAGGCAAAACAATTAATAAGCTTTAGAATTATGTCTACATGCTATGCATGCGTAGGAATTTATCGTCAAGCGTGCTCTTTTGAGAGAAAATTGTTGGTTGTGAAAAGTATTTGTTCGATTACCATATTACCTTTGACTTTGAAGCTTTATTATCGAACTTATAAATAATTTGATGGTAAACTTGAAATTCCATATTTTTTGGTCCATTTGGTGGCCGGATGAGATTGGATCTTAGAGATACAATTGAATTAGCAGAAACTTATAATCCATGTATAAAAATAGGTTAGATAACTTACTCTATTATGGATTCATTACTCATTATGTTATGCATTTGTACCATACTTGACAAATCCCGAAACTACTGAGCACCGGTCAACGTTATACTGACAAGGACCCAGAAGAGTTTCCCTCCAACCAGGAGGCCAATCACAGCGCGACACGTGTCAACATCAGAAGCCAATCATAGCACGACACGTGTCAACATCAGAAGCCAATCACAACACGACACGTGTCAATGTCAGAATGAAACTAGAAACTCTATTCTATAAATAGAGATCATTCTCTCACAATATTTTCTAATGTCATTTGTACTAAATTATTCACTAGTACTCACTAAAGGAGAGCTTGAACCTATGTACTTGTGTAAACCCTTCATAATTAATGAGAACTCCTCTACTCCGTGGACGTAGCCAATCTGGGTGAACCACGTACATCTTGTGTTTGCTTCCCTATTTCTGTCATTTACATACTTATCCACACTAGTGACCGGAGCAATCTAGCGAAGGTCACAAACTTAACACTTTCTGTTGTACCAAAGTCCTTACTGATTTTGTGCATCAACATTTGGTGCCGTCTGTGGGAACGACACTTATTCCCACTCTCTTCAGTTTTGTTAAGCTGGTTTCCACCATTCGTACACTCTCTTTTGACTAGGCATCCCTTTCCAACATAGGGAGCGAAGGAAGCCACAACACACAGAATGACACCCCTCTTGCACCTGGTGCGAAGCAACGAAAGAAGGAACAAAAGAAGTTTGCTCTTCAGGTTAAAGTCGATGAGCTGGAGGCTTAGAACAACAAGATAGCGATGAAGAATGAGATCCTCCAAGAGTAGTATGAAAAGGTCTTCGAGATGCTCCACGAGGCTAAATATACTAAAACACACGAACTCATCACCCCTGTGAAAGTCAACCATCAACTGGGTGCCCCCCAACACAGAGGTTTATTTGCCCTCGACATGGGTATTCCTGTTGAAGAGCGAGTTACTCATCGAAATGGCAACCAACATGAGACTTCTCTCAACACAGTTGCTTCGACTCGAAGCATGAGGAGTGGAGGAAGGCACCTCCTTACAGAATGAGTGGAAGGATCGAAAGCCGTCTTTTGCAACTGTTGAGACTTTCTAAAGCAATGTCAAGACAATCCCATCCTTGTAAGCTCGAAGATCAATGACCCAAGGGTCTCTGAAAGACTCGGTCCCTTCCCATGTCCCAGGCCAACTACCAATTTGGGGAAGGGGAAACAAGTCTTAGAGGAACACGAAGGTATAGAGGACTCAGAGATGTTCCGATAGACATACCTTAGAAGTCAGTACGGCGAGTATAGGGAAAAATCACATGCTCTTGATTAAAGCTTCCTACTTCCAAGAGGAAATAGAGATTTACGAAAGAAAGCTCCAGTGGTACATGACTCCACTCAGGACCCTCTTGTCCTATGGCTCCTTAAGGAAGTAAACAAGTTGAAGGTCGAACGACAAGCTGAGATACCTGATTGGAACCAACCTAGGCATGGCCCCTCTTACAAGGAGGATCCTCGACACCCCCTCAAAGCAAAGACAAAGCAGAAGCTTGACTTGCAACTCTATACTGGAAATGAAGACCCGATTGAACACCTTAACCTCTTTGAGTCCACCATGGTATACCGGATGCACACCGACAAAGAGCGATGTCTTATCTTCCCCTTCACCCTCTCTGGCGGAGCTTTAAACTGGTATTGCCGTCTTCCACCTGAAACGATAGACTGATTTGAGGAATTGAGGAAACTGTTTATTTCTCAACATATTTTCCAGATCGATCGCTTACACTTTGCAGATGACTTGTACACTATTCGTCAGAAACCATACGATTCATTACGTATGTATGTTGGCCGCTTCAGCCATGAGTATTCCCGTTGTGCCGAGGCAAACGACAAGACTGCCCTCAAAGCCTTCACGGCAAGCCTACGTGATTGTTTCTTCAAGTACATAATCAATACCAACACTTAGAAGACTTACTCTGAGGTGATGGCATAGGCTTCTAACCATGCCTCCGCCGAGGCAAAGACATATCAAGGGAAACCCCCCACAGCCACCCCTTATCAACAAGTAGGGAGTGGAAGCCAGATCCAACCAAATGAGAAGACCTCGACCTTCCAAACGGCAATAATGCCTCCCCCTACCTTACTTAATACTTCGCCAAGTTAACAGACATATCAACCTCAAGGCAAAAGGAAAGATTTCCATCCTTACCAGTCTCATTTTAGTAAAAGGAGTAAGGGACACTATCGCGATAACCAAGGGTATCGCCACGATAATGCCTGCCTCCAGGCAGTCAACACAGTGGGCCAAGCACGTGTTAGGATAGGCCCTACCTCGAGGTATGAGACATACACACCTTTGAACGCCATATACGTGGCCATTTACCCCAGCATAGCACACCTGATACCAAAGCCAATGCCGAGGCAGTCGGGTTACAAGCCCACGAAGAACATGGGCACGTTTTGCTGCTACCACGAGCATAACGGCCATGACGGCGAGAAGTGTATCACCCTTCGTGATCATATTGAAGCTTTGGCGCGTGAAGGAAAAATTGATCGATTCCTTCTTCACCCTTCAAGGGATAATCGTAACCAACGCCAAGTGAATGTGATATATTCCATAAACGGCGGCACACCCATATCTGAATCTTTCAATAGGGCCATGAAAAACAGCGAACGAGCTTTAAGGCCTGGCCACCAAATGTTTCACATGGAAGATAGCAAGGGAGGCAAGTATCAAAAGCCTAACGGGGATCCAATATGTTTCTACCCTCAGGAAGAAAGATGTATCATCTACCCTCACAACTACCCACTGATCGTGGAGGCTCACATAGCCAACTTTGAAGTACGAAGAATCCTGGTAGACACGGGGGCTTCGGTTAATATCATGTTTGCTGAAGCTTTCAGGGCACTTAATGTAGCTGAACACTTGCTCGATCGCTCGATTTCTCCTCTGATAAGCTTCTCCGGTGATATCGTGCAACCTTTAGGGAGCATACATTTACCTTTCACCATTGGTACAGGCCCTTACATAGCTACCATTACCATTAACTTCCTGGTGGTTGATTGCCTAACGACATACAATGTCATCTTTGGACGCACATGCATCAATGATCTCAAGGCCATGGTATCCACACATATGTTGTTGATGAAATTTCCAACCCCTTATGGTAATGGTTACATCAGAGGAGATCAACTTAGTGCACGGTCATGTTACAAAACTTCGATCAAGCAACAACATCTGCTTGTGCCCAAGGAAACCTTTTCTATACATGACCAAGTCATAAAGACTAGCCCGGAAGAAGTCAACTTGGATCTTCACAGTGGCAACAGTCAACCTAACGATCCTCAAGATGACTCTTTCACCCAACAAGCACAACCCGCTGAAGAGATGGAGAAGGTTTCTATCTCAAAAGATTATCCAGATCGCATGGTGAAGATTGGCACCACCTTGTCACCACCTATTCGGTTGGCATTGATCTCTTTTTTACAAAAGAACACTAAGGTCTTCGCCTGGTCATACGAGGACATGCCAGGCATCTCGCTCGATATCATTTGTTATCGCTTAAGTATTGACCCTAAGACCAAGCCAGTGAGATAGAAGCGAAGATCTTATAACACTGAACGGTACGAGGCAATGAAGGCAGAAGTTGAAAAACTCAAAGGCGAAATCAATTATCCAACGTGAGTTGTAAATGTTGTCTTTGTTAAGAAGAATCTGACCAAAGAAAGTCTCCTGCTCTAAAAGGTCTTTGTGGAGAATGTGTGTCGATTACACCAACCTAAACAAAGGATGCCCGAATGATAGCTTTCATCTTCCTCTCATAGACAGACTTATAGACTCTACGGCAGGATGTGAACTCATAAGCTTCATGGATGCTTACTCAAGATACAACCAAATCCTCATGAACCCTCTAGACCAAGAACACACAGCCTTCACTACTGACAGGGGACTATATTGCTATAAAGTTATGTCCTTCGGCCTAAAGAATGTAGGAGCGACTTATCAGAGACTGGTCAATTCAATGTTCGCCGAACAAATTGGGAAGAGCATGGAAGTTTACGTTGATGATATGCTAGTCAAGAGCAAACATGCTAACCAACACATCACCAACCTATCTGAAACTTTCACCATTCTGAAGAGGTATCGAATGAGGTTGAACCTCAACAAATATGCCTTCGGCGTAGACTCTGGCAAATTCTTAGGCTTCATGATAAGCCAACGAGGCATTGAGGCTAATCCCGAGAAGATCAAAGCAATCCTCGACATGAAGGAACCGGTAACTTCAAAAGACATCCAGAGCCTTACTGGCAAGGTGGCAGCCTTAACTAGGTTCATCTCTAAGGCCACAAACAGATGTACTTCTTTCTTCAAGAACTTAAGGGAAGTAAGAAGTACATTACATGGACTGATGAATGTGCCGAGGCATTCAAGAACCTCAAAGACTACATGAGTAAAGCCTATTTGCTCTCCAAACCTGAGGTTGGTGACACTCTCATTATCTATCTGTCGGTATCGGCTTCAGCAGTAAGTTCCGTTCTCATTCAAAATGATGGTAATGTCGAATGGCATGTCTACTATGCTAGCAAGGCCTTACAAGATGCGGAGAGACGATACTTCGCCCTTACTTCCAAGCACTCTCCATCATCGTGCTTACCAATCATCCTCTTCGACAGATATTCCAAAGTCCTGACACTTCTGGGCGAATGATCAAATGGGCGATAACATTGGGTGAGTTTAACATCTCTTACCAACCAAAGCCAGATGAGAAGGGCCAAGCAGTAGCAGACTTCATTGCCGACATCACATATCCTGTTGACATTGTTTCTACGCCTAAAAAAATGGTTTCATTACCCTCGGAAGCTCAGAAAATAGAACCAACAGCCCCAGCATGGAATCTATATGTTGATGGTCCAACCAACAAGGTTGTGGAGCAGGACTAGTCCTTACGACCCCTGACAAAGTGGCAATGGAGTATGTTCTTCGTTTCAAATTCAAGGCGTCGAACAATGAGGCCGAATATGAAGCCCTCCTAGCAGGCTTACGTTTGGCCAAACATTTTAGGGTTAAACGAATTGATATCTTCAGTGACTCCCAATTGGTAGTTAACCAGGTCACTAACAACTTTGACGCTAAGGATAGCTCCATGGCAGCATATCTGGCACAAACATAATTGTTGCTCAAACATTTCCACTACCAGATCACCCAAATTCCTCAAGTAGCAAACAGTCATGCAGATGTTTTGACTCACCTCACCTCAGCTGTGGAAGACAAGATTGGGAGAAAAATTCAAGTCGAATTGTTGGCAGCACCAAACACCATAACTATGGAAGTGTGCAACTTACAACAAAAGAATAATTGGATTACCCTGATTTATAGATTCCTTGCTCATGGCACCCTTCCAAATGACAAAGTCCAAGCTAAGCATATTCGATACAAGGATACCCGTTACTTGATCATTAATGACCAACTCTACAAGCGGGGTTTTAACCTACCATACCTAAGATGCCTTACGCCCTCAGAGGTAAAAATTGTCCTTCGGGAAATACATGAAAGAGTATGCGGAGATCATGCTGGATCTCGATCCTTAGCACACAACACTCCACCAAGATACCATCAGAATATCTCGCTCATGTGATAAGTGTCAACGCGACACAACTATTCCTCACTCCCCTCCCGAGCCGCTCACTCCTATGATCAGCCCTTAGCCCTTTGCCCAATGGGGACTTGATTTGATTGGCTCAATGCCTGCAGGGAAGGGTAAGGTCCACTATGAAATCGTTGCAGTTAACTACTTCACAAAATGGGCTGAAGTAGAACCCTTGGCAACCATTACTGAGGCAAAAATAGAAGACTTCGTATGGAAGAACATCCTTTGTAGATTCGGCATTCTCAATGCGATAGTCACTGACAACGGGCGACAGTTAGACAACAATAAGTTCAGGATGTTCTGCTTTAAGTTCAACATCAACTTATGTTTTGCCTCTCCAGCTCATCCCCAATCTAATGGACAAGTTGAAGTCATCAACAAAATAATCAAGCAAACTTTGAAAACCAGCTTGGACAAGGCTAAAAGTTGTTGGCCAGAATTTGTACCCGAAGTTCTTTGGTCATACCGCACTTCGTATCGGACATCAACAGGAGAAACCCCATTCTCACATGCCTTCGATACAAAGGTAGTTGTCCTAGTTGAGCTTGAGCAAGCAACGTTCCAAGTCCAGAACTACGTCCAAAGCGAAAATGACAAACAACTTATCGTCAACTTAGATCTAGTCGAGGAACACAGAAACCAGGCTCACTTGAGGAATGTCACCTACAAGCAGCGCATCTCCAACTACTATGACTCAAGGGTCAAACCTCGTTCTTTCTAAGTGGGGGACTGGGTAATGAAGAAAAGATTACTCTGCGACAGAGTTCCGAGTGAATGAACACTTAGTCCAAACTGGGATGGACCGTTTGAAGTTGTTGGCATCAGTCGCCCTGGCTTCTACAAGCTTAAAAGCTCTGATGGCAAGACCCTTGGCCATCTATGGAACGCTGATCACTTGAAGTACTATTACAAGTAAACTCACATTGTACAAGTGTTAAGCTTCAGCCATTCGGCATCCTATGTAACGAAGACTATTTGGCATGAATTCAATAAAGAGGTGATTTAGACAACTCGGTCCTGATCCTCTTACATTCCTAGCAATGAAACACTCGGGTTCAAAGCTTCAACATGAATGATTCCAACATGAAACAAAGTCTATGTCAACAAGACTATACAAATAAACGAACAGCTTCATAATATATTCGTTCAATCATACATTCCAACACATTCATACATAAGCCAACTATGCTTCGAAAGGGTTCAACATACTTTGTGTCGAATATGCCTCGACACCTTGCCCTTATTCTCACCTTCATGCCACCGACCAGGTGATAAAATGTACAACCCATACTCTCCTTCATGCCACCAACCAGGTGATAAAATGTACAACCCATACTCTAATATCATTTGGCAACTTGCCACTCATGCCACCAACCAGGTGAAGAAGGAACTCATCTTCATGCCACCAACCAGGTGATGAAATGTACAACCCGTACTCTCCTTCATGCCACCAACCAGGTGATGAAATGTACAACCCGTGCTCTAATATCATTTGACAACTTGCCATTCATGCCACCAACCAGGTGATGAAATGTACAACCCATACTCTCCTTCATGCCACTAACCAGGTGATGAAATGTACAACCCGTACTCTAATATCATTTGGCAACTTGCCACTCATGCCACCAACCAAGTGAAGAAGGAACTCATCTTCATGCCACCAACCAGGTGATGAAATGTACAACCCGTACTCTCCTTCATGCCACCAACCAGGTGAAGAAGGAACTCATCCTCGTGCTACCAACCAAGTGATGAAATGTGATGAATGGTGATGAAGGAACTCACCTTCGTACCACCAACCAAGGGATGAAAGCAACTCACCATTCATTCCACCTACCAGAAGACGAGTGGTACAACTTGTACATGTGAACTCCTAGCATTCACAAATAATAAAAAACCTTCAAGCTTGACAACTCAACTAAGGGAACACTTATGCCCAACAAGAGTTATAGTTACCAACAAAGTCTTATTGCAAGCCAACAACAACTTCAGTGCATGGCATACGAAGATCAAGCTATTCAGCCTTCTTGCATCTGCTTCAGACATTTCCCCTCTGTAACAATGCAAACACTACAACTCATAGAAAGCTTCACACACTCTTGATCAAGACAGTGTGAAGCAAAACCAATTTATGATGCCAACAAAAGCTTCATCAATGGAGGGCAACCACAATTCTCAAAAGCTTCACACACTCTTAATCAAGACAGTGTGAAGCAAAACCAATTTATAGTGCCAATAAGAGCTTCATCAATGGAGGGCAACCACAATTCTCAAAAGCTTCACACACTCTTGATCAAGACAGTGTGAAGCAAAACCAATTTATGGTGTCAACAAGAGCTTCATCAAATGAGGGCAACCGCAATTCTCAAAAGCTTCACATACTCTTGATCAAGACAGTGTGAAGCAAAACTAATTTATGGTGCCAACAAAAGCTTCATCAATGAAGGGTAACTACAACTCGTAGAAAGCTTCACACACTCTTGATCAAGACTGTTCGAAGCAAATATAATTTATATGGTTCGTCCAAACCTTCGACTACTACAAGGTGTGGCTTGCATCACAATCTCTTGCTCAACAGTGTGGAAGCAAAATTTGTATATGTTGTCTCTCCCACATTTTCAAATTTCTAGTTTCCCAAAAAAAAAAAAAAAGGGAAATTCAACAAATTTCTAGTTTTCCAAAAAAAAAAAATTGGGAAATTCAACAAAGCTTCATCAATGGTGGACAACTATAAATTCTCAAAAGGTTCACACTATCTTGATCAAGATAGTGTGAAGCAAAATCAATTCATGGTACCAAACAAAGCTTCACCACAAAAGCTTCACCAACAAAAGCTTCATCAATGGAGGACAACTACAAATTCTCAAAAGCTTCACATTATCTTGATCAAGATAGTGTGAAGAAAAATCAATTCATGGTACCCAACAAAAGCTTCAACTCCAAAGCTTTACCTATAAAGCTTCAACTCCAAAGCTTCACCTACAAAAGCTTCAACACAAAAGCTTCACCTACAAAGCTTCACCTACAAAGCTTCAACACAAAAGCTTCACCCACAAAAGCTTCACCCACCAAAAATGCTTCACCCACAAAATCTTCACCCACCACGAAAGTTTCACCTACAAAAGCTTCACCCATAAAAGCTTCACCAACAAAAGCTTCACCCACAAAAACTTCACCCACCACAAAAGCTTCACCTACAAAAGCTTCACCCACCACAAAAGCTTCACCTACAAAAGCTTCACCAACAAAAGCTTCACCCACAAAAACTTCACCCACCACAAAAGCTTCACCTACAAAAGCTTCACCCACCACAAAAGCTTCACCAACAAAAGCTTCACCCACCACAAAAGCTTCACCAACAAAAGCTTCACCAACAAAAGCTTCAACCACAAAAACTTCACCCACCACAAAAGCTTCACCCACCACAAAAGCTTCACCTACAAAAGCTTCACCCATAAAAGCTTCACCAACAAAAGCTTCACCCATAAAAGCTTCACCAACAAAAGCTTCACCCATCACAAAAGCTTCACCCACAAAAGCTTCACCTACAAAGCTTCAACACAAAAGCTTCACCTACAAAAGCTTCACCTACAAAAGCTTCACACTATCTTGATCAAGATAGTGTGAAGTAAAATCAATTCATGATACCCAACAAAGCTTCAACCTCAAAACTTCACCTACAAAGCTTCAATACCAAAGCTTCATCTACAAAGCTTAAATATATATATATATATATATATATATATATATATATTCGGAAATTTGAAAATTCAAAAATTCGAAAAAAAAAATTGCCTAGGCCTCCTCTTCTTTGGGTTTAACAACTTTCATAACAAATATATATGAATGAGGAGTTTTGGGCTACCACTTAGAAAGGAAATGTCTCATTCGTCAACTCCCTCTACCGGAGACTTGGGGGACTCCTACCATATGCTACTGCACCTTGATACTTGGAAGTCTCACAACCACTCAGTGACTTAGATTTTTCAAGTCTCCAACCGAGAAGTTTTCCTCACTCGAGAAATTAAGGGAGCACAACCTCAACATACATGCTTCACTCTCAAAGCTTCAACAAAAGAAAAAATTCAAAGAACTTAGTGAAGAAGACCTTGGTGTATTTAACACAATACGTTGAAATGAAGCAAAACTTGTTTATTGATATCTCCGATAAGTTACAAATATGTACATAGACATGAATCAAAATAAACAAACAAGAGGGAGCCTTCATAAAGGTTGCTCAGGAAAAGTCTCAGCAGTCGGTAGAGACCCATAAAGAGGATGCACCGGAGGGTGATTATTCGTAGCCTCAGTACTAGGCAGAACCCCAGAAGGAGGAGGCACCGAAGGTTGATCATTTGGAGCTTCATTACGCGGTACAGCCCCAGAAGACGAAGGCAATAAATGCCTTTGGAACAAACCCACAAACCTCTGATGATCAAGTAAAATATGACCATCAAATTCCTGCAGCTGGTCAAGCTTCCTCTTCATGTTTGTAACATAGTCATGTGCGAGCCTATGCAACTGTTTATTCTCATGCTTGAGCCCTCTGATTTCCTATTTGAGACTTATCATTTCAGCCACCAATGATTCAACTTGGCGGGTTCGAGCAAATAGGTGTTGGGCCATATTAGACACAAAACCTGCACACTGAACACTAGAGCCAAAGAATCCTTAACAGCCAACTCATCAGACCGTTTGGAAAATAGTCTGTTATCTTTGGGAGTGAGAAGGTTCATGGCCACCACCGCAGCGGTCATATCATTCTTCATCACAGAGTCCCCAACAGAAAGAGGACCAGTACGGGATAAGAAGGATGGGTGCTATATGTTGTCTTGAGAATGCATAGCTGCCTCTTCACCAAAGTTCAAGTAAAAAAGACGGTCGGATGGGCCAGACATTCTCAGAAATGATGAAGGAGAAATGAGGTGCAATAAATCTCTAAAGTACAAAAATAAGGGGAAAATTCATGCAAGCAATAACTCTCTGAACGTACTTCTTGCACATAATTGGTGCCCCTAAAAAAGAAAGGGCAACAAGGCCGTTGGTTCAAAAATCGAAGAGGCACCACTCTCCGGATTTTGAGAAGCAGATTTTCCTGAGTAAAATATGTCGACAATCCCCACACGTAACATCAGCTTCTCGGGTACCACAGATAACTTTACCAAAGATCTCTGACAAAGTTTAGACACATAAATTTTAAAGGTCCAGCTACCCTACCATTACCCACAAGAGTAAAAGAACAACACCACTGCTTGATAAGTGGAAAGTCCCTGTGTGTGTTAACCTCCGTGCTTCGTGGCAAGGTAAACTGGCAAAAATGCCCAACCTTTACTCACATCGAGAAAACACTCCCAACATGATTACTTGCTCAAAAATCGAAGAGGCACCGCTCCCCAAATCTCGAGAGCTAGACTCCCAATAGGATTGCTTTCTCAAAAATCAAAGAGGCACCATTCTCCGAATCTCGAAAGCCAAGTCCTCGACAAGATTGCTTGTTCGAAAATCGAAGAGGCACTGCTCTTTGAACTTTGAGAGCCAGATTTCCTTGGATAAAGCTTATCTGCAATCTTCACATGCAACATCAGCTTTCCAGATACCACAGACCACTTTTTCAAAGTGCTCTGACAAAGTTAAAACACGTGAATCTTACAGCTCCCACTACATTACTATGATCGAGAAGGGTAAAGGAACAACGTTACTACTCGCTGTTGGGACAATTTCTATATATGTCGACCTTCATCCTCCACAACTAGGCAAATCTGCAAATAAAAAAATACCCAACTTTTCTTCACATCTGAGAGGGCACTCTCAGCAGAGTCTTTCGAAATACTTAGCTTATTTTCCCCCTGATAATACCTCTGCAAACAAGCCACACCAGAGCCAGAGTATCTCATATCATCAGGTTTAAAAGCAAGAGTATCCCATATCATGTTTTTTCCTTGTCTTTTCCTTTGGTCTTGTTCTTACCTACAAGATAAGGACAAAGAGAGCAATCAGTCAGCACTTGGAATCAAGCTTCCAGTCAGGAACTGACTACCTGGAACTCCTTGCCTGATTACTTACCTAGCATTGCTCTCGAGTACTCATCTTCAAATGCTTCTAGAAAAGATACCATATCTGCCTAAGGAACAGATAGGGCAAGTGAGAAGGATACAAGGAAGCATGTGGAGAAAAGCACAACAGAACACATGCCGATTCATCTATTACTTTGTCAATAGAAAAAGTATCCCATATCATCAAGATCGAATGCACTCTTGATTTAATGGACTTGTTTTGACCCTCAAATTCTTGAGTAAACCTTATACTCTGGAGGAAACCAGAAAACCCTCCAGCCCAGTTCAAGAATAAGTCTGTGGAAAGTTACTTCTTCAAAAGCAAAAGTATCTCATATCATATTTTCTCTATTTGCTTCTCCCTATCTTTGTTGCTGTTTACGACATAAGGAGAAAGAGAACAATCAACCGGAAGTCAAAGTCGAACCTCCGATCCAGGTTGCTTGCTTGAAAGTCTGATTGCTTACCTTGTCTGTTACCTCCTTCGGCAAATCTCCTAGCTCGGCGACTTGGGGGACTCCTACTATAGAGTTTGTATCGCACTTGACCAAGTCCAAAACTACAAGTAAGCTTCAAGTGAAATTGATACATTACCTTGTGCATCTTCATCGGTTAAAGATACCACCCCTGGATGAAGGAAAAGTACTTCTAGAGAAGATGTCACATCTACATATGAGACAGATAAGGCAAGTGAAAATGATACCACACTTCAGTACTTAGAAGTTTCGTAATTACTCAATGGTTTGGATCTTGCAAGTCCCCAACCGAGGAGCTTCCCTCACTTGGGAACTTAGGGAGGCACTGTTTGTACCATACTTGACCAATCCCGAAACTACTAAGCATCGGTCAACGTTATACTTTCAAGGACCCATAAGAGTTTCCCTTCAACCAGGAGGCCAATCACAGCGCGACACATGTCGACATCAGAAGCTAATTATAGCGCGACACATGTCAACATCAGAAGCCAATCACAACACAACACGTGTCAATGTCAGAATGAAACTTGAAACTCTCTTCTATAAATAGAGATCATTCTCTCACAATATTTCCTAATGTCATTTGTACTAAATCATTTACTAGTACTCACTAAAGGAGAGCTTAAACCTATGTACTTGTGTAAACCCTTCACAATTAATGAGAACTCCCATATTTCGTGGACGTAGCCAATCTAGATGAACCACGTACATCTTGTATTTGCTTCCCTGTCTCTATCATTTACATACTTATCAACACTATGACCGGAACAATCTAGCGAAGGTCACAAACTTAACACTTTCTATTGTACCAAAGTCCTCACTGATTTTGTGCATCAACATTATGTTCATCTCAATTTTGACACAATGAACAACGAATTGAACTCAAATCCATTTTAATTGATCACAACATATCTCATCCAGCCACCAAATGGGACTTGGAAGGATGACATATTCAATGTACATGTATATGTAGTTAGATTCAGCCTATTCTAAAAGCATCTAACCTTTTTTTTTTTTACTATTATTAAAGGGAGGGTGATAGTTCTAAACAATTACATTAATTTAGGAGAAGGAAGAGTTTTGAATCCAAAACGTATGGGTAGAAACTCAAAAGCTACCCTATAACTATTAGACCATATGCACATAAGCAATTCAAAATCCATAAAAGTAACATATTTTATCTCACATATTAATACCAAAAACTACATCACTAAACCGATGTAAAATTAAGTCACAGGCCTTTATCTAAAGGGATTCCAATTTTTTTTAAATGGGAATTAGTTGTGGAATCCATTTCACATCGAACTTCAACGATCCAAACCGTCTATTTTGTAAGTCTCCATTCATAGATCATCCTTACAAAAATTCAACTCAATTTGAAACAATTTGTTTTTTTTAATTATCATGATGAAATTTCAATGCTTTTTAGAACACAAAGTGTTTGTCAATTTCTTTGAACTCAAGGATAATATATGAGGTGCAATTTAAAAAATAGACGGGTTCGATTTGTTAAAGTTCGAATTGATGTAGACCTCCCAACTAATCTTATTTTCATATATAAAAAAAAAGGATCTTTTCCCTTAAAAGTTTCCTATAAGTCATATCACTTTCAAAATTTCTTCACTTCAATGGTATCATTTGTTCAACATTTGGTTCAAATTTCTATATATGTAAGAGTATATAGGATATATTCTTAATCGGAGCTATGCGTTGGGTACAAAACGAACTATTTTTTTGCCTTTTACCGAGGAATATGTTCTTCATTGCTTATGAAAGGATATAATCGAACCAGTCATTAAACAAATTCGTTTAGCTTGGTTATCCTACTAATTTGATGCATAACCAAATTAATCCTAATAGTAGTGTTGCATTTGTTCGACATGCGGCTTAAGGCACCGACAGTAAAACATAGATTGGTTGAAAATATAATAAAAGTAAAATTTGAAATCAATAAAGTGAGATTCTATACAATTAACATACCACCTAAAACATTCGAGAAAATTCTATGGTTCCCTTGATTAAGTTTAGTGAACTATCTTGACCGTTAAATACTTTTGACTGAACATCAAGGAGTTGTTTAATTTTGGGCCCACAGTATTTAATCGTAGACTGTTACAACAAGGCATTAAGTTTTAATGTGATTCAATGTTATAATTAGAAGAAACATAATATTACACTATAATTGTCAAAATCTATAATTGTCAATTTTTTTTTGACAAAATACTATTGTTATTACATTAACAACGTTAGTTTTTACAAAGTGGATGTCACACTACAGTGTGAACGTAAGATATTATGTGTGGACGTCATCATATTAGAGATTCATTACTATTCCATTTTGGGCCCCACGCCAACTATCACGTTAAGGCTATTACAACATGACATTAAGTTTCAATGTGGTTATAATTTTTCTTATATCCCCAGGGCAAGGGAGCTGGTCTTATGTAGGGGCAAATCTCAGAGTTCTCACCAAGCTGGGAATGATTTCTGGAAGTCTTTGTGGAGTATTAAATCTTTGCCCAAGATCAAATTATTTCTTTGGCGTGTGGCTACTAATTGCTTACCTACGGTGCTGGGCCTTTTCAATAGAAGGGTTGTCCAAAATCCTTTGTGTCCTCTGTGTAAAGAGTTCCCTGAGTTAGCGAAGCATGTCCTCTTTCTCTGCCCTTGGACGATTGGGGTTTGGTTTGCTAGCTCCCTAAACTACAGGTTAGACCGATCAAGCATCACTTCTTTTGATGTGTGGTGGTCTACGCTTAAGAGGACAGTGGACGTTAATTCGAACTTGCACTCTTGGGTTTACACCGTGGCATCCTTCATATGTTGGGAGATTTTGAAATCTAGATGTCATTGTATTTTTCATGGTTTTGTTCCTTCCCCGGAGTATACAGCCGAGAAAGCTTCTCGGGCTGCGGCGGAGTTTTTCACGATCACTGGGTCTCAAGGAGACCCCAGTACTCCTTTGCCGAATTTGACTGTCTCTCATCCCCATGCTTGGGAGCCCCCCCGCTTGGAGTTATCAAGGCAAATTTTGATGGTGCTTGGTCAAGAAATTCCCTTCAATCTGGATTGGGCGTTGTCTTCCGTTCATCAAACGGGTCGATTTTTAATGGGGTTTCCTCCCCTTGCCTTTCTTCTTCAGCTCTTCAAACGGAGGCTAAGGCTTTTCTTCTTGCCGTCCGTTCAGCATTGGAAAGTAACTTTAGCAATGTGGTTTTTGAATCCGACTCGAAGGAGCTTATCGGGAGCTTAAACAATGATTTCAAGAAAGCCAATTGGACCATTTTTCCCTTGCTAATCCAAATTCGGAATCTATCTACTCAGTTTCGCTCGATTTACTAGCGGTGGGTTCCTCGTCAAGCGAATAGTGCAACCGATTGGGTTGCGTCGCATTGTAAAAGAGGGATGTGTTCTGATGTTTGGGTCATTCGACCCCCATCCTCTCTAGTTCATATTTTGTCCAAAGATGGCCTCCCCTGCCCTCCTTAATTCCCCTGGAGTTGAGACTGTGGAGAAGTGCAGATTGGACCTTAGCCCCGCTGTTGTGTTGTGTTTTGTCTTCTCCTAGTCTTAACTCTAGGGTGAGTCCTCATTGACTCTTTTTGCTGTTTGGTTCCTGTAATCTTTCCTTTCCTTGTTGGCTTTTGCTGTTATGAATGGTTCCTCTTTGTCCAAAAAAAAAAAAAAAGTTTCAATGTGATTCAACATTTAAATTACCAGAATGTAGAATAATATTATAACTGTAAATTTTAGTGTCTAATATTACATAATATTCTCAAATTACAAAATGACATTGTTATTAATGCAACAACGTTGATTGCTACGTTACGGATAAGGATGGGCAACGGTTATGTCGGGCGGGTAATCGTGGTTGTTTACCCATAACCGTTTATATTCATACCCACATAACCGTTTACCCGTTGGGTAATTGCCTAAATGGTTATACCCATACCCATAACCGTTTATAAACGATTAACCATATCCATAACCGTTTACCCATTTAACCGTAACCGTTTATACCCGTTTACCTATTTACTCTTTTTAACCCGTTTGTCTTTTTTTTTTTTTACCATTACCTCTTTTTCACCCGTCTACATGTTTTTTAACAACTTGAAAATTAAAAAAAAAATTCATAATTTTTTTTTTTTTTTGACAATTAAACACTGTTATAAGTACATTCATCATACATTTTCGTATTTTAATTTTTTAAGTCCTTATATCATTCCAATAATTGAAATAATAGTTTACGGACGATATTTTTAACTGTTACCAATGAAGGTAATATAATATTTGCTAAGTATTCTTGGGTTACGAAAACTGTTTAGAAGATAATATTCTTGGGTTATTTAACCCATAATGTAAAGTATTAACATAATATATATAATGAGCTACATTATATTATAATTAGATATATAAACCATGCACCATAGTCAACAACATTGATCTAAGTTTTGTCCGATAGAGAATATGGTTAGGAGAATGTTTACACTTGTTGACCATGAATTATGTCTTTTCGGCAACAATCAAAAGATGCAACATTCAAATTGAAGAGATGTGATTGTTGGGTTAATAACACAACTTCTCATCCCCTGTCAAACAGCCGCATATATATAATTTTATTTTTAAAATATTCAACTTTACATATATAAAATAAATAGGTAAATTGTTACCCGTTTATAATCGCGGTTAATATCCATAACCATCTATTTCAATTTCACGGGCAAACAGTTATACCCATAACTGTTTATTTATCTAAACGGTTACCCATAACCGTAACCGTGAAGTTTAAATAGGCGGGTAACCACGGTTACCTATAACCGCGGGTATTTTGCCCATCCCTAGTCACGGATGTCTTGTTACACTATTAAAGTAGGTTTATAGATAAGAACGACTATTACTTAACATGCTCAATGGGTCATATTAAAAAGTTGCAACATAACTTGTTAGACTATATACACAGTAGACAAATACATTATTATTTCACCTAAGTAATGATATTAAGTTAATTGCTCCTTCTCAAGCTACGGATGTGAACTAATACATTTATGGCATGTTTATGTGTCTAGAATCAGAGTAAAAATGATGATGATTTCATACAAACAGTTAACTAAATACCACTGAACCGGAATTAAAACCAATATGATTATTATATTGCCTGTGTGTATTTTTTTGTTCTCTTCCTCCGCCTCATGTTCATCCTTTTTTTTTAATCAAAAGTACGATATTCATTAAGTAAGACCAAATTCGTACAAACTGAGGATAGTGTGCATAATGGGCCTCGATAAAAACCTTGTTGGGGATTTCAACCCAGTCGAAGGAAAAGAGCGTCCCGCACAAAAGAGAACTATCCTCAAATAAACAATTGAAAAGAATTACACACTCTCTTGAAGGAGTATATCTTGGATCAAATATGGGGGTTCCTCAAACCACACTACCTCCTAAACACTATTAATTCTCATCCGAGCAAGTCGATGGGCTGCCGAGTTCCCTTCCCGTTGAATATGACTAACCATTGACTCCACCCACTCCATGCGAAGACACCGAAGATCATTAATTATAAGACCAAGGGTTGAGTGGTCGTCCTTACTCCCCCGCATGGCAGCCAACACCATCGCCGAGTCACCTTCAAACTGAACCTTCATCTCCACTGTACCAATAGAGCAGACCAAAATTGCAGCTCTCCAAGCTGCAAAGAGCTCAACATGCACCGCTGAAAAAATCCTCTCAACGAGACCAGCAGCAGCAGCAGTAAGACACTTCCCCAAATGATTTCGAATCACCACCCCAAAACCTCCTCGGTTATTTCCCTTATTCCAAGCTCCATCAAAGTTGCATTTAATCCACCCCTCCGCAGGTTTTCCCCATCTCTGAACCTCCCGGTTTTTCTTCTTTGTCGCTGGCTTATGCCACTTATGGAATTCTTGCATCCAGCCCTCCGTCTGAAGTACAATGTCAAGTAGTTGTAGTGCTTTGCTAGAAAGATTCTCATTTGTATGCTTCCACAGAGCCCAACTCAACATTAAGTCTAAATCAAACCCCGAAGCAGGCCCATTAAGCTGTAAATTAGCTAACCAATTCATGAAACACTCTCCCTGCACAACATCCACCCTAACACCCAGGCCTCAAAACCACACCGCTCTAGCCACATAACAAGCTCTGAAAACATGTTATGTTGATTCCACCGAACCTCCGCAAACTACACACACCTCATATGTCATCAATCTTCGCTTACAAAGATTGATTCAATCTCGTGGGCAGAATGTTAACACATGCACGCCACACACAAATCTTGACCTTCCTCGGAACACAAGCACTCCATAGCTTTTTCCAAAACTGCTCGCCAACAATACTAGAAGAAGATGATGAGCTAGTTACCCCTTCACCATTTGCTACATTTATCCCCTGTACAACATGATATGCACTCCGGACAATGAATTTCCCATTTCCTTCGTAGTGCCAAACCCTACGGTCCTCACTATCCTGTAGATTTAGAGGAATGCCACCAATTAGATCCAACTCCTCTTGGGAAAATAACTCATTCATCAACTGAATGTTCCACTACTTCGATTCCAACAAAAGGGGATTCTCATGCAGTTCGGGCTTTGTTGGGGCTTACCCAATAACATCGTCCCCTTATTGTCTTTCTTTCTGAGACAAAATGTAGTGAAAGTGTGATTTTACAGAAGCAAAGTAGTTTAGGGTTTGATAATTCTTTTTGCAGTGGCGAGTAATGAGAGATTAGGGGGTTGGCGGTTTTTTGGATGAATGAGGTGGAGCTTGTGATATTATCTTTTTCAATGAACCATATAGAAATGGAATGTAGGGTTCACAGGGCAGAGCAGAAGTGGAGATTAACTGGATTTTATGGTCATCCGGTCACATCAAATAGGCATCTTTCATGGGCATTACTTAAGAGTTTGGGTCAACGAAGTCCCTTGCCATGGATATGTATGAGGGATTTCAATGAAATCCTTAGTGTGGAAGAGCAATTGGGTGGTAATCAACATAGGGAAAGCCAAATGGATGGATTCCGAGAGGCAATCCATGCGTGTCAGTTAATTGATCTGGGCTTTGTAGAAACTGAGTATACCTAGATGGATAACAGGGAGGACGAGGTTAGATGTCGACTTGATCGGGTTCTCGCATCCTAACCGTGGCTTAATCTATTTCCCATGACAAGGGTATGTCATCTCAATCCTTCGAAGTTGGATCAATATCCTATTTTAGTGGAAATTAGGAGTGCGATGGAGTTGCCTAGTAGAATGAGGGGTAGACGGTTCAGGTTCGAAGAGATGTGGCTTCGGGATGAGAGTTGTGAGGAGACTGTTAACTCAACATGGAGTAAACTGGTGGTGGGCCTTCCTCTCTTCCAATTGTGCGAGATGATTCGGTTCACTAGGTACGCTTTGCTTGCTTGGAAAAATGAGGTATTTGGGTCTACGAAGGCAGAGATTGCAAAGGTCTGTGATAAGTTATGAGTGCTCTTTGAGCAACCTCATTCGACTGCGGTTCATGAAGCTAGGGGTGAATTGATAGAGAGTTTGTATCTACTTTTGGGAAGGGAGGTGACTTATTGAAGGCATAGTCTCAGGTCCAATGGTTACAGGAGGGGGACATAAATACGAAGTTTTTTCATTTACGTGCGTCTAACCGTAAACAAAAGAATCATATTAAGGGGTTGCGATATTCGACTAGGGTATGGCAGGATACGAGGGTTGGCATTGAGGACACAGTGGCAGAATATTTTCCAGTCTCAGGGCGTCTTAGACCGTGTGGTGCAAGAGGTTGTGGGAGCTTGTTCACCACAGGTTACTACCGATATGAATGAGGACTTACTGAGGCTGTACTCAGAGGAGGAGATTCGTGTGGCCCTTTTCCAGATGCACCCGTCCAAAGCTCTAGGACTGGATGGTATGTCACCTCTATTTTTCCAGAAATTTTGGCATGTGGTTAAGCATGATATGGTGAGTGCAGTCCGGTCTTTTCACACTTCAGGTATACTGCTCCGGGAGGTGTGTTTTACTCATGTTGTCTTGATTCCCAAAGTGAGTTAGCCACAGGAGATGTCATAGTTGCGTCCGATTAGTTTGTGTAATGTTACTTATAAGATCGGAGTAAAGGTGATTGCGAATCGCTTGAAGAAATATTTGAGCTTAATAATCTCCCGGCATCAGAGTGCGTTTGTGCCTGGTCATTTGATAGCATCAGAGTTCTTTCGCTCTTAGACTAGACCTTAGTAAGGCATATGATAGGGTGGAGTGGGTTTTTTTGGAAGCTATGATGCTAAGGTTGGGGTTTGACAGTAAGTAGGTGTCGGTGGTGATGATGTGTGTGACGTCTGTGTCGTACTCGTTTTTGGTCAATGGTGATGCATGTGGGTATGTGTAGCCATCCCAGGGTCTCCGTCAAGGGGATCCATTATCACCTTACTTATTCCTTTTGTGCATTGAGGGTTTGTTGGCAGTTCTTACGCATAAGGAGCAGACAGGTGCTCTTAGTGGGATTCACATTTGTGAAGGAGCACCAAGTATCCATCATTTATTGTTTGCTGATGATAGTTTCTTGTTTGGTAAAGCTAATTTGGATGAATGTGTCGAGGTCCAACATATTTTGGATGTGTTCTCCCAAGCGTCTGGGCAGGAAGTAAACTTGGAGAAAAGTAACATTACTTTCAGTGCGAATGTGAGGGTTCGAGAGCAACAAAGGCTTGCTAGCTTCCTAGGAGTACAGTTGGTGGATCGGCATAAGCGTTATTTGGATCTTCCTACATTTGTGGCGAAGAATAAATGCCAAACCTTCTCTTATATAAAGGAACGAGTTCATAAGCGGTTGAGTGGATGGAAAGGGAAGTGTTGAAGTGGAGTAGGACGTGAATTGCATGTAAAAGTGGTGGCTCAAGCGTTACCTTCGTATGCTATGAATTGTTTTCTACTTCCAAAGACTTTTTATGATGAGTTACATCAACTAATAGGTCGCTTTTGGTGGGGGAGTGATCCGGATTCGAGGAAGATCCATTGGAAATCATGGGATAAATTGTACATTGCAAAATCGGAAGGTGGTATAGGTTTCTAGAATCTTTATGCTTTTAATTTGGTGGTGTTAGCGAAACAAGGTTGGCGAATTGCCTAATTCCTTGATTCCTTAACAGCAAGATTGTTGAAAGCTAAGTATTTTCCCAATACTTCCTTTTGGGATGCATCAGTGTTGTCGTCTTATTCCTATTGTTGGTTTAATATTCTTAAAGCTAGAGTGGTGTTGGAGAAAGGTACACGATGGTTGATTGGGGATGGAGCATCGGTGCAGGTCTAGAAGGATAGATCGGTGCCTTGACCGTCTACTTTTCATCCCATAACATTGCAGCCTTCCTCTCAGGAGGAGTTGCAGGTTTGTGACCTCATTGATGTGGATAGGAAAATGTGGAATGACACGGTGCTGAATGAGCTTTTTGAGGAGGAAGACAAGGAATTTATTCTTGCTTTACCTCTTAGTTTTTGGCTTCCGCCTGATAAGCTAATTTAGCACTTTAATGATCGGGGTATCTTCACTGTTAAGAGTGTGTATTGGGTTGCTTGGGAGTCCATTAAGCCACAAGAACTAAGTGCAAATTCTTCGGCTTCTGGAGGAAGTCCTTTTACTCCTGTATGGAAGGCTATTGGGAAGGCCAAAGTCTCGCTGAAAGTGCGGAATATGGTGTGGAGAGCTTGTCAAAATATTCTCCCGACAAAGGAGACTTTATCGAAGAAAGGAGTATCATCGGACTTGACATGTGTTTTCTGTAATAGAGCCCCGGAGTCAGAGGTACATGTTCTCAAGGAGTGTCATTTTGCAAGAGCAATGTGGTTTGTGACCCCATGTAGCTTTCTCGCTGATTCTGTTCCTTGTAGTTCGGCTAAGGAGTGGTCCTTATGGGTATTACAAACTAAGCAATATGTCTTTGACGTTATATGCATGTTGGTCTGGCATATTTGGCGAGCGAGGAATGATCGTATTTGGAACGGTAAGAATGAGCCACCTGGTATGGTGGCCCAAAGAGTCGTGGCATGGATGCAGGAATTCTAGGTGGTGGATGATCGTGCTCGTGTGGTACAGCAGCTGGCAACGGAAGCTGGGTAGTGGGTTGGTGGCGGTTTGATGGACGGGGAGATGACAGAGGACTGGGTGCGTGTGAAAGTGGATGGCGCTACAAAGCTGCAGGCACGGGTGGGTGGAACTTGAGCTGTGGTCCGTGATGCGCATGGTGGTTTCGTGGCTGCAATGGCATGTTTTTTGCCCAATGTTTCCTCGACTCTTCAGGCAGAATTGCCAACAATGAAACATGGGGTGGATTTGGCTCAACAGTTTGGTATTCAAAAGGTCCAAGTCGAAAGTGATTTGTTTCAAGCAGTGTCCATTGTCAACTCTTGTGTGGATAGGGCTTCAACTATGGACTTGCTGGTGGGAGATATTATATTTAGTGCAGCTTCTTTTACTGCTTCAAAGTTTATTTCTATTTGTAGGAATAATAATGGTATTGCTCATTGCTTGACAAAGGTAGTAGTGTCTAGTGGAACTCGAGGAGTCTGGATCGAGGAGCCTCCGAGTGTTATTTTGGATCTCCTCATCCCAAAAATGGTGTAATGGTTCTCAGTTAATGATATCGATTTTCTTAAAAAAAATTGTCTATATATTATCACATTTCATTTTTGGAATTGAATGATTATAGATTTCTCATCAAAGCAGTCTTTTAATTCCGAAGGAATTTGAATATAGTTAAAGATAACAACTTAATAAAGATGTTCCAGTCCCTAGAACGAAACAAGAATCATACTAGAAAATGAAAGCTCTATCCAATCTGATAAACTTTTTGCCACTATTAATTGCCAGATATTTACATACTAGAAGTCCAAAGGCTATAAACATCAAGTTTTTATGATGACCAGAGAAGTATGAGGATCTTAAAAGTACCCCAGACCCAAACGGCTTTGTTTTGAAATACTCAGCATCACAACCGTCGATTCATGGTTATCATGATCTCCACCGCTGATGCGTGGGCCCACAGGGGTGTTGGACATGGCTATGCAGTGTAGCCGACATGCCTGTAAGATATTTCTGGTGTTGTGGATGATGCACCGTTTGTTTAAAGTTTGAAACTCACAAAGGAAAAGGGTTTCTTGGGCAGTAGAATGAGCAAATCAAGGCACGTGTCGCACCACCTGTAAACCAATGATCCACATGCAAATCTGACTGCTTTACACGTATCGCATGGCTGTCAAAACACCATTGACATCGGTTGCCTCTTCTATAAAGAGTACCTCTTTGCTCTTACCAAAACAATTTCGTTATCCAAGTGTGTTCACTCAGTGATATTTTGTAAGAAATACCGAGAGAGCTGTTTGATTTGTTGCTGTTTTTTCTGTTTGTGTGGAATTTGAGGGCGAGATGGCTCAGACTGTGGGAAGGAACGTGGCAGCTCCATTGCTGTTTCTCAACTTGATCATGTATTTGATCGTTGTCGGTTTTGCTAGTTGGTGTCTCAACAAGTTCATCAATGGCCAGACTAACCACCCTAGTAAGTTTTTTCATCATCTGCCTCTCTTTGATTTGTTGGTTTTCTTGTTTAATGGTGACTTTAACTCCGAGTTACTGCAGATTTTACCAGTTAGTTAGGAGAGTATGAGCCCTTTAAAACTTAGCTCTAGTCTCTGAACTAATTCCCTTGTCGTAGTTAGTTGTTTTCAGAGTAGCCTCGAATATCATCTTGTCCAGAACACAGACTCCCAATTTTTTTGTGTTTTTTTTTGTGTTTTTTTTTTGGTTTTTGAGTAGCCTCGAATTTCATATTGTAAAAATTTGGGCAGGTTTTGGAGGAAATGGTGCGACTATGTTCTTTTTGGTATTCTCCATATTGGCTGGAGTGATGGGCACAGCATCAAAGCTGGCCGGAGCAAACCACATCAGATCTTGGAGGAGTGATAGCTTAGCTGCAGCAGGATCATCCGCCATCGTGGCATGGGCTCTCACTGCACTGGCCTTTGGGTAAATCTCAAACTCTGACTCGATCACATATATAGCACTTAAGCACGCTTAATGTTGTTTAATAGACTCATCGTGTGGTTAATTAGTCGGATGATTAATTGTGTTGCTTGTTAACAGGTTAGCATGCAAGGAAATAAACATTGGAGGATACAGAGGATGGAGACTGAAGGTCTTGGAGGCTTTCGTAATAATCCTGACGTTCACTCAGCTCTTGTACCTCTTGATGCTTCATGCGGGCGTCTTCAGCAGCAAGTACGGCCCGGGTTACCGTGACACCGACTACCCAGTTACTGGCCGGGATCCGATACACAAGGGCACCACCGGAGGAGTCCCTGCTTCTAGGGTTGTTTAAGGCATAGGGATAGCATATATAGCAGTGAGACTCCCACATGCGAAGGGAGTGAACCGCTCTTTTGTTTCCTCTCCGTTTCTGGGAAGGTTTTGTACTTCATAATTTAATGTGGAATTTTAAGTATTTTACTTTGTGGTTTTTTGGGGGGAATTGGATCCTCTCATGAGCTTAGGCTTAGGATGCTCTTGACCGACACACAACGACTACAAATAAGAGATCTTTTAAAAGTTATAATAATTGTAATCGTTGGATTAAAATATCTCTCAGAAGGATCCTGAGAGAGAGGATCCAATTCCTTTTGTGTGTTGTATAGGTAGGGATGTAAGCGGTGACCAAATGTGGGTTTGCGTGCGCGTGTGTACGGACTTGTAATGTGGGAATTGGTTCAATATTCAGCATTATGTATGTGTACATCATATGTAAATGTATGCATGGTTTTAGTTAGTGCATGCTTAGCATCCTCTTTGATATAAATCGGTTTGTGTTGGGTGTTTTTGAATGCGAATTCCGATTCGGTTCCTAGCTAGGTGATGAGGAAGTAAAATTAAATACGAAATGCTAAAGATTTAAAATTTTAAATTGAATTTACAAACCAAATAATGTGTCATTATTAAAATAAATATTTTTAATTAGTACTTAATTAATAACTACATTATTTAGTTTTGGAAATTTGATTTAAATTAATAACAAATCAAAGCTCCGAAGTCTTGTCGCCTACAAATTCGAGTGAGAAATGGCCTACTAAACTTAATTGGGATGGGTGTGGGTGAGCCGAGCTACTAAAGTTTTACAACGTTCTTTAGTTTTTTCTCAGAAGAAAGCTACCATGGTTTGCCTGGTTGTAAACTTCCGAAAGCAAGGTGCCTTAAATATTCCGATGTTGAATTCATGATCTTAGCAGAAATCAATTGGAATACCTCTAAATTTGTTGTTAATGGTAATCGAGTATTAGCAAGTATTCAAAAACTTGATTAAGCCCAGAAACAGAAGAATTATATCCCTTTCCTTCAACCAAAATGTGGTAATATAGAATCAAAGAGAATACCAGAAGCTCAAGCAACAATAAATAAAGATCTGTTCGCAAGAAAAATTAGCTAAAACTCAGCAACACTGCCATGCTCGAATCACATTCATCTATTAAGAATCAGCTCTTAAGCAGCAACTATTTCAAAGCACAAGGAAATCAAAACTTAAGGAGAAGGATAAGGGAAACCCATCAAATCAACTTCCCCTGGACTTTTACATGATGTTTAGACTAATTCTTTCGAAAATAAGCTGACAACAACGCAATTCCAAGCTTAACCTTGGGTGATGAAACCTTCCTTGCGACCTTCAAACCCTGGCCGCATGAGCTTTTTCTCTCTTTTCGCGATTTTCCTGTTTATCTTCTCTTGCTTCTTCTGCGATATGTTATCTGATCTCTTCTTCTGTTTATCTGCCTTCATCTTCTCTGTGGTTTCAACCCTTCCCTTCCATTTCTCGGCATTCTTCTGATGCCGCTTCTTCTCCTTCTGAATGCTTTGTTTCAACAACTTTGGATCATCGTGAACCTTGATCCCAGCAGCTCTACTTGTTGCTGCTTTCCAAGAATGCTTCTGCGAGATTATCTCACCCTTGTCTGGATCTTTCTTGGCTTCTTGCAACTGTTTTGCCCTCTCAAGCTCCTGCAACTTTGACAATTTTTTCTTCTTATTTGTCTTACCAAGCTCATCTTCGTCCCCAAGTTTGACATAACCGAATGTCAGCTCCTTTGCAGCCTCTGCAACATCTTTCTCCACTTTAGCCGCTGAATCATCACTAGTAGATTTCTTACCATCAGATACGGCTTCTCTCTTCCGTTTCTTCTCATATCTTTCCTTTCGCTCAATCCTTTTCCTTGCACTCTCTGAACCTTCACAATGCCGACCAGCCCGAAACTCATCAAGTTTATGACGAAGCCGTTGCTGGAGTTGTTCATATGTCACTGAACGTTCGTCATCTTCCACTGAACATTCATCATCTTCCAGAACAGGCACCACAGGCTTGATCTCTATTTCGTCACTATCACTCTCATCGTTTGACTTCTTTTCCAAACTTTGCTTTAGCAAATCAAGGGTTGTCTTAGAAGACTTCTCTGGATCCAACCGTTCTCTTCGAGCTTTCTTAATGTTTTCCTTTGATTCCTTCTTTGCTGAAGCTTTTGCAGTCTTGCTGAGACCTTGAAACCATGGCTTATCATCATCATCAACGGGTAGATAGAACCTAGCAGGTATGAGCTCAACTAACATGTCGAAGAATTGACAATGCTGATGGATAATAGACTTCAAATTGAGAATTGGATTGGAATCACTGATATGACTTTCTCTTTTTTTCTTCATCTGCAAAGTGATCAAAATTGAGGTAAATAGTGAGCACCAGATAACCGTTGTGAACGGATGTCCAACCGAAGGAATCAAACCAGCACAAAGAATACTATGGGTCTCCCTCTCCCTCCCACCACACACACACTATACAACCAAACCACTACCTAAGAACTTTTCATTTGCCATGATGAACAAAGCAAAATAGAAAACGGCTTATAAAATTTGATGAAAACCCAGCAACAGTAAGATTTCAAACAAATCAAACAGAAATCCAGTTAGAATAATCAGCATTCAGCAAAAGAAATAAATTACAAACATAATGGAACTATGCAATCTGATAAGGCCAGTTTACATTATGAGCATACATTATGCCCTAAACCATCCACGAAACCAAATTAAACCCATAAACTTAAGCAAAAAAAACGAGATTACTGAAGTTCTTTTAAGCTAAATAAAAATCAAGAGAACTAAGTTGCACAATAATCTGTGGGTGTACGAGAGAAGAAGATGAAGAGAAAGATACCGTGGTAAATGCCGCGGCGTCGATACAGAAATCAGTAGCTGAAGCCTTTTTTTTTTTTTTTTTTTTTTTTTTTTTGGTCGTAATGGTTAATTCATAGAAACAAAACTACAAAGAACCCTAGAGGGATGGGCTTTTAGTGGGCTAAAATCATATTTTTATTTATAATGGAAATGGACTGGGCCGTTTTTGCTGACATTTCGACGGCCTGATAAGCAGAGGGTTTTTTTTTACAAGAAAACCTGTATATCGTTATAATGTTGGGACTAAATTAATTTAAGCCTAGTTAGATAAATGGTTCTCATGATGATAGTATTCGAAAGATAGCTCATGTGGTAAAAAATTTTGGATTTAAACTCCTATGGTGACATCCGTTAGAAATTAAGTCCAACATCAAAAATATTCATTAGTTTCTCAATTAAGCTTTCTTTCTTTATTTCTTTTTTTAAGTAGAGGGGTTAGATAGTGCAACTTCTTCAACAAGTTTCTCATCAACGTTGTTCCCGAAACATGCTAGCACAATATAACCAAGAACAAGCTTTAATTCCAATGATCCTATTCGAGAGCAACAGTAATCAAAGTCTTCGAACACTGACTTAATAAATTTGTCCTTTTTTCTATATTAAACTAATATATTAAAATAATCTACAGTAAATCTGGTTCTTTAGTAAAATCGAGAGAGCTCAGCTCCATTTTTGCTCATGTGACTTTTTCTCTGTGTGTGTGTGTGTTTTTTTTTTCCAGCAATACAACTTACAATTTCAGAGCAAGGATATATGGTAGAGATGTACAAAGATTTGAATTATTTTTTATTGGGCTAAATCGCGAAAATGGTTCTTGAAATTTACATAACTCCTAATTTTGGTCTATGAGATTTCAAATTAATAGTAGTGGTCCTTGAGATTGTCCACCATCCATTATTTTGGTAAAAACTCCATTAAATATCCAGGAACTCTTGGCTGGAAGTTTGAACAATTTTCAAAGCTTCGTAACTCAATCGTTTCTTAACCAAATTCGACCCATAATATATCAAAATGAAGATAGAAAAGTATAGAATAAGATTATACATATTTTGAAGTCCAATGTTTACCGGACATGGTTGGAAAATAGCCTCAAAGTTGACTATTTCGAGGAAAAACTACAAAACTCGCCGAAAACTAGATAAACTTTAAACGTTCATAACTTCTTCAATACTCAACGAAATCAAGTGATTCAAAAATAAAAAATCATACTTCTCAACAAGATAAAGAGAATGGTACCTTTTTTTTATGGCTAACTCATTGTGGTTTGGCCGAAAAATGGCTCGACTCGAGACCAAGGCAACCACTTTCAAGCCGTTTTCCGGCCAAACCAAGGCGATTTAGCCACTAAAAAAGATACCATTTTCTTTGTCTCATCGAGAAGTATGATTTTTGTTTTTGAATCACTTTATTTAGTTGAGTATTGAAGAAGTTATGAGCGTTTAAAGTTTACCCAATTTCTGGGGAGTTTTCCAGTTTCCCCTCGGACCAGTCAAGTTTGAGGCTATTTTTCGGCCATCTTCGGCGACCACTGGGCTTCTAAATATGTATAATCTTATTCTACACCTTCCTATCTTCATTTTGATATATTATGGGTCAAATTTGGTTAAGAAACGATTGAATTACGAAGCTTTGAAAATTGCCCAAACTTTCGGCCAAAAGCTTCGGTACACTTAACGGAGTTTTTAATGGAAGGACGAAAATGATGGATGGTGGAAAATTTCAGGGACCACTTCTATTGATTTGAAATCTCAGGAACCAAAGTGATGTGTTATACAAATCTCAGGGACCTTTTTCGCGATTTAGCCTTTTTTTCTTGTGTTCCTCTCCAACCGTTAGCATCCCAAGTGGAAAACATGGAGGCAATAAGTTGATTCTAAGCTATGGTTGGCCCCTTCGAAATTGACAGTGGCGGCGGAGGAAGCTTGGTTGTTGACTGTGGAGCCATGGCTAAAGGGGTTAACAAAGAGTTAATGGAAATTTTGCTTTTGTGATTAAATTCTAACGGATTTCACCATAAGGTTTAAGTCCTAATGCTTTTATCACGAGGGTTACCTTCCAACTACCCTATTGTCATGAGGACTATTTATTTAATTAGGCCTTAGTTTTACTATTACTAGCAATTGTACACATGCTATTGATGTGCTTATTAACATTTTAAAAATAAAATTTACAACGGGAGAAAATATAAAATGGTTGCTAAAACTTTTGGGTGACGACCTTCAAATGATTTCATCATTGAAGAGCCAGTTCATATCTTTAACGATTGTTTCTGGATAACTATTTAGAGTAAAAGTTTATTTTATTTGGAAGAGAAACATGGAAGAGGTAATGAGAGCAACTGATATGGTTACCTGGTGTTGGGGGACTTTTAGGTCAAGGTGGACTTGGGCTTTGAGAACATCCTCTTGTCTCCATTGGTTCGGTTTCGTACCAAACCCCGGAATACCTCAAAAGAATTAGCATGTCTTAAGAAATATCCATGTTAGATTAATGACTCGAAGATAGCATGATTAGGCAAATAATGACTTGACCAAGAGAAGTGTGATGTAGAAGCTATTAGCATGAAAGGGAGAGAGTTTGCATGGTTGTATGGTATTCTAGGTTGGATAATATCACTAGTACATAACAGCATATTTACCACATCAATTCCATCACGGGCATCAACAGCTCGTGGTAGAAACTATTCAATTACCACGGTCGAGTGTAGCTCGTGGTAGATAACATTAATCCACCACGGTCAGGTTCTGGCCCGTTGTTAAAAGTGAATAATCTACAACGGTTTTAATTCCCGTAATGGAATATCAAAACCACCACGCGATATGCTTGTAGTGGTTACTTCAAACGACCACACACCACCTTTTGAAAATTCACCACGCCCTTGGCCCGTGGTGGATGTTTTTTTGTTTTTTTTTGTTAATATTTTGAAAGATATTAAAATCTAAAATCTCAATTATTTTCCCCTCACGTGAAACTGGACGAAAACCCTAAAAAGAAACCGTCAATCCTTTTTTATCGTCCTCTATCTCCCTAACCTTCCCATATCCCTCCACTCCTCTGCACCAACCCACCAAACCCTCATCTCCTCTCCTCATCGACTCGTCATCCATCCACCCTTCCCCCTCATCTTCGAATAGTCATAAATCGCCGAGATCAACGACATCAGCGTCCGGGCCTTTTTCCAGTGGTGGTCGATCACGGGAATCCGGTCGAGCGGCGACAACTTGGTGTTCGAGGTCGGCATGGTCTCTGCCAAGTACCCCTCTAAGAACTTCGATGAGAGCCCTGCTTGCGAGGGCCGGCACTCCTATTCTTAGCAGGTTTTAATTTAAATTAATTCAATTTTCGTTCAAATTTTGAGCTGGTTAATTTGGGAGCTAGGGTTTTGAATGTGTGATTTGTATATGCATGATTGCGATTGGGGTATGTAGCTATCGGCTGGAATGCTTTTTGAATTTGTGGTTGTTGAATTGAAAACTATTTGTTTAGATTTTGATGACTTGCCCATGAAGTTTAGGTTATGCTTTACTCTATTTATACACGTGCATATATATATATATATATATACACACACACACACACACACACAGAGCACGAACCAGTTATATATAAGGAAAAAAGATATGCAGTAGTAATACTTCGATCAATTGAAACTGCAAATTCGACTATACTAGTGTAAACATTGTAAAGAAAATGCTTGTTCACTTTTTTTTTATATAATATTGATTGCTAAGAAGATGGTTTCTATGTGTCTTTTTGTATGAATTTCTCTACCTTTTTCACAAAAAACTTTTCACCATAAAGTCCCCATCATGTATTGTTCGCATCTCCACTGACCATTCTCTAATCCCAGTTGTTTCAATATGTATTCTTTTGCTTGGCCAATTTCCTTCTTTGTGGCTCCATCGGCGGCAGAGCAAATTTCTATTTTGTTATTAGATAATTAAATTATTTTTGTTTTGTGAGGCCATTCCTGTGTAAAAATTAATATATTAAGACATAGCAGATGTTGATAATTCAACTGTTTTTGTTTTGTTATTAGATACAATGTGATACAAGAAGTGCACGAGAAGCTGACGATGCTTCTAGACAAGCTTCCAAAGCTAGTTCCCAAGTATACGAGAACAAGTACTAAATAGTTAGCTTATGAAACTTATGATATTTTGATATAAGTTGTTCGAATTTTGTGTCTTCCATGTTCGGTTGTCACAGAGAAGTAGTCCAAACATAGAAAGAGACAGCATTAAGAGAAAAGAAAGGTCTAAAGCCACTTCTCAGGTAGTAACACACGCTTGATAATAATTGTTAAATAGTTTGATAACTTAATCATTTCAAATTGATGTTCTTATTTGGTTTCTTTATGCTAGTTAAACCTGTTGGTATTTTACGAGGGTCTTCATGCAAGTTACTAAATTGGCTCGGAAATGGACAAGTTGTTGCAACTGGAGAAATAGAATCAACAAATTCTGAGGTGAAAGTTCATCACATGGTGCTTGATCCTGATTGATGGAAAGTTTGGGTAAGAGTGGAGAATATATCTTTGTACCGCCCTACAAGTGAATTTCGTGTCGTGGAGGATGCTATATCTAGTACAATTGCCCGGCCATCAAAGTATGTCTGAGTTTGAGAGTAATTTTAGTTCGTACTTAGACTAGAAAATGGTACTTTGGCACTACATGGATCGTATTTTATGACTTCCGTTGTTTATGTATTCATTTGGAAACTCAAGTATTTTTAAATTATGTTATAATATTATCAAGTATTTTTTTATGTAATTATTATATTGTAGTAAATATGCAATTATGTTGATTATTCTGTACTAAAATATATAAATAAATAAATAAATCAATATATATATATATATATTTGTTAAATATTTTTTTTTAATTTTGGAAAATAATTTATAACGGGCATTAGATTTGGTCAATTAGTAATCGATAATGGTCATAGCATGTGGTGTTAGATCTCAATCTACCACGGGTACAATCTGTGGTTATATTGCATTTGACAACGGACATAGCCTGTGGTAGAAACTGAGACTTTTTATCACATCCAGAATACTAACAGGCACAGTGTCCGTGGTAGATTGCTATTTATCACAGGCATTCACTGTGATAGATGAGCTTTTTTCTTCTAGTGTATGGGTTTCCTAGGGTGGTAATAAGGTTTTTTATGGCTGGAATACTTAGACGGAGGTTATGGAAAATACTAAAATTACAGAGTGATGCCTCCTGGGATTTTTTAGGCTCTCTGTTACGATGGATCCTTTCTCCAGCTCATGACCTATATTTGTAGTTGAATGATTAATTCCCAAAGAATCTCTAATTGTGGCTTGGTTTCTTTCTCCTTTTTCTCCCTAGGCATTCACGTGATTACAAGGTTGGGGGATTTGGTTTCTCTCTAACTAAGTTGGTTAACTCCTTAGGGAAAAGGGAAAACTAAGTTTGGGTTCCCTCCCAAGCTTACCTACATAGATGTCAAAAGTTATGGGCTTGGATCTTTGGGCCCCAAGCAGCCCAAAATCTTCCATAATCTTAGCTCCACATAGGCCCGGTAAACTTTCATAACCATCCACACCATAATTCACTTAACAAGCTCGAGCATGTGACTTGGGCTTATTTTAGCGTGAATAGAGATTAGCATGACAAAGCTTAGCGTGACGAATATGCATGGGTATGACGTGATTTATATAAATATCTGACTTAATTACCGTAGCATGGCATGGTTATGAATATATTCATTTCTCGATCCCGCACCTTTGCATTTATTTAGGGTTGACTTAAAGCTTGCATGACAATTGGGCCTCGAGACTTGGTTGGGCTTGCTCGTGACATTTTTGGACCTTAGCACTTGGCTGTGAGGCTTTGAAGGAGAACAGTAAAATTATTTTGTGTTTAATTTACATGTTGCCAATAACTTTTATTTTGGTTATTTTTAAGTTTTGTTGACATGGTTAATTCGGTCATGTCACCTTTTTTCAATTAACAAATGGAATTTTGTTAATAGTTAGTTTTGATAAGGAGAGTTTTAGAATGGTTATTCCCACTCAGTGTCTTATCTCCCTACCAACTTTTTAATGAAATTTTTCATTACAATTTGTCCATTTGTAGAATGGTTGATAAAGACCTTAAAAGATATATAATAATAATAGTAGATAGGCGCGAAAAGGTAGCATGAGCCCTAGACTTACAATGGGTTGTGAAAGAAATGGACAATATGTAAGCCGAATTCACCAAAAAGACATAAAGATGAAGATAGAAGGAATTCTAAAACCATAAAGTGTGGATGCCCTTTCCAGTTAAAAGGTAAGAAGCTAGCAACTGATGATGATTGAATACTAATTGTAGTTATTGGAGTGCTTAATCATACATTAGCAGAATATTTGGAGGACCATTTCATTATTGATAAGTTACCGTCGGATGATACTTCATTATTGGGGAATAGCATTTATTTTTTTTTAAATAATAATGATGAAAAAATAGCATATTAAAATTATTTTAAAAATAATAGTGGATAAAAAATAACATTTCAATCACCCCAAAACCCTATATGAACCCAGCCCTTAAAAGAAGAAAATCAATCCGAAAATAAGAAAAGAAAAATTGAAATGAAAACTAGAGCACTTAAAACTATTGGAAGGTAAATTTACTGAAATAAATTAAACTTGACAGCACAAATCATCATATTATGTGCAGTGGAAACCATGAAATCTGAAACTAGAATGATTGCAACATAAACCGATCAGAGAGCCACCACCAAGAAAAATTTTGAAACATGAAAACCAAACAGCAGAAAATTGACAGCAAACACAATATAACAACTGAAAGCTCCAACCAATTCAAGTGAACACCTTTCCATCTTCCCCTAGCAAATCAGCCATGCCACTCAATGTCAATTGTTTGTAAGTTATTTTTAAACTTATTAACAATAATTACTACGTGCAGACAATAATTTCCATATATGCTTAACAGTGATGAAAAAGAAATATGACAACCATTAAATTTTTGGAGCTTTGCAGTTGATGATGAAGCGCCATATTAAGCTAAGACAATGTGTTAATGAGATTCTGCCAAATTTATTGGAACACTGAGGCACCATAAACGACAATAACTTATATCTAGAATTTAACATCAGGTGATCCTAATCAAGATACGATTGACGTTGGTCAGGCGGCAGGCTTAACACTATATGAAATACTTTTCAGAAGTCGTACGAATTTATAGTGAATTTTAAAAGAAATAACGGTGTCAAACATGTGGTATAAAAAGTTTTATTAATTAAAATGCTAGGTGACACAACCTGACTGGACAACAATTAAAAAGGAAAAGAAAAAGAAAAATGGGGAGTTGGTCACATGGGAAATGGAGAGAGAAATTCTTTCTTCATCGTGGGAACCAAGATCCAAGAACAGTAAAGCCATGATAGTCTTCTCTGTGTTTCTTTTTGTCTAAAATTAGATATTTCCAAATCTTCTGTTGCACGACATCTACATAGCCATAGTGATCTTCTCTCTTTCACCACCTGCCCAGACGTTGAGTGGTCTTCAAAGATCCTCACAGACGCTTCTTCGGCCTTCCATGTGGTCCCGGGTTCTTGAGTGAATCTGCCTTTGTATACTGGTATACTTTCATGGGGCTTACGTGTTAATGAACCAAAATACTTGAAATAACATTAAAGTCGATATTAAAACTCCATCCCTGAGTTTCACTAACCCACAAGACAAAACAAACAAAATTGTTAGAAAAATATAAGACACGACATTGTTTGACTCAAATTCTTCATGAGGACAATTCATCTTCTTTTTGATGTCTCATGGTTCTACAATTGTAGGCTTGAAGCTTCTAGAAATTTCTTATACAATGGTCATGATAGACCTGAAACCACTCTAATCCCTTAGTGGCTCCGCCCATGCGTTCCTGGTAAGTCCTTCTCAGCAGACACTATCTTCAAATTAATTCTTGTGAGCTCATTTTATTCTCAGCTTATCTCACAATAGAGGATGAGTTAATGGGTCAAAGTTTTGTCATACCATCAGTTAACGATCAAGTTAATAGATGTATGAAAGTGATAGAAATCAATGTGTGGTTATAAAAGTGAGACAAAAGGTCGTACCCAGTGCACAAGGCTCCCGCTTTACGCAGGGTCTGGGAGAGGTGAATGTCGGCTAGCCTTACCCCCATTTATGGAGAGGCTGCTCCCAAGTCTCGAACCCGAGACCTACCGCTCATGGGCGAAGGCAAAAAAAAAAACTATAAGTATGAAAACTAAAATTTAGGAAACTTACTATAATGTAAATTACCATATATTCATAGTTCAAAACACTAAAACATGCCGTCTCAAATTTCTATAATTCCATCTAATTTTCTTTAAGGTTAAGTGCGGATAACTACCTAAATTTTTAGAGGTAGTTTCAAATTATAGTCGTAACCTTTTAAAAACATTTCAAAGAACTATTTAATGTTTTAAAAATTATATATATGTTAAATCACAAGCATTGAGTGATGATCTGGACAAATATTGAAGTGAGATTTCACTCTCGTGTAATCTAAAGAGCTCTAATCTCCAAACTAATCCCATTTAATTAGACAAAGTTAGTGCTTGACATTAACGACATCATCAATGAATAATATATGAGCAACGTGTAATATAATTTGATTTAAATAGTAATTATCGTTGATAGCGCTTGATGTTGAAGGGCACTTGATCAATTACAATCAACAAAATTAAAAAAAATATGAGTTCAACAAGTCCTCCAGATGAAATACAATGTTGATGACAGCTTGAATACAATTACATATATATAAGACTTATCTTCTATGGGGAGACAATAATAGAAAAAAGTACAGAAAAATTAAGAGATATAGATGACGCTTGATGCTGCATTAACAAGTAAATACTTGGTGACGACTGACGACCGTGATGGCAATGCATGCCTACTCAAGCGTGCGCGGTATACAATATATAAGCTAACCAAAGGGCTGACCGATTGACCAGAATTAGAGCATAATTGGTGTTTTGATTCGTAGATACTAGATGGTCAAAAAGTTTAGGTTAGAAAGGTAATTGGGGTTAAAGTAGTTGCTAGCTTGAACTTGAACACAGATGCACTCAAATTGTTTTAATGCTTATTGAAAGATTTGGATTAAGAGATTAATTATTTAATTAATCTTTTAGGGATGGTGTTGCTGCTTTTGTTGACATCTTTTAGGGTTTGAAAGTAAAGCCTGACATATGTTGGATTAGGTGGCAATGAAGTTGATAGTGTTGTGATTGATCTAGGACAAAAAGTTTAGTTAATCGGCCTTTTCTTCCAAAAGTTTTTGATGTCGATGCATTAAGATAAGGGTTGGCTCAAAGACAAGAGAGGGGGCAAAATATAAAAGAACAGAATTTGAAATCAATGCTGTTTTGGGATTTTTGGGCTCTGTGCGAATTTATAAAAGTGTCCAAGGTAGGATTTTTTTCTTTTCTTTTTCAAAAGTATGACAAATGCAAGCGGCCCTTATATGACGGCGATGGTTCATATATCATCAGTAGCTAATCTAATATCTAATTTGATCTAATAAAATATGTCGTTTGACAAAAATAAAAGTATGACAATATATTGATATTAGAAAACAATAACTTCAATCAAAACAAACTTTATAACTCACTGATTCTAAGTTTACAAATGTCATTGAATAATAAATAAAAAGAGCAACAAACATAACCTTCACTAAATAATAAAAGACAGTTCAATCTTAAACAACCAAATAAAAAAAAACTTCAAAAACTATAACTTTAAAGTTTTATTTCAATATATAGCATTATTATATAGTAAAATTGAAAAAAAAAATATTTTTCAAAGTGATGTTATTGGCACTCCAAATATCTCATTACGCAATCCAATTTTATTTTATTTAGGAAGGAAAAATTTTCCATTTATAATGAGTGCAGTGCTAATAAAAACAATTCTTTTTAAGATATAGCATTATTACACATAAGTTTAGATGGAAAAAGTTTTTGGGGCCTTTCAAATTTGAGGTCCTGTGTGATTGCATATTTCACTTCCCCCAAAGCAGCCTCTGTTTGGGATTCAATTTCAACAACAATATAGTTTGAATGACAAGCTTTTCATATGTTGTTTTTTCAGACAAAAATTGTGTGCTTGCATCCAATGGCGGATCAAATATTCGAACATTGGGATCATAACATTAAAGATCTAAGTTTCTTAATAGAATTAGAGCGCAAAGCGTGCAAAAAAAAAAAATTCAATTTAGTCGCTGAGACATTTCGTCGAATAGTTGGTGGGCTTATTGTTGTCAGCCGAACCATGCTATGCACATGTCAACAGATATCGATTTATGTCGAAGCAATTTGATGAGCACTATAAAGAGAATTTGTTGAGTGATACGAGTGAACAAACAAGCCGCTGGAAATGGCAAGATAAATTTTGTATTTATGGAGGAAATAATGATATGGAAAACAGGACATAGATTCTCTACAATGACCAATGTAGACCAATTGAAAAAGGATGTAATGCTCCTTCACAACGCTTTTTTTTTTTTTGGTACAAAATGTCATGAGTCCCAATCTTGTCATTTCCACCTATGACTTATCCTTTGGGTAGTAACAAGGGACACATTGGATTCGATTCAAAACTCAACACAACCTACCGAGTGCTACCGAGATATGCTTAGCAGGTATTACATTAAATACTTGGTGGACACAAAAGAAACTCATATCAAACATTCGAAAGGTCATTGAAAGACCTTCACATGTATATTTTCTTAGATTTTAAGTAGTCCTCCTAAGACCACTTTAGTCTCGATGTACATTCGCCACTGCTTGTGCCTGATTCAAAATTAAAACCACTAGGAATATAAGTAGAAGTAAATTAAGTTTAGAATTCAAACTTGTTGCAAAGTTAAGCTAGAATAAGACAGAATTGGAATAAGTAAAGTGCTCAACAAAATGGGAGATTCAATTTAAGGCATCTTTTACTATTGCTACCATTACACCGAGTTAGTTCGTCAACTGTGTAATTAGTTGGTATATGTATTGTTCGTTTAGGTTCCATGGATTGATTCCACTAGAGCATATCGCTTTCAAGCTCCACTTTTAGTTGAAATAGCAAAATAAAAGTCCCAAAACCTTGCATTGGCTATTATTGACCTATATATTGCCCACCACGCTATATATATGATGCCCACTTTCCCAATATTAATGGTAAGTTGTTGATCCCAGTTAAATCTTGGATGTTTCACAAGTGGTATTGTGAGTTTGTTGCCTACCTTGTGTAAATGTCAAAGGATTACCCTTTGAGTTTGAAGAAGTGGAGAGCAAAAATGAGAAATCACAAAGTATAAGTTTGATTCCAAAGTTTTTGGTTGGTAATTGAACTTTGTTTCCAATCTGATTGGTCGGAAATTTATCTCTACTTCAAACCATTTGCACAAGTGAGAGGGTAATTTTCCATAGCTAGTTCGTGGGGCTCTCTTTATGTGGTAGGGGTGGGATAGATTTCCCCACCCCACATCCAGTTTAAATTTAGAAAATAAAAATAGAAGTTGTATTGGCAATTCAAAAAGATTATTTGCACTCGTATGTATGAATTTTTATTCATTATGTTTTTTATAAAAGAAGAGTGATGACAGTTGTGTGATGCCAATAAATCTTTAGTACACCTTGATTTTGAATGGAGAAAAAACTCAGAAATTCTACTTTTCCAACCTTTTTTTTCCAGTCTTCATTAACAACTAGCATGTGCCCACACTTTGTGTGGGTGGACATTTTTTTTTTTGGTTTTGTTTTTGAAATGAGAAGGAGAGAGGGAGAGAAAGAGAGAAAGAGCGAACATGAAAATGAGGATGAATTTTTGTTTTTATTTTTATTTTTTAAATTATAGATTTGTTGGGATCACATGTAGGTGATGCTTTTCGAAGAAAAAAAATTGTAAAATTTAGTTTGTGCAAAATTACTTTATTGTCCATAATTTTATTGTGTCAAAAGACAAAAATGTCTTTTCACTCTTTTTTTATTGACAAAAAGAGTTTCATTAATATATAGTTTATAACTTTAGATTACAAATTGCAAATAAAAAAAAGAGATGGTGATTTTTTTTGTTGGAAAGGAAATGCAAGGTGATTGATGAATGGTTAAACTGCAGTGGGGAAATGACCTAAGCATTAATTAGAATTTGGAGTATTTTTGCTAACCAACATAAAATATAGTGGAACAATACTTGGCTACTCAAAGATGAGTAGGAACTCCTACTCAAAATTCTTGTGTTTTAATTGTGGAATTTTGTGCTTATGATCAAAACCGTTCATACTATGAATCACATTGTAAAGATCATCTCTGCAAAAAATAAATTAAAACTAAGGTCGTTTAGTCAATCTATTGTAACAAATACATAGACGGTTCATAATGCTTTTACCAATACCGTTCATTTGTTTTTAAATAGTTTGATGACTAAACGACCTTAATTTTATTTGATTTTTTGTAGAGGCGATCTTTATATGGTGATTTATAATATGAACGGTTCTGATTATAAACATTAAATTCTATAAATTGACAAGGAACAATTTTGAGAAATTTTGAGTAGGAATTCCTACTCATCCTTGAGTAGCCAATTATTGTTCAAATATAATGTATGCTTAAATTGCATTGGGGAAATGACCTAAGCATTAATTAGAATTGGGAACATTTTTGCAAACCAACATAAAATATAGTGTATTCTTATCACTCTATTTATCACTATTAAATGAGTTTGAATTTCAATATTTGTGTAGTAGATATGCACAAATCTCAAAATTCAAACTCATCCAACGATGATAAATACAGTGGTACTTAAAGTGGTGAGCAAAAATGCTCAAAAATAAATTTCACCAAGTTAAAGTTTTTTCTTTTTCCTTAGGAGCACACACAATTAGGGTTAGGGTTAGGGAAATTAGGTCTGCAACAAGTAGCCTTCTATCACAGTGGTGGAGAGAAGTATTACCCTTATAACACGGCGTGAGCTCGAATTCTGTCGCTTCCTTAATTTAACATTTAATCTAACAAATTTATCGTTTGGTAAAAAAACAGAAAAAAAAAGAAGGTCTGCTGCTATAGTAACTGAATTATTGCATGAAACACCGAAAGCCATGGTTTGGGGTCAAAAGGAACAAGCAGGATGGCAAGTTGAGAATCAGTTTGACCCATGTTGCCATGGTGTATCATATCTAAAGCTGATCATTATTTCTTTAATTCTAATTAACTGTTTATTCTGCTTGCTTTTTACCGGCCAAGACAGCTACGGTCAACCCCAGCCCGTAGACTTGAAGTCAAATATGCAAATCCAGATAGGTTAATGTTTCTGTGGTACAACTAAGAACTAATTAAGTTCAGAATTATATCATCGTGCACTAACCTTAATCAAGTTTACCTACCTTCATTAATCAACATCTCAAGTCTCAGTGTTCAAGTGGCCGCTGGTCAAAGAAAAATAGAACAAGAAAAAAGGCTTTTTAAGAGTATCTCCAATATTCGGAACTCCCGTTGAACCAAAAAACCAATATATATATATTAGGGACTTTCACCATCAATTTTGAGGACTCATTTAGAGATTTTAAAGGAATATTCGGGTCCTAAAAGAATTTTTTCTGCAAAGAGAAATCCTTATAGTATAATTCCTAAATAAAGGGACTAAAATTTTAAAACATCATTGTTTATTTCGTTGGAGTATTGTGGCAGTTGATAAAAATAAAAAAGTTATCTCTAACGTTGAAAGAAAAAACCAAAGAAAAAAAAATCAAAAAGAGAAGATGTTGTACATCATTTCCAGATAGAGAAAAAAAATTCAAAAAGAGAAGGCATTTCCACGTGGGTGGGGTTGTTTCCCACTCAAATCAACAGTAGACCCACTTTTTGAGTCCCTGTATACAATCCTCATATTTGATTTTTTTTTTTTTGAGGTTTCCAGCAAGTCTCTCTATATATAGATACTTTGAAGACTTCTATTTTGACTCATTGGAAGCCTTTTGTCCTTATATTTACGAAATATACGGTTGTAGGAACTCCAGTTAAGGTCTTCATTGGAGATGCTCTAATGATCAACTGCACTTGCCTTGCATACACACTATTAGAAATTACCATTTGCTCAACAAATCATGTTTCATTAGGCACATTACTTTTGCCCGACGAAAAAAATGTTTAGTTGGGCAAAAATGATCAACATTTGGGTTTTTTTTTTCTTTTTCTTCTAGAGACTTTAGACAACTGAACATTTTGAGGAACAAATTAAACGTCATTGGGCAATTTTTTTCCGCCAATGACAATAATTGGCACATACTTTTTCCCGACGGAAAAAGTTTGTTAGGCAAGGTATATTTTATAATTTAAGGTTTAGGATTTAGGGTTACAGTTCGTCGGGCAAAATGAAAGACTTCATCGGGCAAAGGTGAGGGACATTTTGACATATTCAATTCCTTCAATGACTTTCATAGTCTGCAAAATTAATTTCAACAATTCAACTGTCAATGTAGTTGATATATACTCTAAGATGACTTATGCCAAAAATAACCCAAATGCAAGTTTCCAGGATTAGGTAACCATACGAAATCTTTCAGTGGTTGGAAATGTATCATCACGATTAAACAATTATTTTAGCTCTGATTTTGATGATTTTTTACAACTACATTCCTTGACCTTAGAGGAATACAGTGAATAGACTCGATCATCAATTACAAATATATACACTAGTGGCTACCACAAAATATTAAGTTCTACTTAATAGAAGTATAAAATATGTTGATGCACAAAATCAGTGAGGACTTTGGTACAACAGAAAGTGTTAAGTTTGTGACCTTCGCTAGATTGCTCCGGTCACTAGTGTGGATAAGTATGTAAATGATAGAGACAAGGAAGCAAACACAAGATATACGTGATTCACCCAGATTGGTTACGTCCACGGAGTAGAAGAGTTCTCATTAATTGTGAAGTGTTTACACAAATACATAGATTCAAGCTCTCCTTTAGTGAGCACTAGTGAATGATTTAGTACAAATGACATTCGAAAATATTGTGAGAGAATGATCTCTATTTATAGAAGAGAGTTTCTAGTTTTATTCTGACATTGACACGTGTCGTGTTGTGATTGGATTCTGATGTTGACACGTGTCGCGCTATGATTGGCTTCTTATGTCGACACGTGTCACGCTACGATTGGCCTCCTGGTTTGAGGGAAACTCTTCTGGGTCCTTGACGGTATAACGTTGACCGGTGCTTAGTAGTTTCGGGATTGGTCAAGTATGGTACAAACAGTGTTCCCCTAAGTTCCCGAGTGAGGGAAGCTCCTCGGTTGGGGACTTGCAAGATCCAAGCTATTGAGTAATCACGAAACTTCTAAATACCGAAGGGTGTTATCATTTTCACTTGCCTTATATGTCTCATATGTAGATGTGGCACTTCTCCGGAAGTACTTTTCCTCCATCTAGGGATGGTATATTTAACCGATGAAGATGCACAAGGTAATGTATCAATTTAACTTTAAGCTTACTTGTAGTTTCGAGCTTGGTCAAGTGCGATACAAACCTTATAGTAGGAGTCCCCCAAGTCGCCAAGTTAGGAGATTTGCCAAAAGAGGTAACAGACAAGGTAAGCAATCAGACTTCCAAGCAAGCAACCAGGATCGGAGGTTCGACTTTGGCTTCCGGTTGATTGTTCTCATTCTTCTTGTGTTGTAAATAGCACCAAGGATAAGGAGAAGCAAATGGAGAAAAGATGATATGAGATACTTTTGCTTTTGAAGAAGTAACTTTCCACAGGCTTATTCGTGAACTAGGTTGGAGGGTTTTCTGGTTTCCTCTAGAGTATAAGGCCGACTCAAGAATTTGAGGGTCAAAACAAGTCCATCAAATCTAGAGAACGTTCGACCCTGATGATATGAGATACTTTTGCTGTTGACAAAGTAGTGGATGTATCGGCACGTGTTCTGTTACGCTTGTCTCCACATGCTTCCTTGTATCATTCTCACTTGCCCTATCTGTTCCTCAGGCAGATGTGGTATCTTCTCTAGAAGCATAAGATGTTGAAGATGAGTACTCTAAAGCAATGCCAAGTAAGTAATCAGGCAAGGGGTTCCAGGCAGTCAGTTCCTGACTGGAAGCTTGATTCCAAGTGTTGACTGATTGCTCTTTTTCTCTTTGTCTTACATGTAAGAACAAGGCCAAAGGAAAAGACAGGGAAAAAACATGATATGGGATACTCTTGCTTTTAACCCTGATGATATGAGATACTATTGCTCTGGTGTGGCTTGTTTGCAGAGGTATTATCAGGAGAAAAAGAAGCTGAGTATTTCAAGAAACTCTGCTAAGAGTGCCGTCTCGAATGTGAAGAAAAGTTGAGCATTTTTTTTTATTTGCAGGTTCGCCTGGCTGTGAAGGATGAAGGTCGACATATATAAGAGTCTCCCTAACAACAAGCAGTAGTGTTATTCCTTTACCCTTCTTGGTCATAGCAATGTAGTGGGAGCTACAAGCTTCACGTGTTTTAACTTTGTCAGAGCACTTTGAAAAAATGGTCTGTGGTATCTAGAAAGCTGATGTTGCGTGTGAAGATTGTAGACAAGCTTTATCCAAGGAAATCTGGCTCTCGAAGTTCGGAGAGCGGTGCCTCTTTGGTTTTCGAACAAGCAATCATGTCGGGGATCTGGCTCTCGAGATTCAGAGAACGGTGCCTCTTCGATTTTTGAGAAAGCAATCCTGTTGGGAGTTTGGCTATAGAGATTCAGAGAGCAGTGTCTCTTCGATTTTTGAGAAAGTAATCCTGTTGGGAGTCTGGCTCTCGAGATTCAGAGGGCGGTGTCTTTTTTATTTTTGAGCACGTAATCTTGTTGGGAGTCTGGCTCTCGAGATTTAGAGAGCGGTGCCTCTTCAATTTTTGAGAAAGCAATCTTGTTGGGAGTCTGACTCTTGAGATTCGAAGAGCAGTGTCTTTTCCATTTTTGAGAAAGTAATCATGTTGGGAGTCTGGCTCACGAGATTCGGAGGGCGGTGCCTCTTCGATTTTTGAGCAAGTAATCTTATTGGGAGTGTTTTCTCGGATGTGAGTAAAGGTTGGGCATTTTTGCCAGTATGCCTTGCCACGGAGCACGGAGGTTGATACACATTGCGACTTTCTAGTTATCAAGCAGTGGTGTTGTTCCTTTACCCTTGTGGGTAATAGTAAGGTAGCTGAACCTTCAAAATTTATGTGTCTAAACTTTGTCAGAGATTTTTGGCAAAGTTATCTGTGGTACCCGAGGAGTTGATGTTGCGTGTGGAAAGTGGTAACCTTTCGGAATCCGGAGAGTGGTGCCTCTTCAATTTTTGAACCAATGGCCTTGTTGCCCTTTCTTTTATAAGGGCACCAATTGTGTGCAAGAAGTACATTTAAAGAGTTATTGTTTGTAGGAATTTTCCCCTTACTTCAGAGATTTATTGCACCTCATTTCTCCTTCATCATTTCTGAGAATGTTTGGCCCATTCGACCGTCGTTTTGACTTAAACTTTGGTGAAGAGGCAGCCATGCCTTCTTAAGACAACATATGGCACCCATCCTTCTTATCCCCTACTGGTCCTCTTACTGTTGGGGACTCTGTGATGAAGAATGATATAACCGCTGCGGTGGTGGCTAGGAACTTTCTCACTTCCAAAGATAACAGATTATTTTCCAAATGGTCTGATGAGTTGACTGTTAAGGATTCTCTATCTGTCAGTGTTCAGTGTGCAGGTTCTGTGTCTAATATGGCCCAACGCCTATTTGTTCGAACCCGCCAAGTTGAATCATTGGCGGCTGAAGTGATAAGTCTCAAACATAAGATCAAATGGCCCAAGCATGAGAATAAACAGTTGCACAGGCTCGCACATGACTATGCTACAAACATGAAGAGGAAGCTCGACCAGCTGCAGGAATCTGATGGTCAAATTTTACTTGATCATCAGAGGTTTGTGGGTTTGTTCCAAAGGCATTTATTGCCTTTGTCTTCTAGGGCTGTACCGCGTAATGAAGCTCCAAATGATCAAGCTTCAGTGCCTCCTCCTTCTGGGGTTCTGCCTAGTACTGAGGCTCTGAATAATCACCCTCTAATGCCTCTTCGTTCTGGGGCTCTACCGACTGTTGAGACTTTTCCTGAGCAACCTTTGCGAAGGCTCCCTCTTGTTTGTTTATTTTGATTCATGTATATGTACATATTTGTAACTTATCGGAGATATCAATAAACAAGCTTTGCTTCATTTCAACGTATTGTGTTAAATACACTAATGCCTTCTTCACTAAGTTCTTTGAATTTTTCCTTTTGTTAAATCTTGTATGTTGAAACTTTATGAGTGAAGCATGTAGGTTGAGGCAGTGCTCTCATAATTTCCCTAGTGAGGAAAACTTCTCGGTTGGAGACTTGAAAAAATCCAAGTCACTGAGTGGTCATGAGACTTCCGAGTATCAAGGTGCAGTAGCATATGGTAGGAGTCCCCAAAGTCTTCGGTCGAGGGAGTTGACGAAGGAGGTGTCTTGCTAGTAGCCAAGTTTCTAAAGTAACAAAACTTCACCATTTTCCTTTCTAAGTGGTAGCCCAAAACTCCTCATTCATATATATTTGTTATGAAAATTGTTAGGCCCAAAGAAGAGGATGCCTAGGCAATATTTTTTTTTTTTTTGAATTTTTGAATTTTCGAATTTTCGAATATATATATTTTAAGCTTTATAGGTGAAGCTTTGTACGTGAAGCTTTGAGGTTGAAGCTTTGTTGGGTACCATGAATTGATTTTGCTTCACACTATCTTGATCAAGATAGTGTGAAGCTTTTGTAGGTGAAGCTTTTGTATTGAAGCTTTTGTGATGGGTGAAGCTTCACACTGTCTTGATCAAAAGTGTGTGAAACTTTTGAGAATTGTGGTTGCCCTCCATTGATAAAGCTCTTGTTGGCACTATAAATTGGTTTTGCTTCACACTGTCTTGATCAATAGTGTGTGAAGCTTTTGAGAATTGTGGTTGAACTCCGGTGATGAAGCTCTTGTTGGCATTATAAATTGGTTTTGCTTCACACTGTCTTGATCAAGAGTGTTTGAAGCTTTCGAGAATTGTGGTTGCCCTCCATTGATGAATTTATTGTTGGCACCATAAATTGGTTTTACTTCATACTATCTTGATCAAGAGTGTGTGAAGCTTTTGAGAATTGTGGTGTTTGCATTGTTACAGAGGGGAAATGTCTGAAGCAGATGCAAGAGGGCTGAATAGCTTGATCTTCGTATGCCATGTACTGAAGTTGTTGTTGGCTTGCAATAAGACTTTGTTGGTGACTATAACTCTTGTTGGGCATAAGTGCTCCCCTAGTTGAGTTGTCAAGCTTGAGGGTTTTTTATTATTTGTGAATGCTAGGAGTTCACATGTACAAGTTGTACCACTCGTCTTCTGGTAGGTGGAATGAATGGTGAGTTGCTTTCATCACTTGGTTGGTGGTATGAAGGTGAGTTACTTCATCACCTTTCATCACATTTCATCACCTAATTGGTGGCACGAGGATGAGTTCCTTCTTCACCTGGTTGGTGGCATGAATGGCAAGTTGCCAAATGATATTAAAGTACGGGTTGTACATGTCATCACCTGGTTGATGGCATGAAGATGAGTTCTTTCTTCACCTGGTTGGTGGCATGAAGGAGAGTACGGGTTGTACATTTCATCACCTGGTTTGTGGCATAAAGATGAGTTCTTTCTTCACCTGGTTGGTGGCATAAGTGGCAAGTTACGAAATGATATTAGAGTACGGGTTGTACATTTCATCACCTGGTTGGTGGCATAAAGATGAGTTCCTTCTTCACCTGGTTGGTGGCATAAGTGGCAAGTTACGAAATGATATTAGAGTACGGGTTGTACATTTCATCACCTGGTTGGTGGCATGAAGGAAAGTACGGGTTGTACATTTCATCACCTAGTTAGTGGCATGATGATGAGTTCCTTCTTCACCTAGTTGGTGGCATGAGTGGCAAGTTGCCAAATGATATTAAAGTACAGGTTGTACATTTCATCACCTGGTTGGTGGCATGAAGATGAGTTCCTTATTCACATTTCATCACTTGGTTGGTGAGAATCAGGGCAAGGTGTCGAGGCACATTGTAGCAAGTGTCGAAGACACAAAGTATGTTAAACCCTTTCGAAGCACAGTTGGCTTATGTATAGATGCGTTGGAATGTGTGATGTTTATGTATGAATGTGTTGGAATGTATAATGTTTATGTATGAATGTGTTGGAATGTATAATGTTTATGTTGATTGATATGAGTGATGCTTATGAATGTTTTGCTATGCATGAAGGGATCCATGCTTTTGATATGTGAACCATGTTGGTTGTAACACTTAGTATCACATACTTTGTGTCAAAGTACACATGTTGAAGCTCTAAGTTGGAGTATAAGGGTACGTCAGCGTAGACCAAGTGTTCCAGTGCTAGGAACGCAAAAGACTCATAAGAAGTTGTTTGAATTTCCTCTTTTTTAAATATTTGTTGAATGGCTTGTGTGACAAAAGATCTCAAACGGTTGAGAGTCAAAACATTTGTAATGTGTATGCCTTCTTATAATAGCATTTCCTTCAGTACCTAGTCCTCCACTTTGAAAGAGTGAGGATTGGCCCCATTGTCATAATAGTCGACGGTACGTTCATCCCTGGTTGTCTTGATACGAACTTTTATCCCTCTTGTTGTAATGGGCTTGCTGAGAGTAAAAATTCTTCCTCTTACCAAAAGACAGATACGTTTGGTGACTTAGCGAGTAGCTAAATTAGGCAGGAGATCTGAATGGCTAATATCTCCTCACTTGGTAGAACTTGACTTCCACTTCCCATTTGTTGATAGGGGTTAACCATATGAGGGTTCCCTTGGTATGTTCTTGCTTTGGCGGAAGCGTGGTTGTAAGCATGTGCCATCACATCAGAGTAAGTCTTCCAAGTGTTGGCATTGATCATGTACTTGAAGAAACAATCACGTAGGCCTATTGTGAAGGCCTTGAGGGTGGTCTTGTCATCTGCCTCAGCGCAGCGAGAATACTTATGGCTGAAGCGACCGGCATACTCTCGTAATGACTTGTCCGGCTTCTGGTGAATAATGTACAAGTCATCTGCAGAATGCAAGTGATCGGTCTGGAAGATGTGTTGAAAGATAAACAGTTTCCTCAATTCCTCAAATGAGTCTACTATCTCAGGTGGAAGACGGCAATACCAGTTTAGAGCTCCGCCAAAGAGGGTGGAGGGGAAGATAAGACATCGTTCTTCGTCGGTGTGCATCCGATATGCCATGGTGGACTCAAAGAGGTTAAGGTGTTCAATTGGGTCCTCCCTTCCAGTATAGAGTTGTAAACCACGCCTTTGTTTTGTCTTCGCTTGAAGGGGGTGTTGAGGATCCTTCTTGTGAGAGGGCTAGGCCTGGGTTAGTTCCAGTCAGGTATCTCGGCCTGACGTTCGGCCTTCAACTTGTTTACTTCCTCAATGAGCTGTAGGATAAGGGGGTCCTGAGTGGAGTTATGTACCACTGGAATTTTCTTTCGTAAGTCTCCATTGCCTCTTGGAAGTAGGAAAGTTTGAGCAAAGGCATGTGGTTTTTCCTTGGACTCGCCGTACTAACTTCTAAGGCGAGTTTGTTGGGATACCTTAGAGTCCCATGTACCTTTATGTTCCTCTGGGACTTGTCGTTCCTTCCCTAGATTGGCAGCTGGCCTGGGTCGTGGGAGGGGACCGAGTCTTTCAGAAACCCTTGGGTCATTAATCTTCGAGCATATGTGGAGAGGATTCTCTCGATGTTGCTTTAGGAAGTCTCGGAAGTCACGATAAAAGGCTTTTGATCCTTCCAACCCTTATGCCAGAAGGTGTCCTCCTCCACTTCTCCTGCTTCGGGTCGAAGCAGCTGGGTTGATAGAAGTCTCATGTTGATCAATGTTTTAATGATTAGCTTGCTCTTCATCAGGGATACCCATGTCGAATGAAGGTGACCCTCCGTGTTGGGGGGCACCCAGATGATGGTTGATGTCCACAGGGGAACGAGCTCGCATGTTTGAGTACGCCTAGTTTCGTGGATCATCTCAAAGAGCTTCTCATACTGCTTCTGGAGGACCTCATTCTTCATTGCTATCTTGTTGTTTTGAGCTTCTAGATCATCGACCTTAGCTTGAAGAACAACCTTTTTTCCTTCCTTCTTTCGTTGCTTCGCACTAGGTGCAAGAAGGGTGTCATTCTGTGTGTTGTGGCTTCCTTCGCTTCCCATATTGGAGAGGGATGCCTGGTAAAAAAAGAGTGTACGAATGGTGGAAACCAGCTTAACAAAGCTGAAGAGTGTGGGAATAAGTGTCGTTCCCACAGACGGTGCCAAATGTTGATGCACAAAATCAGTGAGGACTTTGGTACAACAGAAAGTGTTAAGTTTGTGACCTTCGCTAGATTGCTCTAGTCACTAGTGTGGATAAGTATGTAAATGATAGAGACAGGGAAGCAAACACAAGATGTACGTGGTTCACCCACATTGGCTACGTCCACGGAATAGAGGAGTTCTCATTAATTGTGAAGGGTTTACACAAGTACATAGGTTCAAGCTCTCATTTAGTGAGTACTAATGATTTAGTACATATGACATTCAGAAATATTGTGAGAGAATGATCTCTATTTATAGAAGAGAGTTTCTATTTTCATTCTGACATTGACAAATGTCGTGTTGTGATTGGCTTCTGATGTTGACACGTGTCGTGCTATGATTGGCTTCTGATGTCGACATGTGTCGCGTTGTGATTGGCCTCCTGGTTGGAGGGAAACTCTTCTGGGTCCTTGACAGTATAACGTTGACCGGTGCTCAGTAGTTTCGGGATTGGTCAAGTATGCTACAAACAAAATAAATTCTAGTATTGTTTTGACGGGATACACAATCTATGAAACTAATTTTCACAAACTAACTGGTAAACTTGTTTGAATATAGTACGAGATAGTATGAGCCAAAAATCATCAAAAACAAATTGTCAGAGATTAGGTAAAGGAATTTTTGGTAATTTTTTTTAATTAAATTAAATTTTTAGTTCATAGCGGAAATTGAGGGCAAATAAGGCTAACAAGGAAGCAAAGCAGTACCTCTATCACTTTGGTGCTCGCCCTTATTTATCGGATTAACGAACAGCGTGAGAATGCTTCGTTTTTCCCTGAAGTCAATGCATGGGGGATACACATGCCAATTACGGAAATCAAGTGGTTGCCCACATTTATGTAAGTATTTTGTTCAAAATTTCAATTTCAAATTTCATTTCACTTGAAAATTTTATAATTTTGACCGATAATCTTAGTTGGCTTCTCTTTTGTCTCTTTTGTAGGTTTCTATGTTGCAGAAGAAGGACGAATACCTAGGCAACATCTCTTAGAAACAACTAAAAACCCCAATGAAGCAGCTAACACCTAATCCAGATGTGTCTCTATAGTTATTGATGGACAGGGTTGGGCAACAGAAAGGCTGGGAGTTCCGCAGCCTAGGAGTGGGTAGGGTTCGAACCTCGGGGGATCTTCTTCATCTAGCTCTCAACCTGGAAGCGGGACGTTTTCCAGACTATAGCAGTTGGAGATGAAATTAAAGGCCATGCGTCAGCGAGAAGAAGCTCGAGAAGAAGTTGTGAACCAACAATAGAATTACTTTCAACTGTACATCCGAGAGATGGTTGCAAGCAATGGTAGCCTCTGGCATTCGCCTCCTCGATCTTCCGAATGACCTTCTCTCGCCATCTCGAATGACGTTCTCCTGCCATCCCACCAGCCACCCCAGGAGTAGTTAGTTTAGGATATTTTACATATATTTGTATCAGTTTTAACTTCATTAAAGAATTTGTTTTTATATTGTATTTTTTTAATTAATATAATTAAAATTAAGTTGTTTATTTAAATTATATATAATTCAAATTACGAATTTCTTAAACAAAAAAAGTAAAACGTTTGTTTGACGAATTATTTTATTGAGCATGTATTTTGTATTTTTTTTTCTCTTTAAAATCTTTGCCCCGACGACTGTTTCGTCAGCAAAATATTATATATGTTTTTATTTCCGAAAAATATAGTTTTGCCCAATGAAGTAATGAAAATTCGTTGGCCAAAATTATAAGATTGTCGTCATTTAGGATACTATATCAGCTCAACAATGGGTTTTCACAGTGAATACTGTCGTTGGGCAAGCTAGGTTCGTAGGTTCAAGTTGGTCAACGCACTTGGTGCGACGAAATCATCGTCGGTAATTTCATCAAGCAAATGGTATATGCATAATAGAATTTTATTAATCGTCGGGCAAACGTTTGAACAATGACTTTTGCTCGACCAAATTTGCCGCCGAATATCCATCAAGCTAATAATTAGGCGATGAAACCTTATTTGGCGTGACAAAATCTTTTTCTCTGAAAAAGGCTGTTTTTTTTTTTTTTTTGTAATGACAATAACATGTATAATACTAATGCAACTTTCAGCAGCACATGAACTATTGCCTTCTGTTTTATATTTTGAGCGCACCACCAAATGACATTGTATTATGGAGTCTTCTTTATGTTCTACATGCATTTAGGAATATGATATAGGTATACCAATAATAGAAAGAAAAAAATAAATAAATTAAAAAACTTCCAACTTAATTTGTCATCCCTTATCCCACAGTCCTTTAGTGAGTATTTTAAATGGTGGAGCCATCCATACATTTCTCTCAACTTCTTGTCGCTGGATCGAATAAATTAAACAAGATTGATGGGTAAAAATTAACAAGGAGTGCGTGAATAGATATTTTAGAATGATGTATTATTCTTTTAGCAAGTATTCTAAAATGATAATTTGTGTGTGAAGGATAGTTGCGTAGAAAATATAAATCTTAAATCCTATACCATATTAATTCTGAATTACATAATAACAAACTAGTCTTCATGCACGCAAGTGAACATTTTTTGAATCATGGCGTGCTACGCGCGACTTACACATTTTAAATGTATTTCTATGCATAAATTGACAAAAGGAAAATCAACTATTTGAAGTAACTGAATAATCTTAGATCATGCTAGAAAAAACCCCTCATAAACTAATTAAATAAACTGAATTTATATAATAGAATCGGTATATATAGAATTTACATTAAGAATAGAGAAAATAATATTTAATAAGCAATTGATTGAATCACATTACTGCTAACCCATTATGAAGCTAAGCCCACCCCATCCTCCTTAGTGTAGATAATATCGTTTGTTAAAAAGAAAAAAAATCATTTGACAACTAATTTAATCATATTATTATCCGCGTGTGAAAAACTTTTTTATAACCGACATTACACTTCTCTTAAGATTTTTTGAACGTACTTACAAATAGAGAAAATAATATTTAATAAACAACAGATTGAATCACATTATTGCTAGCCTATTGTGAGGCTAAGCCCACCCCCCTCTCCCTTAGTGTAGATAATATCGTTTGTTAAAAAAAAACAATCATTTGACAACTAATTTAATTACATTATTATCTGATTGTGAAAATACTTTTTTTATAACTGGCATTACACGTCTCTTAAGATGTTTTGAACGTGTTTAAAAATCGAGAAATTGAATCACATCATTGCTAGCCTATTGTGAGGTACTAATTTAAAAAAAAACACAAAAAAATTATTATTAAAAAAGCACTGTTAAAATGACGAAAATGCCCTTGCCTTAGTTGATACATTATTTTGGGATGCCTTTGAAGTTTTTGTGCATAAGCCATTTTTTTAATCATGGCATGCTACTTGCTACTTATACATTTTAAATGTATTTATATGCGTAAATTGACAAAAGGAAAGTCAAATATTTGAAGTAAATGAATAATCTTAGATCATGCTAGAAGAAACCCCTCATAAACTAATTAAAGCAGCTGAATTCACATAATAAAATCGGTCTCTATAGAATTTACATGAAGAATAGAGATAATAATATTTAATAAGCAATTGTTTGAATCACATTATTGCTAGCTCATTGTGAGGCTAAGTCCACCCCCTCCTCTTTAGTGTAAATAATGTCGTTTGTTAAAAAAAAAATCATTTGACAACTAATTTAATCACATTATTATCCACGTGCGAAGGACCTTTTTTTATAACCGGCATTACATGCCTCTTAATATGTTTTGAACGTGTTTAAAAATAGAACAACTGATTGAAACATATTATTGCTAACCCATTGTGAGGGTAAGGGTAAGCCCACCCCCTCTCCCTTAGTGTAGATAATATTGTTTGTTAAACAAAAATCATTTGACAACTAATTTAATCAGATTATTATCCGCGTGCGAAATACTTTTTTATAACTGGCATTACACGCCTCTTAAGATGTTTTGAACGTGTTTAAAAATAGAGAAATTGAATCACACTATTGCTAGCCTATTGTGAGGTACTAATTTAAAAAATACAAAAAACAAAGCATAAAAAATCATTATTAAAAAAAACACTATTAAAATGACAAAAATGCCCTTACATTATTTGATACATTATTTTGGGATGCCTTTGACGTTTTTTTGTCTTTGGGGTATTTTTGTCCAATTTTGTTTGTTGAAGCTTGGTGACATCAAAATCACTATTCACTTTTCCATTGCCTTTATATATAGACTAGCCTTCATGCACGCTCTCACGCGTGTGTAGAAGGCATTTTTTGAATCACGGCGTGCTATGTGCGACTTATACGTTTTAAATGTATTTATATGAGTAATTGACAAAAAGAAAGTCAAATATTTGAAGTTGTTGATGCATAAAATCAGTGAGGACTTTGGTACAATAGAAAGTGTTAAGTTTGTGACCTTCGCTAGATTGCTTTGGTCACTAGTGTGGATAAGTATGTAAATGGATAGAGACAGAGAAGGAAACACAAGATGTACGTGGTTCACCCAGATTGGCTACGTCCACGGAGTAGAGGAGTTCTCATTAATGGTGAAGGGTTTACACAAGTGCATAGGTTCAAGCTCTCCTTTTGTGAGTACTATTGAATGATTTAGTACAAATGACATTAGGAAATATTGTGAGAGAATGATCTCTATTTATAGAAGAGAGCTCCTATTTTCATTTTGACATTGACACGTGTTGTGCTGTGATTGGCTTCTGGTGTCCCTATGATTGACTTCTGATGATGACACATGTCGCGCTATGATTGGCCTCCTGGTTGGAGAAAAACTCTTCTAGGTCCTTGACGGTATAACGTTGACCGGTGCTCAGTAGTTTCGGGATTGGTCAAGTATGGTACAAACAATGCTCCCCTAAGTTCCCGAGTGAGGGAAGCTCCTCGGTTGGGGACTTGCAAGATCCAAGCCATTGAGTAATCATGAAACTTCTAAGTACTGAAATGTGGTATCATTTTTAATTGCCTTATCTGTCTCATACGTAGATGTGGCATCTTTTCTGGAAGTACTTTTCTTCCATCCAGGGGTGGTATCTTTAACCGATGAAGATACACAAGGTAATGTATCAATTTCATTTGAAGCTTACTTGTAGTTTCGGGCTTGGTCAAGTGCAATACAAAACCCTATAGTAGGAGTCCCCCAAGTCGCCGAGCTAGGAGATTTGCCGAAAGAGGTAACAGACAAGGTAAGCAATCAGACTTCCAAGTAAGCAACCTGGATCGGAGGTTCGACTTCGGCTTCCAGTTGATTGTTCTCCTTCTCCTTGTGTTGTAAACCGCAACAAGGATAAGGAAAAGCAAAAGGAGAAGAGATGATATGAGATACTTTTGCTTTTGAATAAGTAACTTTCCATAGACTTATTCTTGAACTGGGCTGGAGGGTTTTCTGGTTTCCTCTAGAGTATAAGGCCGACTCAAGAATTTAAGGGTCAAAACAAGTCCATCAAATCAAGAGTGCGTTCGACCTTGATGATATGGGATACTTTTGCTGTTAACGAAGTAATAGATGAATCGACACATTTTCTGTTGCGCTTATCTCTACATGCTTCCTTGTATCCTTCTCACTTGCCTTATCTGTTCCTCAGGCAGATTTGGTATCTTTTCTGGAAGTATAAGATGTTGAAGATAAGTACTCGAGAGTAATGCCAGGTAAGTAATTAGGCAAGAGGTTCCAAGCAGTCAGCTTCTGACTGGAAGCTTGATTGCAAGTACTGACTGATTGCTCTCTTTCTCCTTGTCTTGCAGGTAAGAACAAGGCCGAAGGAAAAGACAGGGAAAAAGCATCATATGGGATACTCTTGCTTTTAACCCTGATGATATGAGATACTCTTGCTCTAGTGTGGCTTGTTTGCAGAGGTATTATCGGGAGGAAAAAAAGATGAGTATTTTGAGAAACTCTGTTGAGAGTGCGCTCTCGGATGTGAAGAAAAGTTGAGCATTTTTTTTATTTGCAGGTTTGCCTGGCTGTGGAGGATGTAGGTCGACATATATAGGAGTCTCCCTAACAACAAGTAGTAGTGCTATTCCTTTACCCTTCTTGGTCATAGCTTTATACAAGGAAATCTGGCTCTCGAAGTTCGAAGAACAGTGCCTCTACGGTTTTCGAACAAGTAATCTTGTCGGGGATCTGGCTCTCGAGATTCAGAGAATGGTGCCTCTTTGATTTTTGAGAAAGCAATCCTGTTGGGAGTTTGGCTATAGAGATTCGGAGAGCAGTGTCTCTTCGATTTTTGAGAAAGTAATTTTGTTAGGAGTCGGGCTCTCAAGATTCGGAGGGCCGTGCCTCTTTGATTTTGGAGCACGTAATCCTGTTGGGAGTGTTTTCTCGAATGTGAGTAAAGGTTGGGCATTTTTGCCAGTCTGCCTTACCACGGAGCACGGAGGTTGACACACATTGGGACTTTATAGTTATCAAGCAGTGGTGTTGTTCCTTTACCTTTATGGGTAATAGTAGGGTAGCTGGACCTTCAAAATTTATATGTCTAAACTTTGTCAGAGATCTTTGACAAAGTTATATGTGGTACTCGAGGAGCTGATGTTACGTGTGGAAAGTGATGCATCTTCGGAATCCGGAGAATGGTGCCTCTTTGATTTTTGAACCAACGACCATGTTGCCCTTTATTTTATAAGGGCACCAATTGTGTGCAAGAAGTACATTCAGAGAGTTATTGCTTATACGAATTTTCCCTTACTTCAGAGATTTACTGCACCTCATTTCTCGTTCATCATTTCTGAGAATGTTTGGCCCATCCGACCGTTGTTTTGACTTAAACTTTGGTGAAGAGGCAGCCATGCCTTCTCAAGACAACATATGGCGCCCATCCTTCTTATCCCCTACTGGTCATCTTACCGTTGGGGACTCTATGATGAAGAATGATATGACCGCTGCGGTGGTGGCCATGAACCTTCTCACTCCCAAAGATAACAGACTACTTTCCAAACGGTCTGATGAGTTGGCTGTTAAGGATTCTCTGGCTCTTAGTGTTCAGTGTGCAGGTTCTGTGTTTAATATGGCCCAACGCCTGCTCGAACCCGCCAAATTGAATCATTGGTGGCTGAAGTGATAAGTCTCAAATAGGAGATCAGAGGGCTCAATCATGAGAATAAACAGTTACACAGATTTGCACATGACTATGCTACAAACATGAAGAGGAAGCTTGACCAGCTACAGGAATCTGATGGTCAGATTTTACTTGATCATCAGAGGTTTATGGGTTTGTTAAAGCATTTATTACCTTCGTCTTCTAGGGCTGTATCGTGTAATGAAGCTCCAAATGATCAACCTTCAGTGCCTCCTCCTTCTGGGGTTCTACCCAGTACTAAGGCTCCGAATGATCACCCTCCGGTGCCTACTCTTTCTGAGGCTCTGCCGACTGCTGAGACTTCTCATGAGCAACCTTTGTGAAGGCTCCCTCTTGTTTGTTTATTTTGATTCATGTATATGTATATATTTGTAACTTATCGGAGATATCAATAAACAAGCTTTGCTTCATTTCAACGTATTGTGTTAAATACACCAAAGCCTTATTCACTAAGTTCTTTGAATTTTTTTTTCTTTTGTTGAAGCTTTGAGAGTGAAACATGTATGTTGAGGTAGTGCTCCCTTAATTTCCCGAGTGAGGAAAACTTCTCGGTTGGAGACTTGAAAATTCCAAGTCACTGAGTGGTCGTGAGACTTCTGAGTATCAAGGTGCAGTAGCATATGGTTGGAGTCCCCCAAGTCTCCGGTCGAGGGAGTTGACGAATGAGGCATTTCTTTTCTAAGTGGTAGCCCAAAACTCCTCCTTCATATATATTCGTTATGAAAATTGTTAGGCCCAAAGAAGAGGAGGCTAGGCATTTTTTTTTCGAATTTTCAAATTTTTGAATTTTTGAATTTCCGAAAAGAAAAAAAATTAATATATATATATATATATATATATATATATATATATATATATTTAAGCTTTTGTAGGTGAAGATTTTGTGTTGAAGCTTTGTAGGTGAAGCTTTTATAGGTGAAGCTTTTATGTTGAAGCTTTGTAGGTGAAGCTTTTGTGGGTGAAGCTTTTGTAGGTGAAGCTTTTGTGGGTCAAGCTTTTGTGGGTCAAGCTTTTATGGGTCAAGCTTTTGTAGGTGAAGCTTTTGTGGGTCAAGCTTTTGTGGGTCAAGCTTTTGTAGGTCAAGCTTTTGTGGGTGAAGTTTTTGTACGTCAAGCTTTTGTGGGTGAAGCTTTTGTGGGTGAAGTTTTTGTGTTGAAGCTTTTGTGGGTTAAGCTTTTGTAGGTAAAGTTTTTGTGGGTGAAGCTTTTGTAGGTCAAGCTTTTGTGGGTCAAGCTTTTGTAGGTCAAGCTTTTGTGGGTCAAGCTTTTGTGTTAAAGCTTTTGTGGGTGAGCTTTTGTGTTGAAGCTTTTGTAGGTAAAGCTTTGGAGTTGAAGCTTTGGAGTTGAAGCTTTATAGGTGAAGCTTTAGAGTTGAAGTTTTTGTTGGGTACCATGAATTGATTTTGCTTCACACTATCTTGATCAAGATAGTGTGAAGCTTTTGAGAATTTGTAGTTGTCCTCCATTGATGAAGCTTTTGTGTTGAAGCTTTTGTGGGTGAAGCTTTTGTGGGTGAAGCTTTTTAGTTGAAGCTTTGTAAGTGAAGCTTTGGAGTTGAAGCTTTTGTTGGGTACCATGAATTGATTTTGCTTCACACTATCTTGATCAAGATAGTGTGAAGCTTTTGAGAATTTGTAGTGTCCTCCATCGATGAAGCTTTTGTTGGCAACATAAATTGGTTTTGCTTCACACTGTCTTGATCAAGAGTGTGTGAAGCTTTTGAGAATTGTGGTTACCCTCCATTGATGAAGCTCTTGTTGGCACCATAAATTGGTTTTGCTTCACACTGTCTTGATCAAGAGTGTGTGAAGCTTTTGAGAATTGTGGTTGAACTCCTTTGACAAAGCTCTTGGTGGCACCATAAATTGATGAAGCTAATGTGTTCACCTCCTCCTTTTTTTTTTTTTTTAACGGGAGAGGAGGTGCTGCAAGTTTGAAATATGAAAACTCCCTAGCTTGTGTGGAAGTTTGAAGACTTTCCATATGGGGTTTTCTCATGGTTTGAATTTTGAATTTTGAATTTCTTTGGCGATGTTGAATCCCATAAGAATGAGAAGTTTCCACTATTTTCATTGTCTTCATTTGCTCATTTTGTAATGATTTTTGAAGATAGAGTGCTCTCATAGTTGAGAGGGATTCCGGCATTGCTTTGCACCATTTTCAGGTTAGTAGTCTTCTCCACTAGATCACATGCTTTCATTCTTGTTAAATTGTTTGAGTGTTCATGTATTTGGTTAAGGACATAATGAACTGATTGAGCTTTTCTCCATGCCCTAGGAACTTCCATATGTTTCGATCTTTCATGTGGTGATAGAGTTTGTTTCTGTTCATTGTAGATATCAAAGTTTGGAAATCCTAGTGATGGGGGCTCCCCTAACTCTAACTCTAGGTTTGAGCTTGCAATGTTGGAGTCTTCAGGGCCTTTGTTAGAGTCATGTACAAAAAATTCGAGATTGGGTGATCTTCACAATTGCCAAGCCTTAGCCAATATTGGTTCTTCCTCCTTCATGTCAGTGGGTAAAGGGGTTGTTTGTGACACCATACCCATATTTCGCTCTGAGTTCACAGCAGACCATTTAGTGCAAAACTTGCTAGATAGCGAAAAGCAACTTGAGGCCCTAAGGCAGTCATGTAGTATCCCCTGTAGTGTAGGAATACGTTTGGTACATCATGAAGAATTGTCCTTTAAACCACCCAAGGGTCATGTTATGCTCTATACCCAGATATTATTGACTTTAAGGGTGAAGTTGCCTTTGCACCTGTGGTTGCTACGGATGTTGTCTTTCATTGGATATGCGCCTGGGCAACTCTACCTTGGTTTTTTGGATACTTTGATTGGGTTTTATATTATTTGGATGGAATGTGGGTTACGTGAGCCTTCTTTTCATCAATGGCGCTTCTGCTATAAGATGCGCCCGATGAAAGCATGCACTGGGTATGCCGAGTGTGCATGTCGGAGTGAGAGAGAGCGAATTGTCTTTGGTAAGAAAAATGCGTACTGCACTTGGAAAAACCGTTGGTGCTTTCTTTATAATGATTGAGAGTATGCTAAAGGTGTCACGCCTTAGCGACGTGTTCCTACTTACTTCCAGATTGTAGGTTGTAATGTATCCATTGTTTGCATTATTTGCATTATTTGCTATTTGTTGTGATTTTCTCTTGCTTCTAACATTTTTTTCTTCGTGCAGTGATGCGAGGGACCATAAAAAAGCTTCACCACAAAAGCTTCACCCACAAAAGCTTCACCAACAAAAGCTTCACCCACCACAAAAGCTTCACCCACAAAAGCTTCACCTACAAAGCTTCAACACAAAAGCTTCACCTACAAAAGCTTCACACTATCTTGATCAAGATAGTGTGAAGCAAAATCAATTCATGGTACCCAACAAAGCTTCAACCTCAAAGCTTCACCTACAAAGCTTCAACACCAAAGCTTCACATACAAAGCTTTAATATATATATATATATATATATATATATATATATATATATATATATTTTTTTTTTTTTTTTTTTTTCGAAAATTCAAAAATTCAGAAATTCGAAAATTCAAAAATTTGAAAATTAAAAAAAAAATCGAAAAAAACAATTACCTAGGCCTCCTCTTCTTTGGGCCTAACTACTTTCATAACAAATATATATGAAGGAGTTTTGGGCTACCACTTAGAAAGGAAATGCCTCATTCATCAACTCCCTCGACCAGAGACTTGGGGGACTCCTACCATATGCTACTGCACCTTGATACTCGGAAGTCTCACGACCACTCAGTGACTTGGATTTTTCAAGTCTCCAACCGAGAAGTTTTCCTCACTCGGGAAATTAAGGGAGCACTACCTCAACATACATGATTCACTCTCAAAGCTTCAACAAAAGGAAAAATTCAAAGAACTTAGTGAAGAAGGCCTTAGTGTATTTAACACAATACGTTGAAATGAAGCAAAACTTGTTTATTGTTTATTTGAAGCTTTTGTGTTGAAGCTTTGTAGGTGAAACTTTTTTGGGTGAAGATTTTGTGGTGGGGGAAGCTTTTGTGGTGAAGTTTTTTTTTTTTTTTTTAATTTTTTTTTTTTTTTTTTTGGGAAACTAGAAATATGAAAATGTGGGAGAGACAACATATACAAATTTTTCTTCCATACTATTGAGCAAGAGATTGTGATTCAAGCCACACCCTGTAGTAGTCGAAGGTTTGGATGAACCATATAAATTGAATTTGCTTCAAACAGTCTTGAATTTGCTTCGAATGTTTGAGAATTGTAGTTGCCCTCCATTGATAAAGCTTTTGTTGACACCATAAATTGGTTTTGCTTCACACTGTCTTGATCAAGAGTGTGTGAAGCTTTTGAGAATTGTGGTTGCACTCCATTGATGAAGCTCTTGTTGGCACCATAAATTTGTTTTGTTTCGCACTGTCTTGATCAAGAATGTGTGAAGCTTTTGAGAATTGTGGTTAAACTCCTTTGATGAAGCTCTTGTTGGCACCATAAATTGGTTTTGCTTCACACTGTCTTGATCAAGAGTGTGTGAAGCTTTTGAGAATTGTGGTTGAACTCCTTTGATGAAGCTCTGGTTGGCACCATAAATTGGTTTTGCTTCACACTGTCTTGATCAAGAGTGAGTGAAGCTTTCTACGAGTTGTAGTGTTTGCATTGTTACAAAGGGGAAATGTTTGAAGCAGATGCAAGAGGGCTGAATAGCTTGATCTTCGTATGCCATGCACTGAAGTTGTTGTTGGCTTGCAATAAGACTTTGTTTGTGACTATAACTCTTGTTGGGCATAACTGTTCCCCTAGTTACCTTGTCAAGCTTGAGGGTTTTTGATTATTTGTGAATGCTAGAAGTTCACATGTACAAGTTGTACCACTCGTCTTCTGGTAGGTGGAATGAATGGTGAGTTGCTTTCATAACTTGGTTGGTGGTACGAAGGTGAGTTCCTTCATCACCTTTTATTACATGGCTGGTGGCACAAGGATGAGTTCCTTCTTCCCCTAGTTGGTAGCATGAATGGCAAGTTTCCAAATGATATTAGAGTACAAGTTGTACATTTCATCACCTGGTTGGTGACATGAAGATGAGTTCCTTCTTCACCTGGTTGGTGGCATGAGTGTCAAGTTGCCAAATGATATTAGAGTACCATGAATTGAAGCTTTTGAGTTTAAGCTTCTATTAGGTACCATGAATTGATTTTGCTTCACACTATCTTAATCAAGAGTGTGTGAAGCTTTTGAGAATTGTGGTTGAACTTCTTTGATGAAGCTTTTGTTGGCACCATAAATTGGTTTTGCTTCACACTGTCTTGATCAAGAGTGTGTAAAGCTTTTGAGAATTGTGGTTGCCCTCCATTGATGAAGCTCTTGTTGGCACCATAAATTGATTTTGCTTCACATTGTCTTGATCAAAAGTGTGTGAAGCTTTTGAGAATTGTGGTTGAACTCCTTTGATGAATCTCTTGTTGGCACCATAAATTGGTTTTGCTTCAGACTGTCTTGATCAAGAGTGTGTGAAGCTTTTGAGAATTATGGTTGCCCTCCATTGATGAAGCTCTTGTTGGCACCATAAACTGGTTTTGCTTCACACTGTCTTGATCAAGAGTGTGTAAAGCTTTTGAGAATTGTGGTTGAACTCCTTTGATGAAGCTCTTGTTGGCAACATAATTTGGTTTTGCTTCACACTGTCTTGATCAAAACTGTGTGAAGCTTTTGAGAATTGTGGTTGCCCTCCATTGATGAAGCTCTTGTTGGCACCATAAATTGGTTTTGCTTCATACTGTCTTGATCAAAAGTGTGTGAAGCTTTTGAGAATTGTGGTTGAACTCCTTTGATGAAGCTCTTGTTGGCACCATAAATTGGTTTTGCTTCACACTGTCTTGATCAAAAGTGTGTGAAGCTTTTGAGAATTGTGGTTGAACTCCTTTGATGAAGCTCTTGTTGGCACCATAAATTGGTTTTGCTTCACACTGTCTTGATCAAAACTGTGTGAAGCTTTTGAGAATTGTGGTTACCCTCCATTGATGAAGCTCTTGTTAGCACCATAAATTGGTTTTACTTCACACTGTCTTGATCAAGAGTGTATGAAGCATTTGAGAATTGTGGTTGTACCATACTTGACCAATCCCGAAACTACTGAGCACCGGTCAACGTTATACCGTCAAGGACCCAGAAGAGTTTCCCTCCAACCAGGAGGCCAATCATAGCGCGACACGTGTCGACATCAGAAGCCAATCATACAACATCAGAAGCCAATCACATCATGACACTTGTCAATGTCAAAATGAACCTAGAAACTTTCTTCTATAAATAGAGATCATTGTCTCACAATATTTCCTAATGTTATTTGTACTAAATCATTCACTAGTACTCACAAAAGGAGAGCTTGAACCTATGTACTTGTGTAAACCCTTCACAATTAATGAGAACTCCTCTACTCTGTGGACGTAGCCAATCTGGGTGAATCACGTACATCTTGTGTTTACTTCCCTGTTTCTATCCATTTACATACTTGTCCATACTAATGACTGGAGCAATCTAGCGAAGGTCACAAACTTAACACTTTCTATTGTACCAAACTCCTTACTGATTTTGTGCATCAACATTTGGCACCGTCTGTGGGAATCGACACAAAAAGTTATGTCGGTTCTCTTTCATTTTTTCATCTCACCACCATGAAATTTTCACAACCTCACCACTATCAACCTTGGATTTGCAAAACCCACACAAAGACACAGACACAGAGTTCTCCCTACTCTCTCTGCAACACTGAGAATACGACATCAGGCTAATAAAAAAACCATCAGCGCTTCAGCAGTTGCAACAAGTCTAACAGAGACTGACACAGACTCACAGAGAGAGAAAGAGAGAGATGAGAGAGAGCACTTGTCGTTGTTATTCTGAGGACGACTCAATTGCCCAGTACCTGGCGCCTCATCTCCAACTGTTTCAAACACCCACACAAAGACCCACAAGATCGAATGCTTCCACCACCAATTCTCTTCGACTTCTTCACCACCTCATCCACCAAACCACCATTTCTCTCTCTTCCATATCCATCAAATACCCTTTAACTATCTCTCTCTATACTCTCTCTCTCAACACCTATTTGAGTTAACAGCTTGTAGGTGTGTGGGGTATATGGATTTTTTACTTCAGATGAGAGCTTCCCACTTCCATAAACTTTAGCTTTTGCTTCAGCTTCTTGCTGCTGTTTTAGGAAAAAAAAAAAAAAGGTGAGGTAAAGCAAGTTCAGAGGAGGAATCATGGCGAGTGGAGGTGGCGGTGGAGCTTCAAAAGTCACTGAGCCACAACCACATCCACCAAAAGAACAGCTACCCAACATTTCTTACTGCATTACAAGTCCACCTCCATGAAAAAACCCTAGTTTCAAAGATCTAATGGCGCTACAACAGTTCGGGCGGACGAAGAGCGTGACAAATTTGACACTTGAAACTAAAGGGGGATTGATTTTGGACGAATTTTGAAAACAAAACAAAACTTTGTAAATTGAAAAGACTCTAAAACGAATTTGGTTTAAATGGATGGATGGAAGGCTAGCTAAGGGGTTCATCTCCACACATGTCACACTTGCATATAAAACGATTTCCAATTGCTTTTCAATAAACCATGAATTCCCAACGCCCCAAGTTAATTAGGTCCGCTTAAATTAACCTTCAGATTTTCCTAATGTTATTGAATTGGATGATTGCATACGACAACCCAAAGCATTCCCCACAAGTCCCCTACATGATTGCATAATAGAGATACAAGCAAGAATCATTAAGTTCTATGAAAATCATAAGCATTGACAAAGCACTTGTTACTATGATTGCATGAAACTTATGCCAAGAATTTACTTAACGCGATTGAGATCATCAACCTTTACTACTTGTGAATATAAGTTCATAACGATTAGGTGAAACTCCCTTATATCCTAGCATCAAATTCATGCATGCAAATTAAGTGTCGACCCTCAACCAACATACACAAATCAGTTTTAATTCTTGTAGATAAGTAAATTGAATTCACAACTTATGAAACGCAATTAGAAGTAATCAAATCATATAGCAAGCATAAACATGGTTTCGAATCCCCCCTAGCCAAGGGGGGGTTTAGTTCCTCATGCGTACAAAACAAAGATAAATAAGTTTAAACATTAAAATCCAAAGAAAGAAAACACCTAGAATGCTCCAACTTGACAGTAAGTGCATCCAAGAATCCTCATTCCTCCTTGCTGTGCAGAGAACTTGTGGACAGGTTTTTGGGCTTATTTGTGATGTAGAATGGATGGGGGATGTGTGGTGGTGTCTAGGGTTGATGGGTGGTGCGTCTAGGATGGTTTTTGGGCAGAAATTATGGAATATGGTGGTGCAAGGGTGCGGCAAAAGGTGAGTGTATGTTTCTGGCGTGAATGATGAATTGTGAGAGGTGGTGTGTATGAATGGGTGCGGCACATCCTTTATATAGGCTCTAAAAACCCTAGGGGAATTAGATATGGACTTCTAGAATCCAAATCCACAAGGAAAAAGGCCTAGAAATCAGAAATTCAATGGGAAAAAGGATAAAAGGTGCGGCACTAAAGGATAGGGTAAGATAAGGCTTCTAGAAAGCCTTGCAAGGCAAGGAAATAGGGCATCTAGAAGGCTAGGGTGCGGCACCTTCTTATGAATTGGATAGGGCTTCTAGAAACCTTCTAATGCAAGGATAAGGTGTCCTAAAGTGTTTGGGAATCCTCCTTCTTCTTGGAAACCTTTTCCTTCTTCAACTTGGACTACTTCTTTCTTCTTGAAACTTGATGCCATTTGGATTTAACTTTCCTACTTCAAGTAGGAAACCTTGTTTGAGTAGGAAACTTCATTCGTCTAGGAATCCATCTTCAACTAGGAATCCCTTGTTGATTAGGAATCCTTCTTCAATTAGAACTCCTTCTTTGATTAGGATTACATCTTCAATTAGGCACTTTCCTACTTCGACTAGGAATCCTGGCTCAAGTAGGAATCATCTTCTTCAAATCTTCAATTTCGTCCATTCTCTTGGCTCCAAGTATGTGACATTCATTCCAAGCTCCATTATGCTCCTAAAGGCTCCAAAATGCATCATTTTGTGTAATACGCCCTTAAAACCTGAAAACACATAAAACTAGCTTAAAAGACTACTTTAACTCAGAAAACATAATGAAAATGCATAAGAACTAGCTAACTAAGGCGCATAAATATGCTCCTATCAAATTCCCCCACACTTAGCTTTTGCTAGTCCTCGAGCAAAACAAAACGGAACGAAGTAAAACAAAACGAGATAAAACGAATAAAACACAACCTAAACCTTCCAACGATTGCCTCAGGGATTTCCAATGCACATGACATGTTAAAAATCATCATTCCCACAGATTTTAGTCATCTTCACACTTAAGCACATACTTAATCATAGTCACCACGTACTAGTTCACATTTAACCAATTAAAACATGATTTTGAATGTAGTAACATGCCTTAGAGAATTTGCTCAATTCCTTACTAGATATGCACTCAATTTTCACACAGATTTTCTGACTACACACCCCATACTAATTATATGTGAGAGAATTGATGTAAATATAAAAACGAATGCTCACATATATGTATAACAAAGGAAGCTTTTTCTGCAATTAATAAGCATGTATATGATCTCATGAAAGGAATGCTACTACTTAGACGCGAGAACCAGTGACACCATATGCTCATACCATTCCCAAACTCCACAAATTGAAATACACAACACTCAAGATAGAAGTTAAGGGTTGTAGCGTGGCTTGGGGTATTGGCTAACAAAGAAAGGTAAAGGATAAACAAACGTTCTTAAAACAATAGTAAGCAAAGCAATGAAATTGACACTTAGAATTCACTTTTGAATGCAAAATCAACTTTTAACTCAAAGGGGAGATTCATGTAACACTTAGGGTCAAATTCAATGTTTTGGACCCTTTCTTCAACAACCAACACCTTAGAGCTCATTTTCATGCTCTTTCAACTCTTTTTCACACTTTTCACAATTTTTTTCTTTTTTCTTCTTTTTTCCTACGAATTTTTTTTCTTTTTCTTTTCTAACCCATGCCTCATTTAAGACTTTGGCACATAATACACAAGGCTCACTTTCCCCCACACTTATTTCCTGCACACCTTCGATCAAAAGGAATTCTTTTTTAGTCATGCTCACTATGCTTCAAGAACAAGGGTAAGGATGGTCCTAATCTAGGCTAGGTAAGGATAATGTGGGTTAACAAACAATATAGGCTAAACAAGGCTCAACGGGGTTAAACCTACAAAAACAAATGCATGGAATGAAGGCTTTTTGGCTATGGTGGTAACTACTAAACAACTTCATCTTGAATATGTGTTATGCAATTCAATAACATGTTTTGAATGAAATAGGCATGAGTTCTAGCATTTGGAACTAAATGATGAAACGCCTTCTAAGTAGCAACCAAGCAAAGAATAATGAGATCATGCAACAACTTTAGAAAACAATAATGCACAGATTTTAACTCTCCAAATAAACGTTTAGGCTCAAGTCTCACAAGGTTGTAGCGTTAATTCGAGTTCCTTCCTTCAAGCATGTTACAAAAACTGATTTTTTCCCTTTATGATTACATGTGAATTCATAAGTTATAACCACAACCAAGCATAAACCAAGAATAAATCAAACTTCCATCCATGTTTATAACTCTCTTTAACAGTCACGCAATTCAAAACCGAATCCTCATCATTGTGTTGGAAGGTACCCGAAGACACAAACAAACACACAAAGACACTTTAAAACGACTCTTTTTGGGTTTTTTAAAACAAATTTTCAAATTTTTATGGGATTTTTGGATTTTTATATCAAAACACACCAAAACAGCCTAAAAACACCTAAAAACAGCAAGAAACAACATTGGAAGTTATGAGTGAGAAAACCCTACGAATTTGCATCAAAACACTTTGGTTACCCCCCCCCCCCCCCACACTTAAATCAAACATTGTCCTCAATGTTTCAAGCATAAACTCACACAAAAACACATAAACAAACAAACAAACAACTAACATAATAAACATGGCAGAAACGAAATAAGCAACAAAGAGAAGAGTTTAGGAACGCAAATCTGGAATTGGAGTGCTTTCTATGTCCTCCTTTGTTGAATGCATGGGTTGCCTTACAAGTAGCGCTTGCTTTAACGTCTTCCAGCCGGACGATGCTTCATCGAAGGTTTATGGAACCCCACGGCATGGAGGGGTTTTTCCACAACCTGTCCTACGAAATTCTTTATTCTTTGGGTCCTTGAATGGGATGGGATAATGATCCTTTCTTATTGTCGTGTTTTGGTTCTCCGAATCAACACGAACTCTTCCACCACTTTGACTTCGATTAGGTACCTGCATCATACAAGGTAACAACCTATTAGTTGAAATGGGAATCGAATTTGGAATAGGTGGCTTACCTTTGTACGGCAAAGAAATGGTAGCACTATGGACAGATGCACAAGGAGTGCACTCGGCCAGATTTGGTGACTTCAAGGGTGGGGCCGTGCTCCCCTTGTTGTTCACTCCAATTCCTTCCTCGATGGTAGTTCGAGGTACTTTCGTCTTGATGAGTGTTGAACATTCCTGCCCTATATTTGCAATTACATTAATGGCACAACAAGAACGAACAACATTAGGAGTCTCAATAAATTCAAAAACTTTAAAACAAATCATGTCACCACCAAATGCCATAGTGACTTCTCCTTTGGCCACGTCAATCTTGGTTTGAGCCGTTTTCATGAAAGGTCGGCCAAGCAACAGTGGTGGTGGTGGAGAGTGGCCTGTATCCTCCATATCGAGCACGTAGAAATCTGCCAAGAAAATCAAGTGATCTACCTGCACCAAAACATCTTCCAAAACTCCCTTTGGATAGGCATTAGATCGATCGGCCAATTGAATAATCACGCCATCATTTTTCAACTCGCCTAAATTCATAGATGCATAAACTGAATATGGCATGACATTTATAGATGCACCTAAATCTAACAGGGCGGAATCAAAGCGAGTGTTACCAATGACACAAGGAATTGTAAAACTACCCGGATCTTTGCATTTGGGGGGTAGTTTGCGTTGCAACATGGCGGAGACATTCTCACTTACATGTACCACTTTTTTCTCCCGAAAACGTTTCCTTGTTGTACAAAGCTTCTTTAAGAACTTGGCATACTTCGGGATTTGCTTGATTGCATCCAAAAGGGGTATGTTGACTTGAACTTTCCTAAATGTCTCTAGAACATCTTTTGCCTCCTCTTCGTTCTTGGATTGCAAAAATCTGCTAGGAAAGGGTACATCCGGAGGAATAACATTAGAATTAAATGGAATTTGACCTTTCTTACCTGTGTTGGCCGAATTGGAATGCTTGGGTGGTTGCGGCAAGGATTGCTCAATCCTTGCCGTGGCCTTTGCTTGGTCCTCCTCTTCAATTTTCAACTTCTCGTCCTCCTTGGGGCCAGATTTGGATGGTTTTGGCTCGATTCCTACGTCTTTCCCACTTCTTAGCGTGATAGCCTTTGCAGATTCGAATCCACCTTTCGGATTGACCACCGTTGAGCTAGGCAACCTTCCTTGCTCACAAAATTACCCTATGAACTCGGCAATTTTTCCCACTTGCTTCTCCAAGTTGTCCACCCTCTTGTCTTGGATTTGCCTCTCTTTGGCTTGATTTTGGACTTCCTGCGTCAAGGTAGTAAGTAATTGAAAAATCTTATCATTATCACTTGAATTACCTGCATTGCTTTGGGCAGGTTGTGCTTGGGCTTGTGATGGTGCCAACGGCTTTTGATAGAAACCCTGGGGTTGTTGCCTAAATCCGCTTTGTTGTTGGCCTTGTTGGGGGTCTCGCCAGTTGAAATTCGGATGATCACGCCAACCGGGATTCTAAGTATTGGAAAACGGATCACCACGTGATTGGTATTGGTTGCCATATCCCACAGCATTGAGTGTATCCCACCCTCCATTCTCTATCAATTGGGGGCACTTGTCCGTATGGTGGTTTTGCATGGAACATACGCCACAAGAAGCTACGGTTTTGACTTTTGAACCTTCCACCACCTGAGAAAGCAACGTAGTAAGGTTAGCCATTTGATTTTGAAGTTCGATTATGGCACTTACCTCATTGACTTGATGTTGTTGTGGCATGCTCCTTTATCCAACACCTTCGTATTGTTGAGCGTTCAACGCTCGATTAGCAATCAACATCTTTGCAGCCGTAGGGGTCTTGTCCACCAATGCTCCCCTAGCTGAGGCATCTAACATTTGCCGTTCGATTGGTAGAAGTCCCTCGTAGAAATATTGTAAAAGAAGCTCCTCATTCATTTGATGCTGTGGACATGAGGCAACAAGAGATTTAAAACGTTCGTAATACGTAGGAAAAGACTCACCTTCATCTTGTTGAATTCCACTTATCCTTTTTCGTAGGAGGATGACTCGAGAAGTTGGAAAAAACTTCTCCAAGAAGGCCCGTTTCATGCTCTCCCAAGATGTGACAGTTCCGGGAGCCAATTCGTACAACCAATCTTTCGCCTTTTCCAAGAGAGAAAAGGGAAAGGCCTTCATCTTCAATATGCTCCCATCCACGTTGATTGGAGTCATGCTTGAACACACCACCTCGAATTCTTTCAAATGCTTGTTAGGATCATCCATGGACAAACCATGGTACTTCGGAATGTGGTGTAGCAAACTTGACTTCAACTCGAATTCCTCGGTCTTTCCTTGGGCAGCCGCTGGGTATTGAATGCATAGGGGTGCGGCATTGTCCAATCCCGTAGCCGAAAGCTCCTTGATTGTACGATTGTCTTGTGCCATAACTTCCTCTTCTTCACCCACTCTTGCCGTGGGTTGGTCCTCTTCTTCAATGGGAAGTTCCTCACGCTCAGGTTCAGGAATTTGATCTTGTTGATTCCTATTCCTTCTCAAAGTCCTCTCAAAATCGTCGTCAAAGTCCAAGATGTGTTCACGAATCGGATGAGAACTCCGAGTCATAAACTAGTACCTAAAACAAGAAACAAAACAAACTCAGAATCTGGAACGAATTAAAACAAACTAAAATAAACAATCCAAGGGATTAGCAATGTTGCTAATCCCCGGCAACGGCGCCAAAATTTGATGTGAAAATTAACTAGCACTCAAATTAAACCCTCTTTTTATCAATTGTAGCAAGTATGTAAGTAGGGATCGTCCTAGGCCGGGGATTAGGAGGGATTGCCAAATCACTTGAAAACTGACTCAAAAACTTAAAAACAAAGTTTAAAACACTAAACTAGACTCAAAGAACACAAATCTAAACTTTAAAACACTAAAACAAACCAAAAGACTCAAAACAACAAACAAACACTCAAAACTCCCTTAAAACCACTTTCTGGGCAATTTTGAGCACTAGGGAAGAATTTGGACGAAAATTGATTTTAACTTGACTCAAGACACCTAAAAACACAAACTAAATGGATTTCTAACAAATTTGACACTTGAAACTAAATGGGGATTGATTTTGGACGAATTTTGAAAACAAAACAAAACTTTGTAAATTGAAAAGACTCTAAAACGAATTTGGTTTAAATGGATGGATGGAAGGCTAGCTAAGGGGTTCATCTCCACACATGTCACACTTGCATATAAAACGATTTCCAATTGCTTTTCAATAAACCACGAATTCCCAACGCCCCAAGTTAATTAGGTCCGCTTAAATTAACATTCAGATTTTCCTAATGTTATTGAATTGGATGATTGCATACAACAACCCAAAGCATTCCCCACAAGTCCCCTACATGATTGCATAATAGAGATACAAGCAAGAATCATTAAGTTCTATGAAAATCATAAGCATTGATGAAGCACTTGTTACTATGATTGCATGAAACTTATGCCAAGAATTTACTTAACGCGATTGAGATCATCAACCTTTACTACTTGTGAATATAAGTTCATAACGATTAGGTGAAACTCCCTTATATCCTAGCATCAAATTCATGCACGCAAATTAAGTGTCGACCCTCAACCAACATACACAAATCAGTTTTAATTCTTGTAGATAAGTAAATTGAATTCACAACTTATGAAACACAATTAGAAGTAATCAAATCATATAGCAAGCATAAACATGGTTTCGAATCCCCCCCTAGCCAAGGGGGGGTTAGTTCCTCATGCGTACAAAACAAAGATAAATAAGTTTAAACATTAAAATCCAAAGAAAGAAAACACCTAGAATGCTCCAACTTGACAGCAAGTGCATCCAAGAATCCTTCTTCCTCCTTGCTGCGCAGAGAACTTGTGGACAGGTTTTTGGGCTTATTTGTGATGTAGAATGGATGGGGGATGTGTGGTGGTGTCTAGGGTTGATGGGTGGTGCGGCTAGGATGGTTTTTGGGCAGAAATTATGGAATATGGTGGTGCAAGGGTGCGGCAAAAGGTGAGTGTATGTTTCTGGCGTGAATGATGAATTGTGAGAGGTGGTGTGTATGAATGGGTGCGGCACATCCTTTATATAGGCTCTAAAAACCCTAGGGGAATTAGATATGGACTTCTAGAATCCAAATCCACAAGGAAAAAGGCCTAGAAATCAGAAATTCAATGGGAAAAAGGATAAAAGGTGCGGCACTAAAGGATAGGGTAAGATAAGGCTTCTAGAAAGCCTTGCAAGGCAAGGAAATAGGGCATCTAGAAGGCTAGGGTGCGGCACCTTCTTATGAATTGGATAGGGCTTCTAGAAACCCTCTAATGCAAGGATAAGGTGTCCTAAAGTGTTTGGGAATCCTCCTTCTTCTTGGAAACCTTTTCCATCTTCAACTTGGACTACTTCTTTCTTCTTGAAACTTGATGCCATTTGGATTAAACTTTCCTACTTCAAGTAGGAAACCTTGTTTGAGCAGAAAACTTCATTCGTCTAGGAATCCATCTTCAACTAGGAATCCCTTGTTGATTAGGAATCATTCTTCAATTAGAATTCCTTCTTTGATTAGGATTACATCTTCAATTAGGCACTTTCCTACTTCGACTAGGAATCCTGGCTCAAGTAGGAATCATCTTCTTCAAATCTTCAATTTCGTCCATTCTCTTGGCTCCAAGTATGTGACATTCATTCCAAGCTCCATTATGCTCCTAAAGGCTCCAAAATGCATCATTTTGTGTAATACGCCCTTAAAACCTGGAAACACATAAAACTAGCTTAAAAGACTACTTTAACTTAGAAAACATAATGAAAATGCATAAGAACTAGCTAACTAAGGCGCATAAATATGCTCCTATCAGCAAGTACTTGGATGAGGCTCTGTACCTGAGGCTGCTCAAAGAGGGCGGCTCTGAGATGAGCGTTCGGCAGCAGCTCAATGTAGTTAGTGGTACTGGTTTTGAACCAAAATCTGAGTTTTCATCGGAAATGAGACAGCGCCAAGCGGAAACTGGAAATACAGAAACTCAGCTGTTTAGTGTTCAAGTTGCTAAATTTCATCAACTCTCCCTCTCTCTCTCCCCTCCTTGCTCATCACTCTCTTCAGATCCCACTCTCTCTGCAAATCCCAGATTCCCGCTCTCTTTAAATCCATTACGTCAGGGAATCAGAATCCCATTTCTTCCATTCACATAGAAAATCCACAAACATATATTTATAGATCTGCTACTCCTCCTCCCATGGCTTCCACGGGGCCGAATCAAACTACCAATTACCACAACTTGCTGACTGGAATTTCGAGCAGGGAGATGTGGTAGATGTGGTTTACAGATATGGGTAATGGACTGGGGTCATAGGGAAGGTGTTCGAGAACAATTCCAAGTATAGCGTCGTCTTCGACAACCCTCCGGATTTGATCGAATTTCAGAAAGACCGTCTCAAATTGCATGCTTTGGAACATCTTTTTGAAGCTGTGAATGTTGATCCTGTTAGGATATTGCAGCAAACTGTTTGCTATGACAGTTCGAAGATGCTACCAGAAGCTCTTTTGGGCAACCCAATCTGTGAGCATAAACGAAAGCCGGGTTTTGAGTCAGCTTCTGAGCCAGAAGCTGAAGTCGACGCAGGAGGATAACCCAATCCGAAGATGCTACCAAAAGGCACGATGCCAGCACAGCATCACCATCGTGGCCAACCTGCAGATTCAAGGGTGCACATGCATGACAGCTCAGAGACAGAAAGAGAGGAAAGTGAAAAGAAGAAAGCAAAAGGATAAGATTATTTTCTTATTATTAAATCTATTATCATTCCTTGTCTGCCATATTCATCAGGGTCAAGAAACAGAAACAAAAGCAGAAAAGAAAAGAGAAAACGAAAGCAAAAGCAAAAAAAGGAAATGGCATTATTCCCTTGTCTGTCATCTGCCAAAAGAAAGGAAAATAAAGAGAAAGGAAAAGGGAAGCACATGGGGACACTACAAAAGCAAGGAATAAACACCCCACCAGAAAACATGTAATTTATTTTTCTTATCTTTTGGAGACATTTGTATAACCCCATCAGAGGGTAATAATAATAAAAAATTAAAAATTAAAAAAAAAACCGACAAGCCCAAAATAATGGGCTACAATGTCATATGGAGGGCGAAGGCCCATATGCCCAAAAAAGCCAGGCCATCTATTATCACCAACCAGGTGATCAAAAGTACGCCCAGTACTCCAAAATTATTTTGGCAACCTGCCGCTATTACCACCAACCAGGTGATCAAAAGTACGTCCAGTACTCCTAAATTATACATAAGCATTACTCATGTCAATCATAGATAAACATTCATGAGCATTACTCATATCAATCATACATAAACATTCATGAGCATCACTCATGTCAACATTCATGAGCATCACTCATGTCAACATCCATGAGCATCACTCATGTCAACATCCATAAACATCACTCATGTCAACATCCATGAGCATCACTCATATCAATCAACATAAACATTCATGAGCATCACTCATGTCAATCAGCTTCAAAAGCTTCATTTACAAAAGCTTCATTTACAGAGCTCTAGCTTCAAAAGCTTCATTTACAAAAACTCTAGCTTCAAAAGCTTCATTTACAGAACTCCAGCTTCAAAAGCTTCATTTACAAAAGCTCTAGCTTCAAAAGCTTCATTTACAAAGCTCTAGCTTCATTTACAGAACTCCAGCTTCAAAAGCTTCATTTACAAAAGCTCTAGCTTCAAAAGCTTCATTTACAAAGCTCTAGCTTCATTTACAGAACTCCAGCTTCAAAAGCTTCATTTACAATAGCTTCAAAAGCTTGATTTACAGAGCTCTAGCTTCAAAAGCTTCATTTACAAAAGCTCTAGCTTCAAAAGCTTCATTTACAGAGTTCCAGCTTCAAAAGCTTCACTTGCAAAGCTTCACCTACAAAGCTTCAGTGCAGGGTATACAAATACCTCCTCCGAACAACCGACACTTCGGCCCATACATGGATTCAATTTGAAGTCTCCAGCCAACAGACTCTATTGACCGAAGACTTGGGGGACTACACTATGTACCATATATTGGGCCTCATGAAAAATACTTGGGGGACTCTAGCCCATTATTTATGTATTGAGGAGCGAGCCTTTATTTTATAAAAGGGACTCCCTCACTATCATTAGAGAGCATCAACTCTAACCCATTATTCATATATTGAGGAGCGAGCCCTTATTCTATAAAAGGGACTCCCTCACCATTATTAGAAAGCATCACCGCCTACTGAGCGACCACCTCGCCGCGAGCATCAATTCTAACCCATTATTCATGCATTGAGAAGCGAGCCCTTATTCTATAAAAGGGACTCCCTCACCATCATTAGAGAGCATCGCCGCCTACTGAGCGACCACCTCGCCGCGAGCATCAACTCTAGCCCATATTTATGTATTGAAGAGCGAGCCCTTATTCTATAAAAGGGACTCCCTCACATTCAACGCCACAAGCCGAGCCAACCAAGGCAACATAAGCCACGAGCCGAGCAGCCGAGCAGCATGTGCTACTTCTAGTTGAGCATCATTTCAGATTGAGCACCGCCTCATATCGAGCATCAGTTCAAAACAACATCTAGTTACTTCGACCCACACATGGACTGAATTTCAAGTCTCCCGCCAAAAGACTCTCTTGACTGAAGACTTGGGGGACTACTGTTTATACCATACTTAGGGCCTCCGTATTTAGATCTCATACAAATACTCGAGGGACTTAAGTGTAATTATGTAATAAAGGAAGGGGCAAATATGTAATAAGTGAGGTGCCCTTATTCTATAAAAGAACTCATCACCCTCATAATTGAGGGAGGCCATTTTCTTAGGCCATGGGAAGAGTTCTCTCACCCTCAAAAGCTCTCTCCCTCACTCCTCAGAGAAATACAATAATCAGTGTGGACGTAGCCCAAACATTGGGGTGAACGACGATACATCTTGTGTTATTTACTTTCTTGCAGATTCACGGCTGGATTTACGTTGTTCCAAGACCTCCAGTTTTGTGCATCAATAGAAGTAAATAAATAATTTTAGATCATGCTAGAAGAAACCCCTCATAAACTAATTAAAGTAGCTCAATTCACATAATAAAATCGGTCTCTATAGAATTTACATTAAGAATAGAGAAAATAATATTTAATAAGTAATTGATTGAATCACATGATTGCTAGACTATTGTGAGGTTAAACCCACCCTGCCTCCTTAGTGTAGATAATATCGTTTGTTAAAAAAACAATCATTTGACAACTAATTTAATCATATTATTATCCGCGTGCAAAATACCTTTTTTATAACTGGCATTACACGCATCTTAAGATGTTTTGAACGTGTTTAAAAATAGAGAAAATAATATTTAATAAACAACTGATTGAATCACATCATTGCTAGCCCATTGTGAGGCTAAGTCCACCCCCTCTCCCACTAATTTAATCACATTATTATCCGTGTGCGAAAGACTTTTTTTATAACCGGCATTACACGCCTCTTAAGATGTTTTTAACGTGTTTAAAAATAGATAAATTGAATCACATTATTGCTAGCCTATTGTGAGGTACTAATTTTAAAAAAAAACACAAAAAAATTAATTATTAAAAAAAGCACTCTTAAAATGATGAAAATACCCCTGCCTTTTTATGCATTATTTTGGAATGCCCTTGAAGTTTTTTTGTCTTGGGGGCATTTTTGTCCAAATATTTTTGTTGAAGCTTGGTGACACCAAAATCACTATTCACATTTGTATTGGCTTTATATATAAGATTAGAAGTAGTCGCTGCCTAGAAAATAAACAATTCAAGGGGAAAAAAAAAAGAAAAAGAAACCAACCATGCCCAGTGTTGGCAATTTGAGTCATCGACCATGGTTGGTTGCTGATTAAGCATGAATTTTCTTTCCTTAAGATTTGTTTGGGAAAATTAAATTAAGTCAAAATTAAACCTTTATACAATCAACCTTATTTAGTGAAATGTTTTAGTGTTGTTGTTGTAGTTGTAGTTGATGTTGTTGTTGTTGTAAAGTTGAAGCTTCATAATTTTTGTGTGCTGGGGCCACTGATCAGATTTGTTGGTGAATTATATAGAAGGCCTCTTTTATAATTTCATACATGATGCATCTAGTTGTAAAAAGGTAAATTACCAACTAGTTATGAAAAGGTAAATTAAACTCTAGTTGCATAGTAGATTAATTCACGCACCTAAAGCGTTGTGACAGCTTCAGCAGCCTATACAAATATTACAACCAGAGGGGTATCATTCATTTGTTCAAAGGGCCACCAGCAATGCTTACTTTTACGTTAAGTGCTTTTTTTATTTTACTATCAAGCACAAGCTTTACAACTTTCTTAAAACTGAGTTTTACTTGTTCCTCCACCTTTTGGTGGTGACCGTTGAGTAATATTTAATCTTCTAGGTGCATGAGTGAAAGGGACGGCAAAATCCTTCGATATTTATGCTTGTCAAACGCGTATAGAAGTTACAGAAACCCTTACTTTTTACTGAGTACTGCTCTAGGGATTTTGTCCATTATCTATGACACTTTTATTGACAAGTTTATCCAAATTAATTAGAATGCTTCATGCATAATTACTTTTTGTCATGGTGCACTAATACAATACTTTTGACAGGCCATTAGTGATTTTTATTGTAATTTTGTTAAAAATCGCAGGCTATTGATTAGTAATTAGATTTTATGGTTTTCTGAGCTTATATATATACCGATAGGTGATAAAGTTGCACCGATGCTAAATGTAGGACTTTGAGGTCCATACTTAACCAAGTAAAAATCATCAGAGCATTGTGAAGGATTTACACTTACAAGTTAAGCCGGCTGATACGTGATTGCTCTCCAAGAGCAAACGACTTCATACAACCAAACAATATTTAGGCTTCATATCCAGAAGAATTAAGCATGTTGGAGTTATTTTGTTTACTTTTTATTTATGAATAACAGAATAGTTCGTTCAATTAGCAACATGGCATATGTTAACAAAAAAAAAACACATATGTCCAGAGTTATATTGCATGTTATCTTTTATCAATGGGTAAATTACATAGTAACCCCTCAGGCCATCTCCAACCGAAGGGTCCAGAGGGCCAAAGGGTCGAAAATAGCCCGAAAACCGTCTCCAACCGAGGGCTAGGCCAGAGAGCTCTAGAATCTGGGAGGGCCCCACGGAATCGGAGAGGGCTGGAGGACTGGCTACTTTTTTTTTTTAATGTTTTGTTATTTATGTCGATTATAACCGACAGAATTTCTTAAGCCGTTGCATTTGAATTTTTTTTTTTACAGTTTTATTATTATTTTTTATTTACAAAATTTTTCTTATAACTTCTATTTTTTCCTATAACTTCTATTTCACAAAATTTATTTCATATTTTTTTTTAAATTCCATTTTTTTCCTATAACTTCTATTTCACAAAATTTGTTTCGTATTTCTTTTTAAATTCCATTTTTTTCCTATAACTTCTATTTCAAAAAAATTTGTTTCATTTTTTTTTAAATTCTATTTTTTTACTATAACTTCCTAAGTCATTATACAACATTAAATTAAATTAAGTAACATGAAACAACATTAAACAATATTAAATAACATTAACCAACATAAAAATTATACAACATCAAACTTGTTTGTACCATACTTGACCAATCTCGAAACTACTGAGCACCGGTCAACGTTATACCGTCAATGACCTAGAAGAGTTTCCCTCCAACCAGGAGGCCAATCACAGTGCGACACGTGTCGACATCAGAAGCCAATCATAGCGCGACACGTGTCAACATCAGAAGCCAATCACAACAGGACACATGTCAATGTCAAAATAAAACTAGAAACTCTCTTCTATAAATAGGGATCATTCTCTCACAATATTTCCTAATGTCATTTGTACTAAATCATTCACTTGTACTCACTAAAGGAGAGTTTGAACCTATGTATTTGTGTAAACCCTCCACAATTAATGAGAACTCATCTACTCCGTGGACGTAGCCAATCTGAGTGAACCACGTACATCTTGTGTTTGCTTCCCTGTCTCTATCCATGTACATACTTATCCACACTAGTGACCGAAGCAATCTAGCGAAGGTCACAAACTTGACACTTTCTGTTGTACCAAAGTCCTCACTGATTTTATGCATCAACATTTGGCGCCGTCTGTGGGAACAACATTTATTCCCATTCACTTCAGCTTTGCCAAGCTGGTTTCCACTATTCGTACACTCTATTTTGACCAGGCATCCCTTTCCAACATGGGGACCGAAGGAAGCCACAGCACACAGAATGACACCCCTCTTGCACCTAATGCGAAACAACGAAAGAATTAAGGAAAGAGGGTTGCTCTTCAAGCTAAAGTCGATGAGCTAGAAGCTCAGAACAACAAGATAGCAATGAAGAATGAGGTCCTCCAGGAGCAGTATGAGAAGCTCTTTGAGACGCTCCATGAAACTAGACGTACTCAAACACGCGAGCTCGTTGCCCCTGTATACATCAACCATCATCTGGGTGCCCCCAACACGGAGGGTCACCTCCATTCGACATGGGTATCCCTGATAAGGAGCGAGCTAATCATCAAAACATTGATCAACATGAGACTTCTCTCAACCCAGATGCTTCGACCCGAAGTAGAAGAAGTAGAGGAAAACACCTCCTTGCAGAAGGGTTAGAATGATCGAAAGCCGTTTATAGTGACTGCCGAGACTTCCTAAAGCAACGTCGAGAAAATCCCCTCCACATATGCTCGAAGATCAATAACTCAAGGGTTTCTGAAAGACTCGATCCCCTCCCACGACCCAGGCCAGCTGCAAATCTAGGGAATGAACGACAGGTCCCAGAGGAACATGAAGGTACGGGGGACTCTGAGGTATTCCGACAAACTCGCCCTAGAAGTCAGTACGGTGAGTCCAAGAAAAAACCACACGCCCATGCTCAAACTTTCCTACTTCCAAGAGGTGATGGAGACTTACGAAAGAAAATTCCAGTGGTACATAACTCCACTTATGACCCTCGTGTCCTACAGCTCCTTAAGGAATTAAACAAGTTGAAGGCCGAACGTCAGGCCGAGATACCTGACTCGAACCAACCCAGGCCTGGCCCTCTCATAAGAAAGATCATCGACACCCCCTTTAAGCGAAGACAAAACAAAAGCTTAGTTTACAACTCTATACTGGAAGGGAAGACCTAATTGAACACCTTAACCTCTTTGAGTCCACCATGGCATATCGGATACACACCGACAAAGAACGATGTCTTCTCTTCCCCTTCACCCTCTCTCGCCGAGCTCTAAACTGGTATTGCCGTCTTCCACCTGAGACAGTAGACTTATTTGAGGAATTGAGGAAACTGTTTGTCTCTCAACACATCTTCCAGACTGATCACTTATATTTTGCAGATGACTTGTACATTAGTCGCTAGAAGCCGGACGAGTCACTACGAGAGTATGCCGATCGCTTCAGCCATAAGTATTCTCGCTACGCTGAGGCAGATGACAAGACCACCCTCAAGGCCTTCACGGCAGGCCTACGTGATTGTTTCTTCAAGTACATGATCAATGCCAACACTTGGAAGACTTAATCTGAGGTGATGGCACAGGCTTATAACCACGCCATCGCCGAAGCAAGGACAAACCAAAGGAACCCCCATATGGTTAACCCTTATCAACAAATGGGAAATGGAAGTCAAGTTCTACTAAGTGAGGAGATATTGGCCATTCAGACACCTATTGCATCATCTCTTGCCTCATTTAGCTACTCGTTAAGTCACCAAACGTATCTGTCTCTTGGTAAGAGGAAGGATTTTTACTCTCAGCAAGCCCATTACAACAAGAGGGATAAAAGTTTGTATCAAGACAACCAGGGGTAAACGTACCGTCGACTATTATGACTATGGGGCCAAGCCTCACTCTTTCAAAGTGGAGGACTAGGTACTGAAGGAAATGCTATTATAAGAAGGCATACACATTACAAATGTTTTGACTCTCCACCGCTTGAGATCTTTTGTCACACAAGTAATTCGGCAAATATTTAAAGAAAAGGGAATTCAGAGAACTTTTTCTGAGTCTTTTGCGTTCCTAGCACTGGAACACTTGGTCTACGCTGACTTACCCTTATACTCTAACTTAGAGCTTCAACATGCTTACTTTGACACAAAGTATATGATACTAAGTGTTACAACTAACATGGTTCACATATCAAAAGCATGGATCCCTTCATGCATAGCAAAATATTCATAAGCATCACTCATATCAATCAACATAAACATTATACATTCTAACACATTCATACATAAACATCATACATTCCAACACATTCATACATAAACATCATACATTCCAACACATCCATACATAAGCCAACTATGCTTCGAAAGGGTTCAACATACTTTGTGTCTTCGACACTTGCTACAATGTGCCTCGACACCTTGCCCTTATTCTCACCAACCAGGTGGTGAAATTTGAAGAATGAACTTATCTTCATGCCACCAACCAGGTGATGAAATGTACAACCCGTACTCTTCTTCATGCCACCAACCAGGTGATGAAATGTACAACCCGTACTCTAATATCATTTGGCAACTTGCCACTCATGCCACCAACCAGGTAAAAAAGGAACTCATCTTCATGCCACCAACCAGGTGATGAAATGTACAACCCATACTCTTCTTCATGCCACCAACCAAGTGATGAAATGTACAACCTATAATCTAATATCATTTGGCAACTTGCAACTCATGCCACCAACCAGGTGAATAAGGAACTCATCTTCATGCCACAAACCATGTGATGAAATGTACAACCCATACTCTCCTTCATGCCACCAACCAGGTGATGAAATGTACAACCAGTACTCTAATATCATTTGGCAACTTGCCACTCATGCCACCAACAAGGTGAAGAAGGAACTCATTTTCATGACACCAACCAGGTGATGAAATGTACAACCCGTACTCTCCTTCATGCCACCAACCAGTGATGAAATGTACAACCCGTACTCTAATATCATTTGGCAACTTGCCATTCATGCCACCAACCAGGTGAAGAAGGAACTCATCCTCGTGCCACCAACCAGATGATGAAATGTGATGAAAGGTGATAAAGGAACTCACATTCGTACTACCAACCAAGTGATGAAAGCAACTCACCATTCATTTCACCTACCAGAAGACGAGTGGTACAACTTGTACATGTGAACTCCTAGCATTCATAAATAATCAAAAACCCTCAAGCTTGACAACTAAACTAGGGGATCACGTATGCCCAACAAGAGTTATAGTCACCAACAAAGTCTTATTGCAAGCCAACAACAACTTCAGTGCATGGCAACGAAGATCAAGCTATTCAGCCCTCTTGCATCTGCTTCAGACATTTCCCCTTTGTAACAATGCAAACACTACAACTCGTAGAAAGCTTCACACTCTTGATCAAGACAGTGTGAAGCAAAACCAATTTATGGTGCCAACAAGAGCTTCATCAAAGGAGTTCAACCACAATTCTCAAAAGTTTAACACACTCTTGATCAAGACAGTGTGAAGCAAAACCAATTTATAGTGCCAACAAGAGCTTCATCAATAGAGGGCAACCACAATTCTCAAAAGCTTCACACACTCTTGATCAAGACAGTGTGAAGCAAAACCAATTTATGGTACCAACAAAAGCTTCATCAATGGAGGGGCAACCACAATTCTCAAAAGCTTCACACACTCTTGATCAAGACAGTGTGAAGCAATACCAATTTATGGTGCCAACAAAAGCTTCATCAAATGAGTTCAACCACAATTCTCAAAAGCTTCACACACTCTTGATCAAGACAGTGTGAAGCAAAACCAATTTATGGTGCCAATAAGAGCTTCATCAATGGAGGGCAACCACAATTCTCAAAAGCTTCACACACTCTTGATCAAGATAGTGTGAAGCAAAACCAATTTATGGTGCCAACAAAAGCTTCATCAATGGAGGGCAACTACAATTCTCAAACCTTTGAGGCAAATTCAAGACTATTTGAAGCAAATTCAATTTATATGGTTCATCCAAGCCTTCGACTACTACAAGGTGTGGCATGCATCACAATCTCTTGCTCAACAGTGTGGAAGCAAAATTTGTATACGTTGTCTCTCCCACATTTTCAAATTTCTAGTTTCCCAACAAAAAAATAAAAAAAAAGGGAAGTTCAACAAAGCTTCATCAATGGAGGACAACTACAAATTCTCTAAAGCTTCACACTATCTTGATCAAGATAGTGTGAAGCAAAATCAATTCGTTAACCCAACAAAGCTTCACCAACAAAAGCTTCATCAATGGAAGACAACTACAAATTCTCAAAAACTTCACATTATCCTCATCAAGATAGTGTGAAGCAAAATCAATTCATGGTACCCAACAAAAGCTTCAACTCCAAAGCTTCACCTACAAAAGCTTCGCCCACAATAGCTTCACCTACAAAAGCTTCACCCACCACAAAAGCTTCACCTACAAAAGCTTCACCCACAATAGCTTCACCTATAAAAGCTTAACCAACAAAAGCTTCACCTACCCACAAAAGCTTCCCCCACCACAAAAGCTTCACCAACAAAAGCTTCACCCACAAAAACTTCACCCACAAAAACTTCACCCACAATAGCTTCACCTACAAAAGCTTCACCCATAAAAGCTTCACCAACAAAAGCTTTACCCACCACAAAAGCTTCACCTACCCCAAAAGCTTCACCCACCATAAAAGCTTCACCTACAAAAGCTTCACCCATAAAAGCTTTACCAACAAAAGCTTCACCCACAAAAGCTTCCCCCACTACAAAAGCTTCCCCCACCACAAAAGCTTCACCAACAAAAGCTTCACCCACCACAAAAGTTTCATCCACAAAAGCTTCACCTACAAAAGTTTCACCTACAAAGCTTCAACACAAAAGCTTCACCTACAAAAGCTTCACACTATCTTGATCAAGATAGTGTGAAGCAAAATCAATTCATGATACCCAACAAAGCTTCAACCTCAAAGCTTCACCTATAAAGCTTAAAAAAAATTTATATATATATATATTATTTATTTTTTTTTCGGAAATTCGAAAAATTCAAAAAAAAATGCCTAGGCCTCCTCTTCTTTGGGCCTAACAACTTTCATAACAAATATATATGAAGGAGGAGTTTTGGGCTACCACTTAGAAAGGAAAATGGTGAAGTTTTGTTACTTTGGAAACTTAGCTACTAGCAAGACACCTCATTCATCAACTCTCTCGACCGAAGACTTGGGGGACTCCTACCATATGCTACTGCACTTTGATACTCGAAAGTCTCACGACCACTCAGTGACTTGGATTTTTTCAAGTCTCCAACCGAGAAGTTTTCCTCACTCGGGAAATTAAGGGAGCACAACCTCAACCTACATGCTTCACTCACAAAGCTTCAACATACAATATTCAACAAAAGGAAAAATTCAAAGAACTTAGTGAAGAAGGTCTTGGTGTATTTAACACAATACGTTGAAATGAAGCAAAACTTGTTTATTGATATCTCCGATAAGTTACAAATATGTACATATACATGAATCAAAATAAACAAATAAGAGGGAGCCTTCACAAAGGTTGCTCAGGAGAAGTCTCAGCAATCTGCAGAGCCCCAGAAAGAGGAAGCAACAGAGGGTGATTATTCGGAGCCTCAGTACTGGGCAGAACCCCAGAAGACGAAGGCAATAAATGCCTTTGAAACAAACCCACAAACCTCTGATGATCGAGTAAAATATGACCATCAAATTCCTGCAGCTGGTCGAGCTTCCTCTTCATGTTTGTAGCATAGTCATGTGCGAGCCTGTGCAACTGTTTATTCTCATGCTTGAGCTTTCTGATCTCCTACTTGAGAAGGCATGGCTGCCTCTTCACCAAAGTTCAAGTCAAAACGACGATCGGATGGGCCAGACATTCTCAGAAATGATGAAGGAGAAATGAGGTGCAATAAATCTATGAAGTAAGGGGAAAATTCCTACAAGCAATAACTTTCTGTATGTACTTCTTGCACACAATTGGTGCCCTTATAAAAGAAAGGGCAATAGGGCCGTTGGTTCAAAAATCGAAGAGGCACCACTCTCCGGATTCCGAAGAGGCACCACTTTCCACACGCAACATCAGCTCTTCGGGTACCACATATAACTTTGCCAAAGATCTCTTACAAAGTTTAGACACATAAATTTTGAAGGTCCAGCTACCATACTATTACCCATAAAGGTAAAGTAACAGCACTACTGCTTGATAACTAGAAAGTCCCAATATGTGTCAACCTCCATGCTCTGTGGCAAGGCAGACTGGCAAAAATGCCTAACCTTTACTCACATTCGAGAAAACACTCCCAACAGGATTACGTGCTCAAAAATCAAAGAGGCACCACCCTCCGAATCTCGAGAGCCAGACTCCCAACAGGATTACTTTCTCAAAAATCGAAGAGGCACCGCCCTCCGAATCTCGAGAGCCAAACTCCCAATAAGATTACTTTCTCAAAAATCGAAGAGACATTGCTCTCCGAATCTCAAGAGTCAAACTCCCAACATGATTGCTTTCTCAAAAATTGAAGAGGCACCGTTATTTGAATCTCGAGAGCCAGATCCCCGACAAGATTGCTTGTTCGAAAATCGAAGAGGCACTGCTCTCCGAACTTCGAGAGCCAGATTTCCTTGTATAAAGCTTGTCTGCAATCTTCACATGTAACATCAGCTTTCTAGATACCATAAACCACTTTTTCAAAGTGCTCTGACAAAGTTAAAACACGTGAAGCTTGCAGCTCCCACTACATTGCTATGACCAAGAAGGGTAAAGGAATAGCACTACTACTTGTTAGGGAGACTCCTATATATGTCGACCTCCATCCTCCACAGCCAGGCAGACCTGCAAATAAAAAAAAATCCTTAACTTTTCTTCACATCCGAGAGGGCACTCTCAGCAGAGTCTCTCCGAATCTCAAGAGTCAGACTCCCAGCAGGATTGCTTTCTCAAAAATCGAAGAGGCACTGCTCTCCGAATCTCGAGAGCTAGACTTCCAACAGGATTACTTTCTCAAAAATCGAAGAGACACTGCTCTCCAAATCTTAAAAGTCAGACTCCCAACATGATTGCTTTCTCAAAAATTGAAGAGGCACCACTCTCCAAATCTAGAGAGCCAAACTCCCAACAGGATTATGTGCTCAAAAATCAAAGAGGCACCGCCCTCCGAATCTCGAGAGCCAGACTCCCAACAGGATTACTTTCTCAAAAATCGAAGAGACGCTGCTCTCCGAATCTCAAGAGTCAGACCTCCAACATGATTGCTTTCACAAAAATCCAAGAGGCACCGTTTTCTGAATCTCGAAAGCCAGATCCCCGACAAGATTGCTTGTTCGAAAACCGAAGAGGCACCGCTCTCCGAACTTCGAGAGCCAGATTTCCTTGGATAAAGCTTGTCTGCAATCTTCACACGCAACATCAGCTTTCCAGATACCACAGACTACTTTTTCAAAATGCTCTGATAAAGTTAAAACACGTGAAGCTTGTAGGTCCCACTACATTGCTATTACCAAGAAAGGTAAAGGAATAGCACTGCTACTTGTTGTTAGGGAGACTCTTATCTATGTCGACGTTCATCCTCCACAACCAGGCAGACCTGCAAAATAAATAAAAAATGCTCAACTTTTCTTCACATCCGATAGGGCACTCTCATCAGAGTTTCTCGAAATACTCAACTTCTTTTCCTTCCGATAATACCTCTGCAAACAAGCCACACCAAAGCAAGAGTATCTCATATCATCAGGGTTAAAAGCAAGAGTATCCCATATCATGTTTTTTTCTGTCTTTCCCTTTGGCCTTGTTCTTACCTGCAAGACAAGGAGAAAGAGAACAATTAGTCAGCACTTGGAATCAAGCTTCTAGTCAGGAACTGACTGCCTAGAACTCCTTGCCTGATTACTTACCTGGCATTGCTCACAAGTACTCATCTTCAACATCTTATGCTTCCAAAGAAGATACCACATCTGCCTGAGGAACAAATAGGGCAAGTGAGAATGATACAAGGAAGCATGTGGAGACAAGCGTAACAGAACATATGTCGATACATCCACTACTTTGTCAACAGCAAAAGTATCCCATATCATCAGGGTCGAACGTACTCTAGATTTGATGGACTTGTTTTGACCCTTAAATTCTTGAGTTGGCCTTATACTCTAGAGGAAACCAGAAAACCCTCCAGCCCAGTTCAAGAATAAACCTGTGGAAAGTTACTTCTTCAAAAGAAAAAGTATCTCATATCATCTCTTCTCCATTTGCTTCTCCTTATCCTTGTTGCTGTTTACGACATAAGGAGAAGGAGAACAATCAACCGGAAGCCGAAGTCGAACCTTCGATCCAGGTTGCTTGTTTGGAAGTCTGATTGCTTACCTTGTTTATTACCTCCCTCGGTAAATCTCCTAGCTCGGTGACTTTGGGGACTCCTACTACAGGGTTTGTATCGCATTTGACCAAGCTCGAAACTACAAGTAAGCTTCAAGTGAAATTGATACATTACCTTATGCATCTTCATCGGTTAAAGATACCACCACTGGATGGAGGAAAAATACTTCCAGAGAAGATGCCACATCTACATATGAGACAAATAAGGCAAGTGAAAATGATACCACACTTCGGTACTTAGAAGTTTCGTGATTACTCAATAGCTTAGATCTTGCAAGTCCCCAACCGAGAAGTTTCCCTCACTCGGGAACTTAGGGGAGCACTGTTTGTACCATACTTGACCAACCCCGAAACTACAGAGCACCGGTCAACGTTATACCGTCAAGGACCCAGAAGAGTTTCCCTCCAACTAGGAGGCCAATCACAACGCGACACGTGTCGACATCAGAAGCCAATCATATCGCGACACGTGTCAACATCAGAAGCCAATCACAACAGGACACGTGTTAATGTCAGAATGAAACTAGAAACTCTCTTCTATAAATAGAAATCATTCTCTCACAATATTTCCTAATGTCATTTGTACTAAATCATTCGCTTGTACTCACTAAAGGAGAGCTTGAACCTATGTACTTGTGTAAACCCTTCACAATTAATGAGAACTCCTCTACTCCGTGGACGTAGCCAATCTGGGTGAACCACGTACATCTTGTGTTTGCCTCCATGTCTCTATCCATTTACATACTTATCCACACTAGTGACCGAAGCAATCTAGCGAAGGTCACAAACTTGACACTTTTTGTTGTACCAAAGTCCTCACTGATTCTGTGCATTAACAAAACTTAAACAACATTTTAAAAACATTTAAAAACATAAAACGTAAATGCCTACTCCATGCTTCTTTTAGCCGTTGGATTTGAATTTAAGTTGTAGTTTTTAAATAATAAATTATGTTTGGCCCTATGACCCTTTGGCCCTCGGTTGGAGACGGTTTTTTGTGAAATGGCTAAAACGAGCCATCTGGCCCTCTGGCCCTTGGTTGGAGACAGAGGCAAATATAGCCCTGTACTTTTCATTAAAATATTAATATCTTGGATAATCTTGAAGGGCCAAAGGGCTAAAACGAGTCATCTGGCCAGCCATCGGTTGGAGATGGCCTCAGGTTTAAGGTCTATTACAACCTCATACAACATCTTTAAAACATTTCACTTTCATACCTCACATACTATTTTGTTTCAAAATAATACATCCATTACATTTTTCATCCATTGATCCGTTAAGCACTGGCGTAGCTGCCAAATATGTTCCACGTGGCAATAATAATTTTTTTTTTAAACCTAAATCTTCTAACAAAAAAAAAACAAAAGAGAAAAGCCACCCCCATGAACCCCCAGAAACCCAGAAAAGAAACTTCCCCCCAACGAACCAGAAACCCAAAAAGGAACCCCTCTCCCCGGGGACCCTCCTTCCCCCACAACCCACCTTACCCAGAAACCCACATCCCTCCCTCCGCACCCACCCTCTTCCCTCCTCTACACACCCCCTACTCTCCTCTACACACCCCTCACTCCTTAAATCCACATCCATTCCTCCTACCTCACGAACCCAGCGATGACGTCGTACACGGGATTTGGTTTTTTTTTTTCATCCCCCCTTGGTTGCAAGTAGGGGGGTCAGGGGAAGAAGATGAAGATGGGGGAGAATAAAGGGGAAGATGAGGGGGAAATGAACTGAAGGGCTTTTTTCTTTTTTCTTTTTGTTTTGGGTTGCATGGGGGAGAAGATAGGAGGAGGATGAAGAAGAAGAGGAGGGGTGGGGAAGACGAACTGAAGGGCTTTTTTTTCTTTTTTTCCTTTTTTTTTATTTCTGGGTTAAAGAGGGAAGAAGATGAAGATGGGGGAGAAGAGAGGAGGAGGGGGGATAAGGTTTCTGGGTTTGGGGGTTACGAGATAAGAGAGGAGGAAGAGGGGGATAAGGTTTTAGCTTTTGATTTTTTTTTTTTTTTTTTTTTAGAAGATTCAGATTTTTTTTTTAAATTAAAAATTACTTTTTTTACCACATGACACACATTCGACAGCCACGTGGTATAAATGTGGCAGTCACTTCAGCACTTAATAGATTAATGAATGGAAAATGTAACAGTTGTATTATTTTGAAATAAACTAGTACGTGAGGTATGAAAGTGAAATATTTTAAAGATGTTGTATGGGGTTGTAATAGACCTTAAATGCACTGACAAGAAGATTAAGGGAGGAAATTAAGATAAACTTGTCTAATTATTATGTAATTATATCTTTCATGGATTCCATATCTATGAATCTTGCTTTACTGCTGTTGAGCAAATCTTTGCACACGCGTGTGCTTACAACAATCGTATAACCTAGGATCTTAATTAAGATTTGTGTAATCATAATACTAATTTTGGCATCATTTCTTCTTTCACCCAAATAAAAACTTCAAATTAATTCTCCTGAATAATGATTGGCTTAACATTTGCTAGTGAAATTCCAACTCAACAAAAATATCAAGGCCCAAAAATAATTTTATAATAAGCAATGGTAAATATACTCTATCACGAACTCATTTAGTTTTCGAAATGTGATTGGGCAGTAAGTGTTTCTAGAAACTAGGGTATGCCATGCCACAACATTCCCTTCCAACAAAGAAAACGACAGAGCACAATTAGTTAAATAATTAGGGATGCCCTAACTTTTATCCTAATCTTCTTTGAATTGACACCCGGCCTTAAATAAAATTAAAAAACTAGGCAAAGGTTAGTTGAATAATTAAGGAACCCACATGGTCAGATCTTTCTAGCTTTAAGCACGCACATTCTTAGCTGTTAAACAAGTGCAAGATGTTTCACTTTCTTTGATTATCCGTACTAAACACGGATTAGTGTTGTGTAGAAATAATTAATCATAGAAAATCTGATGTGATATAGTGCCTGAGAAACATATGAACATTTCATACATTTAAGGTTGGTGGCTGTGTAATCAATTGTAATAAATAAAGTAAAGGAGATTATATCTAGGAATTAAAGTTAAGCATGGACGGTTCAAAGTGGAACCGGATCCTCTTTGCGAGGATCCTAGGAATCAGTTCATTTTAGTCATTCATCAATTATCCTACGCTAGAAATTATTTTGAACTTTTTATTTAAAATTGAACACAAACAGTACTTACTAAAACTAATTACACAATGTATAATGAACAACTAAGATGAATTGATTGTAAGAATCCAAAAAAGATCCTCAACCGTTCACAGCCATTCCAATTTCCAAACAAAATACAGTTGAATATCAGAGTACGCAACGAATAAACGAACTAACCGAATATAAAACTTTATTAAATTGAATTGCCAAGAAGGCTACATCTTGACTAACTTAATATTCTACGAGCTACAAAGCATCATATATATGGAGAACTAACATAACCCTAATAAGCAAGAAAACAAAACCCTAATACTAACGGGCTAAGCCCAAATTTAAACAATAAAATAATCCTAAATTCCAACACCCCCCATCAAACTCATGGCAGTACACGTCATGAGTTTGCCAACAAGTAGATGCGGATGCAAGCTCCGTTAGGCGGACACGACAAGGCAAGCGGGCAATGAAGTGAGCAAACGAACAATCCAAGCGAACAAGCAAGCAAGCAGATTCCGGCAAACGATCCAATTACTAACCAGGTGCACAACGTCACTCGAGTGGTCATCAACCCAATCACTCAAGCAATCGTGGTGGTGGTAGGCAACAACAAACTCCATATGGCGGAAGCTTTCTTAAAAACAACCAGTAAGAGCCTAAAATGCCATACAACCCGTGGGCCTCGAACCAAGCCAATTATTTTTTATTTTCTCTTTGCGAAGGTCTCCTTCCTTATGTGGTCTTCTTCATACCTGCAAAACAAGCACAGCAAATGGGTACGGTTCAAGTGTAGGGCGACGAAGTGGTGCGACGGTGGTCCAATTCATCGAACTTGGCTGCAATGAGTGCAGTGGCTGGAGCACGGGCAATTTCACTAGTGCGGGTAGGTTGCAGGCAAATGATGGTGGTCTGGTGCGAGAAGGGCAGGTTGATCGTGGAACAATGGATGTAGCAGCAAAGATGGTGGTGCGTGTTGGACTGTAAATGATCCAAGGCGGAGACGAACTGGATCCGAGTTTGTGGTTCTCGGGTCTGGGCTTCATCAAAACCAGTGGCGGTCGCTGAGTGTAGCAGGGGACGATGACATGATGCAGCAAACTGACTCAATTTTTTTTTTTTTCAAAACTAATACTGAAAACTAATATCAAACAAACAACATGGATACTCTATTAAGAACATATTAAATCCCGAAAGATCAAACCTACTCTGATACCAAGTTGAAAATCAGAGTACGCAACGAACAAATGAACTAACTGAATATAAAACTTTATTAAATTGAATTGCCAAGAAGGTTACATAAACCGAAGAGGCTACATCTTGACTGACTTAATATTCTACGAGCTACAAAGCATCATATATATAGAGAACTCACCTAATCTTAATAAGCGAGAAAACAAAATCCTAATACTAATGGGCTAAGCCCAAATTCAAACAATAAAATAATTCTAAATTCCAACAAATACAATATTTGGCAAAAGCGCTTTTAGTGTTTGTACTTTGTACTGAAGCTTTTGCGCACCTCGAGAGTGAAACTTTAAACCGAAGCTCGTAAGGTTACTCTATACGGTTAAAGAAGCAACTCTGTTGGGGATGAGCAGGTTGCAATTGGTCAGTTGGCCTATAACGCCGGTGACTGGCAGCGCTTCTGAGTAACCGGTGACCGGCAGTGCTTCTAAGTAAAATATAAGTTCCTTCGAATAAGAGAACTATATTTATGTAATAAAAATAAATAAACAGATGCATCATGCATGGTAGAACTGAGGTTTGATCTAGCATATGATGGCAAAACGATATAAGGACGATGTACTTGAGAATGATTTTATGAGGAGTAATATTAGGGACACCAAATTTTTAAAATCAAATTGGAAAACCAAATAATGTGTCATCAATAAGAAATAAGCACGTTAATCGACACTTAATTAATAATCTAATCATCTACAATCACATCATTTAGTTTACAAATTTGGTTTAAAAAATTTATTCTACCTAGCATTACTCTTTTATCAGGATTGTAAACACTTCGATGACAAAGTACTTTTGAGTGCTTAGTTAACTTCTGGAAAACTCCTATTATATATTTCTTTAGGAAGTAGTTTTAAGGGGTTTTGTGTGTGTGTGTGTGTGTGTGTGTGTGTGTGGAGAAAGTGCATATGCAAACGTACTCAAAAGAAGATTTCGAATCTTATAAATATTTTAGTGTCCACTAAGTTTATAAGATTTTTCTAGAGCTTCAAGGGTTTTAACACTAAGTTTATATATATCATTGCCCAGTAAGTTTCTAGGAAAGTAACAAGTAACAAATCATTGTGACTCTTGCGTCTAATATGTCTTAATGTGTTCATCTTGAGCATTACTAATCCACATTAACGGTAACCAAGCTTTACCAAGGTCTACTAGTATATACAAGGTTCTAAAAGACACTAGGCACTAGTCAGGCTGCAAGTTGGACTTTAACACTTAAGCGGACTAGACGGATTGAAGTAAATTTGTTATATATTATATAAATATGTGCCTAATTATACTTAGGATAAATTAGGTTCACGTCCTTCTTTTTGCTACTCCATTGATTAAAATCCTATTCATTTTCAATTTTTGAACAAGGTCCTTGGGTATTAATAACATTATTAATTATTTGAATAATAAAATATTTTTATTGTTAAATATATTCCTTTAGTGTTAAAAATGTTACAATTAGTATATTTATATTTATGGCTAAATTTTTTTTCATATATTTTTATTTTTAGTTTGTACCTATTTTTAATTTGTACCAATTTATTTTTCATTTTTAATTTGTACCCATACATTAGTTTCTTTTTGTGCCCATATTTTTTAAAGTTTTATTTGTGTTTGTACCCATGTGTATACCGTCACGTGACATTGTATATTTAATCAATGATAGAAAAATTACATATGGTATATTTATGTTTTATGCCTAAACTTTGTATCATATATTTATATTTTTAGTTTGTACCCACTTTTAATTTGCAACATTTTTTAAATTTGTAGTATTTTCTTTTTAGTTTTATTTTGTACCCATGTATTAATTTCTTTTAGCGCCTATATTTTTTTTAAATTCATTTGTACTAGTATTTTTTTAATCTTTTATCTGTAACCTAATTTATTTATAATGTACCCATTCTTCTTTATTAATGTACAACTTTGTTATATGTGAAATGTACCAATTTTTTTGTAAAATGTACCAATTTTTTTAACACTATGGATACATTCTTTTGCCATTTATTATTTCTTACTTTTACATAGTTTTTATCCATTTATTCAATCAAAATGTTTGAATTTTTTTATTGTAACCGTTTCTAATAGTATTATAATGAGAGATTTTAAATTTATAAGATTATAAATCTCATAAAATATCAAACAATTAATGTCAAAACTATAAAAATATAAATATTAATTGTAATATAATGAGGTGTACAAAGTCAAGGGACTTTGATCAAACTTTGAATACCATTAAAATTTTAGTCAAAGAATGTTAAGGATTAGGGACCACATCCAAAGTATCCTTATACTTATAAAGCACATAATTTCATTGGGATACATAAGTTGCAAAATAAAATGACATATAGATTATAAAGTATTAGAACATAATGAAAACATGAGGAATAAGGATATAATGTGTGTTAATCTAAGTATTCAACAAGTCTCTTACAATATTGGAAAAAATAAAATGCAAAATGAAAGTTTTGTATTTTCGGTCTAAATGAGAGTCTCAACCTAGGCAGGTGTCTAGGTGAGTTTGGGCAGGCTAGGTGGGTGCTTAAGCAGGTCTATGCACCCTTTCTTAATTTTGAAATTCTTAGGTATTAATTGGAACGGTGACCAGCTGCCTAGTGTCTAGATGGGGCCTAAGTGGTGCTAGGTGGAAATTTTTATAACAATGAGTATATAATATGAGTGACTTTAGAACACCATATATTAATGCCAACACAAAACATTTTATATCCGCATGCATGTCAGGTAACGAATGTGTTTACCTAACAAACTTTCTCAAAATACAAGAAACTTGTAATTCTGTTGATTTGAATCATGCATTCACTCTTAAATCTGAGCTTCGAGTTCCAATTCTCTCCTCCTCCCTATGAGTTCACATCGAAGAATAAATAAATAAACTTGCCCAAAGTTAATATTTATTTGTCTCATAATCCATCATCTTTCATGTGTACAAATTACTTATTTTCATAACATCGCCTTCACCCGCAAATCAATTTTACAATTTTACAACATAAAAAACCCATGCTGCGTGTGGTCCATAAAGCACTATCATTCCAAAAATATAATAGAAAATAATAAAAAGTACCACGTGTCTCCTAGGTGACGTTCCAAGACCATCAATACCTAGAGAATTATAATTCCCCAATACCCAAAATGGCATCATCAAATTAATATTTAATTCATCCTTTAGAGTGATTCCTTGGAACAATCTCCTTAAGAAGTAAGCAAATCCAACACCAGGTCGAACCACATTGGTCCTCTAGTAATTTTCAAGTTAAACGATGCCACCACCGACTTAATTTTAATTTAAAATATATCAGGCTATGCTTAGTATGCTAATGGAGCTACTAATTCTTGTTGTCCAAATGCATAATCACTATGTACGTGGCCTCAATCCATGGAATTCCTATTTCTCTTTTGTCGCACTTCAAGAACTTAACGTTTTGGATCCTACTAGAATATGTCACCCTGTGCAAATGGCATATTTCTAGCTTCCTAAAATGCCTTGACATAGACACTTAGTATTATGATCTAGTGATATTACTTTTCATTTGTAAGTGAGAGGTTTTAAGTTCGGTTCTCGTCAAAGGCGAATTTGAACCACATTATTGTTAGTCCATTGTGAGGCTAAGCCCACATCCTCTTCCTTAGTGTAAATAGTATCGTTTGTTAAAAAAAATGCCCTTGTTTGAACCAAAAATTTTGATCTTGTTGATTGAAGCATATTAGCCACTTGATTGGTCTAATATTTGGGGTTGATCCATGATGTTAAATCATAAATCATTGATGAAGACACTTAGACCATAAAGATGGATTTTCTACAATGTGAACGCATTTCTAACCATTAAATTGATAGGTTTATTTTTCTCGATGTTTTATGAAAGGGAAGTGTTATTGACACTCCAAAAATCTCATTGTACACTTCTCATAAGTGTATTTTTTTTTTCCTAATATAGAAGTTTGGAGTATAGAATGAGATTTTTTAAGTACTAATAACAATTCCCTTATGAAATCGGTGTATTTTTTCTCACCACTATAAACTATAGTGTATATTCATAATACACCTCATTATCTGACACATGTCTTTTCACTTAACCATATTTTTTTTTTTGCAAAATTAAAAAAGAAACATTGAATATAAATAAACAAAGTTAGTTGAAATGACACGTGTTAGATGATGAAATGTATGATGAACATATACTATAATTATGGTAGTGAGCGAAAATGCTAGATTAATCAAAATTAACTTGATTGTTGTTTCATTAGGTGAATGAGAACACGCACCAAAGGTGCACACCATAAGTTTCCACAAAAAAAAATAAATAAATAAATAAATAAAGGTGCACACCATAGGGAGATCAAACTTAAGTCATGAAACCATCATATAGACAAATTACATACGGAAAAAGTGTGGCAGAGTGTTTTGTGATTGACACCCCAAAATTGTAATCCAAATCTTGCTCTTTATACAAATGTTCACTTGTATTTTATAAAGTTGAGGTGGATAACGATCATATAGCATGTAGGCGCCAATAACAGATATTTTTTTAAGATTATGTTATTAACATTCTACATATTTTATTGTACAGTCTTTATAAGTGTACTTTTTTTTCTACTTATAAAAAATTTTGAGTGCACAATGAATTTCTTGAAATGCTCCATAACAATTTTTTATATATTGTAATTAATTAATTCTCAAATCGCAAGTTGAAATCTCTCTCTAAAAGATAAGAAAGATAAATAAATTAAACTGATATTTGTGAGAGATCAGATCGTACCTCAATTAGTGGAAAGCAAAGGGAAGATTTTGAAAACGACAGCAAATTGACTGATGGGATTTTACAGAGTGAGAGGGCTCATGCTGCAGATGTATAAATATGCAAACAACCACTTCCAAAAATACCACACCATTTGGAAGACAACATCTTTGGGTAAGCATACCTATTACCTAAGCATAACACAAAAGTCGTGCTAAGCTTTCACACATGTATTTGGGAATGATGGCAGGTCACCATATGGGTTGGGGTTTAATAGAAGAGGAGGGTTGGAGAAAGGGGCCTTGGACTGCTGAGGAAGATAGGTTGCTTATTGAGTATGTGAGGGTTCATGGTGAAGGCAGATGGAACTCTGTCGCTAGGCTTGCAGGTATGCAACTCCATTCTAGCTAGTACTCTTTGTATATACTAGACCTGAGAAAAATATTATAGCTCAACTAAACTTGCTAACCGGTTACAGTTAGGTCTTGAGCCCTCCTATGTGCATATACATATGTGTGTGTGTGTATATATCCATTGAATAAATGGGATTAACTTGTTTTTTTGTTGTTGTATAATTATATAGGACTGAAGAGAAATGGAAAGAGCTGCAGATTGAGGTGGGTGAATTATTTGAGGCCAGACCTTAAGAGGGGGCAAATTACTCCACATGAAGAGAGAATCATTGTAGACCTTCATGCAAGATGGGGAAATAGGTAAATATTTGTTTACTTATTATTTATATTTTTAGATACTTTTTTTCTATTGTTATATGAAGGCTTAATTTGGTCATTTGAAACAAACACAGATGGTCAACAATTGCAAGGAGTTTGCCCGGAAGGACTGACAACGAAATCAAGAACTACTGGAGGACCCATTTCAAGAAAAAGGCAGTGAAAGCGCCTTCTGATGCCTCCGAGAAAGCGAAAAATCGCCTCTTAAGGAGGCAACAGTTTCACCAGCAGCAGCAACAGTTGCAACAGATTAATCAAGCAGATGTCAAGAAAATCATGGCCTTACTGGATGAAAATGACAACAATAAAATATCATCCTGCTGGCCTCAAGTGAAGCCGGATTCGGAGACCTCTACTACTACCACTGTATACCCCAACACAGCTGATCAGGAGCAAGGATTCTTCTGCTCCATGTTGCATGGCAATGTCTATATGCCTGAACCTGCCTCCACTAATGAGGACAATTATCTGTGGGATGGTTTGTGGAACTTGGATGATATCCATGGTAATTTCAACACAGCTTCAGCTTGTTCAACAGGCAAACCTAGTCTGCTCACCAACTTGGTCGTTCCCTTTTATTGAATTTCAGAGCAGATTTTGATTATTCTAGTGTAACAAACAAGTGGTGAATTTGGGTTGTGAAATAATGCGATCCAAGGGTACCTACTTATTTACCATGCTTTTTACTTTTATTTTCAAATAACAGCCTACAATTTTAATTTGGAGGAGAATTGTAATTATTTTAATGTTGCTTTACTTTTATTGGTACTTTTTTTTTTTTTTTTTTGTCAAAACTTTTATTGGTACTTGCTAGACAAGCTCTTGGAAATCAAAAAGGCATTAGCTTAAGTATGGAGTTGTATAATTTTTATAGAGGCTTCCCTTTCTCTTCTTCCTCTTCTCTTATGTTTCATCACATAAAAGCTTCGTCTTGTTTTGATCTTATATTCAATAAGAGTTCGACTACTTCCATCATATTTCCAACATCCTTCCCAAAGTTCAAACTTCTTTTAGGATGAAAACTAACATTTGTACTTCTTAAATATTTGTGTTAGCTATCTAGTAAGATTCAAATTTAAGATGTTTTTCAACAAAATAAAGAGAAATATCTTTAGAATAAAGAGAAATACTGTTAAACTAACAGTCGGCTAGTATGACTCATAAGTACATTGAGAAACATGAAAGTGCACACATGATTGCTTGAAATGCTTCTTTACATTAGTATTTTCTTTTGTGAAACTTTACAGTAGTACTTTAACTTGCTCATGTCAAGCTTAGCTTTTAGTGACATCTTTGTCCTCACATCCTTTATGCTGGTTTAAATAAAGTATATAAGAGAAATGCAATCCGATTGTATCATAAAAAAATAGATACAACAAATCTAATGTAGAAATGCAATCCTATTCACTGAAAAGAATTTTCTTTTGTTTAATCACTTTTTACTTCACTACTGTAGCACTCATTTCCAGTTTTGTTAAACGAGTATATATATAGTTGAGTTAAAAACACATGGACCATAGTATTTTCCATAAAAAAATAAAAATAAAAAACACATGGACCATGGTTGTGAATACAAATAAAAAACACACATGCCCACATAATAGATGAATACAGCGTTATTGATAAAATTGCAAAATATTCTAAACGATATTTGATTTTGAGTATATTTTTTTATAAGAATGATCTATAAATGATGATCTATAGATGAATAGTTGAATCATGAAATTACTTTGTAGAGAGGATCCAAACAAGTGATTAATATTGTGTTAAGTTACTAATTTGATTACGCTTGAGCGCATATATATTGTTTTGGGGCTCATTTGAAAGTGATTTTAAATTAACTGAAAGCGTTTTTGGTAAAAATGTTTATGAAACTAATCCTAAGTAAAAATCCCAATGGATCTTGGAAAAACACTTTTAGTACTTCCTACAAAAAGTACATACCTAAGGCTTCCTCCAAAAAGCACTTTAACTGCTTTTTTTTTGTTTGAACAAATAATATCATTAACACTAAGGAAGAGGGGGTGGGCTGAGCCTCAAAATGAGCTAGCAATAATGTGGTTCAAATTCGCATTTGGTGAGAATTGAACCTAAGATATCTGACTTACAAGTGAAAATGAATACTATTAAACTGTATTAATTTCATCACACGTATTTTCAATCATTTTAAAAATACTTCTAAATGAGCTCCTTTATTTGTACTCTGGTATTGTTGAGCTGATAAAGGTACGCAGAAGTGGGTTGAGATAGACCAGCCCAATTTTGTATTTGGCGGTAACGCTGAACTTGGACTGGGATTGTTTTCCAATCCACCGCACTTGTCACTAAACAAACAAGAGCCCAAACAAAAGCACCACTGATAGAAACAAAGGCCGAGTTTTTCCACCTTCGGCTTCCATTGCATCTCCGGCCATCTCTAACCACTTTACGCCATCGATGAGCATCCCCCAGCTCCGTCTCTGATTTTCGTCGCCCTCTGGATCTCACACCCTCCTTCTCATATAGATCTCGCAGCTTTGTCCTGATCACTCTCGCATCTTAGCAACATGCAAGTAAGTTTTTTTTTTTTTTTTTTAATGGGTTATTTATTTATTTATTTGTTTTAAATCATTAATATGTTTGTGAAAATTGCTCTTTGTAGCTGATTAAATTAGTATCTGAAGATTAAAGCGTAATTTTACCAAATAGAAATGTAATTCTTTACTGGGTTGGGACCTGGGTGTTTTTCTGATGCTTAACTGTTAGGGACAACAATGGTGATTGCACTGCATTCTGCACAAGTTCTTTTAGAACAAAGTGAACCCACTTGTCCGAAATTCTATTCAAGTTGTACACTTTCTTAACTTTCTTTGAAGTGTGGAAAACAAGGTTCATTTATTGTTTGTTCTGTAGTTCTGCAATGTTTTATCTAGATGGTGTGTATAATGCTTAACTGGGTTTGGTGTCTATCGGATGCTTAACTGGCTGTGACGACGATGCCAATTACATTATGCACAAGTTCTTCTAGAACAAAGAGAATCCATGCCATGATTTGAGGACTACTCTCTTTTTGGCAAATTGGTTTGGTTTGTAAATTTTCCCTGGTGTGTAGAAACCAATGTGCATTTGGTTCTCTAGTTTTGTGTAATGTTTTGTTTAGATGGTGCTTTTCGATCTTAATAGTTTCCTGGTTTATATGTTTTTTTATCCCTTTATACTAAAAAAATTCTTGCTTTAACATGTTGTCTTGATCTATTATTCTAGACCTTATTGCATCTCTCTGGTCACATGTTTCTCATGCATTTTAATGCTCTCAGCCACGTTGACGTCACAGAATTTTAAACTGCTACGTTTTTGGAAGCTCGATGATGTAGTTGCCTTTCACTAACTTGTGCCAATATACTATAAAACTTTGAACCAGGAAATGGAGACTGAGGGCTGAAATGCATTTTACTAACATGTATACGGAATCTAGTGTTTGCTGCATTGAAGATATTGGTTATCACATTTACTGGGTTGAATTTGCATTAAGATTTTCGTTTCTTGATTGTGTTGGTTTTAGATATGGAGATTGATAAGATGAGTTCTATTTTTAAGTATCATTTCATTGTCAATGGATAGCACTTCATAAACTTGGTCGATATGAAAAGATTTGTGATGAACATCACTGTTAATATTTTGATAGTTAAATATTTCAATCCAACAAAAAGAAAGACGGGAAATATTTCATATAGAATATATGTTTTTTAATTTACTGTTTTATGCCATAATGATATAAGAATTGTTTATTTTATTCAATTTTTATTTTTAATGTGAAAACATTTATTAGATAGTTCAATTTTATTGTAAATCAAACCCAAACTAGTGTTATTTAACTAATCAATCTTCTTAACCCCATATTAGACCAAACCAATCTTGGTATTATTACTCAGTTAAGATGTGAACTTTATGTGCAGGTGACAACAAAGATGGGAGATAAGATATGAACACCTTAGTTAATTGAATCTATTCATCCTCAAAGCTATTTGAACATCTTCAACGTAAACACAATGACCTTCTCTACTTTCAAATCCCAAACCTAGCCCTACTGAAATGGTGGGACCAAGGAGACACTTCCTCCCACTCCTCCTCTTTTCTCTCTCCGTCCTCTTCTTCTTCTCCTACTACCACTCCTCTCTTCCCCACTCCCCCCCAAGCCTTAACCCTAAATTCACTCTCCTTCCCCAAAATTCTAACTCTAACCCCAATTTCACCTTCATCATCAAGGTCCTTGCCTTCAATCGGCTTGACTCGGTAGCTCGCTGCCTACGTTCCCTTGCTGCCGCTAACTACCTCACTGACGAGGTCCATCTCCATGTCTACGTAGACCATTTGGCCCTCGGGGATCCCCCTTCAAACATTGATCAAAAGTTGCAGGAGTCGCATCACATTTTGGAGTTTGTAGATGGGTTTGAGTGGAAATTTGGGAACAAACTCATCCATTACCGGACTGCAAATGTTGGCCTTCAGGCCCAATGGTTGGAGGCCTGGTGGCCCAGTTCTGACAACGAGTTCGTTTTTGTTGTGGAAGATGACTTGGAGGTCTCACCGCTGTATTACAAGTTCCTGAGAAGTCTGGTTGTGAATTACTATTACAATGCCTCTAACCATCGTCCCTACATCTACGGGGCATCACTGCAGCGACCAAGGTTTGTCCCAGGTACCATCCTATTTTGGTTTCTTTGTTTGTTATTTTTCTTTAGAATATCAATCTTGGAATGCCTTATTTCTAATTTAGTTACCCAAAAAGGAAAATGTAAAAGGGCTTATGGTTAGTACGAGTACTGAATTTCTTGTACTTTGAGCATTGTCCGATACCTGATTCTGATCTGAATGATGTAGGTTGGCAAGAATGTTATAAGATACTAGTTTGCATGATTGTATTATGTAAAGGCAAATCAAATTTCAGTGCTGAATATTTGGATTTCAGTTTTGAATATTTGGATTTGAAAATAAGGTTGCAATTAAATCCTCTTTTAGCTTGGCATATTTCTTTTACTTTTTTGTTCATGAAAACGAATGGAAAAGAAAGGGACAACCTACCTTTGTAATTTCCATTTATTTGATTTGTTGTTGGCACACAGTAGCAAACTACAATTGGATAACTTTTATTTGATTTGTTGTTGCCTTATAGGTAAACACGGGAACAAACTACAAATGGATGAACAAACTACAAATGGATAACTTTTACAATCTCACTCATTCCTCAGTTGAGATGTTAAATTCATGTGCAGGTGACAACAGGGTGGTATAAAAAGATGGGAGAGAAGATATGGACACCTTGGTTCATTAAATTCATTCATACCCGTGGCTATTTTAATATCTACACCAATTTTTTGCACGAGAGAGCGCTCAGTGTCTCTCACCGGGATGCTGGTGTTAATTATGGGAAAACAGCTGGGCCTGATTCCCATATACTGGATAAAAGTTATCTTGATTCAGATTTTTGGGATATGCAACCATTGAGTGATCTTAAGTGGTATGATTTTTGTTTCAGAGAAAAATTTCCTGACAGAGTTGTTGGGAGCCTTGATGAACTTGGGTCTGTTCTTAATTCTGTGCAGAAACATGACACCGTTATTATTGTGAGCCTATTTGGGGTATCAGAGCTGGCAGTAAGGAACTTGCTCTGCCACTTTGAAAGTCTAAATATATGGAACTATGTACTTATTGGCCCTGAATCTGACTTCGTGTTTGATCTGGCAAGAAGAGGACATCCGGTGATTGGTACAAACCAGTTCCTGAAGAGTGTCGGAGCTTACAAATTGATGTCTCTCCAAGATTCATATGTGGAAATGATCAAGGTCTATGTATTAAAAAAGTGTTTAGAATCTGGGTACAATGCCTGGGTGGTGGATGGGAACATGCTTCCTCTCAGCAGTGACCTTTTTGTTGAGTCTGATCCCTCATACGATTTCTACGTAGGGAAGAGCTCAGAACTTTTCTTTGCCAGAAGATCTTTCGCTCAGAATATTGGTGGTGATGATTTTATATCCAAATTTGCAACAATGGCGAACTCTTTGCTAGTAAGACAGAGCATAAGTTTTGGTTATATAATGGCAAAGCTTGTGGAAGAGAAGGGTGTGAAGGTCAAGAGTCTGGACGAGACAAGCCTTGGTCTCATGATCGTTAACAGTAATGTTAATGAATCTTTGGGGGATGGAAAACAGATGGTCTTTTGGTCTAGTGATATGGCTTCAGATTTAGTTCAGAAGCGGCTTCAAGAATTCGGTATTTGGACTGTAGATGATGACTTGTCTTGCAAGGCTGTTGTTTGTCACCAGTCATAGCATCTGATACCAGTTGTCCACATTTGATCTCATGATTTCAATTTTGATTGTAACCTATATGTAGCCATTTGCTTTTTGAATTTTGACTTTTGATTTTTTCCCAGGCATGATTTTCATTTGCCAAGTTATCGGGAAGATTGTGGTTTGACATGCATGTGTGAGCTTGGTAGCACATAAAGTACGGGAAAAATTCAGGTGTCCCGGTGTGTAAACCTGTTTGTTCCTTTAGGTATCGTTTGGTATACAAACGGGACGGAATGGGACGGGACGAGATGGGACAGGACAGGACGGGACGGAACAGAGAGGGAGCAAAGATGCCCTCGAATGGAAACAAGGAGGAAGGAGATGGAAATGTTATAATTTTGTGTTACACGGATGTGGAAAGAGTCGTTCCAGGGGGTGAGGCGGAATGGAAATTCACCCAAAATTTATCCCGTGGAACAGCGTTTTCCACCTGTTTTAGGCGCACCAAACGTGGGACGGAACATCTCGTTCCACTTAGTTCCATTCTGTCCCACGTACCAAACGGTACCTTAGCATTCATCACTCGTAATTGCGTGATGAGTGCTATAAATAATGGGGCATGTAAGTTTTTCTCCTTAAACTACATTACAGGTTTTGTCTTCCGTCCGTTGCACACGTGACACGTCGGCAGTTTAGTGAGAGTATCGAAAAGAAAGAAAATCTTATGGGGGTGGTGTTCTTGTTGCGTGACAAGGTTGAATGACAATATCGTAAAAGAGGATGATGTGCATTCTGATTATCATTAAACATGGACATGTATGTCACATAGCATGAACAATCTCAAATAAGAAAGAAAAAATTGAAAAACTATGATACAGTTGTCATTGTGTAAAGACAAACATACAAGTCCACTTGCATGGATTCTCCAAGCAAGACTCATAAAAAACCAATACCCAAATTTGTCTCAAATCAATATTCGAAGCTGATCTCGTCAATACGTGTTACACAAACGACGCATCGAACGAACAAGTAAGCGAATAGGGACCGGGTTCCTCGGGCAGCAAGCTGGCGAATCTAATAACTTTGATTCCTCATTCGATCAGTTGCGCTAACCCTGATTCCCCTCTTTCCTTTCCCTGGTTCGTTAAACAGAGTAGGAGATCTATTGAATCTTGCTTTATTGATGTTGAGTAAATCTTGCACACCTATTAGATACAACCGTATAACTTCACATCCTAACTAAGATTTGTGTAATCATACTAATTATGGTATCATTTCCTCTTTCACCCCAATAAAATAAAAACTCAAAGTAATTAAGTTCATTTACACTTATTAGCTTTCTTCCTAGTGAAATTCCAACTAACAAACAACAATTTCAAGGACCCACATGAGTTTATAAACAATTTTTTTAAAACGCTTGCAGTATCGACTCTATCTAAAAATAAATAAATAGAGCAAAATTAAATACAAATCGTGATGAATTGACTGAGTTTTCAAAAGACAACAATATGATTACATTGTTTCTAGAAACTCTCTTAGGTAAACAATTAAGGCTTCTGTAATCCCACGTCTTGCCCTAAATTATGTCCCAATCTTCTTTGGAGTGACACACTAACAAAGAAAAGGGTAGTGGTTTAGTAGAATAATTAAGGAACCCATATCACATTTTTCTAGCTTAAGGTGTTTCACTTTTCTAGAAATGTTAATTAATCCAAGAATCTGAGATTTTGATTCGGTGACAAACAAACGTATGAGAATCTCATCCAACTAAGGTTGGTGGCTCTGATGATAAATAAAAATCAGAATAAGGAGATTCTACTAATTATTTGATCTAAGTGATAAAGTTAGGATTTTTTTTTTTTTTTTTGGGAAGTGTTGAGACTAACAAGGCGTTCTCTTACTAGAAATGCATTCAAATGGACATATCTACGCACGGATAGTGTACCATTGGAATGCATGGTATTTATATATGTCATAGGTAGTGCAACTGAAACAATATATATTAATTCTAATAGATATTTTAAGAGAATTTCTCTCCTCTTGGTACGTATTAATTTGTCAACATTGGTGTTTCAAGCGCAATCAAATATTTTTTCATGTGATATATGGCTTCCAATGAGTTGTGTTGTACGATGTAAGTTTAACTTCTCATGTTTAGTTGATTCATTACTTCTGAATACAACGATATTAGGTGTCGAATTACCATTTCATATATATGAATTTAACTTAAGATCTATCACTTATAACCAAAGAGAAACATTATTAAGTAGCAATGCTAGTGGCTTGTTTCGTTACTTGTTAGAGTAATATATGTAATTGTACAGACCGTCCATCGATTTTAGTTTTTCAGTTCCAGATCTTATATTTGCTCTAACATTATCAAATGAAAATTAAAGTCAATGCATAAAACAAAATCATTCAAAAAGTAAAGTAAAAAACACCAGGTTCCCCCATTTTGATGAACACACCGTCAATACCATAGAATTCTAATGGCATCACCAGATTATATTTAATTCGGAGTTTTCAGTGACTAATTGGAACAAATCTCCTTAAGAAGTAAGCAAATCCAACACCTGGTAAAAACCCATTAGCCCTCTAAGTAATTTTCAAGTTCACAACATTCCACCACCCACTTATTCCTACTGTAAAATTTGTTATACTATGCTTAGCTTCTAGTTCTTCTTGTCCTAACATGCATGCAGAAGTTCTACATATACGCGGCTTAAAGCCATGGGATTCTTTGTGTATCTTTTGTCTCACTTCACATTAAACCAAAAGATTTAGATCCACCCAAAACAATATCTTAAGCTTTGGTTTCCAAAAATGCTTATCTTGAGCCAAGTAGAGTTTAAGGGAAATGATTTCCGCCATCATATTTTTCTTACGTATACATCTATTTATTTATGTTTGTTTGATTCTCCTTTGATTTATTGTTATTCATTAAAGATCATAAATGAGCAATAGTACCAAGGGAGAAAAACAATGTTTTCAAGTCGCTTTCCTACCCTAACTACATAACATTTGTAGTTGATAATGCTAAAGACAGTTGCACTTGTCAGCTGTTAGTGCATCAACAATAATACTACCAGAAAATACCATTTCCCCGACCACATTTTGCTAGACAAATCTCCCTTCGTTTGCAAAAGGGACTTTACTCGACGAAAACAAAAAGTGCTTGGGCAAATCTGGACCATCTAGGGTTTTATATGTCAGAGGTTTTGCTTGACGAAATATTTTTGCAAGGCACGCTAGGCCATGTTTTGGCGCCAGGGGAAAAATGGCGCTTATTGTGTAAAAGTTTGCTCGACAAATCTTCCAGATTTCATCGCACAGGTGTAATTTAGTGTTTAGGGTTTTTATTTTGTTGAGTAAAAGTGAGAGACATGGTTGGCATATTTAATTCCTTCAATGATTTTCGCAGTCTGCAAAATTAATTTCAACAATCCAACCATCAAACGTGTTTGTATATACTCCAAGATTGCATACCAAAAACAAACTTTCATGGATTAAGTATGGGACGATATCCTCCGACAATTAGAAACCAAAATTCACGATTTAACGGTCACTTTAGCTCCGATTTTGATGTTTTTTTTACTATACAATCATTGACCCTAGCATAATACAATGAGCGAACCTGGTCATCAATGTAAAATATTTACACTAGTGGATATCACAAAATCTTACTTTCTACTTAACGGAAGTATACAATAAACTTTGTTTTTAAATCAATTGTTTTGACGGGACAAACATTCTACAAAACTAGTTTTAACGATCCAACTGTCAAACTTGTTTATATATACTTCTGGATCACATATGCCAAAAATCACAAAATCATACTCTTGTACACCTATGAGATAAAACCCTATAACTTCTCTCATATCCTAATTAAGATTTGTGTAATCATACTAACTATGGTTTCATTTCCTCTTTCACCCAAATAAAAATAAAAACTCAAAATAATTAGGCTCATTAACACTTAGCTTTCTTCCTAGTGAATTTCCAACCCAACAAACAACAATATCAAGGATCCACATGAGTTTATAAGCATTTTTTATAACACACTTGCAACATTCGACTCCATGTGAAAGAAATAAATAGGAAAAATAAGATAGAGATCACGATGAACTCACTGAAATTCAAAAGACGACAACATGATTACATTGCTACTAGATATTTTCTTAGGTAAAAAATTAGGGCTTTTGTAACCCCACGTCATGCCCTAAACTCTATCCTTATCTGCTTTGGAATGACACACTAACAAAGAAAGGGGTAGGAGTTTAGTAGAATAATGAAGGGACCCACATCACAGTTTTCTAGCTTAAGGTGTTTCACTTCTCTAGAAATGTTAATTAGCCCAAGAATCTGAGATTTTGATTCGGTGACAAACAAACGTATGAGAATCTTATCCAACTAAGGTTGGTGGGTGTGATAATATATAAAAATTAGAATAAGGAGATTCTACTTCTTTGAATAAAGTGATGAAGTCAGGATTTTCTTAAAGTGTTGAGACTTGAGACTAACAAGGCGTTCTATTATAGAAATGCATTCAAATGTACGTATTTAACTGACATATGATGTATCATTTGAATGCATGACAATAATTTATATATATCATCGTTAGTGTCGTTAAAACAATATATATTAGTTTTAAGAGATATTTCATGCGAGTTTCTCTCCTCTTATTACGTATTAGTTCGTCAACACTAGTGCTTCAAGTTCAATCAGATAATTTTTCATCCATGATATGTGGCTTCGAATGGGTTGTGTTGTACAATGTAATTTCAACTTCTCATGTTTAGTTGTTTCATTACTTCTTAATACGACGATATTAGTTGTCAAACTCGCCATTTTATATATATGAGTTTAACTTAAATTCTCTTGTTTATAACTAAAGAGAAACATTACCAATGCTTAGTGGCCTGTTTCATTACTCGTTAGATGTATTTAATTGTACTGGCCGTCCATGGATTCTAGTTTTTCCGGATCTTATATTTGCTCTGGCATTATCATTGAAAATTGAAGTTTAATGCATAAAACAAAATCATTCCAAAAGTAAAGGGAGAGGTTTTGCTCACCACCTTAAACTTTGATGTATGCTCATTACACATCTAATCATTTGTCTTTTTACTTAACCTTGGTAAACTTTTTTTAAAATTGAAAATGTAACATTTAATGTGAAAATTAACTAGAATTAAGTGAAATGATACATAACAATTGATTAAGTGAATGATGAACATACACCATAGTTATGATGACGAGTAAAATGCAATGTAAAAATAAAGTGAGCCGAGTTTTAGATACGGGATCGACAATTTGACCAAAACAAGATGTCCGATCAACAAAACACACCCCATAGCCCAGTCCAACTCAACCCTTGGCGATCGTTGCTAGCCCAGTCCACCTCCACTTCAGTCAAGGATTATAGGCAACGTTTAGCCATATAACTGATGAAAGTTTTCGACCAAAGGGCTAAAGAGAATCGAGTTAAAAGAATCATACTAGGTTTGGCTTCAGGGTATGCACCAAGTAGTCCTAGAAGGGGTTAGGTTTGGCCTTAAAAAGTAATAAAATATGAAGAAGAATATTTTTTTTTTTTAGTACTGAAGAAGAATAAATTAAGTCATGCATGGTTGGAGATGAAAAAATTTAGTCCTAAAGTAGTAAAATATTAATTTTAGAGGACTAAAATATAGTTAAGAGGTATGTTTAGCCCTTCATGACTAAAAATAGCTTAAAAACGTGTTTTTTTATTTATTTTAGAAATGTGTATTATTCCCATTGATTTCTTTACTAGGAGTACTTTCAATCATACTCTCAATTTTTTGGTTGGATTTTGGCTAAAAAGCTACGAATTTAAATTAGGAGCTCCTTAGACAACCAACCATACTAAGGCAATTTCCAACTGAAGGGTCCAGAAGGCCAGAAGGCCGAAAATAGCCTGAAAATCGTCTCCAACCAAGGGCTAGGCCAGAGGGCTCATGGCCCCCACGGAATCTGAAAGGGCCAAAGAGCTGGCCGCATGCAACCAAACTGGAGCTAGCCAGAAATTCTAGCAATCATGTCAGTTATATCCGACAAGAATGCTTAAACAAAAATTTGAATCCAACGGCTAGTTGACGCCAGTTACCGTTGGATTCAAAAAAAAAAAATTTGGGCCATTTTTTTTTTAATTCTTAAAAATTCTAATTTTTTTTCTTCCTATAAATACCTAAACCATTCATTCACCATTCCTCACAAAATTTTCACCATTCCTACACCATTTCAATTATCATATTTTCTTTCCTCTTTCAAAAATCTATCCTTCAATTTTTTCAATAATTTTCAAATGGCCTCGTCTGCAATGAAAGGTAGGGCTTGGACCCGAAAAGAAGATGAAGCTCTTTGCAAGGCTTATAGATGAGTGTCGGAAGATAGTGTGAGAGGGAATTGTCAAACAAATGACGGTGTTTGGACTCGTGTGTCCAAAAAATACTTCGAGTTCTATGAAGGCACCACTCCACTAAATATCCGAAACCACGAGAGTTGTTCTTCAAGATGGAAGAAACATCTTCAGCCAAGTTTGAACAAATGGCATCAAGCATTGTTAGCAGCCGCAAGTAAACATGAAAGCGGGGCTAATTACAACGACGAAGTAAGTGTTTTCACAATTTATTTTAAATATTTAATTATATTACATTTAATTTCATAAATTAATTTCCTTTAATTTTTGTAATTATATTTTCTAGGTACGCCAATCAGAGGAATTGTATATGGAGAGCAACTCGAAACCCTTTCAGTTTCACAGTTGTTGGGAAATTAGTAAACAGTGGGTGTTATTTGAAGATCCACCTCAACATAGAGCTCCTATGCCGGTGTTCGGAACTGCATCCTCAGCTGCAGATATGGATGAAGATGGATCTCCTACCATTCAACAAACAAGGGTAGAAAATTTATCTTCAGGTGAAGGTTCCATACCTAGGGCTATGGGACGAAACAAGACACGAAGGTTAAAGGAAAAGGGTAAGGCAAATGATGATTACGACGCTCAACATGAAGTGGCGGCCTCATTGCGATTAATGTTGGAGCAAAATGCCCTTGAGGCAGTACAAAGGTAGTGTAGGCATGAAGAACGGGCCAAACAACTACAAGAAGAGATGGATGATAAGAATATGGAAATGAACCCTTCAAATTACACTCCAATGAGTAAGGCCTATTTTGATAGGGAAAAAAATTATGCCTCGGCGGCAGTTGTTATGACAACCCATCCCAAATTTTATATTTTTATTAATTTTAAAAGTGTGACTTTATGAAAATGCCCTTAGAGGTGAGGGTCTTGACTCCCGTTGACCAACACATAGCGAGGTGTATGAATTAATCCATTAGCGTTTTCTTGAAGTACTCGACATTACGGAACTGTAAACCCAAGAAGTACTTTTGGTTTGGTCACTATTTATATATTTATATATATATATTTTTTCTAATGTATATATTTTATTTATCATTTAGTATATAAAAAAAAAAGGAAAAAGGGGGAACGGAAGAGGGAAGAAAGATGGGCTGCTACCCAATCGCAGGAGAGGAAGAGAGGAACTGACCAACCGGTGAGAAGGGAAAGGTGGGAAAGGAGGGAAGGGGAGAAGGAGAGAAGGAAACAGGGTCTCCTCTTTGACCCACGTGACCCAGTCCGAGATACCAAGCTCCGACACCAATTCTGGCGTTTTCTGGTGAGTTGGACATCGCCACCTCCTTCACTCAACTCAGTGACTCTCCTTCTTCCAATTTCAACTAAAATATTAGGGAATTGGCTTTGATTTAGTGTAACCCACACCGGCGGGTACGATGGGTCCGTGTCTTCAATTCCCCAATTCTGAAACAATTCCATCAAACTACTATCACCAATAGACTCCCCTGAAGCTCAAGACAAAGCCCAAACAAGTTTGGGGGCATCGGAGTTGCTATGAAGCCGAATTGAGGACACCCAAAACTAGGGTTTCCGACGGGTTTTAACAAAATTGGGGCTCTTTCAGGCCAAAATGGACTTGGCCACAGGTATAAAGTTTACTCTACTCATTGAGATCTTCATTCTTGTAAATTTTGATAATTTTTTGAAATAGTTGGATTTTCCGGCGAGTTCGGACAGGCAGCCACCACCCACGGCAACGTGTGGCCAGGGGACCGTCGATGTTATTCTTAGACTAAATTAGATGTCTTGAGTTCAGTTTTGGTGATTGTATATCGTAGGTTGATCGTTTGGACCTAAATTCATTAAGATATGTTACTTGGTAAAGATGTGAATCAATGATCCGACCGTTGGATCGTCACCAAACTTTAATACATTATAGTACATAATATTTAAGGAACATAGAAACTTACGGATTGGGAATCCGACGCACAGATCTTCCCAAATTGGATTTGTAAGTTCATAAAATAAAATGTTGACCACCACTTGGTTTTTGGCAATTGGCGGAGATCCGACCGTTAGATCGTAATGAAATTTTAGGATGTTGTTCTAGAAGCATAATTTGGATCTTTGGAATTAACGGATCTGAAATCCGTAGTGCGGATCTTCCGGATCAAATCTTAGGGGTGTGTTTTATGTAAATCTTCCGGATCAAAAAATAATTTCGGGTCGGGGTGTGTCAGTTGTTCACCTCTAACTATACTTCTACAATGGCGGATAATGAAGATGATGTTGATTATGGATATTAAATTTAAGTTGTTGTAGTTTTTAAATTTAATTTAATGTTGTTTTTAAATTTAATTTGTAGTTTTTAAATTTAATTTGTCGTTTTTAGATTTAAGTTGTAGTTTTTAAATATAAGTTGTAGTTTTTAATTTAAGTTGTTGTTTTTAAATTTAAATAATAAATTATGTTTGGCCCTATGATCCTTTGGCCCTCGGTTGGAGATGGAGGCAAATATGACACTATACTGTTCATTAAAATATTAATATCTTGGAGGACCAGAGGGCTAAAACGAGCTATCTGTTCAGCCCTCGGTTGGAAATGGTCTAAGAGTACTTGCAGATATCCCGCTAATACGGGAAGGTGTTTATTCGTACCCAATCCCCTTCTCATTCATAATCCTTCCTATTTTCATTACTCATCGTATTTTAACGAGACCACAAAAAAATCATACATACAAGAAAACATAAACGCAGAAGATTTGAACTCATGTCATACCATGAAAATATGGCCTATGATAAATCTTGAGAATATTTTTTAATAACAAATCGTCACTTAGAGTAAGGTTAAGTGGTATTTTTCTTTACGCACTGAGAGGTTTTAGTTGGATGGTATCCTTTCCCTCTTCCCAATCCTCTTTTCGTTTTCTTTCTCTTTCTGTTTGGCGTCTAGAAATTAATTTAAATGCAGTTGGGTGCAAAAGAAGCAGTTCCTGAAGCAACTCTTTGAATTCAATTCAATTCACAAAGGCGGAGACTTGGCTTGTTCACAATATTTGAGGTTTTAATTTGATTCAATTTTTTGCTTTTATTTCTGTAGCAACAGGAAGTCTTAACATGGGTTTCTATCTAGTTTGAAGGCTTGAAAGTGAGGAGAAGAGTATAATGGAGTTTTGTTATGGCTTGTTTTTGTGGTACTAGTTTCGTTCTAATTGAAATTTTAGGTGGAATGGAAAGGAGCTCAGCAGCACGTGTGATGGAATGGAGCATCGAGCTAGAGAAGGCCCTGCGCTCCAAGAAACCAGGGAGCTCACTCGAAGCCATTTCAGAAATCAGTGCAAGACTCCAACGGTTAAGCAGAGAACCAGAGCCTTCTCCAGCTGTCCACCATCTGTTCGACCTAATTCCTGGCGAGGGCAAGCTCTTTTTAAATGCCATCATCCTTCGTCTTGCCAATGCTTTCGAATGTGGAGACAAGCATGTAAGGCTCTGTATTGTCAAGGCTTTTCTGTTTGAGTACCGGAAGAGGAACAAAAGGGAAGAGTATAACGGAGTTTTGTCCAAAACTCGGGTTTATAATTATATCCAGGCAGAATTGCTGAGGATGGTTAAGCTTGTGTTTGACAGTGGGGATGTTGAGGATAGGGCTTTGGCTTTGGGTCTGTTCGGTTGCTGGGCACATTTTGCTAAAGAGAGTTCGAGCACACGCTACTTGGTGCTTTCTAGTTTGGTTTCCTCACACGTTATGGAGGTAAAAGCGTCGTTATTTGCAGCAGGATGTTTTTCCGAGTTATCAGAGGACTTTGCATGCGTTGTCTTGGAGATGCTGCCTCGTATGATGACTTCACCAGAAACGTCACCTGCTATAAGGTTGGCTGGAGCACGAGTGTTTGCCAAACTTGGGCGCTCACATGCTCTTGCAAATAATGCTTACAAGGTTCTTCTGCTACTTTATTATTTGGCCTCAACTCTGTTGGGAATTGTTCTTTTAGAGTTTTAGTTCTTTACTTGTGTACAATGTTTTGATGTTTGCTTAACACTGCTTTATTTCAGACTTGCCTAAAGCTTCTGTTAGAGTCCGCAGATGAGGATTGCCAGGTTGCAATGCTGGTTTCTCTCTCCAAACTGGCTTCCAGGTCAACCGTTCTTACATCTCAGCAGGTAATTGTTTTTGGTAGCATATTCTTTCTAATTTCTTGATCCGTAATACTCATTGGCATCTGAATGCAGGTGGACTTGCTTCTCTTGTTTCTTAGCCAAGAAAAGCCTCTTCATCTGCGTGCAACGGCAGTAAGAAGCCTGCATTTTGTATACAGTCGAGGAATGTGTCATTTTCCTTTAAATGCATATCTTGTGAGAGCGTTATTTAACATACTAGATGAACCTCAAGTTCCGTCACCCATGCTATGTGATGCACTGCAGACTTTACGTAAGGTTGTTTCTCAGTCCTACAGATTAACTTTTTATTAACGTTTTAGCAATTTTTATTGACTCACATATGCATTCTGCAGATTATTTCATGTACAGTACCCGATCTACCCCTTGATGTACTTGAATCTTCTAAGCTGTTAAGCGTTGTTGAGAATGCAACTTCATCTCCAATCACGTCTGAGGGCCTGTTAGCTTTTTCTGTTTTGGTAGATGTTTCAAGGAAACTAAAGGGAAGTACAGAGATGGGATCTCTTGCACCTCGTTCCTCTCTTCTGCCATCGCATGTGACCTCACTTGTCATTGATCGAATCACCTTGATGGTGAAGCCAGTTTTGGATCTTTGTCAGACTGAGTCTCCAGTGTTTCAACAAGTTAATTGCCTGCTCAATCTTCTTTTCTTTCTAAGTCGAGAATATCCGGATCTGCATGTCTTTGTGTTGGATCAAATACATGTTTTGGTCAAGTCTCTCTCATATATGCATGATAATCAGGTCGTTACATCAGAAGCAGATGCATTTGTTCGTGATAATGTAGACTTGAAAGGAGAAAAAAGCAGAACTATCAGATCAAAGCTTCTATTTATTGTGTACAGATTTTTGGGGGCCTTTCTTGAAAATCTCAGTGAAGCTGGCTCCATTTCCACCAAAGTATTTGACAAAGTGAAGCTTCTGGTTGACCTTGTAAGTCAGAGCAACTTGCTTGAATGTTATACATACACACTTTACTCTTTGTTGTTACATTGTCGAATCATTTGGGATAACATGGTGCATGAGAGTGAGGGAAGTTACAATCTTGATAAGAACTTGGGCATATCTCACTCAAGGGAGCATGAAATTCGTACCATTGAACGTGCAAAGAGGATGCTGACAGAAAACAATAAGTGGCCAGCTTACAGAGTCGGGACTTATGCAGCATGTCAGGGAGCCTGGCTCACTGCCACTTTGACATTTGAGCAGTTAGCATCAATGGTTCATTCGATTTCCTGCTGCTGCTGGATGAGATCATTAGTTCAATTTTCGGATTCTGAGAGGAAACTCATGTTACTGCTGTTGACAAAACAAGGTATAGAGACACATAAATTCGATGTTATACTTTCTAGTAATGATTCAGCTAGTAATATCAGGGAGCATATTAACAGTAGGGAGCTAGCAGCCGCTTACAATGGTCTTTGTTCTTCTTTGGCAACATTAGAAGTTGATGTCAGAATGGGACAAACTTTTTATTTCCAAAGGTGGTTTTTGTCTTTAAGAGCAAATGTGCTTGGAGCAGTGGTGGATATAGTTAAAGTTCTGGAAAACATTCAATTTGACCAGCACGACATTCCCGATAATGGACAGGTTGGATACCTCGTATCCTTACAGAAGTTTACTCGAATATCTGTGCAGTTGAAGAGGCTATCACAAGAATTTGATCTAGTAACAAAATCTTTCATTGACATGGACAGAAAAAGTTCAGGAATCATTTCGGAACTCGCACTATCTTGTTCATTGTTGGCTTTTTGTGCTGGTTTTTCTCTCTACATTCCAAGCCTAATCAAATCTGTTTCCATTAACGGTCTGGGAACAACAGAGAACAACTTAGACTCAATGTTGATACAAAATCTAATTGGGCGGTTGGGGGCTAGTAACCATGAAACCAGTGCAAATCTTTATCTGCTTTTGAATCCAGCTGGCAAGCCCATTGATTGTTGTCACTTGCAGTCCAGAATCCAAGCATGTAAGGTTGGTTCTGAAGCAAAATATATTCTCAGTGTTTGTAGTTATGCGGTTTCAGGGATTTCTGGGTTGAAAAGCAAGGCAAACGGAGTCCACAATGTGGAAGGTCTGTCCCAAGCAACCAAAGACGGCTTACAACTTCTATATAGCATCCTTATGAAATGGATGCAAGTCCCCTTCCGGACTCCCAAGTACTTCTTTAAATTAAGGTATGATATCATTCTAACTCGAACATTCTTTTTTTTCTTTTTGTTGATTTCTCCATGTCCTAGGCCTTTTATTTGAACAGGCGATTCGTACTTTAAGAATCAAGGCGTGGAGAATATCCTACTTTTACTCAATCTTTTAAAGCTTTCATATCATTTTTGACATAGTTGATGATTTGGGGTAAAAATCACCATTTAAAGCATCGACTTTAGGGTTTTAGTCTCGGAGTGGTTAATCGTTTAGATAGGATGTTTTAAGTCTGTTTAGCAAGCTCTAACATCATATTGTTAGTTATATGATTTTTGCTTTTCTATTTTCACCACCTTTCTAATGTTTTCCACTGACATAAATTTCAGGCCTTGCCTTGGGTCAGAACTCTTCGCTGTCAATGAAACAAGAAACCCAGATGGAATATACGTCTCCTCGGGCTTCCACTTATCATTACATTTGTGTCTTCAGTTAAGAAATGTGCCACAAGACATCCGAGTCCAGTTGAAAAATTTGTACTGCATGCTGTACAGTGGAGTATCCTTTCAGGAGCCAAGAGGAAGTGGAGAAAACAAGGAGCACAAGCAGGCTTGGGAAGCTGATGACATTGTAGAAATGAATGAAAAGCTGTTGCAGTATGTAACAGAGTGCAGTACGAAAAAAAGTAATAAGCGTCGAAGGGGTAAAAATGATGGCGAGTTCGTGAGTACGTTCGTGCGTTTCGAACTGAACGAGAGAGGGCAAGGGTTCTCAAGTTGCTTGCTTGATGTTTCTGCTTTTCCAGCGGGTTCTTACAGAATCAAATGGCATAGCTGTTGTGTTGGTAGTCAGGGTAATTGTTGGACTCTACCCACTTTGAATTCAGGTCCTCTTTTTACTGTACAAGGGTTATAGATTGAAGTTTTGATGAATTAAGCCAAACATGTAAATAGTGTTGTTCACATATGCACTCAAAGTTTTGTGTTCGTTTTCGACCAAAAAAAAAAGTTGTGTTCGTTCCCTCTTTTGTAATGTCGTTTGTACAAAAAGAAAACGCTAATTGTAACATTGGTTTCTGAAAAATAATTTGATTTTCATTTTACTCATTTTTACCTCTCACACTCTTCTCAAGTTTTAGACGTCGGATCGAATAAATTAAATAAGATCAATAGACAAAAATTAATTAGGATTTGTAAGAGATAAAGATGAGTCAGTAAATAGAACTACCATTTTTCTTTTCTTTTCTGATCAATAAACCCAATAAATAAAAACAACATAATCCGCAAATGATGGATTGCTCTGGTCCGGTGATTAGGACTTTCCTTTTCAACACACTACATAAAGTATAAGTTTGTGTATAATAGCACTGTTAATAAAAAATAAAAATAATATAATACAAGAAAAACGCAAGGAAAATGACAGATACAGCCTCAGACCTCAACTGAAAGAGTTCCTCCCAGAACTCCAAATCCCCGCCAAATCCAAACGATCTCTCCGTGTGTGATGAACCTCTCGTACGCATGCAAGACATTTGCCCTCACAACCTCCCGTTATTACACTTGCGCCACTGCGGTCCACCTTCCCCTGAATCTCCTCCATTTTCTTCAGCTTGCAGGAACCCACCATTCCCTTTCGCTCGCCGAACAAGCTCACGCCCACATTGTCACTCATGGCCTCCAACAAAACCCTTTCCTCGCCACAAAGCTCATCTCTGCTTATGCACTCTGCGGAAAGCCGACCGAGTCGAAACTCGTCTTCGACTCGGCTACTCTCAAGAGTGTGTATTTATGGAACTCACTGATTAATGGCTATGTGAAGAATTGTGCGTACAATGAAGCTTTTGATCTGTTTATGGAAATGTGCAATAGTTATGTATTGCCGGATGATTATACCTTGGCGACCATGGCGAAAGTTTCAAGCGAGGTTCGGGATTTGGCTACCGGAAAGTATGTTCATGGGAAGGGTTTGAGAGCCGGGTTTGTCGTGGATACCGTTGTTGCGAATTCTCTGATGTCTTTGTATTATAAATGCGGGAGGATTGATGAGTGTCGGAAACTGTTCGATGAAATGCCTCAAAGAAATGTTGGGTCTTGGAATGCGTTAATAGCGGGGTATACAAGTTCTTTGGATCATGATTTTGATAAGGAAATTTGGGAAATTGCTAAATCCATGGTGATGAATGGGGTGAAACCTGACGGATTTACCATTTCAAGTCTTTTGCCTATGTGTGGAGGGGATGATATCAGGAAATGGGATCATGGGAGAGAACTGCATTGTTATGTTGTGAAGTATGAATTGGATTTCAAGTGGGGTTCGGACGTTCATCTTGGGTGTTGTTTGATTGATATGTATTCTAGGAGTGATAGAGTAGCTTCGGCCAGACGGGTATTTAACCACATGAAGTGTAGAAATGTTTATGCTTGGACGGCGATGGTCAATGGCTATGTGCAGAATGGAGCTCCTGATGAAGCTTTGGTTCTTTTTCAAAAGATGCAGGTGGAAGATGGGGTACAACCCAATAGAGTATCACTTGTGAGTGTCCTCCCTGCTTGTAGTTCGCACGTTGGTTTAATGGGCGGAAAACAAATTCATGGATTTGCTATCAGGAAGGAAATGAGTCGTGAAGTATCTTTGTGTAATGCTTTAATCGATATGTATTCGAAATGTGGGAGCTTGGATTTTGCAAGGCAAGTGTTTGAGGATGATTCTTTTTCTAAGGATGCAATCTCTTGGAGCTCAATGATTTCAGGATATGGATTACATGGAAGGGGTGAGGAAGCCCTTGATGTGTATAATAAGATGCTCCATCTTGGAATCAAACCCGACACGATAACAATCGTTGGGCTCCTTTCTGCTTGTGGAAGGTCAGGATTGGTAAAAGAAGGCCTTTCCATATATAGCTCTGTAACAGCTGATTTTGGAATTAAACCAACGGTGGAGATGTGTGCTTGTGTGGTGGATCTGTTAGGCCGATCAGGAGAGCTTGATCAAGCATTAGATTTCATCAAAACGATGCCTGTAGAACCTGGTCCAAGTGTTTGGGGAGCCTTAGTTACTGCTTCTGTGTTGCATGGGAATCATGACATGCAAGATCTAGCTTATAGATTTCTTATTCAAGTAGAACCCAGAAACCCTTCGAACTATATTTCACTTTCAAATTTTTATGCATCGTCTAGGAGATGGGATGCTGTAGCGGAAATGAGAAGAATGATGAAAGAAAGAGGTTTAAAGAAGGAGCCCGGATGCAGTTGGATAAGCATTAATTCTGAGACTCATTGTTTCTATGTTGCTGATAAATTACATCCTCGTTCAATTTCAATCTATGAGATGCTGGATTACCTCATCTTAGCAATGAAGGGAGCCTGCTCTTCTGAAGCGTTTGAACATCCAGCGTAGATTGTATCTGATGGGGATAGATGCCAGCGATCGTATTGCAGGTACCATTTAGATTTAGTGATGTAATGATTGTTGTTAGTTGCTTCTTTTTCTCCTGAGAACAAAATCCGAATTCACAAATTTCCTTTTTAGTTTTAGCATGAATCAGGTCTGTTCTAAAAACTCTTATAGGCAAGGCATATATACAAACTCACTCTAAACAGTTGATCGCGTGACCTCCATGTGAGACGCAGTTGTGAGAAGAGTGTATACACCCGTTGAATGCAGGACTTTTTCATCTTTTCCCATTGGTGTGACTATCCTAACAAATAGTAATAGAGAGATGAAGTGCAAAACCCTTGTCAATTTGATTAAGTAGATGGTAAACTTGAGAAGATTTTGATTAAATAGATGGCAACTTGCCTACAAGAAGCCGAAACCCCTTGCAGTTGGTGGCAGTTAGTAGGATTTCTCGTTGCAAATATCCCATCGCTTGTCATATGAGAAATACACAGATTTCCATTGAGAGATTACGTATATGAGCTTGAAATACATTGTTTGCCCCTTCTCCTTCCGGCTTGAGTTTGACACCCTTCAATCCCCATTCCTCACTTCTCTGTTGGCAAGATGGAGCTACAAGCCTACAACCATGTGTTTCTTATTCCCCCATCCTGCATGTGAAGGAGGTAACTTATTGTCTAATACTGGTCTAATAGTAAATTATTGTATACATTTCCAACTAAATAGGAGGTCGCTTGACACCCATTTTATTTTCAATTTTCAGTTTTTTATCACTTTTCTTGAAAATTAAAAACTGAAAACTCGTTCGGTAATTACTTTCAGTTTTCATAACTAAAAATTGAAAACTAAAAACAAAATAGTTATAAAATGGTGGTTAATATTTACACAATGAAATTTCCTTGATAGCAATTTGTGTTCCTCTTTCGCATGCTCACACTTATTCTTGAGGCAGTTGGCCTGCCTTCGTTAATTTGACGGTTGAATCTATATGTACGAAATCCCTGCCAGCTGCTGCTACTGGAAGAATTTTAAACAATTATTGGCCACGAGGGTTTGGCATTAACCACTGCCTAATTCATGTTTAGAGACTTAAAACTTGGTATGATTTTGTCCAGTAATGCTATTCTTATCATGTGTTTATACCACATTGATATACCATCTGATGTGGCTGTCCACATCATTTAAATTAATTAGAATTCTATTTAAATTAAAAATCATTTAATAAACCAATAATTAAAAAATAAATAAAATTAAATGTTGATTGTGGCATACGAGGAGTCTTCTCCTTCCCTGCTTCCCCGTTCAATCCAGCTTTTCTCCCGTTTCTTCTTCCACTACTGAATCAAAGAACTTGCTGGAACGATCTTCCATTTTTTTCCTTGGTGGGGTACTGTCTCTGCTCTGTGAATAGCTCTGGTGTGGTGAGTCTGATTATTTCCATATTTTAGGTCAATAAGAATAGTATTTCTTTCTGTTTTAGACACTTTGTACTGTTTGATTTGATCTTTTTGGCGCCAAGGTAACTTCTTTTCCAATTACGTTAATGGAAGTAGATTACTTGTTGTAAAGTTTCAATCTTTGGTTAAAACGATGGAGATTGGATATATCTATCTAAAGGGTTTGAAAAGTCATTTTGTTTTTGGTGTACCATCGTTTCTTTATTTTGGGGTTTAGTGAAAGCTTTTTTGTGATTTTAATGTTGTAGAGTTTGATCAGAACTAGTTTATTATGGTGTTGTTAGAAAGCCATCGATATAAATCTTCAATATTTAATTAGGAAAATAAAGATTTGATTAATCCTGAAAGAAAAGAGGGAACTTGGGATTTATCTAAAAAAAGGATATGAAAAATTCGCATTTTTGATTGCCATTCCGATTTTGGTGTTTTGTTTAGTTGGGGTTTAATGCAAGATTTTTGTAATGTTTGATGTGGTAGGGTTTCATTGAAGGTCATAGAGAGAGAAAAGCTTTTGAAAGGCGAGCAAGTAAGCATGTCGGAGAAGTTTTCTTCAACGGAGGTGAAGTTGTACTGGAAGTTCGAAGCGAAGAGAACAATGCAGCAAAAGGATCTCCCTCCAATGGCTCAGAATATTCAGCTCCCAAGCAAAGCAAAGTGGGCTCACCCGCCAAAGCATCAGCTGAGTCCAGCAGTGGGTTCTCCAAGTCAGTCCCAGTGAGCTCCCCTTCACCTGAATTTTCGACAGCCAGTCCTGGTAAGCCTCCCAAGATTCCCACCCGCAATGAGAGTCTTGCTAGGAGAAAGTCACTAAATAGGTCAATTAACTCGAAACCCAAGCCAAGATTTGGTGAACCCTCGGTAGGCATTGATCACAATACGTTTCGTGGTTTGATTATTGTTTATTATGTTCTTTATTAATGCCAAGATGGATCAGAGAAGAATAAACATCTAAAACATTAGAGACCTTATTATCTTAGTATCTATAATTGGCTTAGTTCCTCAATAATACATTAGAGACCATATTAATGGCAAACAAATAAAGAGACATTTTATCACTTTTAGATTAGGCTTTCTGATCACTTTCAAATTAGGTTTTCTTATCACTTGAGAAACTGAACCTTTACAGCAAAGATGAAAGAAATAGTATTTCATATTGTTATATTATTGTGATCGACATTATACATCACTTCGTGTTAGGGATAAAAGATTTTTTGTTGTGGGGTTTGTTTTTTCAGCCATTGCAATGCACACAATAGAATTAAGAGACTTGCACATATGGCTAGTGTATTTACATTGATAGTGTGGTGTAATATATAAACTTGTATAATTATGTTTTATGTTTTAGGAAAAGGGAGTTCTTCTAATGAATTACTGAAGAAGATGATGTAGTTGAAGTGAGTTCTTGTAATGAAACAGAAAGCGATAGGGTTCATACAATAGAAACTTCTAATGAAAGTATTGAAGAAGATGATGTACTTGAAGCAAATATTTCTTCTAAACATAGATTTCAAATATTTTGTAACAGCAGCCAGTATGCAGACATGTTACTCTTCTAATTCTTGTTGTATTGAAAGCGGAGTCATTTAAATTGTGCTTGCAATTCATATTCATGTCTTCAGGATTCTACAAATGGTAATGTAGTCTTCACAGGAGCTCAACAGTTCTTCAGTAAACAGATGGCATATTTACAAGAGTTAACACATTTGCAGCCACATTTGTTCTGTTTTCTTTTTGATCAATTAGTCGAAATATTCAAAAGTACTGGATTGAAGCTTTGTTATGTTGCAACTAACACATTCAATTCCTGCAGCAAAGTGCGGGCACATTTTCTAGTTACTACCTAAGCCAAGGCAGACGGTCGACATATATTGTGCATAACAGAAATCCCAATTCAACATTTGTAATGTACTTATATGTTTCTTTTGCTTGTTCCAAGAAGTCAATGTACAAGTAAAGAGGAAATTTTTTGTTTGATGACATTGAGTGGATAATGGAGGATGGCGGCCTAATATGAAGTGTATCGTTGAAATGGATGGTCTGATTCACTATCTGCGTATTGCCATCATTCTTCATGACCATTGTATTACTGTTATGGAGGTCTTGAATTGTATCAATTGTGATATTCCCATAGGAGGACTTCACCCATCCAGTCGATGACACATACCTGCCGACCCTTGTCAAAAATGTGCCATTTAAACCCTTGAAATCCAAAACCAATGAACCAACAAGGAGCAAGCTACTATGCTTTGAAAGCTCCCCTTCAGTTTTCGTGCTCCGCTTGTCCAACCAAAGATGCAAATTTGCGTCAACGAACCAATCATTCAAGGCATTTGTGACAGTAAAACCAAACGTGTGACTCTTCCCTAAAAAGGCCGTGATTTCAATATCATAAGAAGGGAGATTGTACGAGCTAATTGCAGTAATTGGACTCCACAGGAGGGGATTGAACCCTCCATTGAAAATCACAGTAAAAGGCCAGATAGCACCAACAACCTTACCATCTAAACTCACCACAACCTCCCTAAAAGGCCCGTTTCCAGGAGTACCTCTAAGATTGTTTGCAGTAATGTACTCATTCGGAGCGTTTGAATACCAAAACCCATCATCATTCAAAGGCAGATTTCTCGAAATGGGCAAGATCAAATCCGCCCAATAATGGAACCCATAATCCAAATTCCCCAAATTTTGCTCATAGTTATAATTCAAATTCTTCTCAGCAGGGTAAAAATGGATGCTAATATTCACATGGTAAATCCCTGTGTATGTTTTTATCTACCAAATTCCCAAGATAATTTGATTGTTCTGAAGCAAAGAATAGTACCTTGTGATGTCCTTCTTGACACTCCAAACAATCCCATTCTGCGTTGGCTTAGTCGTACAGCTCCTGAGAAGCTCAATGCCGCTGAGCCAAACCCCGAAAATCCGATCATTGGTAGTCCACTAATCAGACTCACCACACCAGAGCTATTCACAGAGCAGGGACAGTACCCCACCAAGGAAAAAAATGGAAGATCGTTCCAGCAAGTTCTTTGATTCGGTAGTGGAAGAAGAAACGGGAGAAAAACAGGATTGAACGGGGACCACAATCAACATTTAATTTTATTTATTTTTTAATTATTGATTTATTAAATGATTTTTAATTTAAATAGAATACAGATTAATTTAAATGATGTGAACAGCTACATCACTCCCCTACCCTATCACGCATGACTGAGGAATGTCGCAAGTGACAAGTACCGCACTCGTTCCCAAAATTCGAAATAATTTTGTGACAATGTGTTGTATCCATATGTATGCTACTAGTACTGTATGTCACACAGAAGGTCGGATTTGGATCCCTCGGGATCCTCACATTCGTTCATCATACATATTTGAATTTTTTTTATATTTAAAATTAAATACAAACAGTACATAATGAAAGCTGACCGCACAATATACAATGAACGGATAGGATATGAGAATCCTCACAAAGATCCTCATCCCAGAATGTCATGTCATTTTCTTCTTTTCTCCAACAAAACAAGACACTCCTAGTTTTATAGAAAAGGAAGTAGGAGGCTAGAGTTCGCCCGAGTCTTATCCCCTATTTATCCGAAATATTATGTGCCTCACCGACGAACGGTCTTGACAGTTTTGCTCAGAGTACCGATCGATCGGGCTCTCTATTTTTTGCCTTTTCCTGGCTTTCTATTCGATGTTCTTCCAATTTCACTGCATTGCACACATTTTCTTCCGATTTTCACTGCAATTTTACTAGAGATGCCTCATTGCTCTTGGGAGATTTTAGTCGGACATCAAGTACCTCATAGCTCCGCAACTCTTCATTTCTTCCGTTCCCTCTTCGTCCTGTGGCAAGAGCTCAACACCGATGACATGTACATTTGCGCTTACTAAACCTGTATTATGACAAACTGATTACTTTTCTGACAGGTAAGCACAATTTAACATGAGGCAACAACTTCCGTCTTCATCACAGAACCTGTCGTTGGAACTGATGTTCGAGATGAAGCCTCCTTCTAAGTCGTCTGAGTGTACAAGGAAAATGAACACCACTAAGGCAATCCTAGAGTCCTCTTCTTCTTATCCTCCACTCCCCCAGCTCTCTCCAAAAGATACAGATTCTCCCTCAGGTACACACGCTTTCATTTTCAAACCTCTTGCTATCTGAAATAGAATGCAATCGTACAAGTTGTTCTTTCACTCTTCTCCCTCTGATTCTCTCTCACGTCTGTAGATAAATACTGAACCATACACTACTCGACCGACCCTTCTATTTTTCTGACTTCTTCTACTGAAACCTCTCTTCCTCTCCTGCCTAACGACACCTTCTGACATGGGTAAAATATAAAGCCATCCTAAAGGCAATAAAGCAGCAAGGAATTGTGCCATAATCCCGAAGGGCAGGTTTGAGTAGTTGCCTGCCGTTACTCCTATCAGAGAAGCCAGTCCAACACCTAAAACCCCACTAGCTATCGACGATAAGCACAAGGCTGATGCTAAGAAAGAAGTTAGAGATCCTTCGCATCCCCGAGGACACAGATTCGCAAATAGTACTGTGAAAGGCAAGATCTTGAACTGTGCAATAGTCTCTGCTAACCCCGAAAAACAAAGAACAAACACCTCATTTGGAATCCCCAGTCTGACATTGATCCGTCTCACTAAAACAAGGTCAAGAAGAAGGGAAAAGGCATACACCAGCTGAACAACACCAACCAACTTTCTCATCGGAACCTTTTTCCAATAACGGTCATAAAGTACAGCAGTGGAAAGAAGCATCAACTGGCCGATCACTCGAGACATGCCAATGATTGAAGGATCGAGATGTAGATATTGTGTTTGGTAGCAGAAGATGGAACCTGAGAGGACTGGGACCATGGCAATAGAAGCTACAATCCAAATAAGAGGTCGAGCAATACTTTCCTCTTGAATTCCCATCTGCAGCTCAGAAAATTGTTTTCTGATACTTTCAAAGATTGGTTTTCGTATAAGACTGTTATCTGGCAATTGTGGTAAACCGAAAGATTCCTCTCGTATTCTCAATGAAATTGCAAGCTGAGCGGAAAGTAAAACTGCAAATACGAGAAACATGGTTCTGGGCGGTGTTTTCATCAAGAAATATCCACCTATTAAGTTACCAAGAATTCCACCGGCAGCTGCTGCCATGAATGCATAAGACTGGAGGCCAGTCATATTGTTTTCTTGGCCATACTCTGCAACAAGAGCATCCTGTGCTACTTCCATAATGGACGCTCCGAGATTACTCAGAAGAACGCATGCCATGAGGGTAGGAACTGCTCGAGCTGCAACAGGGATCAGCGCCATTGGCCCCCAAGACAAGACCTGTAAAAGAACTGACAAGTTCGAACTCCATCAGATTCTCCCATGAGAAGTTGTTCAAGCCATCAGTTATACCCAAATCCGAGAGGTCTCACATAGCAAACAACACTTTTTTTTTAATTTTCCTTTTCCAACCCCAAATTTAGCTCATTCTACATTCTGATCGATACATTGTTTACCCCATTAAACAGTGGTGTTAAGCTTAAGCCAGTTTTCAAAGGAATTACAGCATAAAAGTAGTAGGATTAACGAAACTTATACCAAAAAATTTGTTATATTAGGAACCAAAAATCTTTCTTATATTAACAATCTAACTTTTACTCCCGATTGTCAATCAAACAAATTTGCGAAGGCATCAGACAAATAGAATCTACAGCATAACCAAGCAAAGGAAAGAACAAAAAGTACAAGAATACAACATAAACCACCATAAGGAAGCCTTCCTCTATACGGATTCGAATAAAAGTGCACAAATAATATAACCTTACATGATAATGCATCTTCAAATTTAACATAACTCTGTAAAATGAACAAAAGAAAAGTAGGAAACACAATGAAATCAGACCAAAAACCACGAAGGAGACAAGGCAAGAAAATTTGAACTGACCTCCAATGGAGATATAAGGAACTCTATGAGCACCAGAAATGTAAAGAGCATCAGAGAGGACTCCATACAAGGGCTTGGCCACCATGGGAAGGTTAGCAGAATGCTGCACAAGCTGCAATGTGGAAGGTTGCATTTGCAGATTGTGGGCCATGTGGAAGTTGAGAGCCAGCCATGGAAAACACCTGAAACCCTGCATCCAGTACCCAAATCCACACAGAAACAACATTTGCTGCCTACCCAGTTGGGGAAATCGAAAGCCTCTCCTTTCCTCATGGCTGCTGCTTCTCCTGGATTTTCTGTAAATAATTTGAGTTGCTGGGTTTGGCAGGATTGGGTTTCTGATCTGGGTTTTGGGTTGGATGGGTCCAGCTGGGTTTAGGCGGTGAAAACAAAGGATGGGGTTTCGCTGGAAAGGAGGTTGCTTTTTTGGTGGGGGTTTTGGGGTGATTGACAGTGATGATATCCATGGATTTTCAGAAGAAATTGATGAATAAATCATGATAATTACTAATAATATCAATTGGGTACTTGAAAAAAGTGAGAAAAACAAGAAAGAAATGGAATGAAAGTTGCTATGATTGTATGAAGTTTTTATTGAAACAACGATGGAAAGTAGAAGTGAGGTTACCTATCAATATATATATATTCTTGTATAATTATGTAAGCTGCCATTGAAGATGAATTGCTTTGAGAAGAAGATAGAAGAATATGCTATTTTGTTAATGGAGACTGGAGAGATCTAGAAACCATGTTATGTATCACTCAAATCATTTTGCTTTGAACAATCTAGTGTGGGAGGGAGAGAGTGAAGACAATGCAGAGTATCTGACCTATCAGCTCAATTGAGGCTAATACCCCCTGGTTTTAGCGGTTGGTTTTTCTTATAATGCTTGTCTGGGCGCATTTACGCTCGTCGCTCTTATACGATGCTAATATTCATCATCTTACTTATTATTATTGAATAAATTTAAATTTTAAAATTTATGTCTATTTAGTATAAAGTTCTCAAAATGTAAACTCATTCAATGTCACCATCACTTAATGATGGTGAGCAAAAATATTTTCATATTTTCTTGATGTTTTTTTCAGGTTTAGAGGAAGAAAATTAAGGGGTAGGATAGTCTAACTAATTGGATCGTAATGCTCTCTTACATGTCACTATTAAACAGTTAGAATTGACATATGTACAATTCTCGATGTATACGATCTATTGGCCAGCTCCCATGTTGAATGTGTGTTTTAGAGCAACTCCAGCGGATGCTGGTTGCTCGGGCGACAGGGGAGGAGAAAGGGCCTGAGGGCCGGTGGGCGCAGCTCCAGCGGGGAAGGGCCCGAGTGAGGGTGGGAGCCCGAGCGAAGGGGGGGGTGGGGAGTCGACGGGCCTGTGGCCCGAAGGCTTTGCAATTTTTTATTTTTTTTGTGTCAGAGAGAGAGAGGGGGGGTTTTTTATTATTTAAATAAACAAAAAAAACTATTATTTTAATTGCTTATTGCCAGGGGAAGGGTTCCAAGGGTGGAGATGTAAATGGCAATTACTGTTCATTAATGGTAGTTGCTATTCATTTAAGGCAGTTACTGTTTAATAGGATGGATTGAATAGTGGATTGACAGGGGAAGGGCTCCATGGGTGGAATTGCTCTTAAAGAGAATGACTTACGTGAAAATAAGACGCTAAGTGACAATACCTCGTAACAATCTTAGGAGCTTATATAAAAAAGTTAAAACTCATAACAAAGCATAACAGGATTAAAACGTCATTAATATAGCGTCCAGATTCAAGTGCACACGCGCCTATAAACGACGCATGTGAGTCCGAGGAAACAGGGACGAATACAGGATTGGTGAGGGTGGGTTTGGAGTCAATTTCTGTTCCAAACACAGCGGATCTGAGTAAAAAGCATTGATTGGAAATTTGGGACTGCATATGAGGTGTTGGATCCGTATATGACCGTTCGTTTATGCGCAACTGTTGGGAGTTTCACACGCGCGGTTGTACTTCACGACGTCGGCAACATCCGTGTGTATGGTCGACTAGAGGAACAAGCGCGTGGGGTTCCTAATCAGGTGCATTTTGTTTGGCAGCATATGCAATATGGGATGTGTAAAAGTTTTCCTTTCTTTAATGATATTCTTTCAAAATAAAAAATGAATAGTTTTATATTTTAATATCGTAAATGACTAATTTAAAATTAATTTATTCTCATCAAAGGCTTCAATGTCATGTTCGTTCATTCATTTTTGGATTGTAGTTGACTGTAGGGGTGGGCACTTGGAACCGAAAATCGAAACCGAAACACGAACCAAATTGAAACGCACCGAATGGTTTGGTTTTGCAGTTTTGAAACGGTTTCGGTTTTGAAACCGAACCGCAAAGTAGGAAACGGTTTGGTTTCGGTTTTGGCTTTTGAAAACTGCACCGAAACCGAAACCGCATAACTTTATTAAATGTTAAATTCTAATTGGTTATTTCATTGAGTCCATACATTTACTATGGACTCAACCTCATCATAATATTTCCACGTAATCTCTATCTTTTATTTCTTCTAGTCTGTACTGCTCAACTTTATTCATCTAAGCTTCTAACTCTCTCTCTCGGCCTCCCTTTCATTCCAACTCCTAGCCTCTAGAGTTCAGGGTTGGGTTTTGAATCAAAAGGGGATTTGGTTTTTCATTGGTTACTCTTCGAATTTTCTTCGTTCATGAACATCAGAATGTCAGAATGTTGTTAATTGGTAAATAAATTATTCATACGTATAAACCTGATAAATCAGAGTAAAATTGAATATGATTCAAGTTCACGGGTTCTGCAAAAACAAAAGACAAAATGTCATATATGTTCCTAGATTAGTCGATATAATCCACTTCTTATTAGATTTAAGTATTAAATTTATCAAATTAAGTATTGATTAGGCTTGTTGTTTACTGGAATGGCCATGCCTTGAAATTTCATTTTCTTTCAATTTTTATATAAAATGCGAATAATGGGTAGATACTAGATAGGTTTCCACCTAGTTACACCTACACAAATTGAAACCGCCCCCTTGATTAAGGAGATGTTCACATTACTTAGGGCTGCATGTTGATTTCAATCCCTGCATCATGATGTGAACTCTCTTGAACTTAAGATTGAATGTGTATTGCATGCTTGGTTGTTGACTACAATAAATACTGCTGCATTTGGGCTATCGAAGGATTTGCTTTTAATGTCAAAAGTTTAAACACCAAAACTTTTTTATTGAATTGGATGAAATGAGATACAACTAGGTAACCATAATAGCTTTTTCAAACAATGAAATCAAACCAAAACCGTTTAAAACCAAACCGAACCGAACCAAATGGTTTGGTTTCATTTCGGTTTTAGCCTCAAAACCGCACCAAACCAAACCGCAAAAACTTGCGGTTTTGGTTTTGGTTTCACTTAAAACCGCAACAAACCGAACAACGCCCACCCCTAGTTGACTGGATAATGATCATGGGAAGCAAAGTGAGAAAACAAAAATGGGACATTTACATTTCATTGAAACGGGTGGAACTTCGGGTGGAACTTTTACCAGACATACTTCACATTTTTTTATAACTTTATTTTTTAGCGGTGATTGTTACTTCGCTATTTGACTCACCAATAAAAACTAACTTAGGTTACCTAATAAATACTAAATTTAACATCGTTACCGGTAAACATAAAACAATTTTTAAGTACCCTTTACTCAAGAATGAGCAAGTGTAGCAAGACCATTATTGATTTTCGAAGTTTGCCTCTATCTGACTTTATTGGGTTTTCACTGGACAAATCAAATCCAAATGCATAACACAAAAAGGCATGTGCATCTGATACACTGCCCAATTAATTCTCTTCTAATCAATTTGGTAAGAAATTACTACTCTTTTTTATTTTATAATTTTTCCAATATGGGTTTTGTAACTAAAACTTTGAAATTCTATTATACTTCGATGTATTGTATATTGAATTTTTGTTCGTAAAATATTAATCATTTAATTATGGGAACTTTAACGAAAAGCTCCTGGTATTGTTCACTTTAACGAAAAACCATATTTTTACACTAAAAAGTCAATCCATATACTATTCACTTTACCATTTATTTTGTCATTATCATTAAAACTCAAAGTTTTCAAGCATTTTCCATTAGTTTTCCTTTTAATTATTGACTAATAATTTAACGACGGAAATTTCAATACAAAATCCCTTAAAATTCGTGCCATCCTATTGTGGAGAGCAGGAGAGGAAGTGAAGGACGGCTGGTGACACAGAAACCCACCCAACTATTGACAAAATTTCAATATCATCAAGCACCCTAGTGGCCCTTTTCATACGAGTTTGAAGCTCTCCATCTTTTTTTTTCTTTTTTCCTTTTTTCCATCTCTTAATGCCCACAACTTGAAAAGTGTTCTTTGAGTTTAAAAAGTTGAATTCAAGTATATTACCAAACATGCCCTAAGCTTCCCAATTTTCCCAATCCATCATTGTTTTTCAAATAGTTTTCTACAATGCTCCAGAGTATCCGATATTTTGATTTTTTTTAACTGCTAGATCTTCGATCAAAAATGCATATGCCACAAGAGATTGTATCCTAATCTTCTGCAAAATACCAAACTGTAAAGAGAGATTTGAATCGCCAAATTTGTTACTAGCACAAACATTTGTAAGAACACAAAAACAAATTTGATCGGCAACTTGGAAACTTTCTACATTGCCTGCTCTGCTTGACTTATTTCTGCAAACCTTTTGGCTATCCTTGTCAATTCTGCAGGCATTACCATATACTTGTTTAAATCTGCACTAAAATCCCATCCCCTAGACGACGTGTTTTTCTCACGATTTCATTTGACTTCAGAGAGAACATGAATTGTAAGTTTTCTGTCAAAAAGGGTACGATGTAAGACAAGGAATAAAACAACCTAAGAATGAGATCGCTGAGACTGAAATTCGTTATTATAACTGAAATTCATACCATCCTTTCCGAATCCAGAGAGAAGTGAAAATACTAAATTAGTTTTCCAGTTTTCTCCCTATCATTGCACAATCAGTAACGTCTAAGTCGCTAAGGTAATTGTGCAGTTATGACTCATGAGTTAGCAGAGACATATGGCACCACATATCACAATAGCAAGCACTCAAATTCTACAGGACACTCAACCATAAGGCACCACAAATCCTTCCCCCAAAATATGAATGTGACAAAGGACTAATTTCTATAGGGAGATATCTACATTGCTTTTTTCATAACGATTAATTTGGAGCCGTCTTTGCCACCACATATTAATAGAACGAGCATAAAAGCTACCAATTAGAAATAAACATTGAATGTGCATGCAGAGAAAAAATCTATGTTGAGATTAATTACTCAGATTCGTTGATTGATGACATGGGAAATGAGCATTTGATCACGCATCAATGTTGGAAAATGAATCTGTAGAATACCCTCTTTCTTTTTTTACTCACCCGTTTGTTTTTTGTTCGTTGATTTTCTTTACTTAATTGAATCTAACAATTAGAAATAAACATTGAATGTGCATGTGGAGAAAAAAAAGGTATGTTGAGATCAATTACTCAGATTTATTGATTGATGGCATGGGAAATGGGCATTTGATCACGGACTCATCGATAGTTAGAGGGGTTGCCTGATTCACCAGTCTATCTTCTGGACTCATCGATGAGGTGATGCTAAACTATCTTCTAAAGGTTGATACTATTGCATATGCTAGGGGCTTCTATACCTTCCCACGGGTATTTTTGCATTTGTTGGCCCCAAGCACATGGGGGGATTCTCCATCCCTTTCTACCCCTTTCCCCCTTTCCAATCTTGGGGCGTACTATACCATGATTCCGGGGGATTCTTCCCCTCATTATTCCAATTCTCCTCCAAGGCCCTCTCGTGATTACTTGATTAGGCCAATTTAAATGATTGAAAGGGAAAGCATAACCTTTATGAGTTGGTTTGTCACCGATGGATTTGAATATCCTTCACACCATTGTTGATGGACATAATATAAAAAGGGTATGAGATATTTATACATGTTTGAAGCTTGCACTTTTTTTTTCTTCTGTATTTGGAGAATGAGAGTTGATTTTGGGATCGCTTTTGAAAATTCTATTGCTTTTTTTTTCTTTCAATGTATTAAACATTAGCATCAGTGTTGAAAAATGAATTTGTAGAATACCCTCCTTCTCTTTTTACTCACACGTTTGTTTTTGTTCCTTGATTTTCTTTACTTAATTGAATCTACCGATTATAAATAAACATTGAATGTGCATGCGGAGAAAAAAAGGTATGTTGAGATCAATTACTCGGATTCGTTGATTAATGGCGTGGGTTGATCACAGACTCATCGATAGGTAGAGGGGTTGCCTGATTCACCAGTCTATCTTCTGGACTCATCGGTGGGGTGATGTTAAACTATCTTTTAAAGGTTGATACTATTGCATAGACTCGGGGCTTCCATACTTTCCCACGGGTATTTTTGCATTTGTTGGCCCCAATCACATAGGGGGATTCCCCATCCATTTATCTTTCTACTCCTTTGCCCATTTCCAATCTTGGGGCGTATTATACCATGATTCAGGGGATTCTTCCTCTCATTATTCTAATTCTCCTCCATAGCCCTCTTGTGATTACTTGATTATGCCAATTTAAAGGATTGAAAGGGAAAGCATAACCCTTCATGAGCTAGTTTGTTACCAATGGATTTGAATATCCTTCACACCATTGTTGATGGACATAATATAAAAAGGGTATGAGATATTTATACATGTTTGAAGTTTGCATTTGTCTTTCTTTTGTATTTGGAGAATAAGAGTCGATTTTGGGATCGCTTCTGAAAATTCTATTGTTCTTTTTTTCTTTTTCTTTCAATGTATTAAACGTTAGCATCAGTGTTGGAAAATGAATATGTAGAATACCCCTCTTTCTCTTTTTACTCACCCGTTTGTTTTTGTTCCTTGATTTTCTTTACGTAATTGAATCTACCGAATAGAAATAAACATTGAATGTGCATGCAGAGAAAAAAAGGTATGTTGAGATCAATTACTCAGATTCATTGATTTATGGCATGGGAAAAAGGGTATTCGATCACGAACTCATCGATAGGTGGGGGGTCACCTGATTCACCAGTTTATCTTATGGACTCATCGGTAGGGTGATACTAAACTATCTTCTAAAGGTTGATACTATTGCATAGGCTCGGGCTTCCATACTTTCACACGGGTATTTTTGCATTCGTTGGCCCCAAGCACATAGGGGGATTCTCCATCCATTTATCTTTCTACTCTTTTCCCCCTTTCCAATCTTAGGGCGTACTATACCATGATTCAGGGGATTCTTCTTCACATTATTCCGATTCTCCTCCAAGGCCCTCTCGTGATTACTTGATTAGGCCAATTTAAAGGATTGAAAGGGAAAGCATAACCCTTCATGAGTTGGTTTGTTACCGATGGATTTGAATATCCTTCACACCATTGTTGATGGACATAATATAAAAAGGTATAAGATATTTATACATGTTTGAAGTTTGCATTTGTATTTCTTATGTATTTTGAACTTTTACCAGACATACTTCACATTGTTCATAACTTTATTTTTTTGCGGTGATTGTTACTTCGCTATTTGACTCACCAATAAAAACTAACTTAGGTTACCCAATAAATACTAAATTTAACATTGTTACTGGTAAACATAAAACAATTTTTAAGTACCCTTTACTCAAGAATGAGCAAGTGTAGCAAGACCATTATTGATTTTCTAAGTTTGCCAATTAATTCTCTTCTAATCAATGTGGTAAGAAATTACAACTCTTTTTTATTTTATAATTTTTCCAATATGGGTTTTGTAACTGAAACTTTGAAATTCTATTATACTTCTATATATCGCGTATTGAATTTTTGTTCGTAAAATATTAATCATTTAATTATTGACTAATAATTTAACGATGAAAATTTCAATACAAAATCCCTTAAAATTCGTGCCATCCTAAGAGCACTTCCACCGGGGGTGGGATAGGCCGGCACACAGCCAAAAAAATGGCCCAACACCTAGGGAAGACTCTCTAACCTAGCAGATTGCCTGGCACCCAGCCCAAGCTGGTCTCTAGGCCAACCCAAAATTGACAGACCTTGGGACCGGCCCCTCTGACGCCAGCGTGGCGTCGAAGGGCAATTCAATTTTTTTTTTTTTGCGCCAGGCGCGTGCAATACAAACGCGCATGGGCACGAGTGGCCGACAAGTTTTCAGATGGGGGCCAACATGCGCAACGCACTCAAACCTCAGTCACTGAGGCCACGTGGCCCGGCCTGCCCTGACACACCCCGACCGAAGTCGAGATGTGCCGGTCGTCACGTGAGAGTGACGTAGCCATGTGCGCAAAGCGGAAGCAATAAAGAGTAAGGGAATACAAACAATTTAAAACCAAGCAACTAACAATCCCAATTAAGAAAGGATGCTAGTGAGAGTTTAAGTGTATAAATACACTTTCAGAGCAATAAGAAAGTCCGGTTGCAGTCAAGTAGGATAATTACTAAAATACAACACCCGAAGGTGAATCCTACTTTTTTGGATTCTGTCAGAACACCGTTGGATTCCTCGTGGCCACCAAACTCTGCTACCTAAGACCTGGAGGGGCGAAAAATAAAGTTGAGTGGGTCAATAAAACACATTTACACGAAAACCTTATTTTCCTTTGAATATACTAACCCCTCGCCGTAAAACAAGTATATAGATACTTTCCCAAAAAATAGAATACATAAATATGTATATATCTCAAATCATGCTCAAATAATCAAGATTCATATTTGTATATATATATGCCATGCGTATGTCATGCCCAATAACATAAAAATACCAAAAGTAAGCCAGGTGATGCAATTCACAATAACCCTCTGCTAGCCGAAGTCACCTAACGTGATCTATACGGCGGAATCTAGAGCTCATCTCAATCATATATCTCATCATATAAATCATCATGTATATACGTCACATATCTCATCATATCTCATCATATAAATCATCATGTATATACATATCTGCACACGAGTCGGAACCACCTCGCGTGGTCTGATCGACAAGACTGGGTGTAAAATAATAATACGCTCTAGTGCTACAATCACGTGAAGACTATGCGAATAATCGCGGGTCACCTACGAGTCGGACCCACTCAAAGTGGTCTATACAACAGGACTGTGCACCTAACTTGGATCCAAGATGAGCGTGTGGTGCGGAAGGTGAACATCACGTGAAGGACTGTGCCCCTAACTTTGGGCGGGAGCACTAACACCGGGGTGCAGATTATAAGCTCTAATATACATCTCAACATCATCATCATCATATCTCATAACCATTATCAGCATAATGTACTCACATGTAGCTTACCTGGGCTTCCACAACACCATGCAACAATATGCATAATTATGATAATGCATATACTAAAATATGAGGCATATATGACATGGCATTTAAATCACATTTCCTTTAAATACGTTTTCTGGGAAAAACGTCATGTGTATATATATATATATATATTGAAAATAATTGCCCACTCACAGATATGCAGCTGGGTCGTAACCCCCATGCCTAGCCTGGCTACGCTCATCCTCTAGATAGGTCTCGCCTATAGGAGAAGTACTGAAATAACGTTATTTTAAAGCACATATACTAAACTATAGCTAATAACTTCTTATACATAGCTCAAATTGGGTATATAAATATACCATAGTGACCTACACAACCTCAGGATCATCCCCAAATTTTTAGAATATTTTTCCAACCACCCACGTGCCGACACGCGCCGGCCAAGGCACAGCAATACGCGCCCCCACGCGCGGCCACCTGACAGGCATACTGACGGCGTTAGTTAACGCCGTCAGGAATATTCTGGGGAATATTCCGTCAAATCCCAACGGTAACTGTTAAAAATAAATGACGGCGTCAGAATATTCCGTCAGACTTGACGGAATATTCCCTCGTCTTCAACCCCTGGACTCCGGCGAGTCACCGGTCACCGGAAAATCGGGAAAACTTCTAATCCTTATATCTTCGTCGTTTCTCAACTAAATTTAATGAAATTTGTACCCAAACGAAGCTTACAACATTTAGAATAAAATCATACCAATTTTAAGCTCCCAAAACCACTGGATCTCGCCTGAGAATCCCCGAACTTCCTGCCAAAACTTTAAACTTGCATATCTCGATATCCCGACGTCCAAAAACCTCCAACGAAGTACTTCGAGCCTTGTAAGGATCTCCTTAAGCTCCCTGTGAACTTGAAATTTCCAAAAACACAAGATTTAACATTTGCATGAACAGTACCTCAAAACGGGCTTCGGATTTCACGAGTTTTCGAGGGTTTCCTTACCTGAAAATGGTACATTTGAACTCGTATGGTCCTCACGAACACAATGGTGTGCTTCACACCCTCGATCTATCACGTTTCAATGGATTTTGGGTGTAGTCTGTACAAGAGAGAAGAAAAGAGAGAGAGTGAGTGAGTCTGAGAGAGAGAGATAGAGCACGGGGAGGAAGAGAAAGGAAGAGGTTGTGTGTGTGTGAGTGGTCCACATGGTCACCAACCAAAACCACAAACCAAATTTCCAATTTAATTTTTGTTCCAAAAGTTAGGGAAATACAAGTTTGGAACAACACTTACATACATACCTAACACACCACAACGCTCATAACCAAGGGTAAAATAGTAAATTCACATCCTCGATAATAAAATCATACATATCTTCGGGATGGGCTGTCACATGCGCCGTTGGATTTCCAACGGTAAAAAAAATTTGAATTTTAGTTTTGATCTGGACCGTCCGATCACATATCAACGGTCCACTTTTTTCCCCCCAACCATTAAAATAAATAAAAAAAAGGCCCAATGGTCAGAATTATGACCGTTGGCCACATGACACCTTATAGGTTGTTGGATTTGAATATTTTTCAAATCCAACTGTCCAGATTAATTAACTAAATTAAAATTTATTAAAAATTATGAAAAAATACATAAAATTTAAAAAAAAATTCTATAAATACCTAACCCTCATCTTCCACCTTACACCACATTTCAATATTTTCTACACTTTCTACATTTCAAAATTTTCTACACTTTGAGAGAAAAAAATGACTTCGTGGAAGCTCATTGAAGATGTTATGTTGTGTGAATGTTGGGTTCACACAACTCATGACCCGATTACGGGTAATGAGATGGATAAGCGAGAAATGTGGAGTAAAATTACGAAAGCATTTTGCGATGTACATGGAAAAGACGCCAGAAGTAGTCAAGGTCTTCAAGGTCGTTGGAAAATACTCAATGCATCCTTTGCTTGTTGGAAAAACGCCATCTCTCATGCTTCCGGTAATCTGCATAGTGGGACAAGTTTAGCGGAAATCTATTCACGAAATAGCACTTTCGGATAATGACACGTGATGTGACGAGATTGGTTAAAAATATTATCCGAAATTAAAACTATTTTATTTATTTATTCTTTTATAAAAAAATTTAAAAAAATTTAAATGGGCTGGGTGCCAACGCATTTTGTAGCAATGGAAAGCATTTGTGCCAGCGCATTTTCTTAGGGGTGGAGATGCATTTGGCCTATTACTGTTCATTGAGGTCTATCACTGTTCACTAAGTGGATAAATGCACTGGGTGCTGGCGCATTTGTGTTAGGACGGCTGGTGACACAGAAATCCACCCAACTATTGACAAAATTTCAATATAATCAAGCACCCATGTGGCCCTTTTCATACGGGTTCGAAGCTCTCCATCTCTTTTTTCCTCTTTTCCATCTCTTAATGCCTACAATTTGAAAAGTGTTTTTGAGTTTAAAAAGTTGAATTCAAGTAGAGTACCAAACATGCCCTAAGCTTCCCAATTTTCCCAATCCATCATTGTTTTTCAAATAGTTGTCTACAATGCTCCAGAGTATCCGATATTTCGGTTTTTTTAACTGCTAGATCTCCGATCAAAAATGCATATGAAGGGACTGTATCCTAATCTTCTGCAAAATACCAAACTGTAAAGAGAGATTTGAATTGCCAAATTTGTTACTAGCACAAACATTTGCAAGAACACAAAAACAAATTTGATCGGCAACTTGGAAACTTTCTACATTGCCTGCTCTGCTCGACTTATTTTTGCAAACCTTTTGGCTATCCTTGTCAATTCTGCAGGCATTACCATATACTTGTTTAAATCTCCACTAAAATCCCATCCCCTAGACGACGTGTTTTTCTCGCGATTTCATTTGACTTCAGACGAGGAAGGAAACAACCTAAGAATGAGATTGCTGAGACTGAAATTCATACCATCATATATGAATCCAGAGAGAGGTAAAAATACTATATTAGTTTTCCAGTTTTCTCCCTATCATTGCACAATTAGTAACGTCTAAGTCGCTAAGGTAGCTGCACAGTTATGACTCATGAGTTAGCAGAGGCATATGGCACCATAAATCACAATAGCAAGCACTCAAATTCTACAGGACACTCAACCATAGGGCACCACAAATCCTTCCCCCAAAATATGTATGTGACAAAGGACTAATTTCTATAGGGAGATATCTCCATTGCTTTTTTCATAACGATTAATTTGGAGCCGTCTTTTCCACCACATTAATAGAACGAGCATAAAAGCTACCAAAATATGTATGTGACAAATGACTAATTTCTATAGGGAGATATCTCCATTGCTTTTTTCATAACGATTAATTTGGAGCCGTCTTTTCCCCCGTCATCGTGCAAATTCTTTACGCATCAAAATTAGCTGACATTGTAATAAGAAAATGCCAAATCATACTTGCTTTGACCGGTTAATTAGCAAAAACATGAAACATGGAAATGAAATAAACCTTTTTAGCTTTTAGTGTTAGATCATTCAAACCCAAGACAACAAAATGGCCATATTTTCTTTCTGATCTTGTTTGTTCGAAAGAAATCAAAATACCAAATCTTACTATGATTGATTGGTTAAAAAACATGAGAAAATCGTATAAATTTCAGACCCAATACCTCAGCAGTAGCAGTAGCGTTGTCATGAAAATCTTGATCAGTGTCATCAACAATTTGCACTTGTTCTTCTTCCACCGCTTGTTCCTCACGATCTTCGTCTTCTTCCATCAAGTCCTCTTCACGCATCAGTTGCTGGCACCACAGGCTCATCTCTCTCTAGCGGTCCTTCATCCTCCTCAGCCTCTGCAATCATTTTCACTAAAAACCAATTTAAAAAACAATCGAAACAAGGGGAACGATTCAAACTTTACGTAAATTAACAATTTCCCCAAAACCCCATTTCATACAATCCAAAAACAGATAAATAATTCACCTTTCGCAGATTAAAGCATAAAATCAACAACCCCTTTCATCAGCAATCCAAAACGAGGGAAAGAAATGAGTTTTTCAAAAAATTAGAGCATAAATTAATTAAATTATTTGGTATTAGTACCATGGAATCGGGGGTGTCCAAGTCGGTGGAGAAGTGGAAGTTTTGGGAGGATGTGGAGGAGCGGGACGAGGTCTTGGCCGGAGAGTGGTTGGGATCCGAGACGGAGCGGCAGAGAGTGTGCGGTAGAGGAAGGAGGCAGGACCGGTGCCGGGGAATGGGACGGAGTGTTGGGAAAGTGGTGACGGTCAGAAGAGTAGGGAGGAGTCCTGTTGGACAACACTGATCGAGATTTGAGAGTCAATCAGATCAGTCACGTAAAGCCGTTACGTTTTGGCGCCAGATTAAGGGATGGTTTGGTACTGCTGTGCTTTGAAAAAAAGCTGTTGTGAGAATAAGCGGCTGTGCTGTGAAAATAAGCGGCTGTGAAATAAAGCCAGTAGAGTGTTTGGTAAACTTTTTTGTGAAAGTGCTTTTGGAAAAAAAATCAGGATGATAGTGTGTCTTTTCATTAAAGGAGCACTGTAGCTCTGTGTGCTTTGAAAAAACTGGCTTTTTTTCAAAGCAGCAAATAGCAGCTTCAGCTTTTCCTTTGATTTTCAGCTTATTCTCACAGCAGCTTCCAAAATAAGCCATTTTTTTTCAGTTTACCAAACACAAAAATAACCCTCAGCTTTTTTTCACAGTGGTTTTTTTTAAAATCACCTCAATCCCAAACGGGGCCTAAGAACCCAGGGTACTGGCAACAAGACCATTTCATTTATAGAATAATTACGCAAATGGAAGAGTTTTAGCAACAAGCCCGTCTAGCTCAGTTGGTAGAGCGCAAGGCTCTTAACCTTGTGGTCGTGGGTTCGAGCCCCACGGTGGGCGATCTGTTGTTTTGTTTTTTTTTCCTCAATGTATTAAACGTTACTCTTTCTCTTTTTACTCACCCATTTGTTTTTGTTCAATGTTGAGATCAATTACTCAGATTCGTTGATTGATGGCATGGGAAAGGGGCATTTGATCACGCATCAATGTTGGAAAATGAATTTGTCGAATACCCCTCTTTCTCTTTTTACTCACCTATTTATTTTTTGTACATTGATTTTCTTTACTTAATTGAATCTAACAATTAAAAATAAACATTGAATGTGCATATTGAATGTGCATGCAGAGAAAAAAGGTATGTTGAGATCAATTACTCAGATTCGTTGATGCCATGGAAATGGGCATTTGATCACGGACTCATCGATAGGTAGAAGGGTTGCCTGATTCACCAGTCTATCTTCTGGACTCATCGGTGGGGTGATGCTAAACTATCTTCTAAAGGTTGATACTATTGCATAGGCTCTGGGCTTCGATACTTTCCCACGGGTATTTTTGCATTTGTTGGCCCCAAGCAGATAGGGGGATTCCCCATCCATTTATCTTTCTACCCCTTTCCCCCATTCCAATCTTGGGGCGTACTACCATGATTCAGGGGGCTTCTTCCTCTCATTATTCCAATTCTCCTCCAGGGCCCTCTCGTGATTACTTGATTAGGCCAATTTAAATGATTGAAAGGGAAATCATAACCTTCATGAGTTGGTTTGTTACCGATGGATTTGAATATCTTTCACACCTTGATGGACATAATATAAAAAGGGTATGAAATATTTATACATGTTTGAAGTTTGCGTTTTTTTTTTCTTCTGTATTTGGAGAATGTGAGTCGATTTTGGCATCACTTCTGAAAATTCTGTTGTTTTTTTTTTATTTCAATGTAGTAAACGTTAGCATCATTGTTGGAAAATGAATCTGTAGAATACCCCTCTTTCTCTTTTTACTCACCCGTTTGTTTTTATTCGTTGATTTTCTTTACTTAATTGAATCTACAGATTAGAAATAAACATTGAATCTGCATGTGGAGAAAAAAGGTATGTTGAGATCAATTACTCAGATTCGTTGATTGATGGCATCACTTCTGAAAATTCTGTTGTTTTTTTTTTATTTCAATGCAGTAAACGTTAGCATCATTGTTGGAAAATGAATCTGTAGAATACCCTTCTTTCTCTTTTTACTCACCCGTTTGTTTTTATTCGTTGATTTTCTTTACTTAATTGAATCTACCGATTAGAAATAAACATTGAATCTGCATGTGGAGAAAAAAGGTATGTTGAGATCAATTACTCAGATTCGTTGATTGATGGCATGGGAAATGGGGATTTGATCACGGACTCACCGATAGGTAGAGGGGTTGCCTGATTCACCAGTCTATCTTTTGGACTCATCGGTGGGGTGATGCTAAACTATCTTCTAAGGGTTGATACTATTACATAGGCTTGGGGCTCCCATGCTTTCCCACGGGTATTTTTCCGTTTGTTGGCTCCTAGCACATAGGGGGATTCCCCATCCATTTATCTTTCCATTCCTTCCCCCCATTCCAATCTTGGGGCGTACTACCATGATTCAGGGGGCTTCTTCCTCTCATTATTCCAATTCTCCCCCAAGGCCCTCTCGTGATTACTTGATTAGGCCGTTTTAAAGGATTGAAAGGGAAAGCATAACCTTCATGAGTTGGTTTGTTACCGATGAATTTGATTATCCTTCACACCATTGTTGATGGACATAATATAAAAAGGGTATGAGATATTTATGCATGTTTGAAGTTTGCATTTGTTTTTCTTCTGTATTTGGAGAATGAGAGTCGATTTTGGCATTGCTTCTGAAAATTCTGTTGTTTTTTTTTTCTTTCAATGTATTAAACATTAGCATCAATGTTGGAAAATGAATCTATAGAAGAGAAAAAGAAACTTGATTATTGCGAAGTTTAATGAAAATACTATACTCGGGTGGCTAAGTTTGAGTTATATTTTCGCAGATTTTAAATTTGAGAAAACTTTTCGAAAGAAAAAATGTCCCAAAAAATATTTACCAGTCTTGTGAACAAACACAATCCCTACATAAAGAAAGAAGGCCTCGTTTCTTCGCGAGTGGATCGAACAATTAACTCCGACTACCCAAGTCTCAACTATTGGCTTGTCAAGATGGGTCTAAAGAATTTTTGGGCTTCTGTACCTTGTAATCATGTTGGGCCTTATTTACAAGAGGACTGGGCTGGTGTAGCCATACCCGTATTACTTCATTGTTATTTTTTGGGCCTTGAGCCCTATGTAACCTAGAAAAACTACAACAATAAGGACTAGTTGGTATGTATGACATATTGTCAAGACTTCAATCCTTCTTCTTCATTGAGGTAACTCCCAATTTTTATGGTTAGCTTGTTTGATTTCGATGTATTTTTATAATATAGTTTTTTTTGTTGTATTGTGAAAATAATCAGTTACGTGGTAAAACATTTGAGTAAACCATTAAATTGTGTTGGTAAAATTATTTTTATAAAATTGTTGTGAGTAATCAACTAGTTAAGTTAATAACATGACGTAACTAAGACTGTAAAATTATTTGGTGAACAAATTTGTGTCCCTTGCACTACTCCGCCACAAAACATAAAAGTCAACTAGTTTTTCTTTTCTTTTGGTGAGAGTCAACCAATTTTTTATGAGACCAAACTGTGTGCAGTGCACAGATTCCGTACAAAGGCAAAAACTCAAGCAACAAAATTAATTGTGTATGTGTTATTGACCTTTGATTATATATATTTGTTGTTGTCACAAATATTCATCAATACCTACAAATTGTATACCCGGCAAACAGATTTTATAGTGGTTTTCATTTTTCAATTAGTTTAATACGGTTTAGTTTATGAGCGATTGACATCTAATTTATTTATATATACATTAAGTACATAGATATCAAAATAAATAAAGAATCGAACTCAGAACTTTAAATACAAGCGTCTTGTAAAAAAATTAACATTCGCCATTATTATGAACTAGCCATGACGATCGAGCAGCCGCAAACGCGGTTAGCTGATTCTAAAGAGTAATTGGGGTTTTGCTAAGTTGACAATCAAATCATTAATGTTAAATATAATTATATAATGGCCTGAGTTGCAGTTTTTTCTTTTTTCAAGTTGCATTTTTATTTTTGTTTATGGCAACAGTCGTTGCATGACCTTATCATAAAACTATAAAATAAAAAAATATATAAAATGGCCTGTTATTATTATTGTTTAAGCATCTGTTGTTGGACTGCCCATTCATTTTTCGATGCAAAATGATAGCACATGATTTGATTTAGAGGTTTTTCAAATAAAAAAGAAATATCACGATCGGTGCAAAATCATGTTGTATTGTATGATCTGTGAGCCAACTTATAATAAAAGTTTGAAATTCATTGTTTACCATAATCCAAATATTCTGAATCTCTGACATACATTTTTTATAAGCTTATATTCGTATTTTAAATTTAAATGCATATGGTTGCATACATTTAGTAAGTTCTCGAAGCAATTTATGAATTACATTTGGGTTTGTTTTTGCTGGCAGTGGTAGGAGAAATTTTTACACACAAGTGGTATACCACATGATATTATATAAGTGGTAGAAATTTTTATTTTTTCTGTTATTAATTTTTTAATACAAGAATCTCACTACTTGTATAGAAACACGTAGTGTACCACTCCGTATTCCGATCACATTGAAAAATCTGTCCAATGGTAGGGCGTTGTTTAAGACGTATCACATGTGTTTTCTCTTTTTCCAATAACCGATATAAATATTTTCATTATTAAGCGCATGATCATGTTAATATATCTATTTTAATGACCAATTTATTGATCAGGAAAGAAATCTGTACAATGAACAATAATGGTAAAATCTTTAAACGATCACAAGAAATTAAAGATGATGGTACGAATTTGCTACGCAGACTACAATTGTGACAACCTTGAAACCAAAGCCAATCGTTAAGACAAGGAGGCCACATCAACTCACCGAGCCAAGACATGCCCACTAAGCAAGACATCACAAAAACGGAGATGGATTGTCTGCCCTCCTCTCTCCATACTCTCTTCATGCCCTTCTGTTTTGTGCGGTCACGGTTAAACTACGTCAACATTTTCTTTTTGTCTTATTATTTTTATACAAAAAATTAATATAAAATATTGACGTGGCTTAACCGTGACCGCACAAAACAGGAGGGCATGAGGAGGGTATGGAAATGGGAGGGCAGACAATCCATCTCCAGAAAACTTAAACTACACTATTTAATTATTCTTTATCTTTAAATCAAATTCAAAAGTGAATCATTAGGCCTTTTTAATTACTCAGTAACTAAGAGAACATTTATTTTTTAAATATACAAAAATAGTAACATTGAAGTTTATACGAATCTCAAGTTGAGGTAATCAGTTTCTAAAACAAAATGTTTTCACGTGGCCCTCTTGGAATGTGACAAATGTTGATTTATATCCATTGATCACGTGAAGATAAAATATGTAGCAACTGAAAATTACCACCACAAAGTTTCATGAGGTTGTCAAAGTCGTAGAAATTAAGATCCGTGGAAAATTAAGCTTAAAGGAAAAGTTGAAACCTTTTGCTTTGTGGTTAAGGGAAAAGTTGAAATATTTTTGCTTTGTGGTTAAAGGAAAAGTTTTACTGTAGCCTGAAAAGTATAAAGGGATGTACAACAATAATGTTAAGAAGTTAAATGGTTAAGTGTTAGAGTGAAGAAAAACCAATGAGATCGACCCACACCATAATAAATAAATATGATTGATTCATAGTCATTGAATTCTTGAGTTAATAAAAACAAAGATTATCACTAGATTTTGTTAGTTTTTTCTTTCAAACGATAAAAATAATTACACCAATTTATTTAAATTACGGTGAGTATGCTAAATTTCATGTAATAAAAAGAATATTTTAGTTCGACATTACAACTTCCTACTTATTTGTTACTTTGCATTTCTTTCATGATTCATCTCTTGTTTTTGAACATGCCATAACAATATATTTGCGAAATAAAATGTCTTATGATAAAGGGTACAGATTTGCCCAGAAATATTCTGAATTGTTGGACTTTTCCAATGTTCCACAGGGCAACGTTCAAAGTCGTCATTGACCGAACCACCACCCGTAGTTGCTTTGCTTTTTTGGTTTAATACTTTTCACACTTGCATTTTTGACTGGCCACCTTTCTTCTCTTATGGTGCCAAACGTTCTTTTCCATTGCATCCTTCACTGTTACAACTCTAATTGATTTCCAATCCAAACTTCACTTTTGTTGGGCTGATGGTGTTTTTTTTTTTTTTTGAACAAACGATATTATCTACATTAAGAAATGACGGTGAGTAAAGCCTTACTTTTCACTTACAGATGAAGAAGAATATCACTAAATTGTAGTACTAAGTAATTACAATTAGTTAAGTTAAGAACAATATCAGTGTTAAACTATTGATCAATTATTCTAAAATTTTGACATGAATGGTCTTTTATTTGTTTTTTTGTTCACGTGAAAACCAAAAAAATATGTTGAATTATATAGCTAGAAATTTCTGTTTATATGTCAAAATTAGCCGCCCCTTTCTCCTAATTGTCCTTTTGTTTTCCAAACGTGTGCGTATAATCTTATTTTAGTTCTTTGAATTATTCTTTGTGTCAAAAACAAAAAAAAGGCAATCATCCAAAGTCAATTTTCTACGGAAGATTAAGATTTGAACTTGGAAAAAGCCATACAATGATATATCCCACCACCATACACCACTCTTCCCACCTGCATTATGTCATGCCAACACCATCATTCATCACTCATTCCATGGAACATCTCTTAAATCCATCACGCGTGAATTTCACATCGAGAAATGTATAGAGAAATTTCTTTGTTAGCTTTTTATTTGTATTATGATATTTGATATACCAGTTTGTGTTCAAGGTACATTGCAATACATGTATATCTAACCGTATGATGACAAATGTATTATCGTTCAAAAAAATAAAAAGAACCAATCCGACAATTGTAAGTTGAAAAGGCATACGGGTTCTAAAAGCAATTCCACCTTTTTGAAGGAGGGCAAGGCAAGACAATTGGCACTACGAAAAATAATTAATTTTGTCTGTTTGGGTATGGACAAAATTGCTCCAACATTACCGCATCCATACTCAATCACACTCGCAACAAATGCAAGATTCATTCATTCATCCATTCATTCCTTGATTTCATTTCATCTTATCGCTACGTTTTCGTCTCTTCCCGGTTCCCATTTCCCATTTCCCATTTCCCATTTCCCATTTCATTTACAAACCATATCAAAACAAAGGCAGCCACAGCCACACATTTCTTATGGATCTCTTTAATTTAACACAAAAAATACTCAGTCTTGTTCCTCCACAACTTCCTTGTCGCCAACATGCATATACAGAAATTATACATCAACCACTAACACACTACACACAATTTTTTTTAATGACAAGATTATTTCACACCAAATCTTACAGATAATAACACTTGGAAAACCATCCTAATCAAATTCAAAGCACACATTTTTTAACATTTCAAATTTAATTTTAATACGGAAATTTATTAGATTCTACACAGAAGTCGGCGGCGTGGAAGCGTTCGGTTCTACTTTTCTAAGCTGAATCACGCTCGGCTTCTGCGCGTCTTCGTCGTCATGGTACACGTAAGCAAACCCCCCGTGCCGGGTCAGATCCATACCCGCCATTTCGTCCTCCGCCGATATCCTCAGCAGCTTCAGCTTGTGCAGCACAAAGAACAACGGCCCCATCGTCGCGCTCACCCACCCTATAATTACCACTATCTGTATCAAGTGGGCCCCCAGCAGCTTCCCTCCGCCGCCCATAAACAGCCCGTATGGCCGCCCCTCTTTTCCCGGGTACACCTCGTTCACGTACTTCTCCCTCGCAAACAGCGCCGTGAAAATTATCCCCCACGCGCCGCACCCTCCGTGAAGCTGCGCCGCCTCCAGCGGGTCGTCGAATTTCAACTTCTCGGCCAGTTTGTTGCACGAGATCAAAACGATAGCGGCCACGAACCCGCATACGATCGCCGCCCACGGTTCGACGACAGAACATCCTGCAGTTATCGCCGCGAATCCGCCGAGAAGGCCGTTACAGACGTCCGTTACGTTCCAGTGACCCGACAGAATTCTTTTTCCGAAGAGAGTGGTGAGAGCGGCGGTGCATCCGGCGAGAGTTGTGGTGACAGCGGTCCGACCCACAGCTGACCACATCCCGTAATAGGATCCGGATGACCCGTACGGACTCAGGATCTTGGTAAACGAACCGGGGTTAAACCCGTACCACCCGAACCAGAGTAAAAATGTGCCCAGAACGACGAGAGAAGCGCTGTGTCCGCGGAGAGCGACGGCCCGGCCGGAGTGGTCGAACCGCCCGATTCGGGGGCCTTCGATGAAAGCTCCCCAGAGACCGGCGATGCCTCCGACCATATGGACCACACCCGACCCGGCGAAATCGATGACACCGGTTCCAAATAAGAGGTTTCCGGTATTTAAGGCGCTAGCCCAGCCATCGACTGACCAGAACCAGTGGGCGACGACCGGGTAGACGAATCCGGTGAGGAAGGAGGAGTAAATGAGGTAGGCGACGAACTGAGTCCTCTCGGCAATGGATCCGCTGGTGATTCCGGCGGCGGCGATGGCGAAGGCCCACTGGTAGAGGAAGTGGCTGTAGTCGAAACCGGTGTTGGACGGGACCTCTTTGAGGCCGAAGAAGTGTTTGCCGATGAATCCGTTGGAGGGGCCACCAAAGGCGAAGGCGAAGCCGAAGAGGTAGTAGAAGAGGCCGCCAGCGGCGGCGTCGAGGACGTTGGTGAGCATGATGTTCATGGTGTTCTTGGCGCGGACGGAGCCGGCGCAGAGCATGGCGAAGCCGAGCTGCATTGAGAAGACGAGGTAGGCGGAGAAGAGGAGGAAGGTGGTGTCGACGGCGTAGGCGGTGTCGGAGAGCTTGGAGGAGACGCCGGCGATTTGGTTGCAGATGAAGTTGGCTGCGCCGGTGGAGTTGGGCCCCCCAAGGAGGTCGGCCAACTGGGTAGCCGAGCAGTCTAGTGTTGCCCACGTCGCCATTGGAGCAGTTAGAGAGAGAAAGAAGAGAGGTGAAGTTGTAGTCGTCTGCTCTCTCTAGCAGTCTAGTTGGCTACGTATGGGGTACCTGTACGGTACATATAGGGGGGAGTGGGAGAGTTTTTGACTTGGTGGCTTGACTTTTTTTGAGCGGTGTGGGGTCCACCTCATGGGGTGTTCATACGTGATTTGATGACTTTTTGGAGTCTGATCATCTGCAGCTGATTTGGTTTTGGAAAAGGTGGGAATATACGGTCAGGATTCAGATCCATCATCCATGAATATCTCTCTCCGTTTTTACCTTAAACATGGGTTTGTGTAATTAACCTGTTACTTAAATGAATTAGTAGAAAAGAGTGGTTGCAAATTAGATCTAAACATGTTAAAAGGGAAGAATAATGACACGCCCCGACCCTGATATTCCCCGAATACCAGGACCGACACGTGCTGACCCACATCCGGGGGTGACGAAAGCCATTAATTGATACAAAAGCTAAGAATAAGAAATAGATAAGGGATAGAAATTTGAAATACAATGAGTTAAAAGTTTTAGGAACGTGCTCAGAGCATACAATTAAACCTAATCACTAAAAAGAATTTAGATAAAATTTAATGAATAAAGGAGTGGGTCCTACATCGAGAGGATCCGAAGATGCTGCCGCGGAAGTGCCTTCACGCCGGGATTATGTGCCTTGATTCTAAGTCTTGAATGGGGGCGCAAAACAAAGGTGAGTGGACCAAGTTCATATACATAATAATAATAAAATAGTTATCAAGATACTAACCCCCACAGTTTATATAATGAAAACTACTAGCATAATAAATGATGGATTTAATAAAAATCCTAGCATGCCAAAAATATCTCAAAAGCCATATCGCGGAATATCATCGCGTAAAACCAAAGCATGAATCGTCTCACAGATTGTCTCACAGATCGTCTCGTAAACGCAGTGTGTTGCTAGTAACATCACCAAATAAACATAACTCCCGGCCCAATGCCTGCACCTAAGTCTCTATGCCCGTAGCCAGAGATAACTCTCTCCCGGCCCAATGCCTGTCACCGTGTCCCTCAGTCTTTCGCTAGGGATTATTTCTCCCGGCCTAAATGCCAACACCAGATCCTCGCCCCAGGCGGCATAGTGTCCACTAGGTACGCACAAATAGTTACATCTCTCTTAAATAACCACTTCATAGCATAGGTCATCGTCTACACTATAAAGAGGGGTTCAAAAACATGTTCTAGCATCCTATCGTCATCTATCAGATAGTCTACCAGTTCATGGTTTTAATAGAAAATACGATATATTAAAATATAGCTCAATATAGGCTAACAATTAATTTCTCACCAAAACACGAGACGATAATCAATATATTAAATCAACAAGCTTCACATAAATCAAATCATAAATCCGTAGGCATGCTAATCATTTATGCAATTAAATTATCAAATCATGTAATTTTAGAAGGGGTCCACTCACAGTACTTAGTTGCCAAAAGCTGCGCCACTAGCGAAGACGGAAACGTCACAATAATTGCCCCTAAGCACATAAAGAGTCCAATAAATAAAACTATATAATAGAAATTGAATTTGGGAAAACGAACATTGGAAACGGATTTAGAACGTCGAATTACCCTAAGAAGAGCCCAGACGAAAACCCGAAATGTCAACCCTAAAGTCAACGTTGACCGGGGGTCAACGGTCAAACTAGGTCAAACGGGTTTTAGGCTTGAAATCCGAATTAGGGTTTAGGTTAAATAGGATTATGATCTATTGGGTTTTGGAATTCTAAGGTTTTGGGTTAAAAGGGTTTAGGGTGAAAAGGGGTGGTTTGGGCTTAAGCCCAAACTCACACACAACACACACACACTCACACACTACACAAACCCTAAAACACACACACACACACACACACGGGCTGCACAAAGGCAGGCCCTCACAATACCCACAAAGGCCCTAAGGCCTCACAAAGGGCAGGGCTTTAAGCCCTTTGACAGAAATCGGCCCAAGGCCATTTTAAAACTATAACTAAAAGATAAAAGGGTGCGGGCTGGGTTACTGGGCTAGCCCAATTGGCTAAGGCCCGAGGGGTTCTAATGGCCTGAAAGGCCTGGTTGCTGAGGAAGAAGAAGGCCGGAGATTCGGCCGGAAAATGCACAATCTTTAAACGGCCATAACTTTATCACTACTCAACGAAATCAAGCGAGACAAAAACAAAAGTTGTATCCCTTGAAGAGACGAAGAGAATGGTACCTCACACGACGTCTAACGCGCCATGGTTTGGCCGGAAAATGCCTCGAAAGCCTCGGAGGTTGCCGGAAACTGGGTAAGATTCAAATGAGTATAACTTCTTCAATACTCAACGAAATTGAGTGAAACAAAAAGGAAAGTTGTAGTACTCGACGAGACGAAGAGATTGATACCTTACACGCCGGCCAACCCGCCGTGGTTTTGCCGGAAATGGCCTCGAAAGTCTTCGGAGTCGTCGGGGGAGACTTGGGTGTTCTCAGGGTGTCCCGAAGCTTCGTCAAGACGAGGGAGAGAGAGAAGAAGGTTCCAGAGGTGATGGTGGTATCGTAGCTAGGTGGTTATGGTGGTGGGTGCTCACGGAGATAGAGAGGGAGAGAGATGAGTGAGTGCAGGGATAAAACGAAGAAGAAGGAGGAGGTTACGGGGAGAGCAGAGAAGAGAGAGAGACCGGGGGAAAAACAAAAAAAATTATAAGGTGGGCCCTACGGGTTCACCAATTAAGACCTTAAAATAATTTTTAAATAAAAGTGGGGCTGAGGTGTTTCAAATAATTTGTAAACAAAATTTATAAACTAAATGATATGTTATTAATAAAAATAAGTACGTTTATCAACGTTTAAGTAATTGACTAATCATCAACTCTTTTTTAGTTTTCAAAATTTTATTACCCTTTTAAAAATAGGAGTGTGCTATCTCTACATTTCTTTTTACTTATCTTACATCTCTTGTTAATTTATATTTTTTAATATTTTTTAATTCATTCGATTCAACTGGCGAAAATTGAAAAAGAGTGAAAAGTAAAAAAAAAGTGTGGATAACACACTCCTAAAAATAAACAAATTCTTAATTGTGGCACATGCTGCGATTTTTTTTAATAAACTATATTATCTCTACTAATTAATGAAATCCTCTTTGTCAACCAAAAGATGGTGAAAAAACAAATTAGTCTTCTATCACACAAAAAAATGATGGACAATAATGTAATTTCACAGGTCCAAAATTTACCTTTTTTTTATTGAAACCTCACCTACAAGTGATGTTAAAATATCTTTAATATTAAAAAACAAAAAAACAAAAACCTCCCACTCCCCCACACTCTCGCTTTCTCATTTTCTAAAAAAAATTATTCATACACACAAAGTGTGTAAATAAATGCTAATTTACATTAAAAAAAAAGTTAGTTTAGCATCACAATTAATTATCAAGATCCATGGGACATGGGACATGGGACATGGGAGGAGAGTGGAGGAGAGTGGAGGGGAGCGGAATGGAGTGGAATAATTGAGACTTGTGTTTTGATTCTATCGCTTTTCCACATGCTATAATCGTACTTTCTCAGTAGAAAATGTAAAGCCACATGAGCTTCAGCTTAAGTGAAATAATTAAGGGGTTTTTAGATTTAGGTTAAAAAATATAGATGATTTTTAGGAGTGAGTTCAGTTATCTAATTACATGTTTTTATTTCTTTTATACTTATTTTATATTTTTTATAAATATTAAAAATCAATTAAAATCTTCTAATATTAAGCATTTTTCAACTCCAAAAAAATCTAATTAATATCGTATAACAAAAAAAAAACTAATATACTAACATAAATTATCTACAAAACATTCTACCTTAACTTAAGCAACAAATATATGAATGCATATTATACTTGTAAGCGAGATATGAAACCTAACTAAAAAGTAGAAAAAAAACATAATATATCTACAAGCAAGACATATTAATATGTGACAGGTTGATTATAAAACAGAATCTGTCACATCCCCGCTCGGACCCCCACCACATCCCGGGTTTGACTCCGTCGTAGCATGATATTGTCTGCTTTGAGTCTCGATCACGCCCTCACAGTTTTGTTTTTGGGAACTCATACAAGAACTTCCTAGTGGGTCACCCATCATGGGATTGCTTTCGCTTAACTTCAGAGTTCCGATGGAACCCGAAGCTAGTGAGCTTCCAAAAGGCCTCGTGCTAAGTAGAGATGATAATATACATATAAGACTTACATGATCCACTTCCCTAGGCAATGTGAGATGTTATAATCCACCCCATTTAGGGGCCCGACGTCCTCGTCGGCACACTTCCGGTTAGGAATTGGCTTTGATACCAAATTGTCACATCTTGGCCCGGACCCCCACCACATCCCGGGCTCGACTCCGCCGTAGCACGATATTGTCCCCTTTGGGCCCCGATTACGCCCTCACGGTTTTGTTTCTGAGAACTCACACGAGAACTTCCAAGTGGGTCACCCATCATGGGATTGCTCTCGCGCGAACTCGCTTAACTTCAGAGTTTTGATGAAACCCGAAGTCAGTGAGCTCCCAAAAAGGCCTCGAGCTAGGTAGAGATGAAAATATACATATAAGGCTTACATGATCCACTCCCCTGGGGCAATGTAGGATGTTACAAAATCTGTCATATAGATACATAAAAATAATTAATTAGTGATAAAGGTTGATTATAAAAATTAAAAATAAAATCTATAAATGAGGTTTAAAGCGGGAGAAAGAACAAAAAAAATAAATAAATAAAAAGAAATAATCAAAGAGATAATTAGGAAGAAATTTGATTTTTATAATAAATCTTATTATTGAATAGATAATTATTGATAATTAAATAATTAAATTTAAAGAATTGGACTATTCCTATTATTGGCTAAAAAATTGAACTTATATCAAGTTTCCCCTATTTAAAGTATCAATCAAATAAAAACGTCTGAAATCAAATACAAATTTGTAAATCGCGTCTAGTGCAAGTGATTGGTAAAAGGTCTTTTGTTTACGCATAAGCGCGTGCATAGATACTAGAACGTCATATAAATGTACTCACAAAATTTACGTTCTTATAATCAAGTAACAAATAAAATTACGAACTTGTAGAAAATCCAAGAAAAAGTGGAAATTTAGATGTAGAGATATTCTCAAACACAACCATGTCCAAAAAAAATATATATATATGTGAAGCTTTTACTACCTCATGGCTTTCTTGTTCTTCATTTACATTTCTGCCTTCCATTTGCATTCTTGAGTGTTCATTTCTCAAAATCATATGATCATCTTTCTCCAATTTGCCTAATTTGTTGTGGCACTTCAATAACTCCATATGAGATGCCACCTAGTACTATGATCTAATGATATTCTTCTTCACTTATAAGTGAGAGGTCTTAGATTCAATTATCGCCAAAGACGAATTTGAACTACATTACTGCTAGTCCATTGTGAGGCTAAGCCCACCCCTCTCCCTTAGTGTAGATATTATCGTTTGTTAAAAAAATAATAATAACTCCACCTCAGATCTTATTTATTCTCTTTGACAATATTTCTCTCAAAGAATAGAAAATCATTATAAATCTTGTCTAACCCTAGGTAGTATAGACAATACTACGATATAACGGTATTTCTCTTCATTTGTAAATAATAGACCTTAAGTCCAACACACATGAATGACGATAACGTGATATAATTGTGTGGGTTTCGATTCCTAATTAGTAGTTGGTCCATTGTGTGAGCTAACATAATCTCTCCTTTCTTTATATTAAAACTGCTTATTTTTACTCTTTTTTTTTTTGGGAATCCTATTTTTACTTTTTCTTTGGCGGTTACAACTTACAAGGAAGATAATCTTATTTCAATAATGTGCATGAAATCATAAAAAAGTTTCATTTTCACCTTTTTAAGATGCTCCCTTTATATATATGGATGCACTTAAAAAAAGAAAATAACTTTAAAAGTTAAATTGGAAGATTACAACCCTTTTTCTTCTACTTCTTACTTTATTTTAGAATGAGAATCCTTAACGGAACCTACTTTGTGAAAATACTCTAATGGTCTCGATTCATACATTGTGTAATCAGAAATTATTTTAATTATTTTATTTAAAATTAAATACAAATAATACCTCACGAACATTAATCACAGAATTTACAATAAACAAATACAATTACAGGATATTCTAAATCCACACACAGAGCTTTCGAACTCCCAAATATGCTCCCTCTCAAGCCTCTTGAAAATTCCGTGGTGGTAATTTCAAGTTGTCAAATCTTATCTGCTAGTACTGATGAATATTCCATACCACAATTGTCAACTTCCCAACAGGCTTGCCTTGAAAGACTTAACTGCCCTCTAATTTTGTCATGTTTTTATGCACCGATATTTTTTTTTATCGGTCAATGCATGCATGGAATATTTTTTTTGGTCAATGCATGCATGGATACTTACAACCACATGAGCAACAAATGCGGTATAGTTTTTGTAGATTTATGACTCTTCAAATTAAACTCAAATAGAAGTTTTGTTGAAAGGTTTTTTTTATTTTTATTAAGGGGTCTTTTGATCAACAAAAAAAATGAAAAAGGGGGTCGTTTGATAAGTATATTGTTTTTAGATTTTAGTTTGTATGTGGTTAAATATCTTAACGAATAGGGTGTTGGGTACCTACTTATTGTAATAATTTTGAATCCTTACCTCATCTTAATAATAATTAAAAAAAATATATTTTAGTTTTGTTTTTACTTTTTCAGAAAACAGAAAACTTGTTTGATGAGTGTTATCATTTTCATTTTTTTTAAACTAAAAGGTTTTTTTTTTTAAATTTAAATTGGTTTAAAAAAAAAAACTGAAAGAAGTTATCAAAAGAGTTTATTTTTTAAAATATGAAATCTAAAAACAAAAATCTAAAATTGAAATATTAATTAGTACCTGGGCGTTGCCATGTAATTCATGGGTTCTAAATGCGTAATAAATTTGAGCCGTTCACACGAAAGCCCAGCCCAATACTACCTTTCCCTTCTTTTTTTTTTTTTTTTTTTTTTTTAATAATCTTTTTTGGTCCTTTCCGTTGACTAGCTTTCCTAAATCTGCCGCTAGCTTTCTTTATTTTATTTTTTTCGCGCGTAAAGAAGTTAAAACCCTAAATCTTCTTTCTCTCCGCGCGCCACCATCTGCCGCGAAATTTGAAATTGATTTGTGCGGATTTTGCGCAGTGGCCTGCGCGATCAGGTAGCTGCAATTATCGCTTCACCGGAGCTTCGTAGTGGTTCAATCTTTGACTCAGACATGGCAGATTTTGCAGATTCGGAAGCTGGGTTGGAGCGAGTGGAAGGTAAGTGCATTGTTAATTTTTGCCTTGTTATCTAGGTTTTAATATCTAATTATTTATATTTAGAAGTTTTTATCTCTAATTTTGAAGATTTCAGTCTCTTAATCTTCCCTCTGATGTAATTTTGCACTTCAATTTTAAATATTTTACAATTAGAAAAAAAATCAGTAATTAAGTAGGGCTTGTTCGACGTTTAGGATATTTGGTTGATGTTTAGCTAAAATTGTGTAGAAAACATGATCTTGCTACAATGGGCCAAATTAATTTGCAAATCTGAAGATTTTTTTTTTGGTTCAAAGAATTATGGTTTTGTTCGTTGAAATTGCTTTGGATAATTAGTTGTTCCAGAAAGTTTAGGGGTTGATTGGTATTTAATTGGAAACTAATATATAGTTTTAAAAAACGATGAATGTAACTAAAAATTATTTCTTAACAATAATGATGAATGCTGCGATTTTTGGTCAGAAATCTGCATGAGGAAGAGAAAGCTCGAAACCCGGCTGCGTGAAGAAGGTATGTTTCGTTACAAACAGTTTTAGTATGTCAAGCTTCTTCTCAGTTTTGGACCATCTTGTTTGGGAGGATTATGGAATCAGCTTTGTTTTCATTCAGACGGTAGTTTCTGATCCTTGAAACTTTAGTACTTTAGTTAAGGGAAAATTCAATGTAGCTTGCCATCATAATTGGTTCTGTTGTTGGACGATGAATTTGTGTCGTTGATCAAGTTGATTTTGTTTCTCGACCCTTTGTACTTGATTTACTATTTGTTGTCATCTTTTGACGTGCTTCGTATATTGCCGTTGTGAACCATGCAGAAGAGGAGAGACTAAGGAGAGAAGCAGCTGAATGGAGGGCAAAATTAGGCGAGATTACTGAAAGGCAGAGGCAAAGAGAGAGGGAACTGGAAGAATTAGAAAGGCTGCGTGCAGAGGCTCTTTCGAGGATGAGAAGATCAACTGAGACTGCAGCTGTTGCTGCTTCACCATCCTTTACTAGAGAGGTGTATGTGCCTAGGTTTCAGCAATGGGCCGGGAACTGAAGACTCGTCTTAGAACTGATTGCTTGACTAAGCGGGGACTGTTCCGAAGAAGCTGATTTAGTAGCTAACCTCGACGAGTTGTTGTAAGCCGTCATCTCTACTTTTAATTTTCTTTCTTTCCCTGAAGTGTTGTCTCACGGAATATTCTGATTGTAATGTTGGAAATTCAGAATTTGAGATATCTAGTCTGTTTGTTTAGTGTGGGAGAATTGGAGCAGGTGGTTTTTTAAGGACGAATCTGTAGGTTCATGTCTTGAAGGATTTGCCTTAAAATTTGGTTTTGTATAATACAGATGCCTCTCCCTTGCTTGGGATGAAGCCATACATTGCCATAACCGGTTCAGGTTACTGGAAAATTCTTTCGGTCTAGGATTTAGGGTTGGGTTGAAAGCAAAAATAACCAGCAAGATGAGCACAACACCAAAAGTCGAAGGGGGACGGGTTTCAAAATAGGTAATTTCAAATTCAATGTCGAGTCTAAGAGTAGCTACGACATCTGTCCTTTGGTGTCGATATTGAGGTGATTCCTCGCAAGTGGCCTTTGATCACAGTAGTAGAAAGGAGTTGAGTATTTGCATAACGGCGTGGGTTTGGCTAATCTCATATCTAATTTAACAAAATTTATTGTTTGACCAAAAAAAAAAAAAGGTGGTTCTTCCGTGGAAACGGTTACAGGGATGTGAGTTTCATCTCAGCTCTCGCTCCATTATATATGCTGATTTAAATAACATCTGGTATGTTCATCCCAATCAATTAATCTCTCACTCTCTCCTACGAAACCTACAACGATTCCATGCCACTAATGGAATATCATCTATCCTCCTTAGGCTCAATTCATCCTCTTAGATACGCTTAAGATTAAATATGTTATGATTTATTAATAATGAATCATCAAGTATGCATCTCTAAAAACTCGCGTTGGAAAGACAAAATGACCATAACGATGATAGTTGTGTGCTTGACTTACATCACGATGATGATGGTGCCCTTTGACTATATTATCTACACTAACGGAGATGGAGGTGGGATAACCTTTACAATGGATCAGCAATAATGTAGTTCAAATTTCCCTTTTGACAAGAATTGAATTTAAAATCTCTTACTTACAAGTAAAGAGAAATATCACTAAATTGTAATACTAAGTGACAATTCCACATAGTGCTTGATGCACAACTTTAATATGAGGGTAAAATGGGAAGTTTGTGGGATAATTTTTTAAGTTGTCTGTGGAATGATTTCGTTTGGTTCGAATGAAACTTCCCATTAGATAACGTTCTCAACGCAGAAGGAAGAGCGGACTCTCCATTCATGGAGGTCCTCGCTAGCTCTGCAACTGCATCTTCATCCCCTCATTTCCTACTCTCCAGCTTCTACAAGAACCACCGTAGCACCGTCTCCATGGCCGCCACTCCTCCGCCTAAGGTACCCCTTCCCCTCTCTCTCATCGATTTCTATCTAATTCATGCCTCATTTAAGCTCTCTTTCTCTGGGCATAATCCGCAATTATGGAATTAGAGAACAATATAGTTGCGGAATTACGTTTTAATCATAAGATTCTAAAGCTTTTCGGGTTTCATCTTTTGCGAAATTACGTTCTAATCAATGTATTGATTGCCGTTAGATGAGTTGAAATTACTTGGTAGGTGCTCCAAGAAGATGTCTTGCTTTTCTATTGCAACTTGTTTTGTGTAAACACCTAATTATAGTTGTCCTAAGTCTTTAAATCATTTTACGAAGGAAAATATACAAGTAGCTGATCGTTTCTAATTATTTTTCTTAGGACATGTTGGTGCTTATTATATCCATTCAGGTAGTTTAGTAATATATTGCAACTTTCCTAGAGTTTTAATGTTGGAAATTGATACTAAAGAGGCCTTGTGGCTCCTGAAAGATACCGCTCTATAATGTATGCCGGGCGTTATCTAGTTGTAATGGGGACTCCCATAATTACACTTTTTAACTGGACTCTTTGCAGGTGCTGCAATGGAAGTATCTTCCGGTAAGGATTGTAGAAGCTCGAGCAAAGTCTCCTTTAATGTGTATAATGACTACGTCGCTTGAGAGGCCGATAAATTATGGTAATACTGATGGGGACCTTAAGCACAGTTTCTTGATTCCACTGGTGTTGAGGCTCAGTCGGAATTTTGTTTGTCAGGGTGGTTTGTTTTCAGCAAACTATAGTAAGGTCAGGAAAAAACTTCGACTGAAGAAATATGCTGGCAGTCTCCATGAAGTGCTAAAATGTTCAGAAAAAATTAGACGGCATGTTTTTGTTTTCGTTGCTGGACTGATGGTTGTCATGTCAGCTTCTCTTTCTGTTAGCATTACTCCATCCTGTAAGTTTACATAATACGGTAATGGAGTAATGACAACTCAAAGTCGTGCAATGTTAAGAGATTTACTTTAATCTGTTGTTTTATTGACTTGCCCAGGGGCTCTTACAGAAGAGAATCGTATCTTCTTAGAGGCATGGAAGATGATTGACCGTGCATATGTTGACAAAAGTTTTAATGGACAAAGTTGGTTTCGGTACAGAGAAAATGCATTGCGCAATGAACCAATGAACACAAGAGAAGAGACATGTATGATATCCTTCCTACAGTCAGTCGTATTATATTGTTGGGAAAATTTACTATCGTAAAAGCAGCTTGAAATACCAAGACTGTCCTTTTGAAGTACACCTCGACAATGGTTCATTGGACATAACGAATAGTTTTATACAATACACTTTTGTATATGATAATACCTTGTTTGACTTGATAATTGGTTTTCCTGCCCGTAGTTGCAGAAACTGTTTGAGACTTTGAATCACCTAAAGTCCGCTCTTACTTGTGTTTACTACTTATCGTTTCATTTTCCAGCTTGACATTTTTCAAGGTTTACTGATCCTACCATGCCAATGGCTCCATTCACTTGACAAACCATTATTTTACTAAGCTGTAGTTGGGTTTTGTATAAAAATGAGCAAAGCTTCGTGCCAGCTGGATCACTTCATTTAACTGAAAATACTATACTTATCTTTCCAGTTTCCAGTTTCTACCTCTTTAAACCCTAATGTTCTATTTGCAATCAGATATGGCAATTAAGAAGATGCTTGCCACATTGGAGGATCCTTTCACTCGGTTTCTGGAGCCTGAAAAGTTCAATAGTCTACGGGTACAATGATATTTCTTCTTATACATTAGTGTATTATTGTAGTTCATTTTAGCCTGAATAAGAATACGATGCACCATTAGAAACTACATCAAACTCACTCTACAATGACTCATTATCTTAAGATACATTTCTTCATTTGGATTTGAATATAGTTGTTGTTCCTGAAATCTGTTAATATCTTCTTCAAAGGCAGTCTGGAACTCAAGGTGCTCTTACAGGCGTAGGGCTGTCAATTGGCTACCCTACAAAACTTGATGGATCAGCTGCTGGTCTTGTTGTTATTTCAGCTTCCCCAGGAGGTCCAGCAAACAGAGCTGGCATCTTGTCTGGGGATGTTATTCTGGCTATTGATGATACAAGTACAGAAACAATGGGCATATATGATGCTGCAGAGCGACTACAGTGAGTTTCTTACACTTCCTACCACTTAACCTGTCATTATAGTAACTATCCATCAAGTACTAGGATTTAATGGGGATAACTCACAAAATTTGTAGATGGAAGTCATATCATTTAAAAATCTGGAGAAGCTCTTTACCTTGGGTCCTTTGAATTTGTGTGTGGGTCTGGTTACTTGTAATTGAAACAAGTGCTTTAAGAATCATGACTTGTTTTTCCCGACTAAATTTTTATTTATTTTCATTTATATCTTGTTTTTCCTAATTGTTACAGGGGACCGGAAGGAAGTACAGTTAAACTAACAGTTTGTAGTGGACCTGAAATAAAGCACCTGGATTTAATGTAGGTTCAATTCTTCATTAATCCGTGCTGAAATATTGTAATATCATGGTCTAAGGAATTATTTGTTCATTTTTTTTTTTGTTGGGGATAATAATGTTGTATGCCCAAAAGTGTTTGGAGATTATTGATTTGATAATATGTTGGTTTTAACTTCGTCATGGAATGCATTTGACAATTAGTGAAACTTAAAAATATAAGAATGCTTTTGGTTTAAGTTCTCATGTATTTGATGGCTAGCAATTGAGCTCAGTGTTTAACCAGAAGTCATCCCATTTTGCTTGGACCCTTGAGCTACTCTTAAAGTGGGGGATTAGCACTTAGGAGTGGGGTAAATTGTGATTGTATTTTTACTCAATCTAGAGCCTTTTTTTTCCATTTTTAAATTTATTTAAATGCCTTCTTGCTGTATTCTAGGCGGGAGAAAGTTTCACTGAATCCTGTAAAGTCAAGACTATGTGCGGTCCCTGCTTCCGGAAAGGATTCCCCTAGAATTGGCTATATCAAACTATCAACGTTCAATCAAAATGCATCTGGTAAGGAGATCTAGTAGTTACCGAACTGATATAAGTTTATGTAGGATGGTATGGTGTTTTGATCTTCTGAAGTCCACTCTCACCGAGAAACAAATCAGTTCACTTGTGCTTGATTTTGAAGAAAACCTTGCTCATTCTATTTAAAACTTTATTTACTCAATGCTTCATAATCTTGTTCAGTACTTCATTTGTTTGACCTTGTCTGGAGCGAGCTTGTCAATCTCTGCAATTTGGTCTAAAGAACTTTGCATCCCATGCAGGTGCTGTCAAGGAAGCAATTAATACCTTAAGGAGTAATAATGTTAATGCCTTTGTGTTGGATCTTCGAGACAATAGGTAATCATTATATATCAACGTGGGTCTAGTTTAACATTATCTTTCAACAAGGCTCTTGTAAAATTTGCCCTTTTGGAAGGCTTTCTGAAAGCTTAATATTTGCTTAAATTTGGTGCAGTGGTGGTCTTTTCCCAGAAGGAATTGAGATTGCTAAGATTTGGTAAGTTGCCCTGGAGAGCTGTGGAAAACTTAACTTTTTATAATTGTTGTTTTTTACTTAATGAGTCAATTTGATATTATTTTTGAGACGGTGGAATAAAGAAAGTTTTTGGTGCATATTTAACTTAGCCTAGGTGGCCACTTAGTAATACGGTCTAGTCGTATTCTTCTTCACTTGTAAGTGAGAGGTCGCCAAAGGCGAATTTGAACCACATTATTGCTAGCCTATTGTGAGGCTAAGCCCAAACCCCTCCCCTTAGTGTAGATAATATTGTTTGTTCAAAAAAAAAAGAAAAAGCCCAGGTGGACTTACTTGTTCGGGTTTTCTGAACAACTTTTTATGGAACGGAGATAACTAATGTTTGCACTTAGTCATAGCCATGCAATAAATATTTTGATACTTTGTGAACTTATTCCTATGAAAAAGAGGATGCTTCTTTCCAGTTTCTCCTTCAACCCAACAAGGTTTAGAAAGACAATCCACTGAAAGCTACTGGATTACTAGATTGCAATCATGCTGCTTGAAGCCTTGAATGGTCTTTCACGATTCATGTTTGAAACCATTATGTTTGATCCAATTTATGCAGCACAAATTCTTACAATTCAACTTTGTAACAAATTTAGAAATCATTGTGCACTGGGTACGACCTTTTATTGTTTGTCTTGCAAATATTAATTTGCACTTCCTTATATCAGATCCAAATTATGATTAGATGCTTTTCTTCCAGGTTGGACAAAGGTGTGATTGTATATATTTGTGATGGTCGTGGTGTTCGAGATATATATGACACCGATGGAAGCCAAGCAGTGGCGACTTCAGAACCCCTGGTTGTGCTGGTACATGTTCATTTATAATATGATTAAGTAGATTTGGTCAATGATATTCCTCGATGCTTATGCAAACATTTGCATATGGTATTATTAATAGTGCAGGGTTGTCGCCTGTGTCTCTAATCTCTATGCTGTTTGATAGTGGAATCAGTTTTTCGTTTTTGATATTTTGTCTTATTAAAAAGGAACCTTTCTATGGTTGGAATCAGTATTTTATTGCGCGTGTGTTCATGTGCATACTATGAAACATTACCTTTGAAGAATTGCTTGGTAAGAATTGGTATGTGTATCGTCTGAGGTTTCTTCAGGTGAACAAGGGAACTGCTAGCGCAAGTGAAATCTTAGCTGGGGCATTGAAAGACAATAAGCGTGCTGTGTTGTTTGGAGAACCCACATTTGGGAAGGGGTAATCTCTTTTGCTTCTACTCAATTCCCATGAATAAAATTTTATATTCCTGACATAAGCCATCCATATCCCTCTATGCAGCAAGATTCAGTCAGTTTTTGAGCTGTCCGATGGCTCTGGCTTGGTTGTTACAGTCGCTCGTTATGAGACACCTGCTCACACAGACATTGATAAGGTCTGATGCGTTCTCTCTTTCACCCCATTTACTTTATTCACGTTGCTCTCGATTAACTTGATTCCGGTTTCTTATAGGTAGGTGTGATTCCAGACCATCCCCTGCCAACTTCATTCCCCAAAGATGAGGAGGCCTTTTGTAACTGCCTCCAGGACCCTGCATCTGCTTGCAACAAGGTCGAGCTATTTGCAACATGACGGTAGTTATCGTGTACGTTAGCATTGTTTACAATACAGGAAAGCGACGATTTTTTACAGGCGGGGTTTCACATTCTTTCAAGGTTTCATTTGATTTTGTAAACAAATAGCAACGTTTGATTAATGGTATTTGATTACAGAAGTTTACGATGTGAACGAGAATTATTTGTGCCATTGTCTACCATAAGAATATTTCTGTATTCAACCAAATTCCTTAAAAGATAAATACCAGATTCCACTGTATGCAATGAAATGTCAAATGTACTGTGAAACTATATTTGGAATATCTGCTGCTATGTACAATGGCGTATGAAATAAAACTTACCGGCATCCAAGTCAGGCGTATACAAAATTGGCTCTGGCTGAAATTTGATCCTTGATCTTACTTACCCTCAACCGATATTATTCTGGATCCGAAGGCCGCGCAAGAGCCGGTGCAAAGAATGTCGTAGTGCCTGATCTAAGTTGCAGGAAAACTAATCAAGGTCTTGCTCCAGGTTTGAGACTTTTGGTTTCCATTCTCTATTCACCAAAACATCTTTGTCCATGTACCCAAAAATGGGAAAACAGCAATCAACAATCTTAACAGCAGCGGCGTGTCGCTATTTCTTTCTCTCCGACTCAACTTACCCTTCCCCATCGGCTTTCTTCGAGATTGCCTCCGTGCAGATTCCATTCTTTCAAGATCATCCCATCCACCTAAACTCGATGCCTCCCGACCACTATCATCAGCTGAAGTATCATTTCCGACTACCCAAGATTGATAACCCATGCTTCTGTCACTAGTTTCCTGGTCCTCAACATATCTTTCTTTGTCATCTGTTTTAGCATTACCAAAACTGCTGGCAAAAGGTTTCCTTCTCCTCCTTGTCCTGGACTTGTGTTTCGGCCTACTCCGTGTCCGTCCCCACAACTTCTCAAATAACAGTGAAAATGCCGACTGACCAAGGGGGAGTGCTAACGCCATGAGGAAAGCTTTTGGACCCGTAGACAGCAGCAAAGAAGCAATAATAGCTGGAAATGCCCATCCATAGGATTTAAACACCTGCATCAACAAAAGAAAATACACCTATGAAAAATTCTGCAATAGAAACCAACCAGCACAACCATAATACGAAAAATTAGATCCAACTTTTGTATCTTGATGCTTGGCATTACGATGTTCAAATTTAATCCTTGTTTTTTATTTTTTCGGTAATCACTTTGTCAAAATGCTTATGTATTCAGGTATCTGATGATATCAGATATCTGATTCAACAAATACATCATGTGATAAACAGATGTGAAGTAAGGAATGAGGCAGAACACGTATATTTATAAACCTAAGCTTGGGATGTCCCTCAATCAGACGACAGAAAATATTCGTCTTCAGAGCACGAATTGCACGAATTCTAACAATAATACGTCTTAAAAATATGCACCAGGCACAAGTTATTCAAGTAGTTTGCTCATTCTTGATTCGCAATCAGGTTACCAGGGGAGTATCTTCAACCACATTGTGTTTAGCATCAGCTCTCTTCCAGTTTTGTTTATTAAACTCATGAAACACACCGACCTTAAAACTGCAAAGGAGGCTTACATATTTACAGAAATATACCACATGAGCTTAATCAGTAAGCTAACAGAATAAACGGGGAGAGATTTTTGATAACAGAAAAAAGAAAGAAAGAACGAAGGGAAGGAATACTCTATGAAGTTGTTTCAAATAGAAGTTCCGACCTATGTTTAAATTTGGTCAGTAATTTTGTTACTGCATAATGCTATGTAAGTTGTCAAAAAGTCAGTTGCGGAACTTTGCAAATAATAAAAGGCAGCGAAAACAGGATAGCTTAACTAACATAACAGTAAACTCTTGACGGTGAAAGCGCACAAGTGATGATAACGGACTTCATCACTATAAGTTTTGTAAGACTTTCCAATTCTTGATTCATTACCTCTATAAGATTAAGACGATAACTTGATCTCAAAGCAAATTACGTTATTAAATGGCATCGGCTAACTTGTAAACTCTTGATACAACACAATCAAAGACGCCAATTGTACCGAAAGATAGCAAAACAACAGACACTCAATATCTATTTCATTGACTTCACACTGGTTTCGAATGCAAGCGAAGCCGTCTATCAAAACAAAACCTAGCTAAAATATCGATGCATTCTAATACTTAGGTACGGGTAAGAACAACTAAAGTAAGCTCTCCGAAAAAAAAAAAAAAAAAAACAGAGCTGTGCATCGATAAGTTGGCTAGATGCTCCCCCTTATGAATTCAAGTTCAAATCCCTTATCCACAGTTTAGATTAGACTAATTAGAATATCGCTCGAATAAAATGTAAGCTCTCCAAAATTGAAGCATTCCCAAATCCAAACTTGATAACAATAACCAAAAATGAAGTGAAAGTTTGTACCTTCAATATCCAGAAACTATCAATGGCATCCTCCAAGATTCCACCGGAGCTTTCCTCCTCCATCTCCGACGACTCGTCCGACCACCACCTTCTTTTATTCGTCCCTTTACTTCTACTGTACTCGTAATCTTCTTCTTCTTCTTCTTCTTCTTCTTCGTCATCGCCGGCATATTCTTCTCTGTTGCCTTTGTCTCTGAAATTAAAACCGAATCTTTGGGAACGAATGGTTTCGGCATTGGAGTCCCAGCGACGGTAGCTAGGAGCGTAGGAGCGACTCAAGTGGGTCGAAGGAAGTGGGTTTTGGAAGATGAAGTGAAAGGAATATCTGGGCCGCCATGGATGAGGCTGTGCAGCGAGAGGGAGGACACCGCCCTCCATGTGCAGTGCGAGCTTCCATCTGCCACGTTCTCGTTATCTATTCTCCGACTTTATGACACTTTACAGAAGTTTTTGGGCCCAAGTTGATATTTAGGCCCAGTTCGATGATGACCCAAAAAGAGGCTACGAAAGCAGAAATAAAAAACGACATTTCGTCGATAAAACCAAAAGGCGAGCACTCCTGCAGAGAGCCAAAACGTGAGGCGCTCAATAGCTTCCGCGAGACGGAGACAATTCCGTGTGATGAGGCCGACGGCGATGGACTTCTTCAGCGACATGGACGATCAGGGCTCCACCATGGCCATGGACGTCGACGACGTCGACACACTCGAGGCGTTCGGCGAGGGCGTCATGAGCGAGAGCAAGCTGGCCGACTCCGATTTCTTCAACTCCTTCCAGGACGATTTCGATGACACCGACATCAACTGAACCAGCAAGCCAGATCGTCTTCTCCGTCGTAGGCATGGAATGGTTTGATCTGATTTGCTCTGTTTTCTATTTGAGGATTTAGGGTTTGGAATTTTAGTATGTGTTTTTGCAGTCTGTGATTGTTCTGTGGAATGATTGATGGGTTAATCTCTGTGTGATTTGCTGATAAATCAGTCCATACCCGAAAGTAATCGGTTGATTATGTCTGTTGATATGAATTATCTGTTTAGAGTTTGTTAGTTTTCTTTCCGTTATTGGGGCTTTTGCGTATGGTGCCATTTTTTTGGTTGTTTGGAATTGTGAGGAATAGGAAAAGAGTAGTAGTTGTGTAGGTTTCCGTTGATTTGATGGGAACGATTCAGTGATACGTAGCACTTAGGAATGTTATGTTTCCGTGTTAATTCTTGCTTTGTATGAACAAGTCATGTGGAATTATGGTTTTACTTTGCAGCCGTGTTAAATGTACGTTTTGTCTATGGTGACTGGGTGCCATCCGTTCAATCTCTTGCATATATGCATTTGATCCGGGTGGGTCTGTTTCGCTATATTCATGGGGCTCTGCCGTTGTCTAATTGCCACTCCTCGTGCTCTTTTTCTAGGTTATTGCTCCATGTCAAACTCTAGGTGCTTATGATTTGAGGTTGAAACCAGTTAGCATCTTGGTTATCATTTTTTTCATTTTTGAAGCGTATCTAGCTGGAACCTTGAGATGAGGAGTTAGACTGCAGGTGCTTGAGTTACGGTGTGGTCTGGGGTAGAGACCATACAATGTAGGTGCTTGCGTTATGGTGTGTTCTGGGGTCAAAGACCGTAGAGTGGTGGTGCTTGAGTTACGGTGTGGTCTGGGTAAAGACCGTAGAGTGGAGGGGCTTGAATTACGGTGGTTTGGAATATGGTGTAGGTGCTTGAGTTAGGGTGGTGGTTTGGAGTATAGTGTAGGTGCTTGAGTTAGGGTGGTCTCTGTTATAACCGGCAAGAATCGAACCCAAGACGTGCCATGTGGAATACTAGCCTAGTGTAGCCTTACCTCCCGCTACGAATGAACCACGTGATTTCGAAACTAACTATAGTTAATCCATGCATATAATTTTTGCTAGAGTCCCTAATGTAATACTTTCTGATTTTTATTTGTATTTATCCATCATGTGTTGATTGAAGTCTAATCTTGTATGTGAGTTTTGAATGAAAAAAAGAAAAAAATCCATGCATTATGTTTTATGAAAACAATTTATAATTGAATGCCACTTGTTTTACACAATTTTTTTTGGTCGAAAGTTTATGTGTATAATTACGATTTATGGAAAAGATTTATGTTTTGCCTTACGTGGATGAAGAGTTTGCTATCAAATTATTATGGCTAACTAAACAGCACACGCTTTAGTGTAAATATGTTGTCAGACTAAAAAAAATTATAATTAAGGAGGGTGTAGTCAAATTAGGATTTTATAGGATTTTAATAGACTTTAAAATATGTGTGTAGTCGATTAGAGTTTTAAAGGAGGATTTTAAAAGATTCTGAAGTCATGATGTAATCAAATTAGGATTTAAGAGGATTTTGAAGAATACACTCAAATCCAGGGGTAGTCGATTAAGAGTTTAAAGAATACATTCAAATCTAGGTATAGTGAGAATGTCAAAGATTTATTAGGATTTTAGGGGTGTAGTCAATTTGAATTTCATTGGATTTTAATAGACTTTTTGTAAGTGATAGATTTTAAAAGATTTGGGTTTCGACAGATTTATATGGATTTGTTAGGATTTATTAGTTGAATCTTATAACATATAATGAAATAATGCACAAGAAACATAAATGTTTTGAATCAAAGGAGATCCATTGACAATAAATTTGAAGTGTTAGCAAGCACAATCATGAACTCAAATACATAGAATAATAATGTAATCATAGTAGCTAAGCAATCAGATGAAATTCCAAATTCCAAGTTTAAAACACAGCCACAAAACCTTATATTAATAGAAATTCATCATTACAAAGTAATATTTTCTTGTTTCTTTTTTTCTTTCTCGAACATAGCCACAAAACCTAACATTACAAGAATATCATTAGAAATTCATCATTACCACACTAGAATTATTTGTGACTCATTATTCTCCATTCACATTGTTGTCATTATGGGTATCTCGCCACATGTCCAAAGCTATATTATATCTTCATTCATTGGCAATATTCCGTTATTGTTTTTGTGTTTGAAAATCTAGGTCAAGATCCCCTTCAGAAACTGACAATGGTGGAGTTAAGAAAATTCATCATCTGGTTTAATAGAAAACTCATTCGATATACACTCCTTGTGAAGAAAATTGTGCACTGCTACACAAGCTAATACTACCTCTGCTTGTGTTGCATATAAAAATGGAGGTGCAATCCTTAAAATCGGGAATTGTGATTTTAAAATATCAAATATCCTCTTGACGACATTTCTTAAAGAAGCATGACAAAGATTGAACAACTCTTTTTCGTTTCTAGGCTTACGACCTGAACCACTATACTCTTGGAGATGATATCAGATTCCTCGATAAGGAGCTAAGAATTGACGTCTATTTGGAAATCTACAATCTACTATGAAAAATTTACCTGATAATATATATTTTGATATGCAACTCAATGAATTAATGAGAAATTAAATAATAATAAAAATGATAAATCTATACACATACCACAATTAATCTACAAACACACACCATAATTAAACCATGACCAACAAATGATTAACCTATATACACACAATACCAATTATCAAATCATAATTTCATAGCTAACTAATCAGTGACAATAAAAATATATATCACAGAAACTCAAGCACATCCAATTGGTTTACTTGTTATTGTTGAAATTTATTATCCAGAAAAAGAAGATCAAAAGACAACGTGAAATTGCACTTAAACAATTCAGAGATAGTAATCTTAGATACTTCTAACTTGGTAAAACATAAAAATAGAGCATGTTCAGCTAGCTCCACGAAAGTGCTAATAATGAGTTTAAAAATGTTATGAAACAAACTAGGAGTGTAAGTGTCTTTCAAATCATGAGCACACAGTGAAATCAGACATGGTCAAGCTATGCACAAGGGGCCATTAGAAGTTAAAACATTTCAGTGACACAACTGGCCATTAGAAGCCTGACATTCTTATTCCTATGCTAAAGCAAGCTATGCACAATAGCTTATCTCAGGGGCTTCAACTTCTTAGATGCTTCAGTCAAAGAAGCCAATTCTAACAACGACAAAACACTCGTAGCTTTTTGTGGATTTTGTTATTTGTATGCTTCCATCCGCAGAAAACTACGAGTGCTTTGTCGTAGTTAGAATTGGCTTCTTTGGCTGAAGCATCTAAGAAGTTGGAGCCCTTGAGATAAGCTATTGTGCATAGCTTGCTTCAACATAAGAATAAGAATGTCAGGCTTCTAATGGCTAGTTGTGTCATTGAATGTCAAGCTTCTATTTTTATGTTTTACCAAGTTATAAGTATTTGAGATTACTGTCTCTGAATTGTTTAAGTGCAATTTGACGTCCTCTTTTGATTTTCTTTTTCTGGATAATAAATTTCAACAATAACAAGTAAACCAATTGGAATTTAGCGTGCTTGAGTTTCTATGATATATTTTTTATTGTCACTGATTAGTTAGCTATGAAATTATGAATTGATAAATGGTGTTGTGTGTATATAGGTTAATCATTTGCTGGTCATGGTTTAATTATGGTGTGTTTGTGTATAGATTAATTGTGGTGTGTGTATAGATTTATCATTTTTATTATTATTTAATTTCTCATTAACCCATTGAGTTGCATATTAAAATATATATTATCAAGTAAATTTTTCATAGTAGATTCTGGATTTCCAAATAGATGTCAGTTCTTAGCTCCTTATCGAGGAATCCGATATCATCTCCAAGAGTATAGTGGTTCGGGTCATGAGCCTAGAAACGAAAAAGAGTTGTTCAATCTTTGTCATTCTTCTTTAAGAAATGTCATTGAGAGGATATTTGGTATTTTAAAATCACGATTCTCGATTTTAAGGATTGCACCTCCATTTTCATATGCAACACAAGCGGAGGTAGTATTAGCTTGTGCAGCAGTGCACAATTTTCTTCGCAAGGAGTGTAGATCAGATGAGTTTTCTGTTAAACTAGATGATGAACTTTCTTCATCTCCACCATTGTTAGTTTCTAAAGGGGATCTTGATCAATATTTTCAAACACAAGAACAACGGAATATTGCTAATGAATGGAGATATAATATAGCTTTGGACATGTGGAGAGATGCCCATAATGATAACAATGTGAATGGAGGATAATGAGTCACAAATAATTCTAGTGTGGTAACGGTGAATTTCTGATGATGTTCTTGTAATGTTAGGTTTTGTGGTTGCGTTCGAGAAAGCAAAAATGAAAGAAGAAAACATTACTTGTAATGATGAATTTCTGATTAATATAAAGTTTTGTGGATGTGTTTGAAACTTGGAATTTGGAATTTCATCTGATTGCTTAGCTACTACGATTACATTATTATTCTGTGTATTTGAGTTCATGATTGTACTTGCTAACACTTCAAATTTATTGTTAATGGATCTCCTTTGATTCAAAACATTTATGTTATAAGATTCAACTAAGAAATCCACGAAAAAAAATCCATACAAATTTATAATAGAAATCTATATAAATCTGTCGAAATTCATATAGAATTGAGAATATTTTAAAATCCTTTAAAATCTATTACTTAAAAAGAATCTATTAAAATCCCGTGAAATCCAAATTGACCACACCCCTAAATCAACCAAGGTTAGAGTTTTAATTACGCTATACAAGTTTAAAGGGAATTTTTACACGATTAAAACTTACGATGTAACTAACCTTTGCAACATCATTCGAATCTTTTGTTATTAAATTTGGCATCATTTAACAAGTATTTGCCGGCTTCCAAAGTAGAAAATATATAAAATGCGCACGCGGAACAGCTGGAAAATTTAATTAATGAAGAAAAAATTGGACAACCATAAAATTTTCAAATTGAACTATTAAATTCTTCGAGATGATCATAAGTTAACCATAGGGGCCCTTTTATTTATAAAAATAAACCATAATTCGAGATTATCATAGCATAACCGCTAGCATCAAGATATTAGCCTATAAAACAATGAATTTGTGCAAGTGCAAAGACAAAGCATGCACTGATTCACACAATCTGAGTTAGTAAAATGACTTCCAGGAACAACGTCCCTCATGCTGTTTGCATTCCTTTTCCAGTTCAAAGCCACATAAAGGGAATGCGTCAATTAGCACAACTCCTCCACCATAGAGGTGTTCACGTAACCTTTGTCAACACGGAGTTCAATCACAAACGTTTTCTCAAATCTTTAGGACCCAACTCCCTCGACGGCGTGCCTGGTTTCCGATTCGAAACCATACCGGATGGGCTCCAAAGCTCAGATGAAGACACCCAACAAGACATCATGTTGCTTGCTGAGGCCATCCGAAAGAATTTCTTGGCTCCTTTTCGCGACCTCCTCGCTAAACTTAACCACACGGCTGGCGATGCTCCTGTGACTCACATCGTTGCAGACGGTTGGATGTCGGCGTTCCCCATGGAGGCAGCAGAAGAAATTGGTATCCCCGTAGTACTCTTTTTTACTATTTCTGCATGCAGCTTAATGGGCTATATACAGTTTCCAGCTTTGGTTGAAAAAGGACTTGTCCCACTCAAAGGTGAATATTACTACTTAACACTCCTACGAATGTCAATGATTTCTAATTGATGTATTTATGGCCTATTTGGAGTGCTTTCGAAATGGATAAAGGTTCTTTTTGACAATCAAAAGTATTTAAGAGGTTATAATTATGTTTGACAAAAATACTTAAAAGCGTTTTGTAGAGAAGCACAGAAAGTACTTGGACTTTAAAAAAAAAAAAAATTATACATGTAATAAGAACCTCTCCAAAAACACATATGTGTATAAGTGTTCTCTAAGCTATCCCAACAATTTATTTGAATCACTGAAATTCAGTTTAGTTGAAAATAAATAGAGACGGAAAAAAAAAATGATTGTGAACATTATTTTATTAACGGAAAACAAATAAACTAGATTGCCGAAAGTGCTACAAATTTAGGGCTACATCTTGATTGACTTATTTTCAATTAAATAACAAAACATCATATTTATAATAAACTGACTCGAATTTCTCCCAACAAGTTTAACGTTTCTTAAAAACTTAAAGGGTTGTTCAATATCCTTCTTGGATTCAAATTTTGTTTTCAAAATTGATGAATGTCTAAATTACTTAATACTCTTTAGTTTCAAAAGCAAAAAATTAGAGCAAATAAAGATACCAAACGCATAAGAAGTATATATGATTTTTTTTTTCTTTCAATACTTGGATTAATTCCGTACTGTTTCCAAACAGACGACGTTTTTTAAACTTTGATATTTGTAGATGCGAGTTGCTTAACAAATGGCTTTCTGGACAAGGTGATTGATTGGATTCCAGGAATGAAAGGTATTCGCTTAAGGGATCTCCCAAAAGACATGAGAGTCACAAATCCCAACGATAAATATTGGAAATACTGTTTGGAAGCAATTCAAAGATTTGTCAAAGGTTCAGCAGTTGTTGTTCATAGTTTTGGTGCATTAGAGAAAGATGTGTTGGATGCTCTTTTGTCCTTGCTTCCAGTTGTTTATGCGATTGGTCCTCTCCAATTGCTTCTCAACCAGATGCCGGAGCATCCTCTGAATACTACCGGATACAGTCTATGGAAAGAAGAAACTGAGTGCTTCAAATGGCTAAATTCCAAGTCCCCAAATTCGGTTGTTTATGTGAATTTTGGCAGTTTAGCGTTCGTAACACCGGAACAGCTTGTCGAGTTTGGTTGGGGACTAGCAAACAGCAAGCTTCCCTTCATTTGGGTAATCAGACCTGATCTTGTTGTTGGTGAGTCTGTGATTTTGCCACCGGAGTTGGTCGCGGAGACTAAGGAAAGAGGTCTAATAGCAAGTTGGTGCCCTCAAGAACAAGTCCTTGAGCACCCATCAGTTGGAGGTTTTTTAACACACAGCGGTTGGAATTCGACCGTTGAGAGTCTATGCGCAGGTGTGCCTATGCTGTGTTGGCCATGCTCTAGTGACCAGCCAACAAACTGTTGCTATGCGTGCAAGGAATGGGGGGTTGGCATGGAGATTAGTAATGATGTGAAGAGAGATGAAGTAGAGAAGCTTGTTAAAGAGTTAATGGAAGGAGAGAAAGGTAAGAAGATGAAAAATAAGGTCATGGAGTGGAAGAAACTCGCAGAAGCCGCCGCTAGTCCACATGGTTCTTCATCTGCAAACTTAGACAATTTTGTGAATCAATTGCTATCAAGAAAAACTTAGATAATTTAGATAATTTAGAGGGAATTGAATCAAAATTTTACACGAAATCTCTACAAATCAATTAAATTCCACAAAATTTGTTAGATTTATAAATTTATTAAAATTTCTTAAATTCTCAATTAAATACACCCTCTTAAAACTTTGAGAACCTCATGAAACTTTGTGGTGGTAATTTTCAGTTGCTACATATCTTATCTTCACGTGATTGATGGATATATAAATCAACATTTGTCACATTCCAAGAGGGCCACGTGGAAACATTTTGTTTCAAAAACTGATTACCTCTTGACTTGAGAGGTATTAAATATCGGTAATATCAGAAATATCGGTAGTTCAAAAACATGGAAATATCGATGAAAATATCGGGATAATATCGATATCGATGAAAATTACATGGAAACCACGGAAATTGTAAGAAAAGCTTGGAAATTTTTATTGAAACTTTGCATGATGTTTATTTAGTCAATTATCTATTAGTTTATCACAAAAAATTGGAAGGAAATGCATTGCATGATGGATTTAACATTATCAAGTTGATTATTTAGCGAGCTGACAAACATTGTGAGTGTAAAAAATATGTAGTAATTAATGAAAGAAGTCTAAACACATTATTTTCACAGTCACATGCACATTATTTTCACATCTTTTCACCTCTGGGTGCAAAATTATTTTCACCTCTGCAACACTCTGCAACACACACACACACACACGATGCAACACGCACACACGCATACGCAACACGCACACACGCACACGCACACGCACACGCACACGCACACGCAACAAGCACACACGCACACGCACACACGCATACCTTTCTGGATCCTTCTCTCTCTCCCTCGGTCTCTCCGTCTCCTTCTCTCCCTCGGTCTCTCCGTCTCCTTCACACGCACACGCAACAAGCAGAGAACACAAAGCCTTCCGTCTCCGTCTCTCCCTCGGTCTCTCCGTCTCCTTCTCTCCCTCGGTCCTCAGTCTCTCTCGAATCTCGATCTCGATCTGGATCCTTCCCTCAGTCTTCTCCCCCTTCTCCATTCTCCCACACACACACAGATCTCCCACTCTCTCGATCCTTCTGCTCCTCAGTCCGACAATCTCGAATCCCTCCACGCCCTTCGGCGCAAACCTGACCCGACCCTACCCAACGGCCAAGGCGTGTTTCTGTTCACGCTGCCTCTGTTCCACGTGTTCGGGTTCTTCGTCACTCTCTGGTTCGTCTTCGACTCGAAGATAACAAGTTTTCAGGTGAGATTCCATTGAAATTCAGCACTCTAACCAACTAAACCCTATGTTGATTACCTCTTGCATGCGTGAAATTTGAACCTTATATGTGAAATTGAAGTTCAAAATCGTGTTTTTGCAAGGTTTTTGGGACGAAATCGGCTCGGGAATAGGCACACCATCTCCGGCGTTCTTCTCTGATTGCACCGTTCAAAAAATATCGCGATATTTGGACGAAAACCATTCGGATACCTATTTAAATATCCATTATGCGAAAAACCGATAATATCGGCGATATTTCGCCGATATTATCGGCATTTTCTTCCATGCTTGAGATTCATATAAACTTCAACATTACTATTTTTGTCTAGCTATTTCAAAAATAAATGTTCTCTTAGTTATCGAGTAATTAAAGATGTCTAGTCATTCACTTTTGAATTTGATTTAAAGATAGAGAATAATTAAATAGTGTAGTTTAAGTTTTTGTAATGTCTCACTTAGTGGGCATGTCTTGTGTCGGTGAGTTGATGTGGCCTCTTTGTCTTAATGATTGGCTTTGGTTTCAAGGTTGTCACATTTGTAGTCTTTGTAGCAAATCCGCACTAACATCTTTCATTTTTCGTGATCGTTTAAAGATTTTACCATTATTGTTCATTGTGCAAATTTCTTTCCCGATTAATAAATTGGACATTAAAAATAGATATATTAAAGCGATCATGCACTTAATAATGAAAATCTTTGTATCGGTTATTGTAAAAAGAGAGGGAAAAAAAAATACACATGTGATACGTCTTAAACAACGCCCTACTACTGGACATATTTTTCAATTGATTAGAACACGGGATGGTACACCACGTGTCTCTAGACAAGTGGTGGGATTCTTGTATTAAAAAATTAATAACAGAAAAAATAAAAATTTCCACCATTTATATAATAATATGTGGTATACCACTTGTGTGTAAAAATTTCTCCTACCACTGCCAGCAAAAACAAACCCAAATTTAATTCATAAATTGCTTCGAGAACTTACTAAGGCATCGTTTGGCAAGTTGTATAAGGGATCATATATGATTAATAATACATACCTAACCGTTTAATGTCCTCTCATATTAAATAGTCGCCGGATTAATTTAATCAGTCTGTTTGTTTAGTCGGGGATACACCTTAATAAACCCTTCCAAAAGGAGTGGATTATTAGGCCTCGATTGGTAGTTCGGACTGTACTGACTATTTCTGTCGGATAGGATAAATAGTCACCGGATAGTACTGACTAAATTAGTCGGGCGTTTGGTGCAGTATCGGACTAATGATCGTATTATTTATACTGTATCGAATATAAATTTAATGTAATTATCTAAAAACCCAAATACTTTTCAAATCCTAAACTTCAAAATAAAAATCAAATTAAAAGCTCCAAATTAAGCAAAATCTAATTTTAAAAAATAAAAATAAAAAATTGCCCAAATGAAATATTGTTCAACAGTCAGGCTGCAGACAACCAAATGAACAAAAATATACAAATTAAATGTTGAACAAAAATACATAAAAATACCAAAAAATTGCCCAGATGAAATATTGTTCAACAAGCATGATGGTAACCCGCTTGGCATGGATGGCGCATAGGTTGGTGTCCTTAAACAGACCCACAAGGTAGGCCTAAACAGCCTCCTGCAGTGCCAATACCGCGTGGCTCTGGAAACGTAGACCAGTCTTGAAATCCTGGGCAATTTCACGAACAAGCCTCTGGAATCCTGATCAAGAGCTCAATACTCTTATGCTACTTACGGATTTCACGAAGAGCGACAGTACTAGGAGAGCAGCAGTGCGACAGTACTTGCTACTTATGGATTTCACGAAGAGCGACAGTACTAGGAGAGCAGCAGTGCGACAGTACCAGGAGAGCAGCGACGAGGAGAGTAGCGAGCGGGAGAGCAGCGACGAGGAGAGTAGCGAGCGGGAGAGCAGCGACGAGGAGAGTAGCGAGCGGGAGAACGACGACGACGAGAGGGACGACGGCGAGAGGAGGTGTCATGGAGAACCAAGTGCGAGAGAGAGGAAAGGTTTATACCCGACTAATAATCCAATCCTTTTGGAAAGGTTTAATAAGAAGGTGTATACCCGACTATCATATCCGGCTGCCTTAAATTAATCCGATGACTATTTAATACACCAAACAGCTGGGTTCATATTATTAGTCCTATTCGATTCCTTATACGACATGCCAAACAAGGCCTTAGTCTGGTTCCCATTCCTCTCTTTCTCACTTCGTTCTCCACGATACCTCCTCACGCCGTCGTCCTTCTCGCCGTCATCCCTCTTGCCGTCGTCATTCTCCCCGTCGTCTCTTATAGCCATCGTCGTTCTTCCTGTCGCCTCCTCTCGCCGACATTGATCTGCCCGTCGCCTTATCTCGCCGTCGCTGCTTTCCTTGTTGCGCCAAGCACCGTACAAAGAGAGGTTCATTCTCATTCACAAAAGTCGAATTCAAATTGGGTTTTTCTGATCTGGTCTGGGTTTATTTTGGAATCTTGGCTGAGAATTTGAATTGGGTTCTCCCCATCGAATTTGAATTGGATAATTTTGCTGGACCTTCTTTCTGACGAATTGATCTCTGCTGGTCATGATGTTAGTGATGGTGGGCTACTGGTCTATGCCCTTGAAATGGCATTTTCTGGGAATTGTGGCATTACTTTGGACTTGACTTCACATGGGAAGAGCCTATTCCAAACGCTTTTTGCTGAAGAACTTGGTCTGGTTATTGAGGTAAGCCGGAATAACTTAGATTTGGTGTTGGAAAACCTGCGCAGTAACAGTATTTTAGCTGAGATTATTGGTCAAGTTAGTGCCACACCTAGTAGAGTTAAAGGTGATCTAGGATTATTCTGGAATCTTGGTTGAGAATGATGATAGAACTTGGAAATTTGGACAAATTTTATCCGGGCAATTTTTTATTTTTAAATTAGATTTTGCTTAATTTGGGGCTTTTTAATTTGCTTTTTATTTTGAAGTTTAGGATTTGGAAAGTATTTGGGTTTTTAGATAGTTACATTGAATTCTTATTCGATACCGTATGAATAATACGGTCATTAGTTTGATACTGCACCAAACTAATTTAGTCAGTATTATCCATTGGTTAATTTAGTCAGTACTATCTATTGGTTATTTATCCTATCCGATAAAAATAGGCATTACAGTCTGAGCTGCCAAACGACACAATGCAACCATATGCATTTAAATTTAAAATACGAATTTAAGCTTATAAATAATGTATGTCAGAATATTTGGATTATGGTAAACAATGAATTTCAAACTTTTATTATAAGTTGGCTCACAGATCATACAATGCAACATGGTTTTGCATCGATCGTGTTATTTCTTTTTATTTGAACCTCTAGATCACATTTTGTGACGTTCTTATAAAAAAATTATTATTTGATTATTAATAAATCGCTATCATTTTGCATCAAAAAATAGATGGGTAGTCCAACAGATGAGAGACCTTGCTTAGATTTCTTGCATCACATATAGTTAGGCATAAATCCAAGGCCAGCCGGTTGGCCCGATTCCTCTTTTTTTGGCACAGTGGAGTCCACGAGTCTTTAGTCTATTTCTTGAAGACGGTTTTCGTGTCATTCTGAATTATTTTTTACCCTCTGATCGGATCGGTTGGAAATGGCCTTACATGGCACTAAATCATTGGTTGCATTGGTCACAAGTGTGGTACATCAGCAAACAAACGGAAAACTTAATGGAATTAAATGGCAGAGACCAAATTGATTTACAGTAGATAATTTCAGGAACGACATTGATTGATTTTCAAATTACGGGACCTAAATGATGAGATAGGTCAATTTTAAGGACCATTTGTAATAAAAACCCTTTAATATATAGATTGTCTTTTTCTTTTTTGTATCTTGTTTTTGGAGGTTCCTAGTTTCCAAAAACTATACATCGCCGGCGCCATAATTTTTGCTTTACTAAATTTACCCAACTTTTGAGTGCATATCGTGACACTTTATTCTTTAGCTAGGAAGAAACACACATATGATGATGAAGATTATTGTTATTGCAAAAGTATAATCGTTGTTTATATTGTTTTACTGTTGGTTTTAAAATGAATGAAAGTGCTTTTGATGAAAGTGCTTTTGGGTTCCAAAAGCACTTGAAGTTCTTTTTGGAAGAAACACTAGTTATGTGATTCTTGTAGGAAACACTAGTTATGTGATTCTTGTAGGAAACACTTCAAGTGTCTTTACAGGATTCACTTGTATTTTTATTAGGGATTAATTTTAAAAACATTTTCATCAAAAACGTTTCTAGTCATTATAATAGACTCACGCAGAAATGCTGTCTAACTCTATAAACAATGAATTTCAAACTTTTATTATAAGTTGGCTCACAGTTCATACAATGCAACATGGTTTTGCACCGATCGTGTTATTTCTTTTTATTTGAACCTCTATATCACATTTTGTGACGTTCTTATAAAAAATTTATTATTTGATTATTAATAAATCGCTATCGTTTTGCATCAAAAAATAGATGGGTAGTCCAACGGATGAGAGACCTTGCTTAGATTTCTTGCATCACATATAGTTAGGCATAAATCCAAGGCCAGCCGGTTGGCCTGATTCCTTTTTTTTTTTTGGCACGGTGGAGTCCATGAGTCTTTAGTCTATTTCTTGAAGACGATTTTCGTGTCATTCTTGATTATTTTTGACCCTCTGATCGGATCGGTTGGAAATGGCCTTACATGACACTAAATCTTTGGTTGCATTGGCCACAAGTGTGGTACATCAGCAAACAAACGGAAAACTTAATGGAATTAAATGGCAGAGACCAAATTGATTTACAGTAGATAATTTCAGGAACGACATTAATTGATTTTCAAATTAAAGGACCTAAATGATGAGATAGGTCAATTTTAAGGACCATTTGTAATAAAAACCCTTTAATATATAGATTGTCTTTTTCTTTTTCGTATCTTGTTTTTGGAGGTTCCTAGTTTCCAAAAACTATACATCGCCGGCACCATAATTTTTTCTTTACTAAATTTTCCCAACTTTTGAGTAGCATATCGTGACACTTTATTCTTTAGCTAGGAAGAAACACACAGATGATGATGAAGATTATTGTTATTGCAAAAGTATAATCGTTGTTTATATTGTTTTACTGTTGGTTTTAAAATGAATGAAAGTGCTTTTGGGTTCCAAAAGCACTTGAAGTTCTTTTTGGAAGAAACACTAGTTATGTGATTCTTGTAGGAAGCACGTCAAATGTTTTTACAGGATTCACTTGTATTTTTATTAGGGATTAATTTTAAAAACATTTTCATCAAAAGCGTTTCTAGTTATTATGATAGACTCACGCAGAAATGCTGTCCAACTCTATAAAACACTGCACTTGTGAGGATGCAATTACACATAACACAAAAACAAATCTAAAATGGGTTCCAAAGAAGCAGGCAATAAAAAGCCTCATCTTCTTTGCATCCCTTTTCCAGCTCAAAGCCACATAAAGGCAATGCTCAAATTTGCAAAACTCCTCCATCATGGAGGTTTTCATATCACCTTTGTCAACACTGAGTTCAATCACAAACTCTATCTAAAATCTCTAGGTCCCGACTCCCTCGACGGCTTGCCTGATTTTCGGTTTGAAACCATGCCAGATGGCCTTCAAAGTTCAGATGAAGATACCACTCAAGATTTGATTTCGCTTGTTGAGTCAGTCGGGAAAAACTTCACAGCTCCATTTCGTGACATCCTCGTGAAGCTCGAGCGTTCAGCAACTTGCAACGATATTCCTCCAGTGAGTCACATTGTTTCGGATGGTTGGATGGCTTTCACTGTCACAGCAGCTGAAGAAGTTGGAATCCCTGTCGTACTCTTCTTCACTATTTCCGCAAGCAGCTTCATGGGCTTCAATCAATATCCAACTTTGGAGGAAAAAGGACTTGCCCCACTCAAAGGTGAAAGAGATACTGTTGAAGCACTTAATTAACGGTTTCAGTTTCATATTGTTTCCCTTGTTTTAAACCAAGAGAACAACTCAACAAATTGTAGTTTTCAAATAAATGAAAACTAAAAAGGACGTAGTTATCAAAGGGGGCATTAATTAAGACACATAAAAGCTCATTTTTTGAACCAGTAGTGAATAAAACTTATTTTTCTTCACTTGGGTTTTTTTGCAGAGGAGAGTTGGTTAACAAATGGCTTTCTGGACAAGGTTTTAGATTGGGTTCCAGGAATGAAAGATATCAGGTTAAGGGACCTTCCAAACAACTTCATTACTACAGATCCCAATGACGTAGGCTGGGTCTTCTGCTTGGAATCAATTCAAAAATTCAAGAGGGGTTCGGCAATTGTCATTCACACTTTTGATGCATTGGAGCACCAAGTTTTGGATTCTCTCTCGTCCATGTTTCCGCGTGTTTACGCCATTGGCCCTCACCAGTTGCTCCTCAACAGGATACCAGAGCCCCCCTTGAAGGCTATGGGATATAGTCTATGGAAAGAGGAAACTGAGTGCCTCCAATGGCTAAATTCTAAGGCACCAAACTCAGTTGTTTATGTGAATTTTGGCAGCTTAGCATTCGTAACACCGGAACATCTTGTTGAGTTTGGGTGGGGACTGGCAAATAGCAAGGTGCCCTTCTTTTGGGTGATTAGACCTGATCTTGTCGTTCGTGAATGGGCCATTTTTCAACCTGAGTTTGTCGCGGAGACGAAGGAAAGAGGTCTAATAGCGAGTTGGTGTCCACAAGAGCAAGTCCTGGAGCACTCATCAGTCGGAGGATTTTTAACCCATAGCGGATGGAATTCAACGATCGAGAGCCTATGCGCAGGCGTGCCTATGCTATGTTTGCCATGCTTCTCTGACCAGCAAACGAACTGTTATTGTGTTTGTAAAAAATGGGGTATCGGCATGGAGATTAGTTACGATGTGAAGAGAGATGAAGTAGAGAAGCTCGTTATAGAGTTAATGGAGGGAGAGAAAGGTAAGCAAATGAAAAATAAGGTCATGGAGTGGAAGCAACTGGCAGAAGAAGCCACTGCTCCACATGGTTCATCGTCCACAAACTTGGACAATTTTGTGAAGCAAGTGCTACTAAGAAAAAGCTGAAGATCATGCGTCCCAGGGGTTCAGGTGTCCCAAACCTTTTCTACATTCGATCAAATTTAGGGTTTTTCAGCGTTTGAAATGATTTGTAAGTTGATTTAATGGATGAATTGTCTCGCCTCCTGTAAAACCGCAGACCAAACTCCAAGTGGACGAAACTTGATCAGCAACGATAATCGCTTCTTGCGTCAAGATTGCACTGTTGAGGTACGGGACTAAACGAACAACTGTTCCAACCTAACCTGATGCATCATCGTTCGTGCGTGATATGTATGACATCCACAGAGCTTACATGATCAAAACAAGGGAAGATCAATTCCTTGTTTCAAGGATTTCCGTGTTTATAAGCTCGAATAAGAGTATTCGACGGAAGATGGTACATGGATAAAAAGCGAAATTGATTCGAAATCTTGCTTTCTTTTTACAGTGAAGGCCAACATACAATACAAGGGCCCCTAAACACACACAATGCCTTTGTTCAAGACAGACAAAAGAAAATCAATTACATTCCTAACATATACAATAACATCAGTTCCCTTGTTAAATTACATTCCCTAGTCATTTAAACAACATATACTCTAAACATACATTAAAGAAATATTACAAAGCTGTATTTTTTTTTTTTAAATTCTTAATGGAGCGTTTCACAGGCATTTCGACTGGAGAAGCAACAGTCAGGTACAGGGTTAACTGTTATCCGTATACAAATTCTGTGTAATTCAGGCACAATCTTCAGGTTCACGGATACACCGTGATTTCATCCTGAAAGCAAAACATAGGGCCATCGTCAGTTTCTTCCCCCAAGAAACTGGAGCCAGCCGAAAGTAAACTAATATTAGACCTTATTTCTTAAGGACGTAGCTTATAAACCTACCAAGCGTATTCAATCCATGCCACTCCTATAATTTCTATGTACAAAGAAAAAGGAGGAATCCATACTCAAGAAAAACCTCAACACATCACCAAAACCTCTAGACAATAAGTGTAATATTAAAGGCATAATACTCCAAACATTATCCATCCTACACGTTGATGCTGGAAGTAAAATTAATTTAACAAAATCTTAATGCAATAGATCTTCAAAAAGAGAAACAGACCGGCTAAGCTGAGTGGTTCGTCTCACAAGTGGAAAATGATGGCTAGTTCCTAGCATTCCAAGGCATATGTCGGAACCTAGAAAAATAGATTGGTAACATCAGGAGAATGAACAGCTACGAAAAGTAAGTAAACATGTAAAGATGGAGGATTTGATTTTGCAGCAACTTAAAAACCAAAACATGAAGGCATAACTGCATACAAAAACAAAGAACAATAAACAAATAAACTGTCCACTGGGGTCATGTTGTACCTCAAGCATGTTTTCATCAAGAAAAGCGGATGTTGTCTGATTCGTCCCATGAAAACTATCATATTGGAGGATCCTTAACTTCCCTTCCTGCATTTCACAACATGAAAACATTGTGAGTTGTGGAAATTGGCGGAGGGGCCAAACAATTAAAACAAGCTTACAAAAACTGAATTGCTTACCTTGGTTCCATAGACGAGGCCACCTCCAACTGAAGGATGAAAGCAAGCTACATTGACCTCATCCTCTGCACTAGGAAGAACTCTCACAAGTTCCATATCAGAAATTCTGTAGACCTGAATAACAACTAAGAATGTTACATGAACACTCATAATAGAGGACAACCAAAAACAACTGTAACACATAAAAGTTTATATCACACAGACTCACAGTAGAACCACAAGGCACAACTACCGTCAAATTTATAAGAAAGTTGACATAAAATCTATTGCATACACGAGTTCAGCTGTAAATGACTTTTAGTTTGCACCAAATTCATTTTTTCCACTCTTTTTTTTTTTTTTTTTTGTCAAACGATAGATTTTGTTAGATTAGATGTTAGATTAGCCACCAGAGGGGTTTGAACCCACACACCGTCATGCAAGGGCTCAACACCTTTCCACCACTGTAGTATAAGGCCACTTGCACACTTTTTCCACTCTAAGACTAGTGCAATCTAACTTAGGTTGCATACATTAGTCTCAACCACAATTCATAAGAATTTCATATCCTTGCCATTTATTTATTAGAAGCAGATTAAATTTGACATAAGTTTCTGTATGTTACTTTAAAATTTGATTGAAACACCCATTCTGAAATGAGACACACTTGAAGGAAAAAAAAAAAAGAGTTAACTTTAATATTTAAAAGTTAAAACTAAAATGAAGAGGGAGGGGCGGAAGACAACTAAAAAACCTTACCTCCAGAATGGTGTAAATAGGCACTGTAGTCTCTCCATCAATGACAACACTCTTAAGAAGTGAACTGTGACGACGACCATAGGCAAGTAATATATGCTCTGACGTAGGAGAGAACTGCCACAAAAATCAAGGAATAACAAAATGGAATAAGTGTACAATGAAAATACAAATTCTTTGCTTGATCAAAAAGAAATATAAAGGAAAAAAAAAACTTCAAATGATTAGGTCATGAATCTTTTGCATATAAAAAAAATTATCAATTTATTGCTTATTTGTTCTAATCATAATGGCAGTGCATTGGAAATCTAAGTCATATACCATCAGCTGTTGGATTGAATATTGAAACAACATGATCACACATCAACAATACAAGGCAAACTATAACAGATTCCCCATACATATAACATACCTATGTATGTATGTGTTTATATACCGCTACATAACAACACCATGCTTCAACTTTAGATTTTCTGGTGGCATATGCCTTTTCAAAAATATATGCAAATGCAACTTACTACATTCTATCCGCAAATGCAATTTATTACATTCTAAGCACATAACAGATATCTTATCATAACTCCTGAGTCTCTAACTCAACTAAAGCTAAGCTGAGCATTGGCATGAATTATTGAGCTCTTATGCTGAGATTTCAAGGGATGCACTCCATACGGGGCTACTAACCTTAGTTTTCAGTTAAAATGAAACATTTAAGTTTCCGCTATAGATTTTCTTTAGTCTTAGGGAAAACAGTTAAACAAGTAAAGAATGGTTGGAAAATCAATGAGAAACTAATGATTAAGATGAACCAATAAGTCAAACATCTTCAAAATGTAGCTGACCTGAATAGATGTTAGGCAGTGGGCAGCTCTTATTGCCCGGGATGCAAGAACCGTTCCAAATCTAGATAAATAAAAGAAAATCAGGCTGTAGAAAGAAGGAAAATGCATATGGAAAGCTAAAAGAGAGGTAAGAAAAGATAACACATATTATAGGGAGTTAAAGGTTTACGTTGCTTCCTCAAGGGAATATATCCGGAGCTCATACACGACATGGTGAGCTGATATTGGATGTCGAGTTGGGGAAGTTGATGCCCCTGTCACGTCATGGTTGACCTGGCTCTGCAATCCAAGATCAGCTTCCATATGGGGTAACATACATGCAACACATGCAGCTAAAAACCTTCCACAAGGGGAAAAATGGGCACCCATCTCACTGAAACAAATTATCAAAGTAAAAATCCAAAAAGATATGGCCAGTAATACTATTAAAGTCCAAACAACCATGCAATGCTGAAGGAGAGAAAAAAAAGAAAAAATAGCCAAACATTTCATGATCATCTACTAATCAAATATTTGTTTGAAAAAGGTGTAGATCCAGTGAAAACAAACTGCCTTTGACAAAAAAAAAAGTATACACAAACTACCAACTGATGTTGCATCCTTTATGAATGTACTGGTTTTGCAAGACTTACGAATAAGCTAAAAGCAATGTAAAAGTAAATAAAGCAATAAAGTACCATGAAAGTTTAGAACAGAAAGAAAACTACCTACAAAGCACAGCATGTGGAATGGTTAAGCGACATCTTTCTGCATCAAGGGGAGAACAAGGATTTTTCAAATCATGTGGCCAAATTCTGAGCTTCACAGTGCAAGGCAACTCTGCAGCTGCTGCTGCAGCGAGTGAGTTGGCAAGTTCAGATTGGATTCTGCTCACAACAGGTTGAGGCTCACTTTCAGCATGCGGAATACTATTGAATCCAGCACCTTCATTAGATCCAATTGTCGACACCATATGAGTTCTTGAAGTACGATGCCGGGTACTAGATCTTCCAGTAACCCTGGATTGGTTCACACCGGTTGGTATTACTGAAGAAGTTATGGCTGGATTATCCATCTCACCATGTGCAGATGGATTATCTTGGGTAGCATCACTTACCGGCCGCATATTCCGTTGGCTAGCTTGGGTCTGACCAATTAACCACCCTTGCAAGAAAGGAAGTTCCCAATATGTTGAGTCACCAAATGGGAAAATATGATTGCTCCTCCCTTCAGGCTGCACTTCCATAGCCTCTAAACTGTCCACTGCAGGTTGAGAAACTTCAGTTTCCATTTCATTCAAGAAAGTATTAGTTTCTGTCTCTTCTGGTGCTGGAGAAGAGCTACTAGGTTCAATTGGGGACAGCAGAAGTTCATACTGCCCTGAAGGAGTTGAATATGTTAGCAAGCGCACTGAAGCAGAAGGATCAACTCGCTGTAGCGCACTACTTGAACCAATGTCCACGTCACTACGCTGCATAGATATTCTCCCATTATCTCTATCAAATGAAGGCCATATCAGAAATGGTAAAGACATAAGAGGTAGTCCATCTACCAAACCAGAACGATCACTAGATTGACCATCTGCCAAATATACAGTAGGTGGAGGATAGCGCAAATAACCCAGAGAAGTTGCAAGTGTCATCGAGGAATCTGAGGAGTCAAGGTCATTCACCTACAAATAAGAAAAAGACATGATTAAAATATATTTAATCAAAGAAACGATTAATATTTGTAACAAATAAAGAAACAGAAAAATGACTACCCAAAAACTTACCTCAGCAGTTAAAAGGAAAGGAGCTCCATGAGGGTGAAAATGCACAGCCCGGAGCGAACGCCGTGTCTTCAGTACTATGGTTGGGGAGGATGTTTCCCCTCTCCTATTGTAGTGCCATATGTACAACTAATGCAAGATTTAATGGTTAAGGCCATTAATAAGAATTGTGCATCGGTAGTTAAAATTTCCAAATAAAAAAACTTACCTTGTGACCTGACGCAACTGCAAGCAGCTCACCTTGGGCATGGAAAGCTATGGAAGCAATAGGACGCACTGTGTGGAGAAAAAAGCACTAAAAATCATATCCATGACACAAACTTAATAAAAAAAGAATAAAGTGTTTGTTTTAATGATTGATAATCCACATTAAAACTTACAGAAATCACGAGATCCTAAACACTCTGCCGTTTTTGCATCCCACAAGCGAACTTCGTGATCCAAACTTCCACTAGCCAATATGTCTGGATACAAGGGATGAAACCTAACCTGCAAAAGCACAACCAGCTGGTGAGAAAAGCACAGCAAGCTAATGAAATGTATCCAGTAGCTATGCTTAAGTGTCAGATCTGGTAACCAGCAAGTTTGTTTATGAATAAAACAACTAGATTAAAGCGGCAACATCAACAAAAAGTTTAGGATAACGCAACCCAAAGACTTTTGATGAAAGCATAAAACTTCTTGCAGAGAGAATTTTAGCATCCTAAGCATAGATTGTATTCTAAGAATATGGATGAAAAATAAGCTTCAATGTTTCACTAAATCTCTTGAGGTTCTGTTTACAAAATTGTTCACGGCATCTTGCAGCAAGCTGAAGCAAGAAGCTAACAATCAAAGTCAAGTATTCTAACAAAACAAAAAATTTCAAGAGTCAAAATATCGAGTGTTGTAGACTTACCACCCACGGTGTCCTACGGTGACCACTCAAGACCTTTAAGCAAATCCCAGTTTGGCAATCAATAATCTTAACCGTATGGTCTCCGCTGCAGTTACAGTTGCAATTGAAATTTAATAAATGATACAATCTTAGAATAAATATAACTCAACACTAAGCTTTAGCCAAACCCTACACCAGGCCAAGATATATATACATAGCAGGACTTACTGAGTTGAGGCCAGTGTCCTTCCATCAGGGCTGAAGGCTGCGGCAATAGTTGACCGTGGAGGAGGCACAAGCGGACAATATTTGGCAGACAAATGCTGGAGTGACTCTGCCTCCACCCTGAAGGCAATTCAATATCAAGACAAACCATGAATAGGAAGATCTAACCGAATGCAAAATAATTCAAACAACTAGGAAAAAAACAGTTTGCTTCTGTTTTGTTGCAAGAAAATAAAGAGAGAACGACTAAATGAATTGGCAGGTTACCATGAGATAAGGCTGTGTCTAGCATCTCTAGCTGCTTCAAACTTTGGGCCAACGGAATCAGAATTAGACTTAGAAGGTTCCCCCCATAGCTTCTTTGACCAATGTTTCGTCTGCGGAGAAACCTCTCTCTGTGCTAACAGTCTAAGAACATTGCTACCACTGCCAGTTAACATCAGATGCGTGCAAATCAGTTTCAAATCCAAAATCAGTCCCAATAAATATTCCAATCCGAATTTACAAAATCAACACCGAAACCATTTCCCAAATCACGAAGAGTAATTAAAATAACATCAACCAAAAACAATACCTCGGTACCTCCTCAATCTAAAAAAAAATTCTTCCTAAATTCGAACCAATTTCGAGAATAGCAAATCAATTGAAAACCCAATTCGGATTGGAACTAATTCAATTATGATCACCATGCAAAAACCAGAACGTCAAAGCATGAACACATATAATTTGCAAAAGCATTAAACCACAAGGCACCAATTTGGTAACTGAATTACACAAAAACTCATCGAACTCCCACCAATATTCAACAACAAAGTCCAAGATTCACCTGTGCTTGCACGGATTGGGCTGAGGTACGCGCGGGACAGAGGTGAACGGAGAATTGGGCTCGTCGGCCCACAAAGAACCTGCCCTCATAATTTTCCCGGGAAAATGTCATAATCTCAGCTTTTCCGGCATTCTACGGGTAAATTCAAATTGATAGCTTAAAAATCCAGTCGAATTTTCACATGCAGATCATGACGCCGTGGAAAGTGTAAATTGAATAGCAGGGGCGTTAGAATCGAACTGAATTGAACTGAGCTGGGGGGGTGGATTCGGTTTCGGCGAGCGCGACGTAGGGCGGTGGGGGAGCGAGGCGGCGAGATCTCCGGTCGGCGGGGAGGGGAAATTGGGAGGGGAGAGTGTCCGAGCCTCTGTGCGTGTGGCCGTGGAATTTGGATTTGGAAAATTCCGTCTTGGGTTTCTCTGATGGGCATTGGACAGAGGAGGGAGAGGAGGGGGTTGCTAGGCGGCTAGGAACCTAGGGGAAGTTGTTTGTTGGACGACAATGCCCTTGGCCTTGTGACCTCAGCTGTGGTGTCATGGAGTGTCAACGGCACGCGTTTTGAATTTTGTCAAACGAGGTTGTAAGGTATGTTTGGTACGAGACGGAATCGAACCGGACAGGATGGGACGGGACGGGACAAAATAGATGTTCCATGTTATGTTTGGTATGCGCAGGACGGAACGGAATTGTTGTTCCATTCTGCGTTTGGTAAGCGCATGGACGGAACAGAATCAAAAGGTAAATGACTAAATAATTCATGTTCTATCTGTTGTTTGGTACAACATTTATGTGTGGTACGGGACGGGACAATTATTTTTTATTTTTTTATTTTTTTAACTTTTTCATATTTGAACACATATGTACTTATTCATTATTTGTTTTTCTCCCATGAACTAACCTTATATTGAGATAAGCATTTCTACAGTTCTAGTAGAAGCAAGCATGCACATAATTGCTTCCCAGAAAGGCAATCCCAAGAGAGGTGAACAACCAAGTTAAACCAAATTATAGCATAAATCACGGATACAGCAATGGAAAACATAGATAATTCGATTGGATTCATTTTGTTTGGCAAAATATGCTGCTTCAAAAGCGACACTAGATAGTAAAAGTGAAAACAGGTAACAAAAACTGAAAATTTACTCGAGGAACTGCAGTAAAATGGCAAAATCAAACAAATTGGTAGAACTTCATGTCGTCTAAGATGACTAGATTAGTAAAATTCTGAATAAAATTCAACAGTACCAAATCGAAAACAAAAGTAGCATCCTGAATAAAATTTCTCCCAAAATTCTGACGCATAGCCAATGTTGGGTATCAATGCACATCCCTTGAACTTTCGCCTGACACATGAATCAATACCTTTGGGCCTTCTCTAGCTTTCCTGCCATAAGCAAACATGCATTAAAACAGAACAACTTAATGTTAAGGCTCCAGGAAGCGGAGATGCACAAAGAAATATGCATCCCCAAGTTACTTAATCAGGTCACAAATGAAAGAAAAACAATATATCTCAGAAATAAGACATTGAACCACATGATCACCCTACATGCATTGACTATACAGGATACACAGAGACAAGGGTAGAATCATGGATGCTTAACAGGCAACACTATCTACCCTAAACAGAGAACATTAATAAATTCATTGTTGATCAGGAAAAGATGCACAATGAATTCATCGCCTCTCTACAAGTCATTTTCGATCTTTCTCACATTCTAATTCAATTTTCAGCCATTGAGATATACAAATCTCAAACTGTAAACAAAACTATGAATCATTCCAACTTCAAGCAACTGCAATGAACACATCACATGATTCAAGATTGTGAAGAGCACTTGACCATTGCTATGCCCAACATCATTAAAATGATACTGAACCGACACTATAAAAACAGTTTGACACCTCCTATTCAAGATTTAAGTTTAAATGTCAACTTTATTGGACCCAAATCACTATAAACAAATACAACTGTAGTAACTAGTACTTCACACCATTAACTAGCAGATCTCATAATTAAGTGAATTAACCCCAATTTACCCATAACTTAATAGGTTATGAATTTATTAATCCCACTCAAATAGCCCATTGAAAATTCATATCTAAAACAGAAAATTTCTAATACATTAGAGCTGAAATCCCCACATAAATGTAATGATTCAAATAAATAAATAAATATGAACAGAAATGAAATGAGCCAGAGATTCATACCTTGATATAGTTCATATCATACTAAACCCCCTAATGCTCAGATGCCATCCATAAACATTTTTATTTTTCCTTCTATTTCCTCCTTAAGCATTTATATCTATACACACTTATTCAGCTACTCATGATCGATCCAACAGAATCCAATCTAACAGAACCCAAAGACATAAGATTTGTAGATTTCAGCACATAAAAATCGAAACTTGAACATTGAAAAAAATCCAACAGAACCCAATCCAACAGAGGAAAATCCAAAACATAATCCAATCCAACAAAACCCAAAGACATCAGATTTGTAGATTTCAGCACATAAAAATTGAAACTTGAACACTGAAAAAAATGAATCCAGATAGAGAGATACCTCTGAATGCAGATCGAACTTGGAACGGAGATGCAGAGAAGTTCACGGAGAGGCACACAGAAGAGGATGAGGAGGAAGGTTGCGAAGGGGAGATGTAGGGATGAAGAACTTCAACGGCAGAGAAGAGGAAGATGATAGAACTTGCGGCAGAGAAGAGGAAGAGGAAGAATAGGGTTTGTTGTATGATTTAGGTGTAAATATTGAAAAAGCTAAGGGGTATTTTTGTCTTAAATGTTATGATTTTTGTGTTCCACGGGATGGAAAAACCTGTTCAGGTGGGGAGGGAGAACCAAAATTTAACCCATTTTCATTATGTGGGACACGCGTTCCACATAATTTTAGTGCACCAAACATGGGACGGAACGCGTCTGTCCCATTCTGTTCCATCCCATCCCACATACCAAACGCACCCTAAAGACTCTGTAAATCATTTGCCCCAATTTAGATGTACGCTTTCTTAGAGCAACTTCAGTAGGGGAGGTTGCTCGGGGGCCAAGCATTCAAACAGGACCAAATTGTTAGGGGGGATAGGGTCCAGCGTTGGGTAGCCCGAGTGACAGGCGAGGCCCGAGGAGCAGGCCCATCGTTGATTGCCAGCTCGAGGGCTGCGTCAGGCGCGTGCGTATCACGCGCGCATGGGAGGGCGTCTTTCGACAAAAAAACAGGGATGGGGCCCGCGACGCCTGTTTTGAAATGTTACCGTTGGGGAAGCCACGTGGCTTCCCCATGTTTGTTCGATTGAAATGGCCTTATTTTATGGACCATTGGATTTCCAACGGTAAAAAACATTCAAAAATCTCATTTAATTTCATCCGTTTGATCTAAGATTAGCAGTCCACGTTATTAGGCTTTGTAAATTAAAAAGAAGAAAGAAAAAACAATTAAAAATTCTGAAATGTTACCGTTGTGCCACGTGGCACAATCTGGAATGTTGGAATTCAATTTTTTTTTAAAATCCAATGGCAGAGATTAATTAGGTGAATAATTTTTTTTAAAAGAATGTAAAAAATTCTTTAAAATCTGAAAAATTATAAAAAAAAAATTGATTTTCCTTTTCTATAAATACATTCTCATTATCTTTTACCTTACACCACAATTTCATATTTTCTCAACTACTTTCAACCACATTCCTATCTTTCTCTCAATGTTTGAATCCAATTTTTTTCCAACAAAATGACTACTCAAGCAGGTACGAATTAGACGCTTCTTCAAGATGTTGCGTTGTGTACTAGCTGAGTTCAAGTTACTCATGATTCGCTTATGGGTAATGAGATGCAGTTGCGAGAAATGTGGAGTCTTATTCATACTAATTATCTTGAGAAAATGGGTGGGCAAAGAACTAAAGAATCGATGTCCAATTGTTAGAAATTACTTAGCCAAGCGTTTAGTACGTGGAGAGACGCCTTGGCACAAGCTAGTGGTAATCTTCGAAGTGGGGAAAATTTAGCGGATCAGGTAACAATATATTATTTATTTGTTTGTATTATTTAATTGTTAGCTACTTTCATTATAATTATTTGTTAGCTACTTTCATTATAATTATTTGTTAGCTACTTTCATTATAATTATTTGTTTGTATTATTTATTTGTTAGCTACTTTCATTATAATTATTTGTTTGTATTATTTATTTGTTACCTACTTTCATTATAATTATTTATTTGTATTATTTATTTGTTACCTATTTTCATTATAATTATTTGTTTGTATTATTTATTTGTTACCTACTTTCATTATAATTATTTGTTTGTATTATTTATTTGTTACCTATTTTCATTATAATTATTTGTTTGTATTATTTATTTGTTACCTACTTTCATTATAATTATTTGTTACCTATTCTCATTATAATTATTTATTCTCCCGCATTGTGTAGGAACTTCAAGCACAAGCTTGGTATGGTGCCAAAACCAAAAGCAAAAACAAAACATTCATCCGGTTTGAATGTTGGAATATTGTCAAAGATTGTCCTAAATTCAGAATTGTGCCTGTCAGTCCAGAAGTTTTCATGAACAGCACTCATCTACACTCTACACCCGATCATGCCTCGCATGATCATGGTGAAGATGATGCAGAAGAAGTGCCTGAAACACCCCCCGTTGAACAAACGTCGGGGTTGACCTGTTTTCCAATTAGGCCTCAAGGTAAGCAGGCTTCAAAGAGAAAAGGTAATACTGTCAAGAATGCTTATGCAAAGTATATGGAAGACCTTGCCCACCAAGGTGAATTGACTGTGGCCCGGGAAATGGCTAAATGTGAGGCTGATAAGGCCAGAGAGGATGCAAAAGTTGCAGCTTTTGAGAAAAAATTTGAAGCTAATGAGAGAGAAAGAGAACTACTTCGGCAAGAAAGGGAACATAGAAGAGAAGAAAGAATGGCTAAACAAGATCGTAACATTATGAAGGAGCCTTTAGAAGGGACGTCTCTAAACCCTAAATATTTTTGGAAGTCAGAGAAAGCGGACGTGATGCGAAGGAGGCGTGCAAGAGAAGCGAGAGTAAGAGGAGATGGTCCTAGCACGACAACAGAAGATCATCCTAGCACAACAAGATAAGATCATCCTAGCACGACAAATTGGTTAGGTGATGATTATCCGTTCACGAACTCATAATTTTCCAATCAATTCGGGTTGTAATTTCTTATTCATTGAATAGAGTACTTTATGTTGTTTCCAATTTATTGAATTTAGTACTTTATTTAAACTAAGAGTATATTTATTTAATTTGGTTATTTATTGAATTTAGTACTTTATGTTGTTTCCAATTTATTTAATTTAGTACTTTATTCAAAACACATTTAAACACACCAAATAAAATAACATCAACACACCAAATAAAATTACATCAACATACCAAAATTACTTTTCAACTCACTAAATGAACTAAAAAAACACACCACATAAAATAAAATAAACACAACAAATAAAAACAAACACTAATGAACTTAAGTATCTTCAGCACCCCTTAATTCCCACTGGTGCTCTGTCAAGTCAATTTGGTGGGCATTGTGCATATATGGCCTTTGAAGTGCAGTATATCGTTGAATGACCCTATCATTGTAACGTCCATCCCTTTGTAATGGCTCGTGTTGCACGGGTTCTTTGGTGGCATCATGAGCACAATATATTTGTGTTCTGGAATTGTTCATCGTTTCTAGCTCATATTCATCAACGACATCATAATCGTACTCATCTTCCACAATCATGTTGTGAAGATTGATGCATGTCATTATGATGGATCGAAGCGACTCTACATCAAACATTCTGGCAGCACCTCTAACAATAGCCTAGCGAGCTTGGAGTATACCAAAACAACGCTCCACATCTTTCATGCATCCTTCCAGACAGCTTGCAAAGTATTTTTCCTTTGCACTTCGTGGACATGGCACTGTTTTGACAAACGATTCCCACCTTGGGTAAATGCCGTCTACTAGGTAGTATGGCCCATCGTACTTACGTCCGTTGACCTAGTATGTGACTTTTGGTGCATTTCCTTGCAGGACTTCGTTGAACACTGGAGATTGGGCAAGGACATTGAGATCATTTTGAGCTCCCGGAACCCCGAAAAAGGCGTGCCAAATCCATGTATCAAAAGATGTCATCGCCTCCAAAATGATACTTTTTAATCCTTTTTTTGTCTCCATAGGCGCCCTGCCATGCACTTGGACAGTTTTTCCAAGTCCAGTGCATACAATCAATGCTTCCAATCATCCCTGGAAAACTTCGCATCTCGCCCTTCTTTAGAAGCGTTTCCAAGTCCATATGAGTAGGTCTCCGAAGGTACTCTGCGGTGTAGACAGATTCGATTGCCGAGCAAAACCTCATTAGGGACTCAAGAATGGTTGATTTTCCCATCATCGTTATCTCGTCCACTTAGTCTGCAGCTGCTCCATATGCAAGCATCCTCAAGGCAGCAGTAATTTTTTGCTCAAGCAGGAGACCCATAGCACCAAAAGCATTAGGCTTTTGCATAAAGTAAGAATCATGGTTGCAAATAGCGCCCATGATTTTGTTGAACAAATGTCATTCCATTCCAAAACGACGTCGAAAGTACGTATCAGGGAATGCACTGTTACGGACAAAATAATCATCCAAGAGCTCTTCACCTCGTCGTTGCCTGTTTCTATCAATGTTTACAACACGGTTGGGCCTGCAGATCTGAGTCACAACTTGGATGACTCGACGGGAGTTTGAGACTCCTGCCATTCTTGATTCGTCATCTCTTCGTCTACGCTCGTTATCCTCTTCCATCTCATTTTTGGCCCAATCACCAGCATTGAACATTCCTTCTGATTGGTTAAACAATTCTTCCTCTTCTTGATCGATTTCCCACATCATCTTTGAAGAAGAAGAAAAAGACATTGTAAGAAGGAAGCAAAAACTATGAATAATGATAGAGATTTTGGTGAAGAATGAAGCAGAAACTATGAATAATGATAGGGATTTTGGTGAAAAAGGAAGCATAAACTATGAATAATGATAGAGATCTTGAGAAAATTGGTGTGAGATTTCTGAGAATGGATGGTGGATTATATGGAGGATTCAGAAAGGATTAGGTTGTAGATAATGCCACGTGGCATGCTGTCATTCGTTAAAACTCTGGTGGAAATCTAGCCTAAAAGATTGTACTCGGATTATGACACGTTGCACGATGTGATTGGTTAAAAATCTTACTGGAAATCCATCACCAATAATTGTCTTTTCAGATAATGACACGTAGCGCAACGACAACAATTAAAAATCTTATCGGAAATCCATCACCAATAATTGTTTTTGCGGATAATGACACGTGGCGCAACGACAACGATTAAAAATCTTATCCGAAATTACAAATAAAATTATTTTGAATTATTTTATAAATAAAAAAATACAAATATTTTATTGCTATTGGCTTTTCGGATAATGACACGTGGCGCAATGAGAACGATTAAAAATCTTATCCAAAATTACAAATAAAATTATTATGTATTATTTTATAAATAAATAAATAATAATATTTTATTACCAATTGCCAGGACTATTCAGTGCAAAGGTGGAGATGCAAAAGGCAATTGCCACGACAATTACTGTTCATTAAGGGCAGTTACTGTTCACTGGATGGATTAAATAGTGAATAGCCTGGGATGAGGGCTCCTACACTGGAGTTGCTCTTATCTGGCCTCAATTGCACTTGTTTTGAGTTGGAGAAACTTTATATACCATGTGAAGTTTATTGTTCGGCTGAGACCTAAAAGTATTGACGTTGTTCATATGTCAGACGTTACGCTAAAACTAATAACCGATGACTATGATTTGTTTATTCAAAATACTCGATACATTAAAATGATTGATACGTGTCTTTAGTTCACACTTTGTCTCCCACACGAGAAACCAAAAACTTTGGATAATAATTAACATGTACCAATTGCTTATGTGACCTAATAAGATTATTACATGTGTCAAGTAAAATTCACTTGCCATTTTCAAAACTAGACATCCATTTTCTTCTTCTCTTTATTGTCTACGTGCATTTCTCATCCTAATCACTATCTCTTACCACCATTCCTCTTTTATCCGACGACCTCACCCCCAATTCCTTAATTATCCGAAAACAAGTTCAATGTCAACATTCACATGCTAAAAACACAAGATGGAGATAATTGAGTTTGATGAGATCAACAAATGAACATTGTTTGTACCATACTTGATCAATCCCGAAACTACTAAGCACTGATCAGTATTATACCGTCAATGACCCACAAGAATTTCCCTCATACCAGAAGGTGATAGGAGCATATTTATGCGACATAATTAGCTTGTTCTTGTGCATTTATGTTGTTATTTCTTAGTTAATTATGTATTTTAAGCTATTTTCGTGTGTTTGTAGGTCCATAGGCCTTATAAAGCAATAAGGTGCATTTTGGAGCAGTTTTGGGCTTGGAATGAATACCACATGGATGGAGCAAGAGGGATGAACGAAATTGAAGACCAAAGCATGCTAGGAATCAACTAAAGAGAGGAAGAAAAATTAATTCAAGTCAAGGAAGGAAAAGGTATCCAATAAGAAGAAGGATTGACCAAATCAAAGTTTCCTAATCCTAATCTACAAAGGTTTTAGCCATAATTATGGTTCCTAGTCAATTTGGGACACTTTAATCTTAGTCCAAGGGGGAGCCGCACCTCTCATTTCCCTTTCTTTCTTCCTTGCCGTGCAAGGGAGCCAATCCATTTCCTATTTTCTGCACCATTTCACCTCATTTTCCTTTCTCTACCATGTGCATAATATTCTTGTCCACTCCATGCACTTATTGTTGCACCATCCCCCACCTTTCCCTTCCATGTCGTGCCATCATCATTGTCCCCTCCATTGATCCAGATTTCATGCACCATTGCACTCATTTTCCATTCCATGTCATGCACTCATTCTTGTCCACTCCATTGAATCATTACTGCACCATCCCTCACCTTTCCTTTCCCATGCCGTGCACACTCATCCATGTTCCCTGCTTGCATTCATTTCTGCACCATTCCACTCACTTTCCTTCCCTAGCTGTGCATAATATTCCTTGTCCCCTTCTTTGTATCATTGTTGTACCATCCCTCACCTTTCACATTCCATACCTTGCACTCATTCATGTCCCCTTCATTGAATCATTGATGCACCATACCATTCCCTTTTTCTTTCCCTAGTTGTGCACTCATTCTATAAAAGGAAGTGTGTGTAACAGCCATAAGGGCAGATTTTGATCCATCCTCCACCACCATTCAATACATCCAAAAACACATCCAAACACTCCTTGCCGCAGCCAACCTTCATCCTTACACATCCATTCATCTTCTTACCCATTCTTCCATACAAATCACCACCCAAACCTTACACCAAACCTTGTGCCGTGAGTAAAGAAAGAAGGGAGCACTCTTGGATGTTTAAGCTTGATTGTTGAAGCATTCTAGGTGTAATTCGTTCTATATTTACAATGTTTAAATTCTTTTTCTTTCGTTTTGCTGTGAACATGAGTGGCTAAACCCCTCTTGGCTAGGGGTGATTTCAAAGCCATGATTATGTGTGTAATATGAGTTGATAAATTCCAGTTATGAATTCTTGAATCGTGAATGCAATTGGCTTAACAGTTTGATTGATAACTTATTTGTATTTGTTGATTAAGGGTCGACACTTAATTGGCATGCATAAATCTGATGCTAGAGTATAAGGAAGTTTCACATAATCGTTACAAACTTATATTCATATGTAGTGAAGGTCGTTGGTCACGATCGCATTAAGTTTAATTCCTAGCATAAGTGATATGATGTCATAGTTATAAGTGCTTTGTCAATGCTTATGATTTTCATTGAACGTAATGATCTTTGATTGTATCTCTATTATGATGTCATGTAGGGAACTTTTGAAGAATACTTTAGGTTGTCGAATGATGTCATCCAATCCAAGAAAAATCTGAGGGTTAACTAGTGATGTCACGGTTAATTTGGGGCATTGTCGTTCATAATTCAATGAAGTAGTAACTGGAAATCTAGTTGTTTGCATACATCTCATGTGTGGAGGAAAAGCCTTTAGCTAGCCCATCTAATTTCCTAAAATTGTCTTCAAACCTGTTTTTAAGTTACAATTTGTTTTGTTATTTTAAATTCGTCCAAAACAAACCCCCCCCCTTTACTTTCTTGTTTCAAATTGTTTTAAACTTGTTTTGTTTGTGTTTTTAAGTGTTTTAAGTCAAGCCCAAACCTTATTTTCATCCAAATTTGTGTTTAGTGTCAGAAACTGCCTAGTTGGTGTTTTTTGGCAGTTTTGAGTGTTTTTAGCTTATTTTGAGTCTTATGAACTAGTTTTGAGTTTTTTGATCTATCCTATCGTTTTTAAGTTTGTTTTGTGTCTTTGAGTCAGTTTAGAATCAATTAGCAATCCCTCATAATCCTCGGCCTAGAACGATCCCTACTTATACATATACTACAATTGTCAAAAGATGGTTTAATTTGTGTGTTAAGTTAATTTTTGCATTAGGAGGCCAATCACAACGTGACACATGTCAACATCAGAGGCCAATCACAGCACGACACATGTCAATGTCAGAATAAAGCTAGAAACTCTCTTGTATAAAAAGAGATCATTCTCCTACAATAATTCCTAATGTCATTTGTACTAAACTATTCACTAGAACTCCTCTAAAGGAGAGCTTGAACCTATGTATTTGTGTTTGCTTCCTTGTCTCTATCTCTTTACATACTTATCATCATTAGTGACCAGAGTAATCGAGCGAAGGTCATAAACTTGACACTTTCTGTTGTACCAAAGTCCTTGCTGATTTTGTGCATCAACATTTGGCGCCGTTGGTGGGAAACATACTTATTCCTACTCTCTTCATCTTTGTCAAGCTAGTTTCCACCATTCGTACGCTATCTTTTGGCCATGCATCCTTCTCCAACATGGGGAGCGAAGGAAGCCACAATACACAGAACAACACCCCTCATCGCGCCTAGTGCGAGGCAGCGAAAGAATGAACAAAAGAAATGTTCTCTTCAAGCTAAAGTCGAAGAGCTAGAGGCTCAGAACAATAAGATAGCAATGAAGAACGAAGTCCTTCAGAAACAGTATGAGAAGCTCTTTGAGATGTTCCACGAGGCTAGGCATACTCAAACACACGAGCTCATCGCCCCTGTGGAAGTGAACTGTCATCTGGGTGCTCCCCAACACGGAGGGTCACCGGTCTTCAACATGGATATTCCTGATGAGGAGCGAGCTACTTATCAATGTGGTGATCAACATAAGACCTCTCTCAACCTAGCTGCTTCGACTCGAAGCAAGAGAAGTGGATGAAGGCACCTCCTTGTAAAGGGAGTGGAAGGATCAAAAACTGTTTATCACCACTGTTGGGACTTCTTGGGGCAACGTCGAGAGAACCCCATCCACATAAGCTCAAAGATTAATGACCCAAAGGTTTCTAAAAGACTCAGTCCCCTACCACGGCCTAGGCCAGCTACCAATCTAGGGAATGAACGATAGGTCCCAGATGAACATGAGGGGATAGAGGACTCAAAGGTGTTCCGACAAGCACGCCCTAGAAGCCAATACGGTAAGTCCAAGGAAAAACCACATGCCCTCGATCAAACTTTGCGGTACATGACTTCATTCAGGACCCTCTTGTCCTACAACTCCTCGAGGAAGTAAACAAGTTGAAAGCCGAACGTCAAGCCGAGATACCTGACTAAAACCAGCCCAAGCCTGGCCTTCTTACAAGGAGGATCCTTGACACCCCCTCCAAGCAAAGACCAAGCAGAAGCTTGGCTTACAACTATATATCGGGAAGGAGGATCCGATTGAACACCTTAACCTCTTTGAGTCTACCATGGCATACCGGATGCATATCGACGAAGAAAATACTACAAATTTAAAAAAATGTTGCAAATTAAAAGTGGGTACAAACTAAAAATATAAATATATGATACAAAGTTTAGGCATAAAACATAAATATACCATATGTAATTTTTCTATCATTGATTAAATATACAATGTCACGTGACGGTATACATGTAACACCCCACATTGCCCAGGGGAGTGGATCTTGTAAGCCTTATATGTATATTCCCATCTCTACCTAGCATGAGGCATTTTGGGAGCTCACTGGCTTCGGGTTCCGTCGGAACTCCGAAGTTAAGCTAGTTCGCGCGAGAGCAATCCCATGATGGGTGACTCATTGGGAAGTTCTCGTGTGAGTTCCTAGAAACAAAACTATGAGGGCATGGTCGGGGCCCAAAGAGGACAATATCGTGTTACGGTGGAGTCGAGCCCGGGATGTGACAATTTGGTATTAGAGTCAATCTTTGGCCAGAAGTGTGCCGACGAGGACATCGGGCCCCTAAGGGGGGGTGGATTGTACCATCCCACATCACCTAGGGGAGTGGATCCTGTAAATCTTATATGTATATTCCCATCTCTACCTAGCATGAGGCCTTTTGGGAGCTCACTGGCTTTGGGTTCCGTCGGAACTCCAAAGTTAAGCGAGTCTGCGCGAGAGCAATCCTATGATGGGTGACCCACTGGGAAGTTCTCATGTAAGTTCCCAGAAACAAAACCGTGATGGCATGGTTGGGGCCCAAAACGGACAATATCGTGTTACGGTGGAGTCGAGCCCAGGATGTGGTGGGGGCCCGGGCTGGGATGTGACAATACACATGGGTACAAAACACAAATAAAACTTTTAAAAAATATGGGCACAAAAAGAAACTAATATATGGGTACAAATTAAAAATGAAAAAAAAAAATTGGTACAAACTAAAAATAAAAATATATGATAAAAATTTAGTTATAAATATAAATATACTAATTGTAACATTTTTAACACTAAAGAAATATATTTAAAAATAAAAATATTTTATTATTCAAATAATTAATAATGTTATTAATACCCAAGGACCTTGATAAAAAAAATTGAAAATAAATAGGATTTTAATCAATGGAATAGCAAAAAGAAGGATGTGAACCTAATTTCTCCTAAAAAAATACATTGACCTTTTTTGCTTGTCTGAAGGTAAGCGGTGTAGAAAAAAGTTTCCTTTAAGCAAAGTCACATGATGTCCCTCTCCTTACACACTAAAAATAAATAAATACAATTTTGTCATATCTTAGTTACCTTTTAGCGACATGCCACAATTACTATCCTCCAAACAAGCTTTAAGCATTCTAAACGGGTGGTTCTTCTTGCTTGTGTCAAACTTATCCTCAATTTTTTTTAACGTTCACAATTTGATATTAATCGGCATTATCAACTTGTTTACCTCTCCATTCATCATAAAACACGTTAAATAATTCATCGTGTGCATCTTTTGCACCAGATCCATCATTAAAAACACCATTTACCAACTTTCGAGAACCGTGTCTTATGTGACCTATTAGACAATCACAATTGAAATCTTCTTTACATTCTTCTTCATGCTTGCATTCAAAGATTGACACGTCCCGACCCCGATATTTCCTGAATGCTCGGATAGGCACGTGCTGACCGACACCCAAGGGTGACAAAAGCCATTTATTGAATACAAGAGTAATGATTAGGAGGAAATCTACGTGAATAATCATTAGGATCTAAAAGTAATAGACAAAGTTTAAGGAAATGTCTAGAGTGCACAGAATACGTTCTAATTCAAGATCACAAAAGGAAAGATCATTACAAGATATCACACAAGTGAGTGATAGACTGCTATTGGTAGGGGAGTGCCTCATACGTAGTGTCGTAGTCCTCGTTTCTAAAACCTGAATGAGGGCGCAAAACAAAGGTGAGTGAACCAAGTTCATATATACAATAATAATAAAACAGTTATCAAGATACTAACCCCCACAGTTTATATAAAGAAAACTACTAGCATAATAAGTGATAGGTTTATTGAAAATCCTAGTATGCCAAAAACATCTCAAAAGACATATCGCGGAAATCAAAATATCAATCGTCTCACATATCGTCTCGCAAGCGTGGTACGCTGCTAGTAAGATCACTGAATAAATATAACTCCCGGCCCTATGCCAGCACCATGGTCTATGCGCCCGTAGCCAGAGATTACCAGCTCCCGGCCCAATGCCTGCTCTTTGTCCCTCAGCCTGTAGTTAGGGATTATTTCTCTCGACCTAACTGCCAACACTAGATCCTCGCCCCAGACGGCATAGTGTCCACTAGGTACGCACAAATAGTTACGCCTCTCATAAATAACCACTTCATAGTATAAAGTCATCCATCGTCTATACTATAAAAAGGGGTTTCTAAAACATGTTCTAGCATCCTATCGTCATCCATCAGATAGTCTACCAGTTCATGGTTTTTATAGAAAATACGATATATCAAACTATAGCTCAATATAGGCTAATAATTAATTCCTCACAAAAAATGAGACGATAAACAACATATTCCATAAACATGCTTAACATAAAATCAGTTCATAAACTCGTAAGGGATGCTATTAATTTATGCAATTAAACTATGAAATCATGTAATTTTAGAAGGGGTCCACTTACAGATATTCCGTAGCAGCAGAGTTGTGCGGAAAAAAGATTAAGGAAATTCCCACTAGCAACTTCACCTAAACACAAAAATGTACAATTTATCAAACTACCCAACTATAGAATTTCAAGAAATGGAAACGGGTCTTGGGTTTGGATCCAAATTAGGGATTAGGTTTAGGTTAAATAGGGTTATGACCTATTGGGTTTTGGGTTTGGATAGTTTAGGAACAAAGGGGTGGTTTGGGCTTGAGCCCAAACCCACACAACACACATACAAACATGCCAGCACACACATATGCATGCACATCATATGTAAGAGGGTTTTATTAATTAGTAAAGATATAGAAAACATATTCACTTACACTTGACTTTCCATGTAGCATATGTAAGTTGTAAACGGAAACTTACCATCATATCAGTTTACAAATAAAGTTGGACACACAACAAGTGTTTCAATTGATGCACTCTTTACTGCCTCTAACTTTAAATGCTCAACAAATTGTTCCTTGCTACACATTCAACACACAATAAACCATGAATCGATGGGTTCTTATGAACTTTTAAGTTTAAGATCATCAAAGACTGAGTCGGTTGAGACGGCGGTTTTTAAAATGAGTAAATTGAGGGTGTTTGGATCTGAATGATTGAGAGAGGATTAACGAGGAAGAAAATGTGGTGCGAGGAAAACGAAAGAACTTGGAGAATATGAAGGAACAAAAGAGAAAAAAGGCTTGAAGAAGAAGACATCATTAGGAGTTAAAGTTTATATGAACATGTGAAATGATAAATGAAAGGGCAGAACATATGATGTTGACGTCTGATAAATAATTGAAAATAATTAATGTGTTTAACCACATCTATTCTAGGTTATTCTTTCAAATCCTACTGCTAAAATCCTATTACCAAAACCAAAACCTACAACACCAAATCTTACTTTCATTTATTACTAAATTTGATTATTATCAAGTCATACAACAATGTGACTTTTTCTCACAAAGAATTCAAGAAGTGTCCCATAAGCCTTCCATGAGAAATTTGCTAACTCAAATCCAACATTAATCATGTTTCTCACGTTTTTCTTCATCTCTCTTATATCAAGTTTATAACTTCTCAAATGAGACTCGTCAATACTAAAACGTGGATGTTCATAAACCAATCACTACCTTCCAAATAAGTTTTAAGCATTGCAAAACGGATGATCGTTCTTGCTTTTTTCAAACTTATCTTCATTTTTTCTTAATGTTCACAATTTGGCAGTCATCAACATTATCAACTTGTTTCACTCTTTCTCCATCATAAAACAGGTTAAGCAATCCATCATGTGCATCATTTGCACCAGATCCATCATTAAAACATCATTGGGTACCAACTTTCCAGATCCATCATTGTGCTTATTATGTTTTTCACGTGTCGATGCTCTGTGGTTATTTGCCAAATGGTTCACATGTTTTGGAACCAACACCACTGGAATTATAGAAAGATTTGAGTCATGAAGAAGAACTAGTTGTTATTCTTTATTGGAGAGATAAAACTCTTTGAAACAAGGTAATTCTGGTAAAAGTTATGTGGAGAAACCACAAGATAGAAGAAGCTACTTGGGAGAGGGAAGAAAACATGAGAGCTCAATATCCATATCTTTTTTACTAGTTGAGTTGTAGAAATTCCAGGACGAAATTTTCTTACGGGGTTAGATTGTTATGACTCGTACCTTAAATAAATTTATTTTATTCCCGAAAAGTGTGAAAATGACGAAAATGCCCCTGGCGAGGTTTATATTGAATAATTTGGATCACTGAGTTTGGTGTGCAATTCTTGTGTTTTCTCATTATGTTGAATTAGTATTCATTATCACAATTGCATGAGCGAAGATGGATTCGACAATGAACTTATGGCAAATAAGTTAGGATTTTTAGTATGTGAGGACCAAAATTGTAATTTTATCATGGGAAAATTTGAGTGGTTGAAGACCCAACTCGGTCTGCCATCTCTCTTCTTCTCCCTCATTCTCTCCCCAGCTCTCTCTGCAACTCTCTCTAATGTCTCCCTCACCGAAGGCAACCACCCACACCGTTATCAATCTCACCCAAATTCCAACTTCAAAACCGGCAATTTAAGAATCAGAGTGTCCTAAGGACCACATTGGAGGTCTTACATGTGCGATCTGGTGATGGGAGAGCGGAGAACAAGAGACTTGGAAACCACTAACGTTTTTCGACGAACTTCGTGGTGAAAATCGACGAACTAGCTGTCGATTGAGCTCAAGTTAGTTCTAAATTGATTCAAGGTATCATTTTCAATATGTGCATGTTGAAATTGAGCTGACAATCAAGGTTTTAGAGTCTATTCATCGCCTGTGTATTTTTCTAGAATCCGGCGGGGAACTATGGCTAGTTTCTATCAAGTTCGAGGCGGATTTCAACCCACACTGTCCTAAACTGTGTTTGGGTAAGTAGTTTAGGTGTTTTTGTGAAGTTTGGTTGAGAAATTCGAGCTAAAACCAAGCTCTATTCTTAATTTAGAAAATCCGGCTCCTAATAGGACTATGCCTTCTTGGCACCCACCTGGATATTTTTTGAATTATCTCTTCAATCCTCTCTTTAATCGAAACTCTTTCTGTGCCTTGAACTCGGACTATGAACCTAGTGTTTTTTTCATACACTTCATTCATTCTTGTCTGATCAACCACCACTTTTGGTTCATTTAAGTTGAATCTTATCAAGCCTGTCCTCATCCTTAATAATTTCAATTCAACTAGGACTCGAGACTCGACTGGGCCGTGTCCAATTTGATCCCTTAGCAATCACGGCATGAAATAAACACGGGACTAAGCCAAGATGTAATCTAGCCTAGTATGTGAGGGTTTATTCAATTGGGAATTTGAGAGATTTTAATGGATTTATAAATTCATGGATTTTTATGGAGTTTTATTGATTTGTAGAGATTTCATGTAAAATTTTAATTCAATTCCCTCGAAATCTCATAAATCTCATAGGGAGAGGTGAGATTTGTGGATACTTAAAATACACTACAAAATCTCTCCAATTCCCTCTAATTCGTCAATTTTTTCAAATTCTTTAAATTCTAATTCTAATTGAATACACCTGAAATGTTATAAATTTCTTTAAAATTCTAATTGAATACACTCGGATTTCTAAGGATTTTAATAAATTATCTTAAAATCCTAATTGAATTTCAGAGAATCACTTAAAATCCTGATTGAATACGTCTAGATTCATTAAAAGAATTAAAATTCCTCAAAATCTCAATTGAATACACTCTCTTAGTAAAGTCAAACAAACGGCCCTTGAAAGTATAAACTAGAGCAATAAGGTTTCTTTTTGTTTTTTTTTTGTTTTTTTTTTTTTGATAAAAACTATAGCTGTAAGTTAATTGTAGCAAACATCAACTTATATGTGGACACCAAATGTTAGGTTCTTAATACAGTGGTGGCCCCACCCACCCAATCAACCTGCTAATCTCACCCTCACCAAAACCTCGACGCGTCACTCACTCTCACCGCCACTCATCCTTGGCCACGTCTCGACTGGGCCACGTCTACCGTGGACGTCAAACCAGCCTCAGAACACAAAACGACAACCGAAAGGGGCAAGCCAGCTCCGTCCCCCAACTACATGTCGTAAGCCTAAAGCACAGGAGCCTCCCCAGCTCGCTCCCCGCCACGTGTCAGCGAGTTCCCGGGAACCCTGGAACCTTCCACGCTAACACGTGCGTCCATCGAGCGATCGTAGCCGTAGCATGCTCGGCCGCTGCCACTTGGAGATGGGGACACGTGTCGTGGAAGTATCGGCCCCAAAAAGATTATTTAATCTTATCCAGAGGGAGTTACGAAGCAAGCTCTTTCGTTCTATAAATGCAGGAGCTTCACGGGCCTCCTTTTTCCCACACAAAATTTTCAAATCCCAAAAACAACGATCCGAATATTCAAAATTCAGAAAAGCTCACCGACTGGAAAGAGAAACTGAATCTCCAAAAGGAAAAGGCAGAGGCGAAAAATTCATAAACTTTTTGTAAAAAATTTGAACTTTTGAATTCAATTTTATTTTTTTCTCACCTTTGGGCTTAATTTCTGTTTGGCTACAAAGAAAATGGCGTTGAGCATGACGCACCAGATCAGCGCGCTCTCCGGGACTCCGATTAGGACGACCGACGCCAGCTCATCATCCGTGGAATCGGTCAGCGCGTCGCCAATGTGGAAGTCTCCGGCGGCGGGTCTGACTTGCAAAATTCAGAAGCCGGAAAGGGTTGACGGGCTGTCGCCGCCGTTGAGTCCGTGCAGATCGCCGGTTCTCGGGTCGAGCCGGCCGGATCTGTCCATGGCGTGCAGGGCGTTCGCGACGGAGGCGGAATCGCCGGTTCTGGAGCACCAGGTGAGGGGTGCGCACGATAAGGGGACGGGAGTGCCGGTTTACGTGATGATGCCGTTGGACAGCGTGACGATGCACAACTCGGTGAATCGGAAGAAGGCGATGAACGCGAGTCTGCAGGCGCTTAAGAGCGCTGGGGTGGAGGGTGTGATGATGGACGTATGGTGGGGGTTGGTGGAGAGGGACGCGCCCGGCGCGTACAATTGGGGCGGGTACGCTGAGCTTCTCGAGATGGCGAGGAAGCACGGTCTCAAAGTACAGGCTGTGATGTCGTTTCATCAATGTGGCGGGAACGTCGGTGACTCCGTCACGTGAGTCTCCTTGTCTCTCTTACTTCATTTCCATCTTTGATTTTTTCACGTTTTTCTCGCTTGGTTTTTTATTTTCACTTTCACGTGCGATAGTGGAGCGTTGGTGCACGCCCCTTGTGTGAACAGAAAGTAAATTTCGGTGCAGTGTCATAATTTAATTAGTTGTAAAATTTATTTTTCCAAGTTTTTAATCAATTTAATTTAAAGAAAATTAATGAAAAGGACTTGAAAACTTTGAATTTTAATGATAAGGACAAAATAAAAGGTAAAATGAATAGTAACATGATTGACTTTTTAGTGTAAAAATATGGTTTTTCGCTAAAGTTCGCTTTAATTTATACTTGATGTGCTGACTCCGCTGGCTCGTGTTTTGTGGTTTTAATGACTTATTTGTACACTGGTTGGATTGGATGCGTTACAAGAATTGTTTTACTCTTCCTGAAATTTGACTAGCTCGAAAACTATGTCCTGTTTTCCATTTTTATTGACATTGAACTTGAAATGACATTGTTACATGGAATTCTGAAAATTCATGGCTGAATAGTCTGGTTTTCTTGTATACAGCATTCCTTTACCCAAATGGGTTGTGGAGGAGGTCGATAAAGATCCAGACCTTGCATACACTGATCAGTGGGGAAAGAGGAATTGCGAGTATTTATCGCTGGGCGCTGATACCCTCCCGGTCCTCAAGGGCCGCACGCCGGTCCAGTGCTACGCGGATTTCATGCGTGCCTTCAGAGACAACTTCAAGCACCTTCTTGGTGACACCATTGTGGTAACACTTGAGGCTCTTTTACTCTTAATAGTTGAATTTTGTTTTCTGAGTTGGCTGCGATTGTGACCGCTACTTGCTTATGAAGAGTTTAGGACAGTAACGGACTAAAATGAACCCCATGTGTGAGATTTGATGTGTCTCTGGGCGTCTCTATTATTTTTGCCGCAATTTGAATCTTGAAGTTGACTCTCATGTGTACGAGGATGATACATATAGTCGCTATAAATCCAACTAAAAAGGAATGCCAAAAAAGGAAATTAAGTGAAACCAAATAGATAATGAATGTGTTCTCTTTTTCTTTTCTATTTTTTTTATGACAAATACATGGGTCTGCAATAGTGTTGAATCCTTAGTTAGAACCTGCTGATACATGCCTTGCTTGTTAAGCTAAATTGTTTCAAAATTCTCCTCAGGAAATCCAAGTCGGAATGGGTCCAGCAGGTGAGCTGCGTTACCCTTCGTATCCAGAATCGAATGGGACATGGCAATTTCCAGGAATTGGCGCCTTCCAATGTTTTGACAAGGTATCTACTTTATCTCTTTCTGCTCTCTGCCAGTAGCTTTTAGTTTTGTAAAGCGCAACTAATATTTGATGTAACATGATGCAGTATATGCTCAGCAGCTTGAAAGCTGCTGCTGAAGCTGCGGGTAAGCCAGAATGGGGTAGCACAGGCCCCACTGATGCAGGTCACTATAACAACTGGCCGGAAGATACCCCATTTTTCAGAAAAGAAGGTGGAGGCTGGAACACTACTTATGGTGAATTCTTCCTCGGCTGGTACTCTCAGATGCTCTTGGACCATGGTGAGAGGATTCTTACCTCAGCTAAGTCCATCTTCGAGGAGGCCGGTGTGAAGATCTCAGTAAAGGTTGCAGGTATCCACTGGCACTACGGGACCCGGTCCCATGCCCCCGAGCTCACAGCAGGGTACTACAACACACGATTCAGAGATGGTTACATTCCTATTGCGCAAATGCTAGCACGCCATGGTGCCATCTTCAATTTCACTTGCGTTGAGATGCGCGACCACGAGCAGCCACAGGAAGCTCAATGTTTACCAGAGAAGCTTGTTAGGCAAGTGGCTATGGCCACACAGAAAGTAAACGTACCACTTGCCGGTGAAAATGCTCTGCCAAGGTACGACGATTACGCACACGAGCAGATCTTGGAAGCATCATCTTTGAACGTTGAGGGCAACGCCCAAGGCAACCAGATGTGCGCGTTCACATACTTGAGGATGAACCCGCACCTGTTCCAGCCCGACAACTGGAGGCGTTTTGTGGCGTTTGTGAAGAAAATGAAGGAAAAGGGTAGCCACAAGTGCAGGGAAGAGGTGGAGAGGGAAGCGGAGCATTTCGTGCACGTTTCAACACCTTTGGTGCAGGAGGCTGCTGTTGCTCTGATGCACTAAGAAATTCAGGATAAGGCTATTAGCTAGGTTGTTGCTTCTACCGCAGTCAAAACTAGCGATAAGTCCTAAAACGCACGGTGGTTTACAAGGTACAAACATAACGGCAAGAACAGTTGCTGCTCCATTCCCTGGTTAATTTCTCCGTAGCTGATCAATTCAAGTTGTGGCTATGGAAAATGAGTAGGGGTGTGGCGTGTGTGTACCATAAGATTTTGGGGGGTAAATGTAGGGATTGTTGTATCAATACCCCCAAAGAAGTATATCTATCCTCTTGATTCAACATGATCTTACACGAATCATGTATGGTTTCCTCTTTCCTGTACAAGTGTTGAAACGTACAATGCCATTGGTCAAATAAGATGTTACACTCTTCCATCTATGGCTATGGAACTGTGCTTTTCGTATGCCTCTTGTTTACCAGATTACTTGCATCCTCATCAAATATTATAACTGTTCAAACTTGATTATCTTTAATTTACTGTAGTTGCTCACGCGATTAAGTTTTTCCTTTAACTTGTCTGTGAAGAAACCCTAGTTGGTATCCTGGATTGGATGGGAATGGATAACTACTAAATTTCAAGGTATTTGGAAAGTGGAAGTGGATGATTTTCAGTTGGAGATGATTAGAAATAGATTAGGCATGATATATATATTCATCATTTCTAATCCTACCATTTTAAGTATTGAAATTGATAAATTTTGTTCACGAGTAATCTTTAATCATTTAATCAAACATAAATTATCATTTCTCACCCACCTTAAAATTAGGAAGTTTTGAATTCGAGTCCAATCCGATCCAATTTATCATAGTTTTGAAGTCATATTATTGAGAGCACTAATTGGGACTCATGTGGAAAGTATCTTACATCGAATGATGAAAATTTTGACACAAGTGTGAATTCTCATAGCTCAGCAAACTGTTCATGTCAACTTTAGAAACATGTTTTTATTTATGATTCAAATTCTGGAATCCTCCTCACCTTACTAAATATATCACTTTGTCTACTAATAATATGAGGTGTATGGTCCAAATTACAAGGTTTTATTTCATAATAATTTTGTCCATTTTACAATCACGGATGTTCAAAGTATTTCACACAACTCAAGTCACCTTCAAATGACTCAAATTTTTGCTTATTCTTAAACTCGGGACCATTTGCATATTATCAATTAATTTTAGGATAAAATTTGAAAACTGTTATTAGTACTTCAAAAATCTCATTCTACACCCCTCACAAGTGTATTTTCTTTCTAATTATAGAAAGTTTGGAGTGCAAAATGAGATTTTTGAAGTGTCAAAACAATTTCCTAAAATTTAATCTTCTTCAATAAACACTGTTCAGTAAAGCATAACCATGTGTTATAAATTATATGTATGCTTCAAATTCTGTAGCACATGTTACATTTTAATTATGAGTAATGCTAGTTAGACCAAATTTATAAACTAAATTTATAAACCAAACGATGTGTCACCAATAAGAAATAAGCTCGTCAATCAACATTTAAGTAATAATCCAGTTATCAGCTTCTATGTTATTTTATTTACACATGTGGTCTACAAATTTGGTGTTCCTAGTATTACTCTTTAATTATACATACCCGTCACAATATGAAAGTCATCACTCAAGTTTTTCTCGTTCCCAAGCCAAGTGCGTGGTGGTGCATAATCCTCTCCCTTCAAAGGACCATGTCAAAATTTGCCCGTGGCATACAAATTGTCACCCAATGCCCATTTCAAGAGCAGAAAAACACGCTGCAGAAAGACTCGCTCCTATTTGGAGCCATAATTTAGTATATATTACCTTTACAATCCCAGTTTTAACATCAATCAATAAACGTTTACATTAAGAAAACCCAAGTTACACACACAAGTATTCTCAATAGTCCTATAATTTTCTTGAGAGGAGATGTCTAGCATGCAGCAACCATTCAACGCAGGCCAATCCCAAGGCCAGGGCCAGGTATGAAATTGATGTTTCCGATTCAAGCACGGTTGACGGCACTGCTATTTCCGCCCACTTGTCATATTTTCCCGCTCATCTACTTGTGAAAATGTTCGGAGACAAATGAATATAAGGTGAGTGGGAAAATAAAACAAGTGTGCGGGTGCAGTAACACTCTTTGAGCATCAGAATATAATTTATTAGATGATGGCCAGACCATGCGCCATTTTACCCTGTAATTTGTGAAACAATGCCATACATTACTGTTGTTGGTGGTGCAGGCTAAGGCAGAAGAGTGGATGCAGTCCACACAGGAAACAGCGCATCAAGCTAGGAACGCGACATCTGATGCAGCTCAATCAGCCAAGGAGTCTGCCCAGCATGGAAAGGACCAAAGTGCTGGATTTCTTCAGCAGGTGTAACTATATATTTCTTTTTACTAATCGTTAACTCCTTCACTCTTTTGACGTGCATGAGAAATTTAAGCGATGCTTTAGGGACTAAACTAACTGAGTTTAGGGGATCACATATCATTTAACGAGTAAAGTCCCACTTGTTGCATCGATTAATTACTGTACCTAGTCATCAATAAACGCGTAAATTGCCTAGTAATCAGCTAATGTGGTCAAAATATGTTATCCCTCTAATATTTTCGAGTAATTTTCAAATGTACGCTGACTATAATACAAACTAGTGGGATCTCCTTTCGGTATATTTTTGTATGCAATAATGAATGATCATCATGTATGCTTGGATTTAGTCAATATATAAATCTTGTAAACTTTCTGATAGAGCTATTCTCAAATGTTACAGACTGGAGAGCAAGTGATGAACATGGCACATGGTGCTATGGACAGCGTGAAGAACACACTAGGAATGAATGAAAAGAAATGAAGAAGATATATAACAGCAGCAGCCACATCTTCCTGTTATGATGTGTGAAGATGTTTTATTAACTACTTAGCATCTACGATGGAGTTAGGGTTTTGTTAATTAGGAGCATTCCTTGCTCTTAATTCTTTATCATTCCGGACACTCAAGTTAATTTGTCTGTTAGAGTCAGACTGAGAAGTCTTTGAAAGAAGGCTCATGCCATCAGTTGTAATAAACTCTACAGATATATTCTTTAGTTTATTTTCCATTTTTCTTTCACATTACAGCAGTCAATGTAATAAAAGCTCAATACTACTGCAATAGTGCAATATTGCCATGCAATGCAAACAAAGTTGGTTTCTTTAATTACCTTTGTTAATTAATCTCCATCATATATCTTTTAGGTATTACATCCAATAACCGTTGATCACTTTGTGTAATAGGTAATACACACACACACACACACACACATGTATAAGTATATAAGATAGTTTAATCCTAGCAACAGCGGTATTCAGTACTGCTCAATGCTAATACCTAATTCGTCCATACTTCTTCTCCAAGTAAACTACCAGTAGATCCCTTTTAAATCCTCTAAACTGATTGTTCAATTAGCTCTAACAAATTTTCTAGTGTCTCATGACCTTATTATCTTGAACAACGTCATCATTGTCCACCAAGGTCTCATGGTCAACAAGGTTCCAACCATCTTCAACAACGGCAAAGCTCTTCACCTGGCTTAGCCATACGACAGACCATGACCAACCTCAACTTCGTCATGATACCGAGATATATTTCCCACGCTAGAGAAAGTTTTAAGCCGGATGTCTGGCCATCATCAACAACAGTAGCAGCAGCAAGAAAACTGACCGGGCGCTTCGGTGTAACAATATCTGCTTCTGAAACAAAGAAACTCCAAAAGTCTAAGCAAACCTAAAAAACTTGGGTGTCATCCACATATGAGAACTTTATAAGATATTCAAGACCAATCACATGGGATGGTCCAAGCACCCAACGTGATGTCTTGTAAAACAAGTGAGAAACAGTGCCAAATTGTTAACGATTTCCGCGATGTCTTGATTTGTATGATCCAAGTACAAGGGACCGGTACTCCGTAACCACCCGATGACCGCATTATACATCTTAACACGCACCCCATCCGGTGGTGATGCAATATTAGAAGTAAGTGCTACGATGACAACCTGTGTGAAACATTGAAGGGTGAAATTCTGGTATGCATGAGTGGGCAAAAGAGGCACAAGGATATCAACCAAACGGTTAATTTGGTCGAGGTGAAACCATGAGAGGAAAGCATGCAACGTGGAAAACGTTGCAGGTATAACCTCGGGTTCTTGATGATTCTATTGTTGTGACTGTTCGCATAAATAAAAAGGATGTGATATACACACACCCTTTTTTACTTCTCTCACATATTTTTAGTTTTTAGTCGGCGAATCGGATGAATTGAAGAAGATCAACGGACATAAATTAACAAGGGGTGTGTGAGAAATAAAAAGGGGTGTGTGGATAGCACACCCCAAATAAAAAAATGAGATTACTATAACTTCTCAATGTCACTACAGCCTCTTTGCACTTCGTATTTGAGTAATATTTTTGCCTTGAAAGGTTCAAAATGTCCATACAATTTACACACAAATGGGATTCAGAATAATGTCTTTCTCTCACCATGCAAACGACTCATGTTTCAAATTCTAAAACAATATAGTGTTGTGTACAATTAGAGGCCTCTTGATCATGAGGTAGATTAAAAAAGCAGTTAGTCATATAAAGTTCGAGGCCTCTTCATGGGCTAACGTGATATGAAAATTTGATATTGATAGTGTGGCTTTGGCTTCTCCTAAGTTGATGTTTTTGTGTGTTTAAAACGATAAAACGACAATCAATCGCACAATTTGATCCAAACTAAAACTGTGTTTAAGTGTGATTATACAGCGACTTAGAAACAAGCCTCACATATAACGCCAGCATGTCATCAATTTAACAAAATATTAGACATTCAAATTGACAAAATGCCTTCACTTACTAGATTTTTTTAAGATTTTCAATAAATAAAAAATAAATTTGATTTTTTGAGTAAAAAATTAAACAAATTTGATTGAGACATCCATAACTGTCAAAGGGTAACGACAGTAACGGTAAAGCTTAGCTCCTTCTCAGAGCTTCCTCTCCCCTCCACTAACTACACGAAGAGCCGAGCACATATTCATCTGCAAAAATCTCCAAACCTCTACAAAAACCTCCTCCATTTCTCCACAAAATTACATATCTGCCGCCACCACCCTCTCTCTTCCACTCTGCAACTCAGCCATGGCGTCTCTGCAAACCCACCATTACCATCTTCAACTCCACAGCCGCTGCGTCTCCTCTCTCACTGCCCCCAAACTCTGCAACCTTCGATTCCCCAACCTTTCTCTGCGCTTCCCGGCTTCATTGCCGGGGAAAGTTAGGGTTTTTACTCTCAGAGGAAATGGGAGGGGCAAGGATGGAATTTACTCGTTTTGCTGCGTTTGCAGAGCTGGTGCTGAGATTGAAAAGGTTGATGGTGAGGAAGGAAGTGAAAGGCCTCCTTTTGATATTAATTTGGCAGTGGTTCTTGCCGGTTTTGCTTTCGAGGCCTACTCGAGCCCTCCTGTAAGTGTTTCTCAATTACAGTTTCCACTTTTTGTTCCTTGGGTCATGATAAATGGTTTCTTTTCTGAGAAAATTGAAGAAAATTGAGGAAAAGGATAGGAATTTAGCTGTTAAGTGTGAGGAAATTAAAAATTGGAAAAAAGTAAGTTAACAGCATCACATTTTTTTTTATTTGTCTTGCATTAATTGGTTTAAGTTTCGTATCATCGGCCTTGTTGGGATTCTGATGGTGGATTACCTTGAGCGGTTTAGTTTCAAATTCATTCGGTTTGTTGGATTGTTTTGTTCAGGATAATGTTGGAAGGCATGAAGTTGATGCTGCAGATTGTAAGACAGTGTATCTTTCAGAGTATGCATTCACTTCACTTTTAAAGACATAGAAATATAATTTTTCGATCTGTTGTAGATATAGACGTATCCAACTCCGATAAAATGATGTTAATTTATATTTACATGTCAATGATTCATATCTAAGTCGTACTGATTCATGTTTCTAGGTGCAAGTAACACATTAGCTGATAAACCGGTTACTTTTATGACAAAATATGCTTTTAATGAACGCAGGTCATTTATACGTGAGATCTATGATGGCGAATTATCTGTTAAACTGAAAAAAGGTCTCGAGTTACCAGCCATGGATCCATGGGTTTGTTATGTTTCAACCCTTTTTGCATTCAATATTACAGTGATCAATTTATACGACAGTGTTCTATAATCTTGTATACTTCATGTTTCCTATTTTTTCCTGTTTTCCTTTTCCTTTGCTGATCTATTTTGACCTTTTCCTATGCTTCTAGGGAACAAGTGATCCATATGTAATTATGACATTAGATGGTCAAGTCGTAAAAAACAAGGTTAAATGGGGGTAAGTTTGATACTATAATATTTAATTTTAAAATGACAGAGTTTGCTTAACATATACATATCATCAGGATCCATAAAATTTCATGAGCATTTGCTTTAATTCAACTCATAAGTTTGATTTTGTTATATTGTTTTTACGAATAATGTGGGGGCAGGACAAAAGAGCCAACATGGAACGAGGACTTCAGTTTTAATATCAAGCTGCCTCCTACCAAAAATCTTCAGGTCAACATGTATTCTCACTAAAATATATACTTGTTTACTTAGTGCAGAAAGCTCTTGCTTATTATTTCATTTCTTTTCATCTCTCTGTTTGAAGAGAAATTTTAACTGTTTGTGCTGAATGGATATTTCCTTTTTCCGGCCGGTTATCTACAATATTAATGATACACAGTTGTTGATACAAAGTTGTTTAACTATTTACTCTTGAAGCTGAAGATCTTTTCTTAAGGACTTAACATTCTTGGCATGTTAGCTCTTGATCATATTCTTTTCTCTAATTTCCTCATATGTGGCATCAATTTTTAGGTTGCAGCTTGGGATGCAAACCTTGTAAGTCCACATAAACGAATGGGGAATGCGAGCATCAGTCTAGAAGACCTTTGTGATGGTAATTTCAAGTCCATCACTTACATGGTGTTCGTGTTTTAAAACGATGGATCATTATCTTGCCAGATTATTGGGTTGGTTTTATTAGTCCGTTCAGTAATCAAGGTATTATGTTTGTAGTACTATTAGTATAGGCCCTAGAGGAAGATTCGGTGGCTACTAAAAATAGGGAAATGCCATTGTATCTTAGTTTGTCATGATTCCATTAGGACTGTTAATATTTATAGATGAGGCTATATATTTTTTTTCTTGTCAAAATGATCAAATATCATATATGTTTTTTTCTAGGAAATTTGCATGAAGTAGTGGTGGAATTGGAAGGAATGGGAGGCGGTGGAAAACTACTTTTAGAGGTAAGTATCCCTGGTGAAATAAAATTGTGATATAGGTAGATGGTTCCAGAGAGAAAGAGGCATTGCCTTGTTTCCTGTTGTGAGAATGCCTCTTACATTGGTTTAGGATACCATGTATAACAAAAAAGACCACATGTTCTGACTTCTGTGTAAGGCTGTTATAGCTTGCCTTTTATGGATACACACACACACACACACTCTCCCACACCCACACCCACACACCCACACCCACACCCATGCCCACGCCCACACCATACAATACAAGTCTAAGCCATGAAAAAGTTCCATTCACCAAAAATCTTGTTCAAAAAGAATCCCGGACGTGCCTCAGGATTTCTGGAAGGAATGAGATTGTTCTACTTCTGGAATGCCTTACTTTGGTCTCCTTTTCCATACCCATATTCTCGGGAAATACAACCGGAGTAGCCATTTCCTTTAAGAGAAAAAACATGAAATTTTGAAGAACAAAAGAAGAAAGAGAATCACCACAGCTATTGTGTGGTACATACTCCTTGTAGTTGTCAGTTCTTTCAGTGACTTAAGTTGACGCTTAATACTCTGTTTTAAGTACTATGCGGTCATTATTGAAGTCCTAATATTTCTCTGCTTGTAATGAAAGTTTTTGTAAATTGTTTGTGTTTGGTTCTTGCAAAATTCTTTCATATAATGCTGTTGTTCTAATTTGTATTTGCTGTGATGGTCTTAGTGGACCTGCTTTACAGTTTTACATTGAAATTCTTTTTTGGTGTACTGTTCTATTTGAGTTGTAACTGCTAGTGTTGAACTTTCAGGTCAACTATAAAACTTTTGATGAAATTGATGAGGCAAAAAAGTGGTGGAGTAAGGTCCCCTTTGTTTCCGACTTTCTCCGCAAAAATGGTTTTGAGCCTGCTATGAAAAAAATGTTTGCTGGCTCGGACACTGTGCAAGCACGTCAATTTGTGGAATATGCTTTTGGGCAGCTAAAGTCATTCAATAATGCAAACCTTATGAAGAATTTAATTGCAAGCGGTGATGTGAATGACACGAAAGGCACTGGGAAATCTATTTCTGCTGGTGTGTCAGATGTGACTTCCCAGATGGATACTATAGCAGAAGGTTTTTTAGATAATGCAGGCTTCAATGCAAGCAGCAATGTAGACGAGGCCAGCATAGATAATGGTGGTGTGGAGCATGGACATACCCCTGAACCACTGAAACAACTTGGTGAAGAAACGCAATCAGATAAGAATTTCTGGAAGAAATTTGCCAATGAAATCAACCAAAATGTTGCTGAGAAATTTGGTCTGCCAGTTCCAGAGAAATTAAAGTGGGATGGGTTTGATATATTAAACAGATTTGGTTCGCAGTCACGAGAGATAGCAGAAGCATCTTATATTGAATCAGGGCTTGCAACTCCAGAAGGCTTAGATGTTGATAAGGATAAAACAACTAGCCCACTTTCCATTAGCATGATTCAGTCTTCACTTCCAGATATTAAGAAAGCAACAAGGGATCTATTAAAGCAAACTGATTCTGTTTTAGGAACATTTGTGGTTCTAACTGCTGCAGTATCTGAATCAAACACGGAATCAAATGCAGTAGGAACGAGCGAAATTAAATTAGAGGACAGTAGCAATGTAGAAGATGATGCCTTGACTGATCCCACAACCGAGGAGATTGCTAGCACACGGGCTGCAGAGGAGATGAAAGAACTCTTTTCTAGTGCAGAAAGTGCCATGGAGGCTTGGGCAATGCTTGCTACTTCTTTGGGACACCCAAGTTTCATAAAGTCCGAATTTGAGAAACTATGTTTCTTAGATAATGCAACAACAGACACACAGGTAAAGACTTTTCCCGCTGAAAGGATTATAGTTGATCTCTCTAAATCTGAAGAATCATGACACCTACATGTGGCACTGGCAAGATGCTGTCAATAAACTGTGAGATATATATTGTGGATAATTACATTATAGGAAACTGCAGGTGGCAATTTGGCGTGATTCTGCTCGGAAAAGACTAGTTATTGCTTTCAGGGGAACAGAACAGGCAGGTTATATATATTTTTTGTTCTATAATGGAGTTTGGTTTGTATCTTCTGGTTCTAAATGCCTGTACTCTAATTGTTGCAGTCAAGATGGAAGGACTTGCGAACAGATCTGATGGTAGCTCCTACTGGGTAATATCTATTTACTTATCAAGTTACAATCGGTTTGTATATTTAATTGACATTAGTGATTTGTGATCATCCTTCCTAATTTTCTTTGGAGTCATAATGCATGTAACTATGTAAGTAGATTTTTAAAACCAGGCAAGGTCAACCAATTTTTTGAATGGTCTGGGTTCCTGTTCGGATTAGCAGAAAAAACCATCCCGTCCGGATTAGTACAGGTCCTACAGGAAATCTTGTTATGCTTAACCACCCACTTGGAAGCTGGACCAATCTTGAATTTTTTTGGTGGACAAACCTTTGAGCTAGTTATTGATAAGAACAACCTTTGAACTAGTTGTGCTTGAGGAAAACCAGCTAGTTATTCTTTGAAAGAAAAGTATGTATTGAAAGTTAAATTTTGGATTCAAACCACAGGTCTGTATGTTAGATGGCAAAACTTGCTTGATGCTACTGATCACTTATATTTTATTAACCATTATATTGTTATGGTCCAACCACGGTCAGAGTGGTGACCCATGACCCAGTCACTTTAGCTGGGTTGCTAAACGGTCCAGGTTTAAACAATCTCTTATGCACTAAGTTTCTGAGTACTTGTTTATTATATTGTCTCACTTAATGTTCCACAGTTTTAGATATGCCACAGTTTTAGATATGCCCCATTAAGTATTATGTTTCTTACAAATGTTGGATTTTATACCTTTATAGGCTAAATCCAGAAAGAATAGGCGGAGACTTCAAACAAGAAGTTCAAGTAAGGAAAATCTATTCTTTCGTGGGTGAAATGAACAGATTATTGACAAAACAGTCTCTATGCATATTGATGGTGACTAGATAATTTCAGGTTCATAGTGGTTTCTTAAGGGCATATGATTCTGTCAGGATAAGGATCGTCTCTCTCATGAAATTGGCAATTGGTTATTTGTAAGTTCTAACGTTTTTTAGATTTATTTTTCTTATTTAATTTAGTTTGTTTCCTAATTGCATACAAGTCAGGTAGTATAGGACAGTCAATATCTAAAAGAATCACACAGAAGTAGTTGGCTTCAGTTAGATTAATCTAAGTAAGATGTTAATTGTTTATTAATAAGCACTGAAGTCATTTCGAAGATAAAATCCTTGGAACCTTTAGACTAAGTTAGATGTTAGTTTAGGGTATCGTTTGTTCATTAAAAAAAAAAAAAAGGGGGGGGGGGGGTTAGATGTTAGTTATTTATCAATTTTTATTCTACTTTCTCCTTGAGATTTCCAAAGCACGAGTTTTCTTTATTTGTGGATTGGCAAGTATGAGAGTTCACTTCGTTTTGACAGTGATGATATTGCTGAGCCGCTGGACAAATGGCATGTTTATATAACGGGTCATAGTCTAGGTGGTGCATTGTCGACCCTCCTGGCTCTTGAACTTTCCTCAAGTCAGCTAGCAAAGTGAGTTCTTATTTTCTACGCTGTGAATTCATTATACATTTTGTTGGATTTTTTAAGTGGAAGTATCTATTCGTGTATGCAAAAGAGCATGTCTGTACGTGATCACTTTTAACCATAGATTATGTTGGACTCTGATCATAACTTGTACTTACCCAGTTTTCTCTTATGACTGTAGGTTGTGTTTGTTTTATTCATCTTGTTATACTTTTGAAGATTTCTGAGTTTAAAATGTGCAATCCATCAATTTCCAGCACATGCTTGGGACTTTTTTGATGAAAATAAACAAAATAGAAATACAGATATGTGATGAGAGTTGTAAGAGACTGATGTTGTCGTACTTTCACACAAGCAAACTGCCATAGTGCATCTCTATGTTATATTGGAAGATGCATTACACCACTATCTAACATTAATTCAATTAATTTAATTCTATGGTAATAGACCTTTGTTTTTTTTATCTTTTTCTGTGTATTAGGCGTGGACTGATTTCTGTGACCATGTATAACTTCGGATCTCCTAGAGTTGGTAACAAAGTATTTGCCGAAATTTATAACAAGGTAAGCATTGGAATTGGGATTTCCTATTTGTTTCCAGCATGTGCTTTTAATTCTTCATTGAAGTACTTGGGTAAATGCCCTCAGCTTTCTTTTTCCACGGATCCATTTTCATTTTTGCTGCAGCCATCTCTGGTTGCAACTTGGAACAACTCATCTTCTATTCCTAGTATAAAATGTAGCTGCTAGTCTTGGTAGAGGCAAGCAGAAAATAATTTTAAAATATAGGATTGTTATAAGGAATTTATTCATTAGCAGAAAATTTCCCAACTCACTCTCTGTCGTTCTAAATGTTGGATGATGTAATTACCACATATATTCGTGCGTGTGCGCTCATGTGTGTGCATGTATTATTATTAGAGTTTTATGATAGTTCGATTTGACTACTTTGGACTTGTATTTAGAGGAATCATGAAGTCAGATCCACGTTGTAATAATTTCCCTCATGAAATTAAAATAATAATCAAGCGTGTGAACACACACACCCACGCGTATATACATTTTGTATGCTACATGTGTATTTTTCTGGTGAATATTTATTCAGCATACAAAACTTACCTTTGCAGAAAGTCAAAGATAGCTGGAGAGTTGTAAACCACAGAGACATTATCCCTACAATCCCCCGCCTGATGGGATACTGCCATGTAGCTCAACCTGTTTACCTAACAACAGGAGACCTAAAAAATGCCTTGGTGGGTAATTCATTTTGTTATCTAGGAAAGTTTTCCATTAACTCTCCAACTGCACTTATAGTTAATTCATAGATGTATTATTTGTGGATAGAGTAAATGGTGCCCTCGCAATATCTAGGAGACTATGATGTTGGCAGTAACAAGCTAAATATTTCCAAGCTAAATGATATGTTCCTCTAGAAACTTGTTGTGATATTAGATTTATAAATCTCGTGCTTTAGGATGCAGAATTGTTTCTCTCTGATTAGGTTCTAAGACTCGTCGTCATTTAAAGTTTACTTCGAAAGCTGTTTGAAATGTTTTTGGGGTGCTTGCTTGTGTGAATATAGTACATTTTTACTTAAATCTGAGCTAATAATTCCATCCAGGGAAATATGGAGCTCTCTGGAGATGGTTACCAAGCTGATGTGATTGGGGAGTACACACCAGATGTACTAGTCGGTGAATTCGTATGTTCCTCGTCATTCAATCTTTTTCATTTGCTAGTTCGCTTGCTTATGGATTTCTAATATCAGATTCGTATGCCCATTCATAAATCCAATCTTCAGATATGCTGCATATTCATAATTTTATATCATTGTTTTCAATTATATTTTAAGAAATTAACAAAAGAACCATTCATAAGATAAAATTCCTCAAGAAATTAAAATGAATCAGGCTTGGCGTGTTCATGATGTTAGCAACAACTGAGCTGTTCATAATGACTTTCGTGTTGCAGATAAAACCAATGAAAATAACCAGAAAAACTGTTGTCTTGATAGTTCACTAGATCTCACCAGGAGTATATCGATGTCCTTACTTTTCTTAAAGTAAGGACTGTACCTTGGAATGCATCCCTCAATATGCTCTCATGATCTAACAATCTATTTTTATGTCTCCTTTCAATGACCATCCTTGCAAAAGATTAGCTTGGATTGAAGGAGATATAAAAAATGAATCCGTTGGATTATGAAACCACATTCCCCAAGAATTAATGTTTTCCTTAATTTTCTTCAAAAGAGAGTATCTTCTGTCAAGTTGAGTGATTGGTAATGTTTTTAATTGATGAGAAATATGGACGATGCACGAGTTTTGTATCTGATGCAAACGTGCTTAGTACATGAAATGTGTGTCACCGCTGCTGCGGCTGCATCAAGGTCAAGTGGGACTGAATTTGTTATTAAGATTTCGTTATAAAGCGTGCTCCAGTCTGTTTATCATCTTTAAGCTTTCCATTGTTCAAAGTTCATTTTTAATGACAGTATATTTATCTTCAGACGAGGCTTGGCTTTCTGAATTTTATCAGAAGTTTGACCAAGTTTTTGTTTTTCCTACAGATGAAGGGTGAGAAGGAGCTTATCGAGAAAATATTACAGACCGAAATAAACATATTCCGTTCAGTCAGAGATGGGACTGCACTTATGCAGCACATGGAGGATTTTTACTACATCACACTACTAGAGGTACATTCATCTGATTGAGTTCATATATATAATATTTCTTCAGTAGTCATATTTCGGGGGTATTTTTTGGTGTTTGCAGGCTATTTTTAATTGCGACACATATTGCCATGAGTTGTCACTATCTATTTGTTGTAATATCTCCCTCTCAATGTCAGTTGTTAACCTCGTCTTTCTTTCCAGAATGTGAGATCGAATTACCAAGTCGCAGCAAGGACGCTGTCCGAAGAACAAGCGAATGTGAAAGTTAGCTGAAGACGAGACTAGACCATGCCAAAGTAAAGAGGCATCCGGGAAGCTTAAGCATGCCTTCCGTTGAATGTATTAATTTGTAATTACCAATACTTTGAGGTATTGCACCTACAATACAACATACCAACATTAGTCAGGTACCATAAATTTATCCGAAGCTTTACATTCTATACATGTTTATAAAGATCAGCAGCCATTTGTAACTCAAAGTTTTAGTTTACTTGTAATATCAAGAGTCTCCTTTTTGTTTTGGGTCAAACAATACCAACAAATAGGTCAAGTATCAAAAGTTTTCCAATTCTGAAATGTTAACCGTTAGAAACGCATTCAAAGGCTTAAGTTGTCATAAACTGGGTCAATAATGTACATCAAACTTACACCAATTTCTTTCTCGCGTCAATTTTGCACATTGAGAGGCATACTATTCCTACACTTGTCAAGCTTAACAACATTCTCTTCCTCACTTGCATGCTATTCCTACACGTGGAGAGTCATACCAATAAGGGAAGATAAACAAGCAGATGGGTGGAGCACCCACCCTACCCGGCATAACTAACAAACAAGTTGAAAACAAGAATCAAACTCTCCATTACTTGCAAAGAAGACTTTGATAATATGTTTAACAGCCACAAAATTTTAGGATTTTAGAGAAGTCTATCTGATACTATGTCAAAGTCAGGTAAGGATCTTGTTCACAATTGGAACGGTCGGGTCGGGGAGAAGCTATTTTTATACCACGTCAAGATTTCAGAGTCAAGTATGCAACCCACTACTAATCACACCGGTATTGTCTCAACATAATAACCTACACAATCCGACATGCATTGAATTTTATCATACAAGGTCTCAATATCATTAATAGCAGAACCATCCATTTATAAGTAACAAATAATAATACATTTTATCAATTTTTCGATGTGAGATTGTATTCAACACTAAACCCTTGAAGCTTAACCTATCAAAGAAGGAACCAACAATGTGTACTAAGCAGAATTGACAGCAATGATAGGGACAGAAGAGACTTTCACTTGCATTGCAATTGCAATTGCAAATTTGCAAATGCTAAAATTTGGAGCCTTAGTAGGAAGCCCCCTTTGTCCTGATTCCTAATTCATAATTCCTAAACAAAAATACTATAGGCTATATAGGCTATAGGCTATGGTTTTAGACCAAGGAAGATAACCACCACCGTCCAAAAAAAAGGAAGATAAGACACCACTGAGGTTGTGGTCCTCTATTGAAAAATTATTGACAGGAATAACCCCTGAGCCTCAGGTGGGGCTCACATTTGGGACCCATCATTTATGCATCTGACTTCTTGAGAGACCAATATTTCTCCTCTGTTATGCTTTTGCTGGATTGCTCTTGTGACTTGTTCTGTGAAGCAATTTGTATCCTTAATTTGCTTCAGCATAAGTTAGGATCCATATTTCGTACTCTTGAAGAATGTAAAATCCCACGTTGAAAATCTGATAGAATAATATATTGCATAAAACGTCGGATTGTGCAAGTGATTAAGTTGCGGACAGTGTTAATATTGACTAGTTGTTGGCTGATAATCCTTTTATACAAGCATAACACATACATCACATGTATTAGAACTCTCTTATCTAATAATTCAAATTAGCTCAAAGAAAGAGGGGAGACTTGAACTTTCACCTCTGCGTATAATTTACATTCTCAATCATAAGAGCTACAAACACAACTATGTAATCGTGCCAAATTATTCATAATTTATAATTTCGTTCCGTTACACATAAGTGAACATGAAACTTTGAGTTTACATCTAAATGTAATGATTACAATTTTCTGGCCTGTTTCAGTTTCACGAGCTGTGAATCTCTAGAAACATTCTTAGGGGTGTGCAGTGTCTTCTTGCAGCTGATGATTCGTAAGCTCTGCCTTAATATGTCAATCTCTCTTTCCTTCTTGAAATGTTCATGCTCCATTGAAGCTATTTTGGATTTTAGAGATGTAATCATTTCTTCCTTGGCTTTGAGCTCTCTCCTTAGCTCTTCTACTATGCCTTCTTCCTCTGCCTTCCAATACAGCCCATTTCCTGCAGTAAATACCAAATCTCCATCACATCGATACATGAATAAATATTGTACATATAAATGTACATGTATACACATTAGTAAAGAATTCATAAGTTCAGGTTCGATTCCCTCAAGTGTAACCGGAAAAACAATTAAATACGCTTGTAGGTAATGTTGAGAGTTATCCCACATCGGTGAGAGACAAGGTTTGCTATGTGCTTATATGATCTTGGGCTACTCCCCATATTGCTAATTAGTTTTTTGGTGGAACCTCAATTTCATCAGGTAATTGTAATGATGAAAAATTCTGGTTTTTTATGATTTTTTTTTTAAGGAAAAAGTAAGACCCACCAACTGCTTAAACTATGATGTGGGTTATCATTAACAATAATATAACTATGAAAATTGCCATCATGTTTTCTGAGATTGAACAATTGTCATATTCCAACAAAATTAAGACTGAGTGCTTCTAGACCAAATCGCAATCAGAAAGTTCGCCTCATATTCTGATACATGTTTATGAGAATTATGCAGATTAGAGATTGCTTGGGAGTGACTGAGTATCTGTGTTTTCTGTGTTTGTGTGTGACTGTGTCTGTAGAGAGAGAGAGAGAGAGAGAGAGAGAGAGAGAAGAGAGAGAGAGTTACCACAATGTGTCCTCTGAATGAGATCATCAAGCTCCACCTTAATAGCCAGATAAAGCTGCTTCCACTTCTCCACGGTCTCATCCCTCCTTGCTCTCTCCTCCCTCATTTGCTCAGCCAGAAAAACACTCCCCAACAACACTTCCCACTCTTTACTATTATTCTCCCCACCACCACCATCACCACTCTTATTATCATTCCCACCTCCCACCACCACAACCCCACCACAATCCTCCATTCCCCTAATCCTTTCCTCCTTCTCTTCCACCACCTTCCTCAGCATCTTCACCTCCTCCCTCATCTTCTTCTTCTCCTGCTTCCACTCAGCCTCCTTGAATGCAAACACCATCATGTCCCTCTCATATGCTGCACTCTCCTTCTTCCTTTCACACGCCATCTCACTCATCTCCTCTTGAATACTCCTCACCTTATCTCTCAACCCACCAACATTTCTCTCACTTAAATTACCCCTCTTCTTGCTCGCAAACCCGCCCATCTGTCAGTGATTTTCGCACTCCCGCTCTCTTTTCTCAGAGGAGCCCTTGTGACATAAATTTTATCCAAGGGGGAGGTTTTGTCAGAGGCTCCTCTTGCTCTTTCACTTAATGGAGAGTTGTGGTCTATTTTTATAAGAGGGCTAAGCTAGTTAGGTTCTCACTCACTCTCACACAATGTTAATAATAATTGATGGAAGGAGAATGAATGAGGATCGTGAAGAGACTTGCTAGTGTCTTGTATGCTAACATTATGTGATGATTTTAACACATATTGGGACACACATGATCTGTGTGCAATATAATTGGATTATTCCCAAAGTCACATGCAATTAATTTTCTTATTTAGAAGCGTGCATGGGTCTACATTATCTACAGTTTGCACTAATATGATATGATATATATTTAACATTCTATTAGTACTGTCATAGACGCACTAGTACCATTTGGTTAAAAAAACTTTAAGTAATTATTGTGTGTACTAACTACTGACATACAACCACGTGATATAGTATTTTAATATGAAGCATGGATACGGATACGGATACAGATACAAATACGGATATGACAATACGATACGACACGACACAATTGTATGAAAAATCTCTAAAAATTAAGATACGATACGCGATGGATACTGCAAATAGAAATATATATAGCAATAAAATAAACATTTTAAAACATAATTCATCATTCAAATTCAAGTACATTTAAGTTGTTGGAGAATAAAAGTTGGAAATCTAATCCTCTTTATACACAGTAAAAGGGGTGTGAGAGCTGTATTCATGGTTTTAATTAGAGTGAAGCTCTTTGTATTCATCAACTTTCAATTAGTGATGTCTCCTGTTAATTTTCTCCTCCTCATTATCTTTTTTGAAAGTGTAAATGTATCATAAAAGCTGGATACGCGTATCCATCGAGTCAAAGCCGTGTCCATTAACCATGATATGGGTCCGACGAGCATCCGAGAGTATTGGCCAAGTATTGTATCCGATCAAGTATCGAATATGGAATACGTGACCAAATAGAAGTATTTGTGTATCATATGGCAAGTTTTAACACGTGTTTTATTTACTAATTTTATATCTTATATCTACACACTTCATTCACACAATGACCTTTTTAAGCAATCCAAAGAAAGATTAGGCAACGATTAGCACCTTAGCAATGGTTGCATGTAAGGCGCCAACCCTGTCTTGAAGGGCAAGGACCATTACACCCGGCAAAACCCTGAACCCTTCTACCTCCACCTTATTTTTTTAATTTTGCAGTATACCAAGCCATATTTTTCATATATTCTTCTAATAACTGTGTAGTATTAGCCAATATTCCATTTCCAAATAGATTGTAAAAATACTTTTGCAATGCCATTGCACTAGCTGTCCGAGGAGTTTGTACTTCAGATGGAACTCAATATTCCTTCAATTATTTTGCATATTCTAAATAACGACCCAGAATTAAACATTTATTTACATTCTTCAACAGTAACCTTTTCTGTACGGATTACACAAATTATAAAATGTGCATTCCTAAATTATTATTTTTAATTTATTCCAAAATAACACACTTACTTAATCATAATTCTGCTTAATTACCTTGGTAATTCTATCGAAAGAGCTACTTATAGAAGAAGCTTGGGGGACCACCAAAAGATGTAAAATTCCGTGGTGTGTGTCCAAAAGTCCCTTGATAGATAGATAGGTAGATGGATAGTAAAGTTTATAAATTTACAACCAAACAAAACGTTTATGGGGATATTTTGTTTATATATGTTTACACCCTATATGTGGAACTACAGTATTTATTGTTATCTCTTTGGATTCCCACTCCGAAAGGGACTGGGAGATGTTTGGTGGTTTGCAATTTATGAGAGTGCACTACGGTTGTAAGTCCAACTTCACTATGTTTGGCCTACCCTTCTAACTATTCTAACTCCAATTCGAGTGCAATAAATCGTTCTCACTCGTAAAATTTTTACCACATGTAAAAGCAAGGATAAAAATATTTAAAAATACTTGCAAGAGAACAAGGCAATTGTAGTATAAATGGGTCATGATGTTAGATAAGAGAGCCGATGTGGGTTTGAACCCACATCGTGATGCAAAGGCAACACTTCTCTCCATCACTATGGTAGAGGGCCACTTGCTACCAATTACTTATGAATTACACATACATGCTTTGAAGGTTATGTTTTCTTAATGCATATTCTCCTCGTGATGTTCAAACGAAAACATATATCTAACATACAGTCCGTATGTGATGTTCAGGTCAAATAGAAACATGCCTAACTCATTAAGTTTTGTGAAATTACAAGTAGCAATCACAAGAAGCCCTCCTCAATTTCAAGATGATGTTCTAACATAAATTGCATCAAATTACATGTCTAAATATCCTAATGGTGGCCAATCATCAAGACATATGAATAATTTTAACGCAGTGATTAATAATTCAAGGTATGCATGCATAATAATATAAATAAATCAATAAAGACTACATATCCATGTTAAGGCTCGTGGTCTTGCCTGCCCAAGCAAAAGAAAATTAGTTACTCATAATCATATAATTAAAATCAAAGAAAATATCATTGAGAAGAAAAGGATGGAAAGCACCATGTAATTGAAATCTGCATATCAGCAACCCTATGTCGGGTTGTCTCTCAATGTCGCGTCGTAAACCCCAATGGCTGGTTGGGTGGTTATAAACAGCCCTTTATTCAGAATCCTACCTAAATAAGTTCTTCTAAAAATGGAAATTAAATAACAAAGTGATAACTTAAAATCAAAATCCTAATCTAACTAACCAACCTACCCAGTCAAATAATCTCCACATTTCTGGACCAAATAAGCTCCAAGACTAGTTCTAAAGGTCTTGTTTTAGAACGTCCTCTGCAACTTCGTAAAAAGGCCGAACTCCAAAAAACGCCATTTTCATGCTAAAAAATTACAATTAAGCCCAACAGGCAATCTATCAACATTGTGTGTTGGTCCTTTAATCCTTTTCGATTAAATGCTTTGGAATTAAATGTTGAAACTCATGATCAAATGCTTTGAAATTAAATCCTGAAACTCTTTTACCAAAAAAAAATATTGAAACTCTAATATAGTCTTTTTGACAGACTTACAAACCCACTCCAATTGAAATTACTAAAAACTGACTGTTGAATCACATTATGCCTAAAATGGATTCACATGTCATACATGTAAGTACAAATCATAGTATCAAAATCTCACCAAAATATACCAAAAAAAAAAAAATATATATATATATATATATAATAATTAATATGAAATCGAATCATCACTTAGTCGAAATTTAGAACTCCTTTAACAAGTAGAGTCCCTATAACGCTATTGCAACTAATCATCTGCATAGTGTTTTCTATTCAAAATTCATATCAAATAGTGTGGGGGTGGTGACTAGTGGGCCATTAAGTGCCTGCAAGTTGAAGAGTGTGAATAGAGAGTCATTATCTTTTACGTGGCACTAATTTCGTCACATATTTTGTTTGTAAGTGACAGAATAAGCATCACAAAATAAAAAAGTCAGTGACCAATGTTTTTCATCTTATATCAAACTTATAAGTGATGAATCGTCACCCAATATAATCCCAGAATGATATGATTAACACTAAATGACATTGAAATCGTCACATATTTTTTTGACATGTGACACAACTTATGTCGCATATGTTAAATCAAATACCTATTTAGGAATAATATATGATGAATTAATTACTTGTTCCTGTTTCGTAATCTAGAATTGCAATTCATAACTATAAGGTAGTATACTTAATTCACATTTTTCATTAATCAACAATTAAAGCACATAAGTCGAATACATTCATCAAGTGTACATCCCACAAAATAACATAAACATCCCAATATCAATCTAACTCAGGGTGACCTATCTCAGTGGTAGTAATTCGTCATGGAAGGCACCAACACTTATACATAGACAACTTGAGGTCCTAACAAAAGGAAAGTCTAATCAACATTGAGGTGCTAACACTTATCTATTTGTCTAGAGCAACATCATGTTAGGGTTTTGAGACTCTTGTCCCACATTGGATAAAACAAGATTCTCAATGTCCTTTATATATGTTTTGTCCTCTACAATATTAGTTAGATGTTGGACCACTTGGAATGAGAATTGAGGCTTGGGCCACCATTTGTGTGGATTGGGCTTGATGATTATACCATAATATTAATATTAATTAATATTAATTAATCAAGACAAGGGCCTTGGGCCTTGGGGCCTAATAATTAAAATTAATCTGATCAATTAGTTTTAATTTTCGAATTAAGTTTTTAATTAAAAATTAATTCAAAACGTTTTGATTAAAGACACAACTCTTTGGAAAGAGTTGTATAGCTTTAGATACATCCAAAAAAGTATTTGAAGAGGTATGAAAGAGCCTATATAATTGGAGTCCTCAGTTCCATTCCAATCATCTTCTTTTCTTCCTCCTTGCTTCTGTACGAAATTTCCAGAGAGTAAACACACAAAGCAAATTCGCTAGAATTCTATAATCCAGTGCGGGTTGTAGAATTAGGTAGTTGAATCCTAATCGAGCAGACGTTGTAGAACCACAAACACATGAGTGGGACGAAAATACTGTTCGAAGGACATAGCTTTTACGCTAGCCTCTACCTTCTGTAATCAAGTTAGTTGCATTAATATTCGTATATTAAGTTTGTATTACTGTGTAATTTACGTTTTGCATAGCAAGTATATTTTGGTTAATAAAATATTAGAATTCCTGTTATTTTTGTTTATTTCTGAATTGTTCTCCAACACATCATTGATCCATTGGCCGTTCTTGTCTTTGTGGAGGAGGTGGTGGCGGAGGAGGTGCAAGTGCATCAATTGGAGGAGGAGGTAAGAGATCCCTCACCTATTTCACCCTCTTTCCTCACTACGTAGAAGCTGCCATCTAAAATATGAAAAGGAAAAGTAACTAACACATACTAAAATGTTAATATATACAAACCATTATACGCATAATGACTATTTGTAAAATTATAGGCCAAAGATTACTATTGTAGGATATGAATTAATTTATAATGCACATATCTCACCACAGTCATCAATCATAATCACTTTATCATCATCGTTGTAAACTCACCAAACTACAAATCCATTGTCTATCCATGAATCGAAGTCAGATCACTTTTAGTCCTATTATTGAGCTGCACATTCTGACACATTTCAATAGGTTGGCATAATAAAATATATGTAAAATTGTTTAGACAGACATATAATATGACATGAAAAACTAGCATGCTTTCAACATATACATGCACAATACTTCATATTCATCATTACTATTCAGATGCAATAATACTTTTGACTAAAGGTAGCATGAAACTATGTCATGTTAAATTGCAAGTATTAAATACAACATACGAACTTGAAACTTTGGTCTTGTACTTAACTAATCTCAAGCTTAAACACCTTTAATCCTGAAAATCAAGAAAGTACAAGAATTTCATATATGTATATACAAAAGTAAATCTACATCAGACCATAATATAGAAATTTTAAAAGTTGACTAACCAATTGTAGATGTTCAATCAATTTACAAGTTCTAGTTTCCTATCTTGCCAACAAATGATTTTGGCTTTCTATATCCCATCAATTACAAATTAATTCAAATCTTTTGTTCTCTTCCTCCATTGTAAAGCACTTGAAGGTACTTTGGGTAGAATATCTGAATCTCTTAGCATGCCAATGTCAAACTACATTTTGCTCCAACAAGCGACTAGGATGTAAAATCCAATCTGATCCCAAACTTGGCAGGTTAAAAAGATGGGGAACATGAAATCCAAATTTAAGCTTGCATAATGCATGTCCAACGCCCTAAAAATAAAATGCATTCAAGAAAGTGGCAAAGCCAAATTCAGCCCTCATTGTTCTAGTTTCTTGAGATTTTCAAAAACACCCTATGTAGCCTGCAATACAATGCACCAAATCACATAATAAATCAATTATAGAAGGGCAAAGGCACAGCGCCGTTGGCACTCTCATGTTTAACTTTTGGCGCTACATATATTGCGTGTATAAAAACTGTAAAATACTTAGTTTGAAGTGCTAAAAGCATTGCACTTAATAGATAGGTAAATAAATGTGTGGGAAAGAGGAAGAGTACCATGACAAAAGGTGCTTTAGTGAGAAATAGAATATGAAACACTCTAAAGAACGCGAAGGGTCCTCTGGATTTTAGAATCGTACACAATACTAAAATTGTACTTGTACCTGAACTAACAAACACCAAAAATTAATCAATTCAATCAAACTCAAATTAATTAACAAAATATTATTTTGTTTGGGAATTTTATTAGACGATATGGGATGATTGATGTTGCATACTGGGTGATTGATCCTGCATACTGGGTGACTAATGTTGCATATAATTGATGTTGCATACTGGGTGATTGATGTTGCCAGATTTTATGTTTCCTTTTTCCATGGGATTCTCTATTAAGTCTAATCCCTTAATTTGAGAAAGATTGACATATCCCCCCTTGTACATTCAATCAATCTATGAAAAATAAATTCAAACAAACTTAAAATTTCCACAAATTTACTCTGTGGTAGTTTACGTGTTGAAAAAATAGTTACACGAAAAAGGGAGTAGTTCCAGTTTTTTTTTTTTTTTTTTTCCAAATATTGCGACTAGTATAATCTTTTTCATCTACCAAAAACTATTCCTCCTCTTTTTTTCCTTTTGTTCAGTTCTTCTGTTTTCCCCTTTTGTTCTTATTTGTTATGGTGTAGCAGGACATGATAGTTTTTTTTTTTAGAAGTGGATTTGTGCTATAGCCGAGATGCTGTAGTTTTTATCCTACCTCAGAGAATTAACTATGCAACTAATCAAGAGCTTAAATAGTTGCAATAATTGTGTTCTAACTAAATTAGAAATAAGAAAATTACAATTTAACAAATGATAATGTTCACATATGGTCATCAACGACATTCCAAAGAGAAAATAGAAAAATAACAACCATTATTCATTGATTTTCAAAAGAGAAAGGAAATTGATAACTGGGTGTCTAAGCTTGGCAAACAAAGATTGATTGAAGAAGAAAATCCAAACACAATTAAAGAAATAAGTACCTTGTTGTAAATTGAGAGGCCGAGGGAGGGAGACGAATGAGAGGTGGTACGTGGTCGCCGTTGATGACAACCACCAGGTTGCTAGTCGACGAGGCGGGGTGAGAGAGTAGAACCAAGGGGAGTTGAAAGAGATAGGGTGAGAGAACAGAACGAAATAGGTTTTTTGTTTTGAGGGAAAATGAAATAGGTTATTAGGTTTTACAATTTGGGAGTTTTGACATTATTATTTCAATATTTTTAATTTTTACTTTTAATATTATAAGTGATGAATTGACTATTACGTAGCCTACTCTTTATATAAGTGATGAATGTAAAAATTTTGTCACATATTAACATTTCGTTCGGCGGTAAAATTTCCCGCCCAATAGTTTGTGACGAATTCAAAATGTTTATGTGACACAAAATATTTTGGTGTTTGTGAAAATCTTTATGTGACGTTTTCTAAAAAAACCTCACTCATTTTGGCCAAATGTGATGAATTTTTAGGCGCCACAAAAAATACCGTCACCTAATCCATGTTTTCTTGTAGTGTTTCACATCCTTCTTGCACCCCTCTTAACAGCTTGCAAAGTGTTTTTCCTTTGCACTTCACGGACATGGCACTATTTTGACAAACGTTGACCACCTTGGGTAAATGCCATCTACTAGGTAGTATGGCCCGTCGTACTTATGTCCGTTGACCTAGTACGTGACTTTTGGTGCCTTTCCTTGCAGAACATCATTGAACACTGGGGATTGGGCAAGGACATTGAGGTCATTTTGAGCTTCCGGAACCCTGGAAAATGCGTGCCAAATCCATGTATCAAAGGATGTCACTGTCTCCAAAATAATACTTTTTGATCCTTTTCTATCCCCATAAGCGTCTTGTCATGCAATTGGACAGTTTTTCCAGGTTCAGTGCATACAGTCGATGCTTCCAATCATCCCAAAAAAACCTCGCTTCTCGCCCTTCTTAAGAAGCTTTTGCAAGTCCATCTCAGTAGGTTTCCAAAGGCACTTTACGGTGTAGATAGATTTGATTGCTTCGCAAAACCTCATCAGGGATTCAAGAATGGTTGATTTCCCCATCCTCGCTATCTCGTCCACTTGATCTGCAGATGCTCCATATGTAAGCATCCGTAAGGCAGCAATAATTTTTTGCTTAGGCAGGAGACCTATAGCACCAAAAGCATCTTTCTTTTGCATAAAGTAAGAATCATGGTTGCAAACATCGCCCATGATTTTGTTAAACAAATGTCGTATCATTCTAAAACGACGTCTAAAGTACGTATCAGGGAATGCACTATTACGGACAAAATAATCGTCCAAGAGATTCGTACCTCATCGTTGCCTGCTTCTATCAAGGTTTGTGGAACTGCTGGGCCTGCTGATTTGAGCCACAACTTGGATGACTCGACGAGAATATGAGGTTCTAGCCATTCTTGCTTCGTCATCTCTCCTTCTACACTCCTCATCATCTTCCATCTCATTTTAGGCCACCTAGAGATTGAACATTCCTTCTGATTGGTTAAACAATTCTTTCTCTTGTTGATCGATTTCCCACATCATCCTTGAAGAAGAAGACATTGCAAGAAGGAAGTAGAAAATAATGATAGAGATTTTGGTGAAGAAGGAAGTAGAAACTATGAATAATGATAGAGATCTTGAGAAAATTAGTGTGAGATTTATGAGGATGGATGGTGAATTATATGGAGGATTCAGAAAGGATTAGGTTGTAGATAATGCCATGTGGCATGCCGTCATTCGTTAAAAATCTGATGGAAATCTATCCTCAAAGATTGTAAACAGATTATGACACGTGGCGCAACGTGATTAGTTAATAATCTTATCGGAAATCCATCACGAATAATTGTATTTTCGGATAATGACACGTGACGCAACGAGAACGATTAAAAATCTTATCGGAAATCCATCACCAATAATTGTCTTTTTAGATAATTACATGTAGTGCAACGAGAACAATTATAAACCTTATCGGAAATTCATCACCAATAATTGTCTTTTCGGATAATGACACATGGCGTAACGATAACGATTATAAATCTTATCCGAAATTACAAATAAAATTATTTTGTATTATTTTATAAATAAATAAAAATACTAATATTTTATTGCCAATTACCAAGGCTATTCAGTGTAGGGATGAAGATGCAAAAGACAATTACTGTTTATTAAGGGTAATTACTGTTCACTTGGTACATCCTGGATAGCCCTAGGGGGCCCACCACGCTGGAACTGATCTATGGCGTGTTTACGCATCCAGAGCGAAGGTAGAAGAAAGGGAATCGAATTTCTTCCGTGGGTGATTCTGGCGTTTACCAAATTTTGGGAATGCAAAATATTAGTGGGCTCCACCAAAAATCAAGAATCAAACTCCTGATATTCCCGGAATTGAATTACCGACTTCGATGAGGTATTTGAATTCCGGAAGAAAGCCAACATCCGGAATTAGAATTTTCAACCGAAACTACCTTTTAGATTCAACCCCTTCCATCTGCCTCCTGCGATTCAAGCACCCAAAGCGCACCCATCCCCACTCCTCCATTTGCCTTTTGCGATTCAACCACCCAAAGCGCACCCATCCCCACTCCTGAACCAACGCACACCACCGCAGCACCTCCCAGACTGCTAATACCCATCACCAACCCACCCCAAAATTCTACCCAACAGACCCCCGATAACCCCAGATCCAAATCCGAAAGAGAGAGAGAGAGAGAGAGAGAGAGGGAGAGAGAGAGAGAGATGCAAAGGGAGGTTGACGCGTCGGGAGTGGCAAGAGTTGGCGTTTGGGGATGATCGGAGAAACAAATTGAGGAGGATGCAGAGGGAGAGAATATTGGGTTTTGTGGAACCGTGGAGGTTCCAGAAGCTTAACCTTTTTTTTTTCTTTTTTTCTATTTAGCTTTTACTCTTTATTAAACAAAAAGGTTCTATTGAAAATAAACATATGGAAGTTAGAATTTTAAGTAAATTAAAACATATATACTAGTGTGAAATTGGTTTAAAATGTTTAAAAATTTTCTTACTATTATATACTATATCAAATGTTATTAAAAAAGTATATAAAATATTGATTTGAGACAAGGGTATTTTAGTAATCAGACTAGTTTATATTCCGATTCTGCTGAATTAGTAAACAGCTTTATGGAATTGTATTCCGATTCCGAACAGTTTTAGTAAACAACTTTAACAGGAATCTGATTTTGATTCCACCTCATTTCAATTCCTCCTCAATCCAATTTCTCCTCAATTCAATTCTTCTTAATTTGATTAAGGATTAGTAAACGCGCTCCTATGCTTCGCTTTCATGTTTGAGTCCTCATCACATTACCATTGCCGCGTAGGTGGTGGTCAAACCGTTATTTTCTCCAACGGCCATCACCCTATCTCCACAGAGAAATGACAGCTGACGAGACGACACGTGTCCTCATGGTTACAGAAGCGATAAAACGACGTTCAAAAGCGACTGAACATTCATTCACTAGAAGAGAAAAGGTCCTGGATCGGAAAAGGAAGTGATCTGGGCCGTCTACCCCGCCCCGGGGCCCGCAAAATCAACTAAACCAGCGGGAAGTAGTTGTGCTGTGCCCCGTTTGGTGGGAAGGAGGAGAAGGGTGGTTTAGTTTACGAATTTGCCTTTGGGACTAGGAGAGAATAACCACAGTGGCATTAGTTTGTTGATGAAAATGAATTTTCACTTGAAAGGAAAAGATGCGAAATGGAAACCAATTTTGACATGATTACCTGAATGAGTTACATTTACTTAATTGGGTGGTTATACCAAATATGAACTTTTCAACTTTTTACTTTACGTAATTCCAAAATTTTGTTTTCTTTAGTTGTTGGAAATTAATATTTATATATTATTTTATATTTTTGTGTTGAACAAACAATATGAGCTAGTATAATGTCGTTCAAATTCGCTTTTGGGAATAATCGGATCTAAGACATCTCACTTACAAATGAAGAAGAATATCATTAGGACTACATAACTTTGTTTGTAAAGTGTAATATGTACATTATGTATTGTGATGAGAAATAAATTACTTTCTTTGTAAAGTGTACTGCTACCGGTGGAAGAAATTATAACGGAGATGATGATGGTGGTGGGGAGTAAGACAAGGGACTTAATGATGGAGGCAATGTGCAAGAATGTGATGGAGTTACATACTTGAGCCCATTTATTGGCGAAGATGTCTTTACTCATGTCATCCAAGATTAGTGTAGAGAAGCGGGTTAGGCATTGATGCAGTTGGAAGTACTAGGCTGATGCATTCTTTATGGTTTAGTTTTTTTCTTTATGGTATTAGTTTAATTCAATAAGACTTGTGTTGCTTTCACGATGAAAGTTTTAATTATGTTGTGTATAATTTATCCATTCTAATGAGATGCTTAATTGTATTACTTGTCATTAAAAAGAAAATTTTCTTCTCACATATCACATACTTATTTTTACATAGTATTTAATCATTAATTCTTAATTCATACATATGACATTCCCAAGCATCATTTTAAATTTTCACATTTTTGAGCAATTTTCCATAATTTCCATCGCAAACAAACAATATCGATTTCTATACGTCCATAAATATTTTCACAAATTTGCAGATCGATATTTTCACTGGTACATATATTTTAAATACTGAAAATAACAAGTTCGCAACTGATTTAGTCCCTACATTTTTAGTGTAAATGTATCTTTGTTCAAAACTTGGATTAGGACCATTTATAACTAATTTGATCAAATTTGTAATTTGGACAATATAGGCAAACTCTCGAACCCGCCCATGCCTAACCGTAATTTTGTTAGAAATTAAGTATGTCATAAATATAGCAATTAGACCTCAATTTTTTCACCAATTTCATCCCTATCATATAATAAAACGTAAAATACACACACTTTAGTGAGTATATATTTTCAGAAAGCAAAGAATAAGAAAAATGACGTCTCAAATGAAATGTAGACAAGAAGTCATCTTGTTAGAACTTACTTGAGCTTACACACTCTTATTAAACGCACGCTATATTTATTTATTATTTTCTCTAGAGAAAACATGCTTGAAACCATTTGGATACAAAATAAAATTTCTAACTATTTGTAATTAACGTACAATGCCTTGTGGTCATAAATACTTCATACAAAAGCAGTAGTTCCACAAGGTTGGGGAAAGGGGCACTGATCGGAATTAAATGACCAAGCCAAGGTTAATATGGTAACTTCATATTTAATGTTGAGTTACGCGTTCATGTTGTTAGGCATTTGGCAGACAGAAGCGAAACAGAGGCCGAGAGCGAGCGAGATAGAGAGAGAAGGCGAGGAGAGAGAGGGCCAACGGCGAGGAAGAGAGAGTGCAGAAGGGAAGCGCGAGCGAGAAAGAAAATCAGAGGGAAAATAGTTGCAGAGGATCTTCTTCTTTCTCGTTCAGGGAGGATAAAAGGTCCGCCATTGTTACCCCTCTGCAACAACATTTCCCATTTGAGACACCTTCTTCCATTTCCTCCTCATACACCAGATACAGTTTTATCACCGCGATTTCCGTACAGTCGGAGCGACATTGTCGTCCTCTTACGTGCGTGCTGCTGCAGCTCCGAAATTTGAAAAACCGATAATTTAGGCACACATTGGTGGATTTTCTTCGTACGGTTCCCTCTGAAGAGAAGAATCCATGGTTTTTTCGGCATTGGGTCGTGGCCGTTGCTGAGGCATTCTAGGGTTTTGGGAGCTCGGCCTCGGATCTGAATCTAATCAGATTTTTCGTCCGCAATGGTATCTTTCTCCCATTTTCTTGGTCACCAAGTTTTTGAATTTTCTCTCTATAATAATTTAAATTTTGAAAAATTTACTGCTTTTGCAATTTAATTTCTTAATCCTAGGTCAATGCATTGATGTTTTCTGAATGCGACTTGATTCTCGCTCAGTTAAGCTGAAATGGGCGTTATTTTGTTGCTTCAGTAAGCTAACGTGGGGTAGGAACTGTTTGATTATAGTTTATGGCAGTTAAAATTTCGGAAATGTTTGTTATTTTATCGTGGTAAACCAAAATTAAGATATGTACATTGTTCAAGTTCATATTTTTTAGTAAATGTATTGAAATTAGCTGTTTTTCTGAGTAATTTAGTGTAAACTAGGAGAGGAGATAGTCGGGCTGGAAATATTTTACTGAAGGATTGGCTTTTCGCCATGATAACGCTACTAGCTTTTCTCGACATAATTGGCGTAAAAGAGAGCTGCATTGTTGCCATTGCAGGAGTTCGGATTGCATTAACCTACCGGCCATGAAGCAAGGGTTAATGCAAGCGGTCAAAAATCTCAGTCATGAAGTGAAGTTGATGCAAGCCAGAATTGTGACATTATGACACTAAATGGATGTCTGGCTTGAAACACTAATGCTACTCCCTAGCATGCTTCATGTGTCCTAAGGCAGTGCCTTATTGATTCATTTGGATGGAATATTTATCAATAAGAAAAATAAAATATTGAGTCTCTTTTTACAACATATTTAGTGGTTCACTCATTCTTACCTTGACAATTGAAAAGATTATGATTCTAAAAGATCTTCTAAAACTGTAAGTCCACCTTTTATCCATATGCATGGATGCTATCGATGCTACACCAGAAGTGCATCCAGCATTTAGATTTCCTGGATAAGGCGTGTGATGCTTCCTTCAATTGGAATGCGATTCTTAAGTATCTCAAATGCAAAGTATGCTAAATGAGGAACATGTCACTGTTTTGTTGTAGAATCTTATTTTGAGTTCAGAATTATAATTGTATCATAATCTTGCTGTCTAATCCTTGATATTCAAGTCTGATGTGTATCGATTTCTTGGTGATTTTAAAATTAAAGATCTGGCTTGCTCTTTCTTATGGATGTGCTGATTATTTCATTGTCCACACAGGCTGCCAATGTCAATTTGGCAGTAGGATCTCATGTTTGGGTCGACGATTCTGAGAAAGCCTGGATTGATGGTGAAGTTGTAGGAGTCAATGATGAAGAGATTGAAATAAACTGTACATCAGGGAAGACGGTCAGTGCTGCTTTTGTTTTCCAAATCTTATTGAGCCTTGCTTCTGCTTTTGTTAGCTGTATGATAGCTAACACACCAAAAAAGTGTAAATGAAGAAGTATCACTTAGAGGACTTAAAAGACCTATCATGTTTGTAGGAAAAATGATACCGAATAATGTTAAAAGTACTTACTAGATTGGTAGAATGTTTTAGGGTCATAATATATCCACTTCAAATCAAATAATGTTCTCTGTTGATTGAATAATGACACAATTTTCATTTGATTGCATGTATTTCCTGTTCCTCATTTTACGTTTCCTTTGGCACAGACAGAGCCATCATATTTATTGCATACACACACACACACACACACACACACGCATGAAAACTAGTGACTGATCATCCTTGTGTATTATTGAATATCATGATCATCTCATCGACTATTTTTTCCCCTTTTGTTGTAGGTTACAGCCAAAGCATCCAGTGTCTACCCAAAGGATCCTGAATTTCCTCAATGTGGTGTAGATGATATGACTAAGTTGGCTTATCTGCATGAACCAGGGGTTTTGCAGAATTTAAAAAGTAGATACTGTGTAAACGAAATATATGTGAGTACTACCCAAACATACCCCCGCTTTGTTGACTGATTGGTAGATTTATTTTAGTTTAAATCCTTTTGACCTCAAATATATGTGAATTCCTTAAGGTCATCTATGTCATTTATTTGCCAAAAAATGCATTCTCTTCACCTCTCAGCTATGGTTTTTAAACATGGATAATCGATTAACTTTTTGTGCACAGTCAATACTGTGATTGACAATTTCATTTTCAAAATTATAACTTTGATTGCAGACAGAGCTAAACTCCGTAGTTGTGTTTCCAGACTTATACAGGAAGTATATTGATAGCTGTGAACCCCTTCCGGAGACTACCTCATTTATATGATAATCATATGATGGAACAGTATAAAGGTGTGGCTTTAGGTGAGCTGAGCCCACACCCTTTTGCTATTGCTGATGCTGCCTATAGGTACTTCGTTGAACTTTGCCATTGGTTTCACCTTTTGACTGTGTGGTGCAACTTAAATAAATTTTTATTTATTTTTTAATGCAGACAGATGATTAACGAGGGAATAAGCCAGGCAATTTTGGTCAGTGGGGAAAGTGGAGCCGGGAAAACAGAGAGTACAAAGATGCTTATGCGTTATCTTGCCTATATGGGTGGAAGAGCTGTATCTGAGGGGCGGTCTGTGGAACAGCAAGTCTTGGAGGTAACAAGTTTATGATGTTCTTACGCATCCAGTTGGAACTAGCATTACAGTTCTATTTTTGTTGTCGTCTGAGATGTCTATTATTCATGACTTTTCTTTGGGAAGTGACTTGCGCTAGTAAAAAAATCCATTTCTTCACTTATTTTTTATGTTATTATTATTGGCAGTCTAACCCTGTTCTTGAAGCATTTGGTAATGCAAAGACTGTCCGAAACAATAATTCCAGGTGGGAACCTTTTTCCTTTTTCTTCTACCAGGATTACTAGTAAAAATTATTTTTTATAAGTATGATGGTATGTCTAATCTGATGGGATATCTAATCTTACAGTGGAAGGTTATTAATGAGAGCAGTTTGTATATCTTTCTGTTGTATCTTCTAGTCAATTGGGTTAATTTCCGCTCTGATTGAGCTTAACATAACTGCAGTCGTTTTGGTAAGTTCGTGGAGATTCAGTTTGATCAAACAGGGAGAATCTCAGGAGCTGCCATTAGAACTTATTTATTGGAGCGATCCAGAGTTTGTCAAGTATCTGATCCAGAGAGAAATTACCATTGCTTTTATATGCTCTGTTCTGCACCTCCAGAGGTGAAATGATCTCCTATACACATACAATGTATTCTTCATATGGTCTGGTTCTATAATAGAAAGCCATGATTAATTGTTCTTTGGCTAAAAAGTAAATACTTAGAATTAGAAAAAAACCAGAAAATCACTGGATAATATAGATCCTAATTGTATTAACTAAGTTATCCTACTGCTCAGTGCTCATTATTCCAAAATTGATATGGATTTCTAGTTTGTTACTAGCTGTTTGGTGCGTTCATGTGAACTTTTTGTTGCTGGTAGTGTCACTCCGAGTCATTTAGAGTGGGAGTTTAGTTCGAAATTAACCTAAGAACAGTTCATTATCAAAATGACATAACTAGTTCTTCATATAAATTTAACATTTGCATGTTTTTTTGTGCCCACATTCAGGATGTTGAGAAGTACAAATTGGGAAATCCGAGAACATTTCATTATTTAAATCAGTCCAACTGCTATGAGCTGGATGGGGTGGACGATTCAGAGGAGTATCTCACAACTAGGAAAGCTATGGATGTGGTTGGGATCAGTTCTGAGGAGCAGGTATGTCACTGGATTGCTTATGAACATTAAATATTCTATCAAATATTTTGACTTTTGTTCTGCTTTTTTTAGGATGGAATATTTCGAGTTGTAGCTGCAATACTTCATTTAGGCAACGTTAACTTTGCAAAGGGGAATGAATCTGATTCTTCTGAACCCAAGGATGATAACTCTCGGTTCCATCTCAAAACTGCTGCTGAACTTTTCATGTTTGTGTCCATTACTTTATATGTTTTTTTTTTTGGTAAATATCCACATGTGGTTTTTGATGTTTTCATAAGTAAATGGCTGAGCTTTTGTCTACAATCTATGTTAGGTGTGATGAGCAATCTCTTGAAGATTCTCTGTGCAAACGTGTGATGGTGACCCGTGATGAGACCATAAAGAAAAGCTTGGATCCAGATTCTGCAGCCATCAGTAGAGATGCATTGGCCAAAATTGTTTATTCAAGGTTATTTGATTGGTAGGTTTAGGAATATACTAGTTAGTTCATCATTCAGCAAAAAAATTTCTGCATTGATATAATCTTAATGTTTTCCTAATGTGGTGAACTAATTGCCCCAGGCTTGTGAACAAGATAAACAACACTATTGGTCAGGATCCTGATTCAAAATATTTGATTGGAGTTCTGGATATTTATGGATTCGAGAGTTTCAAGACAAACAGGTGCTTAACTGGTATGCTTTTATTTCATCGTTTAAAAGGTTAAATTATTGCAGAGGACTGCATCGATTCCTTCTGTTTTTTGGATTGGGATCTTGATCGAGAAAGTTCTCCCTTTGTGGCTGTATGATGCCATTTAAATCCAGAGATTTTTTTTCCTTTACGCCAAAATCCTGAACAATGTTTGAAGTGTTTTATTCGTACAGTCACATCTGGTTCAGAAAACTTTCAGCTGATATCACAGCCTTTGCTTCTAATAATGTTCTAAGTGTTTTATTCGTGCTATCACATCTGGTGCAGAAAGCTTTAAACTAATATCACGGCCTTTTCTTCTATGCGTTATCCACTCATGCAAAAATTAACTGCCCACACATTTCTGTGACAGCTCTGTTCTTTATCACTTCTTAGGTTGGCCTGGTTGTTTTTTTTATATTCTTGAGTTCACTTCTCGTGTTTAATTTCTAAACTGTTAACTGGTGTGCAGCTTCGAACAATTTTGTATCAATTTGACAAATGAAAAATTGCAGCAGCATTTCAACCAGGTGTGGGAATGGATACATAATAAGTATTCTTTGGTATTCTTGTATCCTCCAGACTACTCTCATTTACTCAATTAAGTGTCAACATTCTGCTTGACAGCATGTGTTCAAGATGGAGCAAGAAGAATATACTAAAGAAGAAATTGATTGGAGTTACATAGAGTTCATCGATAATCAGGATGTTCTTGATCTCATTGAAAAGGTATGCCAGTTTTCAATAATTTTAATTAAGGTCTGCTCATTTCTTTGAATTAAACATATTATTTTATTTGCGTGCAATATCGTGTTTTGTTTTTCTGATATATGCTTTTATTATTTCAGAAGCCCGGTGGCATCATTGCTCTTCTGGATGAGGCTTGGTATGCACTGGAATATAAAAATTAATACGATACCCCCTCCCCCCTCCTTAGTATCAACTTGTTGACTATTTACTAGGAAGTATTTTGATCTATTTCTTGTGATTTGGTGACAAGCTTATGTTATTCTTTGTAGTATGTTCCCGAGATCAACCCATGAAACATTTTCACAGAAGCTTTATCAAACTTTTAAAGACCATAAACGTTTTAACAAGCCAAAATTGTCGCCTACCGACTTTACCATTTGCCATTATGCCGGTGATGTAAGTTTTGAATTCAACCCTAACCTCTTGTACAAACTGCATCAGACTAATCAAATCCTACCATGGAGAAGTTATCAACTTGCTTGATATTTATGTCGTTGGAAAATTTGGTTTTCAGGTTACTTATCAAACAGAGTTCTTCCTGGATAAGAACAAAGATTATGTTGTTGCAGAGCATCAAGCACTCCTTAGTGCCTCCAAATGCCCTTTTGTTTCAGGCTTGTTCCCTCCTTTACCCGAAGAATCTGCCAAACAATCAAAGTTCTCATCAATAGGTTCTCGATTCAAGGTCCCTTTCTGTTCCAAATTTCTAATTAAGCTTATGCTCACTGATCAGTTAAATTTTGTTTATGTTCCTTTTGTTTTTATTCTTTGTCGTCTGCTTGAACAGCAACAACTGCAATCATTGCTTGAAACGCTAAGTGCCATTGAGCCTCACTACATACGCTGTGTAAAGCCAAATAATCAACTCAAACCTGCCATATTTGAAAATAGCGCTGTTTTACAGCAGCTTTGCTGTGGGGTAAGCATATTGTGTAGTCCCAAAATGGAAAAAAATCTTACCAGTTACGCCTTGCACAATAATGCAACCTGAATTGTTATGTATCTAATCCCAGGGAGTAATGGAGGCCATTCGGATTAGTTGTGCTGGATATCCAACTAGAAAGACCTTTGGAGAATTTACAAGTCGTTTTAAAATTCTGGCACCTGAGGTTCTAAATGGAAGGTAGTTTCACCAAATTCTCTGAACATCAATTAATCTCTCTCTCTCTCTCTCTCTATATATATATATATATATATGTGTGTGTGTGTGTGTGTGTGTGTGTGTATTCTTGATTTCATGCATTTGTAAGTGGGCTATATATATGTATATGTATATTCTTCGCTTTCATGCATCTGTAAGGTAATCTAGACTCTGGGCTTTTCTGTAATGCTTTGATGCATGTAGCTGTCTATTGGTGACTAGAATTTATCCCACAATTCCCAACCTGCATTAATGGACTATCGATCTATCTATCTATCTATCTATTTATCTTTCTGGAACATCATTGATGTCTCCACCAATTGATCCCATTGACTACGTGTTGTAGTTAACACAATGAAATGAATGCACTGTATGTGCACTGTTGAGAGTTGTCACAAATCGGTGAGGGACAAGGTTTGCTATGTGCTTATATGGTCTTGGGCTACTCTCCATATTGCCAATTGGTTCTATGGTGGAACCTCAATTTCATCATGGTATCAGAGCGGGTTGTCCTCTTGTGAAGCCAAACAACCACACGCGCTCCACGTCACCCAGTTGTTGTCCACGTGTAAGCTTGAAAATCCGCCACACGTGTGGGGGCGTGTTGAGAGTTGTCCCACATCAGTGAGGGACAAGGTTTGCTATGTGCTTATATGGTCTTGGGTTACTCTCCATATTGCCAATTGGTTTTATGGTGGAACCTCAATTTCATCACGCACTACCCATGTAGAACTTCGTGGGTGTCCTGCAACAGTTGATTGCATTGACCGCACAATGAACTCAACATGATTAATGTTCTATATATTTGCTACAAAGATTTATGCAACACACTGCTACAACTATGTATCTATGTTGTTGTCTGTTTTTCATTTTTATGGGTGTGTTTTGATGTTGTACAAGAGTAATGGACTACATATGCAGCACAAACTATAACAGTTTTATGGCTGCGGGAAAACAAGTTTTTTGAAAACTATATTGGGATAGAGGAGGAGTTGCAAGGGAAAGTTAGTTTTGAATCATCACTTTGGGCTTCAATATATTTGGAATTTCAACGTTTATCTTGTCTAGAAGCTCTCACTAGTTGGAAAACAACTGATCTGTGATACTCTAATATCTTTGGACTTAAGGTCCTGTTTTATGGAGAAAATTCTATTGTTTTGTAGGCTAGTTTTCATTGTTGTTTTTTTAGTGTCAGGATTTCTTCTTCTTGTTTTTATGTAAAACTTCTGTTAACTTTCTTAATTCATTATTTTCAGCGTTGATGAGGTCACTGCATGCAAGAAGCTATTACAAAAGGTCAACCTCAAGGGATATCAGGTATTTCAAACAGTTCTGTTTCTTTCACACCGTTATCTGGAGCTAAAGTTAGATGTTATCATATTTTTTTAAATGGTTAAATGATTAAGTGGGAACTCATTATATTTCCACTCCAGTAGTTGTTTATCTGCATACATTTGCTTAAAATGGATGGCAGTTTTTCTTGTCACATAAGACCGAGCTACTGCACTACAATTGGAAAATCTACTTTTTCAGGAGTCAAGCTGCTTTGTATCACCGATCATTACATGATCCTGACCTATAATCTTTTGTAGGGTTAACAAGGCCAATATTTCTGATATGTTCCTGTTGCAGGTTGGGAAAACAAAAGTGTTCCTCAGGGCTGGTCAGATGGCAGAACTAGATGCATATAGAAGTGAGGTATTGGGAAGATCGGCTAGTGTTATCCAGAGAAAAGTTCGCTCCTACCTATGTCGCAAAAAATTTGTCTTGTTGCGGTTGTCTGCCATCCAAATCCAAGGCTTATGTAGAGGTAAGGAAGAATTTTCACCTTGTGCTTCTTGGAGATTTGTTGCCTTGTAGCCCAAGATCTGTTACTAAAACTTTTTTTTTCTGACTGATTGCAGGACAAGTTGCACGCCACCGATATGAAAACATGAGAAGGGAAGCTGCTTCTGTGATTATCCAGAAATATGGTCGCTCGTATCTTTCTAGGAATGGTTATAAAAACTTGTGCTCTTCAGCTGTTTCTATTCAAATTGGTATGCGCGGGTTGGCTGCTCGTAAGGAGCTTAGTTCCAGGAAGAAAACAAGGGCTGCAACTGTGATACAGGTGAAGATTACATTTCTTTTTTAGTATAGCAATGATTTCTGATATTTTCGGGGTTTCTTCATTTGCTGAATATCTGAATACAATTTCTTTTTCTTGTACAATATAAGGAAATGTGTTATAAAAAAGCTTTAAGCTTATCAAAACGAATAAATTTTATTGATTTGTTTTGTTTCCCAAATTCATGTGATAGAGAAGAGAAATCCCTATTGAGAGAGAGGCTATCAAAAGAGAAAACCAAACGTACCAGATCCTGATCCGGAAATTTATATTTTAGGTTTTCTTTAGTTTATGGCCGGTCGTTGTAGTTGTCTGTTGGTTTTATTTTGTAATCTCTTTTATGCTTTTATTGTTTTACCCATTGATTCAGAATATTATTACAGAGTCATTGCCGGAAACACTTAGCACATGCTCATTATTTGAGGATGAAGAATGCAGCTATTGCCATACAATGTGGTTGGAGACGAGTAGTTGCTCGTAGAGAGTTGCGGAGGCTAAAGATGGTGATACCTTCTTTCTTTCTTCTGAATTTTTCAGTGTTTGATTTCCTCTTACTCTTTTGACGCCTTGTCTTACTTTTGTGGGTCTACTTGTTAATTTCGTTTCCATATGTTGCAATCTGGCCTGTATTTTCTCATGGTGTCTTGTGCTTTATAAATTTCTATGTTATTTGTCTTTAAGAGAGCAACTTTTGTCTTGCCTATGTTTTCTTTGCCAAGTTCTATTTTTGTACTGTTTAATTCTCAACCTAAAACACCTCAAGATCTTGACTCAGTTTCTGTTCTTCTTTGGCCTTGTTCGGAACACAATGGAATTCATATTTCAGTTCATTTGGTGGTTTGAGTCCACAACTTTGTTATATATACATTTATATTTTGTGTTTGAAATAACAAAGTGCTAGAACTCAATTGAAAAGGCTAAAAAAACTGGCGATTTCTTTAACAAGAAGAAAAAAAGCTAAATATGTCTGATCTGGTTTTAGGGACTTCCTTTATCTTGTGTAAGTGATGGGTTCCACCATCTAGAAGACGCATACTAAAAAATAGTATCAATAAATGAAAATCATGGTCAAGTCTGCTCCATTAAACCAGCCCGAACTCTCCCTCTCTGGTATCATATTTGAAATTTTGTTCCAAACCAATGTACAGTGGTTTCAAACAGAGTGTACATGCAAAATGAGCATTATATTTTTTAATTAACTTTTCCTTTTCTGCAGGCTGCTAAGGAAACTGGTGCTCTCCAAGAAGCCAAAAATAAGTTGGAAAAGGAAGTTGAAGAGCTAACCTGGCGCCTGCAACTGGAGAAGCGAATGAGGGTAATAATCCCTATCTTCTCTGTAATATGTTAATGCATAGTATCCTACATAGCTACGTTGACTGCAATCATGTAATCAATATTTGAAGGATATGCCAATCAGCTGAGGTTACCCACAAAAAAAACTTTGGTGATATGATTTCCTGGTGAATACTCCAATCTTTTCCACTTGATAAAGTTTTCCTCATGTACGTTCCTTTGAAATGTTTGATCTAAGGTTGTAAGCTTGCAAAAGCATTCTTTATGTAGGCTGAAGAAGAATTGTCTTGTAATGTTTTCTGCTCGGAGTTCTCTATGAAATTTGGTTGATGCAGTAACAACTTTTTAGTTAGAAAAAAAAGTATACTCTTCGAAAGGATTTGTACTAAACCATCTTTCCAAGTCTAACAACAAAGCCTACTTGGTTCAAATAATAATCATATTGCAAGAGTCTATCAATAACAAATCTATTTTTATACTCTCTTCTCCTCTCTATTTTATCGTTTATCGTCTCTCAGATTAAGTTTTTTTTATCTTCCTATTCTGTAAACCTCTTATATTTGTTCGCATTTCTACCATCAAAAGCCACCAAAGATCATAGGTTCACCATCTTGTGTACTGTCCTATATCATTGTTTCACCATGTACCTTTGGTTTGAATTGTTATTTATACATCCATTTGGATCCTTCTTGATTAAGGCTCTTAGTTTGACAAGAGGCACAAGAGCAATAAATCTATTTTGACTTCTATATATCAAGTCTGAAAAAAATTATGGTATATGCATAACAAGAGAGGGATTCTTTAAATGCAGGCTGATATGGAAGAGGCCAAAACAAAGGAAAATGCGAAGTTGCAGTCTGCTTTGAAAGAGATGCAACTCGAATTTCAAGAAACTAAATCCCTGCTTATGAAGGAACGTGAGGCTGCAGCAAAAGCATCAGAGGAGGCAGCAAAAGCGGCTGAGGCTGCAGCAAAAGTAGCTGAACAAATGCCAGTCGTACAGGAGATTTCAGTTGTGGATCAGGAAATAGTCAATAAGCTTACTGCCGAAAATGAGCAGCTTAAGGTAAAGGCACTGAAACTCTCATATGCTTTTTGGGTTTTAGTATTTCAGGTATATAAAGTGATTAGTGTTGAAGTTCCCTTCGAGTGCAAATATAAGGATAGTATAGTGGCACAAGTAAGGGTGTCGAACCACAGGGACTGATAAATAGAACTATCTAAAAATAAACCTAAGACATGAAATCTGACTTAAAATGAGCTAAGTCCTTCCCCTAAACATTCATGAATCAATGAAATGATCTTTTAACTTATCCATTTCAAATGCACAACTAAGATGTTCACATATCTAGCATGGCATTTAACTAGATTGTATGAATCCTCACTTTCTTTGCATGTGAGATGCATGGCATATACATCAAACTTATATTTGTAGGTGCAACCTAGCATGGCATATACTTAGATTTAGCACCTAGAAACTCATCAAGAACAAAGAGGATTATGAACATCACATGAACCCTAGAACATGGCATTTATCCTAGATTTTCATGGAATCAGCTTACATGATTATTTCTGAACCTAATCACATGTTGCTAAGGAATAAAAGAAGATATGGCAGTCATCCTTATCATTCTCAACAGAAAGCAAACATAAACAAGGTAGCTAAGCTTGAAAATATGTGCTTGAAACAATTGAAGACAGAAAACTGATTCTAGCTTGCAAATGAAATTGATAAACTAAAATTGCATCATAACATTAATTCAATCATGTCTAGGGCTTCAAAGCAGCCCTAAGTATCCATAACCTAAATTAAAAACATAACAAAATACATAAAAAGTTAGGAATGCTAGAACCTAGAAACAGCTCAAGGTGGAGGACTCCTCCTCTTTGATGTTGTGTATCTCCTCTTTTTCTCTTTCAGATTTTGTGTATTTTTCTCCTATTAAAAGGCTTAGGAGTTTTCTAACATCTGACACATTTACATCCTTAAATTGACTCTCATTTATAGCTCATTACAATCAGCTTTTAGTATAGGAGTAACTGAAAACTAGCTGTTATCAGAATTTGTAACTAAACAGCTACTCTTTATTTTGTCATAATTTCTTGTCGAAACCTCCAAATCACAAGCTGTAAAGACCATCAGAAAGAAGACTTCCAGGGCTTTCCAATTGTATATGGCCCATTTTCTAATTTGTTATGAGCATTTCGGGGGAAAGCTCGCAAGTTGGCTGTTCTGCGAGGGCCTTTTCTGGCGGATCTTGGGCAACTTGTGGGCTATGGTCTGGTCTTGGGCGAGTTGGGCTTCAAACTATCCATTCTAGGCTCTTAAAATATTCAAAATAAGATGATTTCTTCAAGCCCTTACTTTCATCCTGAAATACAATATAAACAACAAAATACCTTGTGATGCATAGAGATTTTAAGTCAAAAACCTAAGTAAAAGAGGGCGTAAAAGTATAACTTTATGCACTAAACAATCAGTTTGTGATTGCTTTCAAGTATACAATTGTCTGAGGTTTTTTGCCTTGTTTCTTTTTCTTAATGATTTTTAGCTCTGATCTTTGCAGGCCCTGGTGGATTCACTGGAAAAGAAGATTGATGAAACAGAGAAAAAGTTTGAAGAAACAAGCAGGCTTAGTGAACAGCGGCTCAAGCAGGCTACGGAGGCAGAATCAAAGATAATTGATTTGAAGACTGCCATGCAGAGGTTCTTTCTTGACTTCTGTCAAATTGGATTAGGATGCATCACTGATTGTTACTCAGTCAATTAATTGAATAGTTGATTTTTATGCTTAATTGTGCTTTGTTATTCTAATATAGTTCGTTGCCTGTATCATTCCTCAGGCTAGAAGAAAAACTTTCTGACATAGAAACCGAGGACCATATTTTGCGTCAGCAAGCATTAAAGATGTCAGCTTCTATGAAAATGTCAGAGCATTTGGCTGGAGCACCAGCTCAGGTAGGCTTCCCACAAGAATGTTTGTTTTTTGCATTTGTCCTGCTAAGAACATTTTATTGATTTTTGTTTCTCCCCCTATAATTGCAGCCTTTGGGGAATGGTCATCATGTAAGTGAATAATTTAAATCAAGTGTTGTTTACCATAGCTGTTTATTTGTTGTTCTTTGTACGATCCTAAGGTTTGATTTAATGTAGGAACCACTGAGAACTACACCGTCCAAGAAATTTGGCTCAGAGTCTTTCAGGAGATCCCAAATTGAAAGGCAACATGTATGTATTTGAGAAGCAAGTCATTCTTTCCAATTTTTGAATTTTCTTTTATTTGGTTTTACTCTTATCTGTTTCTTTACTTTTTCTCTTGAAGCTTATTCTGCTTCTGTATTATTCATCTATGTGGTGCAGGAGGGTGTAGATACTCTTATGAAATTAGTGACAGGTAATCTTGGATTCAGTGAAGGAAAGCCAGTTGCAGCAATAACAACATACAAATGTCTTCTGCACTGGAGATTATTTGAAGCGGAAAAAACTAGTGTATTTGACCGACTTATTCAGATAATTGGTTCTGCAATTGAGGTAAATTAATATCCATTATAAATTTTGTTTTGCTAAAATATTAGAACTGAACCAGTCATCAAAGCAGATAGGGGGTTAGACCCTTTCACAACTCTGTTGCATTGAACTTTTTTGACAAGACTTCTGTGCTAACTGATGAGTGTATTTGATCATGAATTCTAATTTGATGGGGGTGCTTTCCCTCAGTGATTTCTTTGGGTTACTATCAATTACTTGAATCTGAATACGAACTGTTGAATTTTGTATAGCACACAGGAAACTCTCTAAAGATGTGTCCACATATTCACGAAGGACCACTATTTATTTAAGTGGTTAACCACATATTTATAGTGGTTAACCAAATCAATAAAATAAAAGCTTTTGAAGCTATCAAGAGAAAACAAGATTAGGTTTTTTTTAAGAAATGCAGGGGCAATTTGGGACTTTATGCTGCACTGTTTTCAGAACTTGAGTTTGATGACATATGTTTCTTTACAGGACCAGGATAACATTGATCATATGGCTTATTGGCTTTCCAATACATCTACATTGTTGTTCTTGCTCCAGCGGAGCTTAAGAACTGCTCCACGAAAGCCTCCTACCCCCACATCTTTATTTGGAAGGATGACCCAAGTAATGAAATCTATTTTATTCATGTATCATTTTGATTTTTTTTTTTCTGGGTATCTGATTTCTTTCTTCTTGTGCTTGTTGTCATATGATGTTCTTGCTTTGTAGGGCTTCCGATCTTCTTCTGCCAATCTTTCAGTTGGTGCTTCTGATTTAGTACGTCAGGTTGAGGCGAAGTATCCAGCTTTGCTCTTTAAGCAGCAACTTACAGCATATGTGGAAAAGATATATGGAATCGTCCGAGACAATTTGAAGAAGGAATTGTCACTTCATCTTTCTTCTTGCATCCAGGTACAATGAAGTTTGGCATTACACCATTGGAACTTGGCATGAGTTTTTAGCTTAGTTCTTACATTCTTTTAAGTCCTAGGATGGAAAAGTAATTGCTTTCAGCTTTAATTTCTCCTGTTAACTTTTGCTATACTCCTGGGTTCATACCTTCTAGAAGTAAGCATGTGATTTAAATGCTAGTGTGAAGATTACCTCTTGGTCATTTTCATAAATTTTTGCCAAGGGCAGGAAATTTTTACCATATGCTATGTTAACACGGATGGCTTCTATACCGGTTTGGTTAGGTTTGTGATTCATTTTGTTGGTGAGAATGCAAGTTAGGTAACTTGGTTGATGTGTCAAAAATTTGGTTGCCAAGAATTAGCTTTGATTGATGAATCATTGTGGTTAAATATGCTAGAGATCTCTTACATGAAACATTTCAGTTTATTATATTTTATGGTATCATTTAATTAAGTCGGGGTCACGTGTTTCCTTGATGATTCAGGCACCCAAAACGGCAAAAGGTGGTGTTTCAAAATCACCCGAAGGATCAACTGGGAACAGTCCTCGGGCTAATCCTTGGAATAGCATCATCGCAAATCTTAATGGGTTTCTCACTACATTTAAAGAAAATTGTGTAAGCAATATTCATGACACTTTCAAGGTGGTTAGTATCCCTTTGCGACATTTTAATCCAATGAATGACCTTCTTTCAGGTGCCTCCAATTATTGTTCAGAAGATATTTACTCAAATGTTCTCATACATCAATGTACAGATTTTTAATAGGTAAGTTACTCTCTTATATTTGTCAATAAATATTACAAAAATTAAATATGACGGGGTTAACTTGTGGCTGATTTATTGCTTGATTCTGCTGCAGCCTTCTTCTTCGTCGAGAGTGCTGCACCTTCAGCAATGGCCAATATGTGAAGAATGGGCTAGCTGAATTGGAGCTATGGTGTAGCCTAGCAAAAGAAGAGGTATTGTTTTAAACTTATCAGCAGTGAAAGGTTAATTTTCAATTTTTTAAAGTCCCTACAATCCTCCCTGCCTTCCATCTTGAAAATAGTTTTGGTTGTTCTGTCATTCTTTCTTTTGATAATATCTGGTTGACGTTTCATCTCATTGCAGTATGCTGGCTCATCATGGGATGAACTCAAATATGTTAGGCAGGCTGTAGGATTCTTGGTACGTTTCTCGGTTGTGTTGCTTCTGATGGTTCTTGTTGGTAGTTATTGTACAATTCACACCAACTGGTATTTAATATTTATACAAAGACTGGAAATATTAATAACCATTTATTCTTTTTATTAAAAATATAAGGATTATGAAAATAAAAATATTTCTTATTCATCAAGAGGAATATAAGACCAGATAAGGAAGAAATGTGACAATGTTATGAATTTTGTAACTGTTAACATCGTTATACTCAAATACAGCAGATGAAGCAATTGTGTTAACTCTAGAGAGTTAGACATTAATAATGAAATTGGCATGGATTTCCCTTTCTTGCTTATCTCCCATCACAGATTTGTATGAAGTGTTCTGCATTGCTTGTCAACCTGTAGGTTGTATGCATTTGAATTGTTCCAAAGTATCCAAACTTTGATTTTTCATTGTGCAAGTAGCAACATTTCTGACACTCATTTATTTAAGGAATGAAGGATTGCTTTTGTCGAATTTTCTCTATATATTTGAAATTGAAATGTGGAGAAATGTAGTCACCTTATTTCATGATTACGTTTTCCTGTACAAAGATGGTTATTAATTAAATTAATGGGCACGGTACTGAATTCAAATTGGAAATTCATCTGCTAATCTATTTTCATTTGGTTGTTAGCTAGTTCTGAACTGAAGACTTATTTGATCTCTGCAGGTTCTACACCAAAAGTCCAGAATCTCCTATGATGAACTAACAAATGACCTATGCCCTGTAAGTCTCTCTGTGAAACTGGAAGATGAAATGAATTTTTTGTCTGCATCTGGTTGAAGCTGCAGATTCTTGTTAATAGACGTGGGTTCATTTACAAATAAATTTGATTTTCTTGTTTGCACTGTCTCTAGCTCATTTATGCTTCTCTCTTCAGGTCTTGAGTGTTCAACAACTTCATAGAGTATGCACACTATTTTTGGATGATGATTACAACACGCAAAGTGTTTCCCCTGATGTGAGTTGAGAAAACTGAAAATTTGATTGGAAACTGCAAAGCTTAATCCGTAATAGTCTGATATAGTGAAACTGCTTTCCTTTTGCAGGTCATTTCCAGCATGAACTTTCTAATGACAGATGACTCCAGCAGTGATGATAGCAGCTCCTTCTTGCTGGATGACAATTCCAGGTTAAGAAGTCTCTTTTTTTTTGTTTTATTTCCGTTTATGAATGCTGATGTTGGAAACTTCTACTAACCATGCTTTGTGAATGCAGCATTCCTTTCTCGATTGAAGATATATCTAGTTCCATGCAAGACCAGAGCTATTCAGATGTAAAACCTCCCGCAGAACTTTCGGAGAATCCAGACTTCCAATTTTTACAGGAGTAAGGCAATCACTTCCACAATCTTCCTCTTTGTGGTACACGTTTTTGACAAGGATTTAACCGAAGCTTCAATTCTTTCAACTCCTGTAAATCCGCCCCAAATTTTTCTCCACTTCAGGTGCTTTTTCATTGTAACTTCCATTGTCCTGGGTGTGGTTTTCTTATTTCCAGTTAGAATTGTAAACTTATATTAGGCTGGTTGGGATGGGTGAAGGGCCAGGATAGGTTTCAGAGTTTGCTTTCATTTTGTAACGGGACATCGAGGCAGCATTCTTTATAGGGATGGTAGCAGGGAAGAACAGTTTGGTGGGAGGAGTTGATCTCAAAACCACTGCTCCTTCCCCGAATCTTCATTTGTACAAAGTGGTAGAATGTATTACAGTACAAGGTAAATATAGTGGATTTGCCTGATTGCTTTGAACAAAACCTGTTGCAGACACATGAATGTGCTTTTAGTGTTTTTAATATGAATGCTTGATATCAATTCCAATGATTGATACCATGAATCCTTAGATTTGAAATCAAGTGTTTTAGAGGACGGAACTCATACAGAATCTAGAAGTTCTGAATTGTAAACTAATTTTTCAGCGTTTTGTTCATATAATGTTTCGTTGCACACTTGTTTAGCTATACGTTTTGTTCTGCAATTTTTGACATCATTGCTGCATGTGCCAATTTTGAGATCACAATGGATAACTAGAGGTGTACAACGGGTCAGGCTAGAACAAGCACTAGTCTTGCAGAGCAATAATACCTTGAAGGATAGACGGTCCCAAAATTCACGTAAAGAGGATTTCTTGCGGGACACGTTTTGTAAACGGCTGCGTTTGACAATTACGAACTTTAAAATAATCAAGTCTATTTAGTACTACGGTATATTATTATTTCTCTTCATTTGTAAATGAGAGATTTTAAATATAAATTTTGTAGATGACGAGTTCATACCAATTTGTTTCTCCAACCACGTTTGTTTAGCCACGCTTGGCATCCAACTTGTTTTGGGTAATTCTTAAAAAAGAAGACAAATTTGTGTGTGTTGTAAATATGGATGTCCATTATTTGGTTTGAGTGAATGACATCACGCATGTGTGAGTAATGACATCATGCCTATGTAAGCAATGATGTAATAACCTATTCATTTACCTATATAATGACGGCCAAGGCCACTAGCAACAAAAAGAAAACGGAAGAGTAAAGAAAAATAGTGAGGGTTATCTTTTACTCCTATTATTTCAGATAATGAGAGAAAGTACTGTTGCTGTCCCAAGAATGTAAGCACACTTGGCAAACCTCATAAATATTGTATCTTATTTATTTTATATTCCACTGCACATATATTCTCAATTTCACAACAGTATGGATATGAATATATTATTTTCAGTTGAATTAATTATTCTTATGGGTTGGTTCACCTATTTAATTATTTAGCTTGGCAGCACATGCTTTGGTAGAATTTCTTCAACAAAAGCAATTTGTTGACCAATTTCTGAACCCTAACTCCAAACCTCATGTGATCACATGTGTCCCCATGCAACTCACATCAGATTCTCTCCCACAGAGGGAGCAAATCTGACTCCAAATTAAATATACATATTCTGATACCATTTCAGTTATTACAGTTATGGAATTAGTTGCATTTTTTTATCTGTATATTATAGTATTATTTTCTTAAATAATTAAGAAATTAGCTTAGGGGCATGAAACATGCATGATGATCCGTTTTCTGGTTTATACATGAATCATATGGAATCAATGTTGATACTAATCTGATTTGGACCATTATATTCTTGTACAATTTCATTAATATTTTTTTTGGGTTAAACTAAAATTTCATTTATATAATATTAGATTACAAATTTACTATGGAGAGATTAATACTAGTTTTAGGGTTGAAGGGTCAACCTGAGTTTGAACTTGAATGACTGCAATTTTTTTGGTCACGAACTCTACTACGGTGTACTATTTGATCTGGAGGCCAAAAGTACGATGCACATCATTTGATACCGAGTTTCATGAGGAGAAGAATTAGCCTTCCGTCAATGTTAGATACTAAAGTTTCATTTACATAATATTAGATTACAAATTTACAATGTAGAGATTAATACTAGTTTTACGGTTGAAGGGTCAACCTGAGTTTGAACTCTAATGACTCAATTTTTTTGGCCTCGAACTCTACTATGGTGTACTATTTGATAGGGAGGCCAAAAGTACGTTGTAGATCATATGGTACTGAGTTGCATGAGGAGAAGAATTAGTCTTTTATCAATGTGGTGGGATACCTTTTCTAGTTAATAGGGATGGGCATAAAAACCGTGAGAGAGCAAAACTGAATTAATCAAAACCAAAAACAAAGAAAAGATAAAAAATCTCATGGCATATAAATCCAAAATATAGAATCATGCATGTAATGGAAAAATGAAAGTACATCAATGCCACATAAAACGGTCAATAACAATCACGCTACCAATATATATTTCAAATCTTCTACACCAAAAGCTCTCTATGACCTTTTTGTGACTGATTTATTTGAATGGCACATGTCTTTGTAAAAAACGTAAAGAAGTGAAAATATCTAAATACAAAAAATGGTAGCATTCCTCATATATATTCACAAACGAAAAACTTAATAATAAATTAGAAGAAACAAAAAAAAAAAAAAAAAAGAGACCCTCAAGTTTGCATGGATTGCAAAAAATTTACGAAGTGAAGATTTTACCATCACCTGTTTTACAACCCATTTAAAACAATGTCTGGCTTAAATTTTGAAGAATAGTTTTATCTGAACCCCAAATTTACTTGCACAACAATCGAATTTCATTGAACGTTTTGTAGTACATTTGCTAGGGTCTCTTTCCTCCTTGTTTAATCGTTCGTAGGAGTTTGGACTCCGTCAAGAGGGAAAGAGTCGACTAAACATCTCAGCCAATGGTGGAAATTTCGCTCGTGTCTGATCCACAACTCTTTTTTTACCATCGCCCCCGATGACTGTATTGGGTGAATTGCGACCGGGGTGGGGTAACTCTTTTTTTCCATCGCCCCCGATGATTGTGTTGGGTGAATTGAGACCGCGAGGGAGGGGGGACCTTTATTCAGTTGTCAAGAGTTTTAAAAGGAATATATGGTACCTCGAGAAATATTAAGGAGACTCTCTTAAAGTAGGACTCTTCATCGGATTATCTGTCACTTCACAATTTAACGTCAATTTCATGCCAACATTATAAAACATTGAGCAACAAATATGAAATGATAGAGAGTCCATAAATACCACGTTTAAAAAAGTCTCTTTAGCATCTATCTTGAAACCTCTATCTTCATCATGTAAAGACTGGACAGATAGACATTATCACCTCACTTTATTCTGCAATCACCTTATTCATTGTGGTTCCACATGGGTTGACTCTGATAATCTCAACCATTATTTAAGTTCATGGGTCGATGTGTTTTGTGTGCGTAAGTTATTTTGCAAAATGTTCATAATCGTATGACGTTGCACATTATATGACACTTGTTTTATTGGTTGTAAATAAATAAGGTACAAAGTGAGTCCTAACATAATAGGGCTTGTAAATAGGGCTTCTTCTTACAAACATTTGCGTGACGTCGTCGGATGAAGGACTTTATCTGACGAATATTTTAGTTAGTAGGGCGAAGACGGTCAACATTTAGGGTTTACTCAAACATTTTACGCGATGAACAATTGTTTCTGGCAAGTGATACGTCGCGGGGCAACATTTTGACGCAAAGATGCAAATAAAGGCGCGCAACAACAGAGGATTTGCCCAACAATTAAGTATTTGTTGGCTAGGAAGGGTTTGCTTGACAACATCGTTTGTCGGCTAAGTGTACTGTTGGTGGTCATAAGCCCAATAATGACGTGTAATAAATATCCATCAGCACAACCTTTGCTTGACGTTTACCTATTACTTACCCGTTTGAGTGGTTCGTTGGGCAAACCCTTGTTCATCAATTTACAAGTAATATGTGCCTTCCTCTTCCTTTTTCTCTTTAGTACCTTCCTCTTCCTCTTTCTACTTTGTGCCTTCCCTTCGTCTTTCTTCTTTTCTTTGCTTCAATACCCCATTTTCCCATTAGTCAAACCCAACCATTTCACCAGTTTGCACAAGGTCCCCAAGTATGTCATGAAAAGCACCAGCAATAAAGGCATGGCTATGGTGGCCGGAGTCCACAATCAGAATATGATGGTGCCTAGGCCCACACAGATAGTTAGGGGAAGTAGGTGCACCTTTAGTTATGGACATCTAGGGAGTAAGTAGAGATTATACCACCGCAATGTGGAAGAACATGGTGAGAATACCACTGTTATGTCGAAGAAGGTGGTGACAAAATTTAATCGGATGTCTTGCATGTGGAAGAACATGGAGAGGATACTGCCGTAGTGGGTTCCAAAGCTTTAAACCCTATGGTTGAGCCTTTTTTCACGAAAGGCTGTGCCTTTTTTCTAAGTTCAGAACCTTGTGGCTGAGCCTTTTTTAAAAGCTCTAAACCCTATAGCTAAGCCTTTTTTCATTGTAATTAAGTGAAGAATAAACTCTACGTGTTATATAATCCCCAACAAATGCATTAGGCAGTGCAAAATCAAATTTGTCTTGTACCACGCATTGACTGAGATCATGTAAATTTCTCTTCTTTTCTCAGTATTTTTGTAATGGGTTCTAAAGCTCTAAACGCTATGTCCGAGCCCTTTATTCTCGAAAGCTTACATTGTACATAAAAGTAGAGAAAAAACACCAAGGGTTTTTGGTCGATGCTTTACAAGGGGACACACATTCTACAAAACTGGTTTGCATGATCCAACCGTCAAACATGTTTGCATATACTTCGAGATCTCCTACACAAAAAGTCACCAAAAAAAAAAGTTCGGAGGATAGGTAACGGAGTGAAATCATTCGACGGTTATAAACTAAAGTTCATGATTTAACTATTGTTTTAGGTCGGATTTAGTTCATTTTTTTTGCAAATACAATCCTCAAGCTTACAAGAATAAGATGAACGAACCTGTTCATCAATTTAAAATATTTCAAATAAGGGATACAACAAAAACTTACATTGTACTTTATTGGAAGTACAGAAAAAACACTTAAGTGTTTTGGAATCAATGCTTTACAAGGGGATACACATTCTATGAAACTAGTTTGCATGATCTAACTATCAAGCATGTTTGCATATACTTTGAGATCTCCTTCGCAAAAAATCACCCAAAAATACATTTGGAGATTAGGTAATGGGACGAAATCATTTAACGGTTAGAAACTACAATTCACGAGTTAACGGTAGTTTAAGGTCCGATTTTGGTTCATTTTTTGAACTTACAATCCTCAACCCTACAAGGATAACATGATCGAACCCAATTATCAATTCAAAATATTTAAAATAGCGGATACACTTTAGTATAGAAAAAATACTAGTGTTTTGGGGTCGATGCTTTATAAAAGGGCACGCATTCTATGAAACTAGTTTGCATGATCCAACTGTCAAACATGTTTGTATATATTTTGAAAGTTTGCGAGTTACAAAGTCAAGATGCCATACAAATCTGGTATGTATTCCTATTTACCCTGAAAGGCATGGTCTTTGGGTAACTATCCATCCTTAAGGGGAACAAGTCCTTTTCAGATACATAGTTAAGTGCAATTGTGGGACTATTATTTTCCAAAGCCGGAGTAAGATGGATTAGAATATGAATACCTTAGAAATCTGGTCATGGACTTAACAGCTTCCCCAACGGAGCTGCACATACAGATAGCAATGCCACCATCATCCCATTGCAAAGCAGTGGGCAAAGTCCGACGACTTCGCTGAGATTGGCCATATTTGTTCTGTAAGACACGTAAACCTAATCCAGAAGGGAATCAATAAGTTTAGAATATTCTTGGAGTTCTTATAATTTAAGGATTGGTATGCGCCACAAGTAATCATACTTGTAAGAAGATGTAATATCCACTCCTAGATATCCTACGCGATTCTTTGGTTTGATACGGATCCATATCTTAAATGGTCTGTATCTTGACTAGTATAAATACATCATTTTAAAGTTCATCTCTAGTAGTGTAATTGTCACTCTCATAATATTGCTTTACTAAATTGACTATTAGAGAGTCTTTGATTGGCACACCCCCTCTGGTCTTTGGTTGCACACAATTGTTTGTTTTTTTACATGTAAGCGGATCTGTGCATTCTCCACTACATACAGCGGTGTGCGAATTTGATTTAAAAAATGTGTTATATTAGTTTGTTGTAAATAATTTTAGAAGAGATCGAGCTTCCCCAAATTGTTAATTCCATTTGCGTACACATACATATCACTTTGTAAATGGTTTGGATTTATGTTATTTTCTATTCCCACCCATAATACCAATTTTTGTGTGTTCTCTTGGTGAGATTCTAGTCTTTTCATATTATGAGAAGTTCGGTTGACCAAACTCCATCAAATAATTAATCAATATAATAATAATAATGGAGGAGTTCAAATATTCCACCAAATAATAAAAATGGAAATGATATTTGTCCGGACGCTATTACATGTACAAACTAATGAAAATGGAAAAACAAATGAACAAAGGCTAAAGTATTGATTTGTTGAGCATAAAATAGATATTGGTAATTAAGACGACTCATCATAATCTTGATTAGGTAACATGCAGGGCTCTTCTGTAAGTAGGTCTTTTGTGGTGAATCTTTCTATATGATATTTTCTCTATTTCGTTAAATTATTTTTGGTTCTCTTAACATTTGTTTAATTATTTATTCTCTTGACCTTGGAGGTTTTAAAGACGAAAATTAACTTAATATATTAAAAAAAAAACCATTATCAATAATTGGCCAACCTATGGTATAACAATTGTGAGTCAATTTCTTGAAAAAGCCTTTAGAGTAGTGGATAGTTTAGTCACATCATTTGTAAGACACATTTCACAAAAATACAGAATGTTTTTAGTATTTTGATTCAATCTAATCTAGAGTTTAATTTCACCCCGTGTATAAGCTGCTAACAGAACCGTCCTGTTGAAGTTTCTGTTCGATTCCATTGGACAAGGAGTTATATTACTCAATAGTGGACCTAATTAAACCCCAATAGGGGTTATGACCCTTTTCAAAATTTTATCTGTGGATATGTAATTCTAGCTAAAAAATTCTTCCACTGTATTATTTTTGGGTCCAATGAAATTCAAATGTATAGGAAGAAGCCATGTCAAATAAAGAATTTTTCTTCGACCATCTTTCAATTGTTAAAAATTTGGATAGAGAGAATTTGAAACGTTCTTCATGAGTATTACTAAGACATATGAAAGGGATGTGCAATAATTCCTGCCAAGTAGAGAAATTTGAATCTCTCTCACATGTCTTTGTAATGTTGACGAATATTGTTTTAATCTCCTCTTCTAACTAACTTGGCATTGCTCCCTAAAGACTTGGAAATCGCGCACCCAAACCTAACCTAGATGTAATCAATGATTATTGTTTAGATCACTGGAATTTATCCTTGTGTATGCCCCCAAATGAAAAATTATGCTCCGTCACTGCTAGTATGATATTACTTATTGATCATTGGAATGTATATAAATGTTATAACTATGCTGCTGCAGAATTGTACTTCCCTGTTATAGCTTTTTCTTACGTGAGTGGGTCTTGAGCCACAAGAAATAGAGTAGAAGAAAAAGTTGGTTTTGTCAAATGTTGCGTTATTTGAAATATTACAATTGTTTTCTCTTATGTTCTGCGTTATTCTGAAGTTGCATATTTGATCCATAGCCTCGTATGCAACTAAAAATACAAGTACACATAGATGGGCTGTTCTCTTCTTTGAATAGGCGTTTAATCCTCTTGCTAAAGATGTAAACATTAACCAGCAAATTTAATAAATTTCCTACCGTCTGACAAAAAAAAAAAAAAAAAAAAAAACTCCAATTCATAAGACTAAATGTGTCAAAAAAATATCTGTTGGTAAAGGAATTATTAGATACCAAATAAGATATGTGGCAGTGGATGGAAACACGGAATAATTTATTTTCGAAATTATATCTTTGCATCAATTATTATCGGTGTATAATGAGAGCATATTAGTGCTTAATTATGGGGGAGTCAAATGAGAGATAACATGGTCAAATCAAATTAGTGAATGATCAGGGAAGGTATATGGGATACGAGAATTAGAAAATTATTAGAACAAAATTCTATGGGAATGTGTTTGCGCAAATGATGGCTCTATATGGAGGCTTAATTTTGGGTCTTTTCTTTTCTTTTCTTCTTCTCAAGTTGCATGTGACCATTATTTCAATATAAAGAAACAATTGCAACCCCCACATTCACAAAGCATACTCTAGATCTCTCTCTCTCTCTCTCTTATAAAACATATAACGAAATAACACATATGTACATGTATAAAAGTCGTATATAAGTCACGTATAAGAGAATGAGCTAAAGATTGGTAAAAAATCTAAACTTATTAATGCATGGTTTAAGCAGCTTTATGATTAACGATCACAACTTTGAAAGATCAATGCGATAATACAAATTGAATTTGATACAAAGTGAGTTTGGATTGACCATTACTTGACACAAAAACCAACATGTAAACTCGAACAATAAAATAGTCATGTTCATGTCAAATCCAACCCAATTTTGGAATTTGGCATTTACCAAGGAAAGTTATTAAATAGTGTTTGTTTTCTACTTCTTCAAACTATTTAATGTGTTTGTTAGTATCATGATCACGCAAACTTTCATTAATATTTGTAAGTAATAATCTGCAAGTGTTAGGTTTGGTTTAGAAATAGAGTATTAGTTATAAGATTTTAATTTAGAATGTATGTTAGTTATTTGGAATCCAAAAGTTCCAAATTAAACCAATTAAAGATGGGTGAAGTTTAGGGCATCTTTACTTGCAGGGAATTAAAATTGGATTTTTTAAATTTTTTTGAGTTTCCTTTGTTAACTAATACGGATATTTGAATCATCTCAATCTCTATCTTTTGAATTCCGTAAGTTAGTATTTTAAAATTCAAAATCAGGCCAACTAAGACCATCTCCAATCTTTGGGTTAAAACTTAAAATTTTAACCCAGATTATTAAAGAATGAATTTAAGATAATTTTTTTTCTTAAAGTAACTTTAAAAAAAAATTTATGTAGACTATCTTAATTTAGTTTTATGAACATTTTAACCTAAAAATATTTAGATTATGACAAATATTGAAAAATCACTAAACCGACACCATGAAACTCGTCGAACACTATGAAAGAATATGAAACACATAATTTTTTTTTAATTACTTTAGTCGTTGGATTTAAATTTAGACCGTTAGATATTTTTATTTTTTTCACCTTTGGATTTGATCATATTAGAGCACCTCTAAAGGAAATGTCAAATATAATATATCAAAATTTTATTTGATGACTGATGTGACAAATTGCATACAAATGCTAAATTCTTTTCTTTTCCAATGAATGTGTCAAATATTTATTTATTATTTTATTGGACCTAGAATAACATTAACTATTAAAAAATAATAAAAAATAATTGTAATTTTTATTCTATTGGTTATTAATGAGACCCATGTATTAAAAAATTCAATTAAATATATTTGACTTCTTCTTTGTTTGCTTTAAAAAAAGGCAGCTAAAAAGTAAAGAGTCAAATGACTCATATGCCACATCATATCTAGCATATCCATTGGAGAACACCTAAATATCTTTTAATCCTATTTGGCATATTTTACATCTTCTTTGGAGTTAGTCTTAGATCTTAGTTTTTGAATTCAATGAATTTATAAATATAAAACTAAAAAAAATACATATACATGATGGGCCAGCGACACTAACCCAGGTAGACTAGTTTATCAATTTCCTTTTCTTACTTCCTCTATTCTTATACATACATACAAAAATATATTCCCTATTTCTTACAATTCTTTCGTTTCTATTAAATAATATACCATCAAAATATATTAAACACTAGTATAAGTTTAAAGTGGGTAAAAGAGAGAGAGAATCAAAGATGAGATATTTTTATCTTGTTACATAATTTCGAAAGTTCCAAATTTAATCTGATTCCGAAATTTTTTTATATTTTATATTTTTTTTGTCAAACGATAGATTTTGTTAGATTAGATATTAAATTAGTTACCAACGAGGTTTGAACCTACGCCGTCATGTAAGGGCTCAACACATTTCCACCACTGTGGTAAAAGGCCACTTGATTTTGAAAACTTTAATTGGCATGAGTTTTTGAATTCTAAAATTGCAATTGATGTTCATTTTTTTTGAAATTTATAGAGAGATATTTTCGATTGTGTTATAGATATTATATTAAAGTGTGATTGTGTAAATCTTAGATTAAATTTGATACTAGCTATTCTTTTGTATTAGGATTGTATTCCTTGAAGGAGACTGATTCTTCCCTCCCTTATTACTATAAATAGAGGCACTGCGTAGGGAGAATAACACAACCCTACTTACATCCCTCATACACATATCTGTCTCTTTACTCTATTGCCGCACCCCTCTCTCTTCCTTGTCAGATAAAATAAGCCACAACACATTATCGACACGTTTCTATTGCTGCGCTTAGGAATTTGATGTGAAATTTTTTGCATCAAACTGGTTCAACAACATCATCAAGCAATCAAGTTCTTCCAAAACAACAGTTTTTATCTCGATATTTTTGCAGCCCTGATAGCATGAACATTCACCATAATGCATGACCCAACTTTACATTTTACGAATTTTAGATTCTACATATATTGTGTATGCATTATATTCATAATTATTGAATTATGTGAATTGATATTGCCATGTATTGCGTCAAATATATGTTCATACATTGAATTATATCTCGATTATGCATTTATAATTTGGAATTGAATTAAAATCGAAAAAATATGAAAAATTAGGGTTTTTCGTGAAACCTTAGCGAGCCGTAGCTGTCAAGCCGCCGAGCCCAGCAGCTTGTGCCACTAGAGTCGAGCCTACATGCGCGTTTTTGAGCCATGATGCACTGGAGCCCAGCCCAGTGCTCCGTCTGAGAAGACGATGCCGTTTTTGGTGTTGAAACCACGAACACAGCGCCGCTTGCAATCGGCCATGGCCTCACCACCGTTTTTCCTGGAAAACCATGAGTTGCCATTGTGTTTTGGGACCAAACCATCGTCGGTGACAATGGGTTTCTTGAAAAATCTGATGAATATCGTTGACTTTTCGAATGATTCTTTGAATTTTTATGGTTTCTCAAACCTCCAACGTTGAAACCTTGCTTTCCTTCAAAAAATTAGGGTTCCAGTTGAACCCTGTGCATCGATGTGCCATGACCGACCGAGAGGAGGTTGCCTAAAATGGTGCTGAAGATTTTTTGGTCCGATACCCACACCTAGCATCGCTAGGGTGTACTAGGTTCTTGACCCGAGCCTTAATGGGCCTCGAACCTTATGGCCTGCAATGTATAACACCTTTTTTTGTTGGGCATGCTGGTTGCTTCTACTGCCTTGACTCAATTTAGTAGCCCTATGGGTTGAATTGATTCCCCAGCCCGCGAACAACACCAGCCTAAGAGGGCTTTGGTGTCCCCCTGCACCTCGTAACAATGGATCCTAGCCTTCGTGGTTGAGGCGATATTCCTGCCCCACATCACATCGAATCCCATCCTATGTGCTGGTGAATTCATGTTTTCGTAGCACCCAAGTACACCCCTGTCAGGCCTTCGTGTTTGAGCCTACGATTGTAGCCAACATTTTGTGCAACCTAGGCCCCATGGGATTTGGTCCATTATTTTTGGGCCCTAAGTTTTAAAAGCCTATTTTTGTAGGCACTTTGGGTTTATAACTTTTTGCCCAAACATTAAATTTTGACCCGACGTCCAAATAAAACAATTCAATTATAATCATAAGCCCTGAAGACCTATTTTTGCATATATCTGTTGCATATTTATGTATATATATTTATATTTGCTTGCAGGAACATATGAACTTGAAGTTCATAATTTTTTCGAAACTTGAAGTTTTCGAAATATGTTTTGTTTGAAAACCTAAAGTTTTTCTCATCACCCATGAAAACCTAAAGCTTTTCATGTTAATTTAAACCAATAAATGTCTATTAGAACCCGAATGTTCAACTCCTATGTGAACGGATTGATTTGTCTCCATTACATTAACCACATTCTCATCCATTTACTTTGTGATAGGGACATGTCAAATTTGAACAAACTGGACTTCACTGCTTTCGAGGTCTCCGAAGGACACTACATCAAGTGGGTTCAAGATGTGAAGCTCCACCTCACCACAAAGAATTTTCACTCAGCCATTAAAACTGAGACAGACAACCCGGTTGGTGAAGTTGAGAAAGCCACCGCCATGATCTTCATCCGAAGACACATTCACGATGCATTGCAAACAGAGTACCTTGCTGAGGAAGATCCCCGAGCACTTTGAGTTGCTTTGGTTGATTGTTTTGATCACCAAAGGGACATCTTCTTTGTTTGAAGCAAGGCATGATTAGCAGCATCTGCGCTTCCAAGACTTTAAGTCTATGAATGAATTCAATTATAAAGTTTGTCGAATCTGATCATTTCTCAAGTTCTGTAACAAGGACTTGACCGAAGAAGATTTCTCGAAGAAAACCTATTCGACCTTCTTTACAACCAATTTTGTCTTGCAGCAACAATATATAAATCAGAAGTTCACTAAGTTTTCGGATTTGATCTCTCTTTTACTTCTTGCTAAAAAAAAAAGAATCAGTTGTTGATGAAGAATCATCAAGCTCAACCTACTAGTGCGACCGTTATGCCTGAAGCACACTATATCGAGAATCATCGCCCGAAACCCCATTCTATGAGTGGTAGGGGCGGCCAGAAGCCACCCCGTCAAAGTCAACAAAGCCAAGGCCCATTCAAGGGAGGAAATTGAGCCCAGAAGTGCTCTAACCTCGTTCCCAAGGCCTTGAACTTCAAGAATAAGGGCAAAGCACCTGACACCATGGAGGCAGATATGTGCTACCCTAGTGGTTCAAATGATCATTGGTCCCGTGTTAGCCGTTCTCCCACAAAGGTTGTAACTGAATATCATTTTTATCATAAGAAGTTTGAATCAAACTTTATGCAACTGGATGAATCGAAGAATACAAAGATGAAGGTTTCTAATTTTCAAGAGGCTGTTACCCCTATGGAAATTAGAATCTTAGACATGGGCCATTTTTAGTTGAATTTTAGACCCCTGGGGCCAAATTCCACTAAGTGGTCGAACCCCCCATATGTTTTTGGTTTAAGTTTTGAACAATTTTCCTTTATATTTGGATTATTTGTTGGTGTTGTGTTTTAATTTTGGATATTGAGTTTATGAATTACCATCCTCAAATACTTAAATTATTTTGAATGGATATATGCTTTAAAATTTTTATACATGTGATCGATTCAAATTAATTTTATTTCTAGGTATGACTAGTGGAATAGTTAGTTGTTTGGCAGATAGTGCAACCACGCACACCGTTTTGTAGGAATGTATCTATTTCACTAACTTTGTACCTAAGAATGCACCTCTGACAATCCTCTCAGGCCCATCCAACCTGATCGAAGAATACGGTAAGGTTCGTATAATGTTGTACAATGGTACAATCTTGACCATTGATAAGAAACTTTATTCTCCACGTTCCGGAAGAACATTGTTGGGCTTTAAAGACATTCGAAACAATAATTACCACGTTGAAACCTATGTAGATAATGAAGTTGAATTTTTGTGCATCACTTCCTATGAATATGGCCAGTATTCTAGGGAAGATGGAGCGTATCCTGAGTGGTCTGTATACTACAACCACACACCCCATTGAGAGCCACTGTATGGCCGACCCTACCTCAGGGACTGAGCACAAAATTACACTGATCGTTTGGGATATTTAGGATGAACAGCGATGTGCCGTATCCTCAAATCCTTTCACGGGCATCCATTAACCCGAAGTTTAGGTTCGATTTAGGAAATCACATTTCAAACTTACTCTATGGGAAAGCTTATCATTAAGCATTCTTATGACATGATTCGTTTGAATCCTCATATTTTTCTACAAATGATTAAGGAAGATATTTATTGATTGATTCAACCTCCATGCGGACTATTTAGATACTTTATGGTATTGGTTGATGCCTCCACACATTGGTAACACGTGTGCTTGTCCACAAGGAACGCTGCATTCTTCAAACTGTTGGCTCATGTTATCAAGCTCTGGGCTCACCACCATGATTATCCAATCAAATTTATTCGATTGGATAATGCTGGACAATTCATATCGAAAACCTTCGATGATTATTGCATGTGGGTTGGGGTTGAAGTTGAACATCCAGTACCTCATGTTCACACCTAGAACGGCTGACAGATGCATTAATTAAGTGCTTACAAATGACTGCTCAATCATTGGTCATACATACTAAACTCTCGATCGCTGCTTAGGGCCATGCAATATTGCACGCAACTATGTTGGTCTGTATGAGGCCCGTTGCAACCCAACCATATAACGTCCTTCAGTTGGTTACTTGATACGAACTCGACATATCGCAACTTTGCGTTTTTGGTGGTGAGGCCAATGTGCTGATTGCGTTGTCCTTATGTACTAAAATGGGTCCTCAGAAAATGTGAAAATCTATATTGGTTATGATTCTGCTTCTACTATTCATTACTTAGAACCTTTGACAGACAATCACTTTATTGCTTGTTTTGCGGATTGTCACTTTTATGAGATAGTCTTCCCATCATTAAAAGGAGATAAGAACGTCCTCATTCCTGAAGAATGACGCGAATTATTGTGGATGACTCTAACTTTGTTTCATTTAGATCCTCGCACTGCTCAGTCTGAAACTAAAGTGCAACACATATTAGATATTCAAAGCGTAGCTCATAACATGCAGATGCTTTCACAGATCTAGCAATAGTGATAAGATCACATATACCAGATGCGAATGTGCTTGCAAAGATGAATGTACCAAATGTATGGTGGACTCCCTCTTAGAGGCCCGGGATGCCACTTTGGCCAATCCACATACATTGGTGGCTAGCCAATCCTCTACTCATATGCAAAAATATGGCAAACCTTTTGGTTCAAAAGATTCACAACCTCGGAAGAGGAAACCCACGACATATGCTGTTGAGCCTACCGTGAATCCGACCATCACATACTCATTCTATCTAACACACGAGGAAATTCTAGATTAAGGAAGTATCCTGGAAGACGAATCCACCTCCCGAGAATCGTGAGATTTTGGTCCATTATGCTAGCTTGGATGATGTTTGGTGTATAAATGAAATGATAATCGACGATGAATTAACATATGCAGTAGCTACTAGGATTATGCTGAGTGATGACATTGACCCTCATTCCATTGATGAATGTCAACGTAGATTTGATTGGTCAAAATAGAAACAAGTAATCCAAGTCGAACTTGATTCGCTTGCAAAACGTAGGTGTTTGGGCATGTAGCTCATACTCCTACATATGTGAAACCTGTTGACTATAAGTGGGTTTTCGTTCGGAAGCATAATGAGAAGAACAAAATTGTGCGTTACAAAGCTTGTCTTGTTGCACAAGGCTTCTCACAACACCCGTGATTGACTATGATGAAACATATTCACCAGTTATGGATGTGATTGCATTTTGCTACCTTATCAGTTTGGTAGTTTCCGAAAAACTGTAATATGCAGCTTATGGACGTGGTAACTGTGTATCTCTATGAGGATCTTGATATGGAAATCTACATGAAAGTTCTCGAATGACTTACATTGACTGGATCAAATAGTTCTAGACCACGGAACATGCTTTCCATTTGGCTGAAGCATTCACTCTACTATTTGAAGCAATCCAAAAGAATGTGGTATAACCGTTTGAGTGAGTATTTGACTAGTTAGGGATACATGAACAACAAACTATGCCCTTGTGTGTTCATTAAGGAGTCACATTCTGGTTTTGCGATTGTTGTAGTTTATGTTGACGACATGAATCTCATCGGAACTCCTTAAGAGCTTGAGAAAACTGCCATACACCTGAAGTCAAAATTTGAGATGAAAGATCTTGAGAAACTCGATATTATGTCGGTATTGAGATAGAGCATTGTTTGGATGGAATCTTAGTACATTAATCGAACTACTTGTGGAAGGTTTTGCGCAATTTTAATAAGGATAAAGTGAAGCCTTCGAGTACTCCTATGGTCGTTCGATCGCTAGATGCAAAATGAAATCCCTTCCGTTCGAAGGAGGATGAAGAAGAGATTTTGAAACCCGAAAATCTTTAGCTAAATGCAAAACGAAATTTTTTAACAAGGTTTTGACGAGGCATCCATCTTGGGTTAATCATATCCCTGATGACGTCCCGTAAGCGTTTTATTTGACTTTGCATTTTCTCACGCATTTTTCCTTAGACTATGGGTTTTTGTCCTGTCTCGGGTTTTGTCATAGCCATTAGGTTTTTTGTGAGACTTAGTTCCATGAGCAAGTTCCTTTTGTTTGAGACTAGCATGTTCCTAGAATCAATGCCAACGAGTCGGCTTCCTCAACTACCTGATGACGAATATGCTTGAGTATTTACAAACTCAAGAGGGAGTGTTATATATATATATATATATATATATATATATATATTAAAGTGTGATTGCGTAAATCTTTGATTACATTTGATACTAGTTATTCTTCTCTATTAGGATTGTATTCCTTGGAGAAGAAGGATTTTTCCCTCCTTTATTACTATATGTAAAAACATTGTGTAGGGGGAATAACATAACCCTACACACATCCCTCACGCACACTGTCGATGCAAATTTCCACCGTCTCTAGCTTTGACGAAAATGTATTTGCAAAACAATCAACACATTTGATGAAGAACCTAAGCCTCATGCGCCCACGAGGTTGGGGGGGGGGGTTAGGCCAATGGATCTCCAATTCCTAAGTTAGTTTCTCTGAGAAGAGTAAAATGTTTAGGGCTTTCTAGGGTAGCAAAAGCTTACTGAAATTTGGTAGAATAAGATATATATATATATATATATATATATATATATATATGAGGGGAGGGCCGACCATAGTGTTAGGGTTTTACCTTATACATGGTGGCATCCTATTGACCAAGATTTATGGAGAAATATTCTAAAGATATTAAACATGAAATAATATCTTGAGATAATCGAGTAATTATCCCTAATTGAATTAAATAGGAATTACTTACTTGAATGGAGTCAATCTTTGAGAATGTATTAAAGATAGGATTTCGGTAATTAATCATTATCTTTAATGATTTGACTTTTCCTTGCCAAGGGTAGGTGAGTTGTGGGCAGTCGTATTCAGTTGCTGTGACCTTCAGGGGTGTGAGCTGCATATGAAAGTATCTGAGGAACCTGCCCATTTATTGAGGGCAATCTTGTCTTTCTTGGGCAAAAATCCACGTGTTGCCTATAGAATTTTTAGGATTATTTTAAGCTCCACACACACATCTCTCTCCTTACTCTGTTGCCACTCCTCTCTCTTGTCAGATAAAATAATCCACAAGAGAATGCAATATTGACCCTACTCAGATAAACCACGAAGTATCGTGAGTAATTCTATTGTGCAGCAATAATAAAAAGCGCTTGCGGAATATAAGCCTCATATCAAAATGTCACATATGGTGTGTAAGATAGATAAAATAACCTCCATTTATATATTAATAGAAAACAACTTATTTTGATGTTAATCACGTCAATATAAGCTCAAACAGCTTGAGGAATCTTACTATAGGTTATTGGGAATATATTCTCAATTTGACATGTTAGAGCATCTCAGAATGAGATGTCAAAACTGTCACAGATACATATAGCAGTAAAAAAAAGTAGCAACCTCTCCAACCGAGCCTTCATTTTCTTACGTGGCGCTGTCAAATTCCTTTAATAATTTTTTAATAGATGAGATGCAATATATAATAAATGTGTATGTTCTAAGTATTTGATTGATTGTCTCAATAATTGAAACTCACAAAGAGATGAAAAATAAATACATTAGTACTTAACATATTGGGTGAAGTAAAAAATTGAAATGTCAAATTTCCACCGAACTTAACCGGAATTAGAGCCGGCGGCTAAAGGAGAAGACTGTTCTGTTTGTCGTTGGGGCGAGAGAAAAGAAAGGAAGGGCAGAGAAAAGAAAAGGCATTGGGTTAAATTTAAACATGTGCAGATCAATAAGCGTTGGTTCTTTTTTTTTTTTTTTTTTTTTTTTTTATCAGTTAGCGTTGGTTCTTGAGTTACACTACTCAGTTCTGATTGGACAAAACAGTTTTGACTGCTCGGAGAGGGAGTTAAAACCAAAGAAGTCACGAACCAACACAATTATACGGCCGCCTTATCTTATTGGAACCAAACCCTGGAAAAAGAGGCCACAAACCATGTGCTCCGTCACATATATCTGTGAGTATCTATAGAGCATGGTTAATTCCTGGTAACCACACCACAAGTGGGTGGCTTGGCTTGTCTACTCCTACTGTTTGAAGATGAAAAAAAGAGACTTGTACCTCAGTTAATTGTGATTTTCATTCTCTACATTAGAAATTTTTCATTCGCCCTCCTTCAATATGGCTTGTCCAAAAGAAAAAGAAAAGAATAGATGAAGAAACAACCATTTCACAAAAGGTTTCAAGGCAATTGAAGTTCTAACATAAAATTAATTGAGAATATGAGAAATAATCCAACTGATTACAAGCGTATATCAAAATTTGATAAACTTCTGATGTGAGACATTTATTCACATTCTCGCAAATTTGAACATAGAATATACATAAGCATATGATTGAATTGTACATAGTTTCTAAACTCTTACTGAATTAATTAATTTAAAAAACAAAATGTTGGAGCAAATATGTTTTTGTTTAAATATTTAAATATATTTATACTTTGTTTTATTACCAATAGTATATACATAATATTTTCCTTTATTACCAATGTTAATTTTCAAACTGTTTTGTTTTATTTTTCAGTTTGAATTGACTACGTTTTGTCCCGTTGTGATTTTCTGTCCGTTTTGATTCCTGGCGTTTTGGCTTTCAATTGCATTGATTCCTACAGTTTGCAATTTCAACATATTTTTTATTATTATAATATATACATACGTACACACATGCAATTATGATTCATAAAAATCGCCATCTCAACGGATACCAGGATACACAACAACATATATTTGTAATTTTGGGTCAGGTGAAGAAGAAGAAAAACAAGAAAAAAAAAGTTTTACATATATTGATTTAAAAGCAACATATTGAAAGGGTGTGAGTTCGAAGGTTCTTCCGATGTGCAAGGAAGAATCTTATCAGAAGAAGGTTCTGGGCTGTTTTATCCTGAGGACGACGTGGTGTTTGTGAATTGCTTGCACACTTTGGGCAAAGCCGCGAAACGTCTTAAAGAGAGCGACTTAGTCCGCAACTCATCCCAAGAATCATTCACCACTCAAGGCTTCTACATTTTTCGGGGAACTTCGTTCAATTTCTATTTCAGTTTACAACAATTTTAAGACGTATTCAATTTGCCATTCATTAGGAAGAAAAGAAAATCATATTTTCTTCATTGTTTGTTTAAGAGTGTTGCTGCATGCGTTAGGTTTTTTACAAGTCATTATCGTATCATAATCTATGTTTCTCTCATGCGTTGCATGCATTAGAATAGGCTTTGGTTTTGGCTGCTGCTGCATGTATTCAAATTAACATGCTTTTGGGTTTTTGGTTTTTGCTGCCGTATGCATTGATATTTGTATTATACTTTCCATCGCTGCATGAAATATCATTGGAGCTAGGGATGGGCAATGGTTATGCGGGTGGGTAACCGCGGTTAATTTACCCATAACCGTTTATGCTCATACCCGCATAACCGTTTACCCGTTGGGTAATTGCCTAAACGGTTATACCCATACCCATAACCGTTTATAAACGGTTAACCACACCCATAACCGCATACCAATTTAACCGTAACCGTTTAATACCCGTTTACCCATTTATCCTTTTTAACCCGTTTATCTATTTTTTTTTTTACCATTACCTTTTTTTCATCCGTCTACATGTTTTTTAACAACTTGAAAATTAAAAAAAAATTGTCATAATTTTTTTTTAACAATTAAACACCGTTATAGGTACATTCATCATACATTTCCATATTTTAATTTTTTAAGTCCTTATACAATTCCAATAATTGAAATAATAGTTTACGGACGATATTTTTAACTGTTACCAATGAAGGTAAATATAATATTTGCTAAGTATCATTGGGTTACAAAAATTGTTTAGAAGACATTTCTGTCAAAGCATTTCTATTAATTTCACGGTTACCCGCAAGGAATTTAAATTAATTTGGCCAATTCCTTGATGATGAGAATCATCATTCCTGTATTAGTGTTATTGAGAGAATGACCGATGAATTCCTTGCTAATTTATTGGGTGCTAAGTATTATTGGATCCAGAACATGGTTTGTGTTAATTTTACATATATAAAATAAATGGGTAAACGGTTACCCGTTTATAACCGTGGTTAATACCCATAACTGCCCATTTAAATTTCACGGGTAAACGGTTATACCTATAACCGTTTATTTATCTAAACGGTTACCCATAACCGTAACCGTTTAATTTAAATGGGCGGGTAACCGCGGTTACCCATAACCAATGGGTATTTGCCCATCCCTACATGGTAGTCAGGCTGCACATTCAGCTCATGAAGTGTTACCATGTCTCTACGGTTGAAGTGACCGAATAAAGTAGGATGGTATAGTCGAAGATAAGCGGCGAGAGGGATGAATTATCTATCAAACACGAAGGAATGGGCGGTTTTCAGGTGTAACCAGGAAAGGATATGGGTGGTGGGTGGCCTCCCCATGTGCTTTCGTAATTTCGATAGCAGGGTCGAGTAATGAGCCTTGGAAAATCCGAGTGAGAATTGACAAAAGTGCAGTTGCAGAATTCATTCTGTAGGCCTTTACTTCTTTGCTTGGAAGGAGAGAGAGCCACAAGTAGCATATGCAAATGAATTGGTTTTTCTTTGTTTAGAATATTTTGGTTTGTGGTGGTAAAGAAATTTAGTCAAGAAAGTAAATCTGTCATTTTTTACCAAGGTTCTAAAAGACGTTCGGTGTTAGTTAGGCGACAAGCTAGGGCCTAACGCCTAGGGAGGGGCCTAGGAGAATTTAATTAAATTTATTATATAACATATAAATAAGTGCTTACTTACACTCTAAAAAAAAAATTATACTTGTATTGAGAATTTGAGAAAGTTAAAACTTAAAACTTAAGTCATCATGGCAGTGCTATCATCGTAGGCTAATGCAATAAAAATAAGAAAAACCAAAAACCACATTTAAAAATTCACTAATTCATAATCTAGGTTCTTTTCTATTAGGTTACCCAAAAAACCCTTAAGTTAGTTAAAAATAATAATAAAAACAATAGAACAGCCTAGACACCCCCCAGCCCCTACCCGATTTTTCTGCATGTTTTGGCCTAAATCGTATCGGCCCTCCACCACCTAGCCTAAGCCGTTTTTTAGAACAGTTTTTTTTTTGGACAAACGAAATTATTGACACCAAGGGGGAAGGGGTGAACTTAGCCTCAAAATGGGTTAGCAATAATGTAGTTTAAATTCGCCTTCAGCGAAAATCGAACCTAAGATCTCCAATTTACAAGTGAAAAGGAATACCACTAGACGGTGGTACTAAGTGGTTAGAACAATGATTTTTACCTTCCCTTTTGCCTTCCTAGGGAACTAAAAGAAGCATATGATGCTAATCGGAGACTCAGAAGAGAAAGGAAATGAGATTAGGAGAAGGGTGGAAGATTGTTGGTTGCTGTATTAGTTAAATCTGTGTGTTTAGGTGTTGATTTGAAGCATTTTTTATGATTATAAAAAGTTGCCCATATATAATGACCAAGATCTAACAATCAAGAACCCCGAAGTACCTTATGTTGAATTATCAGAGAGACGAGTCAAGGGTCTACTTTCAACAACACTGATAATATCTCCAACTTGGTAATTACCACCTGCACAATCTGTCATATCCACGGGCTCTTTTCGGCCCAATCACATGTCCACGGGCTCTTTTCTTCCACTGGCATAGGTATAATGCAATTGTTCCATCTACTTGTCACCATTCCACCATCATTTTAGCATTTCACATTTTCATAATGCATAACATAAAATCAATTCAATTCTAGGTTAAACCAAAACCTTAATCAAATGCTCATCTTCAAAGCTATAACATAAATACGATATTTTAAAATTCTCCTACTCACATTCAATTCAAGTCAAAGCATCATAATTCATAACATATACATTCCACAAAAGTTCCTCATTGTTCAAAGAACTTAGAGACTAATGCAATATCAATGCAAATAATAATTTCTACTATCACTATTTCATATTCATCGTGGAATTGGCATCACAAGCACAATGCAATCATATATGTATTTCCTATACGTTTTCCATAATACATAATATAAATTCAACCCTAAATGAAGGTTAACCCAAAACCTTGATCAAATATCCAACATTAAGGCTATTACAAGAAATGTGACATTTCAAAATTTTCTACTCCCATTCATTCATTTCATGACGATTTACAACATATACTTTCCACATAGATTCCTCATGTTTCATAGAACTTATGGTATAATGCAATATCAATGAGATCCATAATTCACATCCACAACTCAATAATATCTCATAATGTATAGTAGGATCATTTGCTCTGATACCATTTGTAACACCCCGCCCCCGAAATTATTTATTTGCGGCAATAATTATCGGTGATAGGCCCAACATTTAAACTCTCGTTTATTTAGCTGCCAATATTCACGACTCTTTAATTAAGTTCCTTAATTCCACACGTTCTATAACCTTAATTCTCTTACCAAAGCATAACAATGATATTTATCAATTTACTACCTTTACTGCACTTAAATAAATTTACGATCTAAGAATAATTCTCAACTAAAATAAAATTCTCGATTATTTAAGGCTGCATCTAACACTGTTAGATAACAAAAACATATATTTTTATAACTGAATCTGTGTGCGTGTGCGTGTTCCACGAGCGTTTATATCATCAAATAAAATCAGTCTCCAAATTTATTCACCTAAAAATGTAGCAGATTACTTGTCGATTGTCACATTGCCGACTCTAAACTAAATCATATCTGCAAGTCATGGATAGTTCAAGGAACACAGCCTATATTGAATGGGGGAAAAGTCACTACTAAATTAACCAATCCCAGGCACAATGATAATAAGAAAAACTATCTTACGTTGCATTGTCTGCAACTGATGCCTAAACAGAACTTGGGATGGAATATTGAAGGACCGAAGAATTGGTCGAGTTAAACAAAAATACTATTGCTATGCAATCGTTCATATGTACTTACAGAACAGATTAAGGACAAAATTCCATAAGACATTGAAGTTCCCACTTCATTTACATTTTCACCAGCTAATGCGATCACTTGGGCTTGGTGGAAAGAATCCGATCGATTTCACCATTCTTGTTGTAGGAATCGACAATCTTCTTTGCATATGAAGGCATATGCTGATCAGCTCTGCAGGTTTTCATATTCTCTTTGGGTAAATTGCATGTTTTCATGGTTATAAATATAAGAAACCATCATCATAGTTGCTACTATAAGATAACTAATATTGAAAGTTGCACCTTTGTTTTCCCCATGTTCGGTTTACATATAGGTAGTTCCGGATGGTATGGTAATCGAGCGAATAACGAGCAAATTCCAAACCTTTTGGGCCAATCTGTCCCACAAGAACCAAGTCATAAAATAAAAAGCATGTATAATTATATAATTCTTAAATGCATCATACTGTCTTTACCAAGTTTAACAAGAAAGCGATCACATTGCCGACAAACTTTGGTGCAGGCTCAGGACCTTTTCCTGAGAAAACAAGATTATACAACAACGGTAGTCAGCATATATTTTGCAAGTTCTCTAGAATTAAACACGAGCTATTTCATAAACCAAAACGCCTTTGAGAAAAACGTATCATATTTTCTTCAGAACATGCAGTTCCATACATTTCCAAAAAAAGTATCTCAAAGAAGCTGCTGCACGTACCCATCTTAGCAGTATCATCAGCCTTAACAGTCTCCATGGTAAATGGTCGGCGAGTACCCTGAAATTGGCTGTGCTTAGAATTTTTCACCCAAAGAAATAAGCTATCCTATAAACACTAAACTTCAATTTTGCACAAATCACAGAGTACGAGAAATAGGATAGAATCAAGAGCTTTACACTACTAGTTGTTGGAGTGATCGCCAAATGCTTTTTAATCAGACTGAGCATCTCTCTTCCACGTTCATTTCTACAATTTGAAGGCAAGACAAACATAGATAAAGCTTTAGTTCTTTCATCTACCACCATAGTGGAATAAAAGATTGCAATAAAACAGAATGCTAACCAATAAGTACAACAAAAAAGCTGCACGCACACACACGCATAGTCTCAACAATGATATTACCTTACCGTAACATACTGTGGATGTTGGGTCATGCTGATTCCAGAATATTTCGGCACCCCCATGTATCCAACAACTAAATCCTGAAAAAGGTGTGAGACTCACCTTTATACAACTGAAAGTAGAAGTTAAGCTTCCAAGAGACTTGTAGTTGTAATAAAAGATAGCATTCCTGTTAAGTAATAAAGAGATGAAAGCTCACCGCTAAACCATTTGTATAGTCAAAACAGCTGAAAGACGCAGGGGACTGGTTAGACAACATTTAAGGAATGACCAATAAAAATGATAGTATTTGATAATCAAATATTCATGTGATAATTCTAATTGTGAAATATGTCATTTGAAATTTCAAAAAACTACGAAGTATTATGGGCAAAAAGGACAAACATTACCTATAACAAGAAGGAGCAATTACATCAACTAAGTCATTTGCTGGCAGAGAAAAATAAGGAACCTGTTTTGGTTAGAATATGAAACTAGACGAATTAGCATGACTGGGAGAGTAAATACCAAATTGAACACACAAAAATAAATAAATAAATAAATGTTTACCTCTTCAATATGACCATCCAAATGCTTCAAGTGAACCTATCAAGATTACACGAATATTTAATCAAAGAAACGATAGCTAACAGTAGCTGCTAAGAAATGCTTACACTAGAAAAAGTTGGTGTATAAGAATTGTTAGACAACCAGTGTCTGTTTTACTGCTATAAATATACAGTGAGATATCTGCAAAAGATATAAGCCATTCGCACGTATTTTTTCTTTTCACTCATGTCAATTGTTAAAAAATTCTTCCAGAAATGTTTGTACGATTTGTGAAACATGATTTACTGCAACATCAAACAAATGTGGGTGAAACCTTTCGAAATATTAGTTAAGAACTCACTCCACCCCAGGTCATTCCCCCTTTTTATAATAAGAATATTGCTGAAAGTGTTAAACAAAGGGTGCAATGGCGCAAGTGACCTGAGGCTCACAACTTTGAAACATTGCTCAGACCTTGGAACTCTAAACTTGCACAGGCACGAAGAATTGATTAACACAAACCTTGTAATCTTGCATAAACTCGTAATGAAGAACTGTCTCTGGTTCACTACTCGCAGCCTTCAGAAACTTATCAAGGCCTTCTCGAGTCCCGTTGTCCACTGTCAAACAAGAGCATTAGTACTGATACAAACTCTGTTACTCATTACTTATGCCATATAAATAATAAAAGGGCATTATATATTTGTTAACTACATGTTTCAGGTAATCGTAATGATTCTGCTGTTGAGGATATGCTGATTTTGATTGTGAAAATAGAATGACACAGCAAGGCTTTTACTGACCGCAATTTGTTCCTAGCACGTAGAGCTTGTCCAAATTTAAGTGGTGCTCCACAGATCGTAATGCTGCATTTTAAGAAATTACTCTGCATTACAATAGTATAAGTCACAACAGAGAAGGATTGAAAGTAGAAATTGCAAAATTATATCATAAATGATACCTTGCACCTGGCAACCCACACCACAGAATAGAAGCTTTTTTACACCTGCAGCCTGTTTCATGGAAAAATGCAAAAACTTGTCTCACTAAAACTTATAAGAAACATTTTACAAGTTTTACGAATTGAAGATTATAGTTGAGTTCCTATGATTTCTCTATTTCAGAGCCCAAACTCCATCTAAAGAATAGGTCTGCAACCGGACTGGGGGGCATTATGCCTAAAATCAAACATGAAACAAAATCTAAAAGGAAAAATCACTCCAACATGTGAACCCACAAGTTAGGAACGGTAAAAGGCCAGACATGCAATAATTCTTCCTCCTGATTGGCAGTCCTGACCACCTTCAAACATTACACCCACAAATCTCCACTAAAAATGAATCTATATAGAAGGATCAGGGAAATCTGGCTGTTAATATTGGAGGAAGTTCACCCTCTGAAACAAAAAGAAGATATTACCAAAGGCAGGCAACCATAGTTGCTTAATTAGATATGTAAGACTCTCACCGCAAGAGGAAGTCTAAGAAGGACTAGGAAGAACTGCAAAGTGCAAACTGTATTTGCTAACATTATCCGCAGTAGACAATGCCCCAACTTTCTTTAGCGTGATTGCCCAAATATATAAAAGCCAACATATTTGGGCATTTCAATAACCGTATACATGTCTTCTCATGCTTAACTGGCTTAGCTTTTAAAGCAGGACCTTTCTTCTATTTTGATATAAAAGACACTTATCACTTACTCTTACCAATGTTGAATGAATGACAAAGCATGTTAAATGGCACAAATAGTAAATAAGATTTCTATCACTGATGGAAAAGAATACCAGGTACCTCAACTAGGGCAAGGGTATTCAGATTAGGAGATAATGTCGGCTTGACACCTCTAGCAGCTAGAACTTCCTCTGGTGTCCTTTTGAGAAGAGGCAAAGATAAATGACATGGTGCGGATGAAATGACAATAACCAGAAAACAAAAAGAAAATCTTAATTGAGAAATATCGAAATATTAGAAGAAATTTATTATAAAGCAAAAATGAACTAGATGCAAACCTTGCTAATACAGGTCGAGGAGTAAATCTGTCGTTTGGGTCACTGTGAAAATTAAAACCATAGGAAGATTTAACATTCTAAAAGAAAGAAATAAAGGATTGAAAAGCAATGGCATATGCGTTTATTATGTATTATGCTCCGGTGAATTCAGGCCACAACCTCTGTACACAAATGACGGCCTCCACCATGCCTGATTTCAGCATTTCGATTGCAATAGTTGTTACTATTCCTGTCCACTGAGCTCCTGCCATAAAAGAAAATGAGGCAAAAGATTCGTACTGCAGCAACAAGAAAAACCAAACCATAATCCAAAGATGCACTTGAAGTATATGGTTAAAGCAATTTACGCAATATACATAAGAAATTATTTACACAATTTGTGATTCTTTATAATAATTAATGAAGTTCAAAATTTTTAAAACTGAAACTTGAACTGGCAGAGTTGGTAGAATCAGTAGCAATGTTAAATAGGATGACTTTAAGATGCCTAAAAAAAATGAGACAGATACCAAAGCCTGTAAAACAAAAGTACCTTCGACAGGCTTTACTTTACGAGCATACAAGAGCTCTTCATAGACACCCAAGTACATTTCATCTGAGGAACCCGGTTTCCTCCCTCTACCATGAACTACAGGTTCCAAACCCTGAATGCGAAAACAAAAGAGCAGTGATGATTCAAATGGAAATCATGGGTGGCAAAATTTGGTTGGGTCATTAAGGAATTAGATTATGAACCCCATTTCGAAGTTCAATCACTTAGTACTTCGAATTTCGGTATAGCAGTGGATAATTCATAGCGTATACTGTGCCTCTAACTAGTTTCAGGACTTCATGAGATAATAATAACTTGCATCAACCAACTTTTCAAGTTTGAAATTCAGAAAAGTAAAAGGATTGGGAGGGGAACAAGAACTCACTTCAATCTTAGACATTCCATCTCCTAAGAAAGCACAAGCTTCCTTGACATGGGCAATGTAATATGTGTCACACAACCCGCAACGACTGCCCAACACACAAAGATTCAGCAAACAAATGAACACAAAAGTTCAAACTTGATACACATAAATTTGATAGAAGAAAATAGAAGTCAAAATTCTTGAAAAACGAAAAGTTGGCAATGAAAATAATGAAGTCATTTAATAACCATTTCGTTTTTAATGTTAGTGATATGCAACATAACAATGAAAATTCAAAACTAAAAACGAAATAATTATCAAACGGGCCCAAGAGACCTGCAGTGGTCTTTAGCCGGGTAAGTGCCGCCGGGTGGGATGGCCCTGGAGCGTTGCCGCCAGTCCTCTCTCAGCTTCACCGACTTTGAGTTGGTTTTCCCATCTGTTTCAGTTTTCACCACAAAACACACAAAACTTGCCTTATATATGAAGCAAATACAAACAATACAAACAGAGACCAAGAGTTTTGGAATTGGGTTACCCTTGGAGGAAGAAGAAGATGAGGAGACGATGGAGAGGGAGAGTGGAAGCGAAGGGAGCTTGGCAATGACAGAACACATTGCAGCAGCAGCAGCAGCAGCTCAGAGAGAGTGTCTAGAGTGCTGAGGCTGTTTGCACCACATATTACTTGCTCCGATGGTGCGCTATGTTAGGATTTTGTGACACGTGTGCACCTCATATAAACCCAATCTAAATATCAAATCAATCTGTATACGTAAGTTAAGCCAATTAATTAGGATAATGTTTCGTCTCTTTTTTTATTTTTATTGAAAATATGTTTCATCTTTTTTTACAGAGATTTGAATTACACTTCTTGATAGATTTAGGGGAATTTATAGCAGAATGTGTTTGAATTCCCTCCCAGTAATTTAAATTATTTTAAAGCAAAATATCTAAGAGATAAAATAAATAAATAAAAGGTTTTTATTAGCACTCCACATAATGTTGAATGTATCCCACATCAAAATTTAATATTAAATGACTTATTTGCAATGACAATTTCGACCTTATTAGGTTTTAAAAAAAAATAAGAAATTTCTAAATAGACCCCAAATTACTTTTAACGTATTATTATGTTCTTCAACTATCAAAGCCCCTTCCATCCTCCATTGTTGAATAAAATCTTAACCAATGAAACTACATATGAAAACCTTAACTGCACTTTCCTATACGCCCATCCCTCCTTACCCAATCCCTTCTTTTTTTTCTGGGTTATTAAACTTTATAAAAGTATCATAGTTATCTTCTCGAACATAGGTTGCCGGGCATCAAATTATGAATCAAGATCACTTTTTTTATTTATTTTTTTTTATAGGAGGCCTTTCTTTCTTCCAAATACCTACTTGTGATTTCCCAGGAAACCATACTACAAAATATTTATTTAAGCCTATCATTGATTCACGCCTAATATTTATTTACAAGGTCACTACTGCTACCAATCAACAATTTTAAATAATTTTGATCTTGAGGTGTATGGTTCTTAGCAAATAATATTCATCACTTTGCTATAACCAGTATCTCTAGGGTTATCTTGGAAAGAGTTTCTTCACAGCGGTGCATAGGAAGCGAGGGTAGTCTGAACTGTGTATTTCTGTTCACGTCAGTATCCCCGAAGGAATGTTTCAGTTTGGTCTGCTGGATTTTTATTGGAGTGCTACGACTACTCACATAAACAATCGTTAGAAAAACCAAGTGGAGTTTAGAAATTCTGGAAGGAGCAGTGGAGGATATGGTTTCGTAGTTCTCTGCAAAACTGGCCCCCACAGGTGACGAGCAACAGATTGTGGTTGATAAACTGAAGGGTTTACTGCTAAGAACTTCTAAAGTTTTCTTAATGGGAAGGGTACTAACTCGGAAAATTTTGAACAAGGAGAGATTCAAGAAACAAATGAGTATTATAAGATTTGAAGAACGTGGGTGAATAGAAAATGTAGGATGTATGTAGAAAATGTAATGTGTATGTTGAGAATGTGGGGTGTGAGGGCATTATGAGAAAGTATGTGAGGTGTATTAAGATAATTTTCATTTGAAAAAGCAAATGTGAGGTGTATTAAGTATGTGGGGTTTATTCAACAATATGTGGGGTGTTAATATAATAAGCCTAAATAAAATACTGATTTTCATATTTGTGTGTGTGTGTGTGTGTGTGTGTGTATTAGCATTTTCGTCCTTGTAATTTGCGAGATTGTATATGTTTCTACTGAAGTCCATTCTATCAATGACTTGAATTTTCCATCCGTTATTGTGCATAGCTTGAGGTTTTCTCCTTCAAAGCATATAAAAGCGTGCTTGATTAACGGTCTAGTAGTATTTCTCTTCATTTGTAAGTGAGATGTCTTATGTTCGATTGCTAGTCCATTGCAAAGGTAAGCCCACCCTTTCCCCCATTATCATTTGTTCAAAAAAAAAAAAAAAACGAATATATAAGGTTGTACGGTATCCTTGTTGGACTCAATTTTCTTTTAATTTTGAAACTAATAAATATTAAGTAATGTAACTACATATATCATATTTCAAAATGGGAAACTGAATTCATACCAAGCAGGCGGCCTTTACAAATTGTACTCTGATGGAGATAGATGAAATAGCAAATTACAAATTGTGAGTTATGCAAGAGGATGATAAAATTGCCGATTGTCTTTGTAGACATGTATTTCTAGTAATATATACGACAAACTTGGTTCAGATCCAACTGATTAACAACGCAATCGCCAATTCAAAAACCAAACACATTCGACAAAATGCAACGCCAAATATAAAGGACACCTGGGAAGGGGAAATCATTTGCTTCATTTCTATTTTCTGGGGGGCTTAAGCCCCAAAGTGTCTAGTCACAAATACAACAAAATACTGGTAACAAAAAACTGCAAAAGAAAAAACATGCACAATGCATCTCTCACGTCTATACTCTTAATCTCTCTCTTTCGGTATCCACCACATGACAAGGCCGCCCTCTTATGTACAAGATCATATTTCTTCCGTTGAAAAAGAATGGACTCTAAGATTGACTCAAACAAAATGTACAAATTACGACCTTCAATACGCCAAGGGAGTGAAGGAAAACAAAACCAGATCCGAGCGCAGGCATTGCTGGCATGCTATACTGACTTGAATCTCACAGAAGCTTACTAGTTCTTCGTTTTGATGGCCCTCCGGGGAAAAGCTTCATAATCCATCCTAAGACTCTTTCCACTACCTACATACGCAAATATAAAGAAAGATGATGTTTCCATACTAAGACCATTCTCAGAACCAAGCACATGCGAAGTGCATAGGCCTCTTTTGGTCGCATTATTCCATATTCCGTTTGTATTGTTAATGTTTTTTCAACTCTGTAAAAACTGTTGGATTTATTCAATATAAATCAACCTTTAAGTGGTCTACTGTAATAGGAATGTAATATTGGAGAAATAATGTTGATTGTGATTCTATCTCTTAAAGATATTAATCCTATATCATGTGTCTTATATTGGAAATAGGATTGATGAAATCCTTAATTGACTATAATTATGATACTTAACTTAGAGGCTAAGAAAGTAAGTTTAGGTTTCCTTTATGAATGGAAACCCTAGCTTTTAGCCTATATATATAAACATCGGTCCCTATAAGCCCTAGACAACACAACATAATGCTTCCCATAGAGTAGTTGTATTCGGCTAGGAGTTTATAGAAGATTTTGGTGTTGCCGTGCCCTGCCTGTTTTCGTGTTCGACTTCCATGGCCGCCATTGGAATCAGGTCAGTCACTCCTTCGATTGTGTTTTAATTATATAACCTTATAAGGCTAACAGTTGGTATCAGAGCCTCTGCTTATATAATTAAAACCTATTAAGTTCGACGATACATAGAGTCGTTTTACAAAATACATAAACTGAATTTTGGTCTTAAATTCAAGTGTGATCCCATATCCTTGGCGTACTAATATGATATGTTCAAATATATTATATGATCAGTTCCTTTTGATCCTAAATTCAAGTGTTAGTTAAATATTAAAAAATTCACAGATAGAGGTCAGTTAAAGAGCACAGGCCGACGGGACTTACGATTGTGTTGTTCATGGTATCAAGATTATTTCTCACTAATTAATCTTATGGCACGAGTTTGGAAATTTTTATTAGAAATAGCTATAAACCGTGTTTCAATCCTATAATCCTATTGGAATTTGGAGAAGCATATATGTGACATCCCACATCGCCCAGGGGAGTGATCCTTAAATGTATATTGACATCCCTACCTAGCACGAGGCCTTCTGGGAGTGCTCTAGCCTCCTTCTCGCTTAACTTCAGAGTTCCTACGGAACCCGAAGCCAGTGACCTCCCAAAAGGCCTCGTGCTGTGTAGGGATGTGAATATACATTTAAGGATCATTCCCCTGGGCGATGTGGGATGTCACAATCCACCCCCCTTAGGGGCCCGACGTCCTCGTCGGCACACTTCCGGCCAAGGATTGGCTCTGATACTAATTTGTCACATCCGGGCCCGGGTCCACCACATCCCGAGCCTATTCCACCACCGTAGCACGATATTGTCCGCTTTGGGCTTACCATTCCCTCACGGTTTTGTTTTTGGGAACTCACGAGCAACTTCCCAGTGGGTCAGGGAATGGTAAGCCTAAAGCGGACAATATCGTGCTACAGTGGTAGAGCGGCCCGGGATGTGGTGGACCCGGGCCAGGATGTGACAATATATATATATATATATATATATATATATATATATATATATGTATGTATGTATATCGTGCTAATATGTAAATATTTTGCAGTGGGATCCAACATATGGATTGAAGTATAAAATTTATATGGTGATGATTGCTTCGAATTCCAACAGATTTCCAGATTATACCTATTATAATTACATATAATATATGGTCAGATTGATGGCATTTTTATGCAGGCCCTTTTGCATATAATTTGTTTTAGTTGAACCACCAAAGTCTGGAAGTTGCTAGTAATTTGATCAAGCAAGCACATGTAATTTTTAAAAGCCAATATATATGATTAGTCAAATTTGATTACCACCAATAGTTCTGATAAAGGAATGATAAAGAAAATTTGATTAGTCAATTCATTGGATTAACTAGGATTGAAAAGCATGGAAAATTTCAGAGTTTTTATTCCAATTTTAATGCTAATATTTTGGTTGACCATATACTGCTTATGTATAAGTTGAAGCCATGAGGTTGGGGTTCCTCTTTACACAGCCAGCGGTTGCGGCCTACCGCGGCACCGCCTCAAGGGTTTCAAGGCGGGCTCTATTATATTACCACATGATAGAACTTCTATGTTAGGTCAGTCCAAGGTGGACAGCGACAACGGCCCAATACGGGTCAATCAATGCCTAAGGTCACAAGTTCACATGACAGATCTTGGCATAAGTATAGGTTATATACATTTGTAATCTGAAGTTTTTATAAGCATGTGTAGGCATTTACATTTGTTCTAACCTTGCATTGGAGAATTTCTTGAGATTCCTCCGTTAAGCAAGCCTAATGGGAAGGGTTATCGGCATATGAGATCCTGGTATGATATTTCCTTTTGGTCTTCATGATAAATTATATAAGGAATGGTTATGTTGGATTCATGAAATGTTATATTGTTCCCGCAAAATCCAACCATGTCATGACATCTTTTTTATTGTAGGAGACATAATTAGTCATATCCTATAATTTATCAACACTATTGGGATATGTTTTGCCTACCTATGATTGTGATAACATATGTTAAAGTTGTGTTGCAGGAATGCATGCATATGCTAAGTTCATATACATCTATATTTGAAAGCAAGTCAATATAAATTTTGGCAACTTTTGTTATTGCATCTATAGCATCACGGATATGGCTGTTTGTTTCAAGGATGTGTAAGGTGACACAATTTCTTCTAATTTTTCCTTGAACATGGCATATGATAAATTGTAACTAATTTGCTTGAACCAATTTTTCATGAGATGTGGATAAAATTTTATGCCATTAACAGTGTAAGAAACCTACATGCCTAATCAATCGGGTTTTCTATAATGTGCTTTCCTATCTCAATAGTCATTTAAATTATACATGACTAGTTAACTATGAAAAATTGATGTATAATTGTGGATTGACTGAGAATGACAGAAAGCATCCAGTGACAAGAACAAAGGTATTATACAAATGAATAAGGTTTGTAGTAATTATGTGACAATACTCATTTGTATTGTTATCTATTCTTATATGAGAACTTTGGTTGGTCATGTGATTATATATATGTTTACAAAGAAGTGGTGAACATATGAAGGCATGAGGTATGTAATCCATTCAAAGTATGTGGCTTAATTGATAAGCCTGAATTTTCAAACATGTATTATTGTTTGTGATTTTTCCTATGCCTAAATAATTTAAACAGTGCTTTGATTAGTAAATTTTTATGTGTCATAAGGGGAGAAGAAAAGAAACTTTTCAAGGCTAATGTAGGGCATATATTGGAGATGTTTTCTATGGAAGAAAATAATTTTGGTTGTTCCTATTTAATTTGGTATTTACAAAGCTAATGCATGATTTTAATGCTATGTTTAGTAGTTTTGTACTACGGAAAGAAATATATAAAAAGGAAAGGAACATGTTTAACTTAAGAAAACATTTGAGCAATCTAGCTTTTAAGTAATTGACTCCATACTGATAAGTATTGACATTCTTGTGGTGGAATGAAACTTGTTCTATATGTGATTAACCTCTTTAAAATATGCTGTCAGGTTTCTTGAGATTAATTTAATGTCAAAGGGAGTCATGAAGGAATTAGTGCTATTTGTTGGCAAGACTCAAAGCTCGAATCAGGTTATAATAATTTTGTCACTTACAGTTAATTAATCCATGTGACTTCTTGTATTGTTTCAGGGCAGAGTTGATCAATGTCTTGTCAACTAAGCAAGCCACAGCCGCTTAGTTGATGATGGGACTATGGTTTTTGAGTTATTTCGATCAACATTGCATCTTAATTAGAATAAAAGTGATAATCTTCAGCCCCCAGGTGTGGATTGTTTCTTTTAGTTTAATTATGATGGCATAGTATGGGTTTTATTTCATAAGAGTAGTGAAAGCTTCATCTGCCCATATGTGTTGAATTTTTTCATGAAGGTACTCTTGAGACATAAAATCTAGTACTAGAAACTAGTTAATTTTCTGCCTATAGGTGTAAATTAACCTAGTTTCATGAAGTTTATTGGGGATAAAGTTCCATGCCATCAGTTGCAAATATTTCCACTATAAGCCCCATAATAGGTTGTGGTTTTAAGGCATGGAAATCGGTTGCATCATGACGTATTTTGTGTCTCTTCATGAGACTTGTTGATGCAAAGTATTGGACCCATGAAGGTTAATCAAGGATTGCTAAGGTACGCATTTTTTAAATCTTGTGCTTGTAAATCTTTTCAATTTGAACTATGATGTCGGTTTAGAGGATGAAATTTGACTACTAAAGTTTCCTTTGGACATTGAAATTGAAATAATATGAAATTGAGTTTGTTATGGATGCATAAATTCATGATAGATGCACATAATTGTTTCTAGCAGATTACGTGACTTGATTTAAATCTGGTGAATGACACACCTAATGGTCACCAAATGATCTGAATTTTAGTTACGTTCAACATATAGATGTCTACTATGTGTCTGCAAAGTTTCGTAATTTTTTGCCATGTATGTTAATTATGGTGAATTTACTAGTAACCCATGCTCGTATAGACTGTTTTACTGGCAGATTGTGTTAGTCTTTTGAGACGTGACTTTAGACTACTATTTTGACCCAAAATGGCTCTATATATTTTTTTATTTTATGAAGATTAGTATGTCTATTTTGATCAGTATAAATTTGGTAGCAATCAAGCTTATAAATTAATTATGATTAATTCTAAAGTAAGTGTAACTCATTGCTGAAATTCTGTTTGACAACTTTATGTTGGTTGAGATGTCTAATTTATTATGTCCAAAATATAAAGCAGTTTTATTTAGGTACATCTTTGAAAGAGTGTTTACCCAAGCGGGAGAATTAGTGAACAAAAATTGGGCTTCACACTCATTAACTTATTTGCAAGTATAAACTCTGAAAACTTTGTGGGAGTTGTTCTAAAATTTTGAGCACTAAGTGGACTTGCATGAATCTATTGAAGCGTTATTCTATCTTCCATGAATTTGTGTTACTCGAATGTCTATAATATGTTTAAGTTGCACGAATGAATACTTGGTATATGCGTACATTTTTCTATTATTTGCAATCATTTGGATTTTTTGGTTGATCATTTGTTTTGAGGCTCATAAGGACTTAGCATAAATGTGGAATTATTAAAACATATAAGATGGTTGTTGGATGCATGTTTTTTGTGTAACAGTAGTGAATGCTTTCATGCTTAGTTGTACCTTTCATTAGGGTAATATGCATTCATTGACTGAGTAAGGCTATTCCCAAAGGCATATTTTCAAAAGTATGATTTAAGTATTGATTTGCAAATTAAGTAATGATGTTGCAGATCAGTGGGAGCTTAAGTTTTGTGTTAGTAATGCCTTACATTTGCAGATGACCTATAAGGTATGTATAGAATTCATGTATTCAGTTTAATCTTCAGTTGGATTCATTAAGTCACATTTTTGTGTGCTAGTCATTTATCTGATGAAATATATGTCGGATATCAAGTTGTTATCAAACTGCATACTAAATGGCATGACATGGTCTATGCGTCAGTTGTGAGGATTTCAATCTGCCCGTAGGTGTTGGAAATCATCATTAAAGTAATTGGTAAAGTGCATAGATCAGTGTCAAAAACATGTTAATTCATCTGCTCATAAGTGTTGGATTAGTTTGTTTTACAAAGCTTTTGGGTATTTTACTTGGACATGTGCCTATTTGGTACTTTCAATTGTGTCTGTTGGCTTCAAACATTGTCTGTGTGCTTGTTATTGGTCTAATGAAAGTGATGCGTGATTGTTTTGAGATGTATTCACGCTTGCATGTAATGGTGGTTTCATTAGATGAAGGATATTTGCATTGGCAGATTTAAGGCTTCGAAGAAGCATAAAGTTTAACTTATGAGTTACAATAAGGTAGACCTGAGATGATATAAAGTAAGACGTTTTGGTTAATTTAAAGTTTCATCTCTTAATCAGAATTTGTGTTTCATGTGAATGAGGATCTTAGCATGTGTGATTATGAAGGTTCTGGATTGTGTCAACCCTACAACCTTGTTAGTTCCATGTTGAGAAATGCATTTGACAGAAACTAGTTTAAGGACGAGATGTAATCACTGTTGCATGGCCACTAAAGAGACATTAGTCTCCAATCTCAAGTATAAACATGAATATTACATTTTGTAGACTAAGTGGGAGAATGTTGGATTTATCCAATATAAATCAACCTTTAAGTGGTCTACTACATGTAATAGGAATGTAATATTGGAAAAAATAATGTTGATTGTGATTCGATCTCTTAAAGATATTAATCCTATATCATGTGTCTTATATTGGAAATAGGATTGATGGAATCTTTAATTGACTATAATTATGATACTTAACTTAGAGGCTAAGAAAGTAAGTTTAGGTTTCCTTTATGGATGGAAACCCTAGCTTTTAGCCTATATATATAAACATCAGTCCCTATAAGCCCTAGACAACACAACATAATGCTTACCATAGAGTAGTTGTATTCGGCTAGGAGTTTATAGAAGATCTTGGTGTTGCCGTGCCCTGCCTGTTTTCGTGTTCGACTTCCATGGCCGCCGTTGGAATCAGGTCAGTCACTCCTTCGATTGTGTTTTAATTGTATAACCTTATAAGGTTAACATAAACAGCATGGCCTTAGCGCTAAAATATATTAATCAGTTCCGAAGAAAGCCTTTCTTGCTTAAGGTGGACAACATGCTAACAAGTCAAAAGCCGTAGCACAACCCTATATTGAGTTGAAAATTAAAAATTATGCTACCTCAGCTTGGAACATTGAGATGACTCCAATGCCAAAGACTCTATCAACTCTTCTTTCTCCATTGCTAACTGAAACAACAAAGAGACTAGAGTTCAGTTTAATGGACTAGATTTTACAACACAAAACTCAAGGAAAAGAAAGGACATAAACCTTCAAACGCGTACAAATGAGAAAATACAAGGGGTTGACAGTAATGAGAGAAAATAAGGGGTACATGGCACCACAGAAATTAGTCTACTGATGTTTTCAACTGTTCGCATCTGATCAGTAGGTAGATTCACAGAGGAAATATCAAAATCTGACTGTCCATTTTCAGGCATCACTGGGAAACTCTAGGCATCAACCCTTTCCTGGCCTAAGTTGTCAGGAATAGCGTCTTCATTTTCTTCAATTAGTGAACAAAATACCCAAAATCACAAATCAAAATCACAAATGAAAAAGATTATAAAAAAGAGATATCTGTCATTACTCATTAGTAAAGCCATTCATTCATCAGTACAAGCCTTATTTGTGAACATTGCTGTCAATTGTCCCAAAGATTCACCAAACTAGTGATAGATTATTATACAGTAACTGGACCAAATGTCAGTTCATTCATAGGCTGGTATAAATGTATGTGTTGATTATGTGAATTTACATTAGTGTTTAAAAAAACACACCTTAAGAAGCGCCTAGGCAGCTTTGGAGGCGGGGCGAAAATGAAAATGCCTCTGCCTAGCAAGAATAGGCTTAAAGTTGCCTAGACGTGTTCGAGGCGTGCCTAATGTTTGACTGGACGTTCCCAGGACCTTTCATCAATCCGAATCCTACTTGAAAATTTCCTGCAACCCTCGAAGCCAAAGGCCCTGCTGGCTTTGTTTTGTTATGTGGCGACGACTTCAAAAAGAAGACGATTGCGAAGAAGAAGAAGAAGAAGATAGGTTTTTCTATAAATGACTTGGTCCAAAACGACATTGTTTTGGCCAAGTCTTTTAATTATTTTTAATGACTTGACCCAAAACGATGTCGTTTTGGCAAGTCTCTTGTTTTTTTAAATGATGGCCCAAAGCAACGTTGTTTTGGCCAAGTTTTTTTTTTTTTTTTAAATAAACCTCCTTCTTCCCAATCTCAATGCCCCAATTCTTCCATTCATAATTCACCCAATTCCCCAATTCCCCAATCCCCCAAACCCTAAATTCTCCCCAATCCCATATTTCAATTTTATCCAATCTCATAAGTCAATTTGTTTCAAATTATCCACCCCACCACAATTTGTTTCAAAATTCAAGCAACTTTTTTTATTCTTATTTCAATTTGGTTATTGGCCAGTCTCATTGCTTGTGTGATTGTTGATTAATTTGTTTTACAAAGTATTATATTATATTTTATATCTATTAAAAATTTTGGTCTCATGAAGTTTTGCCTCACGCTTTAAGGCTTTCGCCTAGGCGTATAAATACTAATTTACAAGCATAATGTCTAGACAAGCATCTTCTGTAGAAGTAGACACGTCTTTGTTATTAGTAGTACTCTTGCTGACATCAATTTTCTTTCCAGTTATGGAGGCCTTCCGTAGCATAGACTGCAACAGTTTCTTCTCTATACCAGATAATAACACTGAATAAGAGGCAAGATATGGAAGCATAAATAATACAAGACAAGATTGCGTTCACATAAGTCGAAAGCTTAAGAGACGACTCAATAAATTTCACCACAACCTGCCCTTGTATTGGTTTTATTCAATGTATTAAAAGCATGAGGTGTGCGCGAGGCGTCCGAGTGATAGCCCAGCCTAGGAGTGAGGCGAAGCTTCACTGGACCTAAATTTTTTAATATATACAGAGCATACACATATATTATATTAAAAAAAATTATTAATCAATAATCACCCTGAGCATACAAATATTATAAATATATATACATATATTAATATATATATATATATATATATATATATAATGGAGGATGAAAAGCACAAAGAGCACACATATAACAATGCACGCAGACAGCACACACATCCATTATATAAAAAAATAAAAATTAGAAAAAAGGCAGAGAGACGATAGTGCAAGAAAGAGGTATGAGGCAGTTAAAACCCTACCCAAAATTTGGGTTTGGGAGTGATAGGATTAAAAGCACACCACAAAGTAGCACACAAATGTCCTATTGATTTTCCTTATTAACACTAAGATTTGTTAATTGTAGCATATGAAAATAAGGATCTTTCCTGCAGAAGATTGTTTTATCTAACTACCTAAAATGTCACAAAAACTGGGTTGCTGTCCCTACTGACCAGCCACCGAAAAATAATTATTAGACCGACTTATACATATCTAAAGTCTACGAAATTTTATATGAATATACTAGACACACAAAGCTACACTCACACAAATATTTGGGATTTTTGGAGTTGATTTGCTATTTAAATTAAATCGAACAAAAACAGGATAGAAACAAATTTTAAGTAGTTCACAAATTAAGAAAAACGAGTTAAGGGTATTGCTATCCACCACCAAATAATCATGCAAACATGTTATGTTTCATTCAAATTTCTTTTATTTCCGGATGAAGATGCTAAAGTTGGCTCAATGTTAGAACTCAACCTATTAATATTTCTTACGTAGTATGTTAAGAGAATGGCGTTTTCAACTTAACTTAGTCCCTAGCATGCAGTCTAGAATGGCGTGTTCATAGATTTAACAAGTAGAAATCATTAAGAACGAAAAGAGTTTGAGTCATCACAAGGCATCGTAAGTATTGGCGTTGTCTTACTTATCCTAGAAATTGGTTCACATGTTAATCACAATTAACAAGTATTACTTTAGAACATATGTAGGTCCTCATTCGACAAGGGCAGTCACACACATATTCATAGCATTAGAATCCTAGATATGCTACTACGTATGCATCCATAGAAAACAAATAAAGAATTCATCAATGAGACAAGTAGTGAACCAAGTTTCATCCATTCATAAAAGTAATTCAACGAAATGTCATAACAAAATTGCAATCATATTCGGGGCTTCAAAACAGCCCCTAACTTCTAAAAAATTAGTTACACATAGTTCTCAAAATAAACCAAAAGAAAGACATGAGTTTGAGAAGATAAAACCAAGAGAAGAGAATGCCAAGATTTCCTCCTTCCTTTCCTTCATTTCTCAACGCAGCAGCCTTGCCTTTTTTCCTTCCTTTCCTTCCTTTTTTTTCTATCTTTTTTTCTCTAAAGAACTCTCTTTTTTTTTGCTGCTGCAACCTGCAGCCTTTATGCCCATGCTTGCTGCCCCATTTCTGCTCCATAACTCACCCCACTAACAACCATTTAGTGATGACAATAAATGAGGAAATTGTAAAACAATTGTAACTCCTTGGGCAACCTTTATGCCAATTACTCCCACTTAATCCTTATCTTTAATTCCATTTCATCTAATATTTGAGGAGATGTCAGCTGGCTTATTCTTGGCTGCAAGTTTTATTGGATTTATTGCCTTCAATGCAGTTACAAACTGCTCAGTGTCTTGGAAACCTTTCAGTGTTAAAAAGGTCATAACTTATTCTACAAAAATGCTATTAACAATCCGCGAAATGCTCCAGAAAATAGACATCCGTAGCTTTCCAAGCATATAAGGCTCATTCTCTAATTCATTCTGAGCTGTTCGCAACTTGCTTCCAAAGTCAGCTGATCTGCACAGGCAGTTTTGACGAATTTGTCACTTAATATCCAACTTGTGCTATTTTTCTTTTCTTTGCTTGACAAATCCTACTAAACACAAAAACAAAGTAAATAGCTCAAAAATATAAGGAACTAACTAAGAAAAGACAAGTGAATTTGATGTAAAGTATATATAAATATGAGCTTATCAAATACCCTCACACTTAGCTTTTGTTAGTCCTCGTGCAAAACGAAGAAAATATGAAAAAGTAGCTACATGAAAAACAATAGCTTCCCCCTATGTGACCCTCATAAAATTTCATTCAAGAAAACAAATCATCAAGAACCTTAGCTAGCACCAAACAAGCTAATCCAAGCTCATCTTCCTTATTCAAATGTTAGCAGTAACCTTTTAATCATCCATGAAGTGTAGTGTGTGTAATAGTCATGATAATGCAATTTCAAGTTTTTTTTTAAAACACCACATGCTAACTAGTGATCTTCTCACAGGACATACACTCAATCACACATATGTTTAGTTTAACGTGTTTCGCTCAAAGAATCAAATGTGAAAGATCTACCATAAGCTTGCATAAAGATCTCATCTCCACAATCATAATTGCAAAACTTAAATCAAGAGGACTTTTTTTGGTTGTAATGAGGCTTAGGGAGAGGGTTATAGAAATGAAGGGATAGGTAAACACAAATTCCAAGCTACATTGCAAGCAATTCTCTTGTTGAGATTTATAAGAACTCAAGCTCTCCAACCACACCCCTATACTAAAACTTAAAAAAAAAAAAAAACATTTTATTTGCTTTGTATACAATTTTGTTTTTTTTTTTTTTTTTTTTGATCCAATTTTCGTACATAACTAAATACAAACATAAAATACCCTCACACTTATTCTTTTGCCAAACTCCTTCGAAGTACTTCACAAATATTTCTCATAAGACAATCTCACATTGCTCACTAGCTAGCTTGGAAAGGGTAAGGAAAAATGTTTAAGGTATAAGGAGAGACGTATCTGGTGATAAGAAATAAAAGGCTCAACATATACGGCTCAAATTGGCAATCTAATGATATCATTTTTCTTTAGGAAACATGCTTATTTGGGCCATGGTGATAAACCTAATGCCTCTATCATTTTCAAGTTCATGCAATCAATGACAAACATTTCAAAATATCGTTAAGCAAGTTCTAGAGATGTAATTCACATAAGTTCATCACACATGAAAGAATATGAGTGTATGAAAAATGCACACACTTTCAATAGACTCAAAAACTCACATAGGTTGTATATGGTCACTATATTCACATGCGAAGTTTTAAGTCATACTTTAGTTTCACATCAACAAGGCTATGTGCATTTGGTTTTTCAAAGATGATTAAACATGTACAAGGCTAACAAGAGAATAAGGAATTTCACACAACACATGCTTACTAAATTCTTGATCACCGTGGTTCAAATTCAATCCAATTATATCATTGGGTCGAGAAACTAACAAAAATCTACTTCAAAACGATAAAGAAAATAAGACAATATTTTTTTGGATTTTCACATTTTTAAACTTTTTTATTTTTTATTTTTTATTTTTTAGAGTAAACAAAACCAATTAAGAAAACAAAAAGCAACAACAAGGAAACAAATCAAACCAATTCTTAGTCAAAGGGATGAACATTTTCAATTTGGTCATTTTTTAGATCCTTACCCCCAAACCTAAAATGGACATTGTCCTCAATGTCAGAAAATGAAAAATAAATAAATAAAAATAAAATAAATAATAATAAACAAAATAAAGCATTTAGACTGAAAACTTCCCCAATTTGCAGTGAAAGCAAGCGATGACCCCCAAACTTCAATTCTACAATCAACTCCAAGGGTAGACATAACCAAATATTCCTACAAAGAAACGAAATAATTCAGCTTAGCACGCAAGAAAATTCAAAAAAAGCAAACTAAAAATTGAAAATGACATAAAAAAAACAATGAATAGAAATATTGGGTTGCCTCCCAATAAGTGCTTGCTTTTACGTCCGCAGCCAAACGGTACCAAGAGTAATCATCCAAGGGGAGATGGTTCTTGGAGGGGTACAACCTCCACATCATGCTTCGCAAAAGACTCATAATATGGCTTGAGTCTATGCCCATTCACTTTGAACATGTTTCCGGTCTTTGCACTTTGGATTTCCATTGCACCATGAGGAAAAATATTAGTTATAACAAATGGACCAACCCATCAAGAACGAAGTTTACCTGGAAATAACTGAAGGCGAGAATTAAATAGAAGAACTTTTTGTCCAATGGAAAAGCTCTTCCTTGATATCATCTTGTCATGAAATGCCTTTGATTTCTCCTTGTATATTCGACTAGACTCGTATGCATCATTCCGGATTTCGTCTAACTCATTCAATTGAAGCTTCCTCTGTTGTCCAGCAACACTTATGTCCATGTTGTAGACTTTGATCGCCCAATAAGCTTTGTGCTCTAACTCTACTGGAAGATGGCATGGTTTCCCATAAACTAACTGAAATGGGGACATTCCAATAAGAGTCTTATAAGCAGTTCTATAAGCCCACAATGCATCATTCAAGCGCATGCTCCAATCTTTCCTACTAAGACTCACAGTTTTCTCTAAAACTTGTTTCACCTCACGGTTTGATATTTCTGCTTGACCACTAGTTTGTGGATGATAAGGTGTAGACACCTTATGTGTGACATTGTACTTCCTAAGCAACGCTTCAAATGTTCGATTGCAAAAATGACTCCCTCCATCACTAATGATTGCTCTAGGTATTCCAAATCTTGCAAAGATGTTACTCTTAATAAAATCTGAAACAACTTTTGAATCATTAGTTTTGGTGGCTTTTGCTTCCACTCATTAAGAAACATAATCCACAGCCAATAAAATGTAAAGAAAACCATTTGAAGATGGAAAAGGTCCCATGAAATCAATGCCCCACACATCAAAGATCTCAACAACCAAAATAGGGGTTTGTGGCATTTGATTTCTTGGGCCTAAGTTACCTGTTCATTGACAACGATCACATGTTGCACAAAACTCGTACGCATCCTTAAACAAACTAGGCCAATAAAAACCACTCTCTAACACCTTCAGGGCTATCCTTTTTGCTCCAAAATGGCCACCACATGCATAAGAATGACAAAAAGTTAGAATAGATTTAAACTCAGATTCGGGGACACACCTTCTAATCAATTGATCAGTGCAATATTTCCACAAATAAGGATCATCCCACTCGTAGTATTTGGCGGTTTTGACAAACTTATCTTTTTGAGCACGTGTAAAATCATCTAGAATCTTTTTGATGACCTTGTAATTGATAATATCTGCATACCAAGGGTCAGTAATCTTAAATGAAAACAGTTGCTCATCCGGAAAACTTTCACGTAAAGGGATGTGATCTTCCTCTGTGTTTGAATGCACAAATCGGCTAAGATGATCTACTACAACATTTTCACTCCCTTTCTTATCCTTGATCTCCAAGTCAAACTCTTGAAGCAGAAGTATCCATCGAATGAGTCGTGGTTTTGCATCTTTTTTTGTGAGTAGATACTTCAAAGCTGCATGGTCAGAAAACACAATAACTTTAGTCCCAATCAGATAAGATCTAAATTTTTCTAAAGCAAATACAACAACTAGAAGCTCCTTCTCTGTTGTTGAATAATTCAACTGTGCATCATTGAGTGTTCGAGATGCATAATAGATGACATGTGGCACTTTGTTGACACGCTGCCCTAGAACTGCACCAACAGCATAGTCTGAAGCATCGCACATCAACTCAAAAGGTAAACTCCAATCTGGTGGCATGATCACAGGAGCCGTGGATAACAACTCCTTAAGCTTGTTGAATGCTACCACACATTCTTCATTCATATCAAATGTTACATCCTTTTGAAGTAAACGGCACAAGAGTCTAGAAATCATTGAGAAGTCCTTCATAAACCTACGGTAGAAACCTACATGTCCAAGAAAAGAACGAACCTCCCTGACAGTAGTAGGGATGGGTAAAGAACTAACAAGTTCTACTTTAGATTTATCAACTTCAATTCCCTTTTCAGATATGATATGCCCTAGAACTAATCCATGCGAAACCATGAAATGACATTTTTCCCAATTTAACACTAGATTAGTTTCTTGACAACGTTTTAAAACTAGGGACAGATTATGTAAACATGCATCAAAAGAATCATCATAAACTGAAAAATCATCCATGAACACTTCTATTATTTTCTCAATCATATCAGAAAAGATACTTACCATACACCTTTGAAATGTGGCAGGGGCGTTGCAAAGTCCAAACGACATCCTTCGATATGCAAATGTGCCAAATGGACATGTGAAAGTCGTATTTTCTTGATCCTCCGGAGCAACTGCAATCTGATTATATCTAGAATAGTCATCAAGAAAGCAATAATGAGAATGACCAACTAACCTTTCTAACATTTGATCAATGAACGGAACTGGAAAGTGATCCTTGCGTGTGGTGCTATTTATCTTCCGATAGTCTGTACAGACTCTCCAACTATTTTGCACACGTGTAGGCACTAGCTCACTAGCTTCATTCTTAACAACTGTGACTCCGGATCGCTTCGGAACTACTTGAACAGGGCTTACCCACTTGCTGTCCAAGATAGGATATATGATGCCAACATCAAGAAGTTTGATAACCTCTTTCTTAACGACCTCCATCATGAGTGGGTTCAAACGGCGTTGAGCTTCCATAGTTGGTTTTGCACCTTCTTCCAGCAGAATCCTATGCATACATGTAGCTGGATTTATACCTTTGATATCTGCAATGCTCCAAGCTATGGCAGTTTTGTGATCCTTCAGTACCTGGATCAGTTTCTCCCCCTCTTCTGCTGTGAATTGTGACGATATGATAAACGGTAATGTTTCATCCTATCAAATTTTTGGCGTCGTGTCGCCGGGGATTGTTATTTTTAATTACTTATTTTTCTGTTGTTTTCTTTTCTTGTCTCATTAGTGTTTTTGTTTTTGTTTTTATTTCAGGTACTCTTCGTAGTATATGCATACTCGAAGGTCCAAGAGCATTGATCTAGCTTCGTATGATCCTGAGCTTGAACGAACACTTCGAAAGCTTCAGGGAAAAATCAAGCCGAAGCGTGCATCGATGTCCTTACCACCATCTTCTCCACTACATTTGAGTTCTGAATAGGAGGAAGAACCACAAGAAGGCATGGCTGATAACCGTACTTTGAGGGAGTTGGCAACGCCGAATACGGATCAACAACCATTGTAATGCAGACGGAGGATTTGAGCTCAAGTCCGGCATGATTCACTACTTGCCTAAGTTCCATGGCTTCTCAACAGAGGATGCCAACAAGCATCTCATGGAGTTTCACGTGGTATGCTCGGGAATGAGACCAGCAAATATGGATGAGGATCAAGTCAAGTTGAGGGCATTCTCATTTACATTAGAAGCCAAGGCAAAGGAGTGGCTTTACAATTTACCTCCGGGATCAATGAACACATGGAACCAGGTGAAGCAAGCATTTTTGGAGCAATATTTTCCGGCCACAAAAGCTGCAAGCATAAGGAAGGACATACGTGCAATCCGACAACAACATGGAGAGCCCTTTGGAGATTACTATGAGCGATTCACACATTTGGTTGCATCTTGTCCTAATCATCAAATTTCAGAGCATCTTTTAATACAATATTTTTATGAAGGATTATGTGGTACTGATCGTGTAATGCTTGATGCAGCAAGTGGAGGAGCATTCATGGACAAGACACCAATAAATGCTAAGGCATTATTAAAGAACATTGCTGGCAATACACGACAATTTGGAGGGAGAGATGAGCTACCTCTTAAGAAAGTTAACGAGTTGTAACAGGTTATGGTGGCTCCAAAACAGGTGTGTGGTGTATGTTCAATGATGGGACATGCCACGGACATGTGCCCTTCGTTGATGGATCAAGGTGGTCTTGAGCAAGCTAATGCGTTAGGAGGATTTCAAGGGCAACAAAGGCAAAAGTATGATCCATTTTCCAACAACTATAACGCAGGATGGCGCGATCATCCACACTTAAAGTGGAACAATCAAGACAACGGACAACAATTTGTTCCCAACAACTATAACCGTCCGCCTAGCTTCTTTCAAGCAAGACCGCAGGCACCATTTCAGCCTCAACAACAACAAGCTCCAAGTAAGTCTCTTGAGGATTTAATTGCTTCTTTAGCTAACTCTACTCAATCTCATCAACAGAAAACAGACAAAGCAATTGAAAACCTTGAGCGCCAAATGAGTCAGTTAGCAAGTTTGATGGGGCAACAACACCAACTAGGAAGGTTGCCTAGCCAAACCGTGGTGAATCCAAATGCGGAGCAGATGAATGTTGTGACTTTAAGGAGTGGAAAAGAAGTTTTTGAGCAGCCGAGGATACAAAAGAGGACTAAAAAAGACACAATTGAACAAGGGGAGCTACAAACCAAGAATCTTGAGCAAGATGAAGCTTCATCAGAAACTGAAAAGTCTCCTAAAGATACAGAATTGAACAAAAAAGATTCTGATAAGGTAAGTAAAGAAGTTCAAAATTCATTTAACTCATGTGTCCCTATTTCTTTTCCTCGTAGGTTTATGAAGTCTAAGAAAGAGCAAACTGATAAGGAAATCTTGAATACTTTCCGGAAAGTCCAAGTGAACTTACCTCTTTTAGATGCCATAAAACAAGTGCCCAAGTATGCAAAGTTCCTTAAAGAGCTTTGAACGAACAAGAGGAGATTCAATGATCAAGAAACTGTGGCATTAAGCGAGGAAGTATCAGCTGTTTTGCAGAGAAAGCTGCCACCGAAGTTGAAGGATGCCGGTAGCTTTACCATTCCATGTGTAATTGGATAGAAAGGGTTTGGGAGAGCATTGTGTGATTTGGGGGCATCCATTAATCTGATGCCATATTCAGTGTATGAGTCATTGAACCTTGGAGATTTAAAGGAAACAAAGGTAGTAATCCAGTTGGCAGATCGTTCAAATAGATATCCCCAAGGCCTATTGGAGGACGTACTTGTGCAAGTGAATGAGCTTATTTTTCCCGCTGACTTTTTTGTTCTTGAGATGGAGCATGACCCTATGCCTACTGCACTTCCTCTTATATTGGGAAGATCATTCCTTAGAACGGCGCGTACGAAGATTGATGTCTACGATGGTACCTTAACCATGGAAATTGATGGAGAAAGTGTCAAGTTCAAAATCTTCAATGCTATGAGGTACCCTAGTGATTTAGAATCTTGTTTGTCTATTGATGCGTTTGACTATTTTGTGCAGGATTGTTTTAATGAAGGTGTGGGACAAGATAATTTAGAGAAGGCGTTAGTGCATAGCATTACACATGGAAATCTTAATTATTCCGAGCACATTGAAGAAGGATTAATTCAGACAGTGGCGGCCCTTGAGTCTCTTTTACCAATTCGTGGTAAGTGTTCTTCCTATTTTATTTCTCTTCCTACTTCTAACGAAAAAACTCTTCCTTCTATGATTCAGGCACCTAAATTGGAGTTTAAACCGATCCCTAAACATCTGAAGTATGCATTTTTGGGAGAGGATGAAACATTACCCGTCATCATATCGTCACAACTCACAGCAGAAGAAGGGGAGAAACTGATCCGGGTACTGAAGGATCACAAAACTGCCATAGCTTGGAGCATTGCAAATATCAAAGGTATAAATCCAGCTACATGTATGCATAGGATTCTGCTGGAAGAATGTGCAAAACCAACTAGGGAAGCTCAACGCCGTTTGAACCCACTCATGATGGAGGTCGTTAAGAAAGAGGTTATCAAACTTCTTGATGTTGGCATCATATATCCTATTTCGGACAGCAAGTGGGTGAGCCTTATTCAAGTAGTTCCGAAGCAATCCGGAGTCACAGTTGTTAAGAATGAAGCTAGTGAGCTAGTACCTACACGTGTGCAAAATAGTTGGAGAGTCTGTACAGACTATCGGAAGATAAATAGCACCACACGCAAGGATCACTTTCCAGTTCCGTTCATTGATCAAATGTTAGAAAGGTTAGTTGGTCATTCTCATTATTGCTTTCTTGATGGCTATTCTGGATATAATCAGATTGCAGTTGCTCCGGAGGATCAAGAAAAGACGACTTTCACATGTCCATTTGGCACATTTGCATATCGAAGGATGCAGTTTGGACTTTGCAACGCCCCCGCCACATTTCAAAGGTGTATGGTAAGTATATTTTCTGATATGATTGAGAAAATAATTGAAGTGTTCATGGATGATTTTTCAGTTTATGGTGATTCTTTTGATACATGTCTACATAATCTGTCCCTAGTTTTAAAACGTTGTCAAGAAACTAATCTAATGTTAAATTGGGAAAAATGTCATTTCATGGTTTCGCATGGATTAGTTTTAGGGCATATCATATCTGAAAAGGGAATTGAAGTTGATAAATCTAAAGTAGAACTTGTTAGTTCTTTACCCATCCCTACTACTGTCAGGGAGGTTCGTTCTTTTCTTGGACATGCAGGTTTCTACCGTAGGTTTATGAAGAACTTCTCAATGATTTCTAGACCCTTGTGCCGTTTACTTCAAAAGGATGTAACATTTGATATGAATGAAGAGTGTGTGGTAGCATTCAACAAGCTTAAGGAGTTGTTATCCACGGCTCCTATGATCATGCCACCAGATTGGAGTTTACCTTTTGAGTTGATGTGCGATGCTTCAGACTATGCTGTTAGTGCAGTTCTAGGGCAGCGTGTCAACAAAGTGCCACATGTCATCTATTATGCATCTCGAACACTCATTGATGCACAGTTGAATTATTCAACAACAGAGAAGGAGCTTCTAGCTGTTGTATTTGCTTTAGAAAAATTTAGATCTTATCTGATTGGGACTAAAGTTATTGTGTTTTCTGACCATGCAGCTTTGAAGTATCTACTCACAAAAAAAGATGCAAAACCACGACTCATTCGATGGATACTTCTGCTTCAAGAGTTTGACTTGGAGATCAAGGATAAGAAAGGGAGTGGGAATGTTGTAGCAGATCATCTTAGCCGACTTGTGCGTTCAAACACAGAGGAATATCTCATCCCTTTACGTGAAAGTTTTTCAGATGAGCAACTGTTTTCATTAAAGATTACTGACCCTTGGTATGCAGATATTATCAATTATAAGGTCATAAAAAAGATTCCGGATGATTTTACACGTGCTCAAAAAGATAAGCTTGTCAAAACCGCCAAATACTACGAGTGGGATGATCCTTATTTGTGGAAATATTACACTGATCAATTGATTAGAAGGTGTGTCCCCGAATCTGAGTTTAAATCTATTCTAACTTTTTGTCATTCTTATGCATGTGGTGGCCATTTTGGAGCAAAGAGGACAGCCCTGAAGGTGTTAGAGAGTGGTTTTTATTGGCCTAGTTTGTTTAAGGATGCGTACGAGTTTTGTGCAACATGTGATCGTTGTCAACGAACAGGTAACTTAGGCCCAAGAAATCAAATGCCACAAACCCCTATTTTGGTTGTTGAGATCTTTGATGTGTGGGGCATTGATTTCATGGGACCTTTTCCATCTTCAAATGGTTTTCTTTACATATTATTGGCTGTGGATTATGTTTCTAAATGGGTGGAAGCAAAAGCCACCAAAACTTATGATTCAAAAGTTGTTTCAGATTTTATTAAGAGAAACATCTTTGCAAGATTTGGGATACCTAGAGCAATCATTAGCGATGGAGGGAGTCATTTTTGCAATCGAACATTTGAAGCGTTGCTTAGGAAGTACAATGTCACACATAAGGTGTTTACACCTTATCATCCACAAACTAGTGGTCAAGCAGAAATATCAAACCTTGAGGTGAAACAAGTTTTGGAGAAAACTGTGAGTCTTAGTAGGAAAGATTGGAGCATGCGCTTGAATGATGCATTGTGGGCTTATAGGACTGCTTATAAGACTCCTATTGGAATGTCCCCATTTCGATTAGTTTATGGGAAACCATGCCATCTTCCAGTAGAGTTAGAGCACAAAGCTTATTGGGCGATCAAAGCCTACAACATGGACATGAGTGTTGCTGCACAACAGAGGAAGCTTCAATTGAATGAGTTAGACGAAATCCGGAATGATGCATATGAGTCTAGTCGAATATACAAGGAGAAATCAAAGGCATTTCATGACAAGATGATATCAAGGAAGAGCTTTTTCATTGGACAAAAAGTTCTTCTATTTAATTCTCGCCTTCGGTTATTTCCAGGTAAACTTCGTTCTTGATGGGTTGGTCCATTTGTTATAACTAATATTTTTCCTCATGGTGCAGTGGAAATCCAAAGTGCAAAGACCGGAAACATGTTCAAAGTGAATGGGCATAGACTCAAGCCATATTATGAGTCTTTTGCGGAGCATGATGTGGAGGTTGTACCCCTCCAAGAACCATCTACCCTTGGATGATTACTCTTGGTACTGTCCGGCTGCGGACGTAAAAGCAAGCGCTTATTGGGAGGCAACCCAATATTTCTTTCCATCGTCTTTTTCTGTCATTTTCCATTTTTCATTTTCTTGCATGTTGAACTGAATTTTTTTTTTTTTTTTTTGTAGGAACATATGGTTATGTCCACCTTTGGAGTTTATTGCAGAATTGCAGTTTGGGGGTCATCACTTGATTTTACTACAAATTGGGGAAGTTTTCAGTCCAAATGCTTTATTTTGTTTCTTTTTATTTTATTTTATGCATTAATGTGTTTTTTTTTGACATTGGGGACAATGTCCAGTTTAAGTTTGGGGGTAATGATTGAAAAAAATGACCAAATTGAAAATTTTCGTACCTTCGACTAAGAACTGGATTGATTTGTTTTCTTTAAAAAAAAACCAAAAAAAAAAAAACATTCAGAAAATTTGAAAATCCAAAAATATTGTCTTATTTTCTTTATCGTTTTGAAGTAGATTTTTGTTAGTTTCCCGACCCAATGATATAATTGGATTGAATTTGAACCACGGTGATCAAGAATTTAGTAAGCATGTGTTGTGTGAAATTCCTTATTCTCTTGTTAGCCTTGTACATGTTTAATCATCTTTGAAAAACCAAATGCACATAGCCTTGTTGATGTGAAACTAAAGTACGACTTAAAGCTTCACATGTGAATATAGTGACCATATACAACCTATGTGAGTTTTTGAGTCTATTGAAAGTGTGTATTTTTCATACACTCATATTCTTTCATGTGTGATGAACTTATGTGAATTACATCCCTAGAACTTGCGTAACGATCTTTCGAAATATTTGTCATTTGATTGCATGAACTTGAAAAGGATAGAGGCATTAGGTTTATCACCATGGCCTAAATAAGCATGTTTCCTAAAGAAAAATGATATTATTAGATTGCCAATTTGAGCCGTATATGTTGAGCCTTTTATTTCTTATCACCAGATATGTCTACCCTTATACCTTAAACATTTTTCCTTACCTTTTCCAAGCTAGCTAGTGAGCAATGTGAAATTGTCTTATGAGTAATGTTTGTGAAGTACTTTGAAGGAGTTTGGAAAAAGAATAAGTGTGGGGGTATTTCATGTTTGTATTTAGTTATGTGCAAAATTGGTTCCAAAAAAAAAAAAAAAAAAAAGAAGAAGAAAAAAGAAGAAAAAAAAAGAAAATTGTATACAAAGAAAATAAAAAGTTTTTTTTTTTTTAAGTTTCAGTTTAGATGTGTGGTTGAAGGTATTAGTAGAGTGGTTGGAGAGCTTGAGTTCTTGTAAATCTCAACAAGAGAATTGATTGCAATGTAGTTTGGAACTTGTGTTTTCCTATCCTTTCATTTCTATAACCCTCTTCCTAAGCCTCATTACAACCAATAAAAGTCCTCTTGATTTAAGTTTTGCAATTATGATTGTAGAGATGAGATCTTTATGCAAGCTTATGGTAGATCTTTCACATCTGATTCTTTGAGCGAAACACGTTAAACTAAACATATGTGTGATTGAGTGTATGTCTCGTGAGAAGATCACTAGTTAGCATGTGGTGTTTTAAAAAAAAAAAAAAAAAACTTGAAATTGCATTAGCATGGCTATTACACACACTACACTTCATGGATGATTAAAAAGTTACTGCTAGCATTTGAATAAGGAAGATGAGCTTGGATTAGCTTGTTTGGTGCTAGCTAAGGTTCTTGATGATTTGTTTTCTTGAATGAAATTCTATGAGGGTCACATAGGGGGAAGCTATTGTTTTTCATGTTGCTACTTTTTCGTATTTTCTTCGTTTTGCTCGAGGACTAGCAAAAGCTAAGTGTGGGGGTATTTGATAAGCTCATATTTATATATATTTTACATCAAATTCACTTGTCTTTTCTTAATTAGTTCCTTATATGTTTGAGCTATTTACTTTGTTTTTGTGTTTTGTAGGATTTGTCAAGCAAATAAAAGAAAAATAGCACAAGTGAGATTTTAAGTAACAAATTCGTCAAAACTGCCTGTGCAGGTCAGCTGACTTTGGAAGCAAGTTGCGAACAGCTCAGAATGAATTAGAGAATGAGCCTTATATGCTTGGAAAGCTACAGATGTCTATTTTCTGGAGCATTTCGCAACTTGCTTCCAAAGTCAGCTGACCTGCACAGGCAGTTTTGATGAATTTGTTACTTAAAATCCCACTTGTGCTATTTTTCTTTTATTTGCTTGACAAATCCTACAAAACACAAAAACAAAGTAAATAGCTCAAACACATAAGGAACTAACTAAAAAATGACAAGTGAATTTGATGTAAAATAAATATAAATATGAGCTTATCAGGGAGAGAGGAAAAAAAAAACCCTGAGGTGCGCCTAGGCGGCTCCGATGATGCCTTCCACCCACTCCCTCAAAACAAAGGGGGCAACCCTCACTCCTAGCCTCAGAGAACGCCTAAGCGCATCCTGAGACGAGCCTTTTAAAACATTGGTTTTATTATAATAATAACAAAAAAATAATAAAAAAATAAAAATCTTAAACCTAATTAAAAAAACACAGCGGAATACATGATCACTAAGTCTAGACCAGAAAATTAAAGAAGCATGCCCGAAGCAATTTGTCCCTCTTGCAAATCCACTAAAAGGTAAAGATTCCACACAGAGAACTGAGTTAAAAATTAATCCAAAAAATTCTCCATCTTCCGTCTTTTTATATATAATACATGATAAAAAATATGTATGATTCTATTATGGCTCATATAAGCACACTTACCTTCCTGAAGAGCATTGATAGTTGACTGCAAATCTGAACGATCTTTTTCTAGGCTGGCCATCTTTTTCCTGCAGACTCATTAATAGTTCTCTTCAGAGCCATTGGAAATAAATCTAGAAATAAAAATGTAGCCACGCAGCACGATAATTATATGCAAAGGAAGGAGGGAGAAAGGGGTGGGGAGGCATATACCAGAGATAAAATTGCGCAGTTAATTGAAAATGCATCCCATCAAATACAATACCATACTTATAATGTGACAATAAACAATAGTTTGCTAGATAACCAGAAGCACTTCGGTCCAAAAGCACATTGATAAGATCCCGCCATAAGAGGAAGAGACCTTGAATCAGATTCGAACAAGTCCTACTTCAGGCACTTGCCATCTCGACTCCTTGAGCATGTGAGCATGTCCTTGCATATTATGATGGCACAACATTCTATTAAAAGCCACAAGCCCAGTGATCAAGAATGAAAGAAATGTTCACAACTTAATCCATAATCTTATAACACATATACCACATTCTATAGCTCACAACTCAGTAACTTGTCACATTCAGGGCAACTGTCGAATTTTCAAATTTAATTTCCATTTTATTTTAAATTTCCAAGACAAGTATAACATTCTCCATAAAAGAGACGGGAATGGGGGAGTGATAAAAAATCAAAACAAGTGATTCAGAATATGTGCACAATTCTTAGTTTACTGCATACTAAAACGATAACGTACTTGTATGAAGAGATTTCAGCTTGTGCGTTCTCCATTTGAGTCTCCAGCTTTAGCTCACTGGACCTTAGTCTTAGTGCCTACAAAAGTTAACATAAAAAAATTGAATTTTTTTTTTTATATTTTATTTTAAAAAGCACTATCAACGATGAGCAATTTCATTACCTAACTCATATCATTATGTGCATACACACACATATAATCAAACAAGGATAAACTTTTCTGTTTGTCAAAAGTGCGAACATCAATAGTTTCATATCTCACATCCAAGGGAAAAAAAATATCGTGAGAGTTTCTGCCTATCATCTCCACTACAATTTGCCAATCCCGTATGTCCCTTTATTCAGACAGAAGAGAAATAAAATAAGAGAAGGAGAAATAAAATAAGAAAAGTTTTGAAAAGTTTACTCCCCATAAAAAGCAGAATTATAAGTTCTTCCTAAAGGCAGTACCTAAAATCCAGCATACCAAGAAAAATCACTACCTTCTTCTCTAATCCAATAATTTCGGATGCCAATAGCTTGGAATGTTCATCGGCTGCATTACATTCTAACTGTGCATTTGCATATTCATTTCTGACTGCATCAAGTTCCACCTATTCACAGCAAGAAATTAAAACTACTACAACATAAATTGAAGACGAGTCAAGTTCCACTTATAATAGATGACTAATAAACTAGTAAGGTCACTTCTGATTTAAATGAATTCTAAAATTATCAGGAGAAGGGGGATGCTTGACTCTCACCAGCTGGTGATTGATTTCCTCCTGTATATTTTCCAAGTCAGATTTTAGTTGATCGACAATGCTTCTCTGGAGAGAAAGAAAATAGAAAACAGTTGGAATGAAGCCAAGGGCTGTTGGACTATGAATGACTTTGTCAAGGAAATGCAGGGGGAAATCATATCGAATGAGGTTTGCACAACTGTCTTCATAATAGGATAAAAAGGCAAACAGAAATTAATACAAAGATGCATATCCTACCAATGCAAACACAAAAGCTATGTTTAATTCACAATGCATAAGCAAAGTAAAAGTTACACAAATGTAATGGTGCAACATCATGTAGTGCAGAAAAACCTGTTGGTTATAACTCTCTGTCAAAGAAGAATTTTCAGCAGCCAATGACTCTGCTAAAGCATGTGAAGCCTCGAGTACATGTTGCAAAGAGAACTTGTCTTGTGTCAAATCTTCAATATGCTGCATAATGACAAGGTAAATAAAAAAACACGTCAACAAAAGTATTCCAAAGCAATGAGCATACAAGGGCGACATCACTATTTAAACAAACTTACACAAGGTTAGATCAATTAGTTCTTTTTATTTTGAAGTACTACAACCTATGATCAGTAGCGGATGAAGGGGGGGAGGGGAGGGGGGGGTCAATGAGTTCACATGACCCCAACAACTCTATATTAATCCACACACTTTTTGATCCCAATACCCAATAAGAACTTTCAATAGTTCAGTTTAAGTTTTAGGTTCAGTTTAAGTTTATGTCTGCATGGTTTTGATTTTCATTATTTATCAAAACACTCTATTAATCAACAGTATATCATAGTGAGTTCAATCAATTGAAATGATTGTTGAATAATCTTTCACAAAAATTGGTGTATTTGCTTATGGCAGTCAAATTAAAGGTTGTGGCTGCTTAAGTGGAAAAAAAATCTACTATTATACAGTATGATCAATGTATGGTTATAATTTGGTTGTATACACAATAATGACACTAATGATAAGGATAGAATACAACGATGAGTTCAAATTATAAGAACCAATCATGAATTATATATTTAAATAACAAAATGTTACGACATCTACTTCTTTAGCATGACCACAGTAAGTTCAAATCATGCTTCCGCCACTGCCTATGATCAATGACAAAGCCATATGACAATTGCAGCTCACAATTTATAACTGAAGTATTAATAGGGAAAATAAAAACTACTTCGTAGATACACTAAACAAACTTGGCATCTAATACTTTCAATTCTATCACTTCACTGACAAAAAAGGGACAGATCAGGTGTATAGGCCTTGGCTTAGTATATGTATCTTTCTCTGCTGAGTTAAAGTTAATTATTGTATTCAAATTCTCAAAAAGAAGTCAAACTTTGAGACTTTTACAAGGAGCACACGCCACCTTGGTCAATTAAATACCATATATATCCTAGTATCACCATGTTGTATTTGTATATTTTGTTATCATCTACATATCTCCATTATAGGCATATAGCTATTGCCATCCTGTCACTACCCCCTCCAAAGTCACAACTATGTCATCAATACCCCTTATTACTTGTGATGTTTTTTAGTAATCAACCTAAATTGCCAATTTGCCATAAAAAAAAAAGGATGCTCATAAAAACTCAATGGACTGGTTTTGTCATGGTATGTGTCGAACAGAGGCCTTAATAACAAATATCCGATATGAAAAAGGAGCAGCATCGCTGGACAGATATGTAAAACTTCACCAGCTGAAAAATAAGGACACACTATACCTGTTCCAAAGCAGAAAAATCCTCATTCTGATTAGGAGAATAAAATTCATGTTTTCTCTGTATGCTATTCCCCTCAACTATTGCTCTCTGCTGGTCCATCGAAGCATTAGGAGAAAGTGAAGACTTCACAGAAGGCTCAAATGCATGAGGTGCACCAGTTTCAAACTTTGAAAAGGGTCTCACAGTATCATCATCCATAGATGGCTTGTGGAAAGGCGATGAACATAGAATATTCATGCCAATTGATTTTAAATTGTTGGACATAAATGACTCTTCCGGTTCAGCTTGTTGAGAAACAGTGCCTGAACAAGTTTTAGATACATTAAGATAATCAAGGAAGGATGGACAAGATCTCCGAGAATTAGTTTCAGCTGTAACTGAATACAATGATGCATGATTGGAGGAACATCTGGAATCAGATCCAAAACCCATAGATTCATATGTTTGGACTGGTGCACTCTGCCCATTAGAAAAGTTACTGCCGAAGCTGCTAAGCTTTCCTTTCCCAAATTCAAAAGTTGGAGAATCACTAAAGTCCTCATTACTACCACAGATGTTTTTACCAACTTCAGAAGCTAACCCACTTATGCTGGTACTGGGTGCAACCAAGTCTGCCATGACATCTCAAAACATAACACAATAAGTTTATTCCTCCAACTAGAAGATTCAAGGAAATTCTTCACAAATACACAGTAATTATTATATCAGAACACTGAAAATCAAAATCCAAAAATGTACAATTACCTTCATAAAGTGAAGATGGTGTAGGGCCACCAGATGCCGTGCTGACAAACCTGGCCTCACTTGGTAGCAATGCGCTGACAGAGTTCTGAGGTGAGATTTTTTCTGACAGGATAATTATCAATCGTTTTGTTATAATTGTTCAATAATACAGAAGAAGTTTCACTAAAAGCACTACTAGGCCCATCAGATGTACCAGCACCATCAGAGACTGTAACTCGTACAAGTTCAGTTTCTAGAGACTGTTTCTCATTTGTCCTAACTTCAGAGGCATTGATTTGGCTAGTGGATGAAGCCTTCTTAGCTCTCTCTGCTGCTTTTTTCTTCTGAAACTCCTCTAGCTGCAAAAGCAGAGGAAAAACCAAATGTGTGAAATTCGACAATCAAATAAAAAATATTCAGTAAGCAATTTTTCACCGAATTGACTAAAAATTTGTTACATTCGAATTTCTAAACTAAGCAAAAGTGAACCATAGGGAACCCAGAACTAAAATTTGATCCGTCTAACAAGGGACCTCAATGCTTAAATAACTTCTTTTTGAAAAAACAAAACAAAACATTGTCAAAGTACGGCCAATCATTGACACAATAAATAAATTGTGCTGCTCTTCTTCCTCTTCCTTTTTCTTACCATAAGGAGTCCATATATGAAGAATGCTTACGAAATAACCACGACAACCTAGTCCTATATGCAAATTCACAACCAATCTGTTGTCCTTCTTTGTCTATTATTTCACGCAACTAAAATACTGCCAAATCAGTTTGTTCCTGATAGCTCAAAACAAGATACAAGGGTTCAACATAGACACCCATAAACATCAACATTCAAATGTGACCCATTTTCCTGTCCAGTTTCTAAGAAAATAACTGAATAAAACCGGTTTCCTAGACCGCAAAAATGTGCATTTGTAATCGAATGCCAACAGCGGGCAACTAATAAACTACATTATGACAGCTATAAAGTATGGATTACAGACCGTTACCATTAAATCCCGACAATTGGATTAAAATTTGACACGAAGAATCAATCATTAGGCATTTCGCATTTTTGCATATTACATATATGTAGACACAAACATGCACAAATATGCAAAATTCCACTCAAACATTTTGTACCAAAATTGATATTTAATCGAATAGAAGCATTACCCGGTGCTTGCCAGCTTCCAAAAGATCCTGCTTTCGCGAGTTGGGCAATACCTGAGCTGAAGCCATTCAATACCCCAAAAACTCAAACAATTTCAAACATATCAAATGCAAAATCGCTACCACCGCCTCCCCCACAAACCCCTAACGAAACCAAAACCCTACGTGCCGACAACAACACCCCAGAAAATTACAGCCTATCTGGATCGGGGAATCAAGGAATGAGGCGCAATTCTATGCAATTCAAACGGTCGGACGGATAATTTCGAATTGCAAATGTCAAAACTGTAAAAATCCAAACTTTGTGGGAGAAATTGGAAAGTACATATAAAGCCCTAATATTTATACGGGCATAGAGTCCGATCTGGTCGGAGAGAAGGGGAGCTCTATGAAATTATTTGGTTCTGGCACATCTCCCCCGCTTTGCTCATCTCTCTTGATGATGATATTACGTGGCGCGAAGGGAAAATGAGAAAATTTGTTTATCTTTCAGTTTCCTTTTTTATTATTTATTTTGGTGTATATTGTTTGGGTGGCAACGGGCGTCAAATGATTTTTTTTTAATTTTTTTTTAATATTGGGGGAGTGGGTTTATCCTTTCGACGGGCTAGTAATAAAGTTAGAAAAGTTAATCGATCCATTGTTAGACTTAGTCCATTACCCCATCCCTTAGCATCAATACTATCTTTTGTTAATAAAAAATAAAAAAATAAAAACATTGAGCACAAGGAATTCTTTATCAACTTTCTCCCCCAAGTTAGAAGACATTTTGTATGCAATGGTAAAGTCACATGTGAGAAGTGGAAATGATTTATTTTTATTAATTATTATTTCAATACAAACGATATTACTGGTTTAAACTACAACAAAAGAACATGTAACGATTTGCATTAGAGATGCATCGAATTAAAGAGGAATACCGTATCTACTAAGACAATCCACCACTTAGAAAAAGATTGGAAAAGTTAATTGACCATACTCACAATTTGATAAGAGCACCAATTTATCACGTAGATTGGTTGAAGCACAACAACACAAGAATATCTAACAAAGTATCACATAATAGATGCCAGCAAGTTTTCCCTGACCTGCTTGAAGAGGAGCAACAATTTATGACGATCGGGAAGATTTTCTTTGATTGCAGGCACTTGTTTGAAGTCGTTAGTCCATGCGTACAAACGAGGAAATTCTTTGGCCTCGAATAACCTCACCTCAACCACGTCTTCGATGACTCCAAACCAATGAGCAATTCCTCCAAAGGCAATGTCCACTATTCCAATGTTGTCTCCGCCGAAAAACTTCTTTTTTCCAAGAGTACCAGCTGCGTGATCTTCTATAGTTCTCAGCATCTCTAAGCTATCTTTCTTGGCCTTCTCTTGCTCTTCGCCGGTGGTTCGGAAGACCATCCAAATCGCAGGGCCCTGTTCGAATTAGAAACAAGTTTGTCAATATAGGTATAATTACGTAATGTTTTTTTGGTGGCTAGTCTGATGCACGAAATAGTCTCATCATATGATAATTTAGACTATATATTATGAAGCAATGTTATTCAGACATACACAGTTGTTAAGCGATTGACATTTTTCATTTGATTGAAAAGTGAAAAGGTAAGTCTATATAAATCTATAGATTAATATGCCCTTTGCTTTGACTGGTTGATGATACATTCAAACGAGGCGAGCAGCGCACACTGTATATGTCAAGTGACAACCCACATGTACTCTAATAAATAGATCAAATATAGTTGTTGAATCAATCGATGTACCTTGTCTTCAGCAAACTTAACCCAGAAGCGAGCCGTTGCTCTCTCATAAGGGTCAGTGGGCAACAATGGTTTCTGTGGCCATGTTTCTTCTATGTATTCTACGATGACCATGGACTCACAGATCGGCTTTTCGCCATGGACGAGCACTGGGATTTTCTTGTGAACTGGATTGTACTTGAGAAGTTGAGGACTTTTGTTGTTGGGAAGATCTTCCTCTATGTTATCATATGGTATGCCTTTCAGCTTCAAAGCCCATATCACCCTGCAACTAAAAGGACTAGGCCATGCTCCATGTAGCTTCACTTCAGACATCCTGAGGTAGAAAAATGAATGTGTGAGAGCTTGTGTCTAATTTGACTTGCTATATATGATTATATAATTTACGTATGGGAATATTTTGGAAAAAAGGAAAAAAATTGAATATTAAATATTATGGTTATTCAATGGCTCTGTCAGTGAGCTTTGCAATTTCGATTAAACTAGAAAGCGGTTGAATTCAATAGCTTGTCCTCCACGTTATCTTTTGTTTTTTCTAAGTTTAAAATCCCTTTTCTAATTTTTATGTGGTTGTTAGTGCATGCATGTCATGGCGCCAATAAAAAGATATTATCTTCAGCCTTCCGTCGGTGCCCAGTTGAACAAAATGGCCTAATAAAACCCAACTAGTGTACGACTTTTCAGATCACAAAAATCTATGAACATGGGTGCATTAAGCTGTGACCTCAAAGGCTCAAATAAATTAACTAGTTAATTATAATACGCATTTATTGGATTCTTTGTCAAAGACTCAAAAGCCAAACACCGAAAGCATACAATCACTAATCATCTAAAGAGCACATGTTCCGAAATTCAAAAGTAAAATGTGGAAGCAAAAACAGAGCAACCCAGTTAAAAAGAGAGATACGAGTTGTTGTCTCTAATCACTAATATTTTTTATTAAAAATTTTTGTTTTCAGTATTTTTTTTTATCAAAGTCCCTCACTTTTGTATCCCTTAGCATATGTATTAATTATTTCTATGTCATCTAATGTATTTCTATGTCATCTTATTTTTAATACATTTATGAGATTTCAAATAAAACTCATGATTTATGGTATTAAAATTTTTAAAAGATAAATTAGAATCCCCACTCCCATGATAGAAAATTCAAATCGATAGAAAATTATGGTCTACCATAACAATGTATGTACATATAAATTATGTTGCAATCCTAATTTCATTAAGAGTGTAATTTTGTAAATTCTAATAGACCATGTATAAGAATCTTATGAGATCTAGAGGATCTTTGCTTGTACAATGATAGGGATTTTTACCACCGGCCAAAATAAGGATAAAAACATCTAAAATACTTGCAAGAGAAACAAGATTATCGTAGTATAGTTGGCTCAAGTAAGGTCTTTCTCCACGGGAATTAGTTTGAATAGATTAGCGCGAAATTGATTCTCAACTAATTACTTAGAACATAGTTTTGAAAAAAGGTGATTTAATGACCTAAATTAAGTAAAACGAATTTAATTAAAAAGGTTAACTAAAATCTGCAATTTTAAAGAAGGAAAAAAGAAACAATTTTTAGAATTCAAAGTGAGAAAGTACTAGGGTTCCGCCCTCACTTTAACAATCCTATAAAGTTTTACCAATTACTTATGAATTACACATGCAACTTTGAAGGTTAGGTTTTCCTAAAGTATATCCTACTTGTGGCATTCAAGCTAGAAGATATATCAGACATGCAATCCGTCTGTGGCATTCAAATCAAATATAAACATGCATGACTCATTACGCTTTGTGAAAACCCCTTGGCAAACCATGCAGCCCCGAAGACATGGCATTCGTCCTAGGTGAAATTACAACTATCAATCACAAGAAGCAATACTCAATCCTCCAATGGCATTTCGACCGTATTGCATCTGATTACTTATCTAAACATCCTAATGGTCGCGAATCATTAAGACACAAAGACAGTTTAAACACAGTGATTAATCATTCAAATCATGCATGCAAAATATCATAAGCAATTAAATAAAGATTAAATATTCATGCTAAGGCTCATGGCCTCACCCTAGCAAAGAGGATTAGTTACGCATATTCATAATAAAAATCACAAAGTCTTTATTGAAAATCGAAAAAGAATTAAAAAACCTTGAAAGTATAAGTCTTGAAATCTCTAAGCTTTGCCCAAAATCTTCTCTCAAAAAATTCTATAAAAAAGAATAAGCTAGGGCCGACCAAAAGGCTTATTTATAATACTCTAAGTAAATCCTCCTAGTAAAGGTCTTAGAATAATGGCTCGTTTGGATGTGTTTTTAAAATGACTAAAAGCACTTTAAGTACTTTCCAGGATTTACTTACATTTTTACTAAGGATTGGTTCTAAAAATATTTTCACCAAAAACGTTTTCAGTCATTTTAAAAGCATATCCAAACGAGCTCTAAGACTAAGAAACTAAGTAAATTGAAATAAATTAGGAAACATAATCCTAAATTGACTTGGTAAATTTGCCCAAAATTCTGCTAGCCACATTTTGGACTCATATCAGGTCCAAATGTAACACCCCAACCCCTAATTATATGTATAATTTTGTTGTTCCCTAAAATGTTTACGAAATTATCAATTTAGTCCATATTCCTTTACCCAATTGAGCTGCCACGTGGCAGCACCTATCAACCCGCTCGAGGAAACCCATCATCATCATCAAACCTCGTCTCTCTCTCTCTCTCTCTCTTTCCCGTGGCTATAAGGGCAGCGAACCCCGGAACTCTCCGGTGAGATTCCTTCGATTTTCCGGTTAGGTAAGTTCGATTTTACCTTTCTTTTCGTTCTAGTGTGAAGTTTAGATGAGATTTATTAAGTTTATCTCGTTAAATTACAAGGTTTTAGAACGAAATTATCTCAGGGGATGGCACACCCATTTCCGACGAAACCATGGGTGTCAAAGGATTTTCCGGTCACCTCTGACCGTTCTACGGCGAACCAAAGGTAGTTAACTTCTCCTCTCACCTTGTGTTTTCGTTTGGTACCTAGATCGAAGTCTAGGACACTCGTTTTCAGTCGGTCGGAGCTGTAGAAGCTCCGGTGTTCGTTCCCAGCGAGATCAGGCCTTCAGGCCGTTTTCAAAACCCACGGGCTTTAGGCCCGTTGTGAACCATTCCAATAACCTAACCTGTCTCTTTTTATTTTGATTTTAATTGATTTAAAAACTCAAAAGGCCTTCGGGCCATGTTCTTTAGAGCCTCTGGCAGTTAGCCCAACCCAAAATCCGTTTTCTTTTATTTAATTTGTTTTAAATCAAATAAGGCCCCTTGGGCTATTTTCTAATAAGGGTTTTAAGCTTAATCTCTAAACCCTTGGGCTTTTGGACCTAAGCCCTAATCCGGATCCAAGCCCAAAACTCATTGACCTAGTCTGACCCAATTGATTGACCTGTTGACCCGGTTAACCTTTGACCTGGTCAACGTTGACAGTTGACCGTTGACTTTGACTTTCGGGTTGACTTTCAGTTTTTGTCTGAGACCTCTCCTAGGCTAATTTTGACGTCTTGAATCCATTTTCGATGTCCGTTTTCCCAAATTAAATCGTTTGAGTAGAGTCTGACTAAATATACCATTTTTGTGCTTAGGGGCAATTATTGTGGCTTTTGCATATTTGCTAGCTGCGCGGCTTTTCGATGGCGAAGTACTATGAGTGGACCCCTTCTAAAATTATATGATTTTATGGTTTAATTGCATAAATGATTGCATGCCTTACGAGTTTTTGAACTGATTTTATGTTAAGCATGATTATTGAAAATGTTGATTTTCGTCTCGTGTTTTTGGTGAGGAATTAATTGTTGGCCTATTTAGAGCTATATTTTAATATATAGTATTTTCTATAAAAACCATGAACTGGTAGACTATCTGATGGATGACGATAGGATGCTAAAACATGTTTTCGAAACCCCTCTTATGGATGACTTTATACTATGAAGTGGTTATTTTGAGAGGCGTAACTATTTGTGCATACCTAGTGGACACTATGCCGCCTGGGGCAAAGATCTAGTGTTGGCAGTTAGGCCGGGATAAATAATCCCTAGCGAAAGGCTAAGGGACATGGAGACAGGCATTGGGCGGGGAGGGAGTTATCTCTAGCTACGGGCACAGAGACTTAGGTGCAGGCATTAGACCTGGAGTATTATTATTCAGTGATCTTACTGGCAGCACACCGCACTTACGAGACGATCTGTGAGACTATTGATGTTTTGGTTTCCGCGATATGTCTTTTGAGATGTTTATGGCAAGCTAGGGTTTTCAGAGAAACCTATCATTTATTACGCTAGTAGTTTTCATTATTAAAACCTTGGGGGTTAGTATGTTTATAACTGTTTTTGTATTATGTATGTACATAAACTTGGTCCACTTACCCTTGTTTTGCACCCCCTTTCAGGATTTAGAATAGAGACATACGATCCCAACGTCAACGCTTTCACATTGGCATATTTGAATCCTCTTGGTGTAGGATCCACATCCTCTTATTTATTCAATTTTATATTAATTCTTTTAGAGCTTTAGTTTGTTGTAGGTTCTGAACACGTTCCTAAATTATTAACTCATTGTATTTATATTCATAACCCTTAATTACTTCTTATTCATAGCTTTTGTATCAATTAATGGCTTTCGTCACCCTCGGGTGTCGGCCAACACGTGTCACCAAAATAGGCCCAAAATAGCTAGATCTAAAGCTTGAACCATTCTAAACACTTTTCCAGAAGCCCATGAACCTATCTGAGATCATCTTGGGCTCCAAAAATTGCATTTAAGCTCAAAAACGTCACTTTCCTGCAACACGCATTGCTTTTTTATTTAATCGCTAGAAAATAATCGCTTGGTAGAAATTGCTAAAATTTTGACACGAACGTCTTCCAATTTGAATCACTCCAAAAATCGTCTGTTTGATCACGTTTCGCTCCAGAAGAAGTTGAATGTCCTATGTTGAACATATAAAGCAAAATATCAAAATTCTACCAAAATAATTAACAAATTATACTAAGAATAGGGTAAAATATATAATATGAAATGATTCATCATACAACTTGTATAACTTGGAGAGTAGGTTTCTCTCTCCCTAATTAGTATAAATAAAGGCACAAGGCATAAGTAATATCACTCATGAATTCCTCAAGCCCTTCTCTCCATTCTCTTCTCTAATCAATATCTCTCTTTCTTCCCTCATGAAATTGATACTACAATATGTTATCAGCAGGCTCCCGTTGCTGCGCTTAGGAACTAAAGGATTTTGGAGAAAGATCTTCTACAACCAATGTTCAAAGACTTTCATCGTTTCCATCCAATACAAGTTCTTCTAAAATACGAAATTGATATTTTATAAGCCCTAATAGCATGAAAACATTTACCATGATGCATGAACCCCAATATAGGTTCTTCTAAAATACGAAATTGATATTTTATAAGCCCTAATAGCATGAAAACATTTACCATGATGCATGAACCCCAAATTTATTTTTGTTTTATATATTTCCTATATTGCATATATTGCGCAATTACACTTTTTTTATTTGAATAAACAATATTATCTACACTAAAAGGGAGGGGGTGTCCTCAATTATACTTATTATTCATGCATACGCAATATTATGTTTTATTATTCAATTTTGCTATAGTGAATTGTGTGAGTACAAAGAACAACAACAAAATAGAAGCAAAAATTAAGATTTTAAACCCTAATTACATGTGAGCAGCGTCATTGCAGCAATGCTACGCTGAGCCACAGCTTGAAGCTATCCAAGTTGAGCTGCAAAACCCAGAAACCTTTTAAACAACACCGTTTTCTCTAGTTTCATCACCTTCGTTGATTCCTTGCAACCTCACCGATTTCTTGGTGACACATCCTTGACTTCTTTGACGACCTTAAGTCGTCTTAGACTTCAAGAAATTGTTTCCACAATTCCAGGAGAATCTCGTACGAATTCGAGCTTCGAAACTCGACCTCCAGTCGAGACACAATAATTGAAAAACTTTAGATTTTAATATCAACATCTACCGTTTTTTGCAGACCTTTGACGACTCATTCGTCATTAAATTTGAAGCCACCATCTTCAAAGTTGATGACTTTGATGAATTTCCTGAAGAAATTTCATCAAATTTTGCCTTTGTATTGGAATTCCTCTTCGTCAACGTCTTCCATGATGTCATCATGAGTTTGAACACCTCAAGGCTGGTTCTTCAACCATTCTTCTCATGATTTCGACATCAAGAATCCTTTCTGTCGTGAAATCAAGGGTTCCAGTTGAACCTCGACTAGGCCACACCTGAAAACATTGCCAATTGTGGCATCGCCATTGAGATTCTCTGGCCAACTTAAACCCAGCTAAATGAATGAACACCCTATTAAACAGAATTAAACATAAAAGTGATTTCATTCCGTCCTAACTTAAAAAATATCTACATTAGAACGACTAATCCTCCAATGCATGACTTCCTTCAAGAACTTTAGCTCATTTTCTTTCTTTGGACATAGAATCGTATAAAAATTCTGCCAAAAAATTTTCTTCTAACCCACACTAACCATCAGTCAAACTCTAATGTCTTCAAGAAGATCTATAAGTTACATATACTGACTATTTAACACCATGGAATTAAAAGAATCTTATAGTGCATTGCTCATTGATCCCCATCTTTTACCAAGAAAATGTGAAATGACATAGTTTTCTTTCAACAAATGAACCAAAAACAATTTTACATTTTCTTACCCATTATCCTTGAAATTAGCCATGCACATATCATACTTAGATGGAGTACATGCATATGCACAGTTTGTAAAAAGGTTCATCATTTTCTTCTTTAGTCCCTTGCCAACACTCTTTAGAAATAAACCGCACTCATTTTATTTCAAGTGAATAGCACAGTATGCATGTTGGGATTCCAGGAATAATTCTGAAATGCACTTCAAAATGCCATCGTGTCTGTTAGACATAAAAGCAATCACCCTCCTTCAAGGCCTCAATATACTAGACAATATTGTCAAGAACCATCTCCTATTTTCTATTGTTTCTGAATCAACAATAACATAAGTAACCTAAAAAATTTCTACACAACAAAAGCAATACATACATTCAAGTTAATACATTTGTCAACTGTTTCTAAAACTATATTTGAACTTTTTCTAAAACTTTTTTTTTAATTAAAAAAAACTATTTATGAACATATGTATACACAACAATTTTTTTTTAAAGAAGAAAAAACGAATATTAATTCAAAAATTATTAACTCACTATCATTACTATTCTGTGCGCAACAACTTGGAATTGTATATTTGCTCTTGTAAAAGGACCGTTGATGAATAACATTACCCAACAAAAAAAAAGCCTTTAATCCATGCATCATAAGCAATGAACAAATGGAGAAATCTAATGGTGTCTGGTATAACTTTAAATTCAAATATTGATCCAGGATTGCTTGAATGGGTAGATTCAACATACCAAGGTAAAAACTTGTAAGCATCAATATCATCACCATTCAACTAAAAAACTGCCATTTGTTTACTAAATATGCAATAGCATAGTCAATGTTTAATCTGTAAAACTGTTTCAAGTTTGTAATGATCTTTTTCGGTTTAATGGGTGGATTCGACTGAACCTTATTTTTAATGAGAGAAGCAACAAATTGGCGGCCAACAACTTTATTTTTCTTCTTCTAAACCATACACTTGCATGTATGCACAATATGCAACTTCTGAATAGTAAAGATTCATTAATTTCTAGTGTTCTAAAAAACGATCTAGGCGGCCGCTAGGCGTTAGGTGGAGGAGCCCAACCTAATTTAGGCCAAAACATTCATGTAAGGCGGGGATGATTTAGGCGGCCACCTAGTCGCTAGCTAGGTGCTCTAGGCGGTCTGGGCAGTTCTAAACTGCTGTCTAGGCAACTCTGCAACTCTTACGTAGGATCTGTGACTCCCAATCTCGAAGCGGAGGCTCGATTAAAATTCTACAGCTCATTGTTTGTGGAAGAGGAGAGAGAATGAGAAGAGACAAAGAGAAACTCTAACTTTTAACGTATTAATCCATGGCTGCACGATCTGGATTTGAGATCTAGTTCGACATTTTGATTACTGAAGGAAGAAGAAGAAATAGAAAAGCTCAAAATGAAGAGTATTTCGCTTTCCAAGGGGTCAAATTGTGATAATGACATGAGTTTTAGAAATCTTGGGTGGCGTGACAGAAACACAGATGAGTTATTATTTGGTTTTTAATTCTTTAATAAACCACCCACTATGTCTACGTGGGCTTTTTATCATTTCAAACAGCTTGGAATATTTACATACATTATATACATATGTATATATGTTATATATTTATATAATTATTTGGATAATGTTTTATTATTTTTTCTATCACTTTCACTTGATAGAATCACACACACACACACACACACACACACACACACACACATATATATATATACTTTTTAATATTCAATGTTTATTTATATATTATAAAAAAATATTTAATTAATATTGTATTTACTTAAATCCGCCTAATCCGCTTACACGTGTCTAAGCCCCGCCTAGGCGCTAAGCCTCCGCCCACCCCCCGACTAGCACCTAATGTCTTTTTAGACCATGTTAATCTCACACCTTGATGCATATACATGCCAAAGACAACCATCAAACACCTTCCTCGAACACTCAGTACTAATGCAATTCTTATCATTCTTCAAAAACTTTAAATAGGGCTGCTATATGTATGTGATTATGAGGTTCACGTAAAAACCAATAAAATTCATGTTTATGTAAGTACTAAATTGTCCATAGATTTTTGTTCAGTTTTAATTAGAGGGTTATAATGGTAACTTCTTAAAGTTTGTTTTTATAACCTATGGGAGTTTGGGGAAAAACAAATCATAGTGTATGTTGGGTGGGTTTAAGAAAGTGGATTGGTTGAGAATCAGGAGAACGTGAGAGAAGAGAGGTTGAAGATTTTTTTGGCGAGAGATGGAGAGAGAGAAAGATGAGGAGAGAAGTGGGGGTTTTTATTTAATTTTTAATTTTAAATAGGGCTGCTATGGGTACATAGTTATGAGGTTTACATAAAAACAGTAAAATTTATGTTCATATAATTACAAAATTGCCCATAGTTTTTATTTATCTATAGTTTTAATTAGAGAGTTATAATAGTAACTTCATGAAATTATGGTTGACAATCAGAAGGATATTCATACGTAGTTTAGATACACAGTGAATATAATATACAAACTTCTAAATGAAGAGTATACTATGTAGAAAGGGTTTCTCATCATACGTCGAAAACTAATTAGTACACCATATAACATTTGTACATGTGATATAATTCACATTTAATTAATATTCTAATTATCAACAACTACATCATTTAATTACAAAATTTAATTTAATTAACGTTACCCACTGCAAGATGTACTCTTTTTTTTTTCACTTCATACCGACCTCAGTTCGGCGTTCTGTGTACTGATACATGAGAAATCTCTTTATTTTCCTCATTTTTTTGTCCAAAATTTACAGTTTCGAGGCCAAAGTGTTGGTATTTCAAAGTTTACTAACTCAATACCAAATATATTTGGGTGATAAGTTTTCTAACTTTATCACATCTCTCACTATCACTCTCAATACAATTGGACAAAGAAAAAAAATAAATGAAGAAGCAAACTTTTTGTGTTGGACAAACTGCACGGCAAACAAGCAAACACTTTGATATATTTAATAAGAGTTTACAAACTCAATTGCTTACAAGCTGAAATGGAAATGGGATTATGATGAAATGGGAATTCGAATGGATTTTTTTAAAGCCTTACAAGAGGCTTAATTATACATGCAAAAGTTACAAACCACTCAAGTGCTTTTTAATAAAAAAATACACACACACATGCAATCAATGATGGTGTTTACCATCTTTACACCCTTTCACACATGCACCACCTTTTGATGCACACACACATGCAGCTTTTCTAAAAATAGTTTCACCACTTTCTGAAAAGTGTTCCAACAATTTCTGAAAAGTGGTCCACTACTTTTGGCTATTGTATTTGATTTGAACTTCCAACATGCCCTCTCAAATCAAAATACCTTCATGCCTAGCATTTCACGTAGCCACCAATATGATTCAATTGGCAGTGGCTTTATGAAGATGTCAGCTACTTGTTCCTTCGTGTGACAATAGACAAGTTCAATTGTCTTTTGCTTCATGTGGTCCCTTAGAAAATGGAACCTGGTATCAATATGCTTGCTCTGTCCATGTTGGACTGGATTCCTAGCAAGCTTGATAGCTGAGATGGTATCCACATGAATCACAGTCGATTCCACTTGTGGATGACACACTGACTTCAACAGATTTCTTAACCAAATTGCCTCACATACAGTTGAGGCTACAACAACATATTCGGCTTCACACGATGACAAAGCAATAATTGATTGCTTCTTTGAAGTCCATGAGAAAGCTGTTGATCCTAGAAAAAACACATAGCCAGTTGTGCTTTTCCTTTCATCTTGGTCACCTCCCCAATCACTATCTGAATAACCAAATAATTTTGCATCTTGACCAAAATTATAAAACAGACCATAGTTTAGAGTACCTCTTATGTACCTCAAAATTCTCTTGGCCGCCAGCCAATGAGACTCCCTTGGTGTTTCCATGTACCGACTCACGAGTCCAACGCCATAAACTATATCAGGTTTTGTGATTGTAAGGTACCTTAGGCTTCCAACCAAGCTTTTGTACACGGTTGAGTTTACAAACTCACCTTCTCCTTCATTGCACAGCTTCAATCCAGTTGCAACTGGAGTGTTGACAATATTGCACTTGTCCATATTGAATTTCTCCAATATATCTCTCATGTACTTTTGTTGAGAGATGTAGATACCATCACTTTCTTGCTTCACCTCTATGCCAAGAAAGTATGACATTAATCCATTGTCAGTCATCTCAAATTCACTGAACATGGATTGCTTGAACTCACGAAAATTGCTTCATTGTTTCCTGTAAACAACAAGTCATCTACATAGAGACAAATAATTAAGAACTTCCATTTTGTACCATTCTTCATGTAAACTGAATGCTCATATGGACATTTCTGAAATCCATTTTGGTGAAGGTAGTTATCAATCCTTGAGTTCCAAGCTCGTGGTGCTTACTTGAGGCCATACAAAGCCTTCTTCAAACGATACACCTTTTCTTTTTCTCCTTGTACTTGGAAGCCTTCTGGTTGTTCCACGTACACTTCTTCCTCAAGTACTCCATTAAGGATGGCTGACTTGACATCTAGTTGATAAACTTTCCATTTATGATGAGCGGCAAGAGAGATTAGCAATCTTACCGTGTCAAGTCTTGCAACTGGAGCATAGACTTCATCATAGTCCATTCCATACTTCTGTTTGTAGCCCTTCACTACAAGCCTTGATTTGTACCAATCCACACTCCCATCTGCAATGCGTTTGATCTTATACACCCACTTGACACCAATAGCCTTTTGATTTGGTGGGAGCTGTGTCAACTCCCAAGTGTCATTCTTCTCGATGGCATGGATTTCTTCCTCCATGGCTATTCTCCAATGATTTTCTTCCACAGCTTCATTGAATAAGAGAGGCTCATGGTCTGCATACAAGTAGAAAAGGTTGGTTTCTTCTTCTTCTTCTTGTCCATATATCTTGGTGAGACTTCTTAGCCTCACTGAAGTTGAGGAACTGCTTTCTTCACTGGAGGTAGGACCACTCCTTGCAGTTCTGTGCAATGGAGTTATTGTGATTGATTGAGTATGTTGTTGCTCAACAAGTGGTACAACTTCTGGTTCTTCAAAATTAGTGGAAACAATTTTCTCTTTATTGACTTCTTTGTTGTTCCACTTCCATGCCTCTTCCTCACTGAAAATGACATCTCTACTAACCACTAATTTGCCAGTTAGTGGGTTGTAAAGCTTATATGCCTTGGACTCTTCACTATAGCCCACAAACACACATTTTTCACCTCGATCATCAAGCTTCCTTCTCTTTTCTGGAACTTGAACATATGCAACAGACCCAAAAACTCTTAGGTGTGCAACATTCGGCTTGTATCCACTCCAAGCCTCTTGTGGTGTCATCTTCTTGACACTTTTTGTTGGACATCAATTCAACAAATAAATCGAACAAGCTACAACTTCTGCCCACAATTCTTTTGGCAAATTCTTCTCTTTAAGCATTGACCTTATCATGTCAAGGATGGTTCGATTCTTTCTTTCGGCTATCCCATTTTGTTGTGGGGTATAGGCAGTAGTCAATTGATGTCTAGTTCCTTGCTCCTTGCAATATGCTTGGAAAGCATTGGAGGTGTACTCTCGACCTCTATCTGATCTCACAGCCACAAGCTTATGGTTGTTTTCAGCTTCTGTGAGTGCCTTAATCTTCTTAAAGACTCTTAAGGCAGCCGACTTCTCCTTGAAAAAATAAACTCAAGTCTTCCTATTAAAATCATCAATGAAGGTAATAAAATACCTATTACCTCCATAGGACTTAGGATCCAACGGACCACATATATCTGTGTGCACTAACTGCAGTGGTGCCTTTGCTCCCTATGTATCACCAATAGGGAACGATAGTCATGCTTGTTTGCCAAGCACACAACCTTCACATACTTGGTGTGTGGCTTCAATCTGGGGTAAACCACGAACCATTCCTCCACTTGACAATAACTTTAGGCCATTGAAATGAAGATGGCCAAACCGAAGATGCCATTTCCATGACTCATCTTCCATCACACCAATGTTGCAGCTTCCAATCTTTGTGTTCAACTTCAACAGGAACATTCGGTTCTTTGACATTTGAACACGTGCAATAAGCTTTCTCCTTGCATTCCTGTGAGTGAGAAGCATATTCTCTATATGTATAACATACCCTTTCTGGAGCAGTTGACCAATGCTTAGAATGTTGCTCTTTATACCTGGTATGTAGTAGGTATTGGAGATGTATTCTTCTCTACCATCCTTCTGGATGATTTTGATCTTTCCTTTGCCTTCAACTGGCAACTTCGAAGAGTCACCAAGACTCACAGATCCATAAGGCCCATCTTTGAGTTTGGCAAAAAACTCTTTCTTTCCACACATGTGGTTGCTTGCACCAGAGTCCAAATACTAAACATCTTGTTGGCTACTGATATCATGGTGTGCTAGTATGACTGTAAATTCCTCACCAGTATTTCCACTTGATTCTGCCATGTTGACATGCTCACCATTTTTATATGAACATTCATTGGCATAATGTCCATATTGCTTGCAACTGTGACACTGATATGCGCATTTCCTCGAGTATATCTCCACTCTTGAGATTAACCTCGGTTTTGTGTATAGCCTCGACCTCTTCCTTGGCCTCGTCCTCGGCTATGGTTGGATGAGCTTCCACGACGTGAATTCCACTGTCCACGACCTCCATTTGGTTTGTCAATATTTAACTTTGACTCCAAAGCTTGCTCTAGCGTTATGGGGCTTGCATTCTTCTGAATGCATTGTTCATGAACTACGAGGGATCCTAGCAGTTCCTCTGCACTCATGGTCTCCAAATTCTTGGATTCCTCAATGGCAGTCACCACATGCTCAAAGTTGGATGTGAGTGATCGAAGGATTTTCTCCATGACACGAACATCATCAAGCCTTTTGCCATTCCTTTTCATTTGATTCACAATTACAAGTAGTCGAGAGTAGTAATCTGAAATGTTTTCTCCTTTTTTCATATAAGCAGCCTCAAAATTTGCTCTTATGATTGAAGCCGAACTCTTTTTACACGATCTACTCCTTGGTAAATTGTGCTCAAAGTGTCCCAAACTTGCTTGTTGGTTGTTGCTTCTGCAATCTTCTCGAACGTTGAATCTTCTAATCCTTGATATAGAACATACAACGCTTTATTGTCCTTCTTTCGTAAGTCCTTGAGAGTATTTCTTTGATCTGCAGTGTAGGCAGCTTCTTGGTCAGTAGTGGGTTCACCATACCCATTACTGACAACTTCCCATAGGTCTTGTGATCCAAACAATGCTTTGACTGGATGCACCATCTTTCATAATTTTCTTTCTTCAATGTGGGAACCTGGAGCTGCACTAAGTTAAATGCCATAGCTACTACACTTGCCAGAAAGGTAATCTAGCTCTGATACCAATTGTTGGTATTTCAAAGTTTACTAACTCAATACCAAAAATATTTGGGTGATAAGTTTTCTAATTTTATCACACCTCTCACTATCACTCTCAATACAATTGGACAAAGAAAAATAAATAAATGAAGAAGCAAACTTTTTGTGTTAGATAAACTGCACGGCATACAAGCAAACACTTTGATATATTTAATAAGAGTTTACAAACTCAATTGCTTACAAGCTGAAACGGAAATGAGATTCTGATGGAATGGGAATTCGGATGGATTTTTTTTAAAGCCTTACAAGAGGCTTAATAATACATGCAAAAGTTACAAACCACTCAAGTGCTTTTTAATAAAAAAAGGCACACACACATGCAATCAATGGTGGTGTTTACCATCTTTACACCTTTTCACCCATGCATCACCTTTTAATGCACACACACATGCAGTTTTTCTAAAAATAGTTTCATCACTTTCTGAAAAATGTTCCAACAATTTTTAAAAAGTGTTCCACTACTTTCGGCTAATGTATTTGATTTGAACTTCCAACACAAAGTTTCTCGCTTTTCTGTTTGCATTGGTTGTAGGACAAAGCCAAATTAATAAATAACAAACAACAAGAAGAAGGGCAAAAAAAAGTAACTGAAAACAAAATGACCCAAGTTCCCATGCATAACTGACAAAACAGTAGATAAGAACACAAGCATATGCACGTGAAAGATGCCGCAATGGTGTGGGGGCGTCAGAGGCTGTTTCTCCGCTCAAAGGGACTAAAGTTCGACGCAGAGTTTTCTTCGGTTGGGTTAGCTTTTTGCTAGGAAAGGCGGTAGTAGAAACTTGCCGCCTTCAACTTGGGCAGAAGTTGACGCTCCAGGGGACTGCCACTGCCTGTCTAAATCCTTGTACGTGTTCGACCGAATCTACGAGTTACAAAAAAAAACAAAAATCACACTTACCGAGAAATGGTTTCCTGTAAGTTTCTCTACAAAAACCCAAGTACTCTGCTAGAAGTCTCTCCAGACTCCGCTCACTCTCTCTCTCTATCTCTATCTCTCTCTCTCTCTCTCTCTCACGAACACAGAACACAGTCCGACAGGCACACTAGTTCAATGGTCGATGTGAAAAGGTTGCAAGAAAAGCAAAAAAACAAGTACAACAATAGAAAGAGAGAAAGAGACCCAGAAGATGAAGCAGCAACGGCAGCTAAAAGAGAAGGAAAGGAAGAAAAGAAAGAGGTAATTGTACTGAAGGACCCACTGAAGGTGTTTGGCAGGGACATCATGTCCATGATTCTGGACAACCTCGACGCGCGCAGTGGAGTGCTCTCTCTCCTCGTCTCGCATGAATGGCACGGCGTCGCTTCCAGTGACCGCCTTTGGAGTTCCAAGGTCCTCCGTCCATTCATAATTTCTCTCTCCATCTATCTTCATAATATATATATTACCTTCTTCCTATTATTCCTTTGAATTTGGATTGCAATTTGATTTTGTTGTCCGGTTTCGAAATTCGATATTCATGCCCTTATTTTTTATTTTATTTTCTGATTTTAAGTTTTAATTCCTGCTGGATTTTTGTATGAGTTTAAAACTGTAAACTATGACTTCTTAGGGAAAAGTTGGGAATTTGGCTATTTTGTAACTCTCAATTCAGCAATCAGCAATTGAGATTTGTAATTTTATCATTCAACTGATATTTCAAAAAAAGGTGGCTTGGCTTCGATTATGCATCCTCTTCACTTCTGTTTAAACGAAAATGAAGAGTAAAGTTGCATCTACCTATAAGGCTATGCCAGATTACTGAGTATTGTGAATTATGATAATCCACTGTTTACAAATTGACATTCCTATTCCTATTATTGTGTTGCTGCATAGAAGTATAAACCTAACACATATATACAGTGTGTGATAAAAGTCCCGCGTACTATGGAAGTGTTCAAAACATGCATGCTACCGTCATAAGGTTCTATATATGGTGGCTGAGGCTGAAATGTACGATTCTATATAAAAATATCTTTATGATGCATATTTGGAGAGGAGTAAGTAGAAGCTAATCTGAATTTGTTAAATAAAGGACCACATTGATCCAACTACATTAAGGATTGGTTTAGTATTGCTGTGCTTTGAAAAAAAACTGCTGTGAGAATAAGCGGCTGTGAAATAAATCAGCAGAGTATTTGGTAAACTTTTTTGTAAAAGTGCTTTTGGAAAAAAAAAGCAGTATGATAGTGGGTCTTTTCATTAAAGGAGCACTGTAGCTCCGCTCCGTGTGCTTTGAAAAAAAACCAATTTTCCAAAGCAGCAAATAGCAGCTTCAACTTTTTTCTTTGATTTCAGCTTATTCTCATAGCAGTTTCCAAAATAAGCTTTTTTTTTTTTTTTCAGTTTACCAAACACCTAAAACCCTCACAACTTTTTTTCATGAGTGCTTTTTTTTTAAGCACCTCACTCCCAAACCACCCCTAAGTACTTGAGGGGATAAGGGGTTTCCAGGTTTAGGTTTTTTATGGCTTCTGCTCTTTATTGTGGAATTAAAAGCTCCTTGAAATCACCCTCTCGGCTTTCTGATTCTTGAACAAAAATCAGGTATCTGTGATTCGATATGAAAAATATGTGAACACTGCAAGTTTACGTATAATAGCAAAGTGAGGATACCTAGAAGTAGAACACATGGTAAACATGCTAAAGCTAGACAGCAGAAGCAAAATTCGGTCCTGGATTATACGATTTGAGCGAAACTTTTTCTTAGTGAATTCCACTTTATGATTTCAGTTATTCAAACTAGCATAGTCTTGTTGCATAATTTTCTTTCACCATTTAAAAGGATGCTTCAATTGATACTCGAGATACTTGAAACTGTGATGAGGAATGCTGATTCTTTTTTCTTTTAAAATGATGTGTTATAGTGTGATGAATTGTGGCTGGGAAAAGCACACATGCCTAGGTTGTTGCAAATTCAGGGCTTGTCAAAGTTGGCCGCTTATTCATTATCTTATGTGGATGGCAAGCGTGTGAGTTACCTGCAATTTCTCTCTTTCCCTCTCTCTTTTGCTTACACACGTACACCAATAGTGATGTACACACAAAGATATGTCTGTCGAGTTTCCGACTGACCTGGTTTTGTTCGTCAGGCACGCATAATGAAGGATGATTTGTGTGACCATGTTTGGGATTTCCATTTTAACAAGGTATGTCCCCCACCCCCACCCCCTCTCTCTATTTTTAGTGCATCGACTATAAGTAATGTCACCAATCATCATTTATTTAACTAATAGCTGAAATTGATTCTCGTGTTATTATGTCGATCATGGAAATTACTGAAAGATGTAATGCGCAATGTTTTCTCAATCTCCTTTGATGCCACCTGCTGTTAGTGCATATGTTACAGAAGTATCAACAATTTTGAAGAGAAATAGGCGTATTTCTTTTTTATGGTATGGATAACTTTCGTGCAGGTTCGTTCACAATACATTTTACTAGTGTGATTAATCTTTTTCTTGCTTGTAAATTCTTACAATGACCGAGGGACATATTTAAGCTCAAAATCTGATCAAACTATTGTCTTTCACTCAGGCTGCTCCGACATACTGGCAAAATCTCGATCCTTATTGGAACGGCACAGGCCCTCCTATGCGCCGGTACTTCCATCCTGATGGGAGTCTAACTGCAGATGATGGTGATCAAGTGTGGGGCGGACATGAGTGTTGTTATTGTACTGTTACTAGTATTTTTGAAAATGGACAAATCAGGGAACATTATGTAAGGATAAACCGATGGCCCCGAATGTTTGTGTCCAGAAAGCTGGACTGGAGCTGGGAAATGTCCAACGACCTCTGTTGCTACTCCAGCATCACCGACGCAGATAAAACAGGTGGGACTGGACCGCCGTTTCCAGTTGTGTAAAAATATTTTCTTCATTTGCACATATTTTACAGGGTATGTTAGATATGTACCGGCTTTTATAGTATCAAAATGTTATTTTTCAGTTAAATATTTTACGGATAAACATTTCCGTAATTGTACTGGATTTTTTTGGCTAATAAGAATATTCATAAATAAGAAGTGTCGAGTTTCTACTTTTCCTCGAGCGGAGCTCTTTTTCTGGTCATTTTTCGTAGCAATCAATTGTATATTGTTTTTGTTTTGTAGATAAATTAACTTTTGTAGTTGATGAGTCTTTCTCTTTTCTAATATTTTGCTCAAACGTTTTGACTAACGTTATCACATGTTAAGTTTCATTTTTAAATCAATGAGAGTGACAACTCTCGAACTTTGGATCTCTTCTAACGTAGAGAGGAAGTACCAGTGCAACAATAATTAGTTGGCGATCGAATTACTCATTTAAATTCATACAACATATGAAATATATATATTAAAACCCAAACGGGTGAAACACTGTTCATGAACAGTGAAAGTAACAGTGTCATTCCGAATCTACCCTCCCAGGTTTACTCTAATCTCAATTTTGCCCATGATTGCTACATGTTGATCATCCTTTCCCTTTTCAGGTTACATGTCTATAATTCTCGAGTTATGGCACAAAGAAACATAAAATAATTAATTATAAAACTGACAAGAATTTATTTTAAAAATATGACTTCACCCAGGCCACATGGTTTGTGGCGCTCAACACAATAAAAAATTCTAAAAACATTGAATGCATGGAGTTATTAAAAATTGTGAGAAACCCACCTGTTTCCATTCCACGCCGAGTCTCCTGCAGTAGCTCGCATGGAACACTGTTTGTGGCACACAAGGCGATAAAATATTATAAAAAAATGGACACTTTGATGCGGTCCCTAACTAATAATATTCTTTGATTGAAATCTTGTTAGTTTTTTGTTTTTGATTGAGGTCCCTGATATTAATATAATAATGTAAGTTACTATATTTTTAAATTAAAAATTAAAAATTGAAATTTGTAATTGTTTATATTAATGAGATTTTAAATAAAACCCTTAATTTATGGGATTAAAAATAATAAAATATAAATTATACTCTCTATTATATTGTGTGTGTATACATATATGTATGGGTACATTAACCAAAATTAACAAAAAAAGGTATTGTACCAAAACATGGATACATTCTCAAATCAACGAAAAAGAATGTACCCATATAAGTTTAAACATGGATTAAAAAAATTGAATGGATTTTATATTAAAAAAAGGGTACATTTTACATATAACAAATTGATATATTTGAGAATGGGTACATTTAAGATTTAAAAAATTGAAAAATTATATGAATGGGTACATTTAAGATTTAAAAATTGAGAATCTTTTTATATGAATGGGTACATTTAAGATTTAAAAACTTAATTTAATTTAATTTTTTATTATTTTAGAAATGTTTGAATTGAAAATTAATTAGAAGTTTAATAGAGGTGTGAGTATTAAATCCTAAATTAATTACTAATTTTTATATTAAAAATTATATAATAAACATGTAAATTCATTATCACATTAATGATAGGGACTTGAATCAAAATTTGAGAACTAATAAGGTCTTAGTCAATGAACAGTAAGAACTAGGGACCGAATACTAATTTTTCCTAAAAAAAATTTGAATGCAATGTCTTCTGCAGAGTGTAGACACAAAGAAAGATAAAATGATGATGACAACAAATATTGAAAAAAAAAAGAGTTAATCGGCACATCTCAATAGGTGGCATGGAATACTGTTTATGGCACACAACACAATAAAATATTCTAAAAAAATCTGCATGCAAAGTCTCTTGTAGAGTGTGGGCACAAAGAAAGATAAAATGATGATAACAAAACTGACAACAAATATTTTAAAAAATTAGTTAATCCAAGTTTGTGGCACATAACACAATAAAAAATTATAATTTTTTTTGAATGCATGAAAAACAAAGCTTAAAAGTTGTGAGAAGCCCTGCTGTCTTCCGCCTTGCCTAAGTTGCCTTTGGTTATATTTTTAGGCCTAATCGGATAAATGGTCACGTGGTTATAAGGTATTCGGATGATAGTCCCTGTGGTAAAAAAATTTGGATTTAAACCCCTGTGGTCTAAGTCTGTTAGGATTTATGCCCATCTGTTAAATAATGCTCACGTGGCTGCCACGTGGCAAAATAATAATTTTTTATTTTTTTTAAAAAAACCTGAATTTTCACAAAAAATAAAAAAAACCAGAACCTCCCCCCCCGCCCTCCGCCCGTTCCCCCCCCCCCCCCCGCCGTTCTTCTCCTTCTTCCTTCTTCTTCTTCCCGCCGGTCTCCCCGCGCGACTCCTTCTTCTTCTTCTTCTTCTTGCCGGTCTCCCCGCGCGACTCCTCCCTCTCCCTCTTCCTTCTTCTTCTTCTTCTTCTTCTTCCCGCCGGAGACCAGCTCCCCCCCCCGTTGGAGCCCTTTCCCCGCGCCCTCCTCCCTCTCCCTCTTCCTTCTTCTTCTTCTTGCAGATCTACGTTTTTTTTTTTGTAAAAATTCAGGTTTTTTAAAAAAAATTAAAAATTATTATTTTTGCCACATGGCAGACATTTGGCAGCATGTGTCAGCCACGTCAACATTATTTAACAGATGGGCATAAATCCTAACAGACTTAGACCACAGGGGTTTAAATCCTAACAGACTTAGACCACAGAAGTTTAAATCCGAATTTTTTTACCACAGGAGCTATCATCCGAATACCTTATGACCACGAGGACCATTTATCCAATTAGGCCTTTATTTTTTTGTTTTGCTTTGCTTTCTGTCTTCCACGTGTTGATCATTCAGGAACTTTCTGCTGAGAGGATCTCTCTCTTTTTCTTTCATTTTTATCTCTTTCTTTCCTCAAATTTTCCTTTGCTTTTTCTGCTTCTTTAGAGTTTGTTTGGGTTCTCTGTTTTGAGACAAGTTTTGCATCTCTGTAAATCGTTTCTCCCCAATTGTCATCGGCTTTCCGACCAATTTTTGGTGCAGTCTGGGTGCGATCTTTGTTCAGATCATCGTATTTTTTTTTTTATTTAACTCAGGTAAGTTCAGCAACCCTTATATGAGAGTTGTTATTTCGAATTTGCATTGATTTGAACGAAACCGTAACAGTTTGATTTTATGCTGAGTTATGGCAGTTTGTCGAGGCTTTGTCGGCTAAGAGTGGATTTTGCGTTTGGTTTACTCCGCTGATAAATCTGAGATTTAACAAGAGTTCGAAGGCTACTGTTGGTTTGGGTATGTATTCCCTGCTTTCATTCCTTCCTAATTGTATATGGATTTCCTATTTAAATAAAGCAGGGAACTAATTGATTAATGCATGTTTTAATTCCATTATTCCTAATGTTTTAACAGCTTTGTTTATTGTTGAGTTTTGTTGGTGAATCGACTTTTCTTTTATCGATAGCAGTGGTGTTTTGTACGTGAGGACACGTGCTTATTCTCTGTGGTGTTCTAATTTGTTTAGTCAGCAATAGAATAATCGAATGACATTGATCTCAAGCTATGATTGAAAAACATGTACAATGCTATTTATCTATAATTTTCTGATTAGTGCTAAACATAGTCACTATCTTCTTTTTGTATATGCAGGATGAAAAAGAGATTCTTTGCAAGCATCACACAAAGGCCATCATTTATTCCGTCTGAAAACCACATGTTAATTCAGTTTTAATTGGCTTTTCATTTATTTAAAATAAAACATCTCAAATAATTATCCATTTCTGCATTCCTATCTAAATATGTTCTGTTCTATTCCTCTTTGTTCAGGTTGCCTTATCAATGACAACAAGGGCTGAAGACACCTTTCACTACTCCGATCAAGAATGTTTACCGTGTTTTGTTTATATATATTAAATCATGTTTAACATGTTTAAAAACCTGTACATATCTTTTTTTGCCCAAAACTCAACAATATTTTTTGCATCCCCATACAACAGCATCTCCTCATTTTTTGTATGCAAAAGCTGGAACACAAAGTATATTAGATGGGGTTATTAGAAGAAATTCAGTTATTCTTATGTTTTTTGTATCTTTGTACCAGGAATTTCTATGTTTTGTAACTGAATGTAATCCTCCTTTTCCAGTTAACGCTTTTCCAAATTCCCGCGGCAACGTGCGGGTATTACGCTCTAGTGAAATTCTAGACCTGGTTGTGGTGAAATTAGTTATTTGAATTTTAAGCCCTTGTTTATTACTTTGTGTTGGAAATAAAATTTATTATGTGGTTGTTCACTTATAGATCAATATATAATATGAATTCGTTAAGACATCTTTTTACGTAAACCCTAAGTCTATAAATTGGCACTCTAATGAGAAAGAAGACGCTCTTATTTTTTCCTCCTAATCTCTCTGTTATTTCTAACACGTTATGGACACGATATCACTCTTGATTTCAACATCAAAATAGCGAGGCAAAAGAATGATATGAATTATGCATCATCATTAGCATTTTATACAAGAGGAGAATCATTATGCTTGAACTACAAAGTCCAACTAGTTTATTTTAATAAACTTAACTACCGAATGTTTTCTCTAACATATATGATTTTGTTTCTTCTTATGGATCCATCATTACAAGGATATGTGTGCTTCTCCAATATATAGCATATATATGAAACAAAAAGAATGGGATCAATGTCTTTGCGTCTTGTACTATGAATTACATATCTTATCGCACCAAGAGAAGTTAGATGGTTTTTTCATGCTGATGCTAGTTTTAATTAATTTATAAGAGTCCAGGACCTGCAGTTCTTCCAGCTCTCAACCAATAATTAGATATGGAACTTAATCCGTTGATCCTCAGTTCTCTTCACATGATGATTGAATGACCTATAGCCCATACATGAATACAAAGTTCAAAGGTATATAATGTTAGAATAACTCAAAGACATCAAAACCTAGATCAGTCTCTTCCTATGAACCGCATTGAATCAAGTGATCAAATCACAACATTAACAAGGATGAAAACAAAATATCGACAGAACATAAAAGAATACTAACCTGCAGACATGCTGCTTGATGAAGAGGCCATCGCAGCACTTACACAACCCTTCTCCTCTCTGCAAATCTCAATGCTCTCCCAAAAATAGGTTATTGGTGCAAAGATGAGAGTGTTACCTTTGTGAGAGCAGTGGCTTATGTATATATACTAAGCATATCGATTGCCCTATTACAATCCAATAAGGAATATGAGTTCTATACATGTGCAAATACAGGAGTTCTCAATATCCTACCCACAATAGGATTACTCCAGCCAACATGACTAAGACTTCTTTTATGATAATGTTAACTATCCCAAAACATGTAAGAATCATACTCATACTCTAACATTCTCCCACTTGAGTATGATTCATCACAACAGATAATTATCTCAAATGTATCAAAAAGGTGATCACACAAGTCTTTTATCATTACACTAGTGCACAGATACATCCAGCTTACACAAACCAAAACAATGAATTTGTAATCTCCTTTGTAACACAAAATACAAAATCATCTTACAAATCACAATGTCCAATTTATGCTTATAGCAATGCATCTCAATACAGGAGTAAACCCAAAAACGTATACTCCCACTCACATAGCCCAAAATCAATATCAAAATATCCATCAGTGAACTGTTAACTCAAAATCACTCACTAAAGAGTGAACAACACAGTTATGACACATTCAACAGCTTTATCAGTACTAAAAATGATTCACAAGCTTTTATTGAATCGAAAAACTATTCTCTAGAACAATCAATCACAGAAATATCTGGAAAAATTGCACTGAATAAAAACCATAACAAACTGCAAACAAAACAAACAAGAAAACTAACTAAAACACTTAGCTTCTAGAAAACTTTTGCAGAAAACCTCCCATTTGAAAAGCATTTTACTGTCATCTTTCAATAGTTCTAACATACAGTTGAATACAGCAACAATTACTCCCACTTTTCAAAAGCTTCCAATACTCCCATCCGAGTTACATGAGTCTTGAAAATTCTATTTGGCAATGCCTTTGTTAAAGGATTGGCAATCATCAAATCAGTAGTTAAATGTTCCACCACTATTGCACCTAGCTTAACTTTCTTTCTGACTTTCAAGAATTTCACATCCATTAACCTCGAGGCTGAAGTCCTTTTGTTGTTCTTGGAGAAGAACACTGCAGAATTATTGTCACAGAACATCTTCACTGGTCTCTGTATTGAGTCTACAATCTTCAACTCACTGACAAAATTCTTAATCCAGACTGCCTGTTTCATGCCTTCAAAGCATGCCACAAACTCTGCTTCCATAGTAGAGGTAGAGATCATAGTTTGCTTGTCACTTTTCCATGAAATAGCACCTTCATTAAACATGAAAACATAGCCACCAATTGATTTTCTTTCATCCAGATCACCAGCCAAATCAGAATCGGTATAACCAACTACTTCCAGTTCATTTGCTCCACCATAAACTAACATGAAGCCTTTTGTTCTATGTAAATACCTTAATGCCTTCTTAGCAGCCATCCAATGTGCTTCACCTGGATTAGATTGAAATCTGCCTAGCAAGCCAACAATGAAAGCAAGATCCGGCCTAGTACATATGTTGGCATACATTAAACTGCCCACCAGAGAAGCATATGGTTTTGAACTCATTTTTCTCTTCTCCAACTCGGATTTAGGACATTGATCTTGAGTGAATTTGTCTCCTTTATTCACAGGTACATCAGTACCGTTACAATCTTCCATATTGAACCGAATCAAAACTCTCTCAATATATCCCTTTTGTGATAGCCCCAGAAACTTCTTTGCTCTGTCTCTGATTATCTCAATCCCTAGGACATAATGAGCCTCTCCCAAGTCTTTCATCTCGAAGTTAGAACTGAGCATAGTCTTGGTTTCATGCAGCAATTGCAAATTAGAACTAGCTATCAAAATGTCATCCACATATAGTACCAGAAAAATGAATTTGGTACCTTTGAACTTGGAGTATATGCAGTCATCAAGCTTGTTCTCAGTAAACCCGTGTGCAGTCACAACTTTATCAAATTTAATATACCATTGTCTAGAAGCTTGTTTAAGTCCATAGATTGACTTATTAAACTTGCAGACCAAACTATCCTTCCCCCTTTCAATGAATCCAGGTGGCTGCTTCATATGAATAGTTTCTTCTAATTCACCATTGAGGAAAGCTGTTTTTACATCCATTTGATGTAATTCAAGATCAAAATAGGCTGTTAATGCCATGATAATCCGCATAGAGTCCTTTGAAGAAACTGGGGAAAAAGTGTCACTAAAATCAACCCCTTCCTTCTGTGTAAAGCCCTTTGCTACCAGCCGAGCCTTGTACCTTTCAATTCTACCTTGAGCATCTCTCTTGGTTTTGTAAACCCACTTGCAACCTATTGGTTTAGTTTTAGAATCAGATTCCACCAAAGTCCAAACATTGTTCTTGGACATGGATTCTAATTCTTCTTCCATAGCCTTCTTTCATAATACAGCTTGTGGACTTGTCATTGCCTGAGAATAGGTCAGTGGATCATCAATATCTCCTAGATTGAATTCATTCTCCTGGAGGTATACATAGTCATTTGAAAAAGCCAGTTTTTTCACTCTTGTTGAGTGTCTCACAGGTTACTGCACAGGTTGATGATTGAGTTCTTGAATTTCTTCAGTCACAAATTCAAGATTATCCTCAGAAACAGGCTGTAACTCATTTTCAGTCATCTCAATGTCTTCATTTCTAATTGCAGATGGTGCGTTTGAGAAAATGGGAATCTGCAGACAGTCATTTATTGCAGCATCATTAATTGTTTGGTCAATTTCTTCAAATACAAAAGTTTCAGCTACCATATCTGCAACATCTTGGTCTTCAATGAACACAGCATTATGAGTCTTTTGAATCCGTGAATTAGCCTGTGGACAATAGAATTTATAGCCCTTGGATTTCTTAGAATATCCAATAAAGTAACAAGTTGTGGTTCTGGCATCTAACTTCCTTTCATTCGGATTATAAAATCGGCCCTCTGACTTGCATCCCCATACATGGAAATGCCCAAAGCTAGGCCTTCTACCTGTCCAAACTTCAAAAGGTGTTCCTTTCACAGATTTAGTGGGCACTCGATTCAAAATATAGTTGGCAGTCTTGAGTGCTTCACCCTAGAGAAAACTAGGCAGTTTTGATCTTGAAATCATACTTCGGACCATCCCAATTAAAGTTCTATTTCTTCTTTCTGAAACACCATTTTGCTGTGGTGTCCCTGGTGTAGTATACTGCACCACAATGCCTTGTTGCTGGAGATATATTGCAAAATGGCCCTTCTGTTGTCCAGCTTCAGTGTACCTGCCAAAATACTCTCCTCCTTTATCTGATCTAACGATTTTCATTTGTCTATTCAACTGCATCTCAACTTCAGTCTTAAAGATTTTAAAACAGTCAAGTACGGCTGATTTTTCACTAATGAGAAAAGTAGAACCATATCTAGAGAAATCATCAATGAAATTCACAAAATAGCTATTCCCACATATGGTTTTAACAGGAAAAGGACCACAAACATCAGTATGCACAATCTCAAGAAGGTTTTGACTCATTTTGGCTTCAAAATTTCTGATATTTGTTAACTTTCCTTTCATACAATCAACACACTCTTTTGCATTTTTGAAATCAAGTGCAGGAATCAAGTTTGCCTTAGCTAATTGTAAAATTCTTTCTTTTGAAATGTGACCTAGTCTTTTATGCCATAAACTATATGAAGACTCTGATTCATGCATTCGTTTAGCAGTAGTACTCAAAACAAGTGATGGTTTTTCAAATATGTAGTTTATCTCCCACAATTCATCATGCAAAATAGATGTCCAAAGTAAGGAATTTATTTTGTTTTTCTGAAAAAAATTTATGCATGAATCATCACAAAGAAAACCGAAACCTTGTTTGACCAATTTTGATGCAGAAATCAAACTTCTTCTCATATCTGGAACATAAAGAACATCTTTCAAATGAAGAACAAAACCTGATTTCATTTTAAGTTTCACAACCCCAATTGCTTCAACACCTACTTTTGTCCCATTCCCCACAAAAACATTATAGGAGTCTTTATAAGTTTGTTTTTGTTTTTCAAATCCATGCAATGTGTTTGTAATGTGAACTGAACATCATGTGTCAAACCACCAAGAATTAGCAGGAATTTCAATCAAATTTGATTCTACACAAACATAGACATTAGTTCTTCCTTTACTCCTTAGCCAATCCTTGAATGTTTTACAATCTTTTCTATAATGACCCTTGAGTTTGCAGTGATGACATCTAACTTTCGTCACATCTTTCACATTAAGTTTGTTAGGTTTAGAGGGTTTTGAGTATTTTGCAGATTTAGCAGACTTATTGGCATGATTCAAGAATTTAGATGCCTTACCATAAGCAATAGTGGTCTCCTGATTTCCAGCATGCACTAGGTTCACATCTTCTGTTTCTCTCCTTTTCTCTTGCCTCTGTCGAGTTTCCTCTTGCACACATTGAGCAATTAACTCATCCACAGTCCAAGTCTTGTCTTGAGTGTTGTATGACACTTTCAATTGGCTATACTTCACTGGAAGAGCTTGCAGTATCATAAAAACCAGTTGTTTCTCACCGATGTTGACTTCCATGGAATTGAGTTTCTCTGTTGCATCCGACATCTTCATGATGTGATCTCTAATGGATGCATTACCTTCAATCTTGTAGGTTGTCAAGATAGACATATATTGACTGATCTCTGCCTTCTCAGATTCTTTAAACTTATTCTCAATGGCCTGAAGATAATCAATAGCAAGATCATGCTTCTTGATTCCCCCTCTCACAGTATCTGTCATCCCACTTTCAAGGATGGATAAAGCAATTTTGTTGGCCCTAGTCCACCTTTCAAACTCAGCCTTCTCTGTCTTGGTACTTTTGTCGGTCAATGGTGATGGTCTAGGCGTATCTAATGCTATATCAAACTCATTAAGAGTAAGCAATAGGCCAATTTCACGCCTCCATCTTTTGTAGTTACTACCCCCAGTGAGAATGGGAACACTAGCAAGGTTGAGAGTCTTTAGAGGCACTGCAGACATGTCAAAATGAAATCACAAAAAAGAACTTTAAGTTCCTGATTTCAGTCTACAATTACTAAGCACATCACTATAATGAATCAATTTAGTCATATATACAGACTTTTCAATGAATTCGAAAAGCATATATAGATCAAACAACCCTACAGTGATGAACACGTTGTATTCTGCAGATTCACAACCCATGGTGTTTTCTAATTCCAACAGATCAAAACAATAAACAAAATAAATCAGTTAATCTCTGCAGAATAATCATGCATAAATTCAAAATTTCAATTTTGAACTACTATTGAATAAATTAGAGAACACTATATTCTTCACTAATCAATCTCAAGGATCGAATACCTCTTGTCAAGAATTACCTTAAATTCACGATCCAAGAGATCACGCAGCGGAATGTAAAAATTGAAACATAAATCCAAAAGAGATGTGTTTCCTAGATTATCACTTGGATCTAATTCGAAAAACTGATAAGTCGAATGCAAACACAAGTGTTGTGTGAAGAATTCCTTTCTTTGCAGAATACCAACGGTCAAAATGCTTATTATATAGAAAAACGACATCGTTTATTATATAGAAAAGCCAACGCAAATTAGTTCCTCAATTGCAGTTCGTGTTCTGTCCAATTGAATTTAATCACAAGATTTATTTTGGCTCTGATACCACATGTTAGAATAACTTAGAGACATCAAAACCTAGATCAGTCTCTTCCTATGAACCGCATTGAATCAAGTGATCAAATCACAACATTAACAAGGATGAAAACAAAATATCGACAGAACATAAAAGAATACTAACCTGCAGACATGCTGCTTGATGAAGAGGCCATCGCAGCACTTACACAACCCTTCTCCTCTCTGCAAATATCAATGCTCTCCCAAAAATAGGTTATTGGTGCAAAGATGAGAGCGTTACCTTTGTGAGAGCAATGGCTTATGTATATATACTAAGCATATCGATTGCCCTATTACAATCCAATAAGGAATATGAGTTCTATACATGTGCAAATACAGGAGTTCTCAATATCCTACCCACAATAGGATTACTCCAGCCAACATGACTAAGACTTCTTTTATGATAATGTTAACTATCCCAAAACATGTAAGAATCATACTCATACTCTAACATATAATTGATAAAGCCTATAGTTTATAGCCTCTATATAACCCAAATGAGAATACGAATGTGTAGGACTCGGTAAATACAACCTACCGTGAGTATTTTTTTCTCCGACATTGATGAGAAATTTGCATTGGCCTTTTCTTAGAAATTTAATTGCGCATCCTAGTGCCCAAATTATTTGATTGAATCAGAATCTAGTGGTCGTTGATTTGAAATAATTGAGGGTTAAAGTTCCTCGAGTATTAATTACATAATCAAACAAGAAAATATTTTTTTGTGGATGTACTTATGCTATTGCAATTAGGAATAGAGCACGACCGTGGGACAAGTTTTTATCCTTAATAGCCAAAATTTAACCCATCATTTAAAAAATGTTAATTTTTATAAAGAATTTCATATATAGCAAAAATGTCCCTTGAATATCTCAAATGCCCTCTAAACATAAGTTTTGTTACATAATCTTGTGGATTGATGATCAAACTTGGTGATCTGTAAATTGGTGCTCTGAATAGAGATTTATAAGAGAATTTATCAAATATAGTAAAAAAATTAACCCTTAACTTCAAATATGTCAATTTTTATAAAAACTTTCAAATATATCTAAAATCTCACTTAAATAGACAAAATACCCCTCAATTTGTTTGAATAACTAGTTGTTAACTAAAAGAATTCTTGTGCTATAATCAAGTGTTGTTGACCATGAAATTGAGGACTATGGTGGTGATTGATTCTGCTGACAAATACGTCATTGAAAAACTGTCCTGATCAAGCTTAGCTTGCACTAATAAAATTCATAAACATGGACTTGTTAACAACGAATTGTCATCATCACTATATGTGTTCAACTTCAAACTAAATTCTATGTCCTTGTAACAAGTTTATGAGAAGAAGATAGACCCACAATGTATAGATATTAAGTTGTGATCATCTACACTCACCGTCTTTTAGGGCTGCACAATTCTCCATCATTTCCTACTAGCAGGCGATGCCTTCACTCTCTTATGCATAGGTCTCCACCGTTTCTTACGTCTAGGGTTTTGCCATCATATTCTCTAATTTCTCATCTAATAGGGTTTTGGTATTTTAGTTTTTTTGGTTTTTAAATTTGAGGGTATTCGTGTCTATTTTAGTGAGATTTTTGGATATATTTGAAAGTTTTTATAAAAATTGACATATTTGAAATTAAGGGCTAACTTTTGCTATTTAAGATAAATTCTCTTGTAATTTTACCAAGTCTCGATTAAAAACAAATGAAAAATGGTTGATACAAACTAACAATTCTCACATGAATTTGAATTCGATGGATTTCTCCCAATTTGAGATTTGAGACTTGTTCTCTAAAACATATGGAAAACAATTTTATTCCATTATTAGTGGTTGAGGTTTATCTCCCACCTTGAGCTTAGCATGTAATTAACGATTGAGTCATCTCCCATTAGTTTGGGATGTAAGGTGGTATTCTGATTATTGCAGTGAAAATCCTTATGAACACCAAGTTTATGAGGTAATATTTTTCCAAATCAATGTTACCTAGGGGAGCTTTGATCTTTCTCCCGAGCCTGCAAACTTGTTCATGTTTTACTCTATTACTCATTGCTCCAGAGTTAAATTTCAGAAAGATTTATTGGATTAAAATATTATTCCATGCTTAGGAAGCAAATGATGAAAAGTTTTAAACACTTTATGACTTGAATAAAGTTATAAATTCCAATAAGACGTATGGATACATGTTTATTATCAAAGTCTCATGAATAGGGCAAGAGGAGTACAATTCTTTGGGGGAGACAAACCCTCACCCCTAGCATGCAAATTTTCCTAAGGATGGTACTGGACTGACTTAACAAGGATCATCAACCATGACGATGACCAATATGCCGTCAAGCGAATCAGAAAGCTCTACTCAAAGAAGAACCAAAGGGCTCCAAGAAGAAGAACCCAATAAAGAATCTCAACACCCTCTTGAAATTGAATTTGTATGCTAAGACTGCGAAAAGGATGTTGCCAATAGTAAAGAAAAGGATGGTAACTACGACACTCATTAAGGGGAGCAAGGCTAGCCATTAAAAGGTTATGGATGATCTATACTTCATTTGATTTTGCTTGGTAACAATATATATGGATATGGTAAGTTTCTTGACTACAAATCCTAATCACCGAAGGTTCAAAGTAGAAATTGAGTTTGGGAACCGAAGCATGAAAGGGATAGAAAAGTTCCATGGCGAAGTTGGAAACTCAGAGATTTGAAAAGGCTAAGCCAAGACTAGCTATTTAAAGAGGCAGTACTAGAAACTGTTGAATTCGAAGAGTCTTACATATAGATTCGTGTGCCCAAAGGTTGAAGTTGCTCTGTGATGCAAATAACCATCCTTTATTAAATGTGCACAAAATAAATGACATCCCTCATCATTGCTGCATACTCTCTACAATTCTCAAGGCCGCACGTCTGAATCCAAAATGTCCAAAGGTCTCAAGGTTCAAAGTCAAAACACCACGCGTCAAAAGAATTAAAACGGTACGTATTTCGACTTACTCTGAAAGAAATGGTCTTTGGATAACTATCCATCCTCAAGGGGAACAAGTCCTTTTAGATACATAGTTAGGGGCAATTGTGGGACTATGATTTTCTATGGCCGGAGAGAGGCGGATCGGAATACACATACCTTAGAAGTTTGGTCATGAACTCAATGGGCGATGCTAAATAAACAGAGCAGCAATGCCACCATCATTCTGTTTGGAATTAATGGGTGAAGTTTGACGACTTCTCTGCAACCGAATGCTTGTTCCATTAGCGGAAAATCCAGCAAGAAATCAATGGGTTTCCTATAATCTTGAAGTCCTTACAATCTAAGGATTGGTGTGCGCCACAAGTAATCACACTCTTAAGAGGATGCAATATCTACTTCCTAGATATCCTCTGAGATTCTCCGGTTTCATAAGGATTATACTGTCCTAAAATGTCCTTTTCTTGAATGGTATAAATACACTCTTGAACACAATTATTGCATACTTATTCTCTTGCTTACTGCTTGGGTCTTAATATTACTTACTAACTTGACCATCAAAAAGCCTTTGATCGGCACACTCACCCCAACCTTTGGCTTGCCCACAACTGTTTGTTCTATTACAAGTACTTGAATTTGAGTATGTCCACCATCTACGGCAGTGTGCAAATTTGGGCATAGGATGGACGAGTGGCACTGTCTTTGTGGCTATTTCAAGAATTTATCAATTCTAGAATGGATGTCTTCCGGGGTGAAGCAGTTGGATGAGGGAAGCAGTTTCCCATGGGAATAAATTTGTTTTACAATTTCAACGTAATTGTACGAACATTGTGGTTTTATTAATGATCACCTAAAGTTTTTTTTTTTAATGTTTTTTTTTATTTGTTTAAAATATTTCCATTTAGTACTACAGTATAGTGGTATTCCTCACTTGTAAGTGAGAGGTCTTAAATTCTATTCTCACCAAAGGTGAATTTGAACCATATTATTGTTAGCACATTGTGAGGTTAAGCCCACCCTTCCCCCGTTTGTTAAAAAAAAGTTTTTTTTTTTTTTTAAATATTATGATATTAATATAATTAAAATTAATTAATTAAGTTTAAACATAATTTAATATATTTTAATACTAAATAATCTATGCCAATGAAAGTTATCGCCGGGTTGTGTCTACATTCTAAGTTTGAACTTTATTTTTTTTAAGTTTAATTTTTGCGCAAGAATTTGTTTGTTGGGTCTCGTTGGTTAATGTAGGTTTGCTTGACGAAAGTTCGTCAACATTGTCATCAAGTAAAGTATGGTTGCCCGATAGAATCAAAATTTCTCCGAGTAAACCTTCAAGTAACAGCTTTTGTGCGACAAACTTTGCCCGACGGTTTCCGTTGCCCAAACTTAGGCGACGAAACCCTGTTTTACATGACGAATAAAGTTTGTTTGGCAAGTGGCCTTTCTTCGTGGTGTCTTTTCAGCTTGTACATTTGAAGAATATTTTTCTTTTGGTATTTTCTCTAACCTTTACATGAATACAAAAAACTATTATCAACTCCCGATAAACTCCGCACGTTCAAAGATCAAGTTTTGCTCAAATAATGTTTTTGAAAACTGAAGTAACATTACTTCAAACTTGACAAATAACCTGTCGAATGATGGCTTACTATCATTACGGGCAGTCACTTATCTAGCGGACTTATTCATCGGGGGACTCTACAATTATGTCAAAAAATAAATGTCAAATGTTAATTTGACGGCTGACATGGCAATGTCAGAATTTTCTTTTTCCAATCGATATATCTTTTTGTTATAAATGATATTTGTAGGACTTATTTTAAAAAGAAATCAATTAAAATAAATTTTCAAAAATCTATAATTAGTACAATAATGGGACCCACACACTAAAATATTTAACATCACCTTTTTCTTTGACCATCTCCAAATGAGATGTCAAATCCTAAGTGGAATGCAATGTAATCTGTTTATACCATATTTAGGGCCTCGTATTTAGACATCGTATAAATACTCGGGGAACTTAAATGTAATTGTGTAATAAAGGAAGGGGCAAATATGTAATTAGGGGAGGAGCCCTTATTCTATAAAAGGGTCTCCTCACCCTCACAACCTTAGGTCTTTCCTCTCTAGAGCAAAGCTCTCACACTCTCTCCCTCATAAATACTCTCAGAGAAATACAATCAGTGTGGACGTAGCCCAAACCTTGGGGTGAACCACGATACATCTTGTGTTATTTACATTTCATGCAGATTCACGGTCGGATTTACATTGTTCCAAGACCTCCGGTTTTGTGCATCAACATTTGGCGCCGTCTGTGGGAATCGATACGAAAAGTTATGTCGGTTCTCTTTCATTTTTTCACCTCCGTCGTGAATTTACAAAAACCCACAAACCTCACTGGATTTTTCCAAAAAAAACATTCACTAAGCTCCAAAACTCATCCCTTAAACACTATCACTCCTCTCTCTCTCTGGAAAACACATAGAAACTTTTCCAAAAAACCCATGGACCCACCTCCTCTCACTCAGTCTCTTTCTATCTCTCTGTCTCTCTGTATGTGTACCCACCAGAGCTCCCACTTCGATCGATTAAGCATCGATGATTTTGAGGTAGAAAACGAGGTCCGACACGACTTCCCGTGCCCGTATTGCTACGAGGACTTCAACTCGTGTCCTTGTGCTCCTATCTCGAAGACAAGCACTCCTGCGAATCTAAAACCACCGTTTGTCTCATTTGCTCCGTTAAAGTTGCACGAGGCATGTTAGGTCATATCACAATGCAGCACAGACACTTGTTCAAGTTGCAGAGACATCGCAGATTGTGTAGAGTTGATGTTCCTAATAGTCAGGCGCTGTCTCTCCTTGGACGTGATCTTCGTGAGGCTCATCTCCAGCTTCTAGGGAGCGGTGGATATCGATCAGAAAATGCCAACATGTCTAATGCAGCAGCCACCGATCTCCACACTATCCTGTCATCCTCGTCACCCTCCATGCCCGTACAGCCGCCGCATGTGGCTTATTCCTCCGTTTCCAAAATCAAGAATGAGCATTACCTCGCTCTGTGAGACAACCCAGTTCTCATCTAACAGGGCAAGTTGGTCGCCGATCTATTTGTTCAATCACTGATCGCAATCCTCTTTTCTATGTCTTGTTTTTCATTGATTTGAATTCAATTCGGTTAAAACGATGCATTTCGTCTGTGATTACGACATCTGCGAGTAAAAAATCGAGACCAGAAGCTCGAGGTTGACTGCCATGGAGAAGGTGATGTGTTTGCCGAGGCTTTCATGGACATCACTGCTCATGATTTCTTTAAACTTTCCAGCAAGGGACAGAGATGCGAAAGCCACCGACCCCAAGAGGAGCGCACGCGACTCTCACGTGCCTGTTTTGGTTCTATTGCCCATTCGATTTTGCTGTGTTTATTGTGCACCTCGCAACAATCCCCATTATTAGAACTGGAATCAACCCAGCAAGGAGCTTCGGCGCCGTTATGATCTACAACAACGATAAAATCTGGGCTGACCACTGGATCTTCTGGGTCAGACCATTTGTGGGAGCACTGGCTGCGGTGGTGTACCACCAGTACATTCTGAGGGCAGCGGCACTCAAGGTGTTGGGATCCTTCCGCAACAACCCAACCAACTAAAACAAAGATTGAAGAAAAAAAAAAGTACAGAAAAGAAAAAGTCAGGATTGGATTTTTTATTCTGTCGACCACCCACTCTAACTCCATCAGAGCCACTTTAGCTGAATTCGTTGCCACTTTTATTATTGTCTTTGCTAGGGAAGACTCTGCTTTTGCTCTTAGGGAAGATCTACAAGGATTTTCTATCATTAACCATGTTATTATTGTCTGCCATTTTCTAAAAGACAGCAACAACAAAGCAGAAAGATCAAGTAAAGCAGAAAAAGAAAAAAGCAAAGCAGAAAGTAAACAAAAGCAAAAGCAGATAATATTAATGGGGTGCATAGTGGGGTGGTGCAGTCTACAACCGTGATGATGATGGGCCAACAAGCCAACTTATTCGAATTCAGATCTGACGGCAGCTGTTACTCCCAGTCTCTCAAAAACCGTCCAAGCCAACGAAAGCTACCAACAGAAGCAACCCAGTACGCAGTAGGTACAATACGCACCAACGATCTGTAACTGTCGAAACCTTTATTTTAGAATGATATAATTTATTTTTATCTTTCGGAGACATCTGTATAAACTCCATTAGAGTGTAATATGTATAAACCCAATCAGAGGGTAAAAAAAAAAAAAAAAAAAAGGCAAAGCCCAAAATAAATAGGTTGGCATGTTATGGAGAGCGAAGGCCCATAAGCCTAAAATAGCATCAATCATGTCATCAAAAGTACGCCCAGTACTCCACAATTATTCGGCAATCCGCCGCTATTACCACCAACCAGGTGACCAAAAGTATGCCAGTACTCCAAAATTATTCGGCAACCCGCCGCTATTACCACCAACCAGATGATGACATGTACAACTCGTACTCTAATATCATTTGGCAACTAGCCATTCATGCCACTGACCAGGTGATGAGATGTACAACCCGTACTTTAATTTGGCAACTAGCCATTCATGCCACCAACCAGGTGATGAAATGTACAACCTGTACTCCCCTTCATGCCACCAACCAGGTGATCAAAAGTACGCCTAGTACTCCAAATTATACATGAGCATTACTCATGTCATTCATACATAAACATTCATGAGCATCACTTATGACAATCATACATCAACATTCATAACCATCATTCATGTCAACATTCATGAGCATCACTCATGTTAACATTCACGAGCATCACTCATGACAACATCCATGAGAATCACTCATGTCAATCAAACATTCATGAGCATCACTCATGTCAATAAGCTTCAAAAGCTTCATTTACAGAGCTGTAGCTTCAAAAGCTTCATTTACAGAGCTCTAGCTTCAAAAGCTTCATTTACAAAAGCTCCAGCTTCAAAAACTTCATTTACAGAGCTCTAACTTCAAAGCTTCACTTGCAAAGCTTCACCCACAAAGCTTCAGTGCAGCGTATACAAATACCGCCTCCGAACAACCGCCACTTCGGCCTATACATGGATTCAATTTGAAGTCTCCAGCCAATAGCCTTTATTGACCAAAGACTTGGGGGACTACATTATGTACCATATATTGGGCCTCATGAAAAATACTTGGGGGACTTAGCCCATTATAAAAGGGACTCCCTCACCTTTATTAGAGAGCATTGCCGCCAGCTGAGCAACCGCCTCACCGCGAGCATCATTCCTAACCCATCATTCATGTATTAAGAAGTGAACCCTTATTCTATAAAAAGGACTCCCTCACCTTCAAACACCGCAAGCCGAGCCAACCAAGGCAACATAAGCCACGAGCCGAGCAGCCTCGCAACGTGTGCTACTTCTAGTTGAGCGTCATTTCAGATTGAACATTGCCTCATATCGAGCATAAATTCAAGACAGCATCTAGTTACTTCGGCCCACACATGGACTGAATTTCAAGTCTCCAGCCAAAAGACTCTCTTGACTGAAGACTTGGGGGACTACTGTTTGTACCATATTTAGGGTCTCGTATTTATACCTCGTATAAATACTCGGGGGACTTAAATGTAATTATGTAATAAAGGAAGGGGCAAATATGTAATTAGGGAAGGAGCTCTTATTCTATAAAAGGGCCTCCTCACCCTCACAACCTTAGGTCTTTCTAGAGCAAAGCTCTCACACTCTCTCCCTCACAAATACTCTCTGAGAAATACAATCAGTATGGAAGTAGCCCAAACCTTAGGGTGAACCACGATACATCTTGTGTTATTTACATTTCATGCAGATTCACGGTTGGATTTACGTTGTTCCAAGACCTCCGGTTTTATGCATCAACATAATCAAATTTGAAGGTAGAAGCAAGTTCCAACTGATATATCAATCCTACGTGGATTGACATATGAGTTTTCATATGTCAAATTTGAAATATGAGAAAAGGTGATGTTAAATCATTTTTAATTATTTTATTGTGTGGGTGTCATTAATGCACCAATTACAAAACTTGAAAATTTATTTTAATTGATTTCTTTTTAAAATTGGTCTTACAAATATCATTTATAAGAAAAAAAACATATTGGTTGGAAAAAAGAGAAAATTTGACATTACCATGTCAGCCATCAAATTAACATTTGATGTTTATCTTTTGATATCTCATTTGAAGATGCTCTTATATGTCAAATTTGACATATAAAAACTCATATGTCAATGCACATAAGATTGACATATTAGTTGGAGCTTGCTTCTACCTTCAAATTTGATTACATAACATTCTACTTAGGATTTGACATCTCCTTTGGAGATGGTCTTATGTGGCTATTCCCTTTTAGACCAATATATATTATGTAATTAGTTTAACTTTTTTTGTGTAAATCCTAAGTCTATAAATTGATAGGCACTCTAGAAAAATAGACACTCTTATTTTATCCTCCTAATCTCTCTCTGGCCTCTCTCTAGTCTCTCTTGCTCTACATGTTATTTATAACACTTTGAATTTTTACTTCTATTTTTGTTATTACGATTAATATTACTACTATGAACTAGACTAAGGGAGAAGGAAGAGTTTGAATCTGGAACACAGTGCATCAAAAAATTTGCCATACCCACTATAGTAATCCACCATTTGTGGATTTTTACTACCATATTTATTCAAGACGTTGGGGGCGTGGGCAATTTTCACAATACATTTTACCTTATTTTATGCTCATATTTTAAGTATCTTTATGATACACATTTACTTGCAAAATTTATAAATTTGAATTTCTTTTATAAACCACAATGTACATTGTTCATACTTTAAGTCTTTAAGTTGTGTAAATTGCCACTTGATACTATAGTCTAATAGTATTCCTTATAAGTGAGAGATCTCAAGTCAAATCTTATGGATAACGAGTTCAATACTAATTTATTTTCTCACCCATTAGTATAAATATATTGTTGCCTAAAAAAAAAGTCCTAGTAAATTCACTAGTACACAAGCAAGAATTAATTTGCAAGATGGGAAAGTTTAAACTCTTTTGATAAGGTGACATTTTATTCTAAACTTACGAAGGGACAGCCGCACTGACCGATCCGGCTAACCCGCATGATGAAAGATTAAACCTTTATATAGAAGAAAATACATATCACAACTATCAATATGGGTCATAACAAGAACTTTTTGCACTACAACTTAAGCTAGTACTGTTGGTAATTGTTTATTAACAGGATCGGAAACGGATGTCGTTGGACTATCGATCACAATATAGTGTGAAGGATATGAACAGAGTGAATATAGAATTGAATGTCTTTTCTGACAGAAAGGGATTTACAAATATATAGATATGCAAGTAACCTTTCTGGAGAAGTTGTGTTCTTCAGGACAAGTTATAACTTTTCAAGTTGGAATATAACTGTTCATATCCTTTAATTAATTAATTAATTAATTATATTATATTATATTATATTATATAATTTTCTTTATTAATTAATTAACTTATTTCATTACAATCATATGTATATTAGTACACCAATGTTATGGTATACCTTCACATATGATTACACATATTGTGAAAACCATGTTATCATAATCATATTCCAACATCTCCCACTTGATTATGATGACATATATGGTTTCCTATTCTGATTTGTTTCTCAAGAGTATTACTCATAAACAAATTGAATGTAACATCAGATATGTGGTTTCTTTACCTGGTGCGCACCATTCCACTTAATCTGATAACATTTTACTCTTTAGTAAAATGGCATCAAAGTAACTAGGAAAAACAATCCATACCCGGTTACAAATGATGACTTAGCCCTGCACTATACGCCACTGTGTTACATAAATTATTTCTTGAAGCTTATTACGGATTTTACTTTCAAGACGATTTATTATAACCTGGTTACCTCGCTAGTGCCCTCTATCTTTAACTGACCAAGTACTAAAGAACTAGATAGAGTCGCATCTACTTGTCCATGTTTTAGGCGTCCCTAAAACCATATAACGATGCCCGCCGCACGTCTCACACTACAACACATCTAGATGTTTTGCAAACCCATTGTAGTCACATGCTCTCTGAATTTTTCCAGAGACAATCCCTTGGTCATCGGATCGGCCACCATCTCTTCGGAGGGTATGTAGTCGACCTCTACCTCTCCTTTCTCCACTATATCTTGTACATAGTGATATTTAACATCAATGTGTTTTCCTTTGGAACTATTTGCTCCACTCTTTATCAGAAAAATGGCAGACTTGTTATCACAAAACACATTGACGTGCCCCTTAGGTATACCTATATTTAAATTATCGATAAATCGTTTAGCCCATACTGCAGTACTAACTGTTGTGCTACAAGATCTATATTCTGCTTCCATGGTTGACTTTGCAACATAGCCTTGTTTCTTACTTAACCAAGAAACAGCCGTTCCACTAAACAAGACAATGTTACCACTTGTTGACTTTCTATCATCCAAGTCACCTGCGAAATCTACATTACAATAACAAACTAAATCCAGATCATTTAATCCGAAACAAAGTTTCATACCTTGGGTGCCCTTTAGATATCTAATAATTCTCTTTACTGCCATCCAATGTTGCTTTCCATGGTTGGATTGATATCTACTTACCAATCCAACTGCATGACATATGTCAGGTCTTGTGCTCGTCATAGCATACATCAAACTTCCAACTGCTTGGGCATACGGAACATTTTGCATATCAATGATGTCTTGCTTCTGTACCGGACACATATTTTTGGTAAGCATCATTCCTTTACAAACAGGTGTACTAACTAGCTTGCAATCTTGCATATTAAATCTTTTAAATATTTTATCCAGATAATTTTGTTGATCCAAATAGAGTGTTTTGGCATCTCTATCCCTAGTAATTTTAATTCCTAGAACATAAGATGCTTCTCCCATATCTTTCATTTCAAATTTGGATCCCAAATATGACTTAATCTTTTCAATCATATCTATAGAGTTTCCTGCAAGTAAGATGTCATCTACCTATAATGACAACATACAGAAATTATCTTGGCACTTCCAAGAGTAAACACAGTGATCCAATGGATTTATTTTGTAACCCATTTCCATAATGGCTTGGTGGAACTTTAAATACCATTGTCTTGATGATTGTTTAAGGCCGTACAACGACTTTCTTAATTTATAGACTTTGTTTTCATGTCCTTTGACATGATATCCTTCGGGTTGAATCATATAGATGTCTTCCTTTAAATCTCCATTCAAGAATGTTGTTTTGACATCTAACTGATGAAGTTCTAAATCCATTCTAGCAACAATTGCCATAAGAATACGAATGGATGTAAACTTCGCAACTGGAGAGTAAGTATCCACAAAATCTACACTAGGTTTCTGAGTACAACCCTTAGCTACAAGTTGAGCCTTAAACTTATCCAGGGTACCATCTGATTTGTACTTCTTACGAAGTACCCACTTACAACCGATGGGCTTTCTTTCATTAGGTAGATCAACCAATTCCCAAACTTGATTTTTCTTTATGGAATCTAATTCTTCATTCATTGCTTATTGCCATTGTTCAGACTCAAAACTATCCATTGCTTCTTTATAATTCCGTGGGTCTGGATCTCCCATTGAATGATCTACCTCTTCAAGATTGAAAACAAAGTGATATTTCAATCTTCTAGATGGTTCCCTTTTTCTTTTACTCCCACTGATTTGATCATTTCTCCCACTATTTATATCTTCCATGATAATATCATGATCATCCATGTGTATGTCATGATCGACATTGATATGATCACCCATGTTAACGTCTCCCACTTGATCATTGTCAATGTCAGCATCATGAGACAAGTCTAAATCAAGATGGAAATCTTGATCATCCGTAGGAGAATTTTCTTCTTCCAAAGATTCCAATTCGTGTATTGGTTTAAACAAATCAGTAGTTTCAATAAAAGTAGCATCTCTACTTTCGATCAATCCTTTCTCAGGATGATAAAACCTATATCCGATACTATTATCAGGATATCCTATGAATTTACATTCCAAAGTCTTTGCTTGTAATTTATTTCTTAATGACTTTGGAATGAGGACATGCGCTTTACAACCCCAAACTTTTAAGTTTGATAAATCGGGTTTGCGCCCTTGCCATAATTCATATGGAGTTAGTGGCTTGGCCTTTGTATGAACTTTATTCAATATATATGCTGCAGTAGCCAAAGCTTTACCCAAAAAATGTAGAGGTAAGTCAGCATAAGACATCATAGATCGCATCATATCCATTAGAGTTCGATTTCTTCTTTCTACAATACCATTTTGTTGCGTTGTATAAGGCATAGTATAATTATGCCTTATACCATTCTCTTTGCAGAAATCATCAAAGGCTTCAAATTCTCCACCTCTATCACTATTAAGGGTCTTTATGGATCTTCCCAATTGGTTCTCTACTTCGGCCTTAAACTCTTTAAATTTTTCTAAGGCTTCATTTTTATGCTGCACGAAGTAGACATATCCATAACGGGAATAATCATCGATGAAAGTCACAAAATATTTCATTCCTCTATGGGTTTTTGTTCTCATAGGTCCACATAAATCTGTATGCACTATTTCAAGTAAATTTGTAGAAATCCAATGCTGAGAAAATGATTGTCTAGTCATTTTTCCTTTAATACATGATTTGCATGTATCAAAATCATGTGCATTTATTTGAGGCAACATTCCATTTTTACTCATGCGTATTATTTTATTTTTATTTATGTGACCTAAACGTAAATGCCATAAATATGACAAGTTTTGAACAGTAGAGATAAAGGCATACTCAGAAGAAATACTTTTATTAATACAAACTGAGTACATATCATCGACTCTTATTCCCCTTACATAAATATAACCTTTTTTCCCAATAGTGACAGCATCATTCATGAACCTTGTCTCAAAACCTTTCTTTTCTAGGACAGAAACAGAGACAAGATTCCTTCTTATATTTGGTGCAAACAGAACATTTTTAAGTACAATGGTAGATTTACTATTGTTGATTTTGCAATCTCCTTCACCCAAAACATCGACATAAGTATTGTTGCCCATGTAGAGACGATGTTCTCCTAGTACTTTCTCCTTGAAATTGATGAAACAACTTTTATCCTTACTTACATGACGAGTTGCTCCTGAATCTATCCACCATTGTCCTTGATCTTCAGCAATGAGTGCTTCAGAGACAGTCAAAATTAGTTCTTTAGGATTTTTGTTGTTTTTGCATCGTTTTGGGCACTTATACCTATAATGACCAGTCTCTCCACAATTGTAACATGTACTCTCCTTTCCTTTAAACTTGTTTTGCTTACGGTGTCCAAACTTTTTAAAGTTCGGGCGCTTGTTACTACTATGTGGCTTGTGCATGTGTTGCTTGTTTTTCTGAGAATCTTCTACTCTGAGGAGGTTGGCTCTGCCTTGTCCAGTTTCCTTTTTCCTATAATTTTTACGAACATCTTCAATAGCCAACATTGCAGGCAATGTATCCATCGTTAATTCAACTTGACCATAAGTCAAGGAAGTAACTACATTTTCCCAAGAATTTGGGAGGCTACCAAGAAGAATACTAACTTGTATTTTATCAGAAACTGGATGGCCAACATTGGCTAAGTCTTTTGCCATTACTTCCATTTTAGTAATATGATCAACCATAGAATCAGTTTCTTCCATTTTTGTCCCATTGTATTTCTCAAGCAATAACTGAATGTATGCTTGAGATTTAGGGCCATACTTCTTTTCAAGTACATCCATGATTTCTTTGGCCGAATCATATTCTTCATAGAGAGGTATTAATTTATCTTCCATGTAATTGAGGATTGTGGCCTTAGCCAATTCATTATCTTCCACCCATTTATTATAAACTCGAGAGGGCCCAAAGGGTCTCCCGTCCTTGATAGTATACAAAGTCTTGTCATGGGTTAAAAGATAAGTAATCATTCTCTTCCATATTCGATAATTAACGTTATTCAACCTCTCTATTTTAAAAACTTTGGATTTCGAAGATTTAGTTGCCATAGCTCAGAAAATTACAAAACAAACACAATACTTAATACAAACTTAAATACAAATACAAATACTACTAGTGTACTTTTAATTATTACAAGCCACAAATACTATATGTTCTTAATAAATTAAAGACCAAAATAAAATACAAAATAAAATAAAATAGAATAGAGACTTATTTATTCTTAGCAGCAGATATCGCACAGACTCAATGAGGCTTTGTCCAATTAGTGAAAGACGAGTACTTGTTCAGGCGATCACGTTGATAAGAGGCTCGTGGATTTCTTACTTGTCTACTTGGCCAAGTATGATCAATTCTTCCTCTATTTTCGTACACAAAAGCAGTCTCTTCTAAACTACTAGATTCTCTTTCAATTCTCAGTGATCTTGGCCCCCTTATATTTCTTGCAGTCGAAATTTCTCTTTGTGCCAAATCAGGATATACAAAACCGTAATGGGTATTATGTTGATCCAAAAAATTAAGCACCTTGACTCTAGAATTCCAAAAATTAAACCCTTGCTTCCACTTTTGATCTTTGTCACTATTATTCAAATTATTCCACAAATCAACTCTATGAGTGAAATTATTAGGGTAAACGGGATTAATAAAACCTGAATTTGGTTCAATCGTAACACCCAAATGAGTAGGAAATGGCTCCAATTGCAGTTATCCCGTATTTTGCCTAGAGGAGGAGCCCATTTCAAAGTTTCTGTCGATTTGACTTTGCTTAAAACCAAAAAATCTGCTATCTTTGGTTGCTTCTCCACGTGAAACCCCTGATTTTTCACATGCACTGTCAGAGTGCAATGAACCAAAACAAATGTTGGCTTTTGTCTTGTCCACACGTGATGCCTTGTCACATGCACTATCAAAGTGCAATGAATAAAAAATGTTTTTAACTTTAGCCTGATCCCCACGTGAAGCCTCCCCAAAAACAAATTCTTTTTTATTTTTAAAGTAGTCTTCTTCTTCTTTATTTCCAAAACACTTTCTCTGGGAAAAACCAGTTTCTTCTTTCTTCTTCGTTCCGTAACCCGACGGATAATCTCGAACAACAGAGATTATTTTTCTTGGAGGATATCGATGCGGTTGGTGTTGTATATTATCACGAGAGGACGAGACCACGGATAAACGACGAGACCACGGGGGAAGAACACGACCACACTGCTGAGTATTATGAGTCGATGAGATTCTGCGGCAAGTCCACGGTGGAAGGCTAGGGCGTGAAGGGTTTATTTTTCAAGCCGAAAGTTGCGAGTTCGAATTCAGATTTGCAATAATCTGAGAGCAACTTCGAAACAAACTTGATGCTGCAGGTAAATCCCTTGGACTTGATGACCAAAATGTAGGAAATGGATCAGCACTTGTAGTTTCAATTTCTTGTGTAGATTCAGTTTTTGCAACCAGAAATCTTGATTGAAATGGGTTGTCTGAGGGCCTAATTGGACTGTAAAAACTTTCTGAATTATGATAATTGTTGGATGGTGTAGGAGAATATAGTTCGAACTGTTGGGTTAATTTAGGCCTGGGTTCAAACAGGTTATAGGATGGGATTTCGAACGATTGGGTATTTTTGTGAGTTTTTGATTCTACAGGAAAATACTCCGATGACGATTTCGAACTTTCGATCAAAATCGGTTCAATATTCTCCTTGGTCACCAACGTCCTCTTCCCTAAATGCTTCTCAAGTTGAAACTTAGAAAGAATGTTGTTGGATTCATTAATGGAGAGGAAGTCTCAGATTTTGTTCGAGACGTCCTCGGATGAAAACTGGGCAAATTGTCTTGATTCATGAAAACCTAGCTCTGATACCACTGTTGGTAATTGTTTATTAACAGGATCGGAAACGGATGTCGTTGGACTATCGATCACAATATGGTGTGAAGGATATGAAGAGTGAATATAGAATTGAATGTCTTTTCTGACAGGAAGGGATTGACAAATATATAGATATGCAAGTAACCTTTCTGAAGAAGTTGTGTTCTTCAGGAGAAGTTATAACTTCTCAAGTTGGAATATAATTTGGAATATAACTGTTTATATACTTTAATTAATTATATTATATTATTTTCTTTATTAATTAATTAACTTATTATCGTAATCATATTCCAACAAGTACATCACCATAACCATATGTGATACTTCCCTTCATCTTATTGCAGGCCGAAACTGAAATCGATGTCCTCGCCATCGCTACTACCGTCTTCAAAGTCGCTACCCATATCAATGACATCTTGGCCAGATTGGTTAGTACGAATGAGCCATGGATTTTGATAATTGTTGGGTTGTGCATTTTCTCTTCGACGTCGCCACACGTACTGGATTAGAGGAGGTGGATTTTGTGGTGGTGCACTCCCATTATTATTATTTATGATCACTTGGTCTTGTTGCCTTGGGGGTATGATGATAGATGAATGAGAATGACCAGCAACCTGGAGGTTGGGATTAAACAAAAATGGTGGTGTCTAGCTTTGAGTCAAACCTGGCGCAGGGTTGTTTGGGTTTGATGTTCTAGCAGTAACAGAGGGTAGTTGGGTGAGGTTTGCTGGAGGAGGAAGAGGAAAACGTTGAGATGATGACGTTGACTGTCGATTAGGGTCCTCTGTGGCCAGTTGAGATGATTTCATGATTTCATGTGGTCATTTGAGTAGCCAGGAAGCCGTGATCATATAACCATACATGGGTAATAAGGGGAAAAGGCTGGAAGCAAGTTTGAGAAATGAAAGGAAAAGAAACAGCAATATTACAACAGATTTGTAGCAGCACTTCATTATTACTACTTGGGGAGTTGGTGAGGCTAGCTGAGGCCCGAAATTGAGAGATTGTTTGATGAGGTAAAAACTATAGAGATTGTATGAGATCAAATTCCATAGGATGTAAAGGCTGAGGCTCAGGCTCAGGCTGGGGATCCGCTTTTGAGAAAGATGTATGAGATGAGCTGGGGATCCGCTTTTGAGAAAGATGTATGAGATGAGATTATGCAGGAAATTATAGGATCTATTTATAATAAGGTACTAGGGGGTCATTTATTGTTGCACAATCTGGTGCACATTGCCCCAAGAGGAAAATTTATGGCAATTTATTCAATTCGGATTCGATCGAGCGTAGGTGACGTGATTTGGGACACTTCAGGATTTTCACTCGATTTTGATACCAGGGCATTAATTTGATGTGATGGATGTGCAATTCAAAAGAAGCCATCCCATTTCCTATACGTGTTACGTAGCCATGCGTGACTTTGATTTTAGTTCTCTTATGCATACAAAAGTGGAGTTAAAATGCTAATTATAATGTCGCTGAGGGTTTTCATTGTGGATGTCAATTAGTGACCCATTTTCCCAAAACTTACACAATGAACAAGCTAGAAATGGAAAACTTATGAAAAATCATGTGAAACTAGCTTTAACTAGTTTCTTCTTTTCTTGAATTATAGTAACATTTTGTTTATTTTTTTTTTCGGTTTTTTTTTTTTTTTTGAAAATGGGAATAAATTACCCAGGCTAAGAAGCCATACATACAAAGAAAGCCTACCGCGAGGCAAGCAAACAGCACATCAAAAGATAACCCAGATAACAGAGGAAGACATAAGGAAGACATCATAGCCACACTACTCCGTCACTCCCTTCACTGCCCCTAATCCATCAAGGAGGACATGGTAAACCATCATTGTAAAGTACAAAAACTAATGAAGATCGGGGTTTATTAACCAAGAAACCTTGCACATCTCTACACACCACTGTGACGCCAAGAAGTCCACCGCCATGTTGGCTGATCGTGGAATCCAAGACTAGCGACAGTCCTGAAAAGACTCCCATAACCGTCTAGTATGCAATAAAGCATGGTAAGCCTCCCAGCTGCCATACTCAATCGAAGTCGACAGAGAAGTAATAGAGTCGTGAGAATTAGATTCAATAACAACCTACGTAAGTCCCATTGCTAACCCAAATTCGCATCTTTTGAGAATTGCCACGGCTTCAGCAGCGCCCACCGAATGAGCGCGAATGGCATGCCTTCTGGTGGCCACAAAAGAACCTGCCATATCCCGAATCACAATCCCCACAAAACCGGAGCAAGTCCAAGCCGACCAACTAGCATCAACATTTACTTTTAAATAAGGCTCGGAATGAGGGAACCAAGAGGATAGTCTATCACAGAGCAACGTAGTTTCAGGGCCACGTGAAGGCCTCCAAACAACTGCAAAGAAAGCTCCAATTGATGTATTTATATCACATAGCACCTTGGAAGGATTAATAGAACTTTTTTCATACAAGAATTTACACCTAACTTTCCAAATGTGCCAACAGGTGAAAGCAACATATGATAACAAATACATACGGTCATCACGAGAACCAACAGGCAGATTGGAAAAAGAAAATAACGGAACGACGCTTAAACAAAGCCTCAATCGTAGCCAAAGCGCCATGAAGAGTCCGCCAAAGAAAAAGTCGAATCTTTGGTATGCAGCTGCCAGATTAATTTCCAAATTTGGCTAGTAGGACCAATGGATGAAGTAGAAGGAAATAAAGACTGGTGGCGATAACGAGATTGCAGCCAGTTGTATTCAGCTTTCACCGAGTACCGACCATTCTTAGTTGCCGGCCAAATATGCTGATCATCTCTCCCTAGCTCACCAATATATGTGGCACAAATAGCAAGAATAGCCTCCTCGGATAAAAAAAAGGCTGGAGGGAATGAAGATCCCAAGTACGAGAGGAAGAACTAATAATGGTGGCTACGCGGGTATGTCGAGTAACTAACGTCGTACCAACATGAATAGAATGGCCGGAAGGGAGAGACGGAAGCCATCTATCAACCCAAAGCCTAACAATCTTCCTATCCTTGATTTGCCAATGTGCCCCTTTCAAGAGAACATCACGACCCACTAATAAGTTTGTCCAAGCCCAAGAAGCACGGCTACCATGCTGAACATCAAGAAAAGAACAATGTGGGAAATATCGGGCCTTAAGAATCGAAGCCCAAAGTGAATGAGGTTCAGAAATCAATCTCCTACATTGCTTAGCAAGAAGAGCATCATTAAAGGTTCTGAAGTTCCGAAAACCTATACCACCGTCCTTTTTTGGAAGTCCCAATACCTGCTTTGAAACCCAATGAATTTTCTATTCACCATGTTTTTAACCCCACTAGAATGTAGCAATCAGAGAGTCGAGTTCATGACAAATGGTATTCGGGAACTTAAAAAGATGCATCGAGTACTGGGGGAGAGCTTGAGCAACAGCCTTAATCAGAACCTCTCTGCCAGTCGGAGATAGTGTACACCGCTTCCACCCTTGAAGTTTGCCCAACAACCGACCTTTCACATAGGCAAGACCACTACATTTAGACTGGCCCCATAAAGCTAGAATCCCCAAATAACTCCTAGGATCAGAAACCAGCGGAATATCAAGAACATTACCCAACTCCGTGGCAAGAGCTCGTGGGGTATTGGCACTAAAAAAGACACACAATTTCTGAATATTCATTGCCTAGCTCGAGGTGAAGCAATAAGACTAAACTTAACTACCCAAATTTCTACAATTTACCATATCCGCTTTAAAAAAAATCAAGGTGTCATCAGCAAAGAAAAGATGGGATATGGACGGGCCATGGGCGCTCATCATTACCCCTGCAATTGTTTAGAATCAGTAGCTCGAAAAATCATCTTGGAGATAACATCACTAACAAAAAGAAATAAATATGGGGAAAGCGGGGAAAGCGGGTCACCTTGCCTTAAACCTCGGGAAGGAGCAAACTTAGACCCAGGTTGTCCATTAAGGACCACATCAAAATTAACAGTGCTCACACATCCCATAATAAGCTTTTGTTAACCTAAATGAAACCCTATCTTGGCAATCACCGCATCCAAAAAGTCACATTCAACCAGATTATAAGCTTTCTGCATATTGAGCTTGAGACCAAGTTCGAACTTACATTTGGCTTTCTGCAGCTTAAGGAAATGGAAAAGCTCATGCACAATCCCAAGGTTGTCTTGGATTTGCCTTCCCCTAACAAACGCATTCTACATAAGAGAAATAAGACTAGGAAGGAAAGGCTTCAGTTTATTAGTCAAAACTTTAGAAAGAACTTTGGAGGAAAAATTACACAGACTAATAGGCCTGAATTGAGAAACCATCTCTGGGTTCTGAACTTTCAGAATTAAGACAATATGTGTCTCATTAAGTTGCGTAGGATATACCTCACCAGTCATAAAAAAACGAACAAGCTCAGTAACCTCAGTGCAAATTTTATCCCAAAAAGAATGATAAAAAACACCTGAAAAGCCATCTGGACCCGGGGCCTTTAAACCTCCCAGTTGCCGAGCAGCATCTTTAATTTCATCATCCATAATAGGCATCATCAACGCCTAATTCATCCCTTTAGTGACTATCGGAGTAACACACTCCAAAACATGCACCCAATCCCGCTAGCCAAATGAAGTAAATAACTTAATAAAATACTCATTAAACAATTGTTGCACACATTTTGAATGTTGCTCCCACTCTCCATCATCTTGCTTGATCATCTCAACTCCGTTTGCGTTGCAATGTAGATTGATGAAAAAAAGTAATGTTAGCATCACCTTCCCGAAGCCATTTAACCTTAGATCGTTGTTGCCAAAAAAAACTCATCCTGTTGCCGAAGTCTGTCAAGAAGAATAGTCTTGTCTTTGATTTCCTCAGCATTTTCCCCCAATTCATTTGCAATTCTTGGAGGTTGATCAACAAGTCATTAATCTCTTCAATACGCCTATTAAATTTTCCTTTACTCCACTTCAGAAGTCGAGATCTACAATCATTAAGCCTTGCTTGCCAAAGCTGCATTGGATCACCATGGTATGCACTATACCAGCAAGTTTCAATAAGACACCGACAATCTTCTTCTTTAGCCCAAAACGCTTCAAATCGAAATCTTTTCTTACCTTTTTATGAATGCAGCTGACACCGAATAAAAAAAGGGGGAATGATCTAATGCCATAACCGAAGCATGAATAATAGCAGTAATAGGCCACCGATCCAACCATGGAAGATTACAAAGCCCCTTGTTAATTTGTTCTTCCACCAACTCCTCATTACGAATGCCCCGCCATGTACATGGTGGTCCACTAAAATCTAAATCCATGAGCGCCGCTGCTTCCATAAAGTTGGCCAAGCATCAGGGCCTATTATAAAGAAACACTACCTCTCTTGATTTGTTAACTCTTATATAAATTCATTGAAATCACCACCACACAGCCACAAAATATCCGTAGGCTGAAACTGAGATTTCATCCATTCCCAAAGACATGCCTTCTACTCTCTATAAGAGGTACCATATATACCAATCACCATTACCCATCTATCATCTCTAAAACCCTGAATAGTGGCATCAATGACATGTTTAGAAGAAAACAAGATATTAACTTGTAGAGAATCAGTCCACCAAAGGCTAAGACCACCAGCCCTACCTATAGGAGGAACATTAAACCCACTAGAAAAACCCATTCTTCTACGAACACCATCTATCCTATGATCTTTCATCTTAGTTTCCGACAAAAAGATCATAGAGGGTCAATATTTTCTAATGAGCTCATGTAGAGCCCGAACCACCGTGTCCGACCCAAGACCACGACAGTTCCAAAATAAGTGCATCATGGCAATCGTGCAGCTGATTGAGGCCAGCTGCTGCCCCTTGGAATATTTTTCCCCCGTTGTCTCTCTAACAACTTTGCCCTCTCAGCCATTGATTCATCCTCCAAAACATCCCACATGTCGTGATATTCTTTCGATAACTCTATCAATTCATCTTCTGCAGATAAAGCTTTCTCCATCAACAAACATCTTTCTTTTATACTCATACCCTGCCACTTTCGAGTCATTCGCAGTTGGTGTTCTGCACGACTGTCAACATTTTTGCTCCGCTTAAGAATAAAGGGCCCATTCTCTATATCTAAGGTCAGCACACCCATCTTCAAGGGACCTACATAAGTCCTCATATGAATTGTTGCAAGCTCATCATTGTGTTGTCCATGCTCTACTTGAATCTCCTCAATAACTACAGAGGAAGGTCCACCTTAAGGCATTGACATGAATATTGAATGTGACTATGAAGGACTAATATGACTATTTTCCAGCAGAGCATAAGGAGAACCAAAACTCGGACCTTCTTGAACTTGACCTGAAAGCTCAGTGCTCTCTTGCTGCCAATTGGCCCTTTGTCTTCGCCACCACCCTCTTATGGCATTCTGCACGAATTCTTGAGGCTTCCTTTCCTCTCGCCTAGTATTGTGACTACTATAATTCCCCTGACCTTCCTCTATTGCAAAAGGGAAATTAGTTGACTACGTACCTCTTCTAGCCATACCAGCATGTCTTCGCTCTCCCATACCTAAGGTTATAGGTCTGGAAGTATTCGACATGTCACGGATTGGTGCAACCTTAGTCCATTCCCTATAGCCAGCCACACTGCCTGGTGCTTGTGCAAAGAAGCATTCATTCAGAACATGGCATATTCGGCCACATTTATAGCAAAAATCCTGAAGTCTTTCATATCTAAACTCCACCCATGTCTCCATATTATCCTCCTGTGGCAACCAACATCCAGTGACTAATGGTTTAGAGGTATCTTCCATTATCCTCACTCTGAGAAAGCCACGAGATTTATTTAGATTTTCAAGTTCAATAAAATCACCTATTTTCTGCGATAGGCGTCAAACGTTGGCTTCCGACGTTAGACATGGAGGGACTCCTCAAATTTCTCCATAAATTTGGCGTATCATTGGATCCACAATTAGTCCTAAATAGGGAGAAATTTTTCGAGGAGTCGATCACACAAGACAGATGGAGTTCGGAACGAATCAAGGGTTGACACCTATATCTTTCGTTTTCTAATAAGAAAAATGTCAATTAAAATATTTTACCAAACAAAATTTCTAAATTACTCCTATCACACTAATTGTCAACACCGAGTACATACCACAGCCCACCTCCATTGCCGACTGACAATTTTGTCAAATAATCTCTTCTTTCTCCACCTATTTTTCTTTCTCACCTTCCTTCTATTTCTCCATTATTTCTTCGACATGGAAGCCGATGGATGTTCATCGACAACTCCCTCAGAGGGTGTCGCCAACCGCAGATGTAATTGCTGGTCAAGTGGTCAGATTCTTGTGTTCTTCTCCAGCGAAGAGAGGAGTATAAAAAAGGAAAATATAAGAAAGAAAGAGAAAGGGCAACATAGACGTGATGTAAGAGAGGAATAGGTAGGGGTGGGGCGAAGGATTCAAGATCCTGGCAAGGTAATTTATATTATTTATCTTTTTTTTTGTTGAAATTTAGTTACATAATTTTTAATATTTTTAAAAAGTAAGTTTAAGGATGGTGTCATTTAAAAAGATGATATTTTAAGCGTCATATTGCAATAGACGCGGAACTCCAGCTGTCTTGTGTGTCGAGTTGCTCAAAAAATTTCTCCTAAATAAGGAGTGATAAGAGGTTTTTCAGTGTGTCTGGAATACAAGATGATACACTACATGTAATTATGCAAATGGATGGAGAATTTTTATATTTCAAGTGGTAAGAGAGAGAGGAAGTGGGCATTGGGGGTTTCCCATTTTATCCAAGAAAAAAAGAATTAAGCAAAATTTGATTTTATATGGGGAAAACAAAATATAAATGAGAAAAGAAAAAGGGAAAAGGAAACCATGTTGGATAAGGAAACCATGTCCTACACTAGTCTATCTTTTGCAAATATACCACTCGAACTTCTTAACCCAATTTTTATTAGAGAGGTTTAATGAAAAGGAACTGAGTTAAGTTTATAAATCACTAGACTCAGGGCTACATAACAAACCCACATGACCATCAAGATTTCCAATTCACCCATCATATAAATCACTTTGTTTCACATAATACCGCAATTCATAGTATGCAACATCTCAAAGAACAGTCAACGAAGCACAACGTTATTCTCTAGCCACATTGGTCAACAAGTCTAATTATAATAATAACAATCATATATAACATCATTCCACAATCACTCCAATTAATCAATCCTAAGAATCAAAGATGCACCATATTAACATTTAACTACATAAATCCGTCAGTAAGATCGCATTTCAATGCACAAATTTTAATAAAGGAATTCTACATAATTCCCTACCTAGATTCCAAGTAATAACATGACAATTCTAATTTATAAACATAACGTCTACTGTGAGCAATTCTTACTCACTCAAATCTAGGGTCAGGCTAACCTTATGGAAATGAGCAAGAGTAGGGATTTCGGACCACTCAACGGAATCCAACCAAAATATGATCACTTATCAAAATGTACCAAGTACAACTAATCCTCATCACCCATAGACTGTGTATGGTCCCCCATTGCAGATATACAATCTCATCGTGTAGGCAGTGATCACTCATCGCGGACATACCAAGCAGAATCATAGGCATAATCTCATCGTGTAGGCAGTGATCACCCATCGCGGATATACCAAGCATGATCACTCCTGAAATACGTATGGTCCCCTATCGTGGATATACTAAGCAATACCATATCCTAACTCTAGGTAGTTATCACTCATCGCGGATATACCAAGCATGATCACTCCTAGAATGCGTATGGTCCCTCATCGTGGATATACCAAGTAGAACCATATGCATAGTCTAATAATGTAGGTAGTGATCACCCATCGCGGATATACCAAGCATGATCACCCCTAACAGTCCCTCATCGCGGATATACATAGCAGGACTGTATCCTATAGCTCTAAGTAGTGATTACCCATCATGGATATACCAAGCATAATCACTCCTAGAATGCGTATGGTCCCCCATTGCGGATATACCAAGCAGAAACATAAGCACATTCTAATCATGCAAATGGATCACCCATTGCGAATATACCAAGTATGATCACCCCTGAAATACGTATGGTCCCCCATCACAGATATACCAAGCAGGACCATCCATGTACCACTACTACATGGTGCAGTAAATTCAACACACAACCTACCCATACCTTAACCCCTATAAGTTACAACATAGGCACTTGTGGTATCAACTTCTCATAGTCATTAACTAACTTGTCACACAAGCATATAAGTTCTACATGATACTTCTATCTCACATTGTCAAAACAGTTATCATACATATCATTCTTGTTATTAAGAAAATAACTACACATATATATAACAATAAGACATCCCATATACATGAACCGAGGTATATATATTAACTAGGATAACTCACTAACCAATATAGGCCTACTAAGCCCTAGTAATATTGATTTTAATATTTAAGATCAATTTGTAACATATTGACCAAAAGTTAAGTCTCTGTTAACGGTGGGGTCCACAACCCTAGTAATCTAAATTGAAGATTCGTTTATCAGATTTTTGATCCGTAATTTCCCAAAAGTCTCATTACTCTTCTAGAACAACATACTAAAATTTCATTACGATCTATCAGTTGGATCTCCGCCAATCACAAATTCAAGTGGCGGTCAACGTTTGATTTTGTAAACTTAGAAATCCAATTCGGGAAGATCTTTACGTCAGATTCCCAATCCATAAGTTCCTAATGTCCTCAAATATTATATACTATTACGTATTTAAGTTTGGTGCCGATCCAACGGTTAGTTCGTCAATTCATATAATGACCTCGTGGCGGCCAACTAGGTGGTCAACTACCAAAGTATATTAAAACCTCGGAATTTCATTAAATGGATGTCAAATATGGAATTGGGGCATCAAAATTTGCCTAGGATGGTCAAGTGGGGTCTCAGCCCACGAGCTGCCACATGTAGCGGTTGGTTGCCACAAATCGTTGGAAAATTCAATTATTTCCAAAAATTAACACATTTTACAGGCATGTAGATCTCAATGAATGGAGTAATTTTGATACCTGTGGCTAAGGCCAATTTGGCTAGGAAAAGCTCCAATTTTCCTTGAACTCGCTGGAAACCCTAAAAAATGTGTGCCTCGATCCGTCACCTCCGGTGCTCCACCTCCCCCAAACTTGTTTGAGCTTTGTTCCTGGTCTCTAGAGGAGTGTTTTGGGTAGTAGAATATTTTAGCTTCAAGATTTGAGGAATCGCAGCCACAAACCCGTCGCACCCACAGTCGGTTTTTCACAAGCCAATTTCTCTTGGTTTTTTAGTGGAATTGGAATAGGAGAGGTAGCTAGGTTGATTCTAGAGGGTGGGTAGCTTCAATTTACAGGAAAATTGTTGTAAAAGGCGTTGGAATTACCTTGCAGAGACATGGCCAAGTCATAGGGGAAATTGGGTCAAGGGGATCCGGCGGAGTTCCCCTCCTTCTCTTCCCTCTCCTTTCTCTCCCGCACCTTTCCTTCTTCCCCTCTCACTTGCTGCCATCCGGCTTCTATTTTTTTTTTTTTTGTTTTTAATAGGAACCCCACAAAAATATTAAATCTCTATTTTATTTAAGAAACTTCTAACGACCCTAACTTCTATTTTCTCGTCCCAATTCACAATGGCTTTCACCTATGTGCTCGTGGAGTTGAGCTCAATTCGAAAACATTAAAAGTGACCTCCGAAGGTCTACAAATTTAAATAATTATTTTCAAAAATTCAAACTTTGTAATTAAGTAATTAAAATCTAAAATTAATATAAATTCCCAAAAATAATATAGAATCTCCTTAATACAATTATGTAGTTTGCAATAATGAAATTCAGGAACGGAATTTCATACCAATTGTTGGCTATGAACAAGTCTCTCCAGTCCAAATTCCTGAAAGCGCCATGCTTCCAAATAAATGAATTGCTAGCACTACTACTACTCCTACTATGAGAAAACCAATGGCATTGCAAATAAATCATTTGGCTCGAGTTTCAAAACCTAAACCAAACAAAAAGAGTTTCATACAACAGGAATATCATTGTAACAATATCTTACGTCAATTTCACATTGTTAAAGAAATGTTGATTCAAATTTATAGGGTAAAAAGAGTGTAAAATATGAATCGTGGCAAGCTAAAAACAGTGAATTGTTTTATTATTATTATTATTATTATTATTATTTTATTGGAAGACCCGTTTTTCACTTGGATTTTGTTTCAAGTTTTTTTGTTTCACTTGGGTTGTGCCTTCGTGTTCGACATGCTATACATTCACTCATTCATTATTAATTGTTATTTCTTCATTTTCTCATTAATTTTTGGAAGCTACTTTCTCTCACAACTCTCAAATTCCCAAGTAACTTTATACGAACACAAACCAATCCCTAGCACTAATAATAATATTAATCATATATGCATGCGTTGGCATTAAATACTATATCTTAAATTGAACACTGACTATTTCTAGAACTAAACTATTTTTTAAATTAAATACTGACTCTTTATTAAACTGAGCACTGATTATTTCTTAAAAAAACACTGATGATTTCTTCAATCCCCATTACAAAAAGGAAAAACTAATAAAAAAATACTCCAAAACTACGGATTTTAACCAAAAGCTACCTAATAGCAGGAGTAGTACCAATGTTCAGATTAATAAATAGTTATAGTGCCATGTTCAGTTTTCATAAATAGTTAGTGTTCAATGTAAGAAATAGTGTAGCATCCGTGTTCAGTTTCAGAAATAATTAGTTTACGAAATAGTCAGTTTAAGAAATAGCCAGTGAAACTACAAATCTTCGACTACTTATCCCCTATTCCGCTATTAATCCCAACACTTGATCTTAGCACTTGCACTTAATTTCATAAATACTTATCTTGATCGATTCTTATACTAGTGTAGTGAGTTTCCTAAGCAGAAAACCTAAGAGTTTCTTATAAACAATCAAAATGCCAATTTTGGAATCCTATAATCGCACTCTTGGGCTAAGGAAGCCATCTATAAAAAAAAAAACATGAGTCGTCCTCTATAAAAAAGACAACAATTTGGTGATTATGCAACACATTACCTAAGTGACAGTACTCCTAAGCTAGAAGATCTACCACCTGCTGAGGTAGTGCATGCTCCATATGATGAGCTACCTAGTCGAATTTCATCTCCTCCAACTGAAGAATCGGCTGAATCTCAGCCTCCTCAAGTTGCTCAAACTCAGCTTCTTTAAGAGCTATGAACTTCAAGCACTGTCATCTTATCTGAATACTATAAGCAAAGAAAGTGTTCCTACCACTCCGGTTTTCATGACAAACTTGACTTCAAGGTAATTGATTTTACCACACTTAAAATAGTAGAATTAAATAAATTAAACAACACCTTATTTACACCAAATAAGCTGCGCAAAATCGGTTGTTGAAGGTGAACCCAAGAGAGAAATCTGGTCTCACAGGCAGTAGCAGTTCAAACACAAGAGCAACACGGTTTGAGTCACCTCTATCCACCACAATAAAAATCCAGAAACTTGAACATCATCAAAGCTACAGAGGATGAACAGCTTCACGTCATAGTGAGGCTGCGTTGGTTCAACCACAGCAGAAGCAGCTACAAAAACAACAGCCATGATTTTGTATAAACTAAATTGAAAAGCTACATAAGTTAGAGCATTACAGGGCTAAGTTCTGCAAGAAACAACACAAATATATTAATAATTCCGAATAGCTTCCACTAAGAGTCGAGATTAAAATAAATTAAATTGAAGGATTGGGACCTAACACCTGATATCCTACAAATCAAGTGATAAAGTTGATAAAAAATAAATAAAATAACAAAAAATGAAAGAAAAGGAGGATAGGATACAAATTCTTAAATTTCTTAATTCGATTCACATACCGAACTAAAAAATCGAGCTTAAATCTTAATAAAAAAGAACAACAAAAACAAAGAAGTAAATCAGCAAAATTAAGACTTGCACATAAAAGCAGTATATAATTATGGATCTCAATAGCTAGGGACAAGGATTGTCTGCCCTCCCACTTCCGGTGCCATTCCGTGCCCTCCTATTTTGTGTGGTCACAGTTAAGCTACGTCAACATTTTATATTATTTTTTTATAGAGATAATAAGACAAAAATGAATAGTAATATAAAATGTTGACGTGGCTTAACCGTGATCACACAAACAGGAGGGCACGAGAGGGCAGACAATCCTTGTCCAATAGCTAGTGAATGAAGCAATCAAAGCAAAGAATCCGAAGTCCATCGAGAAAATAAGTTTTTGATTATTTCAAAGGATGCAGAGATCATATTCGGTACCAACACACTGACGAAGTAGCAAAAGGCGAAATTGAGATTTTTAAGGAAATCAGCAATTAGCAGCATCTTGGTCTCCTATTAACCCCAAACAAGAACACAGTCCTTTATACAAATATGGGTTACTTTGAGTCTATCTTCAATTCAAGCCATCTCAGATGATGGTCAGAGCCAGCTGGAACTTCTGCTTATCAATGTAACATTGGTCGGGATCGTCCCGAACTTTCTTGAACGCTTCCTCGACTTCCTTGTGGATAATTAGCGTGGCGTCCTCATCGTCGACGAGAAAATAACAGAGAGAAAAGGGTGGGCTGGTTTGATGTTGGTTTGTTCTAACCATTAAATAAAATTATTAGATGATTTTTTGTTAAAATTTAAAGTTTTAAATTCATTTTCATTAGTTTTCCTATAACTCAATGGTGTAACCACCAAGTAACATATTCATTTGAAGTTATGAACTGTCCATTTATTTCATATATTTGGATAACTAAACCATCTCTGATTTCAATGATTTATTTTTTATTTTTTGTAAATGTAACAACACATCCTTAATTTTACAATTTTATTAATTTTAAAGGAGTGAATTGATGAAAATGCCCATAGAGGGGAGGATATTGACTTTCATTGACCGTTATTTCTTGATGCATGTGAGCTATTATTTTACTGTATTTTCGAAGTACTCATCGGTACGAACGCATAGGCGTAAACAAAATCGAAATCGGAGTTACAACGAAGACTTTACGGAACTACGAATCTGAAAAATACTTTTGTAAAAATTACTATTTTATATTTTATATATTTCTTATAATTATTATTTTATTATTTTAATAATTTTTGGTGGGATATTTTTGTTATTTTAATAATTTATTTTGGCCCGTGGGGCCTCCATTGTTGCCATGTGTCTTCTTTTTCCCCTCACCCCCGAACCTCTCTCTCTTATGCTACCACCTCATCTCTTCTCCCTCTCATATCCCTCAGCTTTCTTCCTCTGCAAACAGTGGCACCAAGACCGACACACCCTCGCCACTCCGATGAGCTCCACCGCCACCAACTCGCCGTGCACCTTCCCTTTTACTCCTTGTCTTAAACTTGGACACACTCTTTCCCTTTCTCGATGCTCTCTACACAAGAACGGTGACGAGGAACTAGTGATCCCCTTTACTTCTCGACCTTGGTAAGTACTTGCATCCTTCCATTTTCTCTTAGTTTCTGATTTCTAGCTTACTCGCGAGTTTTTGGTAGCTTTTACACAGAAATCAACTCGGGGGAAACACTCTTCAGTTTTTTTGGCAAGAACACGAGCTTTGTAGGTTTTTTTGGGCTGTCTCCTATCACGGCTTGACCTCTTTACGATATATTCTTATTCCTCATGTTCTAAGCTTCAATTCCATGTATTATATGCTAGTTTTGGTTAAGATTTGAACCCAAATCATAGCCGGGGAAGTTTCCCGACAAAATTTCCATAAATTGGCGTTCTTCTTTGCTGGGTTCGGCGGGTGCAACTTGCGAGCCCAAGGGGTCAACCCGACCCAGATTTAAAAAAAAATCTAATAAACCCGGATCCAGATTTGAACCTATGATTTGGCCCGGCCCGGCCCAATTCCAAAATGGATCTGGAATATTCCTTGCGTTGACTCTTTCAAATTTTTCTCGGAAACTCTCTTAGGCTAATTTTGACTCCCCGAGTCCATTTTTGGCATCTATTTAGTGAAATTCCAAAGTTTTAACGTAGTTGGCCAACTCGAAGGCTCGGTTGACTTTTCGTTGACTTTTACAAAATTTATCTGGGACCCTCCTTAGCGCATTTCGACACCCAAATTCCAAATCCGCATTCCGCTTTTCCAAATTTAATTGTTTTAGTGGAGTTTTACTAATGGGTCCCAATATTATCCTTAGGTGTGATTACTATCGGAGACTCTGGCTTTCCTAGTTCGAATGGCTACGACCTCACAAGTATCTATGAGTGGGTCTTTTCTTTTATATAGTATATATATTTGCTTAGTTTTTACATATGTATTTAATAATAAATTTCCTACGTGATTACCATAATTAAATTAACGTTTATAAGAAATGTCGTAATGTTAAGAATTATGAAATTTTTCTGAATCCTGCAGGATACATAGGTATGCGTACTATTATGGGATGCCTTAATTATACTTGAGGCCATGAATAGTGTTATGTTCACTAGAATTATCGATTTACCGTTGCATGATCGTATTTACGTTATCTACTCATCGTGTGTTGCAATGGTGTTAGTACTCGCCTGGGGCCAGGGCCAGTCTTTCACGTGTATATTCACATCACATTGTACGCTCACTTTGGATCAATTGTATGTGACAGTCATGTCCTAGATTGCTATAGGCAGTTAGGACTCATATGTGATGCACATACTGCCAGTCTTCACGTGATTGTAGTACTAGAGCGTAAATCATTATTGCATCAAGTCATGTTCATGTCAGAATATCTCTGCATGAACTCGTGTGTCAACATATGTCAATGAGCACTCGATGTGATATGTTTGTTTATGTGAAATTATGTGATTACCATACGTTATGTGTTTATTTACAAAATGTCGTGACATATTGCATTATTGAGATTTTCATACTATATGTAATATGTTATATGTGGAAACTATACTTATTTTACAGCGAGGGGTTATTACATTTTCGAAAAGATTATTTACAAAGCTTTATTTTTAGGTCCACTCACCTTTATTTTTCGCCCCTCTAGGTTTTAGTAGCAGAGCTTTCGTATTGATGAGGATTCTTGGCAAATGTTGGTATAGGAGTGTACCTTCGATGGTATAATTCTCATTCTACTTTTACTATACTTTACTTATGCTTTGACATCACGTGTGAAATTGGTTCATTCCCGCTCACATGCGCACTCTTGTATTTAGGCTCTTTAAGGTTTAAACTCACCCACATTTTCCACATCACTACACTTTATGGCTTCGTCACTCTCCTAGTGTAGGCCAACATAGCTCGATTCGGAGTCCAGGTGGACATTCCAGATTGAGGTGTGACAGTAAAGGATAATTACCAAATGAAGATTAAGAAATTGAACTATTTCGATTATGAAGTTTATAGGGTGAAGATACCTTATTTACAAAAAGTGGGGTATGAACATTACACAGAGGATACAAGTATTATCCATATTTTATTAGGCCATCCACATTTGACCAGAAATTTTGATTTTGATATATATATATATATATATATATATATATATATATATATATATATTTTTTTTTTTTGTGAACGAAATTTTGAGTTTAACCCTTATAAAATAGTAGCAAACCCACATAGTAAGCCAAAAAATTTGAGCTTAAATAAGAGAAGTCCGATTGTAGAGCGTAATGTATGGACAATGGACTATGAGTCCAATTGTATGACTATAATATTGAGCTACAACTATTAAATTCACATCAATACAACAACACTTTTATGAATACAATTATGAAACCTGATTCTTATAGATGAGAATGCAAGTCATGTAAACCACTGCGGAATGCCTTACTTACGGATATCGAAAAGTAGTAAACGCATGAAATTAATCCTTCATTTTCTTATCTAAGTGTGTAATTTGAGTTTATAATCTATTCACGCCTAGATATGAAAGTATGTGACACATTCTTAGAATTTAGTAACTCAAATAATTTAACTTTAATCTGCACCAACTTTAGAGTTGTTCGAAAATGTGAAGTAGGAGGGAAGATTTATTCTCTATATAGAAAGGAAAAATAATTGACACGATAATTTTGGTTTTAGCAATGAGTATACATTTTACATGTTTTTGATCGGAAATCTATAAGGGACTTATAACTTAACTGTTTAAGTGAAGGTCGTGTTGCTTGTCCAAATATTGCTTGTGGAGAAATAAAAGAAAAAGCACAAGTTATGTAAAATTTGTAATATGCAGTCAACCATCCAGCATCTCAATGTGAATTGAAATCAAAATCTGAACTCGAGTAAATTGAACTGATCTATTGCAACTGTGCGGTTATACCAGTTGACAAAAGTAGTGAGTCCGCCTCTTGGCATCAAATTTCACAACTCCATTCCTGTAAATTCGAACCTCGACACACAAACGCTTCTTTATCATGTTAACTTTCTTGGCTCCGCCAATTGTTGGGGGTTTAAGGAGTTACATGCAATACAGAAAATAGAAGCCATCTCACAATTTAATTGCTTTTACATCAAAACCAAATTCATTATATGGCAAAAATAAGAATTTATAAATAAAAAAAAAAAAAAAACACACATTTATAAGCAAGCTATGGCATTAACGGCCTAGGGTTAGAACCGGCCCGATCCTGCCATTGAAGACACTTGTGATCATGAGAACAAATGCCAAGAAAATAGACAGTCCAATAACATTTTCCACAACCATCCCTATCTGCTCTGAAGACATCATAGTAATGAAATTCTCCTGGCCACTCAAAGCTGCAAAAAAACAGTGTAGTCCCCCAAATGTTTGGCTTAAACTTAAACGCAAAACTATCTCCGGGATGAAGTCTGTGATAGCCGAGATCATCGTCCTTGGACTTGCAATGAAGTGTGAGGTCTGTGTTCGGTCCCAATGCGTTTGTGATTTGAATAGTTACTTTAGAAAGTAGACCAGCCTCAACTGATGTTGTTAGAACAACTAGTATAAGCAGCATGAATTGAAGAGCATTTGTTAAACATGGACTCATTTTTTCATGTGGGATATATGCCATGCAAATCGAATAACTAAGGTATAACAAGAAAGATTAATTAACCTGTAAGAGAAGAGCAACCAAGTGCTTGAATTTTTCCGTATTATTGTTTGGTGCACAATGGTTTATATTTATAGTTGCATACTTGATTATTTCACTAGAAAGAAAATTATTTTAATGAAATAAACTGAAGGAATATGAAGAGGTTTATGCTCTTTCATATCTCACGTCTTTGATAATTTAACACTCTATTATCATGTCTAATTAGTGGAATTATGTTCACATAATTATAATTATGGTTACAGTACAACGAAGGAAATTAAAAGGTCGGACTCTTAATTTACATGTATGTAGAGGGTATTTGATGAGAAGACCAAAGGGCAACTTTATATTATACTACCATCGTCTGTCGGAGCGTCGGGCTCTTCTGACATAGCCGCGAGGGGAACTCATTCTCCACTGGTAATCAAGCATGTCTACAATTGTGAAGTGCTTCCTTTTAATGCACGTGGTCGCCACAGTGTGAATCATGCTCGGGCTTTGATTCGTTGACTATTTCTCCCACTAATTTTGAGGAGGTGATTGTAGATTCTAACCACTTGGTGTGGAATTATTACCAGGGTCGATATGCGGTAAGTCATTCTCATTGTTTCAACGATTTGGCATTCCTTTGTTTGGTCTTAATTTTTCACGAACATGTCCAATCAGACAAATGATTGGACGGAGGCTGCATTCTAGAGCCAGACAAAAAATATCTATAAGTTGGAGGCAGCTTATAAGAATGAGCTAGGCAGCAAAATCAAGCTAGATAGACAGTTCCATGAGAAAAGTACACAGTTGGAGAAGCTTTTGGCTAAGAAGAGAGAGACGGAACACTCATGGGGTGTTGTAAGAAACCAAAAGGTCGAGCATATGCACAATGAGGAGAAAAGGAAGGATGTCTAAACTCCAAGCGGAGTCTGTGTAGGTGCTAAAGGCTAAGGAAGATGCAGACCAAACGCTAGCGGTAAAGCGGAACACATGGGACGCCTATCGAGCCATTCTTCAGTTTGAGCTGGATAGAATCCGGCAGGAGGCAGACCTGAGGGAAGGATTTCACATTGAAGCCATTTAGCAAGCTATGGACGATAATGAGGTGGAGTTGGTCGAGATCTGCGCAATGTTCGAGGTCGAATCGGCGTTGAGGTATTATGAAGGCCATAATCGGGGCTACATCGTGGGTTTTGCTAGACATGATCATCGTAACGGATGGGATGCCTATCGCAAATTAGTGGAGATTCAGAAGGTAAACTTGTTAGTTCCTTCTTAGTTGGCAGGGCAAGCTGCAGAGATGGAAGTGTCTGAGGAAGCGACACGGGAAGAGATTGCTCTTGTGGACTCTGAGGCTCCCCGTGAAGGTTCGTGCGCTGCAGAAGAAGGTAAGTTTGCTGATGTCATAACCACTTCTGATGTAATTGTAGATTTACTTTTTTGATCCATTTGGCCAGGAAGGGGACTTGTTACTTCTATACTCTGAACAATTTGCCCCGGTTGTGGACTTGGGTTTTCTTGGTTTTTCCTTCAGAACGAATTAATACTTTTACATGTTGAGTGTGCTTCTGATGAACTAGTTCTACTCAGATCTTTAAGCTTGTTAGGGTACTACTTAGGATTTTTCATCATTTGCTTCACGTTTTGGAATATACTTTAGTCCGTCAATCTTTTTGAAGTAAGCTAACTTCGGAGTGATGAGTACTGAAGCAAAACATGGATAAGTTTTCAGGCTCGGGATAGAGCTCGAGTACTCCTAGGTGATGTTGATTTGAAAAGACATCACCTCCCATTCTTAGTGTCTATAAAGATTTTCAGTGCAATAGTCTTAGTACGACCTTACTCCAACACCAGGTATTAAGCCCATGAAAAATCTTTTGCCCCATGCTTTTAATGTTGCATTGATCAGACTAAGAATGAGAAATCATCTAATCATACCTGGAATGTCTTCCAGATTTCTTGATTCTTCCGTTAGATTTGTTAAATCATGACCTTATGTCTATATGTTCATTCACCTTGCCCCATTTTGGGTATGAGGATTTTAGAGATTGCAATGTGCTACCAAGAAGGGGCTTCTTTTCTAGTTTGAATTACATGTTTGTCTCTAGTGAATCTTAGAGAAAAGTTCGTCAAAAACTTGGTTGCTTAGATGTGGGGTTGGAAACACCTTTGGAATCCTTTTGTCAAACTATGTGTTGGATCTGAGCGTTTCCGATCAAACTACACTTAGCTGACTTGGCTAAGTCACTTCCATGTATCATATCCCCTTTCGAATTAAATTCCTCTTGAGGATTTCCTAGCTTGGATGCCTCTTCAGGACTTGCTTAGACATTTAGTGTTGCAAAACGTACTTGACTTAGTATGCTAGTCTGGGATAAAAGTAATCGTACTTAAGGTCAGAATTCAGAGCTACCCCTCGAACAATTTTCAAACCGCCCTTTCGATTATTCCCTTGAATGATGCAAAGCCCAAGTTTGAACGTTATATTCTAAAATCTTTGGATTGCGTAAACTTTCCAGAGGCTTGATAGTGCATTAGACTTCTGGGTCAGGGGGCCATGTCCACGTATCCGTAGCCCGCCTATCGTAATCGCACTTAATACGGTTCGAACCTCCCAAGCTGCTAATTAAACACTATGGACTAGGCTAAGTGAGACTCCTTTGGCAATATCACTTTGAGTTTTTTGACTTGCAATTATGCGAAGGTTCAAAGTTCTGTGTTATTTGAGATTTTAGGGTATCCCCATTACCATAAAAAGAAAAGAACAAACAAACGAGACGAAAGTTGTTGCTTAATCAAGCGTTTAAAATTATTATTTATAGAAGAACGATGAATTTGATAAGAGGTGATTGAATCCAGATAGGATTGCCTATACGTCTTCGGAAAAGAGAATTAAATCAGATATGTAGTTTTAATTAAAAGATGATACAACAGAAGTTTTACATTGGGGATCATCTTTATAAATAGCCCGTGTTGAGGTGGACTTGTCTTCGCACAAACTACGACATTGAAATTATTTGTGGTTGGATCCTAAAAGGATGATTTACATATCTTCTCAAGTCATCAAAGAATCAAACCATTTGTAATTTTGATGAAAAGGCTTTCTTAGTCATACTTCTTCTTATTCATCTTTGGATTATTGAAGCTCAGATGACAGGGTTCCATCTAGGGCACCCGTACAATGTCCAAGGAATCAAGGTCGTGTCGGACCTGCATCCTGCCTGCAGTGGTGTGGTGATTGGCCTGTCCACCTCGTAAAAGGTTTGTACTCAGATCAGTGATGTTTGCTGGGTCAGATTAGAAGTCGGCACAATGGGTTATCCTTCTGGAATTATGGTATTCATGCTACCATAATTGAAGACAGTGATTTGGGCATGCAGAGTGGTCTCACTTGAGTTTTTCAAAGCCTTCATTCTTCTTTAAATGTCCACGAAGTTTGTATGATTCTCTGGCTAAGAAGCAGTGTAGGCTTTCTGCAACTTATTAATAAAGGTGTTGATCTTTAGAAAAGTCTCCCAAACTTGTTCCATGGTGTGAGATAATTCGATGATTGAAGCTTCATCATTCCTTATAGTGGTTGCAACATTAGGAATTTGGTTGCTCGCCCTAGAATGGTGGAGGTGTTGGGAATAAAGCTATCCCCGATGGGTGCGGCAGAGGCGCTTGGAGTTGAACTGTCTCCCGCCATCCTGTTAACATTGACGTTAACAAAGCTTTCTCCTGCAGTTATGTCTACGGTATAGTGATCTGGTTAGGAGGAATATAAGTTCACTTTGAATGAAATGATCAATTGTTGGAATCAAATTCACGTAACGCAATAAGTGGGTGGAGATGCACAAATTCGTTTACCTTCAAAACAGAAGGAAAAAAAAAAAAAACTATAAGTGGCCAAAGACCGCAGATGGGGGAAGGGGAGTGTGTGCTAATCAAAGGCTATCTGACAGTCAAGTTAATGAGCAGTATAAGACTTAAGAAGTAGGAAAGATAATAAGTATGTGATTTTTGTGTTACCAAGGATGGACCTTAGAATAGTGTATTTATACCAATTGAAAATAAGACCTTTAGGAATATGATTACTTAAGGCGCACGCTAATCCTTAGATTGTAATGACTCCAAGATTATAGAAAACATGTTGATTTCTTGCTAGATTAGGTTTCTATATCTTACGTAACAATCATGGCCAACCTCAACAAAGTCGTCAGACTTCGCCCATTGCTCCAGAACAGGATGATGGTGGCTTCACTGCTCTTTTTTTTCAACTCCATATCGAAGGTTGTTGAGTCCTTAACCTGACTTTTGAGGTATTCGTATTTCAATTGGCCTTACTCCAACCCTAAAAAGCCATGGTCCCACACCTTCCTTCTCCCATGTACTTTCTCCAATATCTCAAGCACAAGAAGTAAAAAAAATATAGTTATTCTTGTTGTAAACCTATTTAATTGAAGAATTATAGAAAGAATGACAGATGCGGCAAGTAGAGAAAAAAAAAAGAGAATTAGGTGAATTTTGTGGTGTTTTCTCAACCAATTGTGTCTTTATTTATAGTAGCAAAGAAGGAATATCCTTACCCTTTAAGTAATCTAATACAATTAGGAAACTATGTAAAAGATATTGTAGAATCGTATAAGAATTTACTAGGATTTACACAATCACATTTCTAACTAAACTAGGATTGCAAAACTCCCCCTTGAGTGTGTCAATACTCAAGTAAATGACGCATCAAGTCTTTAGCAATGAGATAAGTTCACCTTTTAAGTCATCTTGTCTTGTCAGCACAATGAGTGAATGCGAGTCTCAAAACATACGAAAGAATGCATAAGTAGTAAAACTCACAAAACCTCGCTATAGTAAAACCCAAGATGGGATAAAATCTCATAGTCTAAGGAGAAAAGTGAGAAGTTTCATTTAGTAAAAACTAAACGTCTTTAGGATGCAAGTAGAACGCCCATAAGTGTACACTAGTAGAAAAACATGTTTGCGCGACGGAGCAAATTTCGTCACTCAAAGTATGTTTGCGTGACCCAAAACACAAAACATCGCGCAAACGGCCTTTGCGCAACGTAGGCTGGCGTCGCGCAAAATAGCTTTGCATGACGCCGCAATTTTTGCATCACGCAAAGATTTTTTACGCGACGCCAGCCTACGTCGCGCAAAAGTTGTTTGCGCGATGTAGGCTGGCGTCGCGCAAAATAGCTTTGCACGACGCCGCAGTTTCTGCATCACGCAAAGATTTTTCACGCGAAGCCAGCCTACGTCGCGCAAAAGTTGTTTGCGCGATGTTTTGTGCGTCACGCAAGATCTTGGCGCCAAACAGAGAATACTTTACCACTTTTGTTCCAATTTTGCATGACGCAGGTGCACTTGCATCGCGCAAAGATGTTTTGCGCAATGCAGTTGTACCTACGTCGCGCAAAGTCCCTTTTTTCTTTTTTTTCTTTTTTTTTTGCCCTTTTGCTTATAAGTACAAAATAAATAAATTTAAATCTACTTAGTAAATACATATACCATTGAATTTGATGGGAAACGCATTGTACGAAATTAGTTTCAACAATCCAACCGTAAAAAATCACAAAGTCCTTTTTTTTTCTTTTGCTTTTCTGTTGGGGTTCTTGCATTGCCTTTTTCTTTTATGGTATCCACTTGTGTAAATGTTTTAAATTGATGATCAAATTAATTCATTGTATTCATATAGGGTTAAAGAGTATAGCTGTAAAAAATCATCAAAATCGGAGTTAAAATACATTAAATCATGATTTTTCGTTTATAGCCGTAAAAAAGGTTTGTCCCGTTACTTGATCTTTGCATGTTTGTTTATTGCGATTTTTGGCTTATGTGATCTCGAAGTATATACAAACAAGTTTGATGGTTGGATCTTTGAAATTAGGTTTGTACAATGCGTATCCCATCAAAACGTTAGATTCACTAACACTTGGAGTTTATTTATACTTTCATTAAGTATAATATAAGATTTTGTGGTATCCACTTGTGTAAATATTTTAAATTGACGATCGAATGAGTTTATTGTATTCATATAGAATCAAGGAGTGTAACTGTATAAAATCATCAAAATCGGAGTTAAAATAACCGTTAAATCATGTTTTTTTGTTTATATCCGTTGAAACGTTTTATCCCGTTACTTGATCTCTGCATCTTTTTTTTTAAAGATTTTTGGCGTATGTGATCTCGAAGCATATACAAATAAGTTTGATGGTTAGATCGTTGAAACTAATTGCGTATAATGTGTTTCCCATCAAATTTAATGGTATATGTATTTACTAAGTAGATTTTAATTTATTTATTTTGTACCCATAAGACCAACTCCAAACCTGGGCTAAAAGCCAAATTACCCCCCCTCCCCACAAACACTCTCCAAACCATGTTAAAATTTTGGGCTAAATGCCAAATGTTATTTCTGGGCCAAATACCCCCCAGCTTTCCTCCCAAGCGCGACTGGACTCGTTGGCCTTTGGGCCACTCTCGGCCCGTTCACGCTCCAACGCGCGCCCACGCGGAGCGCCTGAGTTTCTTTCTCGACAGTATGGGACCCAGCGTCAGGGCCATGTCGGCCACTTGCCCGAGCCCAACGGCTCTTTTCCGCATCTGATGGCCATCGTTTAAGGACCGTTAACCAACGGTCCATATTCAAATTTCATTTTTAAAAAATATGTTATTTTAAAATACATTGAATCCAACGGTTGAGATTGAATATACTCAAATCTAACGGTAAAAAAAAAGATCTAACGGCCCAAATTAAAATCCAACGGCTAAAATAATTAAATAAATTTATTTAACACAAAATTTACCCAAAAACTCTATAAATACCTATGTATTTGTTCAAACATCCACACAAATATTGGACCTGTGTTTATATAGAGGATGATTGATGAATGGTTGGTGAAAGTTGAAAGTTTGGTGTTGAACGGTTGGTGAAAGTTGAAAGTTTGGTGTTGAACGGTTGAACGGTTGGTGAAAGTTGAAAGTTTGGAGTTGAACGGTTGATGAAAGATGAACGGTTGGTGAAAGTTGAAAGGTTGGTGAAAGTAGCTTGCCTTGTGAAAAATTTAATGATTTTTCAATATTTATCGGAATTTAATTTTTTTTAGATTAAAATGTTCATAAAATTAATTTACAATAATCTACATATTTTTTAAAAAAAAATTGATTTAAGAAAAAAATTAGCCTAAGTTCATTCTTTAATACCTACGTCGCGCTAAGTCTTTTTTTTTGTCCTTTTACTTTTCTTTTGGTGTTCTTGCATTGCCTTTTTCTTTTATGGTATCCACTTTTGTAAATATTTTAAATTGATGATCGAATTAGTTCATTGTATTCATATAGTTTTAAAGAGGGTAGCTGTAAAAAATCATCAAAATCAGAGTTAAAATAACCGTTAAATCGTGATTTTTCGTTTGTAGTCATCAAAAAGGTTTGTCCCATTACTTGATATATGAATGTTTGTTGTGGTATCCACTTGTGTAAATGTTTTAAATTGATGATCGAATTAGTTCATTATATTCATATAGGGTTAAAGAATGTAGCCGTAAAAAATCATCAAAATCAGAGTTAAAATAACCGTTAAAGCGTGATTTTTCATTTCTAGCCGTCGAAAAGGTTTGTCATGTTACTTGATATCTGAATGTTTGTTTTTTTGTGATTTTTGGCCTATGTGATCTCAAAGTATATATAAATAAGTTTAACGGTTGGATCGTTGAAATTAGTTTCATACAATGCCTATCCCATCAAAACGGTCTATTCCCCAACACTTGACTTTATTAATACTTTCATCAAGTATAACATAAGATTTTGTGGTCTCCACTTGTGTAAATGTTTTAAATTGATGATCGAATTAGTTCATTGTATTCATACGGGTTTAAAGAGTGTAGCTGTAAAACATCATCAAAATCGGAGTTAAAATAACCGTTAAATCGTTATTTTTCGTTTATAGCCGTCGAAAAGGTTTGTACCGTACTTAATCTCTGAAGGTTTGTTTTGTTTCAATTTTTGGCGTATGCGATCTCGAAGCATATACAAACAAGTTTGACGGTTGGATCGTTGAAATTAGTTTCGTAGAATGCGTATCCCATCAAAATGATAGATTCCCTAACATTTAAAGTTTATTTATACTTTCATTAAGTATAACATAAGATTAGTGTAAATATATTAAATTGAAGATCGAATTAGTTCATTGTATTCATATAGGGTCAAGGAGTGTAGTTGTAAAAAATCATCAAAATCGGAGTTAAAATAACCGTTAAATCGTGATTTTTTCGTTTATAACCGTTGAAAAGTTTTGTCTCATTACTTTATCTTTGAAGGGTTTTTTTTGTGATTTTTGGTGTATGCGATCTCGAAGCATATACAAACAAGTTTGACAGTTGGATCATTAAAACTAGTTTCGTACAATGCATATCCCATCAAAACAATAGATTCACTAACACTTGGAGTTTATTTATACTTCCATTAAGTATAACATAAGATTTTGTGGTGTCCACTTGTGTAAATGTTTTAAATGAATGATGAAATTAGTTCATTGTATTCATATAGGGTTAAGGAGTGTAACTGTAAAAAATCATCAAAATCGGAGTTACAATAACCGTTAAATCGTGATTTTTTTCGTTTATAATCATCGAAAATTTTTGTCCCGTTACTTGATCTCTGAAGATTTGTTTTTTGCGATTTTTGGCGTATGCGATCTCAACGCATATACAAACAAGTTTGACGGTTGGATCGTTGAAACTAGTTTCGTACAATGCATATTGCATCAAGTTCAATGGTATATATATTTATTAAGTAGATTTAAATTTATTTATTTTTTACGTATAACACTTAAGAAATTAAATGATATGTATATTTATTAAGTAGCTACCAATTTATTAGTCAGGTTTTTGTTAAAAAAATATATTATTGTGGGTTTTATGTAAAAGAAATTAAATTTGAAAATGAGTAAAATCACATTTTTAATCATTTTTAAAATAAATTAAAAAAAAAAACAAAATACTTTGCGCGACGTCGAATTGTAAACCTACATCGCGCAAGTTTTGATAATTTTGGCGCAAGCGTAAAAAATAAGCGCCAGTTTTGATAATTTTGGACAAACCCCTTCGCTCATCACGCCCTCCTCTTCCCAGACCCCTTAGCTATCTCTCTCTCTCTCTCTCTCGGTCTTTCTCTTCCATAGCCTTCCTCCTCTTCGCTCATCACGCCCTCTGTCTCCCGTAGGCTTCCTCATTTTCGCTCATCACTCTCGAATCCCAAATCTTGAACCCCAAATCGCCCCAATCTCGAACCCCACTGTCGATTGTCTCTCTCTATCTCGTTCTAAACGACGGGCATCCACCACCCCCTTCGTCGTGCTTTTCTCTCTCCTTGAAAGTAAGTCTAATTACAAATTATGGAATTATGAAATTAAAGATTTTGATTGTGATTTGAGATGAATTTTAGAATTTAGGGTTTTAATTTGGGATAAATTACTAGGGCACGGGATGGATTTTAGGGTTTAAAAGATGTTCTCAGGCTCCCAATTCGATGCCACGAACGCCTTCTCTGGTGGAAATTTCATGGCTTCTCAGTCCACTCAATTTGGCGATTCCATTCCCTCTCCGACCAAGGTAACGTTTCCCTTCAATAACTGTGAAAAAATGAAAAAAAGAGAGTATATATTTAATTAATTTTGTGTTTGAATGTTATTTTGCTTGATTTTTGTTAAAATCCGATTTAGGGTTTTAATTTGGGATAAATTACTAGCTGCTAGCCAATAGGGTGGGTTTGGTATTCCGTTTTTCTTTGGCTTCGGTTCGATTTTTTTGGGTTTTCGATTTTTCGAACCTATTACTAGCCAATGTGTATCATCTGTAGTATCACATTATCAGGTTTTTGTTCCGCAGTTTATTTATTTGAACTGAGGTATTGTATTGGTATTAAGCTGTTAAGTTTTGGTATTTATGTAATACGATATCTATTTTGTTCTTTGAACCTCCATTATTTACTGAAGGATTATGCATCTTTTTTTTGCTTTCTTGTTTAGTACATACACTTGCTTATAAGTTGTTTTTTCTTTGTTTTGAATTTATCTCCTCCATGCATCTCTTCTCTCATTGCATTTGCATGGGTGGTGACCTTTAAGTACCTTTTCGTATGCATTTGGTGAGAAAAAGGAAAATTTAAAACTCTCTGTGTTCTTCTTAATAATTTTCTATCTCTTCCTTTTCTATTGTTACAGAGTTCCATGTAGATCTGGCATGTGTACCACACTGTTGCATGTCACATCTTCTCAGCTGATTGCAAATGAAATCCTTCCTGTTACTGCAGTCGAGGCCCTCTTCTACCCCGGAATTGGGTTTTTTTAGTTTATGGGATGGTGTAGGTAGATTCTTGGACTTTGGAATTGGTTTTAGTGAATTGGGTTTTATTTGGTTTTGTGCAGGGATAGCTTGTGCGTGCTTTAGGAGTTGTGGCATCCACATCTCTTATTGGAGTTCCTCTTGGACATAACTCGTCGTTTCTTCAAAGGCCGGCCTTTGCTCCTTAAATGATTAGACAGGCTATTTGGTGTGGGAGCACCAACTCAACAACTGAAGAAGGTATCTAATTATCTCAATTAGTAGCAAACTTTTGCTTCTCAAAGCATTCAATGTTTAGCTCTCTACTCTCTACCCATCAACTGTTGCCACTTGAGAATTCAAAGTATAACATTAGCCGTTGTTTGTCATAATTACAATTGCATTTAGCAGTTTATGCTATTAGTGAAACCAACTGATCTCAGAACTATCATGTGTATATGCATGTACTCAGATTGTCCGATAATGGCATCATAAATCATGAAACATCTGCAACTTTGTGAATAATAGAGATATTGGACTTCGGAATTTAGCAGTTTATGCTATTAGTGAAACCAAATGATCTCAGAACTATCATGTGTATATGCATGTACTCAGATTGTCCGATAATGGCATCATAATTCATGAAACATCAGATTGTCCGATTCCAACCTTTTGTCATGCCTCTTATGTGAAAAGTTAAAAGGTTTTTGGAGGTAGGGGAAGGGTTTGGTGCTTGGGGCATGCTGTTTCAGAAATTGTCATGGTAGTTTGTCTGGAAAGCAATAGAACAATGTTTATAGGTGGAGCTTTTGCACATGAGTTCGCTTCAGTTTTCTCTGAGTTAAGGGATTGGTCTTTTCATGCTATTTTCTTTGACTGGAATGCTATCATCTTTTACTACAACTTTTTTTTTTCTTCCTTTGGAAAAGAAACAATTATTAAAAAAAAAATGCAACCAGTGAACAATAAGTCCATCGGAATCCAGTTACAATAAGGGGGCATTTGGATGAGAGACTTTGAAGTTCCATTGAACCTAGGCTAAAGTAGTTAAGAATGTGCTAAAAAATTATGTGTAAGGGAATTGAAAATGACTAAATGCTAAACATTTGAGAGAAGGTGTCATTTTGAAATTCATTTGTTTAGTCTCTTTGTAGTGCATTGTAGTGTTTGAGTATTTCACTTCTTGTAGTGCTTCTTTAAGAATAAAGTCTGAAGTTCTTCGAGACATTGAAAGTCCCTTGTCTTAACATAGCATAAGTAAATTAACAAAGATCTACAACAGCCACATAAATAAAAGCTATGAAAGTAATATCACCCTATAATTGATTAGTTTCAAATGCAAGAAAGGATTAGTTTCTAATGTTATAATTTTATGGTTCAAAGTGTATAAATGTTGCGGTTGATCACTCGTCGTCGGAGTGTGACCAATTCGCCTCCCGCATTATTAGCATCTACTGCTCCAGGTGCGAGTGCTCCATTGATTGGGGAGCCTACACCCCTTACTGAGGATACTCTTACGACGTCCCAGGTGCCCATCTCATTGACGTCATCAGTGTTGGTTCAGCCACTCAATGCACGGCGGCCTAAAGGGTCAGCTTGCAGTCCAGAGCAAGCAGATGAGGGCCTAGGGCGAGGAGATGAAGGCCTATGCCGGGCACATGAGAGACCTTGTATGAGCTATACAGATGTTTGACCTCCAAATCTCGTTACCAGTACCTGATCTTGCTACACCTTTGACCATTTCACCTTGCCGATGCCCAGCAGCCACTTCACCTAGAAGACTTTCAAATATTATATAATTAATTATTGTTCGGATATCTTGTATGTACATTTTTATATATTATATAATTAAATACTTTTCTTTGGTTAATTAATTATTGTTTAGAATTTAATTACAATATTATTAAAAATTAAAAAAAATAATATTTTTGACCAACCAAAAAAAGGATATATATATATAATCCACTTTGCGCGACGTAGGTTGCGTCGTGTAAAGAGGCTTTGCGCACCTAAGGGACATGCGTCGCGCAAAGACTCTTTGTGCGACGCAAGCTACGTCATGCAAAGTGGATTTGCGCGACGCAGCCTAAGTCGCGCAAAGAGGCTTTGCCCGACGAATGTCCCTGGGTCGCGCAAAGAGGCTCTGCGCGACGTAGCTTCTTCTTCGTCGCACAAAGTCTTCTATCACTGCCTTGCCGCAACGGTTAACGCACGACGAAGGTTCGTTGGGCTAAGTTTTGCGCGACGTTTTTTTGACTTTGCGCGATGAAGGACTTGTGTCGCGCAAAGTGTTTTTTGTACTAGTGGTATGACCGATCCAGAATGAGTACCTCGTGAAAACCTCGTCATGTAGCAGAAACCCAGTGGAAAAAAAATCTCCTATTGTAAGCAAAAAAATACATTAAGGTCAAGCGAATATACTTCTGGATACTTTCCTAGAGTTTGACAAAACTTTCAAATAAGAACTACAAGCATAGTAAATGAGTTGAGAGAGTGTCTCATGGTTTAGAACTATTTGAACTAGTACATGTGCTTCTTCGGGAAGGTACATGTAAATCTTTGTATCATTATCTCCATGGAGAAAAGGTAATCACATTCATAACGTTGCATCAATCACATGATGTTTGAGAGAAGCCTTGCACCTTAAGGCGTGTGCTTTTCATTGCACGATTTCATTCATCTGATTACACTTTTTTTTCCAGTAGTAACACAACAAGGTTACCTTAGGCAAAATAGGGACGACAGGTCCAAACACATTTTGATATTGAATCTAATTTAACATGGATTTAATTTTAGTTGTCCAACGGAACATGCTTTAATATCGTCGCTTTTCATTTATGTCGGTAACTACCATTTAATTGAAAGATCATCGATGATAATCTCATTCTAATTCCATATCTCACCCAAACTAGTATATTGGATCAAGAACTTTAAGTGTAAGGAGTAATCAAGATTAATCATTTGGAAATGAGTGAGACAACGATCGAATGTGGATTGGTTTTGTGCCTTATCTTCCTATTCTAAGGAAATGAATCCAATGACCTAAGTGGTCTGTCGCTGTAACGACCCAAAAATTATTCGTAAGCTAATCACGGTGATAGGCCAAAATAAAGTCATGGTTAACCCTTACACTATTAACCATAATGAATTTCCTTACTTGATAATTATTCACAAAATTTAATTTTGGCTATTTTCTGGCTGCATCTAGCCTCTTCGTTAGATTACCTACGTACCCTTAAAAGGGATTATGCCATTCGTAGTTCATCGTCTTATTTAAACCTTTTACTTTAATAATCAAGTGGCGGACATTTACGATACTAAATTCAAACAATCAAATCACATAAAACGAATATCAACTATGAAATTAGGATATCAAATTTAACCAAAAAAAAAATGCAATGTCGACCCACTAGCCACACATCGCCGCAGGTGGCGGTTTTTGGTGAACGGATACCCAATTTTTCGACTAACTCCAAAAATTACCAAATTTCACATGATTGTAGAACAAGTCAAGGGGAGTAATTTTCATATTTGGGCCGAAGTCCAATTCAACCGGGAAATGATTGAAATCAGTCATGGATCACCGAAAACCATAGAATTGGGTGGTTGTCGGTTTGTCTCCATTGATGCACCAACACCCCAACTAGTGTTTGGGCCTTGCTTCTAGGTTCAAGGGGATTTATTTGGTGGTGGTGATCAACATTGAAGGTTGCATGAATGGCGAATCACAGCCGAGGAGCCATCGTACCCACTGGTGCCGTTCTTTGTGAAATGGAAGCCAAAACTCGTCGGGTTTAGGTGGAAATGGAAGAGGGAAGGTCGTGGAGTTGGTTCCAAGTGGTGGCTCGGTCCAATTCGTCAGAAAATGGCCAGAGAAATCATCGAATTTCATGACTACCGACTGGTCGAGTCGCGCAGGAAACGGGTCGAGGTGGATCTGGTTCCCTCATTTCCCTCATTTCTTCTTCTCCCTGATTGGGCAGCCCCAATCCCTCATTTCTCTCATTTCTCTCCTTTCTCTTCTCCTCTTCCCCATCACAGCCACACACGTGGCACCCCAGATTTTCTAGAGCCTTCTAGATTAATGGTCAAATGACCATTTTGCCTTTACCTTTACTCGTTTATATCTCCTTCGTTATAACTATGATTCACGTTTCCCTCCTTTCTTCTCTCCCTGATTGGGCAGCCCCAATCCCTATTTTCTCTATTTTCTCTTCTCCTCTCCCCATCACAACCACACACGTGGCACCCCAGATTTGCTGGAGCCTTCCAGATTAATGGTCAAATGACCATTTTGCCCTTACATTTGCTCGTTTATATCTCTTTCATTATAACTCAAATTCACGAACGGTTTTCGCTTACGTGCTCATGGGATCGACTTTTATCCAAATATGCCAGGAAATATGGTGAAACAAATAAGGATAAAATATGTCCTCGTATAATTCTGTTTAGCCAACTAAGGGTACTTTCATCTTTTTCACTTATCAAACAAACACACGCTGTCAATATAAATACGTGGTAACTCCGAATACAACTATAAAATACGTAATTTAACAATAATGTCCAGGAACAGGGTTTCACATTTCCCTTCATCTGAATTTCATAACTAAATCAATTAATTTGAAATTTCATAACTAAATAACATATTAAAAATAATCAAGGTATTACAGTCATGCTTCAGGTGAAGGACAAATTGATTGGCTAGCGGTGTACTGGGTCGTCCAATAGAAGCGGCACACCCTTTGGAGATGTTAACTTGACATCCGTTAGGTATGTCTATCCTTGCAGGCATGTTTACAACTAGTAGATAATCTTGTCACTTTAGCTAGATAAGAGAAATGCATTTGGAGTAACATTCTGAAGGCTAGAATACATAGCACTTGGTCATCATACTTGTATGGTACTGGAATCGAGATGAGATACAGAGGCAATATTCACGCCAATTCATGCCGTTCTTCATGAACGTTGACGTTCTTATCTCCCATAGCAGTGAGAAGACTATCTCATTGAAGTGATAATCTGCAAATGAGCGGTAAAGAGATTATTTGCAATATTTCATCTTCTTATCTAAATGTTATTGTGTAGTCTGAATTCATAACCTGACCACAATTACAAATAAAACTATAAAAGTATGCAATACATCCCTAAATTTTTGTACATCAGATGATTGTATTATTTAGATTAAGACTTTTCCTCATATTATTTGCAGCAAAGGAAATGGTAAATACCTTGTACATATATTTTTGGGAGTTTTAACGAAAACCCCACGGTAGTGTTCACTTTAATGAAAAACCACATTTTTACACTAAAAAGTCAAATCTGGTACTATTCACTTTACCCTTTATTTTGTCCTTATCATTAAAACTTAAAGTTTTCAAGCCCTTTTCATTGGTTTTCCTTATATTTTTGGCACTAGAAAGATGATTAAGGAATCTACTTTTTTAATTCTTACGAGGATTGTTGAACTTCCTCTCGGCTTCCGCAATATTATATACAAAATCCGAGTACAGCTAGCAGTGTGATGCTTTATCCGCTTTTAAATGTGACTAGATTCATTTTTTATTCCTAATCTATTCAATAGTTGTGTCGTGTTCTCTCAATCACTCACTTTTACAGTTTACTTCCGAGTTCTATCTATGTATGTATAGTTACAAAGCTATGTGCTTTTAGTAAGAGTGACAATTTTGGTAAACTATTGACCGATCTATAGGGAAGTTTTTTTTTTTTTTTTTTTTTTTTTTTTTTTTTTTTTTTTTTTTTTCCACAAACGATATTATCTACACTAAGAGCAAGTCCACCGTTGGACCTTGCTCGGGGGACAGGCGAGAGGAAAGAGACCAAGGGCCGGTGGGTTCGGCTCCAGCATTGGGCAGCCCGAGTGAGGGTGGGAACCCAAGGGCTAGGCTCGTGAGGGATTGGCAGCCCTTCAGCCCAAGGGGTGTGACGTCAGGCTGATGCCATGCCTGGCGTCGGTCCAGTCGAACCCGTTTCAGTCGAACCAGTTTCTTGGGTTTGCAGCAGCTTGCCCAGTCTCACATGCCAATCCCCAATCTCTTTAAATCTCTTAACTTTTTGATCTGGGTTTCCAATATTTCACCCTCAGATCATATTTTCTGCCATTAAAATATCCATTTTTTTTCACTTCAAATCCACTGACTGAGAAAATCCCATCTCCATTCTAGTGTTCTCCGAGCCTCCTATGAGTACTTCACTAGGTTTGAGAGTTGGGTTTTGTCACAACAGGTCAGTTTCTTCTCTCTCTCTTTCTCTCTCTCTCATGCATTTTGTGATTGGGATTTGGAATATGCGTTAAATTGTGAATTTTGTTGCTTTCTGTTTAAAAAATTTGTGGGATTTGGATGTTGAAGCTGATTTAAAGAAATGGTTTTATATGATGGCACAAATGAAACAAGAAATGGTTTTGATGATAAGTTGAGTTCTACCCAATTCATTGTGTAAGTAATTCATGCTGCCTTATGGATCTTGCTTGGATTTTTTCTGTGTGCTTTTGGGTGTGAATTTCCAGTTAATAAAGTTTGTTATTTTGATTTTACATGTTTTGAAAGTTCGAGTCTTTGTCGAAATCTATGACTGATAATAGTCGTTTTGGGTAAATGACACATGGCGCAACGAGAACGATTTAAAATATCTTATCCGAAATTACATATAAATTTATTTTGTAAAAAAAATTAATAATATTTTATTGCCTATTGCCAGGGCTATTCAATTGCATGGGTGGAGATGCAAAAGGCAGTTACTGTTCACATGATGGATTGAATAGTGGATTGCCTGGGGGGAGGGCTCCAATGGTGGAGTTGCTCTAAGAGGAAGGGAAGGTTTAGCTTCACAATGGACTAGCAATAATGTAGTTCAAATTCACATTTAACGAGAATCGAACCTAAGACCTCTGACTTACAAGTGAAGAAAAAAACCACTAGACCGTAGTACTAGATAGCAGAAATTTTATCAAAAAGGGGTCAACCTTAAAACATAGGATATTTTTATTTTTATTCTACAAAGGACATTATAAAACATAGGACCTTATATACATATATATATTAAATTTGGGATAGGATCAAGGGACAAATATTTTTACACTTCTTTTTAACCATTAAATTTTATAACATTCTTAGGTCTTGATTAAGAGTGATGTGAAGGGTTTTGAACATTAAATGACGTAGATTATAATTAATAATATAAATAATAAATAAAACTAAAAATAAAAAAAAAAACTGGAAGAAAAAAATAAGAAAGAACTGTAAGTGTTCGAAATTCAAAGTTAGGGGGAGGGTAAGAGACCTCCATTGCTTTGCCGCATATGGATCTTCTCCTAGTCTTTTTTTCCTGATCTTTGGTAAAAAAACAACCCTTACTGATTTCTTTACTCTAGAAATCCATGTGTTATTACCATTTATCAGGAGATATGTTTTCCCGTTCAAATTGTTCTTACGCTTGGCGAAAAAATTGTTTTCCACAATCTAATTTATCACTCAAAGATATCAGAAATGAAGAATTAGGCTTTCGAGTTTAGTTTTGTTTACCAAACAAAATGATTCAAAGGATCAAGTGATAGCTTGATACGCTTTGTGTGATTCTTAATTTTGTATCAATCAAATCAAATCAACATGGAGTGAAGACTATAGATTTCTCTTCTCCTTCTTACGTTCATGGCCAGTCCCTATTCCTGGATTTCAACGCTGTTTTGATTTTTGGATTTCAACGTTGTTTTGATTTTTTTTTCCTTTTGAATTTAAATCTATTAGTTGATTCTTATTCATAAAATATAATTGTTTATTTATTAATTACAATCCACGTCATCCTCCATGTCATTAACGCTTAAAATTTTCAACATTACTCTTAATCAAGACCATTGAATGTTATAAAATCTAATGGCTAAAAAGGAGTGTAAATATATTTGTCCCTTGATCCTATCCCATTAAATTTTATTGAACAAGCATATATATTAACTTTTAAACTAACTACATTTTACACGAAATTCTAATTCTTTCACAATGCACCATGAAATTTTGAAACTGTATCAATTTACATCTTTTGTCTCTTTGAATATCTAATTTTTTATTAAATTGATGATTTATTGTCATTGGGGTGCAAATGACAAATACGTTATGCATTACCTATATATAATAAGAATCTCACGCTCAACATGCCATCAATTAGATCATAAATTAAACAATCAATCTGACCAAAAGCATGCGCTTAAAAAGTAAAAACTAAATTGACAAAAAAAAAAAAAAAAAAAAAAAAAAACTAAAACTAAAAACCAAAATTAAAATATTTATTAATTAGTACCTTTATCTTCCTTGCAAATTTTTACCCTTAAAGAAAAGTACAAAGAGACAATCAAGCAATAGAAGAGATTATTCATTATTCATGGTGAACTAAAATCACATGGTATCTTAATCGATTTAGTTTCGTTATAAAACTTTTGAGGGTACTAGAAAGTCTCAGCAATTTACTCATGAATTATTCCACCTTTTGCAGTTACCATACAAACAAGCGCCAAATTGATAAATCTCCCAGAAACACTTGCTGCAGTCATCCCTTTTTTGGTCGTAGATGTCGAAATAGTGAAGTTTAAATTGATCCTCTGGCCATTGGAAGGTGCAAAAGAATAGCGTTTTCGGCTGGAAAAAGTTTCGTTTAAAACTAAATTCATATGTGTTCTTTGGAAGGAGGTTGTGAGGGCCTAGATCATCGTTCCCTGATTTACAGTGAACTGTAAGTTCCTGGTTGTTTTCCAAAGTATTGTTGATTCGAACCGTTATTTTCTTAAGAGGGTAAGACGCCTCGGCAACTGTTGTTACATAAACAACTAGCAGCATCAGCATCAGCGGAAGAGCACATGTTGCAGTAAAAGATGGACTCATTTTTTGGAGGTATTCAAGACTCAAGACTCAAGAGGGGTTAGTCTCTACATTAGAATGAGTCACTTCATATATAGGGTTTGAGTGAACATTTCCTAGTTGTTTCAATCTAACATGCAATGTACGAATGCGTGCGGTTCACCAAATCTGTAATGAGTAAATTAATTTCCCAATTCTCCAAGAAATCATTCTCTGAATATTCAGATTATGTTTTCCATGTGTATGCCATGCCAACCGAATGAGCTATATGGCAATAAATAGAGGCCACCAAATTGGAAAGTTTATTAAAAGGGAAAACTGGTTTATTAGAAGAAAAATGCCAGAGAGATCTATATATTTCTCTTCTTTTTTTCAAATATTTACAATAAAGAATTGGAGAATTAGGCTGCTTTCCATGTGTATGCCATGCCAACCGAATTGGAAAGTTTACTAGAAAGGAAAATGGTTTACTAGGTTATTTACTGTTTAAAGGAAAAATTGTTTACTAGATAATAATTTCAATGGAAGCCTATATATACACGTCTCTTTCGTGATTAATGAATTTTCATTTATTATTAATAGGTATTCAAAATACATAAGACATTATTCTTATAAAACGACGATATATTAAAAATGTTACTATACATTTGTCGCCACGTGAGGAAAATTTGAATTAAACAAAAAATTATCTCTTTACATCCAACTAAAATTTTATTCTCACTCTAGTAATAAGAAAACAAAAAGAAAAATGTTGTAATTACTATAGTTGTTTGGCTATCCACATAGGTCCAATATGTAATTAGATTTGTATGTCCTTTGCTTATAAACAGGCATGGGGTCTATTTATCTTTTCCAACACCCCTCGGATTCTGTGGAATGGGATCGTGGCTGTACTCTTCATAGGAAACTTGAATCTTTATCTCTCAGGAGGAGTCTCACTCGAAACAATGCTCCAAAGCAGTCTGGTTTTGGGATGGGGACAGAAATACGCAGTACTTTGATCAAAAGGCGTCTAATCATCGCCAGAAGAATGGTATAAAAGGTTTATTTGATGCTACTGGTGTTTGGCACTCTAATGCAGAGGACGAACATGTGGTAGTAGATTATTTCACTTCTATGTTTACCACTAATGGTGATTTTCCATGTGAGGAAATCATAGATTCAATTCAATGTCGGGTCACTGAAGATATGAATCGGGCGTTATGCGCTGTCTACTCCGACTCAAAAATCAAGGAGGTTCTCCTTCAGATGGATCCTCACATAGCCCCGGGGCCAGATGGTATGTCTCTGCTATTCTTTCAAAAGTTATATAGTATGTGAGGATGTAGTTTCTGCCGTAAAGTCCTTTCTTTCTTCTAGTTGCATTCGTGAGCAACTAAATTACACGACAGTGTCTCTCATTCCTAAGGTTGCTGACCCGGAAAATATGACTCAACTTAGGCCGATTGCACTGTGCAATGTCTTGTATAAGATTGGTGCAAACGTCTAATAAACTGGCAATAAATAGAGGCCACCAAATTGGAAAGTTTAATGAGAATGGGCATTCTCGTCAATGGTGAAGAAAAGTTCACCTATTAGCTTTAAGATTTTCTTAATTATTCACAAATGACCCCACACCTGCTGTGACACATCCCAACCCAGTATGTCTACTTGGACTCCTAATTGAGCTGTGCTGGTCGACACCCGGAAGATGACGAAGCCATAAAGTGTAGTGAGGTGAAAATGTGAATAAATTTAAACCTAAATTGCAAGACTGAGCATGTGAGTGGGAATGAACCCATTTTACACGTGATGTCAGAGCATAAGTAAAGTACAGTAAAAGTAATGAACCCATTTCACACGATGTTAGAGCATAAGTAAAGTACAATAAAAGTAGAATGAGAATTATACAATCGAAGGTAATCTTCTATTCTAACATTTGCCCAAAATCCTTGTAGACACAGAAGCTTTGCCACTAAACTTGGAGGGGCAAAAAACAAGGGTGAGTGGGTCTAAAAATAAAACTTTGTAAAACCTTTTCAAAAACGTAACAACCCCTCGCCATAAAATAAGTATAGTTTGCACAAATAGCATACTACGTAGAGCATGGAAATACTTACCGTAAACGGCAATATATCGAGAATGCAAAACTTCACGATATTTCGTAAATAAACATATAACATCCGATAGTCACATAATCTCGTATAAACAAACATATCATATCAAGTGCTTATATATCGACACATGCTGGCACATGAGTTCATGTAGAGATATTCTAACATGAACAGGTCTGAATGTAATAATGATTTACGCTCTAATACTACAGTCACGTGAAGACTAGCGCATCACATACGAGTCCTAACTGCCTATAACAATAGATCCAAAGTGAGCGTATGATGTGATGTGAACATACACGTGAAGTCTAGCCCTGGCCTGGGTGAGTACCAACACTAGTGTTGCACACGATGAGCAGATAACGTATATATGATCATGCCACATTAATTTGATAATTCTAATCAATATAATACTATTCATAACCGTAACTATAATTAAGGCATCATGTAGGATTTATAATGATCTCGTAATTCTTATCATTACGACATTTCTTATAAATGTTAAATTAAATACGGCGTCACGTAGAAAATTCATTAACAATTATATATATGGAAACTAAACAAATATTTATACTATATAAAAGAAGGGAATTGTTATTGGCATTCCAAAATCTCATTCTACACTCCAAATTTTCTATATTCAGAAACAAAAATACACTTATGGTGAGGAGTGTAGAATGAGAGTTTTGGAGTGCCAATAACACTTCCCTAAAAGAAAAGATCCACTCACAGATACTTGCAAGGTCGCTGCTGTTCGAACGAGTAAATACAAATTGCCGATGCTAATCATACCTAAGCATAATAGAGACCCCCCCCCAGTAAAACTCAATTAAAATGTTTGAATTTGGAGAAACAGGCGGCGGATTCAGAATCAGCGCATCGAAATACCCTAAAAAGGGTCATGGGCAATTTTCGTAAAAAGTCAATGATCAACCAATAAGTCTACTAAGCCACCAAGCCGGTCAACTACGTTAAAACTTTGGAATTTCAGTAAATGAATGCCGAAAACGGACTCGGAGTGTCAAAATTAGCTTAGGAGGGTCCCGAGAAAATTTCAAAAAAGTCAACGTAAGAAATTCTAGAGAATATTTTGAATCCATTTCGAAAATGGGCCAGGTCAGATCTCGAGTTTGGATCCATGCTTGATATTTTTTTTTTATGTATAGGGTCGGGTTGACCCATTTAGGCTCACGGGTTAAACCCGCCAGACCCAACGAAGAAGAAGGCCATAATTTGTAAAAGGAGGCCGAAAACTTTCAAAGGGCTATAACGTGTTTAAAACTCAACCATTTTCTACGATTCAAAAGCCAAAATGAAGATAGAGAGATAAGGTACAAGAGTATACCAAGATGGGGTTGAGTCGTGGCCGGAGTTCGCTGGAAATGGCTTGCAAAGGCTCAGATGGTTCACAAGAAAACCGAGGAATATTTCCCTGAGGTGTCTCTTTATCAATTCATTGTCAAAACACATAGGGAACTCATAACTCATACCAAAAAGTCAGTAATTAGGGTGTTTGAGCGTTCTTGATCCTTACCCAAGTCGGAATAACATTGTGAATTCACCGAACATCTTGTTTGATGTCGGAGCTCCTCGATTTAATTTGAGGGTTTTCCACGGTTTTGTCCTCAATTATGGGTTCGGGGATAGAGATAGGACGAGGTGGTGAGTTGGGTTGTGATGGTAATGCTTATCGGAATGGTGAAGCAAGGTGGTTTTTGGGTCTCGGCACCGGTGGTTGTAGAGAGTGTTAGACTGAGAGAGAAGATAGAGAAAAGAGAGAGTTAGAGGGAGAAGACTGAGGTGGCAGCAAGGGAAAGGTCGAGAGCATCTGAAAGGGGACATGGGAGTGAGGGAAAAGAGTGGGGTGTGGGTTCCATTTAGGGATGGCAACGGGGCGGATTTTGTTCGGATATGCCATCCCAATACCCGAACCCGTAGAATCCCCGAATGGGTTTTCCCCATAACCGAACCCGTCGGGTGATGGATTTTTGATCGGGGAACGGTTTTCCCCATTATGATATTTATATATTTATTTATATTATTAACTAAATGAAGAATATTAAAAAAAAAAAGGATATTAAATAAATTGCTATTATTAATACAATTAATACAATGCATCTAATAAGTAATATTAAAAATTTATATTACCTAGAAATCATTTACACTCTTGAAAATTATAAGCATATAATTCCTATTATTAATGATATAAAAGTAAATAATTAATTTCATATTTAATAATGCATGATTATTAACAACCCCTTTCCATATAATAAATATTGTATGAATTGCATAACAGACATGTAATAACAGATTTATATATTTTTATTCATAGATGAAATGGTTTGGTTTTTGGTATGGGTTTGGGGCGAATACCACAATAAAAATAATCGAACCTGAAACTAGTAAAATACCCGAAATTTTATGCCTAAAATTGAACCATTTGGATCAGTTACTTGCGGGGATCGGATTTGACGGGTTAAATTTTCATCCCTAGTCCCACTCGACTCACACTCCAATCCCATAAAAGACAAAAACCGAAAAAAAAATCTCTTGCGAAATGAAATTACCTAAATGGCCATCACATTCGTAGTTTCGTAGAATTTTCACCATAACTCCGAATTTGATTCCGCTTGTGCCTACGCTTTCATACCATTGAGTACTTCAAGAATACAGTAAAGTAATAGCTCATACGTGTCATAAAATGACGGTCAACGAAAATCAACAATCTCGCATCTAGGGACATTTTTGTAAAATCACACCTTTAAAATTTATAAAACTATAAAATCAGGGACGAGTTATTACATGCTTTGCTACACTAGGAGGTGCAGGAGGTATGGAAACCTAAAGTTGAATAGGCTTTCCAAAAAATAAGTTCCTTAACTGCATTGAATGCTCAGCCTTGATTATAGGAGTCCCACTGACTGCACACCAAATATTAATATTGAATTGGGATAAACACAAGTTACTAGTAAGGATGGGAGAGTCTCATATAATTAAAATAAAAGGGAGCTTTAGATAACCATTCAATTTTTTAATTTTTAACCACGCCTAGAATCACACAGGCGATCATCCTTGCTTAGCATCAATGAGGTTGTACTTGCAAACAATACTCTTAACGCTCAACTTAGTGAGTGTTTGAGATTATAACAGTATAATTTGAAGTGATTGTGTACCTTTCCTCCGTATATCTTTGTATATGAAATGTTGGATAACTGTTTGGACCTAATTTTACACCACCGGCCTAAGCAATCGAGATCGTTGAATGAGCAAGATTCTAGGCCGTCGGATGACTCTGAACATTAAGAGGCAGTGATTTTGCACGCACTCGGCCCATATATTTAAAGCTGTTGGATGAAGGAAACTATATTAGATATTACTATTTTATTAGTAATTTTAATATAGTAATTTATCTTACTGTTACATATTGAGAGTCAAACAAATGAAAGAGGTTGCATTGCAACAAGGACTCTATGTGGTTACGTGTTGTGCAGCTTGGCTTGTTCGCGGCGTAATCAACACGGAAAAACAGTACTTATCAGGATTTAGGGATAAGACAGCGTGCAAAGATGGGAGATGTGATCAAATCGAACCTTTTGATAATGCATGGCCTGCATTTAGTTGAAAAGATGGGATAATGCAAGTGAATTTGGTGCAATTATTTTGTAAGTTGTGTTGCATGCATGGATGCATCTAAATAAGGAGATACCGCATTCTTTAGTTTGCTAGCAATGGCATATTCCAGTTTAAACTGGAATTATCATGATGATCTAGTGAATGGGTGATAAGATATGGCACGTGGTACATGGAAATTTGGAGTTGGCAACAATTCCAAATTTGAGCCTTATCAAGTGACTAGTGTATCTAGTCTTAATAGAAGGAAAGTGCAATTGCCAACCCTTTCAAGAAATCGAGATGATGGCAAGGGCTTTTGTGATAATTATCTTAGGAAAAGTGTTCTGCTTTCGACTGGAACTACACGGGTTGGCTAGTTGGTTTTTTCAGTTACTATAAATACAAGAGGTTGTGCAACATGGAGAGCCCTCTCCAATTCAACACACAAAACTGCCTTGTGCAAAATCTCGCTTTACGCGAAACCTCTCAACAACCTTGAGATTTTTTGTTTTCTTTTTCCGCCGACACATCTTCAGTTTGGAAAAACAGCACTGTGAAGGCAACCGGTGACATCTTCAGTTTGGATAAACAACACTGTTGCCGTAGAATCAGCCGACCGTGAAACACCTTCAGTTTGGATAAACAGCATTGCGTCGAGGCCGACTAGTTATCTATCCAAGTCTCGATCGAGAAGGATTTTTGAATTCTTATTAGTAGAGGTCATCTCATTAGTCTTCTCGGCGAAGTGAGGTGTTACAGGTTACTACATTCGGCACATTGAAAGCCGAATTTGATATTGAACTTCGTATAACTAGCAACCTTGTCTTCAAGCTCTACAACCCGAAGGCCAAGACGTGTTCCTTCCTCGACCGCAGTCGCAAGATTAAGAAGTCAACAGCGCGCCCAACATGACATCAACACATTTTACTCCCCGGCCGAGCTCAGCCAACAAGTTGGCATGCCCCGCACACAACCAAAGGACGTAATTAGCTTATTTATTACTCAGCCTGCTTACCACGTAGGCTTAGATAGTTTTTAGGATAAACAATAACGCAACATGATTATTGGACCATGACATGATAACTGAATAATGCAACATCTTGCTTGCATGATTGTAGCTCTAGTTTCCCGAGTTTAGGGTGGTAGTGGACTGATTAGTTAAGGAGTAAAATTTGGTCCCACAATCTTCATATGAAGACGATACCTACAAATATATGTTAATCGTTTGGGGTGGTAGTGGAAACATAAAGGATCTCTGTTCGAATAAATTTTGAACGAATTGCTCCTAAATGAAGATTAATATATTGAACGGTTCAAATTATAAAATTTAGAGTAATATTAAGGAGATCAAAATTTTAAATCAAATTTGCAAACCAAATGATGTGTCATCAATAGGAAATAAGTACGTTAACCGACACTTAATTAATAATTCAATTATCAACAATCACATCATTTGTTTTACACAATTTGGTATAAGAATTTGTTCTTTCTAGCATTACACAGAATTATAGAACGAGATGTATTGTTTACAAGTGAGTTGAGATATATACATTCTTTACATTGGAATGCTAGTAGTATCCGAGGGCCTATAGCACGTTTCCGTTGGTGCTACGCTTCCACATAAAAAATCAAGGGAAAGTGAAATAAGTAACAATTAATAAGTGACTGAAAAGACATAATATAATACGAGATTTTATTAATTATTCCAAATCATATCCAAGAAGGGGAAGGTAATTATTGTGGATTAAACCTCTCCGTAAAACCCTATCTTAGACTACAACATGAAGCAACATAAAGGAGAGACATAATTATGTTTAATTCAATGCCAAGGGTGGATTCCATCCATAGCAGATATCATACTTACCAGTCTTGTAATTGAACATACACAGCCCAGTCGCCCTTATGCTCCACACGTACACTTTACATAGTCTCTGATCCCTGTCCTGTATATAAATATAGAAATACTCGAGTGAATATTTCCAAGCCATACTACAAAAGTATAGGGTAGTCCCCCAGAAGTTGAGGGTAAAGTCGACCTCGAAATTTTGTTCGTACAAGATTAAATGGGTGCCTACATCTGCGTTTTTGGATTTACAATGAATTATGAGGTTCAGGTCAGGGCGTAAATTGTTGATGATACGTACATGCGCCCTCGGTCGAACCCCGGCCTCAATCGTAGCACTGAGGAGGACAAGGAGCTGGAGCTGTTGCAGGAAGAGATACCTTCTGAGATGGCTCATCATGTTTGGGAATTTCTTTGGTAAGTGAAGATATGGGTACGGTGTTTGCCAAAGGTAATTCATCATCCCATATATTAATTTTACCCATGCATATTGACGTATGAATTTTTGTACGTTCATTCTTAATTAATTTGTATCAGAAACAATGAGTGGTCAGTTACATACTATTGGACTTGGCAACAGTCAACCCAAAGCGGCAATGCTTTTAGCCAGCCACATTGAATGGTTGTCATGTTTTGGATGAAAAATGGCGTCCATGCAGGCATGACTCATGCATCCTGTTGTAATTATCAAATAAAAATTTAACCATAAAATTATGTAAACACAAAACTAACACTACAGAAAAAATGACCATTGTGCACAAAAATACATTTGTGCCCTATGAGGCTTAAGGGTACTAACATACGTGCCCATAGACCAATAGCAACAATATGGCTTCTATAATATACCTCTATGGGCGTCACCTTTGGTTAGAGGGCACCATATAGCGATTTGTGCTCATAGACCTGGCACAAATAAGAGCATTTTTGTGCCCTTGTTCTGACAAGATTGTCAGACGACTTTCCCATCCATGTTAGCACAAAGTTTGTAATTGTGCCCTATCAATTAAATATTTAAAAAAAGGGTTATTATACAAAATGGTCTCTAAGATTTGCATGATCAATAGAAATGGTCCCTGAGATTGAAAATCAATAGAAATGATCCCTGAGATTGTCTACCATCCATGATTTTGGTCTTTCCGTTAAAAACTCTTTGGGAAATTTTCAAAGCTTTGTAACTCAATCGATTCTTAACCAAATTTGACCCATATATATCAAAATGAAGATAAGAAAGTGTAGAACAAGATTATACCTATTTGGAAGCCCAATTATTGCCAGAGATGGCCGCACTAGTACAAAAACATGTTTGCGCGACCAAAACTTGCGCGACGCATTTAATTACGTCGCGCAAAGCGGTTTTGCGCGACGTACGTACACCTACGTCGCTCAAAACGGTTTTGCGCGACGTTAGTTTGCGCGACGAAGGACTACGTCGCGCAAAGAGGCTTTGCGCGACGTAGGTATACGTACGTCGCGCAAAGCCGCTTTGCGCGACGTAGTCCTTCGTCGCGCAAACTTTTGGCGCCAAACCCTAAGAATTTACCGCTTTTTTCCCACTTTGCGCGACGCATGCCCATCTACGTCGCGCAAAACAACTTTGCGCGACGTAGTCCTTCGTCGCGCAAACTTTTGGCGCCAAACCCTAAGAATTTACCGCTTTTTTCCCACCTTAACAAGTTGTTTTGATCTTGAATGAGCTTTTCCTACTATCAACAGTATTTCGCTTTTCAGTATGTGTTGTTTATCTTTTCTTTTTAAAACTCATACAAGGAAAACAAAAGCTTAACAGGAACTGCGCTATGCTAGTTGCAATACCCATTTGGGAATAGGTAAGTAGAGATTTACTGTTTATTTAATTTTGTTAGAAACGTTTTGACTATCTTTTTTTCTCATTTTTGGGTTCATTGTTCTAGATCAGAGTCGTCGGGATGATTTGGAGTCACTTGGATATGTTCTTCTGTACTTCTTAAGAGGAAGGTATGCCATAAAGTCGAACCACTTTTCTGAATGAGAATTTTATATTTTGAATTATTTTCCACTCCAGTTAGGATTCTTGCTGATTTACGTTTATTGGTGAAACCGATGCGTTGGCTATTGCAATTTCATTTTGATGACAAGCACTCTTCGCACAATGTTTTGACCAGATATCTGGGTACTCCTCTACACTATTTTTCGGCCTGGCTGATTAATTGGTTTCTGCATTTAGCCTTCCTTGGCAGGGTCTAAAAGCTGCAACAAAGAAGCAAAAATATGATAAGATTTGTGAGAAGAAGCTATCAACTCCCATTGAGGTATGTGCATCTTATGGATAGGAGGATCGTGTTTAGAACTCAATCCAACATGGCTGACTTGTTGAATGCATGAGTTCCGATTTTAAGAATTCTTATCAAGAAGTATGCAATTATAAAACAGCTTCCAATTTTTTTTGTTTTTGTTTGTTTTGTTTGTTTGTTTTATTTTTTTTTGCTTTTTCTTTCAGGAGGGGGGGGGGTTTACTAATTTCTTTTGGAAGCTTTCCAGAGATCCATTACAATCGAGCAAGAATTTATGATGCATCCTTTTTCTTTCAGGAGGGGGGTTTACTAAGTTGTTTTAAATAAAGTAAGTTCTTTGTTTTTGGTGAATAATGAATACTCAATCGTTCTAGTTCACAGGATAGCATGTGCTTGTTTCTTAATTCTGTTGGGGTGTTATAACTATGAATATAATGTTGTGTACTTTACCGTTCTAGTCTATGCAACTTTGTTATTTAATTCTGTGGTGACCATAGCGGTTGACATTTTGAAACTCTGTGCATAATAATTATGGTTTGCATTTCGACCACCACAAATAAGTTATTTATGGTTGCAAATTATATATTTCAAATGTATACTCATTTTCCCTTCCTTTGTTTGAGAGGTGCAGGTGGCTGAAAATGTGAAGTTGATTTCTCAAATCACAGATGTTTTTAGGACTCTTCAAGATTCCCCAGTAGAGGATATCCGTAATCCAAAGCAATCTAGCATAAACAGTTCAGTATGCTCGGTAACTCTCTATCTCTCTCTCTCTCTCTGTGTTGTGTGTGCATGCAGTGATCTGGTTTATACGTGTACACATGTGAAGCAATTTATTTTTGAATTTTTTTCACTTGTTACTGCCTTTTGTAATCAACTTTTTCACTGTCATTATATACTCTGATTGGTGATGACAGAGGCATGGCTATTGTATCTCATATAAGAGGAGAACTAATAAAGGAGAACTAAGGACTAAATTAAGAGATAGATGCGTAAAGTGAAATAAAGGGTGCATAAATCACTTTATATTAAAATGAAGTCTAAGAGAAATTTAACTACATTTGAGATGTCACAGTGTACATAAATCACTTCATTTTCTTCGCTAAATTAATTTTGGTTAATTTTATCTATTTTATTTAGTTTTAGTAATTATTGTGATTTAGTTTATTTGTATGCATATATTTTTGTACATCACCTACAAAATTATTTTGTGTTGTACGAAGTTAATACTACTTAACTTCGTACCCTTTTCTCAGGAAAAGCTTAGTTTCCCGTTTGAGAATTAGTTGGATTTCGTGCATGGATGCGAAAGCATGACTGCGGTCCAATTAATTCTTGAATTGTCCCATTTTTTGGACAGTTTGGGAATGCCCTAGTTATGTGTTGTAGTTTGCGGTCCACGGATTAGGTTTCGATAGTGGAAATTTTGGTAACATTTCCTAATGTTCTTTGAGTACACGGTGGATATTATGTATCTACGACGTGCACTTGAAGAACTGTAAGGAGATGCTGCCGAAATTAGCCCACGTCGAAATTTAATCCATTGGAATCGTAAATTACGGCACATAACTGTGCATTCTTGAATGGGATAGGGCCCTGACCGGAGGAATAAGGTGACAAGACAATAGTTTTCATGTCCTAATCTGTCTCATAATTTGCTTCAATTGTACTTAATTCCAATTTTTGAATAAAATGAATGTCAGCAACGGTTTAGATTTTCAATGGCATCCAATTTCATATAGTTTAATTAGTTATATCTCCATTTACCTATATACCTATTCATTCCAATTTTATATGATCGCTGGATGCAAAACTTTTCTAGATATTATTAGTTGCAGCAGTTGCATCTCTTAAAGATCTATACAACTTTTTTCTCACTGGTTCACGGTGGATTTTGCAGTTACTTCTTGAGCGTGGGGAAGCACGAAGGGTTATTCCTTGGTAACACATTTATAAGGATTCCGTTGTAGACGTTGTTGTAATTCTTGTACTTTTATTCGGATTGCAGACAAAATGGACAAACAATGGATACATAATCATAATAGATGTGATGTTGAGTACTTGGATGGAATACATGCGTTCATTGAATTCGCAACTAGACACAACCTAGGTTCAACTCATATCCGATGTCCATGTAGGAGGTGTAACAACTCAACGTGGGAGACATTCGAGAATGTTCGATTTCATTTAGTAAGAAATGGGATGTTGGAGACCTATACTACTTGGTATCATCATGGAGAACGATTAGACCAAGCTTCGTCTTCATACGTGACACGAGTGGAAACTGTTGAATCTAATGTGGATCCTAATGAACAAGTTATGAATATTCTAAATGACGTTTATCCATACGCCTCAAGCAACACCAATCAGGAAGGGGGAGAACAGGGAGATGACGGCCGTCCAACCATGGACAGTGAGGCATTCAAAAACTACGAAAAACTATTGAAAAATGCCAAACAAGAATTATATCCGGGTTGCGAGAACTTTTCAGTGCTCACAGCAATTGTGGAGTTGATGCATGGCAAGATCAAGTTTCGTTTATCAAACAAGTGTTTTGATTACTTTTTGGGAGTTATCAAGAGGATGCTTCCAAAGGAGAATTGTTTACCTGAAGATCATAAAAGGGCCCAAAAAGTGTTGAAGGGTCTCGGATTGGGGTATGAAAAAATTCACGCATGTGTAAATAATTGTATATTGTTCTATAAGGAGAACAAAGCGTTGGATAAATGCCCTGTTTGCAATGAGCCGAGGTTTAAAATGACATCACAGAATAGAAACACCAAGATTCCACAAAAAGTAATGCGCTATCTTCCATTAAAGCCTAGATTGCAGCGATTGTACATGTCGATGCATACCGCAACCGACATGAGATGGCATAAAGAAGGACGGGTAAATGACGATGTTATGAGGCATCCTGCAGATGGAGAGGCATGGAAAGAATTTGATCGGATGTACCCTGATTTTGCAGCTGACCCGCGCAACATCAGATTGGGACTTGCCACCGATGGATTTAATCCATTCGGGGTGTTAAACCTAAAGCATAGCACTTGGCCGGTCGTCGTGTTTCCTTATAATTTGCCACCTTGGAAGTGCATGAAAAAAGAATACATGATGTTGACTCTATTAATTAACGAAGATCCAGGAAAGTCCATTGATGTTTATTTGCGGCCGTTGGTTGATGAGCTAAAAGATTTATGGGAAAACGGTGTTCGTACATACGATAAATATACTGGGCAGATGTTCACCATGCGAGCGGCAGTGATGTGGACAATAAACGATTTTCCTGCATATGCAATGGTTTCTGGGTGGATGACTAAGGGTTATTTGGCATGTCCAATATGCAAGGAGAACGTAACATCATCTTGGCATGCAAGAAAAGTTTGTTATCTTGGTCATCGTAGATGGCTCCCTTGGGACAACGAGTGGCGTCAGAACGATAAAGCCTTCGACGGCACAAAAAAGACTCGGCTAAGACCAAGAGAATGGTCCGGAGATGAGATTTTGGATCAGTTAAACCGTTTGGAATTTGGTCATTTCGGCAAAGGGGTCAGTAACCCCAGACCAACTACACATCTAAACTGGACGCACAAGAGTATGCTATTTGAGCTTCCGTACTGGTCAAAGTTAAAATTGAGACACAACCTCGATGTTATGCATATTGAGAAAAATGTGTTTGACACTTTGGTCGGGACAATTCTAGACATTGAAAGAAAAACAAAAGACACGATCGAAGCTCGCCTCGATTTGGAACGAATGGGCATTAGGTCATCTTTGTGGATGAAGAAGGTCGGTGGTACGTTGAAGAAAGGCCATCCTTTTTTTACAGTTAAGCCGAATGGGAAGAAAGAGTTTTTCAACTTTATTTCTTCTATAAAGTTTCCAGATGGGTATGCTTCCAATATCTCGCATTGTGTGAACGTGAATGGGTGTAAATTTCAAAACATGAAGAGTCATGACTGTCATGTGATACTCCAACGCCTTCTTCCAGTTGGTATTCGACACTTATTGCCTCTTGATGTGGTGAAACCAATCGTGTTATTGTCGAGATTTTTTTCGCAGTTGACTGCAAGGTGTTTGCGGAAGTCAGATGTTAAACAATTGCAGGACGACATTGTGAACGTCTTATGCAAGTTCGAACAGATATTTCCCCCAGCTTTTTTTACAAGTATGATTCACGTGATGATTCACTTGCCAGATGAGGCATTGCTTGCCGGACCAGTGAACTGTCGATGGATGTATCCAATAGAAAGGTATTTAATTAAGCGTATATATATATATATATATATATATATATAACATATTCATGATCAACGAACGCTTTGAATAATTTGTAGCATACCTTTTATTTGTGCAGATATATTGGTGAGTTGAAAAAGTCTGTTCGAAACAAGGCAAAGCCTGAAGGATCACTTGTGGAGGCATGGGTCGCATATGAGTCACTTACTTTTTGTGCAATGTATCTTGAAGATGTTGAGACAGCTTTCAATCGTTCTCAATGCAATAATGACGGTGGTGTCAGAAAAGAGAAATTGTCTGTTTTTGCCCAAATTGCGCGACCATTCGGCGATCCTGTAAAAGACGAATCGTTTACCAAAAAGGACATGGAGGTAGCGCATTGGTTCATACTCAACAATTGTGATGAGGCTTTGCCATACCTTGAAGAGCATGAACAATTGATGAAGCAGGAACATCCTTCACATTTATATGCCAAGAAGCACCGTGACTTGTTTCCTTCGTGGTTTCACGCACATGTAAGTTGTATGTGGTTTGAATTGAGCATATTTTCCAACTTGTTCATGCCCGTCTTTAAATTTGGTTATACTAACAAGTTAACTTTTTGTATATGTTATATTAGATGAACAAATTGAAGGAATTGAATTCACCCTCTTACGATGGAGAATTATATAACTTGGCGAGAGGACCGCTTCACGTTGAATTGTTCTCAGGTTGTCATGTCAACGGGATCAAGTTCTTGGGGGCAACACGTGATGACAAGTTGTCTACTCAAAATAGTGGTGTCCATGTTCCGGGTGCGGGTGACAGTGAAGACATTGATTTTTATGGCAAACTAACTAGTGTAGTACAATTGCTTTACAAAGACAGGTGTCAAGTGATACTGTTTAAGTGTCTTTGGTTTGATACAAACCCACATAACCGAACGAGTGTTAAGCGAGACCATGGTTTACTATCAGTAAACACTATGAGACATTGGTACGATGAAGACCCATACATTTTGGCAACAATGGCGAAACAAATATTCTATCTAGACGACCCTAAAGCTGGCAATGGTTGGAAAGTTGTTCAAAAGATTGATCGAAGAGGGCTATATGATATTCCAGAACAAGATCATGATGACAATTACGATAACGTCGTTGACCAACAGTTATCATCTTCGATAGAAATTGGTGAAGAAACACTCCGGGATACTAATATTGTCCAAGAACCGTTTGACGTAGTTGGATTTCCTGAATTCGAAATATCAATTGACCTTGGTGATCTACCTGAATACAATGCACCAGAAGAGGCAAACGAAGATGAAGATGAATGGGAATCCGGAAATGATAGTAGTGAGGATAGCGAGAGTTATTATTGTAGTTCGGATGATGATTAATATAAACTTGTAAAGAAAAATCGTGCTTTTTCATTTATAACCGTAAAAAAGTTTTGTCCCGTTACATAATATCTGAATGTTTGTTTTTTGCAATTTTTTGGCGTCTGCGATCTCGAAGCATATACAAACAAGTTTGACGGTTGGATAGTTGAAATTAGTTTCATACAATGCGTTTCCCATCAAGTTCAATGGTATATATATTTACTAAGTTGATTTTAATTTATTTATTTTGTACTTATAACACTTAAGAAATTTAATGATATATATGTAAAAAAAATAATTATTGTGAGTTTTTGTTAGAAAAATATATTATTGTGGACTTTATGTAAAATAAATTTGAATTTGAAAGAAGTAAATAGTAATTTTTATAATATTAAAAAAAAAAAAAACCTTGCGCGACCTCAATTTGTATACCTACGTCGCGCCTGATGTGATAATTTTGGCGCCCCAATAGTGAAAAATAGGCGCTTGTTTTCAATTCTCAAGTTTGGCAACCTTTTGAACCCCCAAATCTGCTCTTCCCGTATACCTCTCTCTTCCCACTCGCTCTTTCTTTCCCGTACGTAGCCTGCATCTCTCCCTCTCGCTCCTTCTTTCCCGTATACCTCTCTCTCCTCTTCACAACCTTCAACCCCCAAATCTCGAAGCCGACGCGACATAGGGTCCCAAAATCAAGGTAAAGGTTTCTCATTTTCGAAGGGTTTTTGTTATTTAGGGTATAGGGTCAAATTGCATGTTGATTTCTGAGTACTTTGTCGAAATCTCCAGATAAAATTGGATGTTGGTTCTGATTTGATAGGGTTTCGGATTTGTGAGGGTTTGAGGTTATGTGGGTCTGTTGAGATTACACCAAAAGTCTGCACCGTTCACCGTTTAGGGTGTGAAATTAAAGAACCACATATTCGGGATGGGGCTGAATGAGATTGGCACAGGGTCTTGTACTTTTCAGTTTCGGTTGGCCTGGTTTCCCTTTCTCTTCTGGATTTCGGAATCAAACAAAAACTATGAAATTTGATTCTTGATGCACTTTACCGGAGAGGGTTCAGATCTTGGAGGGAATATGAGTTTAGCATTTGCCCAGCATATTCCTTTTCTGCCATCTCTTATTTAGATTTGTGTAATTGGTTGGCTCAAAGATGGTTTACAAGGCAGGGCTCTATATTCATCTTAAGATTGGTCCATATATTTGTTCATAATGGAATTTTGGGAATGATCATTTTCCTCGGCTTTGCGCGTTTCGTCAATGAATTTCTTTTTGAATGTTTCTATTTTCTTTAGGGGGTTTCCAGTTTGGCTGAAGTTTGTTCCAGGCATTAGCTTCAGAACAAATAATTTGAAAAGTTGACAATTTCAGTCATTTGTCTTAATTAATCAATGATTAGTTTTTTACCTGCCCCAAAAATTTTAATTTTATTTTCGAGCCCTGATTTAATATTAGGCGCCTTATCTTCATTTGGATTGTTCTGTCTCATATTGGAATCTCAACTTCTACCTATGTAAATTCGATTTCAAGTTTTTTAGTTCATCAGCACAAACAAGATCATGAGCATTTTGGTAGCCTGCAGCTCTCAGTTCTGGTATTTCTTCTTACACATAATCTGGTTGAATTTTTTATTTTGTAGGTTTGGAAATTCAAGTTTTTTTTTTCTGCAATTTATATTTGCATTGAAGTTTTTGAACTATTGTATTTGGTTGCCATTATGATTACTTATGGACTATTTCGCCATATGTATTTGCTACAAAATGTAAATTTATTTTCAATGAAACATATTGAAGTCCTCTGCGCATTTGCATAAGCTATTGTGTGTTGTTAAAAGAGAGAGGGCATCTAGCATACAACACACATGCCATGGGTGTACAACTAAGTATGCCATGGAAGGATTTCTGGATTTCTTCGATGGCCTCTCCTTCAGACAAACCTTTTGCTTATTTAATTGGCATTGACTTGCATATAGTATTCATGCATGTTAGATGTATTCTGGAAAATCTTGTTCTTTTAGATAGTTGTTGTGAAAAACCTGTATTCTTGTTCTGAAGAATAAGCCCTGCATATGGCTTTTCCAGATTTGTAGGAAGTGTTAACTTTTCACAGGGGATTGAAACTAGAAAACATTTGATGCACATACTTATATATGATATGCATGATTGCTTAACCCACCGCCTCGAGCTATTACGGTATTACCTTAGATGAGAATTTTACTTCAAAAGACTTAAGCAGTGCAGGACCCGACCATTTAAATACTGTACTTTTGAGCAGTTGCATTATAACCCACATATCCCATTCTTGTATTGATATTCTTGTATTGATATTATTGCTCTAATTACTTATATTACTTTGGTTGCTATTTTATTAGTTTCAAATGCAAGAAAGGATTAGTTTCTAATGTTATATTTTTATGGTTCATAAAGTGTATAGATGTCGCAGTTGATCACTCGTCGTCGGAGTGTGTCCAATGCAGCTCCTGCATTATCAGCATCTAGTGCTCCAGGCGTGAGTGCTCCGTTGATTGGGGAGCCTACACCCCTTACGGAGGCTACTCCTACAACGTCCCAGGTGCCCGTATCATCAACGTCATCAGTGTCAGTTGAGCCCCTCAGTGCACGGCGGCCTCATCGGCGCCGCCGCGAGCCGGAGCCTTCTGATCACACTTCCTCGTCCTCCAGAGTCGAGGATGTGGCCTCCCAACCAGGTAGTTTTTTTCTAATTCTCACTATGTTGCATTTTTTTTTCATTTCAAAACTATTGCTTTTATGATTGTGAAAATGTGTTGCGGATTGTGAATTACTGTTTTAAGGTACTTTTATGATTAGGGGAGGTTTTGCCAAATTTTCTGTACAAATTTAAGCTTAGGGTTTTTACCATTTAAGTTTTTTTGGGCAGCTAAAAAAAACACCAGGGGGCCCAATCGAATGTTGAAGGAGCTACAGGTTGTACGTATGTCTGCCTCCTTGATCAAGATTGCGTATGATGAGCGACATCGTGGAGCGGTTACCTCACAGCAGCATAACAGCGTCGTTAATTGCTGTGGTTTTATTATTAGGAATTTTTGTCCTATGCGGTGGGAGAGTTGGGCAAAAATTCCCGAGGAGACGAGGGCCCTGGTGCGAGACAATTTGGAGGTTAGTATATTAATTTTTAGCAAAGTCAACATCTTTCTCTGCTTAAACTAGTGCAGGGCCATCATCTTGATTAGTAAAGTCAAGATCTTTCTCTCAATTTCTGTTTGGTTGCTAAGAAAATGTAAGGGGAAAGAGAAATCAGGTGCATTTCATTGTTTTGCACCTGATAGCCGAGTGTTGTTGTGATGAATAATTTGGTCATGTATTTTGCACACTCTTCTTCTGTTCATAATTGGGAGCAAGTGTGGTCATTTAGTTTTGGTTAATTTCAGTGATTTGCGGCACTGTTCTTTGTTGTCTGAATGCTTCCTGGGAAGGAAATTGAAAAATAATTCCGTGAACCATTGTTAAAATAATGATTATGTTGATTAGGTGGAAGGATTACTACCTTATCTGATGCATATTTATGGGTTTTTAGTTTTGGTCTACGTCCTTGCTAAATGATTTATGATAGTGTTTAGGTGAGTATGCATGCCGTCTCTAGTACATTGCTTTGCTTGTGTTGTGCATCAGTTAACCTGATCCATAGTATCCACCGGTTGAGCAGCATCATGATACCTAAACATTATGCCTATACATGCTGTTTTGTTTTAATCATTAAGTGCTTCTTAGGACTGGCTATACTAATCAAGTAATCGATCTTTTACCGAGCGAGTCCTATGTATGGTTCTTGACTTTGCCTCAATTTGATAGTGAATTGTTTTTAGTTGTTGTCCTGGTTTTATTTATTAAAGTGAACTACGAAAGCAGCCTTAAATAGTCGAGTTAAATCCTTTGTTGAGAAATTGTGCTAAGGAAAGGATTTTGATAAATAATTTGAGTGTTAACCTTATGGTTTGAACATTAAAGGTTTGATACTGCTTTCCGAATATAAACATTATATTGTTTGCTTCCTAACAAATTAAGATTCTAGTTATTATTGTAAACCGACAAACTTTATCAATATCTTATAAACTAGTTGTCAATTATTCTTATACATGGTCATTTTGTTTGTCATTTTGTTTTTCATATTTGTAGGTTGTTTTTGAAATGGAGGACATATCCCCTGAGGTCAGTGCCTACTTAGAGGAGACCTTAGCAAGCCGGTACAAAGATTGGAAGAGCGCTCTTCACACACATTTTCAGCTATGGGAATCTCCGGAGATTGCTCGCCTACAGGGTTGCCCACGCGAGTATAAGGAGCGGCGAGAGGATTGGGAGTGGCTCTGCACACATTTTACGGATCCAAAATTTTTGGTATGTACATAATACTTTAATAATAATTTATTGTTTTTGTTATTTTATTTAAGCTTTTTTTAATAATTTCTTTCAAATAGTCGCACTAACATATATATTGTATGTTTAACAGAAGAGATCTGCTGCTGGCAAGAAAGCTCGGGACTCAAAGACACTTCTCCACCATTCTGGTTCGAAGCCCTTTTCGTATAGGGTTGAGGCACGACGTGAGGTAAAAGTATATTAATTTTGAAATTTTATACAATTTATTTTATATTATTGATTAATAAAATTTTCTTAATGTTTTTTTTTCTTTAGGAGGGTTCTAAGTTCCCACAGATTGACCTGTTCAAGCATGTTTACGTTCATCCCAACAATGAGAACAGTGACCAGCTTTATGTAAGTATATGTAATTGTTATTTTTCTTATTTTTATGAATCGTTCAAATATTATTTATATTTTGTTATTAAACATTATATGTTTTTTCTTTATTATTACAGGGTGATATGGTGGAAAAGAGCACTGCTATTCTCCAAGAAGCAACATCGCAACTTCCCCCGGACACCCCGATCGAGGACGTCATTGTACCCAAGGATGCAGATGTTCAGATCGTGACTGAGGTCTTGGATCAGAAGTTCGGTCGTCGTCATGGTAAGGTTGTTCGGTGTACGGGGAAGGCGGGGGTTCGTGAAACGGGTGCCTCTTCTTCCAGATTGTCCATAGGAGAGGTTAATTCCTTGAAGGAGGAAGTGACAACCCTAAGAGGTCAGGTTGCGGCCCAGGGCGACCACATTAGGGCCCAGGACGAGAGGATGAATATGATTGTTCAGGCCTTAGCGATGTCCGGCCTCCAAATCCCGACGATGCCCGCACCTAATGTTGCTCCACCTTCGACATCTCAGCCATTTTGCCTAGACGATACCGAGTAGCATGATGTATTAAACTTAGAAGACTCGTAGTTTTTTATTTTTTTGTTCGGACAAACGTACATTTTCATATATTCTATAATTATTTACTTTTTCTTGGTTTATTAATTATTTTTTAGAGTTCAATTATAATATTTATTAAAAATTAAATAAAAAATATAAATGACAAAAAATAAAAATAAAAACTAAAACTTTGCGCGACGCAGTGCCTACCTACGTCGCGCAAAGCTACTTTGTGCGACGCAGACCTACGTCGCGCAAAGTAGCTTTGCGCGACGTAGGTAGGCACTGCGTCGCGCAAAGTAGCTTTGCGCGACGTAGATCATGCGTCGCGCAAAGTAGCTTTGCGCGACGTAGGTAGGCACTGCGTCGCGCAAACCCTTCCTTCACTGCCTTCGCGCGACGGTTCTTGCGCGACGAAGGTTCGTTTCGCTAAGTTTTGGGCGACGTATTTTTGACTTTGCGCGACGACGGTCCTACGTCGCGCAAAGTATTTTTTGTACTAGTGCCGGAAAATAGCCTGAAAGGTGACTGGTCCGCGGGAAAACTGGAAAACTGGAAAACTCGCCAGAAATTGGGTAAACTTTAAACGTTCTTAACTTCTTCAATACTCAACCAAATCGAGTGATTCAAAAACGAAAATCATACTTCTCGACTAGACGAAGAGAATGGAATCTTTATTTACTGCTAACTCGCCGTGGTTTGGCCGAAAACCTACTCGAAATTGGCTAACTCGAAAATGCTTAGCCACTTTTGAGCCGTTGTCCGACCAAACCACGGCGAGTTAGCCTTCGAAAAAGGTATCATTCTCTTCCTCTCATCAAGAAGTATTATTTTTGTTTTCGAATCACTCAATTTAGTTGGGTATTGAAGAAATTATGAACGTTTAAATTTACCCAGTTTCCGGCGAGTTTTCCAGTTTTCCCGCGGAACAGTCACCTTTCAGGCTCTTTTCCGGCCATCTCCGGCAACCATTGGGCTTCGAAATAGGTATAATCTTATTCTACACTTTCCTAAATTCATTTTGATATATTATGGGTCGAATTTGGTTAAGAAACGATTGAGTTACAAAGCTTTGAAAAATGCCCAAAATCATTTTTAACAGAAATACCAAAATCATGGATGGTGGATAATCTCAGGGACCATTTCTATTTATTTTCAATCTCAGGGACCATTTATATTGATCATGCAAATCCCAGGGACCATTTTGTATAATAACCCTAAAAAAATAAAAATTCGAAAAACCATACAAACGAAAAACAAACATTTTATATATTTTAGCGCTAATTAAGATAACATTCGAAAACAATCATTTCTGGACAACAACATCTTCCCCAGAAAGCTTTGTTCATCCCATCTTTGTTGCTCCACAAATAAATTCATCATTCCCACAAGTAGAGTTCCATCAAACTTATGAATTTATGGGCAAAATAAAAAGAATTTCAAACAAAAATCGTTAATTGAAGTGATGTTGAGTTTCTTGAGAGATCAAATACAAAAAAATAAAAATAAAAAAAATAAAAAATTAAACAAAACAAAGGAAAAGCCCAGATCTGAGAGAGGTGTCAGTATTAAACATAGCAGAGAAATAGAAAGAGAGAGAGAGAGAGAGAGAGAGAGAGAGAGAGAGAGAGTACCCATCTTCTCTTTGAACACCATGAGGGAAGAAAGGGATGAGAGAGTCCAAAGTATAGTTATAGAGCTTGTTCTCGTCAAGGACACTGAAATGGCAGCTAGCAAAGATCGTATCAACTCAGTCCAGAATCATTAAGATGACTAACCTCTTTTAGAAAACCGACTCGGACTTCCATTGTGGAGCACACGAGCTCACAGAAACCCGCCTACAAAAATAAATTGTTAAAAAATTACACAAAAATCAAAGAAAAAATCAACAAAAAACCCAGATCTGAAATGGGTGAGAGAAGTTGGTGATGCGGTGGTTGTCGATCTGACCGTCAACGTCTAGCAACAGAGTATAAGGGAGGTAGAGTTGAGATAGAGAGAGAGAGAGAGAGAGACAAAGAGACAGAGGTGAGAGAAAGAGATTCTGAAGGAGGCAGAGATGAGAGAAGATCGGGAAATTGAGAGAGATAGACTGAATCTGGTGAAGGTAGAGATAAAAAGGTGGTTGAACTAAATCTGGGGAAGCAGAGATGAAAGTGAGAGATAAGGAAAGTAAAAGAGAAGGAAAGATGAGAGACAGGAAAAGAGAAATGACAGAGACGGAGAGAGAGATGAGAGAGTAAAGGAAAAGAAAGGGGGGGTTGAAGTAAGACAAGATACTTATGTGTATGAAATTAAATAATTTAAATATACTAAATCAAATTGCACAAAAATTATTTATGTGTGTACGTAAATTAATAAAAAATTATGATTACTGATATTTATAAACAATGACACAAATTTTGGTGCAAACATTTTAATGGCCACAAATGCAGGACACCAACTAATATGCCCTTCGTTCAGATGGCACATTTGAGATAGTTTAGTGCTCAATGAAGTTCAAAAAGCACAACAATGCATTTGTGCACAATGAAAATGTAAACGGCACAAATTTTTTGTGTTCTCAGCCCTTTTTTTTTTTTTTTTTTGTAGTGTAATTATCAAATAAAAATTATGTCAACAGAAAACTAATACACTTGTTGACGATCTTTAATAATGGTAAGACCTACGATTATATGTGGTCGGACTCACACTTATATTAGAAAGTGTGTATGTTAAATATACCAATTTTGTGTGTTCATTGAGTTGTTTGATATTTCGTTTTCTAGTTTTAATTTTTTTTTAATTTTTTTTTTTAACAAATATTTTTAACTTTTCTTAAAACAGATAGAAAAACTCCAAGGGCTGAAATGATAGAAAAACTCCATTATTTCAACCACGCATTGTTGATCTAGATTTTTGCTGGGGCCATCTTCGTGCACCATGTCCTCCAAGGGCTGATCAACATCAAGCTTCTAACCTTTGGTGAGGTCATAGACGAGAGATTTTTCAATGTGACCGGTGCACGAGATGGTGCATCACGTGTTACTATACAAATTGTGGGATATGTGTGTTAAAAAGTTAATAACTTAAAAAATAAAATTTTCTACCACTTATATAAAAACATGCGATGTATCTTCTGTATTCCGGTCACAATGAAAAATTTCTCGTCATAGACTATTACCGTGTAATCTATAGTCACTTTGCGTTTCTTTTTTTTTGTTATTTCCCTGTGTCTTAGCTTTGGCCATCGCCCTTGTCAAATAGGCATTCCTTTTCTTTCCCAAATGCTCCACTAAGAAGTGATTACCACTTCGTCATTATCATCATCAGAACCATCTTCTTCATACCCCTTCGACAGTGATTCTCCCAACAAATCAACATGCTGTACAAATAACTATAGGAATGCCCCAATAGTCTCATCCCCCAACTCCAAACCCTTTACTTTTTCTTCCATTTTCGGATTCACCAAATCAATGCCCTTCTCTCTGTCCTCACCATCTTTCTCTCCCACTTCCTCACTTTCTTCCATCAGAATCTTAGTCATTCCTTTCTTCCTCCTCTGCTTATGCCTCTGTTTCTTCCTCACTTTCTCCCTTGTTCACTTCCTTACTTTCAACATGCCTCCTTTCTTACTCACCTTCATCCTCGCTTCTTCTTCTTCTTAATCGCTTTTGTCTTACCTCCTTTTCTTACTTCTTCCACGACAGCAGACAACTCATCGATCTTGCTCCACATTTTCCTCTCCTATTTGTCTTCCTCATGTGCCATTCGTGCCAAAGAAATCTTCAACTGATTGATCTCCAGTTTTAACTGAACAACATCATTCGTGTTGGGCGTTCGTTTGTCGTGCATAAGAATATTCCCGTCATCCTCCACGTCCATTAGGCTTGCTTCTTCTTCACCTCAGTTGGCAAAATGTGCCGAATTCTCACAGGTTTTCAATTAATATAAAAGCCATCAGAATATAATCTCTCCACTCATAATCGTACTCAAACATTCACCAAAAGTTTCCATAAGTTTCTATTCACCAAAACACGGCCCTACTTTTTGGTGGTGGTGGCTTTGCAACGGTGCATCAAATTTGGTGGGAGACTTAAGTTTCCAGATTCAGGGTTTTTTTGTAAAGTTACTGTTGGGAGGAGGAAGACAAATACTATTATATTTAGCACATACAAACATATATTATATATAGCCATAATACATGACATGCATATTATGATGAAATACGGGATAAACACATTTGAACTTTGAGGTCATAAAATATTTTTAAAATTAAAATTGACGTTTTGTACTTTTAAGAAGAGGTCAGTGAAGAATATCTTAGCGACATTGAGTTTTGTTGAAGAGAAGAAAATTATTTTGTTGACTTCAGTTGAAGAGGAGGATTACTTCAATTTACGTAATGCTAGACAAAGAAATGATCATTGATCTAGGGAAAATATGTAATTATTTATTTACCTACACTAAATTTAGTAATGAAAGAAATTGAAAGAAAAATTGATGTCCTTATTAGGATTTGTATTATCAATTTGATGATATTCTTCTTGAATTGACTAGCCATAGTGAGCTATCAACTCATCACCATGGTCTAAAATATCCATAATATCCCGATATTTCCATCGAAATTTCCGTGTTTTTGGACTACCGATATTTTCGATATCATCGATATTTTAGTCATTGCTAAGTCACTCATGTATCTTACCATGCAATGTATAAAGTGTAAAATATTGTACTAATTCATTATATATAAATGATTATGGTGTGTTTAAACTTCTTTTATTAATAACTACATATTTTCTACACTCACAATGTTTGCCAGCTCGCTATATAATCAACTTTAATAAGTTATATCTATCATGCAATACATGTCCTTCCAATTTTTTGTGATAAACTAATAGATAATTGACTAAATAAACATCCTACAAAGTTTCAATAAAAATTTCCAAGTTTTTCTTACAATTTCCGTGGTTTTTATTCAATTTTTATCGATATCGATAATATCCCGATATTTCCATCGAAATTTCCGTGTTTTTAGACTACCGATATTTCCGATATCATCGATATTTTATACCCTGCTCATCACAAATATAAATTTTATTTTTTTACGAAAATTTAAAGGAAAATAATGAAAAAAGAAAAGCCAAATTAAGTTCAATCTGCAAAACTTTGATGTCAAATGAACCCAGGCCATATATATTATTTTTAACTTGTCCCTGATTACAATGTATAATTACATCAAGTACAAGAAGATTTGACCTTGGGTAAGCATAGGTAGCTTTCAGTTTTCATGAACATGCTTGGGCATAACTTTGGTGGTTTTTCCCATATATCCACTATGTCAGGGTCCTTTTGAGACTATCTTCAACCGATGGCTGGTCAGATAGCTCATTTTAGCCATCTGGTCCTCCAAGATCCTCCAAGATATTACTATTTTAATGAACAGTACTGTGAACACGAAATTTCCTGCGACAAACGAGACAAGAACACGTGTACAAAATAATATTTTGTATTTGATGATTTTGGGTTACAATCTCTCTCAAATTTGATCCTTTGATTCGATCTCCGTCAGGTGTGTATTGTGGATGTGCGATTGATCCAGGGGCCGTCGAGGCTTGATCTTGGATGAACGGTTGAAAGTTTCTTCAAGGGCCGTTGAGGCTTGATCTTGAATGACGGTGATGAACGGATCTTCAAGGGCTTTTGGGCTTGATCTTGAAGAACAGTGATGACCAGATCTTCAAGGGCTTTTGGGCTTGATCTTGAAGGGTGGTTGGATGAACGGATCTTCAAGGCTTTTAGGCTTGATCTTGAAGAACTGTTGATGAACGGATCTTCAAGGGCCTTTGGGGCTTGATCTTGATGAACAGTTGATGAATGGATCTTCAAGGGCTTTTGGGCTTTATCTTGAAGAACAGTTGGATGTGTGGATTTGTTGATGTTGTTGATCCAAAGGGTCGTTGGGGCTTGATCTTAGGATGAACGAATGATGAACGATGAACGCTTTCTTCAAGGGCCATCGGGGCTTGATCTTGAATTGGTGGAAGTTCCTTCAAAGGGCCGTTGGGGCTTGATCTTGAAGGTTGGGTTGACGAAGAACGAAGAGAGCTTTCTTGATCATTTGGGATTTGCTTGGGAGCTTTGGAGTTTCAAAGCTTCAAGGTTTTGGTGTGAGGTGAATGAAATGGTTTCTATTTATAGAATTTTCCAAGGCCTAATTTTGAATATAATATGCAGATGAAATAAATCGTTTCTGCCAGGTGTTGACATGTGTCCTATTTGATGATTTTTCCGATTTATTTTGATTTTTCGTTTAGTCACACGCTACGTGTAAAATTTATGTGACACGTGAGCGTTGAAATTGTAACTATTGGTCAACATTTATTTCACCGAAATTTCGATGTCTACAAATGCCCCCACTTCTAGGCGCGTCGTATACATATGCTTGTCACGTGGAAGAGATGCGTTGTGAAGTCCCTTAGTGTAGATGTCAATCCAAGGGCCATCGATGCTTGATCTTGAATTGGGCTGGAGATTTCTTCAAGGGCTGTTGAGGCTTGATCTTGAATTGGGCTGAAAATTTCTTCAAAGGCTGTCGAGGCTTGATCTTGAAGGTTGAAATTGGACCACAAGGAGCTTCATGTGGTAGATGATCTTTGGCTTTGGCAGTGGATGAATTGGCACGTATTTGTTTTTTCGCTTGTTGACTTTCCACAGCTTTGATCTTGAATTGGGTTGGAGGATTTTCTGGATTCCTCCAATTGTTGACTTTCCTCAGCTTATTCTTGAACTGGATTTGATTCAAGGGTGGTGGACGCTTGATCTTGAATCGGACACGTGATTTCCTCAAGGGCCGTCGAGGCTTGATCTTGAATTTGGCTGGAAGCTTCTTCAAGGGCCATTGAGGCTTGATTCTTGAAGGTTGACTCGAACACATGGCAAGCAGGCACGAGGTGAAGGTGACGACTTGTTGCTTTGTTCAATCTTTCTAATTCACACCTGAGCAGTTTGGTCAACGGTATGATCTTCAAGATTGATGGGCTCTTCTTCCAGTTGGTGACTTGATCTTTAAGGATTTGATTCAAGGGTGGTGAATCGGCACGTGCAGCCCACAACGCCTAGCGAATCGACCCAAGAATTTGAGGGTCAAAACGAGTCCTCCACCCAGAGTGATTGCAACCATGATGATATGAGATACTTTTGATTTTGAAGAAGTAGCAGATGAATCGGCACGTGCTTTGTTGTGCTTGTCTCCATATGCTTCAATGTATCATTTTCCTTTGCCTGATCTATTCTTCTGGCAGAATGTGGCATCTTCTCGAGTTCCTCAGCTCAGACTCCTTCTGCTGAGTTGACTGTGCAGGCTGCATTCTTCTTTGCTTGTTTCTTCTGCACGTTGTCTCCACATGCTGCAAGGTATCATTTTCACCTACCTTATCTGTTCTCCAAGTAGATGTAGCAGCTTCTTTAGAAGTACAACAGCAGTGGAAGACGAGTACTCGAGAGCAATACCATGTAAGCAACTAGGCAAAGGTTCCAGGTAGTCGATTCCTTACCCGAGTTTAAGTGGAGGTTCCGACATACTGTTTTCTTTATCCTTGTCTATGCAGGTAAGAACAAGGACAAAGGAAAGGACATGGAGAAAACATGATATAAGATACTCTTGCTTTCTACCCTGGTGATATGAGATACTTTTGCTTTTGTGTCATTTGTTTGCAGAGGTACCCCAAGGAATAAGGAACACTGAGTGACTCGAGAGGTTTCGTTGGGAAGGCATTCTCGGAGATGAAGAAAGGTTATGTATGTCTGCCTTGCTATGGAGGGTCGACATTTATATGAATTAATAACCAGTACTATTCTTTCACTCTTGTCGACAACCGATGGATGATTGAACAGTAAACTTCACGTCTACTTCACCAGAAATCTTCGACAAATTGCCCGTGATTTTCGCAAAGCTGAGTGTGCATGTGACAGATGCTGACATGTTTGGAAAAGCAGATGCCTCTTCGATATCTGAAATCGGCGCTTCGACAAATTGCCCGTGATTTCCGCAATGCCGAGTGTGCATGTGACAGATGTTGACACGTCTGGAAAAGCAGATGCCTCTCCAATTTCTAAGCTTGCCTCTTCGAGTTCTGAGTTCCATCGAGTGCAGAGGTTGCATGTGACAAGTGCGGATAAATCTGGAAAAGAAGATTGGCCGTGGTTTCTGAGCAAGCCTAGCTTTTGAGAAAGTTAGCGACTCTTCGATTTCTGAGTTCGCCTCTTCGATCTCTGAAATCTCGTCGAGTGCTGATTTTTATAGAGGTACGCATGACGTTTCAAAGCACGCTTGAATTTCTGCCTGTAGAAACTCCCTTCTTACACTTCTACGATCTTGACTTGTCTGACTTCTTCTTTCTTTCAACGCTTTTGAAAATGTCTGGCCACTCCGACCGTCGTTTTGACTTGAACCTTGGTGAAGAGGCAGTCCTGCCTTCTCCAGACAACATATGGCGCCCATCCTTCATATCCCCTATTGGTCCTCTTACCGTTGGGGATTCGGTGATGAAGAATGATATGACCGTTGCGGTGGTGGCCCGGAACCTTGTCACTCCTAAAGATAACAGACTATTTTCCAAACGGTCTGATGAGTTGGTTGTTAAGGATTCTCTGGCTCTCAGTGTGCAGTGTGCAGGTTCTGTGTCTAATATGGCCCAACGTCTATTTGCTCGAACCCATCAAGTTGAATCATTGACGGCAGAAGTGATGAGTCTCAAACAGGAGATTAGATGGCTCAAGCATGAGGATAAACAGTTGCACAAGCTCGCACATAACTATGCTACAAACATGAATAGGAAGATTGACCAGATGCAGGAATCTAATGGTCAGATTTTACTTGATCATCCGAGGTTTGTGGGTTTATTCCAACAGCATTTGCCTTCGTCTTCTAGGGCTGTACTGCGTAATGAAGCTCTAAATGATCAACCTTCGGTGCCTCCTCCTCCTAGGGTTCTGCCTAGTACTGAGGCTCTAAATAATCACCCTCTGGTGCCTCCACCTTCTGGATCTCCGTCGAGTACTAAGACGCCACCTGAGCAATGAAGACTCCCTTCTGTTTGTTTGCACATTTTTTTTGTAATTTTTTTTTCATGTAAACGTACGTTTCTGTAAATTTTTTAGAGAAATCAATAAACGAGCTTTGTTTCGCATGGTGTCAAAAGTACCAAAGGACTTTAATTTTTTTTTTCTTTTTTTCACATGTGTCGTCCACCATCATTCTTTTTTTTTTTTTTTCTTTCCTTTGCTTTCCACACGACACCATCATTCAAAGCAATGATGCCCTCTTTTTTTATTTTTATTTTTTTTCTTGCTTTCCATACGACACCATCATTCAAAGCAATGATGGTCTTTTTTTTTTCTTTTTCTTTCCTTTTTTTTTTTTGCATGATGCTAATGCATCATTTTGAAACCTTTCTTTTTTTTTGATTTTGTTGGCCATGATGACCCTTTATCTTTTTTATTTTTTTCTATATATATGCTGCATCTGGGTTGAGAAGAGAGCATGGATGAAATGGTGGTGGTGCAAAGTGTCGAGCTTCGCGATCGGCTAGTCGTTTGACAGTGGTCTCTGAGGTTGTTGGTAGCTGCGAGGCAAGAGACGGAGGAGGTCTTTGGGTGTGTGTTGACAAACTTTGATTTTGTCAATCTCATTCAAAGGCAACAACCATGGCGGAGGTTCAGAAGCAGCTGGAGCTTGAGGCAGAGTGTAATGCAAAGAGTCGAGCTTCACGACCGGCTAGTCGTTTAACAGCGGTTGTGAAGTTGGAGAAAGAGGACAGAGAGCATGGAGAGCACGGACGTGCGTTGAGGGCCGAAGAAAAAGGCGAGGAGATGGAGGTAGAAGCTCCACCACTAACACCACTGAGCACAGCCACAGACTTCGCCTCGCCCGTTCGATCAACAAATTCAATCACCATACCCGCAACATATCTTTTCACAAAAGGACGGAAGACAGGATCATCCAGAAGAGCCTTATTAGTTGGAAGCATCAGAAGACCCTCACAATCTCCCTCATCAAATCGTTGCCGTGCTCCGAACTTTGCAACTTCATAAGCTTCTCCATCAAATCCCTTCCTTTTAGCATCGCATCATCACTCTTTTTCTTCTTTATTATTACTCTTTTTCTTTTCTTTTTTTTTTTAAGAATATTGCCCATTCATCTTCAGGAACTTTTGTCCCCCTTTATATATATATATATATATTAAAATGGGCGTGGAGCACCAAAAACATGGTGCGTGAAGCACCTAAAACCTTTACAATTATTATTATTATTTTTATATATAAATGATGACTGGCCACCATTCCTTTGCTTTTCCATTTTTTTTAATTCTTTTTTTCAAAATGTGCCGACGGATTCCACCATGATCCTTTATAATTAATTTTTTTTTTTCACTTGGTGCCATCCGCCATCATTCTTTTTTTTTTTTATATATTGGTGCTCTGCAAGGTGAAGGCACGGCGACGGTTCTGTGGAGAACTACATCGGTGGCGAGAAGAGTTCCGGCGATGGCGTGGCGGACCTAGGGCTGCTCGTTGGGGGAAGAAGCTGGATTGCTGATTGTCGTCCTTGTCGCTTGAAGACGGTGAGGACTTGGGAGAGCTGGAGTCAACGAGGCAGAAGACGCGGCAGTCGCGCCCCACGACGTCGTCGGGGAAGTTGAAGTGGTGATTGCTCTGGCGTAGGGGACTGAGTTATGAGAGAGAGAGACTTGGGCCTCTTCATGGGCCTATTGGGCATGGGATCCGGCAACTGTGAAATGGAGGAAGGCTTGGGCCTTGTTTTTTTTTTTTTTTTGTACAAAGAATATTGTTTATATTTGTAATAAAATTGGCTCTCAATAGTCAAACATTTAATAAAACCTTATTTTTTATTTTGATGTGACTGAACTCGAAATTCAATGTTCGAGCTGCCTACGTACCCCTCCAAAGAAGAGATCAAGTCATAACGTAGTTCCAATACATTTTTTTTTCTTGGTATTTTCTTTTGGTGCCGTTTCCAGTTTCAACTCGTGCAGGCAAGGAACAGTTGGTGTCGCCTTTTATGCTCGTGCAGACCAGAAGCTTAGTGCCATGCAGTTTAGGCTCGTGCAGGCGAGGAGCCTTAGTGTCGCCTTTTATGCTCGTGCGGACCAGGAGCTTTGGTGTCCTGCAGTTTAGGCTATTGCGGACAAGGAGCATTGGTGTTGCCTTTTATGCTCGTGCAGACCAAGAGCTTTGTGCCATGCAGTTTAGACTCATGTGGGCGAGCAGAATTTTGGTGCCGTTTGCAGTTTCAACTCGTGCAGGCAAGGAGTGTTTGTTGTCGCCTTTTATGCTCGTGCGGACCAGGAGCGTTTGGTGGTTGGTCAATCAATCCGAGAGAGTCGTTCCTCACAATCTTCATAGCAATGAGCCTTGACTGAGTAGTTGAAGAAGTCTTCTGGGAAGAGATCATGCATTGTGATGGGGATGGATGATCTTCGTGTCAAAGTTTCATTATCTCTAACACTTTCACATTGTTCTGGAGATTAACAGGAGCTGCTTTGCCCCATTTCCCATTGGTGAACTTGTGGAAGAGATGGTTGCTGCCTGGAGAGGCGTTCTTCGCAATCTTTATAGCAAGAAGCCTTGACCGAGTACCTGCATAATTTTCTGAGGAAGAAGAGATCGCGCATGGTCGATCTTTGTGTCAAAATTTCCTCATCTTCAACACTTTCACATCGCTTTGGAGGTTGGCGAAAGCTGCTTTGCCCCCTTTCCGATTGGTGCACTTGTGGAGAAGACATATGCTTCTTGTGCAGTTTCTTTGGAGTGACATGAGTCCATCCTTCAACTTCACTTGGCTTGACTGGCATGGTTTTGGAGCATGCCCCCAGCGATTAAGATGAAGATTTTAAGTTGACAGAGCCGGAAGTGACGCCTTTTTCTGGGATTTCGTCTTCTTTGTCTTTTTGAGCCTCCTCTTCAATGCGGTCCTCTTGGGTTTGTTGCCGTGAAGATTGGCCGGTGTAAATGATGGTACACCTCCTTACCTTCAGTGGTCCTTTTGTGTCGACTTCCAAAGTTGCTTGGCGCTTTATCCTTGAAAGAATCAAGCTTTGAACATTATCTTTTCCTGCTAGACTGTCGAGCTTTTCTCCCTTTGGCGTTGTCTTCCTGTTTCTAGAAGGCTTCTTAGTTTCTTCAAGTCTGTCCAAAGCTAACCGTTGCGAAGGAGATCTAGCTGTGCTGCTTTGTTTCTTGGGTTTTGATAACCTTTCAAAGACAGATCTTTGCGGTGTTGGCGTCTCAAGCCATTTGAAGACGGAAGTTCGGTCTCGACCACTGATGCGATCAAGTGCCAAAATTCTAGGTTTTGAATGATTCAGCCTTTCGAAGACTGAAGTTCGAGGGGCGGGTTTATGCTCCTCTTTTGGCCTTGTGGCTTGTGGTCTTGGCTTCATCGTTTTTTTGTAGGTCACCGATGTCCACCCTTTCTTATCACCAGTAGATGCATTTTGGTTGCTTGCCCCCGGTGATGGTTGTGTAGAAGGTGCCGTGTGACTTGAACATTGACGGGAATGGTCATGCATGCTTTGGAGAGGCATATGATCGAGTGATCCAAACACGATAGTAGTAGTGTGTGCCGCAACCGTGTCTTCGAGGTCAAGCTCGATTTTCCCTTGTTGTGCTAGCGTCAATATGAAATCTTTGAGTACGAAGCATTTTTCCGTTGAATGACTGATGAAACGGTGGAATTTACAGTACCTTGGACTGTCAGTACAATTCATCTCTTCCGATCGTCTGCACTCAGGTAGGTCGATCACCTTTTTGTCCAACAAGTCTTCTAACATGGCAGCCACATCAGAGTCGGGGAATGGATAAGTCTTCTCTTCAAGCTCCTTCAAAATGCGTCTACGCATCTCTTGATCACGAAAAGCTTTGGTTTAAATCACCTTGCCTCGTGTAGAGACTTTGACGGGAGCTGTGTTGACCGTCATTGCTTCCTTAGTGGATTTCCACGCAGCATTCTCCACCTTTGTCCCAAGAACTTTGTCGTTTTTGTAGTCGACGATCGGTTCTTTTTTCCCATGATGGGCGATGCTGAACTCCATGTCATGGGCGCGGGTGGCTAACTCCTCAAAGGTCCGTGGTTTGATGCCTTGAAGGATGTAGTGTAATTCCCACTACATGTCTTGAACACACATCTCGATCGATGAGGTCTCCGAAAGTCTGTCTTTGCAGTCAAGACTTAGAGTGCGCCATCGGTTGATGTAGTCCATGACTGGCTCATCTTTCCATTACTTTGTACTTGTCAGCTCCAGCATGCTTATAGTGCGGCGGGTGCTGTAGAAGCGGTTAAGGAATTCTCTTTCCAATTGCTTCCAGTTGTTGATGGATTCAGGCTCTAAGCCCGTGTACCACTCAAAGGCGTTTCCTTTCAGTGAGCGCACAAACTGCTTGGTAAGGTAGTCTCCCTCTGTCCCCGTGTTGTTGCCATTTTCGACGAAATGTGCAACGTGCTGCTTTGGGTTTCCTTTTCCATCAAACTGCATGAACTTTGGTGGTTGATAACCCATTGGCATCTTTAGGGCATCAATCTTCTTGGAGTCGGGCTTCGAGTAGAACAAGGAGGTATGTGAGCTTCCTTCGTACTGCGCCTTGATGGTGTTGGTGATCATCTCTTGCAGCTGCTGGATAGAAAGAGATCCCATGAGTGTCGCTGCTTGGTCTGGCTCTGGCTTCACATCGATTTTCTCCACCTGAGGTTCCTCTTTTTCGCCAGCTCCTCTCTTTAGTGGATCATCCTCTGGGTCGGGGTTCTCGCCGTCCTGTGGCCCTAGTCGGCTAACGAGTTCAGCGATTTGCAAGTCTTTTTCTTCCACAGTCCGTGTTAACCTTGCGATCGCTTCATTTATTTGAGCCAGTTGTTCTTCAATAGAGGTAACGCTAATGGTCATAACTTGTGCAACCAATAGACGTGACTTTGCTTTAGACATCCAGGATGCTGACGAAGAACGTCGTTGGCTGCTTTGGGATGTCATCTTGTGTGCCTCAACATCATGCTTCGGTACCCCCAGTGAGGTCAGGTTGATGACGGATTCGCGCCTTTGATGCTCATCTTGTTCATTTAGCAGCACCAACTTTGAAGTGGCATATTGAGGAGCGGTTGTGGTGCCAATGGATTGTCCGTTCGCGGCAGAAGTGATCAGGATCCTTCCTTTGGTGGTTGCGAGAACGGCTTGTCCCTTGCTTGATGCCATTGACCTTGAGGCGTGTTTGGATTCCTTGAACGAAGAAAGAGATGAGGGGTAGAGATGGTCCCACCGGGCGTGCCAAATTTGTGAACACGAAATTTTCCTGCGACAAACGAGACAAGAACACGTGTACAAAATAATATTTTGTATTTGATGATTTTGGGTTACAATCTCTCTCAAATTTGATCCTCTGATTCGATCTCCGTAAGGTGTGTATTTGCGGATGTGCGATTGATCCAGAGGCCGTCGAGGCTTGATCTTGGATGAACGGTTGAAAGTTTCTTCAAGGGCCGTTGAGGCTTGATCTTAAATAACGGTGATGAACGGATCTTCAAGGGTTTTTGGGCTTGATCTTGAAGAACAGTGATGAACAGATCTTCAAGGGCTTTTGGGCTTGATCTTGAAGGGTGGTTGGATGAACGGATCTTTAAGGTTTTTGGGCTTGATCTTGAAGAACTGTTGATGAACGGATCTTCAAGGGCCTTTGGGGCTTAATCTTGATGAACAGTTGATGAATGAATCTTCAAGGGCTTTTGGGCTTTATCTTGAAGAACGGTTGGATGTGTGGATTTGTTGATGTTGTTGATCCAAAGGGCTGTTGGGGCTTGATCTTAGGATGAACGAACGATGAACGATGAACACTTTCTTCAAGGGCCGTCGGGGCTTGATCTTGAATTGGTGGAAGTTCCTTCAAAGGGCTGTTGGGGCTTGATCTTGAAGGTTGGGTTGACGAAGAACGAAGAGAGCTTTCTTGATCCTTCAAGATTTGCTTGGGAGCTTTGGAGTTTCAAAGCTTCAAGGTTTTGGTGTGAAGTGAATTGGTCATCTATTGGTCTTGAATTGGTTATGAATTCCTTTTTTTTTTCAAAATGAATGAAATGGCTTCTATTTATAGAATTTTCCAAGGCCTAATTTTGAATATAATATGCAGATGAAATAAATCGTTTCTGCCAAGTGTTGACAAGTGTCCTATTTGATGACTTTTGCGATTTATTTTGATTTTTCGTTTAGTCACACGCTACGTGTAAAATTTATGTGACACGTGAGTGTTGAAATTGTAACTATTGGTCAACATTTATTTCACCGAAATTTCGATGTCTATAAGTACATGACCATATTTGTCTCCGTCTCCAACCAAGGGCCAGAGGGCTCGTTTTAGCCCTGTCACAAAAAAGTCTCCAACCGAGGGTCAAATATAATTTATTATTTAAAAACTACAACAACTTAAATTTTAAAACAACAACAACTTAAATTTTAAAACTACAACTTATATTTAAAAACTACAACTAAATTTTAAAAATGACAAATTAAATTTAAAAACTACAAATTAAATTTGAAAACAACATTAACCTAAATTTAAAAATTTTGTGAGGAATGGTGAATGAATGGTTTAGGTATTGATAGGAAAAAAAAAATAGATTTTTTGAGAATTAAAAAAAAGGCCCAAAAAACCCAAGAAAACAAAAAAACAACCAAAAAAAATAAAATTATTTGAATCCAACGGTAACTGGCGCCAACTAGCCGTTGGATTCAAAATTCTTTTTAAAAATTCCTGTCGGTTATAACTGACAGGATTAAGCGGTTTTCTGGCCAGCCCTTCAGCCCTCTCCAATTCTGTGGGGCTCTCACAGATTCCACAGCCCTCTAGCCTAGCCCTTAGTTGGAGACGATTTTCGGGCTATTTTCGGCCCTCTGGCCCTCTGGACCCTTCGGTTGGAGACGGCCTGAGTTCCTTCTTTTAAGCCATGCATGCCGTCTGTGTAAGCAATCCAATTGCACTAGTACGGACATCTATACTCATCCCGCATAGCTACAAATATGTCAAAAACTCCTGATCCTTCTTGCCAACTCAATCCGCAGAAGAAAGGTGTTGTTTCCCAGAAATTAACATGGAAACTCCATTGGTAGTTACTCTGGTATGGTATAACATGAGTTCCTAGATCGTCATTCTTGGATTTGTAGTGGATGGTAAGGTCTAGCCCTGGACCTAAGTTGTTGTAAATCCAGACTACTGTTTTCTCCGGATGCAGAGCTGGCCCTGAGGGTAACTGGAGTATTCGCCCGCCTAGGGCCCCCACTTCGGAAGGGCGCCTAATTTTTAGGCGGAACTAGGCAGGTTTGGATGGAGATAAGCGAGAGCTATGCGGGCTTATATGTAAACTCTGGAATTTGAAAATCTTTTGTTGCAAGGTTGGTCTCGCGCGAGGAAGAAAATAACCCTATTCCCCACATCATTTTAATTGCACCATTTTACTTTACATGGTCCCACCATCTTTTTTTTACAGATGCACATCTTCTCTCTTTTAAATAGTATCCACTATCTTATTTTTACTTTTTTACTTCTCTCTTAAATATCACCTTTATGTTTATTTTTATGAGGTTTTATTACCCTATTTTAATATTGCACCGCATATATCTTTATTATGTGCCTAAAAGGTTAAAACTCTCACCTTTTTAAAAAATGACATTATTTAATGTTCAAATTAATTAGTTGATATAATATATAATAAATTATTCAAATTTGTCTCGTCCGCCTAGGTTCGTATATGAAAATTACTATCCTCTTCACTCTAGTATTTTCCCTAGCTGTAAGATGTTGTCTTTGTAATCCAACCATTCATTCATTTATTGAATGTAATAAGTAACATTGTAACAATAGAAAAATGATAGTAGTTTGGCGTAGGGACTTCTCTTTTGGTTTGAATTGGTTGAAAAACTAGATTATGTAAACTTAATAAGTGCATTTGCATCTAAAAATGCGAGACGGGTAATATTTGAGTAATGTTTGTATATCTTTTTTTTATATTAATTTTTAATGATATTTGATGTATAAATAGACTTTTCATGTATTTAGTGATTTTTTTTACACATGTCAATATACAAAAGATTGGGAGTCAGAAAAATTTAGGGCCCCACTTCGAAGGCTTGCCTAGAGCCCCCCCCCTCCCCAAAATTCTCAGGATCGGCCATGTCCAGATGTATGCCGTCATGAGGTTCTCTTAGGTACCATTTGATACGCACACTGGACGAGACGGAACGGAACAGGAGGGGACAGGACGGGACAGAACGGAGGTTCCGTGTTATGTTTGGAACGTGCAAGACGGAACGGGACGATTGTTCCGTTTTGCGTTTGATACGCGTTGGACGGAACAGAACCAAAATATTGAATGACTAACTTACCCTTGTTCCATTTGTTGTTTGGTACAACATTTATACGTGGTTCGGGACGATTTTTTTTTTTTTTTAGCTTGTTCATATTTGAACACATATATGCTTGTCTATGATATATTTTTTACGGTAGCACATGGCTGAAGATATGCTATGACATTTCTTGACTGAAGACATGGCAGAAGAAGCAAAATGAAAAACAATGGCAGAAGAAGCAAAATGAAAAACAATGGCAGAGAATTTAGAGAGAAAGTGAATGACTAAAAATTGTATTCCTTGAACAATGAATGAATTACAGAGAGAGAGGTGTTTGTTATTTATACAAGTATTCTTTGCTTCACTCATAAGCTACTAACCAACTAACTTCCTTGTATCCCTACAAATCCCAACAGACTAACAGCCTTCCTACAATCTCAACAAACTAACTGAAGAAATTTGCGTCCTGGTAGGCACTTATCAAGGGCAAGAAAGTTTGTCACTGAACCATCTTCCCCATGTTGAACACGAGCAGCAAATTTGCAGTGTAAATCAGCTGAAAACCAATAAGGTGGTTTCAGTTTTTCTAGCAATTGAGCAGCTGGTTTACTTCCAAGATTTCTTTCTTGAATCTAATGACATTTTAAACAAGATAAGTGGTTCGAAAACATACAAATCAGAGCTTACTAACTCATTTTTCCGTTCTTGCAATTACCTCCTGCTTAAAATCTGGTTTTTCCCGAACAAGTTCCTTCCAGTCCCCACAGTCAGTGATGCCAACAGGGCAATCATGTGAAAGAAAAATATCGACTGGTTCCTCAACTTGCATGAGTTTGTGAAAATCATACTCACGAACATGATATACTGACCTAATAGTATGACCATTATAAGGAGGCCTGTCAAAGTGTCCTGCTCAAAAGGACAAAAAATGAACCACCTTCAAACATTTAACACCATATATCAAAATTTCACAAACCGCCATCGCTATTTTACGATAATAGCAAAACATAAACAGCTATTGTTTTACCAACAAAAGATAAGCAATGAAGTAAACACCTATAATGGTACAAAACTAAAGCAAACTAACCTTTAAGAAAATCGGGCTGTTTATAAATTCCAGAGAGTCCACCAATTCGAAGGTTTCCGAACTTGACTACACCAGCAAACCCCAAGAAGTATATATTAGGTGCTGCCCATCCTCCATAGTACCTATACAAACCGCAAAACAAGTAAAAAACCCACAACAATCATTCATCCAAAGCAAAAAAAACGCCACGAAAAACAATTGGAAGAGAATGCCATAGATTATAGTTAAAGAAGGGACTCACATTTCCCACAAGTAATTAGAAGCCTCTAATTTCATAAACAACTAAATCAACCCCCCCCCCCCCCCCCAAACAAAAAGATTGAAACTTTAGGGCAAATTAGTAAGAACAAAACTGCAAGTGCCGAAATTTGAAAAATTTGACAATTAATATTCAACGAATTTATCAGCAAGCCATGAATGACCAATCTCGTGATAATTCCAAATCATGCTTTTTTTTTTAGGAGGAGAGATGAGCATATTGTTAGGATATATATTAGTGTTATGAGATTATGACACTTGTCAATAGATTGTGCATTTAGTTAGTTAGTTTGTTACATGTATTTGGCTTCTATATAAGTCTAAGTGTAATGACTTCCTGAGTAAGAAATATATACACAACAATATATTCATCTCTCTCTCTTCTTACTTTCTCTCTCTAAATTCTTCATAATTCTTTCTCTGATATATCTGTATACATATTAACATGGGATCAATCGCCGGATTAGCTAACGCTACTCTGTTCGATCCTTCTGTTCCTTCCTCTTCTCCAATTTGATATAACCTCTATGATTGCCGATCTTCTTCTCGCCATTTCTAGAGTTTGTTGCTGCTCGTGATTGTGTTCTTTCTCTGTACGAGTGCACACTCATTCTTCTCTCAATTTCTAGGGTTTGCTGCAAGTTAGGATCTTTTGACGTTGTGTTGAAGCTTTGCTGCACACCAGGTGTTTGTTTTGTTGTCTAAGTGACAATTTTTTCTTCGAAGATTGCAAATATGGTAACTGCATCACAACTTCAGCTTCTTCAATCTCCAATTACTGCTCTCATTTCCACAATTCCTACTTCTGTGAATATTAAGCTTGATGATACAAATTACTTGAATTGGCAATTTCAAATGCAATTGTTGTTAGAAGGTTATGGAATTATGCAGTTTATTGATGGCTCTAATCTCTGTCCTCCTCGATTTCTTGTTAATTCGAGTGAATCTGGTATAGTATCTGGTAATTCTTCTTCTCAAATTGAGAATGATACATATGTTGTTTGGAAAATGCATGATCGAGCATTGATGCAACTGATTACTGCAACTTTATCACCTGCTGCCATTTCTTGTGCTATTGGTAGTTCTAGTGCCTGTGATTTTTGGAATAAATTGAAAGAATAGTTTTTTACCGTTTCAAGAACCAGCATATTTCAGATGAAATCTAATCTGCAAACTATTAAGAAAGGGTCTGATTCTGTGTCTAAATATTTGCAGCGAATTAAGGAGGCTCGAGATTACTTGTCTGCTGCTGGGGTTTACTTTGCTGATGAGGATATTGTCATATTGGCACTCAATGGCTTACCTCTTGAGTACAATACTTTTCGATGTGTTATTTGAGGCAGGGAAAGTGTCATTTCTCATTTCTCTTAAAGACTTTAGGTCTCAATTACTAGCAGAATAACTAATTGTGGAAAGCAATGTATCATCTCAGTTTTTGTCTGCCATGGTTGCTAATACCAATACCATTTCTGAACCTAAGTCTTCCTCTTATCATACTCAATCTCATCCTGGTCATGTGCCCTATAGTTCATCTGCTAGATCAACTAATGGTCATACTGGTGGTTTTAGACAATTTACCAATAATAGGCAGAAGGGTAAAGGAAAGTTCAATCAAGGGTATCGGTATCCTGCATCAAGACAACAATTCTTTAATCAGCCTCATGTCCCTACTGCAGGTGTTCTTGGTCCATCTCCAACTATATTTTTTGCTCAATCTGTTTTTTGTCAGTTGTGTAATGCATATGGTCATACTGCACCATTTTGCCACTCCAAGACAGTGGATAAAGCTAGTTGCCAGATTTGTGGGAAGAACAACCACACAACTTGGCTTTGCTTTTATAATGATAAGGGTTCTTCATACATTGGTCCACAATACCCATCCATGGCTCAGTATTCCTATGCTCCTTTAGCACCGCAGTTTCCTTCTCAGCCTGTAATGCAAGCCATGCATACAATGGTTCCATCTTCTTCTCAGGCATCTTCATCTCAGACTTCTCCTCAACTTTAGCTTGCTAATTCCGAGGCCACAAATCACATGACCACTGATCTCATTAACTTGTCTTTAGTCTTTCCATATCTAACAAACGAGACAGTTCAAACTGCTAATGGAGAAGGTTTGATAGTATCTCATGTTGGCAGCACTGTTATTCATACACTAGTACATCCCATCAAATTAAATTATGTTTTATATGTGCCCAAATTGTCTTAGAATCTATTATCCGTGCATAGAATCTGTCTTGATAACAACTACTGGTTGATTTTTTATGCATTCTGTTTTTGGATTCAGGACAAGGCCACATGGAGGATCCTCTACAAAGGGCTATGCAGTAATGGACTTTATCCCATCTCATCCCTTGCCAAACAGCATGCTTCTTATTCACCAAGCAATATCAAGGTTTCTGCATATTTGGGACAGCTCATAAGTTCATCTCTTTGGCATAGTAGGTTAGGTCACCCTACAAATAATATTGTTTCTACTATGCTAAGTAAAGCTAATATTAGGTGTTCCAAGGATGATGTACCAATAGTCTGTCATAGTTGCCTAGAAGGGAAGTTTACAAAATTGCCTTTTCAATCTAGTACTCATCAATCTCAAATACCTTTTGAAGTTGTACACAGTGATCTTTGGGGCCCTGCACCCTGTAATTCAATTGATGGTTTCAAATTCTATGTAACTATCATGGATGAATGTACTAGATTATGTTGGGTGTTCCCACTTATAAATAAATCAGACTTTTTTGATACATTTGTCTGTTTTTATACCTTTGTTCAAGCTCAGTTTTCTGCAACCATTAAGACTTTACAAACAGATGGTGGGGGAGAGTATATAAATCATAAACTACAAGCTTTTCTCAAAGTCAAAGGGGTGTTACATCAAATCTCTTGTCCATACACTCATGAGCAAAACGGCTTAGCCGAAAGAAAACATAGCCATCTTATAGAAACAACTGTTACCCTGCTGCAATATGCTAAGCTTCCCTCTCAGTTTTGGTATTTTGCTTGTCAGGCTGCTGCCTATTTAATCAATAGGATGCCTACACCAGTTTTAAAACATAAGTCTCCATTTGAGTTACTATTTGGTACATCTCCTATGATGACTCATCTTAGAGTTTTTGGGTGTTCGTGTTTTCCTTTACTAAAGCCACATAACACTTCCAAATTACAACCTAAAACTACTAAGTGTGTTTTTCTGGGGTATGCCTCTAAATATAAGGGCTTTATTTGTTATGATGTTTTGAAGGGTAGGATTTTTATATCTCGGCATGTTGTGTTTGATGAATCCATTTTTTCGTATCAACAATTGCTAGCTCAGTCTAAGTGTGTCATATCATGTGACTCATTACCTACATCTTCTGTTGTTCATCCTTCAATACCCTTAGCCGTGGAACCAATACCATATATCATACCTCCTCAAACAATTTCCACCCCTATAACCCTAAACTCTTCTACTTTGAATCCCACAGATGCTTCATCTCATCAGTCTATTACTATCTCAGCAAGCTCTTCCTCCTTACTCCCTGTGGATCCTGAGTTTAGTTCTACTCAACTACAACCAGTGTTGCCTATTTCTCCTTTAAATATGCATCCTATGCAAACTCGGAGTAATAATGGTATTGTTAAGAAGAAAGCATTCCTCAGCACTCTCAGTGATTCCAGTTATGTTGATTTGACACTGTGTGAGCCTGCAACTTATAAATCTGCCATTAAGGTCCCTGTTTGGTATAAAGCCATGCAAGAAGAGATTGAAACACTACATACTCAAGCAACTTGGAGTTTGGTTCCATTACCTTTTCAAAAAAACTTAGTGGGCTGTAAATGGATTTTCAAGCTTAAGAAAAACTCTGATGGTTCTATTTCCAGGAATAAAGCTAGGCTAGTAGCCAAGGGATTTAGTCAAGAACCTGGACTAGATCATGGGGAAACTTTTAGCCCGGTCATCAAACCTACTACTATTCGATTAATTCTAGCTTTGGCTTCACATTTTAAATGGTCGTTACGGCATCTCGATGTTAAAAATGTCTTCTTACATGGCTTGTTGCACGAAGAGTTATATATGGCTCAGCCTCCGGGGTTTGAAGATCCAAAACATCCTAAGTTCGTATGTAAATTGTACAAGTCTTTATATGGTTTGAAACAGGCCCTAAAGGCATGGAATGAACGGTTCACCAATTTTCTGCCTTCTCTTGATTTTGCTTCCACTTATTCTGATTCTTCTCTGTTTGTTAAGCATATTGGTACTGAGATTGTGATTTTACTACTGTATGTTGATGACATAATTGTCATTGGTAGTGCTTCTTCTCAAATTCAACATGTCATTGACTCTCTTACAGTTGAATTTGATATTAAAGATCTAGGAAATCTGCACTACTTCCTTGGCATCCGAATTGATAGAATTGGTACAAGTTTTTTCTTGTCTCAAACCAAGTATATACAAGAGTTATTATAGAAAGCAGAAATGGTTGATTGCAAGCCGTGTGATACACCTTGCTTGCCTTACACTCGATTACTCAAGGATGATGGTTCTCCTTTTAACAATCCTGCAGCTTATCGAAGTATAGTAGGTGCATTGCAATATCTAACTTTCATCAGGCCGGACATTGCTTTTTCTGTTCATCAAGTGTGTCAGTTTATGCAGACCCCTATGGTTTCTCATTACACTGCAGTCAAGAGAATATTGCGATACTTAAAAGGTACTATGACCTTTGGTATATCATATTCTACTAGTGACTTACAGTTAAAAGCCTTTAGTGATGCAGATTGGGCCAGCGACCCTAATGATCGAAGGTCTACAACGGGCTTAATTGTGTTTTTAGGTGGCAATCATATATCCTGGTCCTTTAAGAAGCAGAATATCGTGTCCCGATCCTCTACAGAGGTGGAATATTGGGCTATGTCTTCCACTTCCGTTGAACTGGATTGGATCCAACAGCTTCTTCAGTTTCTGCACATCAAACTTCCAACAGCTCCAGTTCTCTTTTGTGACAATTTGTCCGCAATAGCCCTGTCCTTCAATCCTGTTCAACATCCGCGTACGAAGCACATTAAGATAGATGTTCATTTTGTGCGTGAACGGGTTGCCAAACATCGTCTCATGGTTCAGTTTGTATATTCCAAGGAGCAGTTTGCGGATATACTAACAAAAGGACTTAGTTCTCCTTTGTTTCGATCTCATTGTACCAATCTCATGCTTGGTTCATCCAAACCTGCGATTGAGGGGGGATGTTAGGATATATATTAGTGTTATGAGATTATGACACTTGTCAATAGATTGTGCAATTAGTTAGTTAGTTTGTTACATGTATTTGGCTTCTATATAAGTCTAAGTGTAATGACTTCTTGAGTAAGAAATATATACACAACAATATATTCATCTCTCTCTCTTCTTACTTTCTCTCTCTAAATTCTTCATAATTCTTTCTTTGATATATCTGTATACATATTAACACATATGAGAACACCAAATAAACTTCCAACAGACCATCTTTTACAATCACACACACTAGTAAAACTGCTTGCAAGTCATAATCTTTCACATAGTTTTTCCTAAACAACATGCATGCTTCTCTCCTAGCAAAGCAGTTACAAAATTACACGATGTCTGACATGGTTAAAGCCAAGCTCACAACCATTAAAATGCATCAAACTGACCAATAATCAGTAAAATAACAATTAAAATGCATCAAACTGTTTAACATTTCAGCTGACCAAATGCAGAAAGAACCAGCTTTTTCCATCATACAAAGCCAAGCTTACAACCGAACCTACTAAATTGCACAGCTCGGAACCAGATCCAATTCTTTACAAACTAGAATCGTAATAAACCTTAAAAATCAGACTTTGTTCCTTTTTCCCAAGCACAAGTTAAACCAGAGAAACCAAGAAAACTAACTTATTTTCTCATAATCATCCTACTTTCCCAGAAAATTGAAATTTTCCATGGAAAAATCAAGAAAACAAACCTGGAGATGCAGCGGCTACGGGAGAAGATCAAGATCGAACCTAGAGATGCAGCGGCTATGGGAGAAGATCAATATCGAACCTAGAGATGCAGCTGCTACGGGAGAGAATGAGGAGGAAGGCTACGGGAAAATGCAGTGGCAAGCGGAGAAGATGGAACGAAGAAGGTAGAATTTTAGGGTTTGTTTTTTGGATGGTGTAAATATTGAAAAAGATAAGGGGTATTTTTGTCTTAAAATGTTATAAATTTGTGTTTCACGGATATGGATCAAGTCGTTCCAGGGGAGATGGAACGAAAATTCATCCAAAACTAGTCCCGTAAAACAGTGCGTTCCACCTGTTTTAGGCACACCAAACGTGGAACGAAACGTCTTGTCTCATTCCATTCCGTTCCGTCCCGTCTCACGTACCAAATGGTACCTTAATGTTCCCATGCTCGGTTTTCTGCTACTCACAATTGCAGGTCCCTCCCATGCAGCAATGAACAAGGCAGTAAGCAACAAGGCTGAATTGCGAAATAGAGCGATGTTCGACTGGATTCTTCGGATTAACCGATGCATGGTGCATCCTCTTATTTTAGAGAGACAGAGAGAGAGACATATAAAATCTAATAAACTCTGGCAAACAAAAACAAAGAAAACAGTCTAATAATGAAGACAATGGTAATAAATTGTGATTTAAAGAAAAAGATGCTTTTATCGAAAGTGCATTATCTGCAACGTCCTGATTTTTTCTTATAACTGCTTCTGTCTCTTTTGGTAGCTTAGTGTGTTTTTCTTTTTAGCAAACGAGAATAATGTAGTCTCTTATCATTACTCAAAAAGTTAATTACAACAACAAAACCAACTAGCCAAATTAACTGTATAGAAAATGAGGAGACCATAATTTCAGATCATATTTTACGGAGCACATAATGTGGTGGTTGATAGTTGAATATTTTTTTTAATGATTTAAATAATGAATTCAACCAACAACAGTTATATCATGTGATATACAAAATATGGTTCAAATAGATAGTCTCTCTAGCATTACCCTAACTGTATCAGACATTATTCTAGGATTAATTTTATACCAATACCAGAAATTTAGTAATGAACGTTGACAATACAAATATATTCTTTTTGTTTTTTGATCCGAAGGGATAGTGCTATCCCATTAAAATTTAAGACATGATTACAACACGATTACAGAAAGGGTGCCAAACTAGGTGTATTTCTCCATTGACCAAAACCTTGATCTTGAGAGAGTAAAGCACAAAAAACTAGTAAATCCCCTGCATAGCCACCACACCAATACAACACACAAGAACCAGCAGTGCAAACCTGCTGTTGGAAATTATATATTATAATATGAAATATTGTAATATATAATTTTAATAATTGAATGAAAAATAGTGTTAACCAATTTCTTAGAAAGGTTATGTTGTTTAAGTGATATTCCCTTGATAAGTGATGTATACTTATAGTGAAAAGTTACATCTCTTTAATAAGTAGAAGTTGGATTCTATATAAACCCATGAAACCATTGGTATTAGATATAGAGAAATTAGAGTTAATTTTTACTCTTGAGAAATAGGGTTTCCCCACTTTATTTCTCTCATTCTTAGTCAAATTCCGAGTTGTGTCTTGAGAGTACGGAATATATGAAGTTCGCCAGAGTCCGAAGATTGAAGTGCTTTGACTTCGGATTATAGATTGTTGAATCCTGGGAGATGGACGCCTATCGAACTACAAGCACAAGAGTAGGGGCGAAATTCTATCTTTAGATTGTTGGAGCAATATTAGAAAATATGAAAATAACACAAGCATTCTAATAATAATAATCACATAGAAATTCACAACATCAATTATGTATGAGACTAATATAAACAATTAGAGATAAAGTTAGAAAAACTGAGACAAACTTGGAGATTGAGGCTTGCATAAATGCAATGTCCTAAAGATAGAATTTCGCCCCTACACTTGTGCTTGTAGTTCGATAGGCGTCCATCTCCCAGGATTCAACAATCTATAATCCGAAGTCAAAGCACTTCAATCTTCGGACTCTGGCGAACTTCATATATTCTGTACTCTCAAGACACGACTCGGATTTCTACTAAGACATTGGAAAAAACTCTTCTCTTCATTCTATTAGACATGTGGGATGCTTGAGTTTATATATAACTCAAGCCACCCTTTTTGAAACAATATGACTGTTGTCTAAAGTTTCAACGAACAGATACAACTTATGAATTTGAATTCAACTATGACACATGACTCTTATTTTCCATTCATACAAAAATTAAATATTATAATATTAATTATAATATATAATTTCCAACAATCCCCCACATGAATGAAAAATTAGGAAGAAATTGAGAGTACAGGCAGACAAGAGATGCATCGGGAGAGGTGTCTTTTGGACTTGAACCTACCCTAATGAATACTTATCGGATTTACTTGGTGACGCAGTGAATATAGAATCTTGAACTGTTCACCGCAGTAGTAAACTGAGACAATAAGCAACACATATCACTAATCCTAATATATTCCGGTTCATACGGTTGTGTTCATTTTGGTCCTGAACAAATCCCAGATTCATGAGAGCTTTAGAGAATTTAGTCATCTCATACTCATAGAAGCGACCCACTTCTACTCTCACATAGGTGACCACTGATTAAGAATACTCTGCAATATTCCTCTTATTTATAAGATATCATTGTCATTAAGTATGAATATACATCCTAAAACGTCTGCAGACAACACACTTCTTCCATCATAGGAATGAGGTATATAGTGTGTTAACTTCTTTGAATCATGCCCAACCAGTTTGCCTATTGAACTTAGACCATGGGATCTCCAATCAACTAAGTTAGGTTTCCGCCCGGCTGATTCATTAATTATGTTGGCTTTAACCTCATTCCCCTCGATGATCAACTTGCTCTCTAGTCTAACCTTTAATAAATGGATCCACTACTAGGTTGACTTTTTTTAATGGTGTGCACAATCCATCTTATGAAATTTTATTTCATACGAGAGTAGTTGTTTGACATTGTTTGAAATGTCAAGTCCTCAAAATTATATTAGGACTTAATTACTAAGTAATTTGCTAACACTAAGTACTTGGGTAAACTCCCCCACATTTAAGGTATTTGTAAGGTCTCTAACCTTGCCATACCTTAAACAAGTTATCCATAATAAGAGATATTGCTTATTATCTCTTTTAAATGCAAATTATTCTTCGTAATTTAGACATTGTTCTTTGCCATATTTGGCAAGCCATCATAATACATGCATGACCATTTATATGCTTACTTAATAAGCATCATCAGGCATAATACATATTTTCAAATATCCCACATTTTAGTGTCTAATTTTTTCTTTTCTCAAAGACCCCCCACACTTCCAATCTATAATTCCTCTCACATTGAGTGTCTATTCTTTTCAAGATGATAATAACTCATCTAAAATGAGTTCAAAGATTTAATTTGAATACAGTATCTTCTTTTGTTATCACAAAAGCTTTCTTACCATGAGTAACCATTGATAAAACACACTCATTGGTTGCCATTGCTTACTAAATAAGCAACATAACGTCTTTCTGCAAATTTACAAAAAATCCCCACACTTTTGGCGTCTTATTGTTCTCAAAGGACTTGGCTTTTAGTCTGGACCATTCCCGATTTATGGCAAACCCAATTTTGTGGTTTCCATTAGACAGTTTCCATTTATACGGAACTATACCGTACAACTGAAAGGTCATATTAACTCAATTAAAACTCTTAGATAATTCACTATGGCCTTGAAGCCTTCGCGCATCTGCCTAATAAGGATTAACTGCATCAATTATATAGATGCAATTCCTTTCTGCAAAACTAAGAATTTATTTAGATATAAAACAAGAACAGAACTGGTATGCGTATCACATATAGATACTGGGTTGTGGACACTTTTCATCTGCAACATCTCAGAAATCTATATGCTTGGGAACAAAAGCAGAGCCGTTTGACTGCAATGCATTCCATATGCAATTTTTTTTTTTTTTTCCCTTTTCAATTATGTAGAAAAAATATCGATTTAAGAGCATGCATACATATATGTATATGCCACATGGATATGAACCGATTGCACTGCAAGAACTCAACCGGTCCAAAATAGATCCCATTACGAAACGGTGCGACTATTAGAAAAGTCGCATACAGTTTCTTCTGCATCAACGCATAACTTTGCGTAAACTTTATGAGTGAGAAGAAACATCCTATCATGAAAAGGTATTTAATCTTTTCTCAGATTTTCTTATCACCTCTACATCATATGCCAAGAGGCAAACAATTTCATGTATCAAATACAACCAATTCATGTTCCTTTATAATACTCGCATACATATCCATAACAATTAAAAGTCACGGCTGCATTCAAATCCAGCACTAACACTCACAAGGCATTTCATTATAATCCACTAATATTTCTTTAGGAAATATTGGACACAACCAAACATCGAATTGCTCTACATTTGTCCATGAATATATTTGAATTGTATCATGCATTTAACAATACAATTTAAATGCCAACATCACAAATACTACTATGTTATATATCAATAAGCAAATAAAATCAGTCCCACCAAGACATACATTTTTCTGTAAAAAACCACTGGTTGGAATAATTAGGGTTTAATTGCTATATTAAATCTCATGGAAAATCAAGAAATAATTCATGCAATTATCTATCAAAATAATGCATGCACATGAGTAACTAATGTTAAACAAACATGACATAATGGATTAGAAAAACCTGAAAATACGGTCGAGGCAAGTGTTGGACACTTTGTCCTTAAGACAAGTTTACACCCCACTATGGTGCTCATGGTTGATCGGCGCATGTCTCCCAAGATACAACGACCACGTCCTTGTCATAGTAGCACTCCAAATCACAAGGCTTCATGAACCACGATTGTGTTGAATACTCTCTCATATAGATTCAATGAGACTCTCTAATATTTAGTGCACTATATGTATGATTATGTAAAACAATGAAAAGTCATCTTGTGATTATAGGGGGCTTCCCTATTTATAGAATGTGAGATACCTCTTTGGAAAGCTTGTGACTATTCATGAAGAGTCAAAAGTTGCAACACTTCATTTAAGTAGACATATCTTTCTACCAAAAGGCTCCACTTCTAATTTCCATTCAATTAATAAATTTAATATAATAATATTATTATTAAATTTTCCAACAATCCCCCACATGAATGGAAATTGACTCAATACCATGCAAATGACAATGCAGACACTAGAGAGAGAATTCAGTAGGAAAAGTACCGCATCGGGATAGGTGGCTTTTGGCTTTGAACCGTCCGTAGTGAATTACTATCGGATTTACTTGGCTAATCAGTGAACGCGATGTCTTGAACTGCTCAGCCGTTTGTGTAAACCAAGACAATAGTAATCACACAATACCCTTCCAGACACCCCGTGGTTTCTCAGTTGTGTTCATTTTGGCCTTGAACAATTCTTGGTTTCTCATGAGTGCTTTTAGAGAACTAAGCCCTTCAAAAAATTCTCACAGGAACGGCCTCATTCCTCACTCAAGATAGGTGACTTTCCCATTAAGAGTATCCTGCATTAATACCCCACTTGTTATTTACAAGTATAGGAATCATTAAAAGCAAAGCTTATCCTAAACACGCTGCAGATAGCACTGTTTCATCATAGGACATGGGTAGGAGGTAATCTCCGCAGTGCTCCCATTGAATTATCCACAATTCGGTTGTCCCTTTGAACCTAGATCTTGGGATCTCCAGTCAGCTAGGTTGGGTTGCCATTATGGCGATTCTTAAGACGTAGGCTTTTAACCCATTCCCCTCGATGATACAACTTACTCTCTAGTCAAACCTTTAAAAATTGGATCCACTAGGTTGATGACTATCACTTATGGTGCGCACTTTCATTTATGAAATTATATTTCATTTGAGAGTAGTTGTTTTCCAATGTTAAGTCCTTCAAAACATATGTTAGGACTTAAAAAGTAATTTGCTAACACTCGGGTACATTCCCCCACATTTAAGGTATTTTTTTTTTTCGGAAGGTCTCTAACCTTTCAATACCTTAAAAATTGTTATCTCTTTCTAGAAGCAAGTTACTTTTACATTTTTTAAGTATATTTCATTCTAAAAAATAGCTAAGCCACTCCCCCACAATTCACACACATTGTGGTTGCTTTAATGCTATTAATAACTCTTTCATCATACATCATACTTGAGAAGAAAGCTGATGAAAATAGACATTCTATATCATATCTATCTTCACCTGTTAGGGCTCTGTCTTGACAATTTTCAAAGTTCCCATTGTTAAAGACTCATCTATAGAGTGATTTAAGTCTTTCAAATGGACCTTGCCCCCCACAGTCTAATTGTCATCTTCCAGAGTTGAATAACTCATGCAAAATGAGTTTAACATGCTTCTTAAATAAATCTCATATCTCAAAATTAGATAAGCTTCCCCCACAATTCTTTGATAATTGTGGTTAATTTAACGTCATTGTTAAATCAATCACGTTTTATTTTTATTTTTATTTTTATGAAGTAGGAAACAACTAAGACCTTATATATCTATCTTCTTAGGCCTTCATGCCTCTCTAGCCATTATGGAAAAAGCACTTCTTGGCTTTCATCCTTTCCACACTATGACTAACATACATGACCCAATGGCCATGACCATTAATATGCTTACTTAATAAGTATCATCATGCATGTCTAATACAATTATGCGAAATGCCCCGCACATTTTTAGTGTCGTCTTTTCCTTTGTGAAAGACCCCCACAATTTCAAGATTATTTCTCTATATTGATATCATTTTGAATAACACTCAATAATATTCATTTTCTCCATGATTGACATGGCAAATGCATCACTCTCCTCGGCAAAGAAGCAAAACACATAAACTAAATGCTTCTCAAGAAATCTTCCAGAAAGTTAAGTGTTGCATCATATATGACTATAGTCATATAATTGTTCGTAATAATATGATGATATCATTCTAGGCCTCTTGAAATTGATAAATTAATCTCTTTGAAGAAATCAGATAAATGATTTTTCAACATTATTATCACTATATGATAATACATCCAGTCGGTATGTAGAAGTTAAGGTCGTACCCTTTCACTGTCAAAAGCATTACTTCAAACGGCATGCTTTGTCCTTGGATCTCACATGGTAGATTCCAATATTTAGTTCCACCACATTATAAAACCATCGATTTGTCAAATAGTTGCATCCTTTTGCAACTTAACCACCACACGGCGCGTGACCCAAGATTAACCTCCACATGGTTCTATATGATCCAAGATCCTTTACTCAAATGGATATCAAACCGTTGTTCTCTTTTTCTGGAATCTCCAATTGGTCAATTGTGACGGGTTTCTACATATAACACATATATTTTATAGAACACCCAATGAACCAATCCCAGTACTCTTCACATATGAATGCAACAACCAAATCAAGGCATGCATCTGAATGTCCATTCTATCTTGACACGAGTTTAAATGCCACAACTATTAATGTGAAAAGAAAATTAAATAATTACGCCATTTCTCATCCTATTTTTTTTTTTTTTTTTTTTTTTTTGTGTTGCACGTATGAGGCTTATAAGCATGTAAGTTTTCATAAGATAGTGCATGCACAAAATGAAAAGGAACTTCTATATTAAAGCATCATTTAAACAGTATTGTCCATGCATATATAGGATAAATATATACATAAACCAAATGCAGTCCAACGCCCTAATTAATTTTGTAAAGTATCATTGTACCTTACGACATCAAAGAATAATTAGCAATCACATACTATTGTCAACCCAATTTCATATCAATTCGAACTACCAAATTCACAAGACTTATTGTAATTCAAGTATTGCAGTATGATATTTATCATCAATAATTCCCAAAATGATCTTTTGTTGTTAAATCAAAAGTCAAAACGAACAAAAAAAAAAAAAAACCCAAGCATGCAATCATGCAAAACAAGCAACAATTATGAAGTAACACTTATGTAATGCCAATTTGGAATCGATGACAAAATTATAGCAACTAAACCTAAACTTGTCTTAAGATTGTTTGAATATAACAAAGTATAGTGTGGTTCCTTCCTAGCAAAATGAAGCATGCAATACTACGCCCATCCATCGAGACCTAGTGTGAAATGTCAAGAATGGATTAATTGATTCAAAGCCTGTAGGCATGCAAATGCTTGGCCCATCTTCTAGCCATGTAAGCGTCATGGTAGTCCCAACTTTCTACACTACTAGTACTTGTACTAGACCTCCCGCCGATGATTGCACCACTCGTCCCTGATGCAGCACCACAAGCAAATCCTCCCCGTCCTCCTCTAACCGTTGCATTACTACTACTACTACTACTCTTACCAACATCATCTCCTAGTCCTACCTTCGCCACTGTTTCCCCTGTTGTCATCTCATCACCCTCCTCAATGTAGCTATATCCCACACAAATATGTTCACACACGCCCAAGTCCACTAAGATTTTATTTTCTTCACCTCCTCTTAGCTCTCCTATTCTCACGATCCGACTGCTTCTGCTGGCTTCCTCCCCTATTCTCATCCTCAACTCAATTTCTCTAATCATGCCGCCTAGGATTCTTCTTAGCAAATCTTCAAACTCATGCATGATATATCCATTCGAAGTGCCAAATCCAAATCCTACATGGAAGCGATGGACTGGAATCGGCACATCCATGTCCATTGCAGCATGGTAGGATCGCATTGGGCTGTCAGACAGATGCAGGATGCCACACTCTGGGTTCTTGTATGCACGATCTTCAAGTATCTTTATCCCCTTCTTGATCCCTTCCACGGGATCTGCTTGCCCCATGTAGAACAGACGATCAATAACCTGTTGGGCTGTTCTCTTTCCATAAGATGTCATGCGTCTCAAAGGGAAGACGCGAGCAGCAGCTGATGAGTAGGTAACAATGGCCAAACGATCAATTGGTCTAAGGGAAAAAACCACCAATGCCATGCACTGCTTGAGAAGCCTCAAGTGCGGCCCATTGGGGCTAGCAACCAACACCAAGTCTGTTGCTCGTTGATTTGCTAATTTCACAGAAAGGTATGCTCTGTCTGAGAAGGCACACATAGTATAAGACTTTGGCCTGGTTGGTGATTGTAACAATGATGAGGAGCTACAGCTTAGGTGATGTGGGGGCGGATGGTATGAATATGGAGTAAACAAACTAGGGGGTGCACTAGAAGAAGTTAAAATCAATAACATTGAACGTAGCCCTAAATGCTAAGTAGAAGAAATTCTGATGTTGCTTTGGAAAACTTGTGGGGGTTGGTTGCAGATTTGAATTCGACATAATGATGCTTATTAAGTAAGCATATGATTGGACATGGCCATTGGGTCATGCATGTTAGTCATAGTAAGGAAAGAATGAAAGCCAAGAAGTGATTTTCTCATAATTTCTAGTGAGGCATGAATGCCTAAAAAGATAGATAAAGTCTATCTTAATTGTTCCTTACTTCTTAAAGTGGAAAATGTGATCAATTTAATGATAGCATTACAAGAAACTACAATTATGAAAGAATTGTGGGGGTTGGTTAAAAGTAAGTTGCTGATTGAACGACATTTAAGATGTCATCTCCTGTAATGAGTAATTGTTTAAGGTATGGCAAGGTTAGAGACCTTCTTACAACTACCTTAAATGTGGGGGAGTATGCCCAAGTATTAGCAAATTACTAACTAAAGCCCCAACATGTACGGTTGAGGACTTGACATTGTAAATCAACTACTCTCGTATGAAATATAATTTCATAAGATGGATTGTGCACACCATTAAAAATAGTTAACCTAATAATGGATCCAATTATTAAAGGTTAGACTAGAGAGTAAGTTGATCATCGAGGGGAATGAGGCTAAAGCCAACATAACTAATGAATCAGCCGAGCGGAAACCTAACTTAGTTGATTGGAGATCCCATGGTCTAAGTTCAATAGGCAAACTGGTTGGGCATGATTCAAAGAAGTTAACACACTATATATCTCATTCCAAAGATGGAAGAAGTGTGTTGTCTGCAGATGTTTTAGGTTGTATATTTATACTTAATGACAATGATATTTTATAAATAAGAGGAATAGAGCAGACTATTCTTAATCAGTGGTCACCTATGTGAGAGTAGAAGTGGGTCGCTTCTATGAGAATGAGATGGCTAAATTCTCTAAAGCTCTCATGAATCCGGGATTTGTTCAGGACCAAAATGAACACAACCGTATGAACTAGAATATATTAGGATTAGTGATGTGTGTTGCTTATTGTCTCGGTTTACTACTGCGGTGAACAGTTCAAGATTCTATATTCACTGCGTCACCAAGTAAATCCGATAAGTATTCACTAGGGTAGGTTCAAGTCCAAAAGACACCTCTCCCGATGCATCTCTTTTCCGCCTGTACTCTCAAATTCTTCCTAATTTTTCATTCATGTGGGGGATTGTTGGAAATTATATATTATAATATGAAATATTGTAATATATAATTTTAATAATTGAATGAAAAATAGTGTTAACCAATTTCTTAGAAAGGTTATGTTGTTTAAGTGATATTCCCTTGATAAGTGATGTATACTTATAGTGAAAAGTTACATCTCTTTAATAAGTAGAAGTTGGATTCTATATAAACCCATGAAACCATTGGTATTAGATATAGAGAAATTAGAGTTAATTTTTACTCTTGAGAAATAGGGTTTCCCCACTTTGTTTCTCTCATTCTTAGTCAAATTCCGAGTTGTGTCTTGAGAGTACGGAATATATGAAGTTCGCCAGAGTCCGAAGATTGAAGTGCTTTGACTTCGGATTATAGATTGTTGAATCCTGGAAAATAGACACCTATCGAACTAAAAGCACAAGAGTAGGGGCGAAATTCTATCTTTAGGACATTGCATTTATGCAAGCCTCAATCTCCAAGTTTGTCAGTTTTCTAACTTTCACTCTAGTTGTTTATATTAATCTCATATATAATTGATGTTGTGAATTTCTTTATTATTATTGTTATTATTGGAATTATATTGTTATTTTTCATATTTTCTAATATTGCTCCAACACCTGCCACAATAGATCTGTAATGACAAAACCTAGACCGAGCAACATGCAGAGCCATCACAAAAGTGAGAACACACAACTTCTAGGTGGCACAAACGAACACAAATTACAACTAAGCCAATAGGAAAACCACCGACGGCTCATCACCACTACAAAAAACAGGGTAGCTCCTTCTGATCGACAACAACGTCACCGTACCCTCGAACGATCTGCAGTACCACAACCTAAGTAAGGAAACCCGCTGCAACTGCAACCATGGAAGGCTTATTGGCCACAGATCAAGCTATAGGTCCGCAATAGTTCCACACCACCGCCGAATCAAGACGGATAGAATTTGCCTTGCATTTGAGCATACGAGGTGGCTCAACCAAAACGGCCAAGGAGTGCCCAGCCACCACGGAAACCAGCACAAGAAGTCGGCTTGTAAAGGGTTTCAAGGAGTGAATCTAACTGGCATGCATAAGATAAAATACAAGTAGATTAACATGCATGTAAAAAAAAAGGGCGGAAGCAAACTAAAGTGATACAAACCCCTCTTCAAGATCTTGGTCCTATGGTTGGTATATTCATTTACTTTAATATTAAATGGAAGATTATAAGTTATACCTTTGCATCTAGCTTTGAAGCTAAGCATGTAACTCCTCCAACTTCTTTCTCCTTGCTCCAGCTTGTGTAGCTTCTCCTTTATGCACCAAAGTAGATACCCCTTAATATTTCGACACCTCCTTGTGTGTGGTGAGTGTAGGATAGAGCAAATGTGACATGCTAATACCCACTTGCTCTATTATATGAGAGATTTTTCAGTGTAATCATCACGTGTCCCGAAACAAATTGTGGGATATATGTGTTAAAAAGTTAATAACTTTAAAAATAAAATTTACCACCACTTATATAAAAACACGTGATGTACCACATATATTCCGGTCACAATGAAACATTTATTCTATCATAGGGAGGGATAGGGTGGAAAGTTTGGTGGTGGAGATGGTGTTTCTCTCTTTCTTTCTTCCTTCCTTTTTCTTTTTATATTTCTGTACAAGTTTTTCCTTTTGAGTACCAATACACGGGGAGAAAACAGAAGGAAGAGAGCTAAGAGAACTATTAAATGCAAAGAACAGTGAAGTGAATGAAGATTACATCCTTAAACTTCCAAGAGAACCTTCGCTTTAAATCTTTTCACTTACACCATCACATGAGTTTGTTTTGCACTTCATTTGTGAAAATAAAATAAGAACGAAACCCACTAACACTAGGTCAAAACCAACCGTCCATAGCAATCATATGGGCCTTTTGGGCCACTACTTAATCTAGTTCAATTTGTCTTGGGCTCAATGTCCCGGTTGATCCCAAAAGCATTTCAAAGCCCAAAGTAGACTTTAAACCTCCATTATAATTAAGGATATTTAGTCAAAGGTCAATAAAATCTTGACTAATTAGCCATACATGAATGGCCAATTTTTTTTTTTTTTTTTGACATAATCAATGAAATATTTATAATAATTATACATTGGTCAATAAATCATGTCACATGGGTTTAAGCTTGTTAGAGAATAACTATTATACCCTTCTCTCTTCATTTTATTCCATTCTTTATCTCCTCTCTTCTTTCATCCTTATGTACTTCATTCTCTCCCGATTTTCTTTCATGTCTTTCTCTTCCCTTCTATCTCTTCACTTTCTCCTGTTTATCTCTCCTCTCCATACCTCTTTATTTTTCTCTCTCTCCTCCATCAAACCCAAATAAATAGTTTGACTAATCAACACCATCCAAACCAAAAACAAAATTGGTTCTGTTTTTACCATTTGAACGCAAACACTGTAATGCAATTTCTGCTTTGTGCTTCAGTTTTTGCCTTTGGATTCAAACACTGCATTGAAGTGCCTATTTCCTGATTCAATTCTTACCTTTGAGTTAGACTTTACTTGTCAAATGTCTAATTTGATTAGCCACGCCACATCTAATGTTGGTTCTGTTTTTACCATTTGAATGCAGACACTATAATGCAGTTTTCGTTTTGTGCTTCTGTTTTTGCTTTTGGATTTAGACACTGTGTTTTTTTTTTTTTTTTGTCAAACATTATAAAATTCATTAATAAAGAAGGCTAGTACAAGAGATGTACAACCCAAAACAAACAAGTAAAAGCACAATCCAACATAATAGAAAATACAATGATAAGAAAAGAAAGAACATAGACCAAAACAAGAGAAAACTCCAATTGAAACCCTAGATCTAAAAAAGGAAAAATGTCGCATCCTTCAAGCTAGTTGCAGCACCTTCACAACACCAACACCATCAAGAAGACGAACCAAGGAACCAAATGGATGAACGGAAAATGAGGGTGGCCAAGCCACCCACGTAGTGAGCACTCTTATAATCCTAACAAATAGTGCAAAAAGCATTTTAAAAGCCACTAAATGCCGGAGCACTCCTCCAAATGAGAGACTTGAAAGAGCCATCCAATGAAACGAATTACCAAGGGTGATGATAGAGGATTCGTGAAGAGGAATAACAACTGGGGAGGAAAGATGCATAATAAACTCATAGCAAAATTGAGATAAAAGCTCAAAGCACACCACCAAAGGATAACAGATGCTACTGGAGACAAGAGAAAGAAAGAAAATCGGAAGGAAAGTAGAAAATAAAAAATGAAAGAGAAAGAGATACCAGGACGGAGGGAAGGAAAGGATTTGAGTGATGAGTTAGTGGGCTAGAGGGGAGAAGGAAAAGAAGGAAGAGAGAAGGTTGCCTGGCGACCCCAACCAGAGAAGAAGGAGTTGGCGGCGAGCAGTTAGCTTTGTGGGGGTTCTGTGCAAGAAAAGGGAACGGCTAGGGTTGAGAGAAAAAAGTTCTTTAGGAGCCATCATTCAGACACTGCGTTGAAGTATCTGTTTCCTGATTCAGTTCTTACCTTTGAATTATACTTTCCTTTTCAAATGTCTATTTGATTAGCCACATCTAATATTGGTTTTGTTTTGACCATTTGAATGCAGACACTGTAATGTAGTTTCCATTTTGTGCTTCTGTTTTTGCCTTTTGATTCAGACACTGCGTTGAAGTGTTTGTACCCTAATTCAAATCTTACCTTTGAATTATACTTTGCTTTTCAAATGTCCATTTTGATTAGCCACATCTAATATTGGTTCTATTTTTACCATTTGAATGTTGACCCTATAATGCAATTTCCCTTTTATGCTTTCTTTTGGCCTTTGGATTCAAACAATGCGTTGAAGTGTTTGTTTCCTAATTCAATTATTACCTTTGAATTATACTTTTCTTTTCAAATGTCCCTCATAGAATTATACTTTTTTGCTTACTGTTGAGGATGTCTTTTGTTTGTACCATACTTGACCAATCCTGAAACTACTGAGCACCGGTCAACGTTATACCGTCAAGGACCCAGAAGAGTTCCCCTCAAACCAGGAGGCCAATCACAGTGCAACACGTGTCGACATCAGAAGCCAATCATAGCGCGACACGTGTCAACATCAGAAACCAATCACAACACGACACGTGTCAATGTCAGAAGAAAGTTTCTAGCTTTCTTCTATAAATAGAGATCATTCTCTCACAATATTTCCTAATGTCATTTGTACTAAATCATTCACTAGTACTCACTAAAAGAGAGCTTGAGCCTATGTACTTGTGTAAACCCTTCACAATTAATAAGAACTCTTCTACTTCGTGGACGTAGCCAACCTGGGTGAACCACGTACATCTTGTGTTTGCTACCCTGTCTCTATCCATTTACATACTTATCCACACTAGTGACCGGAGCAATCTAGCGAAGGTCACAAACTTAACACTTTCAGGTGTACCAAAGTCCTCACTGATTTTATGCATCAACATTTGGCGGCGTCTATGGGAACAACACTTATTCCTATTGTCTTCAGCTTTGTCAAGCTGGTTAACACCATTCGTACACTCTCTTTTGACCAGGCATCCCTCTCCAACATAGGGAGCAAAGGAAGCCACATCACACAGAATAACACCCCTCTTGCACCTAGTACGAAGCAACGAAAGAAGGAAGGAAAGAGGGTTGTTCTTCAAGCTAAAGTCAATGAGCTAGAAGCTCAAAACAATAAGATAGCAATGAAGAATGGGGTCCTCCAGAAGCAGTATGAGAAGCTTTTTGAGACGCTCCACGAAACTATGCGTACTCAAACACGCGAGCTCGTTGCCCTTGTAGACATCAACCATCATCTAGGTGCCCCCCAACACGAAGGGTCACCTTCCTTTGACATGGGTATCCCTGATGAGGAGCGAGCTAATCATCAAAACATTGATCAACATAAGACTTCTCTCAACCTAGTTGTTTCGACCCAAAGCAGGAGAAGTGGAGGAAGACACCTCCTTGCAGAAGGGTTGGAATGATCAAAAGTCATTTATCGTGACTGCCAAGACTTCCTAAAGCAACGTCGAGAGAATCCCCTCCACATATGCTCGAAGTTCAATGACCCAAGGGTTTCTGAAAGACTCGGTCCTCTCCTACGACCCAGGCCAGCTGTCAATCTAGTAAAGGAACGACAAGTCCCAGAGGAACATGAAGGTACATGGGACTCTGAGGCATTCCGACAGACTCGCCCTAGAAGTCAGTACGGCGAATCCAAGGAAAAATCACACGCCCTTGCTCAAACTTTCCTACTTCCAAGAGGCGATAGAAACTTACGAAAGAAAATCTTAGTGGTACATGACTCTACTCAGGACCCCCTTGTCCTTCAGCTCCTTGAGGAAGTAAACAAGTTGAAAGCTGAACGTCAAGCCGAGATACCTGACTGGAACTAACCCAGGCCTAGCCCTCTCACAAGGAGGATCCTCAACACCCACTTCAAACGAAGACAAAACAAAAGCTTGGTTTACAACTCTATACTGGAAGGGATGACCTAATTGAACACCTTAACCTCTTTGAGTCCACCATGGCATATCGAATGCACACCGACGAAGAACGATGTCTTCTCTTCCCCTCCACCCTCTCTGGCGGAGCTCTAAACTAGTATTGCCGTCTTCCACCTGAGATAGTAGACTCATTTAAGAAACTGACGAAACTATTTATCTCTCAACACATCTTCCAGACCGTTCGCTTGCATTCTACAAATGACTTGTACACTATTTGCCAGAAGCCGGACGAGTCACTACGAGAGTATGCCAGTCGTTTCAGCCATGAGTATTCTCGTTGTGCCGAGGCAAACGACAAGATGATAGGAGCATATTTATACGACGGAGTTAGCTTGTTCTCATGCGTTTATGTTGTTATTTCTAAGTTAATTACGTATTTTAAGCTATTTTCGTGTGTTTGTAGGTCCATAGGCCTTATAAAGCAATAAGATGCATTTTGGAGCAGTTTTGGGCTTGGAATGAATAGCACATGCAAGGAGCAAGGTGGATGGACGAAATTGAAGACTAAAGAGGCTAGGAATGTGTTAAAGAAAAAGAAGAATTAATGTAAAAAGGACAAAGAGCTCAGCCACAAAGGGGTGCCACTCCACCATTCACATTTCCATCATTGTCGTGCACCACCATTGCACTCCCTTTGGATTCCTATGTCTTGCATCATCATCCATGTTCCTTCCATTGACTCAATTGTTGCATCATTCCACTTCCTTTCCTTTGCCAAAAGCCGGACGAGTCACTACGAGAGTATGCCAGTCGTTTCAGCCATGAGTATTCTCGTTGTGCCGAGGCAGACGACAAGATGATAGGAGCATATTTATGCGACTGAGTTAGCTTGTTCTCATGCATTTATGTTGTTATTTCTAAGTTAATTACGTATTTTAAGCTATTTTCGTGTGTTTGTAGGTCCATAGGCCTTATAAAGCAATAAGATGCATTTTGGAGCAGTTTTGGGCTTGGAATGAATAGCACATGCATGGAGCAAGGTGGATGGACGAAATTGAAGACTAAAGAGGCTAGGAATGTGTTAAAGAAAAATAAGAATTAATGTAAAAAGGACAAAGAGCTCAGCCACAAAGAGGTGCCACTCCACCATTCACATTTCCATCATTGTCGTGCACCACCATTGCACTCCCTTTGGATTCCTATGCCGTGCATCATCATCCATGTTCCCTCCATTGACTCATTTGTTGCATCATTCCACTTCCTTTCCTTTGTCTACCATGTGCACAATATCCTTTCACCTCCTTGCACTCATTGATTCACCACTTACTCACCTTTCCACTCATGCCATGCATAATCACCCTTGTCCCCTCCATCATTTCAGATTTCATGCATCATTACATTGAATCATTGCACTTAATTACTACACCATTCCTTGTTCCCTCCATCATTTCAAATTCATGCATCATTACATTGAATCATTGCACTCAATTGCTACACCATTCCTTGTTCCCTCCATCATTTCAGATTTCATGCATCACTACATTGAATCATTGCACTCAATTGCTACACCATTCCTTGTTCCCTACATCATTTTAGATTTCATGCATCATTACATTGAATCATTGCACTCAATTGCTACACCACTCCATGTTCCCCTCTATTTCCATGCACTTCTTCTATAAAAGGAAGTGTGTGTAACATAAATTTAGTTCATACTTCGTTAGATCATTCACTCCCATTTCAACACAACCTTCATCCAAACACATCCATTCATCTTCACATCCATTCCTCCATACAAACAAACCTTCAAACACTCACCAACACCTTGTGCCGTAGCAAAGGAAGGGAAGGAAAGTGCTTGAACGTGCTTGCTGTCCAACTTGGATCGTTGGAGCGTTTAGGTGTTTTCTTTCTTTTGTTTCTAATGTTTAAATTCATTTCCTTTCATTTTGTTGTAAATATGAGTGGCTAAACCCCTCTTGGCTAGGGGTGATTTCAAAGCCATGATTATGTGTGCAATATAATTTGATAAATTCTAGTTATGAACTCTTGAATCGTGAATGCAATTGGCTTAACTATTTGATTGATAACTTATTTGTATTTGTTAATTAAGGGTCGACACTTAATTGGCAGGCATAAATCCGTTGCTAGAATATAAGGAAGTTTCATATAATCGTTACAAACTTATATTCACATGTAGTGAAGGTCGCTTATAAACGATCGCATTAAATTCAATTCCTAGCATGAGTGACATGATGTCATAGTTGCAAGTGCTTTGTCAATGCTTATGATTTTCATTAAACGTAATGATCTTTGATTGTATCTCTATTATGATGTCATGTAGGGAACTTTAGAAGAATGTTTTTGGTTGTCGAATGATGTCATCTAATCCAATAGAACAAGGAAATCTGAGAGTTAACTAGTGATGTCACGGTTAATTTGGAGCATTGTCGTTCATAATTCAATGAAGTAGTAATTGGAAATCGAGTTATTTGCATACATATCATGTGTGGAGAAAAAGCCTTTAGCTATCTCATCCATCATCTTATTTCTCAAATTTGTTTTACAATCTGTCTAGTTTTTCATACTTGTTTGTTTGTTTGTTTCAACTTCGTCCAAAACTCACTCCCCCTTTACTTTAGTGTGTCTAATTAGTTAGAATCTATTTTAATTTGTGTTTTAAAATGTTTTGATTCAAATAAAAGTCAATTTTCATCCAAAGTCATTCCTAGTGTCTAGTTTAAGTTTATTTGGTTGTTTTAAGCTGTTTTGAGTATTTTAAGTTTGCTTTGAGTCTTGTGAGTCTTGTTAAGTGTTTTTAAGTTTAGTTTTATGTTTTTGAGTCAGTTTAGAGGTTATTAGAAAGCCCTCCTAATCCCCGGTCCAGAACGATCCCTACTTATACTTGTACTACAATTGTCAAAAGAGGGTTAAATTTGTGTGTTAAGTTAATTTTCGCATCAAGTTTTTGGCCCCGTTGCCGGGGATTAGCAACTTTGCTAATCCCTTGTTATTTCTTTTTGTTTATTTTCATGTCTTTTGTTTTTAGTTACTGACTTTGTTTCTGTTTGTGATTTTTGTTTTTTTTTTTTTTACTTTTGATATTTGATTTAGTTTTGTTTCCTTGATTTCAGGTACTAGAGAAGTAAGACATGGATTTTGCTACCATTCAAGCTCAATTGGCGGAATTTACTTCTCAATTGTCACAATATGCCGAAAGGACCACAATGCAAAGTGTCCATACGTGTAGTGTGTCCTATGGGCAAGGATATCCAACTCAGCAATATTCTCAATTCACTGCGAATGAAAATGCTTGGGGTTATCAAGGCCATAGCCAATCATGGGACAACATGTTTTCCAACACTTACAATTCGGATTGGAGAGATTATTTAGATTACATAGAACCTCAACAATTCCAACAAGATGGATATTGGCATCAATAAGAGGAGTTCTATTTAAGACCTATGCAGCCATCACAACCTCATATACAATATGCTCAATCAAACTCAGGTTCGTCAACAGATTATGATCGAATTTTTGATGAAAACAATTCTTTGGTGCAAGGCTCACAAAATCAAGCCAATGAGGCTCAACAAGATGGATTTGGCAGCAATCAGAGGAGTTTTATTTAACACCTATACAGCCACCACAGCTTCCCCTACAACAATTCCAATCAAATTCAAGTATGTCCACGGATAGTGATCAAAATTTTCAATTACTAACCTCTTTGGTGCAGGGGCAGCAAAATCAAAATGAAACAATGCTCAATCAAGCTAAGGAGATGAGCGAATTGAAAAATCAACTTGGAGAGATTATGGAGTTCACGGCACAAATTCAAGAGCAAAGTGAACTCTCCAACTCAACTATTGAAAATTTGAAGGAAGATTTTAAAATCCATGATGCTATCACTTTGGGAAGTGCTATAGAGGTTGGAGGTGAACCCAAGACATCTAAACCAAGCCAAAACATGGATGAACAGCTGATGCTCGAAGAAGAAGAGAATAACAAGGCCATGGTAAGGGAAGAACCACCCTTGCCGCAGCCCCATATGCCCTCTATGCCGTCCACTACAACCAAGGTAAGCCTAAATTCAATTCGTCTTGACCCCATTTCACCAAATGTCCTTATTCCTTGTAGGATCATGCAATCCAAGGAAGAAGAGGGTGAGAAAGGCATCTTCAAAACATTTCCAAAGAATCAAGAGCAAGAAGTGGACGGGGAATGTCTAGAATTCATCAAAGAAGATACACTTGAGACGAAAATTCCCAAAGAAGTTGGATTTTATGACACGGGAAAAGTCATAACTCTCAAAACACCAAATCTGGCCAAATCCCATATCCCTGCAACCTTCAAAGATGTCGTGTTCGTAATTGAGTTTGTGTTGGAGCAAGCAAGTAAGCCATCTTCTCCAACTTCAATTTTATTATATATTAACTTGCTGATTTTGATGATTCAGGCACCTACACTAGAATTTAAACCATTGTCGGATCACGTCAAGTATCACCTTCCATTCAAGGATCAATTCCATGCTATGGGCCCCATCTAAGTTTAGAAGGAAGTTTCATTCGGCTGAAAGACTTTAAAGCAAGCGTTTCTTGGGAGGCAACTCATGTATTCAAATGAGGAAGATTTTTGAATCGCTCCACAATCAGTTTTGCATTTCTAAAAACCTTCCCTTTTCTGCAGTTTTATTTTGCCATGATTGTCATTTTTATTTGTTGCTTGTTTAATTGTTTTTGGTGTGGGTTTATTTTTGAAACATTGACAGATATGCAAGGTATTTTTACATTCATTTTCGTGAAAAAAAAGGAACATTAAGCAGAAAATACAAGAGGAAGCCTTCACAAAGGCTGCTTAGGAGAAGTCTCAGTAGTCGGCGGAGCCTCAGCAGTCGGCGGAGTCCCAGAAGGAGGAGGCATCAGAGGTTGATCATTTGGAGCTTCATTACGCGGTACAGCCCTAGAAGACGAAGGCAAATGCTGTTGGAACATTCCCACAAACCTCTGATGATCAAGTAAAATCTGACCATCCATTATATTCCTGCATCTGGTCAATCTTCCTATTCATGTTTGTAGCATAGTTATGTGCGAGCTTGTGCAACTGTTTATTCTCATGCTTGAGCCCTCTAATCTCCTGTTTGAGACTCATCACTTCAGCCGCCAACGATTCAACTTGACGGGTTCGAGCAAATAGGCGTTGGGCCATATTAGACATAGAACCTGCACACTGCACACTGAGAGCCAAAGAATACTTAACAGCCAACTCATCAGATCGTTTGGAAAGTAGTCTGTTATCTTTGGGAGTGACAAGGTTCCGGGCCACCACCGTAGCGGTCATATCATTCTTCATCACCGAATCCCCAACGGTAAGAGGACCAGTAGGGGATATGAGGGATGGGCGTCATATTTTGTCTGGAAAAGGCATGGCTGCCTCTTCACCAAGGTTCAAGTCAAAACGACGGTCGGAGGGGCCAAACATTTTCAAAGGTTTTGAAGAAAGAAGAGGTTGAACAAGTCAAGATCGTAGAAGTGCAAGAAGGGAGTTTTTACAGGCAGAAATTCAAGTGTGCTTTAAAATGTACCGCGCGCCTCTATAAAAACCAGCACTCGACGAGATTTCAGAGATCGAAGAGGTGAGCTCAGAAATCAAAGAGGCCAATTCAAAAATCGAAGAGGCGCTAGCTTTCTCAAAAGATGGGCTTGCTCAGAAACCACGGGCCAATCTTCTTTTCCAGATTCGTCCGCACTTGTCACATGCAACCTCTGCACTCGACGGAGCTTAGAACTCGAAGAAGCGAGCTCAGAACTCGAAGAGGCAAGCTCAGAAATCGAAGAGGCATCTGTTTTTCCAGACGTGTCATCACCTGTCACATGCACACTCAGCTTTGCGGAAATCATGGGTAGTTTGTCGAAGCACCGATTCCAGATATCGAAGAGGCATCTGCTTTTCCAGACGTGTCAGCGCCTGTCACATGCACACTCAGCCTTGCCGAAATTACGAGCAATCTGTCGAAGATTTCTTGTGAAGTAGAAGGCACGTGAAGTTTATTGTTAAATCATCCAACGGTTGCCAACAAGAGTGAAAAATGGTACCAGTTATTAATTCCTATAAATGTTAACCTTCACCTTCCATTGCAAGGCAAACATACATAACATTTCTTCATCTCCGAGAATGCCTTCCCAACGAAGCATCTCGAGTCACTCAATATTCCTTATTCCTTGGGGTACCTCTGCAAACAACTCATCCAAAGTAAAAGTATTTCATATCATAAAGGTTGAAAGCAAGAGTATCTCATATCATGTTTTCTCCTTGTCCTTCTTCTTATCATTGTTTTCATCTGCGGGACAAGGAGAAAGAGAGCAATCAGCCAGCACTTGGTATCAATCTTCCGATCTGGAACCGACTGCCTGGAACCCCTTCCTGATTGCTTACCTAGCCTTGCTCTCGAGTACTCATCTTCAACATCTTATGCTTCCTTTTCGTCTACCACATCTTCTTGGGGAACAGATAAGGGAAGTGAAAATGATACCTCGAAGCATGTGGAGACAATGTGCTAATTCATCCTCAGCTAGGGACAAGGAGAAAGAAAGCAAATGGTAGGCACTTGGAAAGATTGAAGAAAGAAACAGACCATCACCTCTAACTCGTGTCTGCCTGTCGTGCAGAAGAAATAAGCAAAGAAGAATGCAGACTGCACAACCAAGGGACTCTTATATCCCTCGCTCAGAATTCCAAACCAGTTCGAGATCAAAGCTTTGGAAAGTCAACAAGATCATCTATCTCCAAAACCAGATTTGCGTTCTTAAACTCTACTCTGTTTGGTTTTTACTTTGCTATACTTGTCATGTTTATTCGTTATTTGTTTGTTTGCTTGTTTTTGTGTGAGTTTATGCTTGAAACGTTGAGGACAATGTTTGATTTAAGTGTGGGGGGGGTAACCAAGTTGTTTTGCATAAAATTCGTAGGAGTTTATCACCCATTACTTCTAGTGTTGTTCCTTGCTGTTTTTAAGTGTTTTTTTTTTAAAGCTGTTTTGGAGTGTTTTAGTGTGTTTTGACATAAAAATCCGAAAATCACATAAAAATTTGAAAAATTGTTTTGAAAAACCCAAAAAGAGTTGTTTTTGTGTGTTTATTTGTGTCTTAGGGTACCTTCCAACACAATTATGAGAATTTGGTTTTTAATTACATGACTGTTAAAGAGAGTTATAAACATGGATGAAAATTTGATTTACTCTTTGGTGTATGCTTGGTTGTGGTTATAATTTATGAATTCACATGCAATCATAAAGGATAAATCAGATTTTGTAACATGCTTGAAGGAAGGAACTCAAATGAACACTACAAACTTGTGAGACTTGAGCCTAAACGTTTATTTGGAGAGTTAATAATCTTTGCACCATTGTTTTCTAAAGTTGTTGCATGATCTCATTATTCTTTGCTTGGTTGCTACTTAGAAGGCGTTTCATCATTTAGTTCCAAATGCTAGAACTCATGCCTATTTCATTCAAAGCATGCTATTAATTTGCATAACACATATTCAAGATGAAGTTGTGTAGTGACCACCAAAGCCAAATTGCCGTGCCCCTATTTCATTATGTGTTTAAGTTTAACCCCGTTGAACCTTGTTAAGCCTATGTTCTTTGTTAACCCACACTATCCTTACCTAGCCTAGTTTTAGGACCATCCATACCCTTATTCTTGAAGCATAGTAAAGCATAACTTAAAATGAACTCCTTTTTAATCAATGTATTGCAGAAAGCAAGTGTGGGGGAAATGATTCTTGTGTGTGTGTGTGTGCTGAAGTCCTTAATAAGGCACGGGTAGAAAAGAAAAAAAAAGAGTGAAAAGAAAAAAAAAGAATTGAAAAGAGTATGAAAAAGAGCCCTAAGTGTTGCATGAATCTTCCCTTTGTATTTAAAAGTTGACTCTGCATTCTAAAGTGAATTCCAAGTGTCTATTTCATTGCTTTGCTTGCTATCGCTTTAAGAACGTTTGTTATTCCTATCATTTCTTTATTAGCCATTACCCCCAAGCCCTGTTACAACCCTTGACTTCAATCTTGAGTGTTGTGTGTTTCAATTTGTGGAGTTCGAAATTGGTATGAGCATATGGTGTCACTGGTTCTCGCATCTAAGTAGTAGCATTCCATTCATGAGATCATATCTAAACATGCTTAATAACTCCAGAAAATTGCTTTCTTTGTTATAACATATGCGAGTCCTAGTCTTTCGTGTTTACATCAATCTTCTCACATATACTAGTGTAGGGTGTGTAGTTAGAAAATGTGTGAAAATAGAGAGTATCTTGTAAGGAATTGAGCAAATTCTCTAAGGCATGTTACTACATTCAAAACATTGTTTTAATTGGTTAATTGTGAACTAGTAAGTGGTGACTGTGATTAAGTATGTGCTCAAGTGTAAAGATGACCAAAATCTGTGGGAATGATGATTTTTAACATGTCATGTTTCATTAAAAATCCTTGAGGCAAATGTTGGAAGATCTAGGTTGTGTTTTGTTTGTTTCGTTTGTTTTGTTTTGCTCGATGACTAGCAAAAGCTAAGTGTGGGGGAATGTGATAGCAGCATATTTATACAACTGAGTTAGCTTGTTCTCATGCATTTATGTTATTATTTCTAAGTTAATTACGTATTTTAAGGTATTTTCGTGTGTTTGTAGGTCCATAAGCCTTATAAAGCAATAAGATGCATTTTGGTGCATTTTGGAGCAGTTTTAGGCTTGGAATGAATAGCACATGCATGGAGCAAGGTGGATGGACGAAATTGAAGACTAAAGAGGCTAGGAATGTGTTAAAGAGAAAGAAGAATTAATGTAAAAAAGACAAAGAGCTCAGCCACAAAGAGGTGTCACTCCACCATTCACATTTTCATCATTGTCGTGCACCACCATTGCACTCCCTTTGGATTCCTATGCCGTGCATCATCATCCATGTTCCCTCCATTGACTCATTTGTTGCATCATTCCACTTCCTTTCCTTTGTCTACCATGTGCACAATATCCTTTCACCTCCTTGCACTCATTGATTCACCACTTACTCACCTTTCCACTCATGCCATGCATAATCACCCTTGTCCCCTCCATCATTTCAGGTTTCATGCATCATTACATTGAATCATTGCACTTAATTACTACACCATTCCTTGTTCCCTCCATCATTTCAAATTCATGCATCATTACATTGAATCATTGCACTCAATTGCTACACCATTCCTTGTTCCCTTCATCATTTCAGATTTCATGCATCACTACATTGAATCATTGCACTCAATTGCTACACCATTCCTTGTTCCCTCTATCATTTTAGATTTCATGCATCATTACATTGAATCATTGCACTCAATTGCTACACCACTTCATATTCCCCTCCATTGCCATGCACTTCCTCTATAAAAGGAAGTGTGTGTAACATAAATTTAGTTCATACTTGGTTAGATCATTCACTCCCATTTCAACACAACCTTCATCCAAACACATCCATTCATCTTCACATCCATTCCTTCATACAAACAAACCTTCAAACACTCACCAACACCTTATGCCGTAGCAAAGGAAGGGAAGGAAAGTGCTTGGACGTGCTTGCTGTCCAACTTGGATCGTTGGAGCGTTTAGGTGTTTTCTTTCTTTTGTTTCTAATGTTTAAATTCATTTCCTTTCATTTTGTTGTAAATATGAGTGGCTAAACCCCTCTTGGCTAGGGGTGATTTCAAAGCCATGATTATATATGCAATATAATTTGATAAATTCCAGTTATGAACTCTTGAATCGTGAATGCAATTGGCTTAACTATTTGATTGATAACTTATTTGTATTTGTTAATTAAGGGTCGACACTTAATTGGCATGCATAAATCCGTTGCTAGAATATAAGGAAGTTTCACATAATCATTACAAACTTATATTCACATGTAGTGAAGGTCGATTATAAACGATCGCGTTAAGTTCAATTCCTAGCATGAGTGACATGATGTCATAGTTGTAAGTGCTTTGTCAATGCTTATGATTTTCATTAAACGTAATGATCTTTGATTGTATCTCTATTATGATGTCATGTAGGGAACTTTAGAAGAATGTTTTAGGTTGTCGAATGATGTCATCTAATCCAATAAAACAAGGAAAATCTGAGAGTTAACTAGTGATGTCACGGTTAATTTGGAGCATTGTCGTTCATAATTCAATGAAGTAGTAACTGGAAATCAAGTTATTTGCATACATATCAAGTGTGGAGAAAAAGCCTTTAGTTATCTCATCCATCATCTTATTTCTCAAATTTGTTTTACAATCTGTCTAGTTTTTCATACTTGTTTGTTTGTTTCAACTTCGTCCAAAACTCACTCCCCCTTTACTTTAGTGTGTCTAATTAGTTAGAATCTATTTTAATTTGTGTTTTAAAATGTTTTGATTCAAATAAAAGTCAATTTTCATCCAAAGTCATTCCTAGTGTCTAGTTTAAGTTTATTTGGTTGTTTTAAGCTGTTTTGAGTACTTTAAGTTTGCTTTGAGTCTTGTGAGTCTTGTTAAGTGTTTTTAAGTTTAGTTTTATGTTTTTGAGTCAGTTTAGAGGTTATTAGCAAGCCATCCTAATCCCCGGTCCAGAACAATCCCTACTTATACTTATACTACAATTGTCAAAAAATGGTTAAATTTATGTGTTAAGTTAATTTTCGCATCACAAAACTGCCATCAAAGCCTTCACGGTAGGGCTACATGACTGTTTCTTTAAGTACATGATCAATGCTAACACTTGGAAGACTTACTCTGAGGTGATGGCACATGCTTACAACCATGCCTCCACCAAGGCAAGGACATATCAAGGGAAACCCCCCACAGCTACCCCTTATCAGCAAGTAGAGAGTGGAAGCCAGATCCAACCAAATGAGAAGACCTTGACCTTCCAAACGGCAGCGGTGCCTCCCCCTGCCTTATTTAATACTTTGCCGGATGAGTCACTACGAGAGTATGCCGATCGCTTCAGCCATGAGCATTCTCGCTGCGCTGAGGCAGATGACAAGACCACCCTCAAGGCCTTCACAGCAGGCTTACGTGATTTTTTCTTCAAGTACATGATCAATGCCAACACTTGGAAGACTTACTCTGAGGTGATGGCACAGGCTTACAACCACGCCTCCGCCGAAGTAAGGACATACCAAGGGAACCCCTATATGGTTAACCCCTATCAACAAGTGGGAAGTGGAAGTCAAGTTATACCAAGTGAGGAGATCTTGGCCATTCAGACACCCATTGCATCATCTCCTACCTCATTTAGCTACTCGCTAAATCACCAAACGTATCTATCTCTTGGTAAGAGGAAGGATTTTTACTCTCAGCAAGCCCATTACAACAAGAGGGATAAAAGTTCGTATCAAGACAACCAGGGGTGAACGTACCGTCGACTATTATAACTATGGGGCCAAGCCTCACTCTTTCAAAGTGGAGGACTAGGTACTAAAGGAAATGCTATTATAAGAAAACATACACATTTCAAATGTTTTGACTCTCAACCGCTTGAGATCTTTTGTCACAAAAGCCATTCCGCAAATATTTAAAGAAAAGGGAATTCAGACAACTTCTTCTGAGTCTTTTGCGTTCCTAGCAATGGAACACTTGGTCTATGCTGACCTACCCTTATACTCCAACTCAGAGCTTCAACATGCGTACTTTGACACAAAGTATGTGATACTAAGTGTTACAACCAACATGGTTCACATATCAAAAGCATGGATCCCTTCATGCATAGCAAAACATTCATAAGCATCACTTATATCAATCAACATAAACATCATGCATTCAAACACATTCATACATAAACATCATACATTCCAACACATTCATACATAAACATCATACATTCCAACACATCCATACATAAACCAACTGTGCTTCGAAAGGGTTCAACATACTTTGTGTCATTCGACACTTGCTACAATGTGCCTCGACATCTTGCCCTTATTCTCACCAACCAGGTGATGAAATGTACAACTCGTACTCTCTTTCATGCCACCAACCAGGTGATGAAATGTACAACCCTTACTATAATATCATTTGGCAACTTGCCACTCATGCCACCAACCAGGTGAAGAAGGAACTCATTTTCATGCCACCAACCAGGTGATGAAATGTACAACCCGTACTCTAATATCATTTGGCAACTTACCACTCATGTCACCAACCAGGTGAAAAAGGAACTCATCTTCATGCCACCAACTAAGTGATGAAATGTACAACCCGTACTCTCCTTCATGCCACCAACCAGGTGATGAAATGTACAACCTGTACTCTAGTATCATTTGGCAACTTGCCACTCATGCCACCAACCAGGTGAAGAAGGAACTCATCTTCGTGCCATCAACCAGGTGATGAAATGTGATTAAAGGTGATGAAGAAACTCACCTTCGTACCACCAACTAAGTGATGAAAGCAACTCACCATTCATTCCACCTACTAGAAGACGAGTGGTACAACTTGTACATGTGAACTCCTAGCATTCACAAATAATCAAAAACCCTCAAACTTGACAACTCAACTAGGGGAGCACTTATGCCCAACAAGAGTTATAGTCACCAACAAAGTCTTATTGCAAGCCAACAACAACTTTAGTGCATGGCATACGAAGATCAAGCTATTCAGCCCTCTTGCATCTACTTCAGACATTTCCCTTCTGTAACAATGCAAACACTACAACTCATGGAAAGCTTCACACACTCTTAATCAAGACAATGTGAAGCAAAACCAATTTATGGTGCCAATAAGAGCTTTATCAAAGGAGTTCAACCATAACTCGTACAAAAGTTTCACACACTCTTGATCAAGACAGTGTGAAGAAAAACCAATTTATGGTACCAACAAAAGCTTCATCTACAATTCTTAAAAGCTTCACACACTCTTGATCAAGATAGTGTGAAGCAAAACCAATTTATGGTGCCAACAAAAGCTTCATCAAAGGAGGGCAACCACAATTCTCAAAAGCTTCACACACTCTTGATCAAGACAGTGTGAAGCAAAACCAATTCATGGTGCCAATAAGAGCTTCATCAATGGAGGGTAACCACAATTCTCAAAAGCTTCACACACTCTTAATCAAGACAGTGTGAAGCAAAACCAATTTATGGTGCCAACAAGAGCCTTATCAAATGAGTTCAACCACAATTCTCAAAAGCTTCACACACTATTGATCAAGACAGTGTGAAGCAAAACCAATTTATGGTGCCAACAAAAGTTTCATCAATGAAGGGCAATTACAACTCGTAGAAAGCTTCACATACTCTTGATCAAGACTGTTCGAAGTAAATTCAATTTATATGGTTCATCCAAACCTTCGACTACTACAAGGTGTGGCTTGCATCACAATTTCTTGCTCAACAGTGTGGAAACAAAATTTGTATATGTTGTCTCTCCCACATTTTCAAATTTCTAATTTTCCCAAAAAAAAAAAGGAAATTGGGAAATTCAACAAAGCTTCACCACAAAAGCTTCACCAGTTTCACCAACAAAAGCTTCATCAATGGAGGACAACTACAAATTCTCAAAAGCTTCACACTATCTTGATCAAGATAGTGTGAAGCAAAATCAATTCATGGTACCCAACAAAGCTTCACCACAAAAGCTTCATCAATGGAGGACAACTACAAATTCTCAAAAACTTCGCACTATCTTGATCAAGATAGTGTGAAGCAAAATCAATTCATGGTACCCAACAAAATCTTCAACTCCAAAGCTTCACCTACAAAGCTTCAACTCTAAAGCTTCACCTACAAAAGCTTCACCCACAAAAGCTTCCCCCACCCACAAAAGCTTCACCCATAAAAGCTTCACCCACAAAAGCTTCCCTCACTATAAAAGCTTCCCCCACCATAAAAGCTTCACCCACCACAAAAGCTTCACCCACAAAAGCTTCACCTACAAAGCTTCAACACAAAAGCTTCACACTATCTTGATCAAGATAGTGTGAAGCAAAATCAATTCATGATACCCAACAAAGCTTCACCTATAAAGCTTCATCTATAAAGCTTAAAAAAAAAATATATATATATATATATATATATTCGAAAATTTGAAAATTTGAAAATTCGAAAATTCAGAAATTCTAAAATTCTAAAATTCTAAAATTCTAAAATTCAAAAAAAAAAAAAAAAAAATTTGCCTAGGCCTCCTCTTCTTTGGGCCTAACAACTTTCATAACAAATATATATGAAGGAGGAGTTTTGGGCTACCACTTAGAAAGGAAAATAGTGAAGTTTTGTTACTTTGGAAACTTGGCTACTAGCCGGACCCCTCCTTCGTCAACTCCCTCGACCGGAGACTTGGGGGATTCCTACCATATGCTACTACACCTTGATACTCGGAAGTCTCACGACCACTCAGTGACTTGGATTTTTTCAAGTCTCCAACCGAGAAGTTTCCTCACTCAGGAAATTAAGGGAGCACTACCTCAACCTACATGTTTCCCTCACAAAGCTTCAACATACAAGCTTCAACAAAAGGAAAAATTCAAAGAACTTAGTGAAGAAGGCCACTTGGTGTATTTAACACAATACATTGAAATGTTTATTGATATCTCTGATAAGTTACAAATTTGTACATATACATGAATCAAAATAAACAAACAAGAGGGAGCCTTCACAAAGGTTGCTCAGGAGAAGTCTCAGCAGTCGATAGAGCCCTAGAAAGAGGAGGCACCAGAGGGTGATTATTCGGAGCCTCAGTACTAGGCAAAACCCCAGAAGGAGGAGGCACCGAAGGTTGATCCTTTGGAGCTTCATTACACAGTACAGCCTCAGAAGACGAAGGCAATAAATGCCTTTGGAACAAACCCACAAACCTCTGATGATCAAGTAAAATTTGACCACCAGATTCCTGCAGTTGGTCGAGCTTCCTCTTCATGTTTGTAGCATAGTCATGTGCGAGCTTGTGCAACTGTTTATTCTCATGCTTGAAGTGTTTGTACCCTAATTCAAATCTTACCTTTGAATTATACTTTGCTTTTCAAATGTCCATTTTGATTAGCCACAAATAATATTGGTTCTATTTTTACCATTTGAATGTTGACCCTATAACGCAATTTCCCTTTTGTGCTTTCTTTTGGCCTTTGGATTCAAATAGTGCGTTGAAGTGTTTGTTTCCTAATTCAATTCTTACTTTGAATTATACTTTTCTTTTCAAATGTCCCTCATAGAATTATACTTTTTTGCTTACTATTGAGGATGTCTTTCACATCTTGAACAATCATGTTGAAAGCAGTCATGTTGCACCTAAACTGCTCGTGGTTCAGGTGCTTAGCTTTTCGATCATATTCCTTTCTATATTATTTCCTTTTTGTTTTTGAAGTACTGTCTTTTGCTTGCTTATGTTTTCCTTTAACTTTTATTGAGGACATGTTTCAACTGTAAAAGAAAAAAATATGAAGTTTGTGTTACCGATATTAATACTATATGTCTGAATCTACAGAAACTATTTGAATATTGATGTAAAACAAAAGAACAGGAAACAGACACGACAAAAAATCTTCTAACGAAAAGAAAATAAAACAAAAAATCTGACATCTTGTATAAGGTTTTTTATATTAGCACCCCACATTAAAATTTAATATTAAATGACTTATTTAACCCACTATGCAATGACAATTTTGACCTTATTAGGTTTTAAAAAAAAAGTTAAATACACCCCAAATCAGTTTTAGCGTATTATTTATCTTCTCAACTATCAAAACCTTCCACCCTCCATTGTTGAACAAAACCCTAACCAATGAAACTATAAACATGTTGATTGAGAAAAAAAAAATTGAAGAATGGAACACGAAATTGATGTTTCAGAAGCTTCACATGAGGTAAGACTTCATAATTTTTATTGTTTTAGTGATTTTGACGACATCGATAATTATTTAATCTTGCGTTTGCTGCGTTATTTAAAATTCTATATTCATATTTATCTTTTAGGGATCACAAAGATTACATGAAGATTTAAACACCTAAATTACTACCAAATATTAAAAATAGACGAGATGGGTTTCAATGGTGGAATTGAAAACAAACCCATATATGATTTGTTTTCTAGCAATCTTGCAAGAGAATCATATTCCTCAATAAGACCTGCAACATGATCAAAAACACATTACAGTAAATAACTATGAAGATCATTAGGAAAGTTGAATGGATTCTTATGGCAATACTAACCGTGACTTAGAAGCAGAACCATGTCACTGTCAAGAACAGATGTTATACGATGCACAATAGTAAATGATTGTGCAGTCAGTAAAGTGTTGTCGAAGGGTCAGCTGGATCTGATGTGGGGTGTATGTACAATATATAAGGTGTATATTGATAATGTGGGTGTAGGGTATTATGGGAAAGTATGTGGGGTGTATTAAGATAATTTTTAAGTGAAAAAGTAAATGTGGGGTGTATTAAGTATGTAAGGTTTATTCAACAATTTGTAAGGTGTTAATATAATGGGAGCATTTTTGCTCACCACCATTTAGTATGGTGTATGCTCACCATCTTATTTATCACAGTTGGATGAGTTTGAATTTCAAGATTCGTGCAATGGATAGGCATAAATCTCAAAATTCAAACTCATCTAACGATGATAAATCGGGTGGTGAGCAAAAATGCACTATAATATAATAAGCCATGTATAAATTCTTTTTAATTATCTCTAAGCAATATAATTATCAATCTATTTTTGGAAAGGTACTCTTGTGTTATCACTTCTATCTTTGAGGTTATTAAGAGTAACCAATCTATTTGGGAGTGTAAATTAATCTCAGGCCTACTAAGGTAACTCCAATGGTTGGGGTTACGGGCTAAATATTTAGGTTCTAACTTAGAAACAGACACTCATCTCAACCCAAAAGCTCTTTAACCTACCTCATAGTATGATTATAGTTTATGTTAATTCCAACTAAGTTTCCAGCCCCGAGGTCCAATGTTTCTTCACTGGTCTAATTTAGCATTATCTTTCCTCTCAGAATCTTGCTAGTTTTATAGTTTTCTTTGTTGCGAGTTATATATTAGTTAAAGTGTAAATAGTAGTTTATTGTCCCACATTGCTGAAGTACATATGTAATACCAATTGTAACTCCTATATACACTCCATTTTGGAGATTAATGTATATATAAGAAATTCCTAAATATTGTCATATATATTTTTGATATTTACCATGTTTAGTTTAATATGGCATTAGAGCAGTTCGCTCTTGGGAACCTGTGTGCTTTAATTTTGTGCCCACATTTTCGTGATTTCCTTCGTTAAAAAAAAAAAAAAAAGTGAATAGTGTCGCGCTACAGTACATCGTTTGCTACAGTGCGTGAACAGTGGTCTGCTTTGTGAACATATTGCTACAGTGTCGTGACCAGTGATTGCTACAGTGTTCTGGTAAATTGTTTTCATTTCGCTGCATATCTTTTGTGCCTTTATTGTTCGTGATTTTGTTCAGTGGCTCAATATAATCATAGTGTTGTTATGTATCTTGGTGGAACAAATAAATGGATAATTGATATTGGGGTCACTGATCATGTGACTAGTGACCCTATAGTGTTTGATGAGTTATGTGATTATGTTCATGATCCGTATATTACTAGTGCAAATGGAGCACCTTCCCCTGTGAATGGTGAAGGCACTATCTCTCTGACTCCAACCTTATCACTAGTCCATGCTTTACTTGTTCCTGATGTTAAGTGCAATCTTTTATCGGTAGGAAAACTTCTTGATACCTTATATTGTTCTGCTCACTTCTACCCTATGTACTGTTATTTTCAAGACATTCAAACTCAGAAGATAATTGGTCATGGTAAAAGAATAGGGGGTTTGTACATCTTGACTATGGAGGATACTGTTGTTTCCGGTTCAAATAATCATCAAGTTTTAAGTGCTAAAGTGGATAACAGACATCAAATTTGGTTGTGGCATCAACGATTGGGACATCCATCATTCAGTTATATGAAGCATCTATTTTTTTTTCTTTGTTTCGCACTTGTAGTGATTCAGAGTTCAAGTGTGAAACATGTGTCATGGCTAAGAGTCATCGTGCTTCCTTTCCCGTAAGTGATTCTAAAGCTACTTTGCCTTTTGATTTGATACATTCTGATGAGTCCGGAGAAAGTTACTTCTAATGGATTCCGTTGGTTTGTTACTTTTATTGATGATTGTACTCGGTTAACTTGGGTGTTCTTGATGAAGAATAAGAGTGATGTTCCGTTACTTCTTCAAGAATTTTGTACAATGGTGTCTACTCAATTTCAGACCAAGGTTAAGGTCTTCAACTCTGATAACGGAGGAGAATATATGAATCACACTTTGGTATGTTTTTTTCGTGATCATGGTATTATTCACCAGATGACTACTCCATTTACACCCCAACAAAATGGTGTGTCCGAATGGAAGAATCATCAAATAATGGAGGTTGTTTGCTCCTTAATGTTGGATAAATGTGTTCCTAATCATTTGTGGGGTCATGCTGTTTTGGCTGCTGTGCATTTGATCAATCGTGTTCCGAGTAGAGTTCTTGATTTTCAGACACCGTTTGATGTGCTACAAAAACATGTTTCTCTTGTTTCTGTATCAAAGCTTTCTCTGAAAGTGTTTGGGTGTATTGCGTATCTGTATGTCTACTCTCATCAACGGAGTAAACTTGATGCATGTGCTCTCCGATATGTCTTTATTGGGTATGCTAACAATCAAAAAGGTTATAAGTGTTATCATCCTCCGACTCAAAAAACTTATATTACCATGGATGTCACATTCCAAGAGGAAGTTTCGTATTTTGTGAAGCCCTCTTCCGACTCTCCACTTCAGGGAGAGAAAGAGAGTGAAATGCAGATTTGAAGAGATGGTATGGATGATGTGTTACAGGCAAAGTTGGAAACAGAACCTATTATGTTGTGTGATAGTAATCAGTTGGCTACAGATAGTGATCGGTCACCTGTCATTCCTGGAACTATTTCTACTGACAACAGATCAGATGTGCCCAGCGAGTTGCCTGTTAGTATGTCAGACGAATTACCTTCTAATGATCGGTTGCATGTTGCTGATATGTCTAACGAGTTGCCTGATGATGGTTCGTCCAGTGATGATTCTTCTAACAGTTTGGTACTAGATGGTAGCATACATGAGGTGCATTCTAACGATTATTCTACTTATCAGTTGCCTCCACGAGCTAATCGTGGAAAACCTAAAGTACAATATGAGCCTAATATGCATGCCAAAGCCAAATATCATATTAACAATTATGTGTCTACTCATCGTTTGTCCAAACCGTATGAATCTTATATATGTCAGCTATCTAGTGTATCAATTCCAACAAAATTGCAAGATGCTTTGTCTGACCCTAAGTGGGTTAATGCCATGAAAGTTGTGATGAAAGCTTTGGAAAAGAATTCTACTTGGGATTTGGTTCCTTTACCAAACGGGAAGAAAGTCGTTGGATGTAGATGGGTGTTTACTATTAAGCACAAAGCAGATGGTTCTATTGACCGGTATAAAGTCAGATTAGTTGCTAAGGGTTATACTCAAACCTATGGGGTGGATTATCAAGAGACTTTTGCTCCTGTTGCCAAACTTAATATTGTGCGTGTTCTTCTGTCCTTAGCAACAAACCAGGATTGGCTTCTGTTGTAGTTTGATGTTAAGAATGTTTTTCTTCATGGTGATCTTAAGGAGGAAGTTTATATGGATCTCCCACCTGGTATTGGAACATCTCCTGGAAAAGGTGTTGTTGCAGGTTACGAAGGGCTTTGTATGGTTTGAAATAATCTCCTAGAGCGTGGTTTGGGAGGTTTACAAGTTCAATGAAGAAGTCTGGGTATATCCAGAGTCATTCAGATCATACTTTATTTCTAAAGCAACAAAATGGTAAGCTAACTGCATTGATTATTTATGTTGATAACATGATAATGACTGGTGATGATCAGAAAGAGATACAACGCCTTCAAAAGTACCTAGCTACTGAATTTGAAATGAAAGAATTGGGTGAATTGAAGTATTTTCTTGGAATCGAGGTTGCACGATCCAAGCATGGTATTTTTCTGTCTCAACGGAAGTATGTTCTTGATTTGTTAGCTGAAACAGGTATGTTAGATTGCAAACCTGTTGATACTCCAATTGATCAGAATCATCGTTGGGCTTATTTCCAAATCAAATTCCTACTCATAAGGAATAATATCAGAGACTTGTGGGGTGATTCATTTATTTGTCTCACACCCGCCCTGACATTGCTTATGCAGTTAGTTTTGTAAGTAAGTTTATGCACTCACCTAGTTAAGCTCATATGGATGCAGTAACCCGTATTTTGAGGTACTTGAAGATGGCTCATGGCATAGGCTTGGTTTTCTTCAATAATGGTCATTTGAATGTCGAAGGGTATACAGATGCAGATTGGGCAGGTTCTATCACTGATCGGCGATCTACATTTGGATACTTTATGTTTGTGGGTGGTAATTTAGTTACTTGGAGAAGCAAGAAACAAAAAGTGGTGGCTAGGTCAAGTGCAGAAGCTAAGATTCGTGGTATGTCTCTTGGTGTATGTGAGTTGTTGTGGTTGAAAAAATTGTTGAGAGATCTTGGGTTTAAACCCAAGGGTGCTATGAAACTTCATTGTGATAACAAGGCTGTTATTGAGATTGCTCATAATCCAGTGCAACGTGATTGAAGAAAACATGTGGAGATTGATCGACATTTCATTAAGGAAAAATTGGATGCTGGAATTATTATGTTTCCGTTTGTGAGATCTGAAGATCAACTTGCTGATGTTCTTACTAAGGATCAGTGTTCTAAAAAACGGCCTAGGCGGCCGCCTAGGCACTGGGCGCCTAGCAACCGAGGCGTTTTTGGGAAAATCGGGAGGAAAAATCGGGTTGGGCATAGGCGGCGCCTAGGCGATCTAGGCGGGCTGGGCGGCTAGGTGGGTTAGGCGGGCTAGGCGGTCCTGGGCGGTCTCAGGAGGTTTTTTTATTTATTATTTTTTATTAATTGCGTGCTTTTTTCTTTTTTGGTTTCATGGTGGTATACTTATGGAAATGGTGTATATAATTTGCAAATGATGGATTTACTACAAGTTCATCCAATACTTATGGAAATAGTGTACCTAATTTGCATTTTATCATTATTTTATTATCCATACAAGTATAGTTTTTTTTAGGTGTCAATATGCACTTATTTACAAGATATACAAGAAATTTACTTAAATCCGCCTAGGCGCTAGGCGCTAACCCACCGCCCGACTAGCGCCTAGCGTTTTTTAGAACCTTGCTAAGGATGTGTCTAATAGTGGGTTTTCCAACTCGCTTGACAAGTTGGGCATGCATGACATCTTTGCACCAACTTGAGAATGAGTGTTGCGAGTTATATATTAGTTAAAGTGTAAATAGTAGTTTATTGTCCCACATTGGTGAAGTACATATGTAATACCAATTGTAACTCCTATATATACTCCACTTTGGAGATTAATGTATGAAGAGAAAGTTACTCAAGTAACTCAACATAATAGTAATAACAAGCAGTTAAAAGTTAGTTAGGAAAATTACCACACTTGTAACTTTCCTTTACTCTGTTAGTCTGTTGTATTTAGCTTCCATATAAATACTCTTGTAACTTATCCTTTGGTGTAATGAAAATCATTTCTCAATATGGTATCACTCGCCTAAAGTCTACCGACTAAGATCCTTCGTACGCTTCCTCTCATTTTCTTAGTCACCAAACAGGTCTCATTCCTGTCATTTTCTCTCTGCAATCAACAATCTATGGCGGCCAATTCTTCGACTTCTTCTTCCCCAGTGATCGCGCACCATCATTCTTCTCCTGTGCTTGCTGATCCTCCTTCTTCTTCTCCAAATCCTCATCCTTCGGTTCCGCTGCCCACAAACCCTAATTCTTCAATTCAGGCCTCGATCAACTCGATTACGATACACAATATCGGCAGCATGATTCAGACTAAGCTCAAGCGCCATAACTATCTTGTGTGGCGATCTCTCTTCGAGCCGATCTTTCGTCGCTACAAACTTACCGGTATTGTTGACGGATCTGAACCTCCACCGCCTCAGTTTCTTGCTGATGATTCTGGTCGATTCACCTCTGTTCCTAATCCAGACTATGAATTGTGGTATGAGAAGGATCAGAACATCATTATCTGGATCAATTCCACACTTTCGGAAGATCTGATTCCTTTCACTGTTGGCGTTCAATCTGCGCGAGAACTCTAGCAAAATCTTGAACGGCGGTTTGGCGGTGTATCTCGTTCTCACATTCATCAACTCCGTTCAACCTTGCAATCTGCCAAGAAAGGTTCATCTTCTATTTCGGAGTATCTCCAACGCATCAAAGAGGCTACTGATGCTCTTGCCGCCGCTGGTGCTCCTGTGGATGATCATGATCTACTTCTCATCATTCTCAATAGCTTACCTGATGAGTATGATTCTTTTGTGGATTCTGTTCAGTTTCGACTTGCTGATACTACTGTTGATGATCTTCACGGATTTTTGTTAAGTAAAGAAATGGCTCTTGCTCGCAAGCATTCCACTCAAGGAACAAATTCTGCACCCTATCAAGCTTTTCAGTCTGTTCCAGCGTCTTCACCTCTACTCCTTCCTACACCTCAGGCGTATATTGCTCAGCCTCCTCTTTCCTCTAATTTCAACAGAGGCAATTTTCAGCGCAATAATTCTCAAAGGAATTATAATAATCACAATCGATACACTCGTAACCACATCAACAAGAATGCTTCTAATCGTGAAGGAAATCGTAGTGGTGAAGGATTTCGTAATGGTGCTCGGTTCTTTAACAATAATTCCAGGAATGTTCCTTGTCAAATCTGTGAAAACACTGGTCATCAAGCGATTGACTGCTCCAATCGTATGAATCCCAATTTTCAAGGCCGTATTCCACCAGCTAAGCTTGCTATGTATGCTCGCTCAAATGCATCTTCTTCTCCTCCGTGGCTACTTGACTCTGGAGCAAGCTCTCATATGACTAACAACCTCCAAAATCTTCAGAATCCACAACCTTACAGTGGCCCCGATAAAGTCTACATTGGAGACGGCCAAGGTTTGCCGATTCTCCACTCTGGTTCCTCGTTACTTCATACTCCTTCTGCTACTTTTAAATTACAAAATGTGTTGCATGTTCCACACTTGAAGCATGATCTTGTTTCTGCAAATATGTTTCTTAGAGACAATTGGTGTTCCTTAACTCTAAATCATTTTGACTTTCATGTCAAGGATCTTACTACGGGGAGGATGCTTTTTAGAGCTCCTGTTCGCTGTGGTCTCTATCCCTTTTCTGCATCTTCTCAGTCTTCATCAAAGCATCATGGTCTTACTGCACTCAAGGCATCACAACACACTTGGCATCAACGTTTGGGGCATCCAACGTTCAAGACTTTGCAATTTGTGATCTCAAAGTCTTCTTTGCCTTTATCTACTATTGTCAAACAATCTTTCTGTTCGAATTGTGTTTTAGGCAAATGTGCCAAGTTACCTTTTCAGAATTCTATTTGTCATTCTTCTAGATCTTTAGAGTTGGTTCATGCGGATGTTTGGGGTCCCGCTCCCCTGTCTTCTATCAGTGGATATCGATTCTATGTCATATTTGTTGATGACTTTACTAAGTACACTTGGTTGTATCCTCTCAAACATAAATCAGAAGTATTTCAAGTTTTTGTTCACTTTCAAGCTCTTGGTGAAAATCTGTCTGGTCACAAAATTGGAACTTTGAGATGTGACTCAGGGGGTGAGTTTATTAGTACTCAGTTCAAACAGCATTTGTCCAGTCATGGCATTCATCAACATTTTAGATGTCCATACACTCCTCAGCAGAACGGGTGTGCAGAACGGAAACACCGACACATTGTGGAAACAGCCAGGACACTACTTATTGCATCTCAGGTTCCTCATCAATTTTGGGTAGAAGCATTTCTCACTGCAGTATATATAAGAAATTCCAAAATATTGTCATATATATTTTTGGTATTTACCATGTTTAGTTTAATATTCTCTACATTTCAAGTGTACTGTACTCTTCCTTTAGTTATGGAAGGATTAATTGAAACATTTTTTGCTTCATTCCTTTCATTGTTATGTTTTAGGCAAGCACACTAACAAAAAAATAAAAAGTTAAAAGTCCTCGGTCGTCAAGGTATTAAAAGAATCTAACTAAACGACTGTCTTATTTGATGCTCAATTTTTTGGTTTAGAAGTCCGATCTCGTGAAACACCCCAAAATTACTGCACAAATACTGTTTGTTGACAGCCTCCAAAATGGCACGCCTGCAAGCTTCTTTCTCTCACGTATTGACAAAATAGGACCTCGTTCAATTTTTTGAACCATCACTATCGATTATGGGTTGAATACTTCGATACTAGATAATATCATACATATATATCTACATTATTATGCTTTTTTTTTTAGAAGAAGCCTGTATTATTGAGATGAGTACTCAATCGATAAGGTTTTGAATATTTCGATTCGATACTGGAACTTAATATCGTATCCTATATCCCAAGCATGCATGAAAATCAATTCGAATTATGTTATGGGAGTGGAAATACACTGTGAAGGGAACAGCTGATATATTTTATATAGTGCAAGACATGAACTGGGTACATCGTTGAAAGGTACGTCATTGGGATCGAAGATGCCAAATGTTTGTAGTTACTTTTACTTGTACACTAATAAGTGATGCATGCAATTTGGCTTAGACCATCTCCATCCAAAGGAGGGTCAAATGGCTCATTTAAGCCCTCTGGTCCTACAAGAAATTAATATTTTAATGAACAGTGCAATGTCATGTTTCTTACCATCTCCAACCGATGGCCAAAGGGTCATAGGGCTCGTTTTAGCCTTGCCACAAAAAACCGTCTCCAACCGAGGGCCAAACATAATTTATTATTTAAATTTAAAAACTACAACAACTTTAATTTAAAAACTACAACTAAAATTTAAAAAATACAACTTAAATTTAATAACTACAAGTAAATTTTAAAAAAATACAACTTATATATTTCAAGTCAAATGTGAAATGTTTTATTAGAGTATATATATAAAAATAAAAAATAAATAAATAAAAAAGGAACTGGGTGGGAGAGTCCCACATCGACTGTAGGAGAGGAAGTAGAAAAAAAAAATGGAAGTGAGTGGGAGAGTCCCACATCGGCTGTGGGAGAGGAAGTATAAAAAAAATGGAAGTGGGTGGGAGTCCCACATCGACTGTGGGAGATTTGAGCAAGCCCCAAAGTCTATAAAAAGAACATCCAAACATTCAACTAAACATACTTTCTGGGCCTATAATTAAATATATTTTTCAAAAAAATTTGGCCCAAAAAATAATAATTCAAATAACGGTAATTGACATTAGCTAACTGTTGATAGCTGGCGTCACACTAACGTTAGCTAGTCGTTGGTTTCAAATTTATGGCCCGGGACTAGCTGGCTAGCCAGTTGGCCCTTTGCCCTAACACTCCGTTGGAGATGGTTTTTGAGCTATTTTCGGCCCTCTAGATTTTTCGGTTGGAGATGATCTATTCTACCACTAAATCTAGGCCACACGGTTTTGCATCGATACATAGCCATATGATGATGACGCTTCATTAATCCAGCAGTACCATAGTATATGACTGAGAGTTCACGTGCAATGAAAATCAACAACTGGAGTTGCGCTGCTAACACTTGCAGTGATTATAAGAGGACGATTAGTTTATATTTCAATGACTTGTTTGGGATTGTTTCTTGAAAGATTAAAAACAATTTCTAACAAAGAAAAACGCTTATGACTATATTTGGCAGAAAGGTTTTAAAATGTTTTTGGTTTTTAAAAATGTTTTATAGGGAAAAAACAGAGAGTAGAAGAAGATGCATTTGGATTCTTAATTAAAAAAATGGATTTTTCTAATAATTAATAACACCAATAGCATGAGCGCTTACGACTAGAAGTACTTTCTAGTCCCAAAAAGACAGAGTGGGATTTTTTCCCTTCCAAATTCCTTTCACTCCAGTCCCTTCTGTTTCACTTTCCCTTTTTTCTTTCTCTTTCTATAAAGAAACAAACACCAGATGTTGATGTTTAATCGTGACCATTCAAATAGGAGGAGATTGGAGGGGTGATGGATTTAGGAGGGAGTGAATCATACTTCATCTTCAATTGCAATTTCGTGCAAAAAAGAGTACTATTGTTTTACATTATCATTTCAAAAACAAAATAATTCAACACCTCCCTAGCTAACATATAATTAAGGAAGTGATTTTTGTAGAAATTGTATTTGGCACAACTGACTAATTCTATTGATTTGTTAACGATACATACAAGAGTTATTGTTGCACAATAAGGAATCTTTCAATCTAGGAATTACGATAGTAAATACAAAATCAATTACATGAAAACTTCTAACAATTTTCGCATACACATTTTTTCTTTGTATACAAGTTTTTTTAATTTTTTTTTTATTATAGTTTTTTGGATTAAATAAGGAAAGAAGAGTTAATAGATAAAGAAAAATCGTGTTTCCAAAAAAAAAAAAAAAGAAAAGTTGTGTACGGGGAAAAAAAACTCTGCAAAATCATTTCCAAGATTCCAAAAAAAAAAAAAAATATCGTTTCCGAGATTAACAAAAGACCCAGATTACTGATTCTGGCATTCTGGGGCACCAAACTTACACAAAGCAAACGAGGTTTCCTCTGTGTCTGAGCAAAGCAACATGTAAATATCGAAGAGAATAAGATAAAAGAAACCCAGAAACAAATACCCTTTATATTATTGAAGTACTAGCTCCATGCAGTTTGTTAATTATAAAATTTACTGCTCTCAAATACTAATAATACCTTACAACCATGAAAAATCTTTTTTCCAACTTACTTCATCATTGCTGAAATAAAACCCGTCTTCTCTGACTAACCAAGAACACTTCCTAAAAGGACCGCACCTCTGAAAATCCCTCGGGGCCTTAAACGCCTCAAAACTCCTCCTTATTCGGTCCCATTTCATGGTACATTTGAAACGGTCAGTAGTGCCCCAGAGATTGGTCTTCAGGCTCCAGCTAAAATCTTCATGCTCCTGAAGTGCACGTCCACCAAGATCACTGTGCTGTGATGCACACCAAATCACCAACGGCAGGGACGAGTTGTTCGTGAAGCCGTTGATGACTCGAACGTTGTATTCGGTACCGTAGAAGTTATGGGGTTCTATTGACATGCAGATTACGAAGAATGCAAGAACACAAAGAAGCAGAATGATAGTGAGGGTCTTCATGTTTTGTGTGTGCAGGTATGATGGAAATGATAGAATGAAAATGGTATGCCTAACCTACTTTATAGTTATTACCAGATATACAAATAGACGATAATTTTTTACTGCCTCAACTATATTTGAATAAGAGAAATAAACTTAGAATTTGGATAAAAATCAGAATTTATAAATTGTCATGCACAATTTTCTTGTTTGGATTCATATATACACATAAAATTTGAGATTTTCGCATGAATAAAAAAAAAAAACTTTGAAATTTAGAACCTTCAGTTCCCAAGTTTAAATTCCATGTAAATACGTGTCATTTTCAAATTGACATGAAACATGTGTGAGAATTTAAAAAGAAAAAAAAAAAGAAAACTCAACCATGTGTGGCAATCACCAACACATGTTACCACCACATATCCTTGTCACTGCCGCCACCATGACCACCACCACAACCACCATATAACATCATCACCGCCACCGCATACCGTTGTCACCGCCACCTTTTCGCCACTACCACCCACCTTCATCACCTCCACCATCATGCACTCACCATCATCACCGTCACTGCCACCACAACTACTATCTCTTATTTATATATTAATGACTCTATCCACACTTTAGATCATTTCGGATTTAAATTTCATTGTTCTATTTAGTTAGCAAAACAAGATAATTCACAAATTCTAAAAAATAAAATTTTGTCATTTCAATTTCCTTCATTGCTAAAATTCTGTAGTAATTTTATTTCCTCATCCAAACATAGCGTAAATTAAAGAAAGCAATATAGTGGGATACGGCATGGAGAGTGAACCTAATAATTGTTTTCTTCAGTCGAAAGTCACCAGGGATAGAGCGAGTGTCAAACTCTTTTGGTGAATGAATAAATATAAATTGTTTTCTGGTATCTAGAACCTTTATTATGTTCTTTTAGTTTCTCGTTTTTGTTTTCTTACAATAACTGGTGCACGAATATAGACTTAATGTAGATATAATTAACTTACAGTAGCATGAATATACATTTTTTTATGGGTAATTCTATTAACACCCCACAATTTTTTTTTTTAGTTAAATTTCCATTTTTACCCTGATTTGAATTAAGTTCTGAAGTCCAAAATAAAACCCATCCACCCCCTTAGGCCGACTGCTAACCACCACAATGTTTGGGAAAAAATCCCAGCCACTCGCCATGATCTCTCTCTCTTTGTCTCCATATATATATATATATATATATATATATATATATATATATATCTCCAATCACCAGCCACTCATCGGTAGGTAATAGGGAATTGGGAGACTGTCAACTTCCGCAACTTGGGGGGTCTTTGGCTATACTGATATCGATGACAGATACCTCTTATATGGGTGGCCCGTGGCCTTCAAGCTAGCTTTTCTACTGTCATTTGTTTATGGAAATGGGGTGGCTTCAGAAAAATGGAGGACAAAGCTAGAATTTTAAAAGCACATTTTAGATATGGGGTGTATTCATAAAGATGTGGGGTGTTAATAAAACAACATTTTTTTATTAACTTTTGCATGAATATACACTACATAAAGTAATTGTCTAATAAAAGGTTGGTACGTCCAGTTTGATAATAACAATGGACTAGGAGAAATTATATTAATTAGAAAGAAAATGACTGTAATTTAAGATAAGTAGTATACACTTTGATTAACTAATTATAGGATTTAATGATTATATAATTGTGGTTAGAAAATGTGACACCACATCAATAGCAAACAAAAGCAAGGAAATTAGAGTACTTATCTCATGACATTTCGAGTGTCATAACTCACAAACGTGCTACCTATCTGCATGATTTGGACGCTGCCCCACTTAAATGCAACAACAAGATATAGATATTTATCAGCCATAAAATGTGCCTTTTTCTTTCAAACACATGATAGTATATATCCGCAACAAGTCACAAGACTTAAAGTTATCCAGAAAGTTATCCAGAGTATTGTATCTAATTGAGATCTTGCGTTTGATCTCTCTGATCCCAAATATTGCTTTAAATCGGATAACACTATGATAAAAATATGGCTTTTTAGCTAAAATAGTTCATAAGATTGACATAACTTCTCACTTTGATCTCTGAAATTTGAAATTGATAGAAGTGGCCCCTGAGTTTATCCATTATCAATCATTTTGGTCAATTTGTGAAAAATCTCTATTAAATAAGGATAAAATGACAAAGATACCATCAATTTTTTGTCAAATCATTTTTGGCTTGTTTATTAAATTGAGGGTATTTTTGTCATTTTGGTCCTTAATAAAAATTTTCACCAAAGGACCATAACGATTTACGGTGGACAAAATCAAGGACCATTTGTATCGATTTTAAATTTCAGGACAAAAGTGAGGAGTTATGCCAATCCGAGAGACCATTTTAACTAAAAAGCCTAAATATATTATGATAGTATTTAAATTCAAGAGGTTTGGCTATAATGATATGTACTACTTAGTGGTACGAATTTTATGCAAGATTTAACTTCTGCAAAAATTCATTAGATGCTTATATGTAAAATTTAATTATTGATTTTTTGGATCACTTAATGATTCGAACAAAAAAATTTGAAACTTAAGATTATATTAGTACTTAATCTCTACTGGACCACACCAGCATTACCCATTGGAGCTAGAACTCATGGACATTAATTTTTCTTTGTTTGCTTTTTAAACAATTAGCGTGTTAGGAGGTAATCAAATCTTTAACTACTTATAGCTAAACAAACATCCTGATTTATCTTAGTGTCTCTCCAAGACTGCAAGATTTAAGTTCCAATTGGAGTTTAACAAACCCAAGTAATTACTTTTAGCCGATCCAAACTTTTATCTTATGTGATAACCAGAACTGGAACAGGTGACTATTGGGCATTGGAAAAGAACAATTAAATTAAGGCCAAGTTGTTACTAGTGGATAACCATAACCAGTAATCTAGCATATCCCAATACCCAAGTTGCACCACTAAGCAGTGTTTTGGTGTTAAAAAAGCAGCACTTGATAGAATAAAAGAGGGTTCCGATCGTTGTTTTTTTTGCCTGTAGATTTGTGTATGGCTTAAAGCTGGGAGCCCTAGACAAAACAATAAAGCCTAGGATGTAATCTTGTAGAACTTGATCATGGCAGAAGATTTATATTTGCCCAAAATCTATTACTTTAAAATTTAATGCCTACCCCCCTTTTCTATATGATATATATAATTATGTTGCAGTCCTAATTAGGCGCGAGAAACAAGCATGAGCCTGGATTTCTTTCTGGTAGCAGGCTGCAGCCCTCAGGCTGTATTTTATCAAGCCTGTTACTTGTTGGGCTTCCTCTCGGCCTTTTCTCGAGCCCAATGCCAAGCTGCAAGGCTTAGTTTGTACAACAGCCAACACAATCGTGCTAAGCTGCAACCTTTCTTCGACCCAATCAAACGTTTTTGGCCCCGTTACTAGGGGTGGTTCGGTGTGGAAGCCTAAATCGAATATGGGATCTTGAATCCCAAACTAAAATTTTTCGGGACAGGAATTTGAAGATCAATTCCGAACCAAAATTTTGGTATTCCCAATTTTGGGATTTCCAAAATGTTTTCGGTATTTCGGGATATATCGGGATTGGATTTTGGGTTTTGTGCTTTTGGGTTTTTGGATTGAAACTTGAGATTATTTTGGATGTACACTAAAATTTTGTCCTCCTATTTCATATCAATTGAAATTTAGGTTTTTTACCCCCATAAAAATTTGAAATTTTATACCAATTGAAATACCAGCTCATTCCTATCAACTCAAATTGATGTTCCAAAGTTCCAAACTACTTAATTTCATACTTCTATTTCTAATATAGTCTACTATAAAACTACTTAAATTCAACATTCAACATTCAACATGCATGCAACCAAAATAAATATAATTTTTTGTTCGGTTTGTGATTCCCCAACCATTAAATATGTAATCCCAATTCCCGTACCGAAAGATTTAGGGATCGGTTCGGTATGGATCCCAAAAATTTTGGTATAATCGGTTTGAAAAAATTTCGGTATGGGTTGGGATTTTTTTGGTTTGGTTTGGGATTTTCAGGAAAAAATTCCAACCCTACCTATTACTTCGTACCTTTCGGGTGTCCTCGACTAAAGCCCTAGTGGGCTATATTTTCTTAATTGCTTGGCCCGAAGCCAACCAAAACTTATATGACCCGAACATCATTATTATTTTTGCTTCCACAATTAACCTCGTATGATCTATTGAATTAAATTAAGTGATCAACATTCTATTAATTCGACAAAAATCCAAAATTATTGGCCTGCAGTCCACTTTGTGGAATTAACTATTCAATATTTTTTTTCCTTTGAAGCATTAACATCCTTTCATAGTCTCGAAGCTACTCAAACATGGGTTCCTGAAGCAACCCCAAACTCACTACACTTGAATTGTATATTGTATTCTGTATTCTTTCAAGTACCCCTTTTTATGAACCCGAAGTTCATACTGAACTCAAATTTGTAGTTTCAAATTTAGTGCATTTGAAACCGAAAGTTTTCAATCAAAACATGCACCATGAAACCCGAACATTTCATGTTAAAGTAAACTAATACATGTCTATATAACTCGAATGTTCTAACTGTATGTCTATAGATCTTTAATTTTCTATAAGACTAACCATGATCTTGTTCCTCCATTACAGTGATATGTCAAACTTTACCACTCTAAAAGTATCCTAAAGAAACTACTTGAAGTGGGTTTAAGACATGAAGCTCCATGTCACCGCCCAAAGTCTTAGAGCCACTATTGAAGAGGCGAAGCTGACAAAGCCACTGCCATGATTTTCATCCGAAGACATATGCATGATGCACTGCAAACAAAATAGCTTGCTGAAGAAGATCTACGCACTTTCTGGCTCACTATAGCAGAGCACTTCGATCACTAGAAAAATATATTCTTGGTTAAAGCAATACACGACTGGCAGCACTTACGGTTCGAAGACTTTATGTTTGTGAATGATTACAATTCTGAAATTTGTTGAATTCGATCACTGCTCAAGTCCTGTAACGAGGACTTGACTGGGCATGATCTCATGGAAAATACCTTTTTGACCTTCCATGCCACCAATATTGTCCTGTTAGTTACAACAGTATCGAACACAAAAGTTTACCAAAATTTCGGATTTAATCTCTGTTTTACATCTCGTTGAAAAGAAAAACCAGTTGGTGATGAAAAATCACCAAACTTGACCTACTGGCTCGAACGCTACGCCTAAATAGCAAGCGACCACTTCTCGACTTTTAGTCACTCTGAGTAATTGGATTGAATGATGATGTCTTGTTAAATCATTACCTCAGTTCTATGTTCAGTTAATTTAGTCATTCTCTCACCTGTCTAGCATCCTAGCCATAGGCCCAAGCTCAACATAGCAAAATCCCAACCAAGGGAGGAAATTGGACACCCAAGCCCGATTCCCTCACCCCTAAGGCTTCTAACTACAAGAACAATGGCAAAGCTACCATTAATCTGTATTCCACTAAATTGGACATGTGCATCGTTGTGGATCAAGAGAACAATGATTACACGTCTGCCAAGCTTCCCCTGAGGCAATTGCCAAGTATCATTCACATTGTGTGAAAGTGGAAACTAACTTTGCACAAGTGGAAAATCCCGAAGATACAACCACCACCATAGATATTTCAAATTTTTAGCAAGCATCCGCTCTTATAAAAGAGTAAACTTTATTTTTCGTGACATGTTCGTTCAAGATTCTACAAGAGCTTTGCTTATGGGATTGACCATTTAATGCTGATTTGCCTTGAGGTCCAAAACTAACCTGATGTCTGAAATGAACTTATTTATTTGATTAAGTAACATATTAATTAATCTAGCCATTAAAAGTTAAACTATTTAATTGTCTTTACTCAACTCTGTTATATCCTTAATCATTATCTTAAACAATGTGCAATCCATTATGTTCCTTTTAGCGAGGTAGTGGACGATTTGAAATTCAACTAATCGTTTGTTGATTGAAACTTACTTTCAATCCCCACTAGTAATTATTAATAATGACAACTTCCACAAACCATGATGACACCTAGCATTATGTCATGGCTACCCAAGCTAAGCAGAAGATGTTTGAGAACCTATTCAGTTTAGGATTACAAGCAATATGGTTCTTCTCTCAATACTCTTGATCACATTGTTTGATTAATAGTTTATTCACATATACTATTCAATGTGATTCTCTTGTCTATATAATTATTATACTCTCGCTAGAGATCCTTAATCATATTATAAAGTATTCTTCATCAACGGTTTGAAGGTTAAAGATCTCTTATTGTACATTCACGTGCACACTAAAATTAAGTAGCTTAACCCTAACTATGTCGTGGATACCCTCAAATGGAATGCGTTTAACATAGCCAAAGACTAAGTACCTAACCATAAGACAACTATGACGTCTAAAATCAAATGACTACTTTGCATTATCCCAATTAGTAAGTTCTCATATAAAATGTGTATGAGAACTCCTGATTGATCGTGTTTAGTGGACTCATTCTCATTTGAGTAACTACATACTTGTCTAATTTTCATTCACATCAATGACTCGAGACCAGTCACTCTACAGGGGAAGACATAGTATTTGATTTATCTGGATTATCAATCCCCAATTGGCAACCCTATAATCAGGAACCTTTAGGATGTGTGTATGAAAAAGAAATGTCTCATAAATCTAACTTCTTTATATTACATTCTCTTAGTTACACCTCCTCTTAGTTACACATAGGGCTTATGTTTAAGCGGATAACATTTAATGAGACGGCTATAAACAATGTCTTTAGACTAAATTAAATTAGTTTAATATGTAAAATGTTGGTAAAGTATCATCTCATAATTGACTTTAGGGCACATTTTCAACATTACAAAAGTGGAATAGAGAATTGCACAAAGTGAGTAGTTTTTTATTGAAATTAACAAATAATATGTATTTTAGCCAATTTCCCTATGGAGAGGAGAACTGGAAAAAATATTCACTATTTGTTAAACTTACTAAAATATAATTCTAAATACCTTTGTAATGCTTATACAATGCATTTTTTAATTCCTCTTTTCCCATATTTTATATAATCTTTTCCTTTATATAATTATATTTGCTTTTCAAGGTCATAACTTAGAAATTCTTCACTCAAACATAGCCATAGAATTTTACACTATTTGGGATGAATCACAATAGCCGGCCCATACAAATGGTATTGGACTTAATTTAAATAAGGAAAACTAATGAAAAGAACCTGAAAACTTTGAGTTTTAATGATAAGGACAAAATAAAGGGTAAAGTGAATAGTACCAAGTTTGACTTTTTAGTGTAAAAATGTGATTTTTCGTTAAAGTGAACAGTACCGTGTGCTTTTCGTTAAAACTCCCTTTTAAATAACATAAGAGGGATGACAAAAACAATGACCTCTAAGCGTCCATTATCTTCACCTACAAAGCAAATTTCCTCCGATGAGTAGGGTCCTTTTTGAACAAATTGAATCAAAAACAGATTTTTAAATTCTAATATAAATATTTCATAACTAATTTATTTTTAATTTCAGATGTTTCAGAATTCAAAATTTTTTTAAATTGATATTTTTAATCCCATCGTTATGTTTTTCGCAGAGGACATAATTTTAATAGATGAAACACACAAGAGAATAAATATGAAACTTAATCTTTGGTGAAAGTATTGGAATGTAAAGATCTTCACCTAAGTAGGTCAAAGACAAAACATATGGGGGCGTTTGTTGCGTCGGACTATCTCGGACTGGACTAGCTTCAAGGACTAAGCTGGATTGGCTTAGATTAGACTAAGCTGGACTAACTTAATGAAGCGTTTGGTGCAGTGTTGGACTAAAAAGTTGGATAATAACAAATTCTAATATTATATTATTTAATATATAAATTATTAATATTTTATTATGATCTAGGTGACCAGAGATGACGAGGAGTCTATCAGGAGTGGTTGTTGAGCATGACGAGGACGAGAGAGGATAGTCTTAGCTAATCCCATGGTTATTGGGGGGTCTCGCTAAAACCTCTTAGTGAAGGGTTTTGTCCATGCTAGTCCCCTTTAGTTTCATTAATGTTAGTCCCAGCATGGAACAAACACAGTATTGGACTAACAGCTAGTCCAGTCCAGTCCAGTCCCACTTAGTGAGGGCAAACAAACGCCCCCATAAAGTGCAAGTTCAATGGTAATGGAGGTCCAAATGAGATAAGGGTGAGGATTGGAGATCAAGAAGTACCAAAGACGCTTTTCGCAGATGATATAGTGTTGCCAAATGAAATGCACGAGGGAATAAATATGAAGCTTAAACTTTGTCGAAAAGTATTGGAATGTAAAGAGCTTCACCTAAGTAGGTCAAAGAAAGAATATAATAGCGGTCCAAATGAGATAGGGGTGAGAATTGGAGATCAAGAAGTACCAAAGAGTGAGCATTTTCATTATCTTAGATCTATCTTGCAAAAGAACGAAGAATTGGATGGAGATCCTAACTTTAGAATACAAGCTAAATTGATAAAGTAGAAGAATGCATCGAGTGTGTTGTGAGACCAACGTTTACCTCTGAAGCTCAAGGAAAATTTTATAGGACGTCAATTAGGCCATCAATGATTTATTGCACATATTGTTAAGCAGTCAAGCATCTTCATTAATGTGTGAGACACAAGAAAGGACATGATTAATAACAAAGACATCTGAGCACAATGGCGTCCTAGGTTTCATATAGCTGACTCCATTTGGTGAAATTAAGCTTTGTTTGTGTGGTTATCGCAAAGTTTTTAAAACATAATTTGAAATCCTTACATTTTAGAAGTTCTTCTAAATTAGTTTATTATATAATGTATATATGTTTATAATCTACACACACAAAAACTATAGTTTTCCATATAATATTATAGTCATCTTTCGTTTCTTCTTCTTTTTGCTTTCTTGTTACAAGGGGGCACAACAAACAATGAAAGAACAACGTCAACCAAAGGTCCTTACACAAACATCTTGAGTTCTAACAACATAAGCAATATTTGGTTTTTAAAAAAAAAGAACAAAAAACAAAAAAACAACACAAGCAATATTTTCATCCCTCTTTTTTCTATTCCATTGATTGAAACCTTATTTCTTTGTAATTTTTTATCAAGGTCCTTAGGTTTTAATGAATGTCATTATTTCAATATACAACGTAATTACATTAAATTTCTAAAATATTCATTTAGTGTTAGAAAAATTACATATGGTATATTTATATTTTATGGCTTAACCTTGTATCATATATTCATATTTTTAGTTTATACCCACTTTGAATTTGCAACTTTTTTTTTTTTTAAGTTTTTACTATTTTCTTTTTAGTTTTAGTTTGTACCCATGTATTAATTTCTTTTTGTTCCCAAGTTTTTTAAAATTTCATTTGTTTAATCTTTTACTTGTACCATAATTTATTTATAATGTACCCATTCTTCTTTATTAATGTACCACTTTGTTGTATGTAAAATGTACCAAGTTTTTTAACACCACGGATACATTCTTTTTCCATTTATTATTTCATATTGTTACATAGTTTTTAACCATTTATTCAATCAAAATGTTTGAATTGTTTTATTGTAGCCGTTTCTAATAGTATTATAATGAGAGATTTTAAATTTATAGGATTATAAATCTCCTAAAATATCAAACAATTAATGTCAAAAATTATAGAAATATAAATATTAATAATAATATATTGAGGTGTACAAAGTCAAAGGACTTTGATCAAACTTTGAATACCATTAAGATTTTAGTCAAAGAGTATTAAGGATTAGGGACTACATCCAAAGTATATGTGTGTGTGTGTGTATGGAAAAGGCAAATGGGTGAAGTTTTCATAATATTCAAATTGCCTTTTTCTATTAAAATTTCAAAAACAAAATCACCAAAAAAAAAAAAAAAAAGAAGAAGCCATATATGGTATAACAACCCTTCCCCAGATATTACAGTTTTTATAATTTTAAAATGTGAATTTATGAAAATAACCCTAATGAGGAAAGCATTGACTTCTGTTGACTCTCGTTCTATGACATGTAGCAACTTTTATTTTAATTTATTCGGGTAGCACTCGTCCCTATGAACGTGTGGGCACAAGCGAAATCGAATTCAGAGTTACGATGAACGTTTTACGGAATTACGAAATCGAGGGGCAAAGTAGTCAATGCACTATTCTAGATATTAGGATTGGATATTTGTTTTATTTTAATAATTTTCTGGTGTGTTTTTGTGGCCCATGGGGCCCATACCCACTTTCCCTCATTCCCCGTGTCATTTTCTCCCCTAAACCCTCGGGGACTCTCTCGAACACTCTCCTTCATCTCTCTTTCCCTCAAACTCTCTCTCCCTCGCAAGTTCCACGAAACCAGAAATGAAGGAAGAACACCCTCAATCTCCTCGTACCTCACTGCACCGTCGCTACTGCAACTATTCATATTCCTTCTTCGACGAACCCTCGACGATCTCGACCATGCTGAGCCTCAGAACTACTCAAATCCTTCTTATTTTGAACTCCTAATACTATTTCAGACCTTAAAAATGTGTTTGGGGGAGGGGGTGATTAGTGCAGAATCCGATTGGGATGGGTTTTCTCCCAGTTTTTCAGTGATGACACCCTTTTTGCAGACAATTTGCCAGTCAACTCTGGCCATGTCCAAGAACCCCAATGGTATATTTATATTCCTCTCCTCCGTAACTTCAAATCCACATATAGCATGCTGGTTATGGTTGAGAAACAGAGCTGATTTGACTCTGTTTTGGTTTCCCGGCCATTTTTGCAAAAACCAACCGACCCACGGCCTGAAACTGGGTTGATCCGACCTGCAACCCAATATCGGATCCAAAACCCAGCAACTCGGCCCAACCTAACAACTTGACCCAACCCGTTAACCCAACGTAGATGGAATATTCTCTGAGTTGACTTTTGCGAATTTTTCGGGGAATCCTCCGAAACTAATTTCGACGCCTTAAATTCGTTTTTAGCATCCGTTTAGTGAAATTTTGAAGTTTTAACATAGTTGACTGGCTCGGCGTCTCAGTTAACTTTTTGGGTTGACCTTGATTTTTTCGTTGACATTTTACGAAATTTTCGCGGGACACCCTTCTTAGGGTAATTCAACGCCCTGATTCCCAATATGCGTTCCGTTTCTAATTCAATCGTTTTAGTGGGGTTTCACTAATTTGTCCCTTTATGTGGTTAGGTGCGTTTGTTAATGACAATTTGGCCGACCTCTTCACCAAATCACTACCAAAGGCGACGTTTTAGAAGCTTGTTCAAGGAATAGGTATTCGTAGACTTTCTGAGTTGTAACATTGTTATTTCTCTTTGGAATTACGTCAAACTCAGGAGGAGTATCCTGAAGTATACTTGCTTGATCTTAATGTACTCTTTTTCCCTACGATTAGGAGCATTTTTCCCATTGGGTTTTTGGTACCTAATGAGGTTTTGACGAGGCACCCACCTTAGGTTGATCATATCCTTGATGAGGTCCCATAGACGTTTCATTTGACTTTGCATTTCTCACGTATTTTTCCTTAGATTATGGATTTTGTCCCTACTTGGATTTTACCATAGCCATTGGGTTTTTGTGAGACTTAGTTCCTGTAAGACTTAGTTCCATATGCAAGTTCCTACTTTACTTTGAGACTAGCTTGTTCCCAGAATCAGTGCCGACGAGTCGACTTCCTCAACTCTACATGATGCCGAATCTACTTGAGTATTTATACACTCAAGGGGGAGTGTTATAAACTTCGTATTTAAGTGTGATTGTGTAAATTCTAGATTAGATTTTATACTAGTTATTTTTCCCTATTAAGACTTGTATTCATTGGAGCAGAATGATTATTCCCTTCCTTATTACTATAAATAAAGGCACTGCGTAGGAGGAATAACACATCCTCTACACAACCCTACAAACACATCTCCCTCCCTCTCTACTTTGCCCCCTCTATCCCTTGTCAGATTAAAATAAGCCACAACAAATCTTTTTATTAAGTTTTAATTGTTAGACTTTGAATTTGAATATATGTGTAGACATCGAAATTTCGTTGAAGTAAATATTCACTGACACATTAAAGTTTCAACATGTCAGAGCATACGTGGCATGCGCCATGTGTCTCACAAATTGTACACATGGATGTGACTCATTAAAATCGTATAAGTCATCAAGAAAGACATGTGTCAATACTTGGTTGGTAGAAATGGATTATTTGATTGTAATTTAAATTAAATCAAATATTAATTGATGGAGTCAAATCACGAACCGGCCCACAAATTGAGTCGTGATTCTTTTGTCAATTAATCAAGCCCACAACCAAGGCTAAAAATAGGAACCTCCAAGACAAAGAAAAGGGAGTCAAAAAATCATTCACGCCTAGATGCTGAAGCTTTGAAACTTTGAAGCTCTCAAGCATTCAACCCCCCCCCCAAACACTCAAACACTCAAGAAGACTCGAAAAACCCTCTGTGTTCTTCGTTGTGAAAAACCACCAAGCACCCCTACACGTGCCGGTTCCTCCATTGCCAAGAGTCAAAACCTTGTGGCATCCGTTCATCCAAGATCAAGTCATCACGACCGTTTGATTAACAACACTCATCTACACATTTCAAAGATCAAATCAGATGATTCAAGTTTTAAAAAAATTGTAACCCTAATTTACATTAATACAAATATTCTTTGCCTTCTTGATCTCAATTCACAGAAAAGGAAAAAAGCTTGCTTTGATTCTCCTACACATGAGCTTCCTAGCAAGACCCAAAGTCATGAGCGATTTTGTGATTTTATGTTTTGCTTTTTTGTCATATGGGTTGTATCATCTGGGTTTTGGCATATCTAGTGATTTGAGACCCGTTGGGGGAGTTGGCGTGTTGGGTTGGTGATTCAACGGCATAGGGTGTGAAAATCCAAGCTTTTTCAATAGATGTGCGGCAAGCGGCGAATGGAAGGAAATATACGAGAATAGCAGAAGAACGAAGTAGTGTAGTAGAAGAATGAAGCAGGTCCGTCTTAGCTAGTCCTATAGTTTTCGGTGACTCTAGCGAAGAACTTCTAGCGACACTACTAATCCCAATGAGTATCCCGGCTAATCTCACTAATGTTAGTCCTGCATGCTAACAAACACTAGACTACACTAGGAGTTAGTCTAGTCTAGTCCAATGACACTTAGTGAAGCCAAACAAATGGGCCTTAAAGGTGGTAGTGGTCCCTAAATAGGACTCCATTGGAGATGCTCTAGGTAAGTTTACAAAAGCTCAAAACCATAACTAAACCAATTGATTACAGTTTGATGATTAGGCCTTCTAATTTTATTTAATTTTTTGTTAAAACTAATACAGTTTAGATGGGCCAACTTGGCCAGTTCAATCAGATTGATGCCCACTCCTATACAAAATAGTTAAAACTGCTCAGATTAGGGGAAGGGCTGGTTAAATGTGAAAATATAGACTTTTTGCAATCCATGAGGATGCGACACGTGGTGCTTCTAAGTTGATTTTCATTGATTTAGATCACCTATGAGTGGGAACATTTCTGCTCCCCACCCCAAGTGATGGTGATGCTCACCACCCTATTTAGTATTGTTAGATAAATTTAAATTTTGAGATTTGGTACTGGATAAACACAAATTTCAAAACTTAAACTCATCCAATAGTGATAAATAAGATGATAAGCATTAGTACCACTTTAGGGTGATTAACAAAAATATTTCCACGAAACCTAAAGCAACCAAAATGTTAGTGTAGGAGAATCTAGTATGGGCTAGGTCTTATAAATCTATGTGGACTTAGGTTCACTTGTACACCAAGTCACTTGACATATATATGTATATGTATCCTTGTAAGATCAATGAAATTAATACAATTATAATTCGACATGGTATCACTCGTTTAGGTTTCCCGTTTCATGGTAAAACCTTAACTTTCTCCCTCTTTTCCCAATTCTTGTTGTCCCCCCAGGCTATTTTTCCCATACACTTTTTCCTTGTGTAGTGACCCCTCTGTCTTGTCCATCATGACTACTCAAGCCTCTTCCTCCTCTACACCCATTGGACCTTCTCTATCAGGTCATAACGTTGCTTACTTTCTGAAACTCACCAACTCCAATTATCTCTTTTGGCTTAGTCAAATGAAGGTGCTTCATCTGGGTCACAATTTATTTGGTTACGTGCATGGCACAATTCAAGCTCTTCCCGTTACTCTTCCTGCTACTAACAAGGCGCCTACTAAACCGCCAAAATTCACTACGTAGTTTCAATTTGATCAGCTAGTTATTAGCTATTTGACTTCCACCCTTTATGAACCTATTTTGTCCCTCACTATTGGCAAAACCTCCTCATGCGATTTAAGAGCATCTTCATGTGCACTTTTCTCAAGCTTCTCTTGCTAATGCTACCAACCTTTGGTTTCAACTTGTGAAATCTTCAGAAGGGTTCTCATTTCATCTCAGACTATCTTGAACAGGCTAAATTTGTCATTGACTCTCTTGCTGCTATTAATCAACCTGTTTCTAATACTGATTTGGTGAGTTCTATTCTCAAAGGTATTGGTCCTGATTATTCCGTATTTGTGATTGCTGTCATTAATTCCCCTCCCCTGCTTGAGTTCCTGGACTTACGATCTCGCCTAAGGATGGGCAACGGTTATGGCGGGCGGGTAACCGCAGTTATTTATCCATAACCGTTTATGCTCATACCCGCATAACCGTTTACCCGTTGGGTATTTGCCTAAATGGTTATACACATACTCATAACCATTTATAAACGGTTAACCATACCCATAACCGCGTACCCATTTAACCGTAACCGTTGAATACCCGTTTACCCATTTACTCTTTTTTAACCTGTTTATCCTTTCTTCTTTACCATTTACCTATTTTTCATCTGTCTATATGTTTTTTTAACAACTTGAAAATTAAAAAAGAAAAATTTGTCATTTGACAATCGAGGAGTGTACATATTTTTTCAACATAAATATAATATGTTTATATTTGTTCCACTTTGCTGCAAAAAAATTCATCTGATTGTTATGTTGGCATATGGATCTAATGGATCATACCCATCTACATCATATATTAATTGTCACAAAAATTTGAGCAACTAAATTAAACAAAAATCTTAGAGAGAGAGAGAGAGAGAGAGAGAGAGGGAGAGATAGCTTGTTGCTTGTTGCTTGTTGCTTACATGATAATCCGAATGAGTTGATGAGAGAGAAGATGAAAAGCAAGAGCATGTTCATCTTTTCTCCAAATTAAAAATTTTCAATTGCATTGCACTAGCATATATCCGAACACATGCAGTGAGATGATATATTCTCAAACTGTGACAGAGATCCCAGCCGGATCTCCCCCACCAAGCCCTAAGGATCCGAAGATCCGAACTCTTGAAATTTGATCCAACGGCTACTAGTCTCTCAGACTGTGATGAGTCTATATTATATTAACTACATAAACCATGCATTATAGTCAATAGCATTGATTTAATTTTTGTCTGATAGAGAACATAGTTTGTGTTAATTTTACATATATAAAATAAACGAGGTAAACGGTTATCCGTTTATAACCCCGGTTAATACCCATAACTATCTATTTAAATTTCATGGGTAGACGGTTATATCCGTGACCGTTTATTTATCTAAACATTTACATATAATCGTAATCGTGAAATTTAAAGGAACGAATAACCCCAGTTACCCATAACCAATGAATATTTACCCATCCTTAATCTCGCCTATTGCAATTTGAATCATAAAATAGTTCACATCCACAAGCACCACGTGCGATCACAAAAAGTCCATATTTCCACATTTACCCCCACCACTTTAGCCTCACTTTGTTTCCACCCCCTTGAATACTCCCCAAATAGCACAAGCAACAAATACTCAGCTGTGATTCTGAATCAGTGAAGGGAAACGCAAAGAAAGCTCCGAAAATGACAGAGGCAGTGATAAGAAAAAAGCCGGGGATGGCGAGCGTGAAGGACATGCCGGTTCTCCAGGACGGTCCGCCGCCGGGGGGTTTTGCTCCGGTTCGATACGCTCGCCGGATCCCCAACAAAGGTCCCAGCTCAGTTGCCATATTCCTTGCTGCCTTTGGTACCTTCTCTTGGGGCATGTACCAAGTCGGAAAGGGCAACAAGATCCGAAGGTCTGAAAATTTTCATCTTTTTCGTATTGCTTTTTAAATTTTGTTATATGGGTTTCGTTTTTTTTTTTTTTTTGAATTCCCTTTTATTTTGTGGAATTGAGCCACAGAAATGCGGATGATCTTTCTGGCTTTTCTTCGTTTCACTGAATTCTTTTGCAATTGTTGTAGCAGTAGTGTTTTTCTTTGATAAATTACTGTAATTCCCGATGTCTAGCTTACAATTTCAGGGGTTTTAATTCGTATTTATCAAATTTTGGAGACATAATTTGCAAACTGTTAAATTCTTTATTTTTAGGGGCGTGTGAGTAGTTTGATGATATGCAGGACGGTCATATTGATTATGGTTAATTTGGTGCTGAGCTGAGGATTAAGTAAAAAGAGCATTTTGGATGAACGGGTAAAGGGGAAGAATTCAGGTGTAGCCGTGTGGTAAGCACATGCTCCGAGAGTAATAGTCCTGTGCTCAACTATTAGGGTAGTCCATTTGATACTTGCGAAAATAGACACGAATACATTCATAATGTGCTAAGGGGCTCATTTTGCAGCCTGCAGTACATTGATAACAACTCTGAATTGTATCAATTAGTTCGAATTCCATATTTGGACTGGTTTTTCTTAGCATTACCTGTTTTATCCAGATCCCACCGAGTATAGCATGTACTCGGTTAACAAATAGAAGTGGGGGTGCATGAGTAATGGCTGGAGAGTATTAACTTATACGAACAGCCTCCTCAGACCCTCTGCTCCCTATTTCCGGATTATCATCTCTCTCCATCAGCCACTTAAGCCTCACGATTGTCTTTCACAGATGTTTGTGACCTCTGCTCCCCCTCCTCCGCCTCCCACATATCTCCTTCCACACACCACTCACCAGATTGGCGCCATAACCAACCATCGCACCTCTTGTAACCATCCTAATTCAGCTTGCACAATCAGAATACAGATTGATCTAGTGTGTCATAACAGCCCAAAAGGAATCAACTTTGGAGGCATGTTGTAAATGTTCGCTAGACAAGTGTTCGAATAAAGACGAAGAATCGGAGTTGAGGTTTTTCCTTAGTTTCTTTATGCATGTGTTTGCTCATATAAAACAAAGAATAAAAGATTGAAAGGTGATGGCTTTCCCTCCTCTTGCTTAGTGCTAAAGAATGACAAGGAATGCAATGGAGAGTTTAAACCCTTTATTTTTTACTTTGGTTTCAAGGTCATCTTGTTTGGGCTATATAGACTATGCAGTTCAGTCTATGTTTTCTATACCTAAATAAGGATGTTTTGGTTTTATGTTCCAAAAATGAACCAAACTTGGGCAGAGTTTGACCTTGAATGCATCAATTGCATGTCCCTGAAATGCGGAGTGCCGATGCTTAACTAATCCAGAAAGTGGATATTCTTGTGCCTTCATTTCATGCAGTTTCTTGCTTGTTCCATGGTACCTTTTAATTTGAGGTGTCAGTTTTGAGCTTTGGAGCCAATTGGCAGGTGTTCTTGGTTAGCTCATCCATCCACTTTTCCTTTCCATATAGCTCCCTCAGCATTTATACCTTTGCTTATTGGAAGCCTTTCTTGAAGTCAAACCTTCGGCTTGGTTAGTCCTCTAGGTTATCATGTGTGATCCATTTTTATGTGACGCCTAAAGCTATATCCCCAACTGATGTGCAAGGCTAGTATAAATTAAATTACGTCTTCATTCACTTGTCAAATTGGATGCTGCCATGAGGTAATAGTAAGAAAATAAGCAGATGATGGGTGGCCTCTTATGATTTATTATGATGTTTGTGAGATGGTGATCTTGGTTCCATGGGACAAAAATGTTAGAATGAGCTTTTAAGTCTTCATGGTTAATAGAAACATTTCATTGACTTTATGGTGATAGAAAAGCAGAAGATTTGTATATGTCGATTTTTAATGGATAATTTTGAAATACGAGATTGGGGTGGCTATTTGGACAGCGGTAGCTACTGCTTTATCTGTTTTTTGCATGTATTTTCTTACATGCCCTTGACTTTTATTTTTCATTGGGAATGAGATTGGGGTGGAAGATGGAAATATTAGTGTGATTTGCTTCAATTTGAATTTTACAACATTAGGAGAATACTTGATTTTCTTTTCCTGTCATAGTAAACAAGTAATTAATTATTTGGGTAAGCGGAGCCAACTATTTGTTCTCATTGATCAGTTCCTGAATATATTGTATATTACAAGCTTAAAAATTATCTTTATATAGGGCGCTCAAGGAAGAAAAGTATGCTGCTCGCAGAGCAATACTGCCAGTGCTTCAAGCTGAAGAAGATGAAAGGTAAACTGATTATTTTGTTGGTTGTCTCCTTACGGTCACGTCTCATGTTCGTAATCTTCATCTCCCAGAATTCCAAGTCAACGAATCCACTAATTTGTCTGTTCTGTTTCTTCAGATATGTCAAAGAGTGGAAAAAGTATCTTGAGTACGAGGCTGAAGTAATGAAGGATGTGCCTAATTGGAAAGTTGGCGAGAGTGTCTACAATTCTGGAAAATGGATGCCCCCAGCAACGGGCGAGCTCCGCCCTGAAGTTTGGTGATACTTTTACTACAGTTGCTTGCGTGATCGGCTCTAGTTGTTTTGTTCTCTCATATTGCATGTTTGCTTTGGTGCGATGCCATTGCCCTGTTCTTGTGAAATAAAAATGCGGCAGAAAACTTCTTCTTCATGTTTGCAAATACAATAACAGTAATTGTCTTATTTTGTCCCCTTTATTATCGTTCTCTTGTTCATTACCTAAGATTAAGAGTTAGAACAAGGAGGACTTTTTGTTCACTGTGCTATTCGACGATGCCTAAAACAAGTGATAATTTATCTGACTATTGAACAAATTTTATGAGGATTAATTTTACTTCAAAAAGGGTTAGAGTTGCTTGTTACCTAAGAATGAGTGGAGCCGGGAAAACTCCGATGGCGGATTGGATCCCATGAGTGAGTAATGCAAAGGAGAAACGGAGCCCGTGAGGAAGAAAAATTCAGTCAGACAAGAGCCTCCACGGCAGATGTGTTTCTTGGCAAAGGATTCACGTATTTTCTGCAGACACAAGAAAATAACTTACATAAAGAAAAAACTAGGGTTGTCGGAAAAAGTTTACCAAGCGAGTCGTTTAGGTTAAACACATTTTGATCACGAGAAACCGCTTGTCAGATGTGAACATTTTAGCTCTAGAAAAGGCTCTAGCCCTTAAATCTTTGAGTTGTTGGTTAAAATCTCCGAAGAGAGCCTTTCGTGATGATAAATTCCAACAGGTAAAACAATCACAGAGGTTCTAAATGCATATTAGCACAGTAATACTGACATAACAAAAATTCCCGTGCAAACCTTTCACACACATTTTGTTCTTCGTCGCTGATTGAACTAAACGGACACTAATTAATCTCCGAGGTATTCCCATTCTTGAAAATGAGTACTTGGAAATGCCAATATCCGCCTTCAGAGATGAAGGGTAAGAATGATCCGCAGTTCAGGGAGAACAACTTCGCGAATTCTTTCCAGCCCTTGTGAAACCACACCCTTGTTGGATTTTTAGATCGCCGGACCCTTCCCACTTTAACGACACCGATGCTGTCCCAACTTTACCACCTACTAAATCCGTCAGGTTTAGGGTTTTACCAAAAAAGATCTTGGTATTAATTAGAGTAGGGTAATCCTATTTAAACCCACCGATGTGGGACATTTAACACTCTCCCTCACGTGTAACCCCATTTAGTGATTCACGTGGAGATCCACACATTGGTAATTGAAACTCAAATGTCGGCTCATGTTGGGCCCACTTGTTTTCAATGGAACTCAGCAGTCGTCTCTATATTAAGAGTTTAGACTTGTTTCCTCATAGGTGATAAGCTCGTTGGCTTGCACGAGCTCGAAATCGTGGGCTCTGATACCATGTTGGATTTTTTAGATCGCCGGGCTGTTCACTTTAACGAAAAGCTTCCGGTACTGTTCACTTTAACGAAAAATCATATTTTTACACTAAAAAATCATATTTTTACACTAAAAAATCAATCATGATACTATTCACTTTATTCTTTATTTTGTATTTATCATTAAAACTCAAACATCTGGACTCAATGCCGAAAAGGCGAAAGCAATAGTTCCACTGGATACGAAGAAACTCTGCATTTATGCGCTATCAACTATCATTATTTTTCACTACTATTTACCCAAGATAAAGAAAAGAAAAGGAAAACTTCCATTGCTTTATTCACCAAAAAGAAAAAATTCACTAAGCCTTCCGTACACATATAGAAGATAATAAACTTATGGCGGTAAGGCTTATAATTTACACCATGTCCTAGACCAGTCTCTCTTTTGTCACCTTTGTTCTGGCAAGCTTGACAATAAGTACATTTGCTGCTACATCATCCCCTACTCTAGCAGAAAAAGTCACTAACCGCCATTACGAGATTCACATCATCAATGGCTTCATCGACAGCGATAAGCCATTGATCATACATTGTCTGTCCAAAGATGGCTATCTTGGCGTGCATACCTTTGGAAGGATCAAGAGTACAATTGGGATTTCGGAATCGGCATTGGAAGAGCACTCGCTGCTCCTGCGACTTTGCATGGGATTCATAGCAGCAACATTCTGACGTTCTCTATGGGGGTTCGATGAAAAAACACATAAGCTGCTATGGAACTGCGAGGTGTTTTTGGTCAGTCAAAGAGGCTGGTTTCTAATAAAAAATGAAAGCTAAGGAAAAAGGATTTAAAACCATGAAACTTAACAAAAAATCATTTAATAATTTTATTAAAAGGTTAGGACAAACTCAACATCAAACCAGCCCAATAAAACTAGCCCAAGCAATGAGTTTCCGAATTTACCTTGACGGCAACACCTCCCCCTGTTTGTTTAGTCCATTTATTTTTCCTTTTCTCTCTGCTATTTTCTCGTCAACGATGAGGACGCCACATTCGTGATCCACAAGGAAGTCAAGGACGAGGAAGAGTTTGAGAAGTTCAGGACGATCCCGACTAGTCTTCTATTGATAACCAGGAGTTCCAGCTGGTTTTGACCATCAACGGAGCTCCTGGTCAGAGCTGGCCCTGAGCGTAGCCGGAGTAGGCACCCGCTGAGGCCCCCACTTTGGAAGGGCCCCCAATTTTTAGGCGGAACTGGGAAGGTCTGGACAAAGATAGACGGGAGCTATGCGGACTTATATGTAAATGCCGGAATCTGGAAATCTTTTGTTGCAGGGTCGGCCTTGCGCGAGGAAGAAGACAACCCTATTCCTAACATCATTTTAATTGCACGATTTTACTTAAGATGGTCCAACTATCTTTTTTTTATATATATAGTTGCACGTCTTCTCCCTTTTAAATAGTCCACACCATCTTATTTTTACTTTTTTGCTTCTCTCTTAAATATCACCCTTATGTTTATTTTTATGAGGTTTTATTACCCTATTTTAATATCACATCAGTTATATCTTTATTATGTACCTAAAAGATTAAAACTCTCACCTTTTTGAAAATGACATATTTAATCTTTAAATTAATTAGTTTATATAATATACATATATATATAATAACTTATTCAAATCCGCCTCGTCCACGATTCGTATACGAAAATTACTATCCTCTTCACTCTAGTATTTTTCCTAGTTGTAAGATGTTGTCTCTGTAATCCAACCATTCATTCATTTATTGAATGTAATAAGTAATATTGTAACAATAGAAAAATGATTGGAATTTGACGTACTGGGTAAGGACTTCTCTTTCAGTTTGAATTGGTTGAAAAATTAAATTATGTAAACTTAATAAGTGCATTTGCATCTAAAACTCGAGACAAATAATATTTGAGTAATGTTTGTATATCTTTTTTTTTTTATATTAATTTTTAATTATATTTGATGTAGAAATAGACTTTTCATGTATTTAGTGATTTTTTTTTTACACGTCAATGTATAAAGGGTTGGGAGTTAGAGAACTCTAAGGCTCCACTTCGAAGGCTCGCCTAGGGCCCCAAATTCTCAGAGCTGGCCCTGCTCCTGGTATGGGTACTTTGTCAATGCGCTAGTACCTGATATGAATAATCAAAACTTATTTTCTCGATGGACTTTGGATTCTTTGCTTTGTTTGCTTCATTCACTAGCTATTGAGATTCACAATAATATATTGCTTTTATGTGCAAGTCTTAATTTTGGTGATTTAATTCTTTGTTTTTATTAAGATTTAAGATCGAATTTTTAGTTGCGTATGTGAATCGAATTAAGAAATTTAAGAATTTGTATCCTATTCTCCTTTTTCTTTCATTTTTTGTTATTTTATTTAACATTTTTTTCTCAACTTTATCACTTGATTTGTAGGAATATCTGGTGTTAGGTCTCAATCCTTCAATTTAATTTTTTTTAATCTTGACTCTTAGTGGAAGCTATTCGGAATTATTAATATATTTGTGTTAGTTCTTGCAGAACTTAGCCCTGTAATGCTCTAACTTATGTGGCTTTTCAATTTTGTTTATACAAAATTATGGCTGTTCTTACTGTAGCTGCTCCTGATGTGGTTGAACCAACGTAGCCTCACTATGACATGAAGCTGTTCATCCTCTGTAGCTTTGATGATGTTCAAGTTTCTGGATTTTTATTGTTTAATTTAGGCTAAATAGCCAAAATCCTTGAGATTTGCATAACACATCACTTTGGTGCCTAACATTTCAAATCGATTAAAGTGATCTCTGAGATTGTCCACCATCCATCATTTTGGTCATTCTGTTAAAAACTCCGTTAAAGTGTCCCGGAACTCTTGGTCGGAAGTTTAGGCAATTTTTAAAGTTTCGTAACTCAATCGTTTTTTAACAGAATTCGACTCATAATATATCAAAATGAAGATAGTAAAGTGTAGAATAATATTATACCTATTTGGAAGCCCAATGGCTGCCGGAGATAGCCGGAAAATAGTCTCAAAGTTGACTGGTCCGAGGGAAAACTGGAAAACTTGTCGGAAACTGGGTAAAATTTAAACGTTCATAACTTCTTCAATACTCAGCGAAATCAAGTGATTCAAAAACTAAAATCATACTTCTCAACGAGACGAAGAGAATGGTACCTATCTAAAATCATACTTCTCAACGAGACGAAGAGAATGGTACCTTTTTAGATGACTAAATAGCCGTGGTTTGGCCGAAAAAGGGCTCGAAAGTGGCTAACTTGAGATCAAAAGAGCCACTTTCGAGTCGTTTTCCTACCAAATAACAGCGATTTAGCCATAAAAAAATGTACCATTCTCTTTGTCTCGTTGAGAGTATGATTTTAGTTTTAGAATCACTTGATTTCATTGAGTATTGAAGAAGTTATGAACGTTTAAAGTTTACCTAATTTCTGGCGAGTTTTCCAGTTTTCCCTCGGACCATTCAACTTTGAGGCTATTTTCCGGCCATCTCCGGCAGCCATTGGGCTTCCAAATAGATATAATCTTATTCTACACTTTCCTATCTTCAGTTTGATATATCATGGGTCAAATTTGGTTCAAAAACGATTGAGTTACGAAGCTTTGAAAATTGCCCAAACTTCCGGCCAAAATCTCCGGGACACTTAACGGAGTTTTTAACGGAATGACCAAAATGATGAATGGTAGACAATCTCAGGGACCACTTTTATCGATTTGAAATGTTAGGGACCAAAGTGATGAGTTATGCAAATCTCAGGGACCATTTTGGCTATTTAGCCTTTAATTTATTTAATTCTACTGTTTTAAGTGTGGTTGTTTGGGTCCAAAGCAATGCTTTGGGCCGAAGGTAAAAAATGGGCCGAGACACTTGATCCAGTGGTAGTAAGGGGGATCATGGGCCGGCTGGGTACTGGGGGTTGTCTAAGTTGTTTGTCGATCGAGTCCCTTTGTGAGAAGGATTGATTTGGATAAAGATGAAGGATGAATCCTTAAACCCCCAAGAGTGTTAAAGCTAAAGGCACTAAGGAGCACGGAAAGAACTTGGTTCGTTGTGGAGATGTGTTCAAAGTCCTAATTAAAGTAGGATTGGCCGAGTTTTAGTTAGATCAGGATGAGGAGTCCTAGTCCGGGTAAGGTTCTAACTCGGCCGGAAGTAAGTTCGCTACTATAAATACAGAGGATGAACACACATTCAACCCCCTCCATTCAACACACAAACCGCCATGCGCAAACCCTCGCTCTACGAAAAACCTTTCAACAACCTTGAGATTTTTAGTTTCTTTTTCACCAACACATCTTCAATTTGGATAAACAACACTGTGAAGGCAACCGGCGAACATCTTCAGTTTAGATAAACAGCACTGCCGATGTAGAATCAGCCGACCACAAAGCACATTTAGTTTGGATAAACAGCACTGTATCAAGGCCAAATGGTTATCTATCCAAGTCTCGGTCAAGAAGGGTTTTCGAATCCTTATTGGCAGAGGTCATCTCACGAGCCTTCTCGACAAAGTGAGGTGTTACGAATCACTAGACTTAGCGCATTGAACGCCGAGTGGTTTTATGATTGGATACTCACAAGTTAGGTTTAGAGTTTGACATTCTGACGGTCGAACCACATTTACGAGTAAGACATACATTTGCTTTGAATATTTGTGTCCATATAGTCTGGTGTCGATTCGGCATGCTTATACTCTTACGAATATAATCACCGTGACCGAATCGGACACCAACGATTTGTGAACTTCGTAGAACTAGCAACCTTGTCTTCAAGCTCTAGAACCCGAAGGCCGAGACGTGTTCCTTCCTCGGCCGCAATCACAAGATCGAGAAGTCAGCAAAGCATCTGACGCAACATCAACATATTTTACTCCTCAGCCGACGAGCTGGCACGCCCGCATACAACCGAATGACGTAGTTAGCTCATTAGTTACTCGGCTTACGCGTCACGTAGGCTTGGTAGTTTTTAGGATCAACAGTGGTAAAATCAAAATCAAGTTTGTCATGAAAGTATTTGGACAAGATGACAGTGCTTGAAGTGGGGATTAAGTTCATAGCTCTTAAAGAAGCTGAGGTTGAGCAACTTGAGGAGGCTATGATTCAGCTAGTTCTTCAGTTGGATGAGATGAAATTCGACTAGGCAGCTCATCATATGGAGCATCCACTACCTCAGTAGGCGTTAGATCTTCCAAGTTAGGAGTAGTGTCACTTGGGCAATGTATTGCATAATCACCAGATTGTTGTCTTTTTGACAGAGGACGACTCGTGTTTTTCTGATAGATGGATTCCTTAGCCCAAGAATGCGATTATGAGATTCAAAAATTGGCATTTTGATTGTTTATAAGAAACTCTTGGGTTTTCTGCTTAGGAAACTCACTACACTAGTATAAGAATCGATTAGGATAAGTATTTATAAAATTAAGTGCAGGAAATAAGATCAAGTGTTGGGATTGATAGCCGAATAGGGGATAAGTAGTTGAAGATTTGTAGTTTCACTGGCTATTACTTAAATTGACTATTTCGTAAACTAATTATTTCTGAAACTGAACACAGATGCTACACTATTTCTTAAATTGAACACTGATTATTTATAAAAACTGAACACGAGCACTATAACTATTTCTTAAACTGAACTCTGGTACCAACAATATTTCATAAACTGAACGGGTCGTACCCAGTGCACAAGGCTCCCGCTTTACGCAGGGTCTGGGAGAGGTGAATGTCGGCTAGCCTTACCCCCATTTATGGAGAGGCTGCTCCCAAGTCTCGAACCCAAGACCTACCGCTCATAGGCGAAGGCACTTGCCATCGCACCAAGTGCGACCTCTTATATTTCATAAACTGAACAATGGTACTAATATTATTTCTTAAACTGAACTTTGACTATTTTTGAAACTGAACACGGGTATTATCACTATTTCTTAAATTGAACGCTAGTATTAAAACTACTGAAAATATGACTTTAGCCCCTGAAACTCAAGTTTCTTTACATAAAACCCGACATAGTCTTTTTATCTGAATAAAACCCAATAATTAGGCTCCACATAAGCAAATTCATTAATTTTGTTTGCCTTTACACATTTTACATTTTACAGATGCCTAAAATACCCCTAATTACAGTTTTAATGTAAACATTTAATTCTATGCAAATTTGAAAGGAGAGATTAATGGAAAAAATGCATTAATGTTTAAAATAATAATATGTCATAACAAATTGTATGTTAAGGCAAAAAAGAACTAATAATGTTATACTTTCCTTAAGATTTCGTAATTGTTTTTCAAATTTGCATAAAATTAGACAATTTTAATTTAATCTTGTCATTTTCTTACCAAATGAAAATATGAAAGAGCACTATAAAATAATTTAGCTATATTTAAAAAATATAGGTAAATTATTTGGACATGTGTATTAGTAATCAATTTGCCATGTATATGTAATGATACATGCAAAATAATTTACTTATAAAATAAAAAATGTTATTTGATTTCAAAATAAATTTATGTATATTTTATATAATAATATAGGTAAATTATTGCACACATATAAATTAGTAGTAAAATGTGCCCAATATATATAATAATGCATGAAAATAATTCACCTACAAATAAAGGAAATTTGATTAAAAAATAATATATCTACTACTTTTTGTTTATAAATTTCAATTTCTTTTTTTTATATTACAAACATAATGTACCTACAATATAATTTACCTATTGTTTAATCTTATAAGAAAATAATGTATCTGCTGTTTTATTTTTTTTTTATTTTTTGTCGAATATCTACTGTTTTATTTTAGTAGAGATAATTTGTCTTGGTTTAATTTTTACGAAATAATTTAGGCACTATTTAACTTTACCAAAGTAATGGAACTACTATTTTAATTTACCTTCAAAATAAATGCTATTTGATTCAAAATTAACTTACTTATATTTTACATATAAATATAGATAATTATTTTTAACAAGAATATATGATAACAAACAAAAAATGCCTAATGTATGTAATAATCTAGGTAAAATAATTTACCTACAACATAAAAGAATATTAATTGGTTCTTTATTGTTTTTTATTGAACAATATTATTATTTGATGCAAAATAACTGATTGTACAAAGGATTTTTTTTTTCATATGAAAAATGTGCCCATAATTGTTTATGAACATGGCTAAATTAATATATATATATTCCTAATATTTACCATACAAGAAAGGTGAAATTTTCCATATGGGGTTAATTACTAATCATAATTAGGGTGAGTAATAATATTTATTGACATAATTAGGGTTTTGTGGCATACGTTGTAAATATGTGATAATAATTGGTTACATATTTGTCTACATGGTACTCTATTTGAAATTTGGGTTTTATTTAGATATTTAATATTATGTGGGTTTTTGTTTGGAAAATAAGAGTTTTAAGGGCCTTTTTCTAAAGAACCCTTAAAACTATTCCTTAACCTGAACATTGATTATTTCTTAAACTGAACACGGGTACTAACACTATTTCTTAAAGTAAACATTGGTACTAACACTATTTCTTAAATTGAATACTGGTACTAACATTATTTCTTAAATTGAATACTGGTACTAACACTATTTCTTAATGAACACTGACTATTTTTAAAACTGAACATGAGTACTATACTATTTCTTAAACGGAGTATTTATGAAACTCAACACAGGTTGGTGTGGCCTTGCACACACGTTAGATTAGAGTTTTTTCCCTTCTTTTTTATTTTTGTCCTTATCATTAAATAGCTTTTGATTAAAATTCGAAGTTTTGGACCATTTTTTTATTAGTTTGTTTATAATGAGGATTGAAAAAATAATCAATGTTCAGTTTAAGAAATAATCAATATTTAGTTTAAAAAATAATCAATTGTAGCAAATGTTTTTGGACGGTTATTAAAATTAGGCCTTGTTATTACTGCTTTCTGTGGCATGGCTCATAAGCCAATTGTTCACCATAAATAATGTTGAATCAATAAATCATAGTTGTTATTATTTTGCAAGAAAAATGAAGTACTTTCAGTGGTTACATACAACAATGGTGCTAGAATCTATCTTCTTCCGCTGAGGTTAATTGTTCACATGTAATAATTATAGTTAATGCGTCTATCCCGCCCAAAAATTAAGGGTTCGAATCACCAACAATTTGGAAGACAACGCTGGACTTACAGTCCGCCGTAAGTCTAAGAACCATCATTTCCCTATACGTAACTTGTTAAAATCGAAAGAAAGAAAAAAAAAAAACTTATTTTCTTTCTTTGTATATTGGCCATTAATTTTTCTTCCATACAAAGCACCTTCGAGCGACTTCAAAGTTGGTGTACACTGAATAATAATAATAATATCTACTAATTAATGAAACCCTCTTTATCAATCAAAAGAGAGTGAAAAGACAAATTAATCTTCTATCACAAAAAAAAAAATGATGGGCAATAATGTAATTTCACAGGTTCAAATTTTACTTTTTTTTTTATTGAAGCATCACCTATAGATGATGTTAAAATACCTTCAATATTAAAAATAAAATTAAAAAAAAAACTTTTTTTGTTTATTTTGGGGGTTATCAAAAAATCCTTTTCATTGGATTGAGACCAAGAAACAAACTTGGCATTCTTATTTCACATTTAATTATTCACCAAAACTACTGGAAAGTAGAAAACAAAATAATCCATGAGTGACACAATTATTCAATCCAATGGATTATGATTCAGAAGCACATATGATCATACTGCTAACTGTACACTGATTTTCACTATAATGTATAGACTGCGGAAGTTGGAACTTCAGCCTACCCTCATAAGAGTTTCAAAAACAAGTAAATTCCGGTAATCATCTTTCTAGTGAAAAAGAAGATGTACAAGATATTACCATTTCCTTGTTGCAAATAATACGAGGATGAATCAGAGCCCGAAAAAATCATCGGAGTTACTACAATCTACGGCTGTGTCGTATACTTTCACCGACTATCATCTTTCAAAGGAGGATCCGTTGCATCTTTCAAATGAAGATTGAAAGTTGGAGACGGAGGAAAGTCCCCATCTTGCTCATTCGACTCAATAAGCATCAAGACAACTTCTCGGATCGATGGACGGTCAAAAGGGGACATACTTGTGCATATCAAAGCAATTTTTAAGACATTAAGCATGTGATCAACAAGAAGTCCATCTTGAAGATTTAGCCGACTATCGAGTATCCCAGATGTCAATGAATGGTCTTGAACATAGTGTCTCACCCAGGTGACCAAGTCGCCTCCTTGATCTAGTGATTGGACAGGAGTTCTTCCAGTTAGCAACTCCAACAGAACAACCCCATAGCTATAGATGTCGCATTTTTCTGTAACCTTCATGGTGTATGCGTACTCTGCCATGAAGAAGAGTACATTATCAACCATTCAATAAACAATCGAGTACAGAAATGAGAAGCGAGAACGGACTGAGCAGCTTCAGAGCGAGAAAGAGGTAAGTAAACAAACAAAAATTCAACACGTTCACATTAAACAAAAAATCAGCCAGCCATCAGGGCAAGCACTTCCTAGATAGGTTAACATACATGCATTTATTTACGAATACACAAATTTTGTGCTCGGGTGTTGGTTCCCTTTCAAAATATACATTATTCAGTCATCTTTCCCAAAATTAACTACATCAGCGACATTCTGATTCAAGGTTTCCGATGGCAAAATGAGGGGTTAAGAAGGTGGTTTCCAAAACGTGAAGAATTTAAGATTTAATGCTTGAATTTTTCTTTTCCCTCTTGTTACATATCTCTTCAAAACCAAGTTGTGATTGTTACATTATTTATCAATATGGAGGAAAAGATTTCCTTTTTACATTTTTCGGTTAAAAGATTTAATTTTTACTGTAGAACATGTATAGAATCATTTAAAAGGAAAATTAGAAATACTAGAAATTAGTTTTTTCATCCTTAAAGAATATTTTTTCTTCGGCAGTACTCTCAGAGAACAAGGCGATTCCATAACCATTCAAGTAAATAAAGATTACCAAAAGGAAAGCTTACCAGGAGCAATATATCCATACGACCCTGCAACTGCTGACATTGATTTTGAATAAGGCATATCAATCACTTTGGCCAAACCAAAATCACCAACATGGGCTTCAAAGTTCTCATCTAGCAAAATATTGTTGGACTTTATATCACGGTGGACAATCTTTGGTTTGCAGTCATGATGTAAATAAGCAAGACCTTCAGCAGCTCCCAAAGCAATCATAAAACGCATTGGCCAGTCCAAGCTACAAGAGTCACCATGAAGCAATTCACCCAAGCTACCCTTTGCCATGTACTCGTAAAGAAGTAGATTGGAACCCTGGTGATAGCAGAATCCATATAGCTTCACAATATTCCGATGCCTTATATTTCCTAAGGTCTTAATCTCGGCCTGAAAACTGTTTTCAATGTTATTGCTCTCTCGGTTAGATGACAATTTCTTAACAGCAATAGTCTGTCCAGTTCGCATTACTGCCTTATACACAATTCCACAAGCTCCCCTTCCAATAACATAGCTTTCATGAAAGTTATTTGTCGCCTCAACTAGATCTTGGAACGTAAATCCCTCCTTTGGAGGTAAGTACATATCTGTATCAGGAGATAGAGCATCCTTATCTTGCAAGGAAGGAACTCTCTGGCCTGGATGTCTCATGAAATATAAGATAACAGCAATTAGAATAAGAGAAACGCCACCCACAGCAGCAGCAATTACTGTAATAATTTTACTGCGTTGAGTACCCCCACTTGCCAGAGATGGAACAGATTGAGGAGATGAATTAACATTGCAACCACCAAGCGGTCTGCCACAGAGTCCTTTGTTACCGATGAAGCTGCTAATCTCCATGTTCTGAAACAATGGGATGGAAGGTAAAGGTCCAGTAAGGTCATTGTTTGAGAAGTTGCACCCTAGTAAGCTTGACAGACTCTCAAATGTGCTGGGAATTTCACCAGTTAAATGGTTGTTATTGAGCAAGAGGAATTCAAGCATATTAAGATGTCCAAGAGCTGGCGGTATTCTCCCACTAAAATTATTAAAGCTCAGATTCATTGCAATCTGCAAGCTTGAAATAGAACCCAATTCTGGTGGTATTTCACCAGAAAACAAGTTGGCACCCATCTGCAACTCAGTCAAATGGGAGAGGTTTCCTAATTCTGCTGGTATGTTTCCCGTGAAATTATTTTCTGAGAGCCTGAGAAGCTCTAGTTGCAGAAGTGTTCCCAGCTCATTTGGCAAAGTACCCATGAACCTATTTCGACTGAGATCAAGTCGTTGAAGCATCTTGCAGTTAACGATTTCTGGTGGAATCCGCCCGGTGAGCAAATTGGATGATGTGTTGAAAGTCACCAGTTGAGACAGATATCCTATTTCCTTTGGCAACTCAGACGTAAAGTAGTTGTCTGAAATATGAAGCCTTTGCAACTTTTGGCAGTTCCTAATCTCTGGAGGAATTGGACCAGTGAATTTGTTCTGATCCAACTCAATTGCAGAAAGGTTTGGCAAACTGCATAGTTGCGAAGGAAAGCTCCCAGTAAGCATGTTTCCAACAAGACGAAGTTGCACCAATGACTTGCAGTTCAAGACACCAGCCGGAATATTTCCGATCAGATCATTAGACTCCAGGTTCAACAAAATTAGATTGGAATATCGACAAATATATGGAGGTATTCTTCCTGTCAGTAAGTTATCGGATAAATCAACTACCCACAGTCGGCTGTGAAGTCCAAGCCCCCGTGGTATGCTACCGCTTAGAGAATTGTCGAACAGTTGTAACTGGTACATTTGAGTCAAATATTGAAACCCATCGGGGATAGGACCTTTGAGATTATTAATGGAAAGGTCAAGCTTTGTCAGGTTCCCCAAGCCACTCAGTTCATTTGGAATCACACCCGTAAGCTGGTTCTGGAACAGGTACAGTAAGGTTAGACCTTTTATCTTGCTTATCTCCGATGGGATCTCACCTGTCAAATAGTTCTCCGAGAAATCAATCTCAGATGCCAAAGAAAGATTTCCAAATTCCCTTGGAATGGTTCCATTCAAGCCATTCCTGTAAATGTACAATTTCCTCAATGACTTGAGGTTCCCAATTTCTGGCGGTAAAGGCCCCACAAGATTGTTCTGATACAGAGCAATAGTCTCAAGGCTAGAGCAATTTCCAAGCTCCTTGGGTATAAATCCTGATACCTGGTTACCCCACAGAACCACATCTGTCAAGCTCTGAAGCATCCCAAACTCCTTAGGCAATTCCCCTCCTATAGAATTTTGGGCCAGACCAAGCAATTGCAAGCTCTCACATCTACCTATTTCGGCCGGTAGGCTACCAGAAATATCATTCTGCCCAGCTCTAAACGTTACCAGATTCTTGAGATTCCCAAAGGAATGAGGTATTGAACCAGTAATATTGTTGGTGTATACCACGAACTCGGCCAGTGAAGACAAGTTCCCAATCTCATCTGGAATCGGACCACTGATTCTGTTATTACAGAGATTCAAAACTGTTAAATTTAACAGCTTACCCACTTCCAAAGGTATTTGGCCAGTGAACTTGTTATTGTTCAGATAAATTCTTTCCAAACTCCAACAGTTTCCTATCTCCTTAGGAATACCTCCCACGAAACCATTGTCTGAAAGATCAAGAGAAGTTAGGTGGACCAAACCACCAATGCTAGGACTGAGGACTCCTGAAAGATTCAGAGAACTCAAATCAAGACCCTTGACCACTGGATCATAACCGGAAGAGCAATTTACACCCATCCATCCGCAAGGTGTTTGATCAGAGGACTTCCAATTTCCCAAAAAATCAAATCCATCCTGCATACTTTTCTTCAGCTCTAAAAGGCAGAGCCCTTCATTATTCAACCCCTCTGAAATAGAAGCAAGCAGAGCTAAGGCAAGTAAAATTCTCGCAAACTGCAGTTCCAAAGCCCTCCTCACCTCAAATGCTTTCGACATTTTAGTAACACTGAAATGAGCACAATCACAACATAATCAGATAATTAAACACCTGCTCATCCAAGCTCATCAGATGTAAAGTAATACAAATAAACTAATCCTCAAAACCAAGTAAAATACAACCAGATTTCTAATAATAAAAGAATTTGATAATTCGGAACCTGGTTTAAACAGACCAGTTTGAGTGTTTCACAGCACAAAATCTAAGCATACCAAGTCATTAGGGAATCAAACCATCCATTTGAAAAAACAAACTTCGATATTTCGATAACTCAATAATAAAAATACATGACAGAAAGAGACTAAAAGTGAAGCAGACACCTAAATGCTAAAGGGGCAGGAATAACAGAGTCATTTGAAGCAACCCAATAACATAAAAAAATTAATTTAGCAAATTACTAACTCAAACTGAATGATCAAAATTAACCAGACAAGAGTAAAGATTAACAAATCAGTCATAAAAAAGGCACCAAAACTGAAAAGTAAATTAACCAAAATTAACCATATTAAAGCTGAGAACATACCTCTCAATGTCTAAGAACGCTCATAGAAAAAAGAAGTGGCAATGTAAGCAGCAAGTCCAGCAGCAGTGGGGGGGCAGTAACTTCCTCAAGTGACAAACTGAAAACCATGGGAATTATGAACCAGAAGAAAAAGGTGAGACAAACCCAGTTCGCCTTTTCCGACAAATGGTGGGGATCTCCGGTCTAGAGGCCAAGATTTGCGCAGAAATATCTCAAAGCCCACACCTTTATTGCGCCTTTTTGCAGCAAGAAACTCAGTAGATTCAAAGAAAGATCTTTCTTGGAATATTTTATTCCAGAAGAGAGAAAGGGGGGGAAAGGCAAGTGCTGGAGTTAAGTTGGAGCTTATGGGGGTACTGACTGTCGTGAATGGAATGATGGGTGTGAGAGGAGAAGGGACCAGAGCTCTTGGGTTGAAGCTTTAATGGCCGACAAAGCATGCTTTCATCATTTTTCACATATGTTCTATCTCTTTCGCTGTGTGTGCTATCTGTGCTGAGCTGCTGAGTCTCTCTTAACTCTCTCTCTCTCTCTCTCTCTAGATAGAGACGAAGAAGAAGATGGATGACTGTGGGGACTCGGTTTTCCTCTTTTTTAGTGCTTGGAAAGGGTGGAGGGGAACTGTGAACTTTTTGGGCAACCCAAAAAGTTTGAATTATTATTATTATTATTTTTTTTTTTTATGAAAAAGCTTTGGAATTTTATCGATTGAGTTGGTAGGTAAGTAATAAAACTCTATAACAAATAATATTCTTTTTGTATCGTATGATTCGTATTTATCTGTAATTCTGTATTAAGATACGATTTATCGAAGAATCTTTGTTAATTAACTCTTTTAAGTTTATGATTCTCACTTGAAACTTATGGAACATAGAAGATGCATTCGAAGACACTAAAGAGTATATAAAGATAAAAATAGGGAATTGTTATTAATACTTCAAAAATCTTATTATATACTTCTCTGTATTTTTCTTTCTAATTATAGAAAGTTTAGTGTATCAAAAGAGATTTTTGAAGTGATAATAACAATTCTCTACAAATATTGGTCACAGTTACTTCAAAAGAAGAGTTTAGTTACAATATTATGTGGTTGTAAGTGTATCGTGAGATTAATCGGGAAGATAAAGATTAGGAGTCTTTAAATTTGAGTCGTTCATTTTACATTGAATACAGTGTGACATTCTACGGGTATGAAATGAAAACTTAGCATCATAATTCGTGATAGGAAACTATGAATCTTGTTCCTTATGTACATAGAAGATACGACAAAGGGATAAACGAGTTGAGTCGTGTTACTTTCACTTAAGAAATTGGTGTTCGCATACTCATTTTCACCATATGCATGTTACCGTTTATTTCAGACATACAATTTGAATAAAACAAAGGGAGACTTTAGATGCGGTCCCTAGTTATGAACAATCTTTGACTGAAACCTTGTTGTTTTTCAATTTTTGATCCAAGTCCCTAAAATTAATTGATAATTTATTTCTATGTACGTTACTATATTTTTTAAATTAAAAATTAAAATTTATAGTTGTTTATAGTGTGAGATTTTAAATAAAAAACCATAATTTGTGGGATTAAAAATATTAAAATATAAATATACTATTGTGTGTGTGTGTGTGTAAACATGGGTACATTCATAAAAAAATAACCAAAAAATTATTGTATCAAAACATGGGTACATTCTTCAAAATGGGTACATTCTTCAAAATGGGTACATTTAGCAAAAATAAAAATTGGTACAAATAAATAAAAAAATATGGGTACAATACAAATAAAACTTTAAAAAATATGGGCACAAAAAGAAATTAATATATGGGTACAAATTAAAATTGAAAGGAAAATTGGTACAAATTAAAAAAGGGTTGCAAATTAAAAATGGGTACAAACTAAAAATAAAAATATATGATAAAAAATTTAGCCATAAATATAAATATACTAATTGTAACATTTTTAATATTAAATGAATATATTTAGAAATAAAAAATATTTTATTATTGAAATAATTAATGATATTATTAATACAAAGGACCTTGATAAAAAATTGAAAAGTAATAAGGTTTTAATCAATAGAGTAGTAAAAATAAGGATGAAAACCTAATTACTCCTAAAACAAATATAATCAAACAATAAAACAAATCAAGCGATGTATACATAAGCAGAACATGAATATTCGAAAATCATTTTCTCTTCTTTTTTATGCTTAATCAGCACCATAATCCAAAATATGCAATAGCAAATTACGAGTACGTCATAGTGATAGTCCACAAATCTCAGGGATACGGACTGTTATCTCGACAAAACGGTAGAGGAGATATGGACCATAGAAAATGAAACTAGAAATAGGTTGCCCAACCACTAGGGTAGGAGGTAGGCAATAGCTTTACGTCCATATCATGAGCTGCCAGAGTCCATAGTTGCGGGTTATATATGAGTCTGACGACTAATCATAGACATGTTGAAAGGTGAATTCGAGGTCCCGCACAAGGCAAAGGGGTAAGGTTCTTGCTATGCGCTGCCCATATTATCTCTCTGACTTAGACAATTGTTGTGGGTTGGCTCATCTCCACTCAACTACGAAACCCCATCTATTTCATTAGGACAAAATTGACTTATTTAAAAACATTTTATTACAATAGCATTACAGTTTAATGATGTTATTTTTCAATTATACGTGTGAGGTCTTTAGATTAAATCATCGTTTATAATTGGTTCATTGATGTCCTCGCTCATATCTCTAATTTTCTCAGTGTATATATATATATACACACACACACATATGTGTATTTGTATTAAAAATATTATCTTCGTAAATTTGTAATCCTAACAAGTTTAATTTTTTTTTTAACAAACCATATTATCTACATTAAGAGGATGAGAGAGTGGGATAAGCCTCACACTCGGTTAGTAATAATGGGATTCAAATTCGTCTTTGTCAAGAATCGAATCTAACACATATCGCTTACAAGTGAAGAGGAATACAACTATTAGGTCTTAGGTTCGATTCTCATCAAAGACAAATTTGAATCACATTACTGTTAGCCTATTGTGAAGCTTATCTCACTCTTCCACTCCTTAGTGCAGTTAATATCTTTTGTTAAAAAAAATATTTTCAAATTAAACCTTTGACAATCTATTCACGTCAGCAAATTTCCAAATTTGAGCTAGGGCACCGTTTTCAATTTTTTGTCATGCCCATTCTACCCTCCCACGTTGCAACTCATTAATCATTTCATGTAATTAATGCTATTTAAGTTGATTATTTCACTTACCATTTATTTTGAAGAGTTTGACAAATTTCCTCTTTAGTTGCCATTTTTAGAATTCATTACTTGATTTCAAGTTTGTTTGGAAATGCTTTCAAAACCAACAAAAGTGTTTTTAAAAAAAAAGTTTACCTCACATAGAGTTAAAGGAATTCAAGTGATTTATGTTGTGCCTTGCTTGTTTCAATTCAAAAACAAACAAGTGTAGTCACTTAGTACTACGATCTAGTGGTATTTCTTTTTACTTATAAGTGAGATGTATTAGGTTAGATTATTGCCAAAGACGAATTTGAACGACATTATTGCTAACTTAAGGCTAAGTTTACCCCCTCTTCTTAATGTAGATAATATCATTTGGTTAAAAAAAAAAACATAATTTATAACTATGACGCTAATAATGGCAATTCTCGTAATTTCCATGGAAAAGCATTGGGCTATAATTTGCTTATTTGAATAATACTCTCTAGGGTAAATATGTGGTTTTTTTTCTTCCATATTTCATCCCAATGACTGAGTCTATAAAAGTTCCCTTGTTATTTTAGGTTTTTTTTTTTTCCAAATATTTTCAAAGGTCTATGTTCAAAATGTCACTTCACCAAGTAACATTCTGGATTTTGTATTACTTCATTCTTTTTCTCAAGTATTGTTTTATTTACATGCACTTGTTTAAACCATACTTGTAATATCCCACATCGATCAACGGAGAGAGAGTGATGTGCCTTATATGTACATGCTCACCTCCAATAGCATGAGACCATTTGGGAACTCACTGGCTTCAGATTCCATTGGAACTCCGAAATTAAGCGAGTTCGGGCGAGAGTAATCCTAGGATGGGTGAACCACTGGGAAGTTCTCATTTGAGTTCCCACAAACAAAATCGTGAGGGCATGGCCGGGGCCCAAAGCGGACAATATCGTGCTACGGCGGAGCCAGCACTGGGATGTGAGCAATCTTGTCTGAATATGTTTAAATTGCCCGATTGCTTGTATTTATTGCTTGTCCTCAAGTTATTTACTTTTCCTGCAAGTTATTGCTCTGTTGTTTAATACATTTAACCTGCCTTTATGTTTCATCGCTTTAAATACTTTATCTTTCAAGTCAATTTGTCTTGTTTACTGTCTTTACGAGAATTGTGAACCAATTCGAGCACAGTTCGATCAGTTTTTGGTTCTCCCTGGGTAGCAAAACAAAGAAATATAAAGTTCACCAAGACATAAAAATGAACCTAACATAGATTTAACTCTTGTATGGCACAATCCATTTGATAATGAAGTTGAATCACTTGTGGCACAAGCAAGCAATCTGAAACAAACCAATCAATTAATCAGTTTGTTGGTACGGCTAACAATGGCACGTCTAAAAATCACAAACTCGTTTAAGATAGCATGAAGGCCTATTCAAGGCCCCTCAAAGGCCCCCTAAAACTGACTCAAAATTAACTGCAAACGCGGAAAATTTATGACGCCAACATTAGTTAATAAGGATTTGTATACTCTAGGATGCTCGTATTAATGTTCTTTTTCGTTCAATGACAATCAACGTAATACATATGTTCAAAATATATCCACATGTTAGTCCTCACTTCAAATACCTACGTACACAAATTTTCAACGTGGGGCTAACTAACATTATAGCTTCAATTCTAATGATTATTTCTTTTGTAAACATTCAGTTTCTAGAAATAAAACACAAATAAATTCGTATAAACCAAGTCACTTTAAATATGAGTACGATCTATTGAGGAGAACCCTAGCATGTTGAAATGAACACATGAACCTCGATTTTTCATGGTACTGCACGTATTTTATGATCCATGCAAGAAATAATTTTAAAATGAAATATAGATGTAAGAAATTAATAATTTGCCCAAACGTTCAGGTCCCAGAAACTTTTTTTATTTAGTCTTGCTCCTTTTTTATGAGTTTTTCTTTTCAAATGGCCACATGCCTTTAGCTACATTGCAATTTAATATGTCAGTGATGACTCCTATATATATCAATGATATCTTCCTTTTGTACCTTTTATATTGCAAATATTTTTCAATTCCCCAATTAAAAAACTTGCCCACCACTGAACATGCTGCGATCAACATGATTACGAAAAAAGAACCATTTAATTTGAACATAAGGTAACTGGATCGGGGTTTTTATTTGATTGGAAGCAGTGCTTTCGTTGGTGTCAGTGCCATCTCTAAATTTGATTAGCAAGAAAAGAAAACCTTCTTTTTTTTTATATTTTAATTAGTTGTTTAATTAGCATTGACCCTAAAGTTAGGAGGCTTGACTCCACCGTCTAAAACCCTTTAATCATTTTTGTAATTTCTTTGAATTTGTGTCGGCCAAATGGCATTGCCTGATGCGTGCATTTACTGTACTGCATTGCCTTTCGTCACCCTCGTGGAGATTTTTATTTTATCTTTTTATCTTTTTTATCAAGGTTGGGGAAAAGAATTGATGGGCGAAAAGTTGTATTATATAGGGCATGATTAAGAAAATAATTTACAGCAGCTAAGATTATGTCATGTATGATGTTTCTGGCAACAGTCACTAGTTAAATCATGTAGTGCTTGCTTATTTTAACTTGCTAGCTTAAGGGCGCTTTTGGAATGCTAGCTAGTAGCTAGTTTAAGGGCTCACAGTTCTAAGTTCTAATATATTTGTTTATGATTAAGATTTGGTTTAATGGTATTCCATCTTGAGTTCAAATCTCATTAACGGAGCATTTGTTAATTAAAAATTCTTTGTGATAATCTTTTTTATTTTATTATTGAGTGTAATAGTTTCGAATTCTCCTTTCCTTCTTTAATAATAATAAATTTAAGAAAAAATTAAAAACTCTACCTTAGTTAATTAAAATGTGAGATTGTAATCGTACCTAAAATTTATGGAGAGTGGTGTTTTCGTACAAATCCTACGTATAATTTATGTCACAGAAAGAATCTCTTCGCATGTCATCATCAAGATCTGGTAGCTCTAGATATCTTTAGAGAGGATGCCATCATTTTCAAATCTTTTTTTCTCCGTGAAAACTGTGATAAATCTGGAAAAAATGTGGAAGCATCTCTATCAATTGGGGTTTGCTGATTAGAAAAACGTGAGGAGTCCGATGCAAGTTGTGGAGAAGTAGTTTGTTTCATCGTCACTTCAGAAAAAAAGAGTAGTCAAATGCATTATTGCAGTTTGAAATTAACCTTCGAAAACATACCGTAAGGGTTGGCGTAAATTCTTGACCTAGGTTAAAGCTTTACATGCGAGCATTAGTTTCGAGACGCGTATCAAGATTGACCTAGGTTAAGTCCTAATCGCCATAACAAAATGGGCTACCTACTCATACAGATATTCCTAATACAGATTGTCTTCAGTTCCTAAATGAGATTTTGAGCAAAGCAGCTACTGATGGGGTATCATTTCTTTTTCGTTGGGGTTGTTGGTTTGGATTCAGCGGTCTGATTCATTTATAGTTGGATGAGGGACTACAAAAAGTTTTTCATGGAACTTAGGTTAAATTAGTTAGAAATGTACTGCAAAAACTAGACAAAAGAAAATAAAAATGACTAGATGCAATATATTTGAGAGAACTTTCAAACGAACACATTTTTTTAAGTGTTATTTGAAAGTATGTGTACTTGTGTTATTGTCTTTGCATTGCATTTTTACCTTCAAGATCATACTGATACGTACAGAGGTCGTTTTAGATTTCTTCCTAATAAGAAACTGTTCTAAAGCCAGCCAAGTTATGCACTTCCGTTATCATTAACTAGTGAATACTACTGGTCTTTTTTAGTTAAAAAGGGAACAAATATTGGCTTTAATAAATATTGGAGGGAGTAATACTTTAGAAATGTTCAAGCAACTTGTCCCTGCGTGTTGCGTGTAATGTATGCTTAGACAAATTTGCATATGAACAAATTAAACAGTCATTGTCAGGGACTGTAATTTGAGATTAATTGGGCGGTGGGGCTGGACCCTCCGAATCTCTGATCAGATAGAATGCACGATTTTATGCGTAGAAAACTAAATCGATAATATATCCAATCATGGTGAAGTCAGCAAAGTATTATTACAAACCGTTTATATATTTGTTATAACTGATTGACTATACTTTCTTTGTTTTAATTGATATTTTTTTGCAGAAGTAATCTTACAAAGTTATCTAAAATATGACCGATTTCAATTATTTAATAAGCACAAAATTCTATGAATCAACCATCAAGTATTTTGAGTAGAAATCTATATTCATTCAAAAGTAGCCAAACATTGTTCTTTTATTTTTTTAAATTTTTTTTATATAAAATTATGTGGAGGGGATTATTGAGAGAGAGAGAGAGAGAGAGAGAGAGAGAGAGAGAGAGAGCGCACTACTATGTTTTAGCCAATGTCTTTGCTTCGTATTGATTAAAAAAATTAAATTTGTGCAAGTTAGCATGCCAAAGTAGTCGTCAAAACATTTTTTGTGGTGTCCATAGGATTGCTAGAACCACAAGGAAGCTAGGGAAACACAATACAACGCAAATTTGACATGACAATTTCCCCACAGGTTGCTTCTTATGTTTCTGACTATCTAACACTGAAGAAGGAATGTTACGGTAATATTATTTTAAATCAATCACACATTGTCATGTATTTTAATTTTTTCACGTAATAGTACGTAGTTAGTTAGGAATACTGGCACCTTGACATTCCAAGTGTAGCCGTAGGTAAGTTCTTGTAGCTCCGAAGGAGGAGGGGGGCCCAACTTTTCATTCATCTAGGTTAATATGGAGAGAAACACTAGTCACCTCACAAAGTTGAAAATAAATATAACCACCTATTGCAAAGCCTACAATTGAATATGCCTTGCAACAATCACAATTTACAATTTCCTTCTAAAAGTCCAATAAGATTCCCTCTAATACAATGTTAACCAGAGAACATGGCTACAAGTCTCAAATTTGAGACACTAAAATGACTTTTCATGGTGGGAACTAGCTTTTGTATAGTAATCAGTACTCAGCAGCAGCAGCACAAATTGCATACATATGCACCTAGCTAGGCTGTTTATTCAATTGCATCAACTTCGTAGATGCATTTAAAATTTTAGATTCAAGTATTAGTCGCACATTAAGCAAAGTCTAGGCAGTAAATTGTTAATTCAGAAAATTTGCAGGTTTTTCTGAACATTCTACGAAAGTCAGCCTCGTCGACACAAGAACAATACCATTTAGCAAAATGATCCATAAATCTTCAGCATGAGCAGTAGTTTGTGAAATGTGATTAAGTCTTGGGTAGACTGTAAACGGGTTAGGTTTATTAGATTTGGGTCGGGTTCAACCCGATCCGTTAAGTTAACGGATCATCCGAATCCAACCCGTTAAGCTAACAGATCACCCGAACCCGATCTATTAAGTTAACGGGTCATCCGTTTCACCCGTTAACACCCGTTAACAATTATTATTATTATTTTTTTGCATAAATTTTATTTTTTGTTATTAAGACTTTACTAAAATTACTAAAATATCTTCAACTAATGGGTGCTAACGGGTCGTAACAGGTCTAATGGATTGACCCAAAGTGATCCGTTATTTAACAGGTTGTTAACGGGTTCACCCGTTAACAACCCGACCCGTTAAACATCTACCCAAATACAAATATTAACTGGTTGGGTCGGGTCGGATCGAGTTAACAGGTTATGTCCAAAGTGCCAGACCTAGTCTTGGGTGACCATTTTGCCGTTTGATTTGGTTCATGTTTCCAATTCCTCTGCTCCTAAATTCAGTCACATATACACATAATCAAGCAGACCGAAAACTAACATGTTTTCTAGTCTATAATTATTAATTAAGCATGACCAAACACTCTAGTTCCGAAATTTGCCAAGCTTTACTCACCATTAGCCTACCATTTATCCACAGGCTTCAGCGCCGATCTTTCTCTCTTGTTTTTTCCTCCGTATATCTGACAGCTTCAGGTACCTGTTCGAACGAACTTTACGAGAAAGTTGGGCTACTTGAAGGGCTGATATAATACAAAAATTCGATTATTTCACGTGCAATAAGATTAAAAGAACGAAACAGCAAGTAATAAAAAAAAGTAACTAGAAAATTGATAATTTACATGTTAATAGATTATTTGCTATGACTATATCTCGAAAGTAGATGTTTTGAACTTTTCAGGTTTTTTGGATAAATGCTACTTTCATTTCTGATGCGTTTGTAGAAAAGATGTTCAATCTCACACAAAAGTGGCTTAAGCAATCTTTTGTAGAAATCCGTCAAAATAGCAATCTACTAATAAATTGAGCTGTTTATTGTTTGTCTTTAGGGGTTTCAAGTGCTTTATTATTTGTCTTAGTTTTTGTATTAATTAAGTCTTTTGAGATGTCTCAAGGGGTTATAATGTTTATTTAAGCCATTTGGCTTCTCATTTGTAAGCATCTTTCATCTTTCAATCAATCAATCAAATTATCCTTTGAAATTTGTATCAAACTGGTGAACTCCAGAATTTTATTCTCCAAGGATTTACGCTTGTAATCCTTACTAACTTCGTAAGTTATTAAAGGCTTCTATTTTCATCTTTTAATTCTTCCACTTTAAGAGTTGACTGCTTCATGGATTAGGATGTAGTTTAAGACTAACAGTGGTTGTTAAGGTTTCTATTACTAAAATTTGGTCGCATTAGATGTCTATAGGATTTATGTGGGTTTATGAAAAGCTGTGTCTTCCTGCTCAACCACAGCCAAAATTCTGGAGGAAAATTTCCTTTGCAAAATTTTCCTTCACGCCCTCCCTTTCTACATCAGATTTGGGCACCTGGAAATCCAGGATACGTCCACATATAATTTTATTTTCCTACAAAATACCAAAAGCATATTAAAAATTATTAATGATTAATTTAAAAGTGTGAAAAACAATGCAAACACTACTCATCGTATTCTATGCGTTTTGAAGATAGATGCTTCGTCGTTTGGATTTTTAAAACTATACATACCCACTAATGTATGGTTAGCATTTGAGTTTAAAGTTTAATAAATAATACTTTATACCAAATTTGTGTCATGATCCGCAACGTTGGTCCGTGAAGGTTGGAACGTACAAGAGAATTGGCGTTACATCTAAAGTCTATATCCCAAACTAACAAGTCTTTTTTTTGGTAAAGCCCAAACTAACACGTCTAAACCAGCCCAACAAAAACAAACCAAATGACCCAAGACATGGCCCAAAATTACAACAAAAAAGAAACCCAACAAACATAAATGCAAACAGGTTTGGTGATCAGAGATGCCAGCATGAAGCGGTACTTCACATGTCCTAATACAAGTAGATGAAACAATATATATATTTTTTTATGTACCTCTAATTATTTTTTGACACATAAAGTACCTACTTGAATACTGAATATTTTGAAAAATTTCTCACTATTGAGGTTCAACCTCTTTTAAAATAGATGAATCACACACCAACAAACAAATGCCCTTGCACCACGGCTTGTTTCTATCCATTGACTTTGCTTTGATTTACTTAATTCCAAGGCTAACGAAACGGAGGAGTGCATGACAAGAAAAGAGTAGTAAGAATCACTTCCCTCTTAACAACACAAAGCATATAAGTAGACACATGAAATTACATAAAATTGTGAAGGGAAAATCACACTTCACCGGTATTCGACAAACCTTCCAAAAATTGACAGCAGAAACCAATTTCATGAATCGCAAACCAAAAGAGATTTTCCATAACAATATGAGACCTGAAAATCACCTTCTAACTATCCACCACTATCCATAGAGCTAAACTTTATCTAAGAAAAAACAAAATGCATTATTACAAGCTTCTCTCAAAATATCAAAACTACGAAAAACAATAGTAAAGAAAAAAGAAATTCACCAAACACTCATTTAATGAATCAAAATTTGACAAAAATCTAACACTATCGTGTTTTTTTTCCTAGTCTATAGCATAACCACACACACTAATCCCAAAATTCTCCTAGCTTTGGTCAATTTATCAAAAGAAACACAGCTAACCCTAACCATCTTCCTAAGTGAGTCCCATTACATGGATCCTACTAGCTCTCCTAACTAGTGGTGGATGCATCCACCCAGAAACCCGAATAAGTGAGCTGTGAAAACCTTTGAGGACCACTCAAGTTTGGGTATATGGTGGAGGAGAAGAGTGCATCGGTGGACTGGCTAGTGCAAATTCTGCAAATAATTAACGAAGGAGAAAAATCCTATTCTATTTTTGTGAAAGACTTGGCCAAAACGTCGTTTTGAACCAAGCCATTTAAAACAAAATAATTAAAACAAGTTTTCTTATTAAGCCAAGTGAGAGAGTCATTTTTTATTTAATTTTTTTTGGTACTTCATCGCCATCGTAATCTCTTGGTTTTTTTTAATTTGATATTGCCTTTACCTTAAAAGATATACGAATTTTATTTACATAAACCAAAATGCTTTTTTATTTGATTCCTACATTTTTATTTTCAAAATTGCTTAAGGGCTAGTTTGGGATTTCAATGTTTTTTTTTCTTTTCAAAATTACTTTTATTATGCTATGAGAATAAATAACTGTGAAAAAAGCAGGCAATTGTTTGGTAAATTATAATGCTACAAGTGCTTTTAGCAAAAAAAAAAAAAAAAAAAAAAGATGAGGGGGGGGGCAGGGTGGGGATAAGATTGTCAATATGAATGTTTCGTTAATTGATATTGTTCACTGACCTCAAACTGCACATGAGGAGCCAAAATCCAGTTACGAGCAGAAAAATTTGATTTGATTTCCAAACATTTAGGAAGCCCCGTCAAGCATGACTTGATGAGTGAAAAATGGAAATAAATGTAAGGTTTGTTTCGCTAATTAAACTTGATAATAAAAAAATTGTAATTTTCTAACCACCGAGGCGTGACAATTTCTTATACGACTCGTTAACCTGACACGAAATGACATAAAAATAATGAGTTTGTTCAACCTGTTAATGAGTCGAATTGTTATCGAGTAACCCGTTAAGTACCTGTTAACGTGTTAGTGGTTATCGGATTATCCGTTAAAAATCCAATAAGACATAGTTGTCAGATATAAACTTTAGGCATGACAATTTCTTGTATGACCCTGAACTCGACACGACCCATTAACGAATCGAGTCGTTATTTAGAATCTGTTGTCTTAACGGGTTTGACACAACAAGACCTGTTAAAATAACGTGTATAATACGAAAACGACATGAACATGACAAACACGACCTATTTGTCAGACCTATACTCACCTATCGAGAGAGTTAGAAGTAGGTTTTGGACTCAAAAACCCTAGAACCTAAGAGTAAATAATTTTACAAAAATGCTACTCGTACCACCTATTTGTAACATTATTATGACATCCCACATCGCCCAGGGGAGTGGATCTTGTAAGCCTTATATGTATATTCCCATCTCTACCTAGCACGAGGCATTTTGAGAGCTCACTGGCTTCGGGTTCCGTAGGAATTCCGAAGTTAAGCGAGTTCGGGAGAGAGCATTCCCAATAATGGTGACCCGCTGAGAAATTCTCGTGTGAGTTCCCAGAAACAAAACCATGAGGCCGTGGTTGGGGCTCAAAGCGAATAATATCGTGCTACGGCGGAGTCGAGTCTGGGATGTCGTGGGGGCTCGGGCCGGGATGTGACAATTATTCTCTCTAAAAAGATGAGATCCAAATAATTTGATGGACCTTATTTCTATTAAAAATTTAATATATATAATTGTACAAATAAATTATAAGTATAACATTACTCATAATTTTAACTCCAAGTAAATTTTGCTCGGTCTACTATGACCTAGGGTTGGAGAAATTTTTAGTTGTGACGGAAACACAAGTGATACATCAAGTGTTTGTATGTAAGTGATGAGATATTTTATTTTTTAAGTTATTAACATTTTAATACACATATCATACCATTTATATAATGACATATATGTGACGGTTACATTGAAAAATCTCTCCTGACTGCGGCTGGGGGCTACGAGTACCAACTATAGCCAATCTATGGTCGTGTGGAGTTCACGTTAGAAAGCTTCCATTTTATCCCTCTATAAGACACACGTGGCGGGCTATAAAAGCCCCACTCTCATAACTGAAATTGGTCGAGAACTTGCTTTCTCAGCTCAATCAATCCTACCTTGTACTTTGCCAAATCCCAAAACCCAACTCAGAAAATATTGCTCGTTCTTTTGGTTTGATCTGAGCACTTGCAGCCTTGCACAGAAAAAAGAAGATGGAAAAACTGTAGAAAAAACACTCCCAGAAGGAAAGAAAGAAAGAAAGAAAGAATGCAGGGATTGGGATTGGGGATTCTTCATACGCCATTGGCATTCCATCCAAGCAAGAAGCTGACAACTCTTCCAAGCTGTTCCGCCCTTTCCACAAAACCCTCATGTAAGTTCTTATCGTTTTTTTTATTTTTTATTTTTTGCTCCCTTGAAATCACTACTTCAATTTTCAAGTTTTAACCTTTACTCTCTAACTGTAATTCAAAGATGAACTTGTTGCATATTGCTTAATTGGCTTTGGGATTATATTTGTTTTTGTATACAATTTGGTTAATTGCTAGTTTTGTTGGTTGGATGTTGGGTTATCATGCTTCTGATAATTTAAAGTCAATTACAAGATTCATTGCCTATCTGGGTTGACCTTGTACTTGTAGATTGACCCTTGTGAAAGGTTTGCAATCCGGGTTGAGAAAATCATAGTAATTCTCACAGTTTTGTGTAGAATTAGAGCGTGCGTGGAAGTCGGTTCAGGGTGCCAGTTTCTTCAGTTAGTGGTGGTAGGACATGAATTGCTTCTGTTAAGATGAAATGAAATATGTAACTCTCCCATAGGTTATTTGCAAGTTGCTGCTTTTTCATTACTAAAGTGGATCGGGGTGCATACAGCATACCTAGTAACAAATTATGTGACTGGTTCGAAATGGTTGAAGTACTACATTGTTCTTTTGCTTCACTCTGTCTGGTTTCTGAGGTGGTGATTTTTGCAACAACTCTGGAGGCTACACTGTTTACCTTTCTTATGCGATCCATGAAGTTCAATCTTTTGTGTGCTTATAGCTTGTTCTGAGTAATACACTGGCTGACTTATTTATAGTAAGGTGTAGACAGATATCGAGGTCCGCCAGCAGAAAAGTACAAGTCCAAGCATCTAATGTTAGTATCGGATCTGGAGGCTATGAAGACAGTGAGGAAAACAAGAACAAGAAAATCTTTCCCAGTGATGCACCCAATAACGGTTCATCTGAAATGTGAGTTATAGTCCATGGAGTAGATTCCTTCGAATCATTGGATGTTAAACTGCTAACGTCACCTGAGCCATACTTTATATTTCATGATTTGGCAGTGAGAAGCCTCCAGTTCAAATCCCTTATCCTCTCTCCGTGGGTCTTGTGCTGCTTGGGTGTGCCTTAGTTTTTGCTCTCATTGCATTTGTGAAAGGAGGACCTTCAACACTTTTAGCGGCAATCGCAAAATCAGGCTTTACAGCTGCATTTTCTCTAATATTTGTTTCTGAAATTGGTGACAAGGTAACTAATTTTTCGCCTCGGCTTCTCTATTTTAGTTATTTTGAGGAAGTCTCTTTAAATTTAACTAGAACCTATTTTGATATATCAAATCCCTTATCCTCTTTAGGTTCAATAGTTTCCATTTTGTTATATTAAATCCCTTATCCTCTTTAGGTTCAATAGTTTCTATTTTGTTATTTTAAGGAAGTCTATTTTGATTATTGTGTTGGCTGAGATTGGATATACCATCATGACAGGTCAAACAAGTCAAACTATTGAACCTAAAACCTATGTCATAATTCTAGTTTCCAATACACGAACTCTCTGTAATTTTTTCTCATTGTGTGTGCGACAAGAATTGAAAGTGGACCTAAAGTTATACTTTCTGTCCATTGACCAGACATTCTTTATTGCTGCACTCCTGGCCATGCAATATGACAAGGCACTGGTATGATTCTTTCTAACTCATCTGAAGTTTCACTACGTATCCATTGAGATTGATTGCACTCTTTCTTCGGTTATTCTGCCAATCTTTACAGATGCGCATACGTACATGTAGTATTTGTTGAATGAGTTTGTATGCCTAGTGACATATGAATATATTCTAATATATGAACAAACCCTTGATTTCTACTATGGAAACAAAATGCGGTGGTTCTCCTCGCAACAGAAGATTTTTTATTTTCTGCTTTTCTTCCCCTAATATGTTACGGAGAAGGACATTGTGCTTCGAAGTCATCTATGTACATCTAAGTTGTTTTCAACCTGTTGCTGCCTTTATTTTGGAATGAAACCAGAAACAATGTTTCGCTCATTAGTTTGCTCTAGTCGAGCTAATGGTATTTTGCACCATCTATCGAGCTTAAACACAGTTAGGATAAAATAAATCTTGGAATATTCTGAAGTAATTCAAGTATATTAACTCCGATACATAGACAAGTACATAGAAGAAAGAAGAGTTTTTGAAATGAGTTGAAAAGCGGAGCAAATGGAGGAGGAGTTGGCTTGTTTGTAGCATAGAGCTTTGCTCTTCGTCTTCCGGGCCTTTAATAATGAATTCTGAAAAAATGCTTTGACGTCTACATCAAGAAATTGTGGAGTGCTACTGGTCGGTGCTTTCTTCTTGTATTATGGGAAAGGCGCACTTAATTCCAACAACCTCTTAAGTTGATATCTAAATTGGTTCAAGCATTATGTTACCCTCCCTATTCACTCTAGATTGTTACTTTGTTAGGAGATGAAAAATTCTTGAAAACTTATCACAATATCCTTTTGTTCATTTTGTGATCTGTTATCACCTGTTGATATCTTGAACATGAGTTTCGAGTTCCATTGTTGAATTGGATCTCTGTTTATGATCTTCACTGCCCTTAATACAAAACAATCGAAGTATCATTGTGGGAACAACTTAGTTAAATGGTGTTGGTTAGATTGCAAATGCTAGTTTGCTCTTCAGTTTTAATTGAAGAATACTCGGTTTCTTGCTTAAATTGAACAGGTTCTGTTGGGTTCAACCGGTGCTCTTACACTTATGACAGTCCTGTCTGTCATTATTGGGCGAATATTTAACTCGGTCCCTGCTCAATTCCAGACAAGTAAGTTGTAATTCTTGGCATTTTTCATCCAGAACATATTTTCTTGACAAGTAAGTTTCCTAATGTTAGTTATGTAGGACATTTATCTTTGATACGTATCCAGTGAAAGGATGTTAATGTACTGCTATCAGCAGATCAGTTAGATATTCACTGCTAATCAGCTTCCCAATCAACATTTTTATAAAGATAAAGGTATAGTCTAAATGACTTCCCTCCCCCATCCTAAGGTCCCTAATCAACATCGTTAATGGCATTTACCAACTTTATCATTGTTTTCAAATACAATGCTAGCTGGTTTGTTGTCTATGTTGCATTGCGTGCAATGTATCTTGTTCTCTACTTGCTTGTCTTAGTTGATAATGTCTACCAGATAGCCTAAAAAGATCTTAAACAAAGACACATTATTCTCGTGACTCAATTTTGATCTACTCAGAAATGATCTCGAGTTCAACCACGCCGACCTTTTGGGGACTCTCCTAGTGGTATTGGGGTTCTTTCTGGTATTTGTTGGTACTTGGTATAAGTAAACAGGAGGATTACATGTGTTCAGGTGCTCATAGGAAATGTAATACTCTACACATATACTTATTTATGGCTTTCTCTTGGGTAAAATCACAAACTCAATATAAATGAAGTTTGAACAGAAAATGATGTCAGAGTGCTAAAATTTCAAGGAAAAAAAGGGTGTAATTTTGTAAATAGACTAAATGGACATCATCTTCATCGACTTTGATATCAATAAATCCTAGTTCTCGCCCATAATTCTACCTGAAACCCGCCACGTCAGAGAAACCAAATTCCAAATTACCCATAGATGCCGCTGCTGCATTAAAGCCAGTGTTAAATCATCAAAGGTGCCTATAGATTTTATGTACAGAACTTGAATTTTTAGATAAAGCTCTCTCCTCTTTTGATGAATGAATTATTATGAATTTGTATGCGCTTGGATGGTAAGAGATGGATGATTAGTCATACATTTCCATTCTGAACTCCTTCCGTAGTTGGGTATTTCCAGTGTGTGTCAACAAGTTAAACTATACTTGTGCTTGATGTTTTAATATTATACAAATCTAAACTCTATTTTACATTCAGTCTCCTCATCGTTTTATTATTTCGTGGTCATTCCAACAGCCTTGCCAATTGGAGAATATGCTGCCGTAACTCTTCTGCTATTCTTTGGTCTCAAATCAATAAAAGATGCGTGGGACCTGCCATCCAGTGATGTTAAAAGTGGTGATAAAAGCAGCCCTGAGCTTGATGAATACACCGAAGCCGAGGAGCTTGTGAAAGAGAAGGTAGGTCTAGTTATTCACAAGTTTACATGTATCAGGCTTTGTGCGGTCGTATATTTTTCCAAGTCCATTTTAGACTGTTCTGTTCTTATTCATTCTTATTGTTTTGTACTTTCTCAGGTGTCAAAGCGGCTCACTAATCCATTTGAAATTGTCTGGAAATCATTCACCCTCGTATTTGTTGCCGTAAGCATATTTCCCTTATCTGCAGCAACATCAAATGTCTGCTTAGCTATCAAGTTTCCCAGACATGTCAGACATCATGGAAATCTTTGTTCTCCAACATTGTTGTGATCTTTAACTTTTAACCGCATATCAATGCGAATGGCAGTGCCTTCATATGCAATAAAATGGCAGAAGTTCCCTTGTACTAAAAGGAAACTTATGTCTACTGAACGAACAGTTGTGGCAGTCCCAATTTTTATACTAAAAGGAAACTGTAGTTATTTCCAGCTGTTTCATAACAACAGATTTCAAAACTGACTATATTGGTTTTGCTTCTAGGAATGGGGAGATCGCTCAATGCTTGCCACAATCGCTCTTGGTGCTGCACAGGTTCAACCTTGTTTAGTTTCATAAAAGCATAAATCTTTCTTCCATGTTCAACTGGATCTTGATGATAGTTTCCTCTTGAATAGTCTCCATGGGGTGTGGCAAGTGGAGCCACTGCTGGACACGTACTTGCGACATCTATCGCTGTTCTAGGAGGTGCATTTCTCGCCAATTACATTTCCGAAAAACTGGTAAGAACCACAACTTTCCCGTGATATTAATAAATTTGAAAGCTTGCGGTTTGATGCCGTGTCACAATACTGCAAACTAACCGTATTTTCAATCAGGTTGGATATGTGGGAGGTGGGTTGTTTCTAGTTTTTGCGGTAGCCACATTTTTCGGAGTTTTCTGAAAGTTCTTGCTAGCTCAGGAGAGAGAGAGAGAGAGAGAGAGAGAGAGAGAGAGAGAGAGAGAGAGATATCAGTGCATTGAGAAAACATCGCTGCACGTGTGGCGGCCGAGGAGTAGTAATCGGAGAGATATAGAAGAGCTGAGGATGTGCTAGTGGAGTACATGCATTGCTGGTAGCCTTGTAGGGAACTTTATTCGTATCTGAAAGGTTTGTAATGAAATGTTTAGAAGTTTGGCAAGGGACGGGGCAGTGGCAGATGTTCTTTCATCTGCTCAGTGGCTTCTCTGGATGCTTTGTACTACATAACATAACGGTCCTCCAATTCCAGTGAACGCCATTGTTAGAAATTGAACGACAAAATTAACGGTCTTAATCACTTTTTAATCGCAGCTGTTGTCCCAGTGCTAGCTATGTTACAGATGCTGTTACTGTTTCGTAGTAGTGTTTTACGGTGAGTTAAGTGTGCTTATGTTTAGTGACAGCAAGTTAAGGGTACTAAAAACACTTTTTAGTGGTTTCTCGAGAAAGTGACTAACATATGCTTCTTCAAGAAGCACTTCCAAGTTCTTTTTCAGAAGCAATTGACTTCCAACAAAGAATGTAATCAAGAGAGGTAAAAAGAAACACAAACTACTTTCCTTGTAGAGGGTGGAGGCAATACATCACTTGTACAACAGGACAACTTGGTCAACTCTCAGCACAATGACTTGTAATTCATTTTACAACACAGTTTAAACGAGCATAGTGTCGCTAAAAATATTCAGCCCGTAGCAGTACTCTTCCAAAATTTTCAAATGTTGAAGGGCTGGGTAGCTTACATTATCTGTTTCTCCGTCTCTCGTGGGATTGAGGATCCATGTCACTCGTCTATGCATTGATGAGACCGGAATGTGCCATTTGAGAGCAATCTGACTAAAAGTCTCTCAAGTATTCTTGCTCGTGGACTAGGCCTCAAAATATCAGCATCCCCCCACACTGAACATGTGTCATTTGCAAACCCACCTAAACACCAGCCTCCAGGAACAACTTTTCCTCGTCTGCGTTTTAAAACTTCTCTGTCCACTCGGTCAAGGATTGGATCGTCTAACTGAAGTCCAGTGGCAAAGGCAGCTCCATGCTGAATCATAGCATCATAACCAGTGGAACTGATTGGCTGGGGCTTCTCTCTAGGGGGTGTGTCGGAATTAGCATATACCAAGTTGTGGTTTATGATAGTCTTATTGAACTGCTGGGAGTTGCAAAGAATGGTGGGGAAGTAATTCGAAAGAGCAGAAGGTGTGTTTGAGAAGTACATCAACAAAGTCCTTGGCAGGTTTTCAATACCAACAACACAAAATTCAATGAAATTACGACTTAGAATCGTAAAAGAAGAACCTGCAGAAAAAATCATAGCAGTTAGTTTGACAAATTTTTTCATTTGTACTAGAATAAAGTGCTCCTACTTGGTTTCCAAACGATCCCTAGCGCATACAGAAAGAGAGAAGGGTAGCTTTTACATAACAGCGGTAAGAAAACAGTTACGAGTGAATTATCATAACAGTTTATATCTCCAAAGTAATAGTGTTTTCAGGATAGCTTACGGGCATCGCGGGAGCAATAACTGGCACGTATCACTTTTTCCATGGTCTCGGTCCTCCAAAAGCCTTTAGAAGTTACAAGTTAATAAATGGAAAAGAGTAGTCATTGCCGTATAGGCAATTACTCTTGAATCTATCCACAAGTTCAACCCAGGTATAAACATGATATTAACTTCTATACACCGTCTCTTTGTGACAACTCAACAGTTAACTTTAAGGATCTTGCATATTTACACCATCAAGATTTTTTAAGTAGCTCCTAAGTTGCATACTAGAATGATACGGGTCAACTCTTTCTTGCACCAAAGATCTTGCCATTTCCAAAGAAACTAGAGTTACATCTCTTTTCCATTTCCATTCAAGAGTTCTTATGTGTTTCCACGCCCCTTCGAGACCCCGAAAAATGGACGACTTCCTTTTCTTAGGAACACATACAAGATTCGTCACTACAAAAAGGATAATGGTAAGGAGGGTACAAGGTTAGCCTATGAGCGGCAGGACAAGATGCGAAACTTTAGTGAGGAAGAGGCTCAAAGATCTTGAAAAAAGAACGAGTGAGGACGTGTCCAAACCCGGAAGGGCTGCTCTAACCAACTAAGCTAATAGGGGTGTGAAAGATACAGTTACTCATGATTTTTTTTTAATGCGAAAATAAATGTAGAGATGTTTGTGTTCATATGTGTATGTGAAAGAGAGAGACCTGGTGTCTAATTGGAGAGGAATAGTGTATAGCATTTAATGAGGATGAAAAAGAGAATCGCTAGCTCTATGTTTGTTGATAACAAGGGGGAAATCAAGTTCTTCCTTATATATTTTGGCAGTTGACGCTATGGATTGGAAACCAACTCTATGTTTGTTGGTAACCAGTAATCAAATTTTTGTTCTGAACTCAAAGATAAAGCACCAAGTTGTTTACTTAAGTTGGGAACTCAAACTCACTTTGTAGGAGTGGCAATTGCAGGGCTTAAACTAGGTCCTCTCCGTTCATCTCAAGGCTCTCCACCACCAAAGGAAAAACCACTAGATTGCTGTTCAAGAATTGGTTCTTTCATTGCCAACATTAGTTTTATCCTAAACCACCAAAACATAGGTCTACAACATATCCCCTCAACATTCTTTACACAAATGACAGTGGGTAAGCAAACTGGAAGGATGTTTCCTTTAGGATTTGTTCCTATCTCAAGTAATGCAAGTGGAACCGACAAACCATTTAGGCTCAAGGGAATGTTTGCCTTAATCCAATAAATGCTTGAAGAGCCCCATCCTCCAAAAAACGACATTGTGCTAAAACTATTAATTACTTAAGTCAACCAACATTAACTGACATGACCGGCCATGTTTAACTACCATTAGGATACCTGAGAATCCAGTAGTGGGACTGCTGATATAGCCTAATCATACAATTATACAAGCTCCCACCACTTTAAAATTATAACACTAACTGATGGGAGTACAGTAGATGGATAAATCTCAGTTAACTTTTGCAAGGCTAACCTAGATAGATTATTGATATTCATTCAGTTCCTAAACAACACATTGTATGCAATTGTAGCTCACACTAACTTACAGGCAATCGTTCTTTCCACATTACACTTTCCACTCTAATAAGTGAAATACAGGACTGAAATTAGGCAAAAATTAGTCAACAAAAAGAATAAAAGAAATGTACCTGTGAACAACCGGTAAGCATTAGGCAACACCCTTTTCTGTGTAGCATAAAACATGTCAGTTTTCTCCGAAAGATAAAGCCCCGGGTCAACAATTATCGGTCTCAATCTCCTAGACCTGTAGCACCAAATAAATACAAACCTCACACTCATTCACAGCATCCACCACAAAACTCGAGTAACGATAACATAAAACTCGAAATCAATAAACCAAGGAAAATGTTCGTACTCTCTCCAGCCGATATAACTTGAATGGTTCACAAAGTTTAGATCTTTCGGCAGGAATGACATAATGTGAAGAAGATCTGCAGAAGCCAGAAAAACCAATATAGAAAACCATACAAAAAAAATCAAAATTTACGAACAAAACACCAGAACTGTGAATTGAAATCCAATTAATGCCACGAATTGAAAGCATCCGAACCATCTTGTGTGATTAGTGGGTAATCACGAACACTGAGGCTGATAAACCAATCCCAATTGGGCGAAAGACGCAGCAGTATCGAGGCGCCATGGAGCGTAAAGGAGATAGCAGATGAGCCAGTTGGGTACACAAAATCGGCATTACCAATGACATGGACATTCTGGGCAGCTCTGAAAATGGGCAGTGATTGGACTCTGAGAGCCAACTTTTCCCTCTCGGAATCGGAGGCAGAGCGGTCGAGGTGGAGGAGATACTGGTTTCTGGGGTGGTAGGCGGCGTGGAGAAGTCTCAGGATCCGACCCAAGTCCCCTTTTGACCCGGATAAGAGGTAGGCGATGGAGGGAGGCGTGGGATCTGAGGAGTTGTTGTCGTGGTAGATGATGCGGTGGGCTTGCTGGTTGGGAAAGAGAAATGGGTCGGGTCGATAATGGCGGGAGGCAGCGGAGGAGGAGAATGACGAGGAGGAGGAGGAGGAGGAGAGGAAGAGGAGGAGGGCGAAAATGGAAAAGACGATGATGATTGAGAGGAGGGTTTTGGGGTCTTTGATTGAGAGGATGGGAATGGCAGTGGAGGAGGCGGTGGTGGGTGTGGAGGAGAGAAATGGAGACGGTGTTTGTGGTGGTGGCGATGGGGTAGAGTTTTGCATTGCTAGGTACTCTGAGAGTGTGGTGGATGGAGGACGATCCGATGACATTGAGGACGATCCTTTGGTGTCACGTGGTTCTCAAGTTCACTTGATTTGATTCTCACCGCCCACCAACTCTGCTTTTCTTTTTGGGTAAATTACAACATCTTTAAAACATCTTTAAAACATTTCACTTTCATACCTCAAGTACTATTTTATTTCAATTTCATACAACCGTTAGATTTTCCATCCATGGATCTGTTAAATGCTGACGTGGCTGCCACATATATGACACGTGGCTGCCAAATGTCTGCCACGTGGCAAATAAAATAATTTTTTAATTTTTTTTTTAGAAAAAACATATCTGCCACTTTTTTTTTTCTCTTTCTTCTTCTTCTTCTCTCTCTTTCTTCTTCTTCTGGGTTCGGACCTTTTTTTTTTTTTCTTCTTCTTCTTCTTCTTCTTCTCCCTCCTCCTCCTCTTTCTTCTTCTCTTCTTCTTCTTCCTCCTTCTTTTGGGTTCGGTCCCTTTCTTTTTTTTTTTTTTTTCTCTTTCTTCGTCTTCTCTTTCTCTTTCTTCTTCTTCTTCTTCTCTTTCTCTTTCTTCTTCTTCTGGGTTCAGACTTTTTTTTTTTTTTTTTCTTCTTCTTCTTCTTCTTCTCCCTCCTCCTCCTCTTTCTTCTTCTCTTCTTCTTCTTCCTCCTTCTTCTTCTGGGTTCGGTCCTTTTTTTTTTTTTTTTCTCTTTCTTCTTTTTTTTCTCTTTCTTTTTCTTCTTCTTCTGGGTTCGGACCTTTTTTTTTTTTTCTTCTTCTTCTTCTTCTTCTTCTCCCTCCTCCTCCTCTTTCTTCTTCTCTTCTTCTTCTTCCTCCTTCTTCTGGGTTCGGTCCCTTTTTTTTTTTTTTTTTCTCTTTCTCTTTCTTCTTCTTCTTCTTCTTCTTCTTCTTCTCTTTCTCTTTCTTCTTCTTCTGGGTTCGGACCTTTTTTTTTTTTTTTCTTCTTCTTCTTCTCCCTCCTCCTCCTCTTTCTTCTTCTCTTCTTCTTCTTCCTCCTTCTTCTTCTGGGTTCGGTCCTTTTCTTTTTTTTTTCTCTTTCTTCTTCTTCTTCTCTTTCTTTTTCTTCTTCTTCTAGGTTCAGACCTTTTTTTTTTTTCTTCTTCTTCTTCTTCTTCTTCTCCCTCCTCCTCCTCTTTCTTCTTCTTCCTCCTTTTTCTGGGTTCGGTCCCTTTTTTTTTTTTTTTTTTCTTCTTCTTCTTCTTCTTCCTCCTCCTCCTCCTCCTCCTCTTTCTTCTTCTTCCTCCTTCTTCTGGGTTCGGACCCCTTTCTTTTTTCTTTTTTTTTTCTTCTTCTTCTTCTTTCTCCTCCCTCCTCTTTCTTCTTCTTCTTCTCTTTCTCTTTCTTCTTCTTCTGGGTTCAGACCTTTTTTTTTTCTTCCAATTTCAGGTTTTTTAAAAAAAAATTAAAAAATTATTTTATTTGCCACGTGGCAGACATTTGGTAGTCACATGTCATATATGTGGCAGCCACGTCAGCATTTAACAGATCCACGGATGGAAAATCTAACGGTTGTATGAAATTGAAATAAAATAGTACTTGAGGTATGAAAGTGAAATGTTTTAAAGATGTTGTATGAGATTGCAATAAAGCTCAAACCTGAGGGGCTACTATGTAATTTACCCTTTCTTTTTCCTTCTGATTTTACCTTCTCGTCCCCTTCTTTGTCTCCTTTATTTTTTTTTTGGAAAACGATACAAAACATCCTAGAAAACTTTCATTTAACCATAAGGATAAATAATTTCAAAAATAGCAAGATTGCTCTTCAAAGCCTTCAAACAGAAAAGAATAAAGGTGTTCCAACTTCTAACATCCAGCAGAGTTCGCATGCATTTATCAATGACGCACGGTTTTATATATTCCTAAAAATTCTATATCTTGTTTTTCTAATGCTATTTTATTTGGGAAGTGTTATTGGCACTCCAAAAATCTCATTATACACTTCTCACAAGTGTATTTTTCTTTATAAATATAAAAAGTTTGAAGTGCAGAATGAGAATTTTGGAGTGCCAATAATCATTCCCTTTTATTTTTGCTAATCACAATTCCATTATTAATAAATTCTTGTAAAGCTATCTCTAAGTGCTTTTCATGTTCATTTCTCTTTTTCCTATGTACTAAACTATCATCTATATAAACACTACAAAAATTATCATATTTTTTTTTAAATTTGATCCATCTTTCTTTGAAAGATCGATGGAGCATTTTTAAGTTCAAATGGCATAACAAGCCACTCAAAATGTCCTTCTGGACAAGTAAAAGTTGTCCACTCAATTAATTCTTCTGCTAATCGTATTTGCCAAAATTCTAATTTACAATCAAATTTACTAAAATATTTACTCTCTTGAATTTTATTTATAAGTTCATCCTTATTCGGCAACTTATAACTATCTTCATATGTATTATCGTTTAATCTCTTATAATTGTAAACTATTCTAGCCTTACCTATCTTTAGCTCTGAATGTTTTCTCACAACGAATGCTGATGATTTATGTCTAGACTTGGAGGGTCTAATTACTTTTAAATTTAACAACTCTTTTATTTACTGCTTAAACTCTTGTTTATCTAATAAACTACAAGGCATATCAACTGTCTTAATGGTTAAATCTGGATTAATTATATCTAATTTTGCTAATCTTTTATTTTTACTCCATTATAACTATGGGTCTTCTCCTATGATTCTAGTTTGTTCTGCTGATTGTAATAATTCTTCTAAACTCTTTGGTCTATCTAACTGTAATATTTCTATACGGGTTCCTTCTTCTAAAATCGGATATTCATATTCAAATATTTCTTCATCAAACTCTTCTATATTATTATGCTCATCATTTTCTTTTGAGTTTTCTAAATAATGACTATCTTGGCCATTAGACTCTTCTATACTTATGCTTTTGTATGCTTCTACAATATTACTTTGATCAGTTATTGTAATGCCTCTTTTGAAAAATGTTATCTTAGGATTCATCAATAAAAAACCTTGCAAACTTTTCAAAAAAATTAAACCTAAAATGAATAAGTATGATCCTACTGGTGAAACAAATGTTAATGGTAAATTAAATTGTTGTTTTTCTACTTTGATAGACTCATTATTAATACAATGTGTTAAAGAAACTGGTATCTCATCAAACTGTTTTATTCTCATTGGTTTTGCTAATTTTTGTCTATATTTTTCTGACACTAACTCTTCTTTTATGTCACTCTTTGTACTTCATGTATCTATCATAGATGTTGTTTGTATTTTGTGTTCATTTGCTATTTTTATTTCACAATTTATGGTAATTAAAGAATTATTTTTTTGCTTTTTTATACTATAAACAATATTTCAGTACTTTCTTATAATTCTGCTGAATTAATTTCTAATAACCTATTACTATAACACTTTTCACACAATATTGAATATGTATTATAATATTTATTTGCAACTAACTTGCTACACTTATAACATTTTTCTGGCCAACCTAAATTTGTATATTTATACTCTTTTTCATGTTGTTCTTCTATTAATGCACACATATATTCTTCTAAATCACTATTTGAACTACTTGAATCTTCTGAATCTGAATCTATCATATTTATACTTTCTATACTATAAATACTCTCATTATCACTTAAATCATCTAGATTATATATTAACTATATATCCTCATCTTCTTCTAACTTAAACAACTTTATCAAATGTACTTTATCTCTCGATTGTTTTTCTAATTTTGGACGTTTAGGTCTAATATGTCCAACTTCTCCACACAAATAACATTTACAACTACTCTTATCTTTTGGTGCTTTATATTTTCTAATCCAAGGTCTGCCACTTCTTTTCCTAAATTATTTTGGAATATATTTTCTCTTCCCATATGTTTTTGAAGGTCTTATGCTAAAATTCTTATGTTGTCTGTATAGTTTATATGACTTATATTTCTTTTTGTATATTTTTTTATGCTTATTTTTCTTATGACAACCATATTGTTGTGGTAAATCTATATTTTTACAGCTCATATAAAATTACTTCCTAATTTGTCTATTAGCTTTTATTTGACTACACTCTTGTCTAAGTATATCATATACATGTTGAATTCTAGGTCCTATTACAATATCATTTTTCTTTGATGCTTTTGCCATTCATTTCAAATCTTTTCTCCTATCACTAATTCTACCTGTTCTTCCTAAATATTTAAAGAAATATGTAGTATACTCAGCTATATAGTGTAAATCACAAATTTGTAATTGTTCTAAATTTCTAATTGCTCTTATTTGTTCTTGCTCGCTTTTGCCATCTAACCTATCATGATCTAAAAAAATTTGTTTAATCAAAGTAACAAAACCATCAATATTAAAATGTGTTTTAGCAACCTAATGTTGTTCTGGATTTTGAACTTTCCATGACTGGAAATAATAAAAAACTAAACCATCTAAAGTATGCTCAAAATAATCTAATATATTTTGTAAATGACTAAAATCTAACATTAATACTGCATGTACGCAACCTTTTTCCCATCTCTCAATTGTTCTTTCCCAATCTTGTGGATGTACATTATCTAAGTTTAATATATTACCTACTAAATTAATTTGTCTTAATCCTCTTAAACATGGAATCCTATTTTTTCAATATGGTTTCATCATACTTTCTTCTATGTAATCTACTCCTGCTTGTTCATTATATTGTTCATTCGTTCGTTTTAAAAATTGTTGATCAATTCTACTTGTGTATACTGGATATTTTACTCCTGATGTACTACTTTCTTCTGCTGGTTTAGATTCTACTTTCAATTCTAATAAATTATTATATTCTTTTGATCATAAAATATGTTCTACTCATATTTTTAAAATTAATTTTTTCATCTCTTCATATGAAATTCTATATAGTCCTAAATCATATGTCTTATATTTTTCTAAGTATTGTTCTTCATCTAAATTATCAATATCTTCTATAAGTTTATCTACAATATGATAAAAAAAGAAATTCAACTAAATTAATAACTAAATTATCAAAAGCCATATGAATACTCTCATTTTCGATCTCACTCTCGTCCTCTTCTATATTTTCTAGTTACTTGTAATTACTAAACCTGTTTATACCATATTTAGGGCCTCGTATTTAGATCTCGTACAAATACTCAGGGGACTTAAATGTAATTATGTGATAAAGGAATGGGCAAATATGTAATAAGTGAGGAGTCATTATTCTATAAAAGGACCCATCACCCTCACAATTAGAGAATGCCATTTCCGGAGCCTTCTCATCCCTCTCACATCTCCTCTCATGACAGAGGTTCTCTCCCTCACCTCTCAGATAAATACATATTCAGTGTGGACGTAGCCTAAACCTTGGGGTGAACCACGATACATCTTGTATTATTTACATTTCATGCAGATTCACTGTCGGATTTACGTTGTACCAAGACTTCCGGTTTTGTGCTTACATTATGTACCATATATTGGGCCTCAACTAGGCCTCATGAAAAATACATAGGGGACTTAGCCCATTATTTATGTATTAAGGAGCGAGCCCTTATTCTATAAAAGGGACTCCCTCACTTTCATTAGAGAGCACCCATTATTCATGTACTGAGGAGCGAGCCCTTATTTTATAAAAGGGACTCCCTCACTTTCATTAGAGAGCAATGCCGCCAGCTTAGCAACCGCCTCGCCGCGAGCATCACTCATAGTCCATCACTTATGTATTAAGGAGCAAGCCCTTATTCTATAAAAGGGATTCCCCCACCTTCATTAGAGAGCAACGCTGCTAGCTGAGCAACCGCCTTGCCACGAGCATCACTCATAACCCATCACTTATGTATTGAGGAGCGAGCCTTTCTTCTATAAAAGAGACTCCCTCACCACCATTAGAGAGCATCGCCGCCTATTGAGCAACCGCCTTGCCGCGAGCATCAACTCCAACCCATCATTTATGTATTGAGGAGGGAGCCCTTATTCTATAAAAGGGACCCCCTCACCTTCAACGACACAAGCCGAGCCAACCAATGCAACATAAGCCACGAGCCGAGCAGCCTCGTAGCATGTGTTACTTCTAGTTGAGCATCATTTCAGATTGAGCACCGCCTCATATCGAACAACAGTTCAAGATGACATCTAGTTACTTCGGCCCACACATAGACTGAATTTCAAGTCTTCAGCTAAAAGACTCTCTTGACTGAAGACTTGGAGGACTACTGTTTATACCATATTTAGGGCCTCGTATTTATATCTCGTACAAATACTCGGGGGACTTAAATGTAATTATGTGATAAAGGAAGGGACAAATATGTAATAAGTAAGGAATCCTTATTCTATAAAAGGACCGCTCACCCTCACAATTAGAGAAGGCCATTTCCGGAGCCTTCTTACCCCTCTCACATCTCCTATCACGACAGAGGTTCTCTCCCTCACCTCTCAGATAAATACATATTCAGTGTAGACGTAGCCCAAACCTTGGGGTGAACCACGATACATCTTGTGTTATTTACATTTCATGCAGATTCACGGTCGGATTTACGTTGTACCAAGACCTCCGGTTTTGTGCATCAACATTTGGCGCCATCTGTGGGAATCGACACAAAAAATCATGTCGGTTCTCTTTCATTTTTTTTCCAACCACCGTGGATCTGTAGAAACCAAAACCTAGAGCACAAACATCTCAACGCTTTTAACAAGATACCTCATCCCAGCAAATCAAATGACTCCCCTCTTTCCTCTATGTCACGGGAAACCTCACTAAATGCGTGACAAAAGAGAGAGAGAGAGAAAGGTCAGGCGAAAAAGAGTGGTGGGTTTTGGCCCAGATGCAGGTTCCGAATCTTTATACAAGCTCCCAAGTTTCGATTCAGTTGATGACTTTCTGCATAAGGTGGTTACAGTTAGAGGTAAGCTAAGTTGATGATTAGCGGCCTGTTGAGGCTGCTGTTGCTACCCTCGTTCCAGTCGTGCAGCACGATTCTTGCGGCAGCACCAATATTACCCCAGCAACTAGCTCACAACAGCCGAAACCTGAATCCCACCTAAGGATCCGACCCGAAAATCGACGGAACCCCAACCTTCTTCGAATTCCCTTCGTCGATCGATCGAACCATGACTCGAGCTCACTGACTCGGTCGTTCAGGCTCTGCAGGAATAGCTTACCCCCGAGCCTCTTCTCCTTCGCTGAATCATCCCATACGAAAGACGTTGGACTCAACAGCTACAGCCGTCTCGGAATGAGAACCCGACAGAGCAGAGATAGCAGAGATAGTAGAGCCATGGAAGCGTTGACGAAGAATGAGCTGACAGTGGCGGTGGGGTTTGTTATCTTCACAGTCGTGATTTCTGGCGTCGGAGCCTGGACCGGTGAAATCCACGGCAGAGTTGATGTCTGTGGAGACTCCGTCGTCGAACCCGAAGATCATGTTCTAGAAGGTGCTGAGTGGCATAGACGATGCCCGAGAGTGATAGGTGGGATGCATGCCTGGTGCGACCTATCAACAACTTCCATGAGTACTGCAGCCATCTTGGGGGTGGTAGCTCAGGCGTTAAGTTCACTTATAATCACCCCAATGTCTTTTCTATCATCGGCGGTGTCACTGCTGGAATTTCAGGGTTCACTGGCCTCACCGGATTTATTTTTTACTTTTTTTTATCATGACCGTCACTTCAGTTGGACTCATTGCCAAGACGGGGTTTACAGTTTATTCATACTTTGATAGTTGGAGCCAGATTAGACTCAAATGCTTTCTGGGTAGGCTTTCGTCATTCGTGCTTTTCTGGACAGTCGCATATGACATTGTGCATATATTCTGAGGGATTATCTGCTACGTCTCGAATGTGGTGAGAACGTGCTCAAGCCAGGCCCCCATACTCAAGAAATCAGAGGCGCAGTGGAAAAAGAAAAAAAGCAAAAGTAAGAAAAAGAAAAAGGCGGAGGACCAGAGATAATTGCGGGGGACTCGTGGACCATGCAGAAAAGAAGAAAAGGAAAAGTAGAAAGGAAAAGAAAAAGTAAAAGCAAAAGCTTCTACAGCCATCTGCCATACCCACCTTATGTAGTAGTATTTTTTAATGATGTAATTTATTTTTCTTATCTTTCGGAGACATCTGTATAAACCTCATCAGAGGGTAATATGTATAAACCCTATCAGAGGGTAGTTAAAAAAAAAAAACTGCAAAGCCCAAAATAAATGGGCTGGAATGTTGTGTGGAGAGCGAAGGTCCATAAGCCTAAAAAAGCACCAACCAGGTCATCAAAAGTACACCCAGTACTCCACAATTATTCGGCAACCCACCTCTATTACCACCAACCAGGTCATCAAAAGTACGCCCAGTACTCCAAAATTATTCGACAACCTGCCGCCAAGGTCTTAAATGCCGATAATATCGATGATATTTTGCCGATATTATCCATTTTTCGTGTTACTGATATTTTAGTTGTTATCCAATTAGTTTTCGTCAAAATATCGCGATATTATCGATAATATCGCGATATTACCGCTAATATCATGAAATTTTGGATCTGTACAAATCAGAGAAGAACGTCAGAGCTTCTACAGCTCCGGCCGACTGTAAAAGAGCACCCTAGACTCTGATCTAGGTATCAAAATGAAAAAGAAGCCGAGAGGAATGCTTTTATAACTTCTGTTTTCCGTGAAACGGTCGGAGGTGTTCGAAAAGTTCGTCGACACCCACGGTCTCGCCGAAGATGGGTGTGCCTATTCCTAAGCCAATTTCATCCCAAAAACCTTGCAAAAACATGAGATAGAACTTCAATTTCACATCTAAGCTTCGATTTAGAACAGAAAGAGGTAAACCCGAAGCTTACTTAACCGGAGGAATTCAAGAAACTCGCCGGAAGGTTCCTGCGTTCGCTGAGTTACAGAGACGAGAAGGAGAGGGAGAAAGACGAGGTGGGTGTCTTCCTAAAGCAGATGCGATGGTGTGTATGTGTGTATGTGGATCTCAATGCAGAGAGAAAGGAGAGAGATGAGAGTTTCGAGAGAGAGACGGCGCCGACGAGGCGGAAGACGCGGACAAGGAGGAAGGCGAGGGAGGAGCAGAAGGCCATGTGGGAGAAGGATCGAGAGACTGAGGTCTCTGTGCATATGTGTGGGAGAAGGGAGAAGAGGGATCGAGAGATCTGTGTGTGTGTATGTGGGAGAATGGAGAAGGGAGAGAAGAGAGAAGGATCGAGAGAGAGAGAGAGACACTAAGGTCTCTGTGTGTCTGCGTGGTGATGTTTGTGTGCGTGTGTTGTGTGCGTGTATGGTGGCGTGTCTCTATGTGTGTGTGTATGTGTGGTTCCTATCAGGAGTCAGGAACTTGCTGACAACTTTTACAATTACTTTTGATAATTTCAGACCATGGACAAAAATAGTGGTGATTTCATTGAAAATAATCTAAATAATTCAAAACCCAGACAACTTTTACAATTATAACTTGTACAATTTCAAACCATGGATGGTGGTTTCATTCAAAACCGTATGCCACTGGGATATTCTTTCACATTCTCAGAGGTGGAGTATCAGATCATCATACATTTTTTGACCCTTCGAAAATTAAAACCTCTATTACACCTTTTCGTTTCTTCTTCTTCCCTTACCCCTTTCAGAGCCATTCCAAATCCATTCCAGAGCTTCAACACAAAGGGTTCCATATTTAAGGTAAGTTTACAAACTTATACTTATATTATTGTAATTTATACAACAACAAAAAAATTTGTGTGGACTCGTATGTTAATTTTTTAAAGTAATTAATACTTGCATGTTAATTTTTTTAAGTAATTAAGTAATGTTAACAATTACATGTTAGTTTTTTTAAGTAATTAAGTAATGTTGTATAATTATTCCCTAGGATAATTTTAATATGTTTAATGTTATTTATTATTTTATTAATATTAGGTTTTATTATCAAATTGGATTATTATTCATTAATATTAGGTTTTTTTATTATCAAATTGGATTATTATTAAATTGGATTATTATTAAATTGAATTATTATCAAATTGGATTATTATTCATTAGAATCGTTACTATGTTTAATATTAGGATTATTTTTTTATCAAATTGGATTATTATTCATTAATATTAGGTTTTATTATTCCATATTATTTTTATAATTACTTAAATTTTTACAAGCATTTTCTTTACTTCGTATTTAATTCTTTTGTATAATAACTTTATTACTTAGGTTCTCTTATATAACCATCATCACTACTATATTTTTTGGCCAAAAAAAAATTGTCTAATTTTCATGAAAAATAAATATAGGTACATTTAAGATGTCCAATGGAGTTACTAAACGTGATCCAACTTGGGAACATGGAGACCCAATAGACGGAAACAAACATGGCACAATTTGCAAATATTGTGGTCGGGTAATGAAGAGTGGCGGAGTGACACAACTTAAATACCATCTTAGTGGATTAGATCCAGCAAAAAATGTCCAACGATGCGATAATGTCCCCCAGAAGTGAAGGCATTCATCACCACATTATTAAAAAATAAAAAACAGCAGAAGGAAAAGATAACACATGGAATGGAAAATATTTGAGCTGGGCTACGAGGAGAAGTCATTGGCCAAGCGGTTGACAGTGATGATGATGACGATGAGGACGAATGTGATGATGACATGGGACCTGAAGAACGACGCAGTTTGAAACAAGCATTACGTGCCTCTAAATAGTCAGCATGGGAAAGAGAACACCTTCATAAAATTCCTAATAGAGCACAAGGTTCTGGGACAAGTGGTGGTGCACAAATGAGACGGGGAGGCAATGTTAGAGAATCACAACCAACACCACCAATAGCCTCAAGCTTATATAAGTCATCCAAAGCACGTCAAAAAAGTGTTTGGAGTTATTTCACTGGAGGTAATGTGAAGGAGGGAATGAGGCGTCTAATTAGCAAGTTCTTTATATATGAAAATGTCCCTGCTGAGAAGACATCATCACATCATTTCAAAAATATGGTAATGGGATGTCAACAGGCCGGTGTTGGAGTACAACCTCCCACTCCCTATGAGGTAAGAAACGAATATTTGGATATGGAGTATAAAGACATTTGCGAGTATGTTAACAAGTTGAGGTCAAAGTGGGAAACTAATGGTTGCACAATCATGTGTGACGGATGGACTGGCCCGACCAGATTGTCTATCATAAACTTCATGGTATACTCCAAGGGAAAGACAATTTTTTTGAAGTCTGTTGATGCTTCAGACCATATAAAGAACTACAAGTATATTTACAAATTATTAAGAGATGTAATCATGGAGGTGGGAGAGCATAATGTTGTCCAAGTCGTGACCGACAATGGTTCTGCATTTGTCAAAGTTGGAAAAAAGTTAATGAAGCATCATAGTGTGTTTTGGACATCATGTGCAGCACATTGTATTAATCTCATGTTTGAGGCAATGGGGAAGAGAGAGAATGTTGCTACTGTGGTAAAAAAAAGCTAGAACGATCACAAATTATATTTACAATCACGGTTGGTTGTTGGCAAAGATGTGCGAATTTTGCAAAGGAGAAATTATTCGTCTAGCTACCACTCGATTCGCCACAAACTATATTGCATTAGACAGCCTACTTAAGAAGAAAGCAGGGTTGAAGCAACTATTCACTAGTGACGATTGGGCCAACCACAATTTGAGCCGCTCAAATGCAGGTCGTATGGTGGAAAGTATAGTGCTTGATCATGCTTTTTGGACTCAATCAAAACATGTGTGCCAAGTGTTTGAACCTCTTTACAAAGTTTTATGGATCGTTGACACAGAAGTGTATCCTACTATGGGGGCAATATATGAGTTGATGCGTGTAGTGAAGGATGAATTGGAAAGAAAACATGGTGCAAGGTGGGTCATAAAGATAATTGAAGACCGATGGTATAAAACATTATATCACAATTTGCATGCAGCAGGTATAAATTATGTCATAATTTGCAATTCATTTCTTTAGTTGCATAAGTATTATTTCTCTTATTAGAGTATGTGTTTCTTTGAACAACATATTATTTGAATCCTCGATACCAATACAGACCCGGTGTTGGAGATGATGGTACCCTTATACGTACTGTACATAATGTATACTCTAAATTAGACCCTGCATCACCAGCAGTTGGCCAATTTGGAAATAAGGTACACAATTACTTAAATTATAATAATTACTTTGTTGGATTAAACTAACACGATTTATTGAATTCAGCTAACATGGTTTAAAGATGCAAGAAGAAAATTTAGAGAACCAACATCAGTTGTTGCTCGAACAAAAATGTCTCCTAGTGAGTGTAAACATATTTCACTATCAGTTTATAATAGAATTTGTTGGAGTTATTAGGCTTATCAACATTGTTTTTCATTGTAGCTGAATGGTGGATCATGTATTGGACTGATGCACCAACAGTGAGAAAGTTAGCAATCAAAGTATTATCATAAACAGCTTCCTCATCTGCTTGTGAAAGAAATTGGAGCACATTTGCACTCATACACACAAAGCAAAGAAATAGGTTGGCTCATAGTAGGTTGAAAAAACTAGTTTATTGCTACTACAACATGAAGCTTCAAATTCGAGATAAGGAAGCAAAAATAGATTATGTCGACTGTGGTGACCCACTAGATGTGTTTGATATTGTTGCTGAAGATGATGATACAAAGGGTAACCAACTTTATCAATGGATTAGACCTCTTCATTTAGATGATGATAAAGGCAACCCAGCTCCTAGAGTTGCTGAAAAAGCACGTAATGAAGGGATAAATGTAGAAAGAGTATTAGAGGAGAATGTGGGATCTAGCAGCGCTGACTCTTTGGAAGAACTATTGCGCCCAAGACCAAGAAACATTGGAATTCCACCTTCTTCCAATCCTACACAACCACAACATCGTGCTGATACTAATGATAGCTCTAGTACAAGATCAGGAGACTCACCTACCACCAGAGGTGGGAATGATGAAGGATATGGTAGAGCTGGAGGTAGTGGTGGTGAATATAGAAACTATGTTGGACCACCTCCCGGATTTATGAGCCCCTTCACTGGTGAGGCAAACTTCACGCATGCAACATAGGATGAGGACTATGGCAGTAGGCGGGTAGGACCAGGAATTGGTGCCATAGGGAAAGACTATATTCATAGAGAAAGAGGCAAATGGATTTTGTCAAGTTAAGAACATGACTCGTTATCTATAACTTCGGACTCTGTTGGAGTGGGAAGTAGTAACTATGGTTATACTCATAACCAATCATTTCCTTACCATTCATATCCCATTCCTGTTGGGATGGAATCGAGCGACTCATGGAAACAATCCGAGACTCAATCTTCAAATGATTTTTCTTATGGACAACGTCAACCAATCTCGGATCCATATGGGTGACATGTTAACAATTACATGCAAAACTATTTTGGGGATTTATCATTTGATGACTACTCTTCATAATACACTCACTCTACACAAAGAGATGATGAAGATAATGAAAAATTTGAACCTCATAGGAACTCTATGTGGTACTAAGTCACTCATGTATCTTACCATGCAATGTATAAAGTGTAAAATATTGTACTAATTCATTATATATGAATGATTATGGTGTGTTTAAACTTCTTTCTTTAATTACTACATATATTCTACACTCACAATGTTTGCCAGCTCGCTATATAATCAACTTAAATCAATTAAATCCATCATGCAATGCATTTCCTTCCAATTTTTTGTGATAAACTAATAGATAATTGACTAAATAAACATCTTGCAAAGTTTCAATAAAAATTTCCAAGTTTTTCTTACAATTTCCGTGGTTTCCATATTATTTTTATCGATATCGATAATATCCCGATATTTCCATCGATATTTCCGTGTTTTTGGACTACCGATATTTCCGATATCATCGATATTTAATACCTTGCCTACCGCTATTGCCACCAACCAGGTGGTGAAATGTACAACCCGTACTCTAATATCATTTGGCAACTAGCCATTCATGCCACCAACCAGGTGATGAAATGTACAACCCGTACTCTCCTTCATGCCACCAACCAGGTGATCAAAAGTATACTCAGTACTCCAAATTATACATGAGCATTACTCATGTCATTCATACATAAACATTCATGAGCATCACTCATGACAATCATACATAAACATTCATGACCATCATTCATGTCAACATTCATGAGCATCACTCATGTTAACATTCATGAGCATCACTCATGACAACATCCATAATCATCACTCATGTCAATCAACATAAACACTCATGTCAATCAGCTTCAAAAGCTTCATTTACAGAGCTCTAGCCTCAAAAGCGTCATTTACAGAGCTTTAGCTTCAAAGCTTCACTTGCAAAGCTTCACTTACAAAGCTTCAGTGCAGGGCATACAAATACCGCCTCCTAACAACTGCCACTTCGGCCCATACATGGACTCAATTTAAAGTCTCCAGCCAACAAACTCTATTGACCGAAGACTTGGGGGACTACATTATGTACCATATATTGGGCCTCAACTAGGCCTCATGAAAAATACTTGGGGGACTTAGCCCATTATTTAAGTATTAAGGAGCGAGCTCTTATTCTATAAAAGGGACTCCCTCACTTTCATTAGAGAGCACCCATTATTAATGTACTGAGGAGCGAGCCCTTATTTTATAAAAGAGACTCCCTCACCTTTATTAGAGAGCAACGCCGCCAGCTGAGCAATCGCATCGCCGCGAGCATCACTCCGAACCCATCACTTATGTATTGAGGAGTGAGCCCTTATTCTATAAAAGGGACTTCCTCACTACTATTAGAGAGCATCGCCGCCTATTGAGCAACCGCCTCGCCGCGAGCATCAACTCCAGCCCATCATTTATGTATTGAGGAGCGAGCCCTTATTCTATAAAAAGAACCCCTTCACTTTCAACGCCACAAGCCGAGCCAACCAATGCAACATAAACCACGAGCTGAGTAGCCTCACAACATGTGTTACTTCTAGTTGAGCATCATTTCAGATTGAGCACCGCCTCATATCGAACATCAGTTCAAGACGACATCTAGTTACTTCGACCCATACATGGACTGAATTTCAAGTCTCCAGCCAAAAGACTCTCTTGACTGAAGACTTGGGGGATTACTGTTTATACCATATTTAGGGCCTCGTATTTAGATCTCGTACAAATACTCAGGGGACTTAAATGTAATTATGTGATAAAGGAAGGGGCAAATATATAATAAGTGAGGAGTCCTTATTCTATAAAAGGACCCCTCATCCTCACAATTAGAGAATGCCATTTCCAGAGCCTTCTCACCCCTCTCACATCTCCTTTCATGACAGAGGTTCTCTCCCTCACCTCTCAGATAAATACATATTCAGTGTGGATGTAGCCCAAACCTTGGGGTGAACCACGATACATCTTGTGTTATTTACATTTCATGCAAATTCACGGTCGGATTTACATTGTACCAAGACCTTCGGTTTTGTGCATCAACATTTACAGATCCACGGTTGTTGGAAAAAAAATGAAAGAGAACCGACATGATTTTTTGTGTCAATTCCCACAGACGGCGCCAAATGTTGATGCACAAAACCGGAGGTCTTGGTACAACGTAAATCCGACCGTGAATCTGCATGAAATGTAAATAACACAAAATGTATTGTGGTTCACCCCAAGGTTTGGGCTACGTCCACACTGAATATGTATTTATCTGAGAGGTGAGGGAGAGAACCTCTGTCATGAGAGGAAATGTGAGAGGGGTGAGAAGGCTTCGGAAATGGCCTTTTCTAATTGTGAGGGTGAGAAGGCTCCGGAAAGGGCTCGTTCATACCCATCACTTATGTATTGAGGAGCGAACCCTTATTCTATAAAAATGACTCCCTCACCACCATTAGAGAGCATCGCCGTCTATTGAGCAACCGACTCGCCGTGAGCATCAACTCTAGCCCATCATTTATGTATTGAGGAGCGAGCCCTTATTCTATAAAAGGGACCCTCTCATCTTCAAGCGCCACAAGCCGAGACAACCAAGGGAACATAAGCCACAAGCCGAACAGCCTTGCAACATGTGTTACTTATAGTTGAGCATCATTTCACTTTGAGCACCACCTCGCATCAAGTACCAGTTCAAGATGACATCTAGTTACTTCGACCCACACATGGACTGAATTTCAAGTCTCCAGCCAAAAGACTATCTTGACTGAAGACTTGGGGGACTACTGTTTATACCATATTTAGGGCCTCGTATTTAGATCTCGTACAAATACTCGGGGGACTTAAATGTAATTATGTGATAAAGAAATGGGCAAATATGTAATAAGTGATGAGTCCTTATTCTATAAAAGGACCCATCACCCTCACAATTAGATGAGGCCAATTCCTAGGCCTTCTCACCCCTCTCAAAGCTCACTCTCAGAGCTCTCTCTCCCTCAGATAAATACATATCAGTGTGGACGTAGCCCAAACCTTAGGGTGAACCACGATACATCTTTTGTTATTTACATTTCTTGCAGATTCACGGTCGGATTTACGTTGTTCCAAGACCTCCGGTTTTGTGCATCAACATTTGGCGCCGTTTGTGGGAAACGATATGAAAAGTTATGTCGGCTCTCTTTCATTTTTTTCACCTCCACCGTGAATCTGTAGAAAATTGGGATCAAAATCTACGCTCCTTCCGCATCACCGTTGAAATCAACCCAATTCATCAAGTTCCAATTCTCACCTGTTTCTGTGAGGTTCATAAAAAGAGAAGATGTGGAAGCAAATCTCTCAGAGCTTAAAAGAAAAGTGGACTCATCATTGCAAATCTCTACTCGCGAGATCATACAGGGCTCCCTGTCGCCGTGCCTTAACGGAGCCTACATTCTATTAATCCCCGAACCTGCAGCTCGTGGGCCCTACACCTGATACTTCACTCTATTAGGATCTCTGGAGGCCGGGCGATACTCTGCAGCAGATACGTCAACACCAGTGCTCTGTGCACAGTTGAGCGCATTACAGAGCTCTATTCTTCCCAACGTCTTCTCCGGCTTCAACAGACTTACTTGACCCGACGAGGTCAGATCTTCGAAGCCACTAACGCATTTTGGTGCCAGAGAAAATTGGTAGGGATGAGCTTGGGATGTAGGATTTAAAATACGTTATCGACCCGATGAGACCGCCGCACGGCCAAAACCCCAAGAACCCACATTAGCAGAGCCACCGATTGCACCACCAAAGTCAGGCCTAATTCTAAAGCTCGTGCTATTCTTCTCAGTCCCATACTTTTACCTCCTCTTCTATCACTACAAGAGATTTCCCTAAAGATTTTGTGTCAGAGCTTAAGAATTACTCACATTCATAAAGAAAGGATCAAAGTTGGAGTGGGAAGAATGCTGGAGGCAAAGCTCTGTGGTTCTCAAATTCGATCGCCTTTTCGCGAAGAAAGTGGAGATGAGGAACTTTCAGTTTTTCCCAGGCACACAAAGGTTATTGTCACTGGAAACAATATAACCAAGTCTATTTTGGTAGGTCTTCAAGGGGTTGTCAAGAAAGCTGATGGACTTAGGGGTTGGCATTGGCTGAGTTTTGGGTAAGGAGCAGACTTGTAAAATTGAGAGAAAGCAGGTCACCACGTGGTGCAGTCGGAGCCGCTGATGGTTCCGAGATCTGGGAGCTTGAGGCTACCCAAGGCGCTATCGCCGCTGAAGAGGGGTCCAGAGATTCGAACTGGATTTCAACATTAAACCCTCCAGCTTTTCCAAACCTGCCCCATTTTGTTTTGTATTAAAAATCCCTTGAAATATGTGAAGGCAGAAGACAAGTTTTTTTTTTCCTTTTTCTTTTTCTTTATTATTGATGATATGATGACTGTCTGCCATCTGCCAGCCAAAAGAAAGAAAAACAAGGATGGAAGAAATAAACAACCAAGAAACTGGAGTCCAAATCCGAAAAGAAGGATTCCAACACTTCGTCCCTCCAGAAAAAGCTTCAAGATTCGGTCTTTTCCAACAAAAAGACATGCCCTCGGACAACGCAAAAGAAAAGAAAAAAAAGAAAAGGGAGACCACCAGTAAAGCTACAGGAAAAGAAACAAAAGCAGAAAAGAAAAGAGAAAGCAAAAGCAAGGAATAAACACCCCACCAGAATGATGTGATTTACTTTTCTGGTTTTTGTATGATGTAATTTATTTTTCTTATCTTTCAGAGACATCTGTATAAACCCCATCAGAGGGTAAAAAAAAAAAAACGGCAAAACCCAAAATAAATGGGCTAGAATGTTGTGTAGAGGGTGAAGGCCCATAAGCCTAAAATAGCTCCAACCAGGCGATCAAAAGTACGCCCAATACTCCACAATTATTCGATAACCTGCCGCTATTACCACCAACCAGGTGATCAAAAGTACGCTAAGTACTCCAAAATTATTCGGCAACCTGCTGCTATTACCATCAACCAGGTGATGAAATGTACGACCGGTACTCTAATATCATTTGGCAATTAGCCATTCATGCCACCAACCAGGTGATGAAATGTACAACCCGTACTCTCCTTCATGCCACCAACCAGGTGATCAAAAGTACGTCCAGTACTCCAAATTATACATGAGCATTACTCATGTCATTCATACATAAACATTCATGAGCATCACTCATGATAATCATACATAAACATTCATGAGCATCATTCATGTCAACATTCATAAGCATCACTTATGTTAACATTCATGAGCATCACTCATGACAACATCCATGAGCATTACTCATGTCAGTCAACATAAACATTCATGAGCATCACTCATGTCAATCAGCTTCAAAAAGCTTCATTTACAGAGCTCTAACTTCAAAAACTTCATTTATAGAGCTCTATCTTCAAAAGCTTCATTTACAAAAGCTCTAGCTTCGAAAGCTTCATTTACAGAGCTCTAGCTTTAAAGCTTCACTTGCAAAGCTTCACCTACCAAGCTTCAGTGCAGGGTATACAAATATCGCCTCCGAACAACTGCCACTTCGGCCCATACATGGATTCAATTTGAAGTCTCCAGCCAACAGACTCTATTGACCGAAAACTTAGGGGACTACATTATGTACCATATATTGGGCCTCAACTGGGCCTTATGAAAAATACTTGGGGGACTTAGCCCATTATTTATGTATTAAGGAGCGAGCCCTTATTCTATAAAAGTGACTCCTTCACTTTCATTAGAGAGCACCCATTATTCATGTACTGTGGAGCGAGCCCTTATTTTATAAAAGGGACTCCCTCACCTTCATTAGAGAGCAACGCCGCCAGCTAAGTAACCACCTCGCCGTGAACATCACTCCTAACCCATCACTTATGTATTGAGGAGCGAGCCCTTATTCTATAAAAGGGACTCCCTCACCTTCATTAGAGAGCAACCGCCTCGCCGCAAGTATCATTCCTAACCCATCACTTATGTATTGAGGAGCGAACCCTAATTCTATAAAAGGGACTCTCTCACCACCATTAGAGAGCATCGCCGCCTACTGAGCAACCGTCTCGCCGCGAGCATCAACTCTAGCCCATCATTTATGTATTAAGGAGCGAGCCCTTATTCTATAAAAGGGACCCCCTCATCTTCAAGCGCCACAAGACGAGCCAACCAAGGCAACATAAGCCACAAGCCGAGCAACCTCGCAACATGTGCTACTTATAGTTGAGCATCATTTCACTTTGAGCACCACCTCGTATCAAGTACCAGTTCAAGACGACATCTAGTTACTTCGGCCCACACATGGACTGAATTTCAAGTCTCCAGCCAAAAGACTCTCTTGACTGAAGACTTAGGGGACTACTGTTTATACCATATTTAGGGCCTCGTATTTAGATCTTGTACAAATACTCGGGGGACTTAAATGTAATTATGTGATAAAGGAATGGGCAAATATGTAATAAGTGAGGAGTCCTTATTCTATAAAAGGACCCCTCACCCCCACAATTAGAGGAGGCCAATTCCTAGGCCTTCTCACCCCTCTCAAAGCTCTCACTCTCAGAGCTCTCTCTCCCTCAAATAAATACATATCAGTGTGGACGTAGCCCAAACCTTGGGGTGAACCACGATACATCTTGTGATATTTACATTTCTTGCAGATTCACGGTCGGATTTACGTTGTTCCAAGACCTCCAGTTTTGTGCATAAACAAAACCTAATTGTTGCTTTACCTGTACTAGTTTCATATATTTGTACTCTATCTGGTTGTCTATTTTTTGCTACTTGTAAATTAGGTAATGTCCACTGAGTTCCTTCTAAAAAGCTATTATCTACGGGTTTTGCTTTTGTCATATTTACATGATTACTACCAAATGTTTGAACTAAATTTTGAAATTCTAAATTAAACTTATGATTATATTTATCAGACACTTTTCCAATATACATTAAGCTAATACACAAATTTTTATACTCTCCTTTTGTTTATACCATATTTAGGGCCTCGTATAAATATTCGGGGGACCTAAATGTAATTATGCAATAAAGAAAGGGGCAAATATGTAATAAGTGATGAGTCCTTATTCTATAAAAGGACCCCTCATCCTCACAATTGGAAGAGGCTCATTCTCACCCTCAGAGGCCAACTCTCAGGCCATCACTCCCCTCTCACATCCTCTCTCATATTCAGAGGTTCTCTTCCTCACCTCTCAGATAAATACATAATCAGTGTGGACGTGGCCCAAACCTTGGGATGAACCACGATACATCTTGTGTTATTTACATTTCATGCAGATTCACGGTCGGATTTATGTTGTTCCAAGAACTCCGGTTTTGTGCATCAACACCTTTCATATTATAATTTTTTGTTCTTATGCTCACTTTAATATATTTACTAAATTCGTTTATTATCATAACATAATTTGGAATACATCCTATAACTGCTAAGTTTGAACTTAAGTCTACTTCAGCTGTTGCTATTGCTGCTTGATGGTGATTATCTCATCTATCATCATATATGTATACTTAAGTTTTTGTGCATACTTGTGCTTTGGTTAATCCTGCTATTTCAATTAATATTGTTCCTATGTGAATCTGACTGAAATGTGATTTTATCAAATGGATAACTACTTCTTTACTAAGTAAATTAAGTGTACCTTCTTTATCAATGTAACTAACTTTGTGTTGACTGATGCTACTTACAATTCTACTTCTATTTTCAAATAAACCTAATTGGTACAAATTATATTTATTTTTCTGTGTTTTCTCAAATCCTCTTCTAATAAATTCTTGTGCTTCCTCTTCATTTGGGTAAATATCTTCGGCTCTAACTATTACTTTTCCTTTTCTCCTAAGGAGTTCCATTTTCTATATGATTATTAGTACTTAAAGTTAAATTTTCTAATTTTTCTAACAAAGATGGTGGAAGTAATGAAGATGCGTTATGTAAAACTTAGTTTATTTATGCTATTTGTTCTTCAACTTGATCTAATTTTTCAGCCAAACTTAAAACTAATTGAATAATTAAATTATTTTGCCTAATGGGAATATTACTACTAGCTACTTGTGTTGAAAAATCTATTAAACCTACTAATTCTTTATCTAACTTACTAATATCTTTCAAAGCTTGGATATATTTTCTGCTGGTTCTAGAAATGGTCATTAAACTAATAATCTATCTATTTTATTATGCAACTTATCTACTTGTTTACTCAACTCTTTTTGAACTTCTAATTTTAACTACTCAACTATTTCTAATGATCTAAGTTCTACTTGCTTAGGCTTACTATCTATGAGGTCAATAAGCTCTTTTATCTCTCTTTTGCTAGGAAACCTTTGAATATTTTTATTATTATCTTCTAACTAAGATGTAATATAATTTAAATTTTGTCTAATTGTTTTATGGAATTTTTCTGAAAATGCTCTAACAACTGATTCAACAAATGATTATACTTATTATTTTCTAATTTTATATTTTCCGCTTGACTAATAATAAGATCTACAATAATATGGGCTTTTGGATTGTCTTAACTATGCAAAATATGATTATGTTTTCTCAATAGAAAATAACAAACTAAACTATTCTAATCTAAGGTTATTTTTCTTTTTTTGAGGTTCACTAATTTCTAAATTAAGGTAATCTATTATAAACTACAATCTACCTTTCTCTAAAGTTACTGCTAACTGGTTTCTTAGAAACTCTCTTTCTTCTCTCATGGTCTCTAAAACTTGATCTATTGCTCTTTTTGCTTCTAAAACTCTATGTTGCACTTCTATGTTATTATATTTATAAATAAATGAAGGATGTTCCAGATAACTAAGATAAAACTTTTACCTCTTTAGAGTCTTGCTAATTCTTTTGGATATATACGCTAATCTTCTCTTTATGCTAGTTATAGTCGGGTGTCTAGAACAATAAATACCTGGTGGTTGTGGTTAACAAGGTCTACAAGGACACTAATATCTATTATTCATGCAAAATAAAAGGGTGTGATATCAGTTGTGTTAATGACTTCCGTCCGTAAGGTACTTTACTATTGTAATTATACTATTAAAATGCTAAACTTGGCTCTGATAACAAATTTGATAAGCAAGCCCGGTTAAATAGTCAGATGATCATTATAATAACTAGACTTAAAACCTTCCACATGGAACTCGACATATTTCAGTATGACGGTCACTCACAATGCAGGTATAAGGCCTTAACGGTTGAACTCAGAGGTACGAAGAACTCAAAGGTACCATGTTTAATGTTCAGTTATTTGTATGGCAAACATTCAACTATAACAGAGTGCTCGAACAAAGTATGATCATCAGTTTAGCAGGTTAATAATATAACTACAATAGTGTTTCTTTATTTTGAACTAGAAGTCTAATTTAACAAAACTAAAAAATAAAAAAAAACTTACGTAAAACCGTGCGTCATTTCTAAGCTTATCACGTTGGTGTCTAGTGAGAGTGCTTGGAATTCATTTAGACACCAAAAAGTTAACCAAATCAGCATACCAAGGTTCACTTACCTTAATGGACATCAATTGTTCATCTGGAAACGTTTTAGCAATGGGTAGGGACTCCTCATTATGCATCATACGGCTTAGGTGGTCAGCCACCACGTTTTCACTTCCCTTTTTGTCTCGAATCTCAATGTCGAACTCTTGGAGAAGCAATATCCATCGAATTAGCCTTGGCTTGGCCTCATTTTTGCTGAGCAAATATTTTAAAGCTGCATGATCAATGAAAACAATTACTTTAGTACTAATTAAATATGATCGAAATTTATCTAAAGCAAAGACAACGGCAAGAAGTTCTTTTTCCGTTGTGGAATAGTTTAATTGGGCATCATTCAACGTCCGTGACGTATAGTAGATGACATGCGGCCTCTTATCCTTCCTTTGTCCTAAAACAGCCCTTAAAGCATAATCGGATGCGTCACACATGAGCTCAAAAGGAAGGCTCCAATCCGATGGAACAATAATGGGAGCCATGGTCAGCAACTCCTTGAGTTGTTTGAAGGATGTCGTGCACTCCTTATTGAAGTCAAACGCCACATCTTTTTGAAGGAGACGGCAAAGAGGTTGGGAAACCTTTGATAAATCTTCGATAGAAACCTGCATGTCCAAGAAAAGAATGAACCTCTCTAACCGAAGTAGGAGAGGGTAAGTGACGTACAAGATAGATCTTTGATTTATCAACCTCCATTCCTTTCTCATAGATGATATGTCCTAAAACTATGCCTTGTTTAACCATGAAATGACATTTTTCCCAATTGAGAACAAGGTTAGTTTCAACACATCATTTTAAGATCAAACTGAGATTATGCAAACAACCATCAAATGAATCACCAAAAACACTGAAATCATCCATAAAAACTTTAATAATTTTCTCAACATAATCAGAAAATATGCTCATCATGCATCTTTGAAATGTGGCAGGTGCATTACATAAACCAAATGGCATGCGATGATAAGCAAATGTACCAAAGGGGCATGTGAAAGTGGTTTTTTCTTGGTCCTCGGGTGTTATGAAAATTTGATTATAACTAGAATAACCATCAATTCCTTTTATGTCGGCCAATGTCCACCCAATTGCTGTTTTGTACTCCCTTAGCACCTTTACCAACTTGTCCTCCTCTTGTATCGTGAGTGTGCTTGAGATGATGGCGGGCAATGTCTCATCATTGCCCAAGAAAATGTACTTTAAATGGCTTGGCAATGGCTTAAGTTCAAGTGTAGGTGGCTACACAACTGAAGGAAGTAACTTATTAACCAAAACTGAAATGGAAATTGGGTCCACAAAATTCCCAGATTGTAGTGGCAATGATTCGAGGGCAGCCACCATCTCCATCTCGTCTTTATTAGGGGGTACGACAAGGGAAAAATCATTCATGTCGTGGGGGTGCATGGTTATTGCTTCATTGTTTCGAATGTCCATTCCTCGTGCAATGACCAATTCAAGTGCATCGTCATTCAATTGTTCAAAATGGTCCTGTGCCAAAGAAGCAAATACATCAATAGAAAAACATGAGTGATCTTCATTAGGATACTTGATAGAATCAGAAAGATTGAAATTGATAACTTCCCCATCAAACTCCATCGTCAAAGTTCCATTAAACACATTAATCTTAGTACGGGCAGTTTTCATGAATGGCTGTCCAAGGAGGATGGGTAATGTAGGGGAGTGGTCCGACTCATCCATTTCAAGCACGTAGAAATCCGCCGGAAAGATTAAGTGATTGACCTGCACTAAAATATCTTCCAAAACTCCCTTTGGATAGGCATTAGATCTATCGGCCAATTGTATAATCACACCATCCTTTTTCAATTCGCCTAAGTGCATAGATGCATAGATTGAATAAGGCATGACATTTATAGATGCACCTAAGTCTAACATGGCAGATTCAAAACGAGTATTCCCAATTACACAAGGAATGGTAAAACTACTCGGATCCTTGCATTTAGTGGGCAGTTTACGCTATAAAACAGCTGAGACATTTTCACTTACCTTGACAACCTCCTTGCTCGAAATTATCTTCCTAGTTGTGCAGAGTTCTTTCAAAAACTTGGCATACCTTGGAACTTGCTTAATTGCATCCAAAAGTGGTATATTGACTTGAACTTTTCTAAACGTTTCCAAAATATCCTTTTCAGCCTCCTCCTTCTTTGATTGCATAAACCTATGAGGAAAGGGTACATTTGAAGGAACAACGTTAGAATTAATCAAAATTGGAACTTCCTTACCTTTGTTGGCCGAATTGGATGGTTTAGGAGCTTTTGGGGCTTGCGGCAAAAATGTTTCCACCCTTGCCATGGGGGTGCTTTGCTCATCCTCTTTAATTATCAACTCTTCAACCTCGTTGGAACGTGAATTGGACGGTTGGGGATCAGATCCAACTTGTTTTCCACTTCGCAAACTCATGGCTTTTACAGATTCGAATCCTCCATTCGGGTTGACAACGGTCGAACTAGGCAACTTACCTTACTCTCTGAATTGTCCTACAAACTCCTCAATCTGCCCAATTTGCGTTTCCATTTGGTCCACCCTTTTGTCTTGGTTTTGCATTGCTTTGGCTTGATTTTCTTGCCCCTGAGACAAATTGGTGAGTAACTTAAGAAGTGTGTCATTATCTAAAGATGTACCTGAAGTTTTTTGGGCAGCTTGTTGTGGGGCTTGTGTTAGGGCATATTGCTTGGTATAGAAGCTCAGAGGTTGCTGCCTAAAGCCTCCTTGTTGTTGGGGTTGTTGGGGCTCCCTCCACTTGAAATTTGGATGGTTTCTCCAACCTGGATTGTACGTATTAGAATATGGATCGTTCCTTGGCTGGTTGTGGCCTTGAAATTCAATTGCATTAGTGCTTTCCTATCCACCATTTTCAATCAATTGAGGGCACTTTTCAAAGGCATGTCCTTGGATAGAACACACACCACATACACTTGGTTCTTTCATCCTCATTCCTTCGGCCATCTGAGACACAATGGAAGTAAGATTAGCTAATTGTGATTGAATGTCGGATGTGGAACTTACCTCATTCACTTGCTGCCATGGGGTGTCCATTTGACCAACGCCTTCATATTGTTGAACATTCAATGCTCGGTTAGCAATTAAGGTCTTGGCAGCCATGGGTGTTTTGTCCACCAAAGCTTATCCCGCTGAGGCGTCTAGTATTTGGCGTTCAATTGGTAGAAGCCCTTCGTAGAAATATTGAAAAAGAAGCTCCTCCTTCATCTGGTGCTGTGGACATGAAGCAACGAGGGTTTTAAAACGCTCATAGTAAGTGGGAAATGATTCACCTTGGTTTTCCTGAATGCCACTAATCCTTTTGCGTAGTAGAATGACTCGAGAAGTTGGAAAACACTTCTTAAAAAATGACCGTTTCATACTCTCCCATGATGCGACAGTTCCGGGGGCTAGCTCATACAACTAATCTTTAGCCTTTTCTAAGAAAGAAAAGGGAAAAGCCTTCATTTTCAGAATGCTCCCATCAACATTCACAGGGGTCATGCTTGAACAAACAACCTCGAACTCCTTCAAGTGTTTATTAGGATCTTCCATGGACATCCCGTGGAACTTAGGAATGTGATGCAACAAACTTGATTTCAATTCGAACTCGTCCGTCTTCCCTAGGGCAGCCAGGGGGTATTGGATGCATAGGGGAGCGGCATTTTCCAATCCCGAAGCGGAAAGCTCCTTAATTGTTTGATTGTCCGTTGCCATGTTGGGATCTTCCTCTTTTTCTTCAAGTGGATGTTCTTCAAACTCAGGTTCAGGAATAGGTGGGTTACGATCTTGCTGATTCCTATTCCTTATCAAAGTCCTTTCAAAATCGTCGTCAAAGTCCAAGAGATGCTCACGAATTGGATGAGAACTTCGAGTCATAAACTAGTACCTAAAACAAGAAAACAAACAAGGTCAGTAACTATCATAAAAACACACGAAAATAAACAAAAAAGAAATAACAAGGGATTAGCAATGCTAATCCCCGGCAACGGCGCCAAAAATTTGATGCGAAAATTACTTAACACACAAATTAAACCCTCTTGTTGTCAATTGTAGTAAAGAATGTAAGTAGGGATCGTTCTAGGCCGGGGATTAAGAGGGATTGCTAAAACACCTGAAACTGACTTAAAAACGTAAAATTAAGTTTAAAACACTAAACTAGACTCAAAAGATGCAATACAAACTAAAAAGACTCAAATCAGCTTAAAACAATGAATTAGACTCTAAACTGACTCTAGGGATGGTTTTGGACGAAATTAGGTTCTAACTTGACTCAAGACACTTAAAAACACAAATCAAACATATTTTGACTAATAAAAAACTTTAAAGTAAAGGGGGATTTGATTTTGACGAATTTGAAAACAAAACAAACAGATTGTAAACTAAAACAGTTTTTTGGACGAATTTGGGTAAACTATGGATGATGGGCTAGCTAGAGGGTTCTTCTCCACACATGACACACTTGCACATAAATCAATTTTCAGTTGTTCTTTCGATAAATCATGAAACTCAACACCCCAGGTTAATTAAGTCCGCTTAAATTAACCTTCAAGTTCTCCTTAAGTTATTAAATTAGATGGGAAAACGCATACAACAATTCAAGCATTCTTCAAAAGTCCTTTACGTGAACAGCACAATAAAGATACAATCAAAGATCATTAAGCATTATGAAAACTATAAGTATTGACGAGGCATTCGTTACTATGATGAGCATGAAACTCCTGCCAAGAATTCATTTAACGCGATTGTTTATAAGTGACCTCCACTACTTGTGAATACAAGTCTGTAACTATTAGGTGAAACTCCCTTATACTCTAGCATCATATTCATGCATGCAAACTAAGTGTGCAATCTTAATAAACATACATGAATAAGTTAACAATCAAGCAGCTAAACAAATTGAATTCACAACTTATGAAATCACAACTGAAGGTAATCAATTCATATTGCAAGTATGTTCATGGCTTTGAATTTCCCCCTATCTAAGGGGGGTTTAGTTACTCATAATTGCAACAAAAGCAGAAAATAACAAAGTAGATATTGAAAGCAAGAACAAAGTACACCTAAAATGCTCCAAAGTTTCAAGCTTGAAATGCCAAGGACCTTTGTTTTCACCACCTTGTTGCAGCACAAGTATCTAAGGATGTGTATGGATTTATGGAAAGGTTATGAATGTATTTAGGTTGGATGGATGCCACGGCAAGGGGAAGGGAATGTATGGATTTGTGTTTGATTTTTGGTTGGATGAATGCCACAGCAAGGGAATGGAATTGTATGTGTTTGTGGGATGTGGGAATATATGGATGAATGTAAAGTGCTCACGGCTAGGATGGATCTCCTAGTTATGGTGAAGGGTGGATGTATTTATAGGCTAGGGAGAGGACCACCATCTAATTAAGGTGGTAGTGGTGTATGTTGTGGTAATGAGTGGATGTAATGGGTGTAGTGGGTGCATGTTTGGTAATGAGTGGATGTAATGGGTGTAGTGGATGAGTGTTTGGTAATGAGTGGATGTAATGTGTGTAGTGGATGAGTGTTTGGTAATAAGTGGATGTAATGGGTGTAGTGGATGAGTGTTTGGTAATGAGTGAATGTAATAGGTGTAGTGGATGGATGTTTGGTAATGAGTGGATGTAATGGGTGCAGTGGATTTGGTAATGAGTGGATGTAATAGGTGTAGTGGATGGATGTTTGGTAATGAGTGGATGTAATGGGTGTAGTGGATGGATGTTTGGTAATGAGTGGATGTAATGGGTGCAGTGGATGGATGTTTTTGGTAACGAGTAGATGTAATGAGTGCAGTGGATGGATGTTTGGTAATGAGTGGATGTAATGGGTGTAGTGGATGGATGTTTGTAGTTGTAGGTCAACACACTTGCACACACACATACTGATTTCTAGCCTTCAAATCTTCAAAAACGTCCATCCTCATGTCTCCATGCTTGCACTATCCAATCTTGGCCCAGAAATGCTCCAAAATGCTCCAAATAGCACTTTGTTGCTAACTTTGTTATTTGAACCTACAAACACACGAAAATAGCTTAAAGTACTAAAATAACTAGAATTAAACTAATTAAATGCCAAGAAACAAGCTAACTAAGTTGCATAAATATGCTCCTATCACCTACTATTACCCTTTTATTAATATACTTTAAGTCGGATAGTTAAGGCGGATAGTATTGACCAAATTAGTTGGGCATTTAGTGTTGTGTCATATTAATTTGTCCATCAAATAATATGTCGGACTATAATAATTTTTTTAAAAAAAAAATCATTGTTGTAGGCATAATTTACTGAACAATCATTGAGACCAGAAAGAGAGAGGGGGTGCGGCATAGAGAAAGATGTGTAATTGTGAGGTGTATGTTATCTCACCCCATTATGCCTTTATTTATAGTAGTAGGATAGATTAAATCCTTATCCTAATAGTTTTACAACTCTAGAATCCCACAAGGATATCCCAGATATAATAGCATTTACACAATCACATTCCTAATCTAATAAGACTGCAACACTCCCCATTGAGTGTGTAAATACTCAAACAAATAGTGCATCAGGTCTTCAGCGATGAAATAAGTACAGTTGATGAAGTCGTCGGCACAATGAGCGAATGTAAGTCTCAAATCAACGGAAGAATGCATAAAAGGTAAAACTCACAAAACCTCGTTATGGTAAAATTCAAGGTGGGATAAAAACCCATAGACTCAGGAAAAAAGTGAGAAGTTGCATTAAGTCAAAACTATACGTCTTCTGGACGCAAGTTGAAGAGCTCACAAGGGTATGACCAGCTCAGGATGGGTGCCTCATCAAAACCTAGTCAGGTAGCAAAAACCCAGTGGAAAAAATGCTTCTAAGTGTAGGGAAAAAGAGTACATTAAGGTCAAGCGAGTATACTTCTAGATACTCCCCTTGAGTTTGACATAACTTCCAAATGAGAACTACAAACATTGCATATGAATAGTTAGGCATACCAATTCCTCGAACAAGTTTTTGGAAGGTTGACTTCAGTAGTGACGTCGTGTAGAGGTTGTCAAGGTTGTCTAGGATCGGCTTGCATGACTTCAATCTCCTGATGCTTTACTAATGTGATGTAAACACGATATGTGTTGGCGTTGACTTTGTTGGTGTATCATGTCCTGATCGGGTTGATACATGCGGCATAGTCTTCAAAGATTGTCGTTGGGACTCAACAATGGATGAAAACAACAAGTAATTTGAATATGTTCAACAAGAGATCTCAACCATGTTTCACGTGCAGCGTACTGAAGTGAGATGAGTCTTGGAACGATTCGAAGATTTCGCAACTAAGGTCATATCGTGGACCTCCAAGATATTGCGATATCCCTAACGGTAAAGACATAACCATTTGGGAATGTCTCTTATGTGGGTTTGATAAGTAACCAGCGTCAGCATAACAAACAAGGAAAACATCATTCCAAGGATTAAAGGGGATCAGATCTGTTCGGGATGTGTTGGGATTAGCCCAAATCCGTAGTACCTTTCAGGGTAGCGGAAAAACATCTTTAATATCAATTCAGTAGATGCATGTAGGCGCGATGCTTTATCTTTACCAATAAATCAACAGTGAATGAGATGTCTTATCTAATGCAATAAGCTAAGTACAACAAAGCCCAAAGTTGAACTTACATATAGAACTTCAGATTCCATAATCTCTTCAAGGGTCTCATTTGCATATAGCGTTGGAAGATCATAGGTATACTCAAGGGTAACACCTTTAAGGTGTAATTCGACTGGTAGACCAAAGTACTGTCAGAACAATGCTTCAACTTCAGGTTAAGGCATAAATGAGTTTTCCCAAGATCCTATATCTCAAATTTCGTTGTTGGTGCGAGCCAGTTTTCTCAAGCTCTTTTAGAGTCTTAATGTTCATGTCATGAACATAAACTGTAACTCTAGCAATTCAGAATAAGACTTCATAATTTAACATGCAAGGGCATTCATTCATATCCCTGACTGATCAAATAATCACTTAGACAGGTATACCATATTTGCTGGATTACTTCAATCCATAAATGAACGCCTCAAAATGAGTTAGAAGGGCGTTATGTGGTTTTGGAACTATTTGAACTAGTCCATGTAATTCTTCGGGAAGTTACATGTAAATCTCCGTATCAATATCCCCATGGAGAAACACTAACCACATTTCATATTGCTGCAACCAATCACAGGGCGTTTGAGAGAAATCTTGCGCCGTAAGACGTGTATCATGTTGCACTATTTCATTAATCTCATTACGTTTCTTTTCCCACTTGTAACATAACAGGGTTACCTTGGGCAATGTAGGAATGATAGGTCCAAACACACTTTGGTAAGGAATTAAAACCTGGATTGTAATTTCGATTGTCCAATCAGTTCTACATTATCACTAATCAACGGAACATAGTTCGATATTGTCACTTTTCATTTATGTCTGTAGTTACCATAAAAGTGAAAACATCATCGATGATAATTTCATTCCAATTTCATTATCTTATCCAAACTAGTATACTGGACCAAGGACTTCAAGTCTTAGGAGTAATCCGGATTAATCTCATGAGATGGAAATGATTTGAGACAGTGATCGAGTATGGATTCATTGTGTGCCGTAACCTTTCTCTTATAGGGAAGTGAATTCTACGAACTGAGTGATTTGTCGTGCTTCAGACTGAGATAGATTGATTGGCTATCCACCTGTGTACCGGATTGTCTAACAGGGACGACCAAACCATCCACTATGGGCGACACATCATTTACAGATGTTGACTCGACTTTCTCTAAATACGTCTATCCATCCAGGCATGTTTGCAGCTGGTATATGATCTCGTCACTTTAGCTAGATCAGAGGAATGCATCTGGAGCAACATTCTGAAAGTTAGAATTTATCGCACTTGCTTATCACACTTGTGCAGTACGGGGATCGAGATGAGACATGATGAGTAACGTCCACGCAAATTCGCGATGTTCTACAAGAACGTTGACATTCTTATCTCCCTCTAATGGCGAGAAGATTGTCTCATTGAAGTGACAATCTTTAAATGAACGGTAAAAAGATCACTTGTAAAGGCTTTAAGAGAGCTAGTACGAAGAATAATCATAATCGACAAAGATTCACATCCTTTTTTTAGGACCATGTTGGTATGTTACGGCAAGGTAACTTGGCACATAGAATGCACACTCAAATACGTAAGTACGAAACGTCAAGTTCGTACCCAGTAACCAACTGTAACGTCGAATTCGTTAGGTGGCAATAGGCCTCAAGGTGAACCAACATAGCTACATACAAGATTGCATAGGCCTAGGCAGAAACTGAAAGCTTGGTGCGTTCACCAAGGTCTGGGCAATCATTTAAATTGCGGCTTATGATCACTTTACAAGACTGTTTTAGAGTGAACATGAGAATTCAATGTTCAATTATAAACCTAAAAAACGTGCAATACTTATTGAAAACCTTTTATATAAACTTTTCGGCATTATCCAGTCTTCCAAACTTTATGGGATAAGTAGGGTGGTGAACCCTTAAAATCGGCCAGGAGGTTTAGCAGCATTGTGTGTGGACAAACATGTAACCAGTTTGTCGATTCATCAATCAAAGCCATAAGTATTTATATGGTCCATATTTTGGTTGGATTAGTCCATATAGATCCCCTGGATCCACTATGAAAAAAAATGTGGTTTCATATCTTTACTAGGGATGATTTAAAAAAGCAATTTCCCCAACAAGCAGGCTTGGCAAAGTGTGCTTATAAGCATAGAATTCTTACTTCAAGTAAGGAGATGCGGCATGACATCATTATTCGATCTAAGTGTCCCAAAATGTCATGCCAAGGCAAGTAAATTGTTCAATCACCAGGTTCTAGGCCGGCCACATGTGGCGTGTTCCTAGTTGGGAGATAACTTATTGGCCCTAAAATAAAGCTTCAAGCTCATATTTGGAGATGATGCAAAGATATTTAACTTTTTTTTCTTCAATGGTTTCATTCATGATTATTGTCATCTTAAATATCCTTAAGACTCAACGATGTTCTTCTTGAACATGGAGAATATAAGGTCTCTTAAATGGTAATTTAGTACCATTCATACAACGAGGAGTGTGCCAATGCTCTTAATCAGGTTGGATAAAATCGTTGCTAGAGAGGTGATTTAGGTATAAAGTTAGTGTGCATAGTATGACATTCATCCAGACAACTGACTTTCCCACATTTGTACCTAATCACGTGTTTAATTGAATTTGGTCACATGTATACAAGAAACATGATTCAATTAGCTCATATTCGAAGACAATATCGATAAGATTATCCATAACTAAAACAAACACCAAACTTGAGTCCAAGAACACACAAAAAAATGTTCACAAAGCAAACCAAAGTTACTAAGGGGATTCGGCCAACATGGCCATCCACGTCAAAATTATGCTCTTCCAACAGTGTTTGATAGAGCAAAATTAGTTTTACATACTGACTACGAGAATGGTACTCCTCAACGACATTGGTAGGGGCACGAATAAGTGCATAACCAATGATCTATTCCATCGAGACGAAAGTAGATTTTACAAGGTTGAGGTTCGGGAATATTATCCCTTATTCTTGAAGTTTTAGGTCTTAGGTGCCAAGGATCATGCTTCGTGCATGATGCCACACCTTGGTAGACCCTGATTCTACCATATGTTGTAAAAACAACCTCGATATTAGATTATGAGAAAGACAGTGTCATGCCCCGATCTCGAAGTACGTTCAGGATCAACACATGATGTCACCAAATACCCATATCTCTAACATACCCCGCCTTCGTGATATGTACAAAGCGTAGGTTAAGAACCGACTGCGTAATAATTTTTTGTATAATTTGTGGATGTTATACAATTTGTGGCTGCATCTAACATCCTCGTTAGGCTGCCTACATACCCTAAACAGGGATTAAGCCATTCGTAGTTCACCAAGCCATCAAACACACCATCATCATGTGTTACATTTCCCTCTAAACTACAGCAAACCACCAAACAACCAACAACATAAATTCAAAAACTAAAATCAAATTAATCCATACTTAGTCATAATTTAGCATGAATCTATGAAGCACTCATCTTTCGTACACTTCACCGAATGTGCCACCACATAGCTGCTTCTTAAACATCCATCTTGAAAACTAAATGACTAACCCAAGATGCTGGATAATTTAATAAATAATGGTACAAATATAATGGAAAAATGGACTTTTAGAAAGAGCACTGACTACCTTGTGCAATCTTATCTGAAGATTTCATTTCATATGTTATATATATTTATATATAGAGAAAGAGATAGACATATATACTTCTAATGGAATGCTTTTGGTTAATTATACTTGAGCACAGTGCCATACCCTAAAGCCGATCCTCTCAATCTCAGAGGAAACTACCTCTGCTACATCTTTCTCAAACCATTTAATCAAGTGTATGTCATGAACAGATTATCACTTTGATCCAAAAAGAACTATAAATGGGTATCAAATGAATTGAACCAATAGTTATATCAACTTTTATATCGAAGCAGTCCATTCAGCTTTTGTATAGATGACAAATAAAAACAAGCATATGCATAATACTAGTCTTGAAAAACAGGGCTAATATATGACAGGTAATTGACTCCACCTAATAATTGATGTCATACAAAATATCACCTTCAGGTATTATATCAACTAGGGTTTAGGTATTGGCACAAACATCAACTGCATATAAGACTAATTTCCCGTAGTAGCATCTAAATAAATGACCATATAAGGAATCAAGAGAATCAAAGAATAATTACCAAGGCTTTCCACCCATTGGAAAACAACATACAAAACCATGTTTATTTCATGATTTAGACTCACCTTCTTCGACCCTCTTCTGCCTTTTCTCATCCTTGCCTTCTTTGTCACCCTTTCTCCCTCATTTAGTTCTAGTTGTCCTGTGTCTCCACTTACACAACTGGATTTAAGCTGGGGTGTAGAGTCGATCTATACCATAGGGAGATGGGTTGGAAGATGGAGGAAAGCAAGATGTGATGGTGATCACAGCAAGATGAATTTGGGAGAGGTGGTGGGAAGTGACGAGTTCTTTCCCTATGCAACCCCAACCAAAAATGAGAGAGAGGGAAGAAAGAGTTCTCTAGAGTTCTCTCACCCTCCTCGGAGAGAAAATGCAGGAAAAAGAAAAGGCGTGGGCCCATATGCGTGACCAACCATCCAAAATATCTTGGGCTAAACTAAATTTACAAAAATACTCGCAAACTTGTTTATTAATTTCTCCTTCGTTAAAATCTCGTTTCACGGGCGGTTTTCACCCCACTTGCTCGTGAGATCGGACTTATCTAAAAATATTTAGTGTTGCCCTGTCAAGGGAATTTTAAATAACCAATTTCCAAACTTCACCCTTTGTAACTAGTTTAATTAAAATCTAAATTCAAATAAATTACTATAAATTCCCCAAAAATAATATAAAATCTCAATAATACCAATATGTAGATTATAACAGTGAAATCCATGAATGGGATTTCACAGACAGACCTAAACTTGGGTTTCATAAGCTCCAGCTAAAGTTGAATGAGTTTGTTCGGTAGGCCTCTGCTGAAGCAGAAGAAAATCGTTTGGTGCACCTCTGCCGAAACAGAGCATGACCTTTAGTGCATCCCTACCGAAGCAGGGCACAACCATTCGGTAAACTCCAACCGAAGCTGAGTCTATATCGTTTTCTCACATTTATGGTAGTAATCAAATATGAGAATTTTGGTAAACTTCCGTTCTTTATACTGCTACTTTAAGAGCAAGTTAGAAACATGGAAGGACGAGAAAAATATTCTCTAGTCAAAATTCAATCAGATTTATAAACTTCAGAATTGTACTCATTCATGGACGTAATCATGGTGTGCTTCAGGCAATGTCTTTCATGATTAAATGGTCCATAAAGCAAGCCAAAGAGCCATAGAATCCTTGTTCGGGAGGTATTTTTGTTTGTAATGCTTCAGGCATAAATCTTCGAGTGAAGATCACGATGGAGGCTTATTCAGCTCTTCCATGCCATTTTTGGCTTCGAGGCTTACTCATCTTCTTTATAGTCAAGTGGAGATTCACATCTTATACCCACATAAAGTGGTTTCGGTCAAGAAACATCCAAATTAGTGAAATCGAACTTGTTATGGTTTGACAATCCATTGAATGGAGAGAACAAGATTGTGATTGGTGCTATGGAAATAAGATATCCTTAAGCATCAAAGTGAGAACATTCTGGTTCTAAGACATGGTTTACATGAAAAATGTCGGGTTTTCATGGGTGTATTGTTTTATGAAAACTTCGAGTTTCAAAGGCACTAAATTTGAAACTACAGGTTCGAGTTTAGTTATGAACTTCTGGTTCATAAAAAGGAGGTACCTGTAAGAACAGAAAATAAAATATACAACTAAGTGTAGTAGATTTGGGTTGCTTTAGGAACTCAAGTGTGAGTGCTTCGGGACTACGAAAGTGAGTCAGCGGTTCAAAGAAAAGAAGAACCATTAATGTCCAAAAGTGGGCTTTAGGCCAATAATTTTGGATGTCTTGTCAGATTAATGGACTGCTGGTCACTTTAATTAATTTAATAGATCGTAACCATCCAGGTTTGATTGTAGGAGCAAAAGAATGACATTCAGGTCATATTACCTTGAATTTAGCTTTGGGCTAAGTGACAATAATATTATAGCTTGATTAGCATTAACCAAATGTCCCAAAAATTAAATGGGTATGGTTAAGAAGCGGGGGATGTCAAAATATGGCATCGGATCGAAGAAAAAAAAATGCAGCCTAGCATATGTGGGCTGGTTACATTACACAGCCCTGCAAAAAAAAAAGTTGCAAGCCTTTAGGCTTGAGGACACGTGACACACCCCGACCCAGAATGTCCACTAGGACTCCGAATTGAGTTATGCTGGCCAACACCTGAAAGGTGATGAAGCCATAAGATGTAGTGATGTGGAAAATGTGAATAAATTTAAACCTAAAAGTGCCTAAGTATAAGAGTGCACTAGTGAGCGGGAATGAACCCATATCACATGTGATGTCAGAGTATAAGTAAAGTACAGTAAGATAGGATAAAGATTATACCCTCAAAGGTAGCCACCTATACCGAGATTTGCCAAGAATCCTCGTTGTTACGAAAGCTCAGCTACTAAACCTGGAAGGGCGAAAAACAAAGGTGAGTGGGCCTAAAATAAAGTTTTATAAAAACCTTTCTAAAAATATTGTAACCATTTACCGTAAAACAAGTATAGTTTCCAAAACATACATACTACGTATAGTATAAAATTGCTTACCATAACTAGTAATATTTCAAGGATGTCATACGTCACAACTTTCGTAAATAAGTACTTGACGTTCGTAATCACATATTCTCACCTAAATAAACATATCACATCGAATGCTCATTGACAGATGCTGACACACAAGTTCATGCAAAGATATTCTGACATGAACAAGACTGGGTGTAATAATGATATACGCTCTAGTACTATAATCATGTGAAGACTGGCACTAGGCGCATCACATATGAGTCGGAGTTGCCTATTGCAACCTGTACGACAGGACTGGCACCTACAATGGATCCAAGGTGAGCATGCGGTACGATGTGCAACAATGATGAGCAATAACTTAAATATAATCATGCCACCACAATTCCACAATTCTAATCAATAATTTACTATTCATGACCATAATTATGATTAAGGCATCCCCTTATAGTAAGATTACCTTTGCATCCCATAGGATTATTTCATCATTTCCCAACAATAAAGCATTTCTTATAAACGTTCATTTAATAATGGCAATCACGTATAGAACTTATTAATAAATGTATATATGGAAACTAACTAATATATATATATATATATATATATATATATATATATATATATATAAAGTAAAGACCCACTCACGTTACTTGCGAAATCGCAGCCGTTCGAACTAGGATAGCCGGAGTATCTGATAGTAATCACACCTAAGCATAATATTGAGACCCATTACTAAAACTCAATTAAAATGTTTGAATTTGGAGAAACGGATGGGGGATTCGGAATTAGCGCGTTGAAATACTTTAAGGAGGGTCCTGGGCAATTTTTGTAAAAAATCAACGCAAAGTCAACGATTAACCCTAAAAGTCAACTAAGATGCCCCGGTGGTCAACTGTGTTAAAACTTTAGAATTTCACTAAATGGATGTCAAAAACGGACTCGAGGCGTCGAAATTAGCCGAGGAAGGTTCTCGAGAAAATTTCAGAAAGTTAACCTAAAGAATATTCCAGAGAATATTCTCAGAATATTCTGAGCCCATTCAGAAATGGGCCGGCCTAGGACAAAGGCCCAAAGGGTTGGGTTTATGGTTTGGACCGAGTTTAGGTTGAAGCCCCATTCTTTCATCTTTTTTTTTTATTTTTTATTTTTTTAAGCAGGTTAGGTCCATTGGACTTGTGGGTTGCACCCGTCAGAACCAACAAGAAGAAAGCCGGAACTGGGCTTGCTTTCCAAAGCTCCATTCTCAATGAAATTTCACCATTTAAGTGCCAAAATAAAGCTAGAAGGAAAGAGATTCGATTTATACCATTTTAGCTCACATCCGTGGTTGGAAAGTGGCCGGGAAAACGCCTCCAAGGCTTCGAGTCACTGGAAAACTGGGGAGAGTTTCTCCCAAACTGATCTGCACCAAGACTTCAACATTTCTCTCAAATAAAACAAGGATCATGTACAAAACAATGATCTAAGATGATTGCCGTCTATTTCAAAGCTTACCTTAGTCGGAATCGTCAAGAATCAGTCGTTGGTTCGTCAGAGGAACACATTATAGTGACCTTGGTCACTATCAGGGTTCTAGGGTTTTTGTCTAGGTTCGAGACAGGGAAGAAGGCCGCGATGGTGGCACTGGCTCATGGGAAAAGTGGGAACGAACGCTGGAGTTAAAGAGGCAAGGTGGTGCCTCGGTGTTGTTTGCAGAGGAAATGGGAAACAAGAGAGTTGACAGAGTGCTAGTCGAAAGAGAACTGAGATAGATGAATGTGGGAGGATTCCAGAGAAAGTACTGAGAGTGCCATGTGGAAGATGGGGAGATGAGACTTAGTGTGATTGTGGGTCCCACGACTAAATATAAACTAATATAATATAATAAAAAGATCCAATCCGAAAATAATAAAATAATAATTTAGAAATATAAAATAGTATAAGATAATTAAAATAGTAATTTCTTCAAAAATAACTTTGGAATTTGTAGTTCCAAAAAATTTTAACCGTAACTCTGATTTCTATTCTGATTGCTCCTACTCGTTTGTACCATCAAGTACTTCGAGAATACGCTAAAATAGCAACGTGTACACATCACGAAATGATGGTCAACAAAAGTCAACCATCTCACCTCTAGGGTATATTCGTCAATTCACTCTTCTAAAACTAATAAAATCGTAAAATTTGGGACAAGTTGTCACAACACGGCTGCAAGACAGCCCAGTCCACTCAGGGCAAGTTGCAGGTTTGGGCTGAAAGGAAGCGATGAGCCCAGGTGTGGAGGAAACCCATTGGTGCTAATTTTGAGGTTGGGCCAGGAAGCAGAAACCCAACATGCAAAGCAAGTTGAAGCCTTGCAGTTGGAACGTGGGTCAATTGTAGAGGTAAGCCCAGTCAGTGACTGGTTGATGGGTTGGTGCGCGAGATAAGCCCAACAAGTTATGCTTGCTGGCTGGTGGACTGAAGGCGCAAGACAAGCCTAGCACGTGCTGGTATGTGGCTTAAAGGGCTGTGAACCATTAAATTTCAAAGCCCAGGCTGAGGGCCTGGTTTACGTACACAGCAAAGCCCAAAGGGCTACTACTTCACGGGACGTCGGTAAAACGTCGTTCCAGCACCCAAGCCTTAAGTTGCAGGCTCGGCTTGGCATCAGGTTGAAATAGTGGTACAGCTGCAGGCCGTAGATTTCACAAATTGAAATTTCCCTTTTTTTTTCTTCAAAATTCCTAAGGTTTGAAAAACTCTAATTGCTTCTAATTTCTTTCAATTCTTTGACTCAAAAATTCCACATAGTAAATTCATAATTACGTAAGCATGAATGTGTATGTGTGTGTGTGTGTGTATTGACAAGTATATGAACATATACAATATATATATATATATATATCGAAATGAAAATATAAATGTAGGGGGTTCATGCATCATGGAGAATGTTTTCATGCTTCATGGTCGTTTCAAATATCCTAATTTATTTTAGGGTAAATTACATTTTCATACCTCAGGTTTGGGGCTTATTTCAATTCCTTACAACATGTTCAAAACATTTCACTTTCATACCTTAAGTATTATTTTATTTCAAAATAATACATCTGTTACATTTTCTATCCATGAATCTGTTAAGTGCTGACGTGGTTGCCAAATGTGAGCCATGTGGCAAAAAAAAAGATTTTTTTAATTTTTTTTTAAAACCTGAATTTTCAAAAAAAAAAAAAAAAAAAAAAAAACCCATGCCCGAGCCACCCCTATCTCCCATCCCCCATCACCCCTCCCAAAAATCCCCCATCACCCACCCTCAAAAAATCCCACCTGATTAGGTGGATCTACCACAAAACCAGTCCAAAAATCATCTCAAACTCAAAATCCCCATCTCAAACTCCCCAAGATGAATCTACCACAAACCACCCGAGATTAGGTGTGATTTAGGGTCTCTGTGCAAGGGAGGTGGGTTGCGGGGTTTGGAGGGGGGAGGTTGGTCGCTGGGTCGCGGGCGCCGGGGGAGGGGGGGTTTGGGGACGAACTGGGTTGCAATTTTTATTTTTTATTTTTTATTTTATTTTTCTTCCTGTTTCTCTTCTTCTTCTTCTTCTTGTTGCAGGTGGGGAACTAGGGGGCGGTGGGGACGAACTGGGTTGCAGTTTGTTTTCTCTTCTTCCCCCTCTTTCTCTTCTTCTTCCTTCTTCTTCTTACAGGTGGGGAACTGGGGGGGGGTTGCAGTTTGTTTTTTTCCTCTTCTTCTTCTTATAGGTGGGGAACTAGGGGGTGGGGGCGAAATGGGTTGCATGTTTTTTTTTTTTTTTTCTCTTCTTCTCCTTCTTCTTGCAAGTGGGGAACTGGATTTGCGAGGATGTGGGTCGCTAGGGGGAAGGGATAATGGTTTTTTTTTTTTTTTTGAAATTTCAGGTTTTAAAAAAAAATTAAAAATTATTTTTTTGCCACGTGGCACACATTTGGCAGCCACGTCAGCACTTAATGAATTCATGGATGGAAAATGTAACAGATGTATTATTTTGAAATAAAATAGTACTTAAGGTATGAAAGTGAAATTTTTTGAAGATGTTGTAAGGAATTGAAATAAGTCCCAAACCTAAGGTATGAAAATGTAATTTACCCATTATTTTAAAAGAACCTGATTGGCAGAAAACAATTGAGCGTTTGAATTTGTAGAAGATCCTTCTCTGAAAGCCAGATTTGCATCTCCAATGCATTGTATCACGTTCAACAAAGAAAAATTAAATTGAATCAATAGCATATAGATCAATTCCATAAAAAAATAAATTAATCATAAAAGAATGAGTAAAAGGTATTACTCATTTAATTGAAGAATAAACTCTCTTAGAACAGCATCAAGAGCATGCTGATAACGTATTGTGGGCATAATTTATTGAACAATTATGGATGCCAGAAAGAGAGAGGGGGTGTGACACAGAGAGAGAAGAGATGTGTAATTGTGAGATGTATGTTATCTCACTCTATTATGTCTTTATTTATAGTAGTATGATAAGTTAAATCCTTATTACAACTCTAATATGATAACATCTACTATAAGAGATATGGTAAAATTCCACAAAGATATTATAGAATTTGTACAATCACATTCATAATCGAATAGAACTGCAACAATCACATAATAAAATGAAAAAAAGGGAGAAAAACATAAGAAAGAAAAAAAAAAGTAATTAAACATCATTAAGACAAAATTTAAAAAAAAAAAATTAAAGAAAATGAAGGTGAAAAATCCAGGTCTCTTTCCCAGCCTATCTTCCCTTCTTCACCATCTTGCCCACGCTTCAAATTCCACCCTCCCTTACGAACCCACTTCCTCATTTCTTCAATCACCCAAAATCCACATCGATTCACCAACTAAAACAACTACTAATTAAATTGAAGATCCAAATTGATGAAGAAAAGAAATCAATTTGTGACATGGTCCGAGTTAACCAGAGTCGTCGAAGCTGGATCCAACGCCGTTGGCGACAAAAGATTATTGAGCTGCTAAGTCTATTGATGTTGACGATCAATCGGGCTTCTTGATCTCAACTACCTCTTCATCCACGTCATCGTGATTCGACGTCAACGGCTGAAACTTGATAGAATAGGAAGCGGCGAACGAAATGGGAAATTGCTCGGTGACCGATTGTAGAGGAGTGGCGATCGGGGTCAAGAACTTGTGAAGATGGAGCGAATTCACCAAGGAGCAGATCCGTGAAACCGAAGAGGGGAAGCAAACGTGTTTTTGGTTAGCGTTGCAGACTACTAATACCAAGCTTTTGGGTTGTATTAATTGTCCGGTGTCAGCAATACTAAATTTGATGGATGATATATTTAGGCGGGTGCTTTTTTAGTACGAGAGTGCATTAAACAATTGCTATCGTATTATTAATCATATCCGGTGTTTAATACAACGTGCGAAACGAGACTTAAGTAGTTAACATTAAAAGTGTAATCTTGTATGGTTGGACTAAACTGAATCAAACTGTAATTAGTGTGGTTCGGTTCTATTTGACCATAGACTAGCATAATTTTTTGGGATCTTTTGATATAGGTCTAATTGGACTAAAAATTGGACCTATTTCAAAAGATGGGTTATAAAATTGGATCTTTTTCAAAATTTCCCTAATTTTTATTAGCTTTGGTACTTGGTATTTTCTTGTTTGATAAGATTTAAAAAACTAGGGTGAAATTTGAAACATATTCTTGTTTGATAAGATTTAAAAAACTAGGGTGAAATTTGAAACATATTGAAACTATTGGCATATTTTAAAATCACACCAAACAAGAGGGCCAAAAATGCAATTAGAAAAATTTACTTTCTCCTAGTAAAAACCCCCAAACATCCAGAACAGCTCGCGGCAAAGCAAAAGAGAAATCATGGAGAGCAAGTCCAACTTCAAGGCAGAAGAAGAAGATCCAGAGGCAATCGTGTGGGCCCAGAAAGCATGGGCCCTACTATCTTCAGTTCGAGCCAAATCACCGCTCATCCAGTGCATCACCAACTTCGTGTCAATGGATCTGATGGCCAACACTCTCTTGTCCGCGGGTGCATCACCCGCCATGCTCCACTCCATAGAAGAACTCCCCGACTTCACGCCTCAGGTCCACGCGCTCTGCGTCAACGTGGGCACGCTCTCCGCCGACTGGTTACCGGCCATGAAGGTCGCCGCTGAACTGGCGCACAACTCCGGCAAGCCTTGGGTTCTCGATCCAGTTGCCGCCGGCGCCTCAGGTTTCCGGTTGAAGGCTTGTTTGGAGCTTGTGGAGCTTAAGCCTACTGTTATTAGGGGAAATGCGTCCGAGATTATCGCCCTCGCCAATGCTTCTGTGGGACCTACCAAGGTAATTGTTCTCTGCTTGATCACAAAATGTTCGATTAATGTTATTTTATATCTTTAATTTTTAATTTCAAACGTTCATTTTCCATACCAAGTTTTACTGTTTAAGAATAATGAGTTGAGCTAATTAATAGTACGGATTAATGGTATTCATTTTCATTTGTAAGAGAGAGGTTTAGTTTTGATTCTCGCCAAAAACGAATTTGAATCACATTATTACTAGTTCATTATGAAATTAAGCCCATCTAGATAATATTGTTTGTTCAAAAAAAAAAAAAAGTTAAAAAACTTATTTTGATTTTTGCTTGGGAATTAGGTTTTTTTTGTTTAGACCAACATTCTAATCTAATTTAAATTACGTCGAACTTGGGTCCATAATACTGTAGTGAACTTGGCTACGCTTATGTTAGCGAAAAATTAGGTATTTAATTTGAAGTCAAGCCAAAGTTTTGGCTTTTATGGGCTGCCAAAGATAAGGTTGTTGTGTTCCCTTTGCATGCTAAAATAGTCATTGACATTTTGTATTGCACATTAAACCTTTGAAAATACCATATTTCAAATTTGTTGTTTTTAGGGGGCAGACAGTTCCCATGAATCAACAGATGCAGTTGAATCAGCAAAATCACTGGCTCAATCCAGTGGTGCCTTAGTTGCGGTTTCTGGAGCTGTCGACATTGTTACAGATGGGAAGAGAGTTGTTGGTGCTCGTAATGGGGTTGCCATGTTGACAAAGATCACGGCAACCGGATGTTCAGTCACTGCCCTGATTGCTGCCTTTGTTGCTGTTGATCAATCTCATGTTTTGGAAGCTACAGCTTCTGCATTATCGATATTTGGGATTGCGAGCGAGGTGGGAATGAAACTGGCAAAGGGTCCAGCTTCATTGCGGATGCACTTGATAGATTCACTCTACAGGCTCGATGAAGTATGTGTGCTTTCTCATGTTAAAATCGGCAGCTTGTCATGAAAGATGCGGAGCTGTATGTGTGGTATGTTGATTACCATTAGACCCATTTTTGTTTAGAGTTCACACATATTAAGCAATTACATGAATGACAAATAACAAATGATACTTTGTTTTTGTAGATAAAGTTCCTGAATCATTTACTGGAAAATACTATAGTAATTGGAAGCATTTCCTTGTAAAGTATTTGAAACCAAGCTTTGTTTTGCTTTTGAACATTTTTCGTTGTATTTTTAACCTTTCCTTGTGATATAAAGAAACAGCTTGAAATTTCAAACTTCAAAGACAGAAAAAGAAAATATTGGTGATCCATACAAGTTGTAAGCTGCTATGCCTTTCCCAACTCCCGTTATATTGGTTTCATAGAGGATTTGGTTCTATGGGGATATTCTCTTTGAGGATAAGACGACTAAGCCTGTTTGTGGAAGTGAGGCCTTCTTGAAAGGCCATAGTTTGTTTATTCACTAGTTAGTTACCGACCATCAGCACTAAAAGTTTCACTTTTTCTGTATTCTATCTCATATGTGAGCAGAGAATTTATTCTTTTTATATTTACTCTAGCATACCTGGTCCAGTCCGGTCCAGTAGGATGTACAGAACTGGCTAGTAGTTTTCTTGTTTTGTAAGATCAACTGGAGAGTAACTTTTTTCGGATGTTTATATCATAGAGTATCTTAATGCTTGTGTCATCATCTCTCCGGATTCACCATTGAGGACACTAACTATGTTTCCATGCCCAAATATTAGTTTAGAGTTAAGTTGTGACTGCAGGTTGTCCTTTAACCTAGGAATTAATCAACTCATGCGTGTGAAGACATGAACAATACCCGAATAGGAAAAGTAAATCAAGTTAATGATCAGGGAAAGAAATTACAGGTCTAAATTGATATGTTAGACTGCTCATGCATTTTATTAGTGAACGTGATCAATGGTAACACATCTTGCATGATATGTAAGATGAATCTGAGGATCATGTGAATCTCCACCGTCCTTGATCCTTACATTACTGTTGGGAGCTATTTAAGGAAATCAATGCATGCTGGTTCATTCCAAAGGGATGTTTTGAGTTGTTGAGCATTCGGCTCGAGGCTTTGGGAATGTAGTAAGAGTTGTCTGGAGTTAGCAATCTTTTTGGTAATTTGGATGGAGCATAGTAAGAGAATTTTGAGGATTACAAAGGGGTTAGTGCGGAAGATCTTCGGGATTGAGTTTTGTTCTGGTCAGCATTTTGGGCATCTGTTTCTGTAAATTTTAGCGGGTTTCCTTATTCTTCTTTTCTGTTGGAGTTGCCAGCTATAGCGGCATCATATTTTCCCATAGACTGCAGTTTGTTTTTTGTGGTTCAGTTTTTTCTTTGATGATGTGTGTCCTGTTTCAGAATCACAGATTAGAGTTTTGAGGTCCTTCTCTATTTGATTTTGTTCCTTGCCTTCAGTGGTAGGAAGATCACTGGAAATAGGTCCCTTTCATTAGGCATTGCCGCATTGCCATACTTTACAACAACAGTTCAACACAAGATTACAATTTAGAGATACTCAACATACACCTGTAGCTAATACAATCACAGACACTGTATATATCACATTCAAATCCAGACAACAGACCAGACATCCTCAGTACTTCAAGTGAACGGTAATCCTCAGCAATGTTTCTGCACCATCTGTTGCTCGTTGACCTGGAGGAATCAGTGGTTTCAACTCTGCAATTCCATTGGCATTCTTGAATTTGCCTGTCCCTCCAGTCACTGACAGTTGCGACTTGCTACTCCCAATCTTGTACACTCCGAAGAAGTTGAGGTTATCATTGTACTCCCCTCCTTCCATCATAGCCGTAAATGCCATCAGCTGACTTGATCCATCCGCAGAGCTTGCCACATAGACTCCTTGAGCTTTCCCAATTGTCTGTGAACCCAATTGGGGACTAGAGGTCAGTATGTCATCAATAACGGTGACTGTCCCAAAGCCTAGTCCCAACCCGTCTGGTGCCAGTTGGGTAGCTGTATTGCCATTCTTTTCACCATTAGGATTTCCGGCGAAGGATGTACCAGATAAGCCGGTTCCTAGTGGGAGACCATTGGCGCCATTCACAGTTGGAATGGCACCGTTGGCATTAGGGATAGCCACACCACCGTCTGGAGGAAGGAACCCTATCGGCTTTGCAAAGGGCACTTCACTGCTGTATATATTGCCTAGCAAGCCAGTGATTGGCCTAGCCGTAGGGCTACTCCCTCCAAGAATGTCATGCATGTATATTTCCAGAACTGATTCGCTGCCAACAGCTGCAGGTTCAACTGCAGCCACAAGTGGTATTGCTGTCTGCATGTTTGCAATCAGCAGTACGGTGAAAATAGACGAAAATGTCTGCTTTAACATCCTGAAACTTTGGTATCTGCTGGATTAAGGATCGAACGCTGAAGTTTTCGTGCGGAAGTACGATGGTTGGCAACATGTGTTGGTCTTGATATAGAGGAGGTTGTCACATGGAGTGGTTGAGACTGCTCCAAACTCAGGAGGTGAAGTTGTTGGATTATCTTATTGGTACGAATAATATGAATTTCGGTTACAGGTGAATTAGTTGTTGTCACAGATCACAAAGAGAAGTGGGTTTGTTGTATCATTGGTTCCTCATAACATTTCTCTGTACTTAAGGTACCTTTTGGTACGTGGAATGGGACGGAACGGAGTGGGACGAGGTGTTCCGTCCCACATTTGTTGCTCCTAAATCGGGTGGAACGCGTTGTTCTACGGGACAAATTTTGAGTAAATTTTTGTTCCGCCTCACCCCCTAGAATGACTCGTTCTACATCAGTGGAACACAAAATTATAATCTCTCCGTCTCCTTCTTCTTCCTCCTTGTTTTCATTCGAGGGCATCTTTGCTCCCTCTCCGTTCCGTCCTGTCCCGTCTGCATACCAAACGATACAATGAACTGCTTTTTGTACTTTTAAGCTATAACAATGGATATTTCTCTCATTTTCGGCTTCAAGGAAAATCTCTTGTTTCGGAATCTGGCTCACAACAATGTTTTCTGAGTATATTTGGCAAAGCATGTGTTGAAATTTTGAGTTTTTTTGGCTTGAAAGTAAAAGAAATATTGAGTTATTTTTTCTTTGTTACATTTGAGGAAATTGATTATTTTACCTATCTTAATTCTAATATTTTATCCACCATCTTTCGCTACTTAGGCTAATGCCACTAATCCAATGACTTTGATATCGAATGAATGACTTCATGGATGTATGTTGAAAACAAATAAAAATATCCAGTGATTTTTCTTTTTTTGGTTATATTCGAGTAAACCAAATAATTGACTTATCCTAATCCTAACCTATTTCCCCACCGTCCTTCACTACTTCGGCTTAACCCCAACACAACAATGTAATATTCTAAGCACTCATGGAATGACATGGAGTGTAATTTGAACCATAAAACCTATCAAAAATATGAGGAGTAGTCCAATTATATGAACTGATCATCTTTGCCGATGACACTAATCTCCAATCTTTTGTGCCATGATTTTTCTCGTTCGTTTGAACTGCTTTTTGTACTAGTAAGATGTAACAATGAATAATTTCTCGTTTTCGGTTTGGTTTCAAAGAAAATCTCGTTTCAGAATCTGGCTCACAACAACGTTTCTGACTATATTTAGCAAAACCTATGTGCTGAAATTTTGGATTTTTTTTGCTTGAAAAAGAAAAGAAAGAAATATACAGTTATTTTTTTCCCTGTTACATTCGGGAAAATCGATTATTTAGCCTATCTTAATTCTAATATGTTGCCCACCATCTTTCACTACTTGGGCTAATCCAATGACTTTGCTATTGAACGAATATGACGTTATGGATGTATTTTGAAAACAAATAAAAAAATTCAATGACTTTTCTGTTTTTCGGTTACATTAGAGTAAACCAACAATTGACCTATCCCAATCCTAACCTAATACCCACCGTTCTTCACCACTTGGGCTAAACCCCGACACAACAATGTAATATTCTAAGCATTCAGGGAATGACGGGGAGTGTAGTTTGAACCATAAAACCCATTAAGAATCCGAGTGGTCCAATTCTTTATAAGCACATGTGTTAATCACGCTTTACCAAACAAAACACAAATCAAGTTGGACAACTACGTCCAGCTCCAGCTAATTCCAATGCTAAGCCTAAGTCAATGTAGGAAGGAAACAAGTTTTATCCATGCTCGATAAAAAGCAATCACTCTCCACCAAGGCAGAAATATTCTTATCCTTACACACAACACAACACAACACATGGAACAGAACTGCTTGTTTCAAATTTTGCTAGATATGGGTTTTACTCACTTTGGATAGGAATGTCAGCCAACGTGTTAAGTGAGCCTTGGCCTTTCGGCGAGTTAAGAGCGATGAAAGTTGTCTGTCATTTTCGGGCAAAAACTTTCCTGTGCTATGTGTTTCTTAATGCCTCTGCCTCTGGCTGTTGGGGGCTCCTTAAATCTGGTTCCTCTTTCATTTGGTCCCCACCTAGGTTCAACAATCTCTCCTCTTTGAAATCTCAGCGCCTGCCTTCGCTTCCAAGGCTCTCTTACCATTGATCCTATCAAGGGTTCTCTTCATTTTCTCAATTGTCCCGTTTGGTTCCCTTGGATTCGTTTCAACTGTCTTTCTATTTTCTTCCGTAGGTACTTATGATTGTTTATGTTCAATGCGGTCTTGTAATTTTAATCATTTATTCGTTTAGATTCATTTTTTCAATCGTTTACATCCGTGAAAGGCATGGTGGAAGGTTCGGGTTTTTTTTTTCTCAAGGGGCACGGAACTTTGATTCGAAAAGCCTCCCCGTTCCTTTGACAAATTCCCAGTACAACTGATAGACTACTATAGATACAATAGACGTGAAAGCACTTCAGCAGCCACAGAAAGTTGAAAAATAAGTTGTTGGAGCGTTTCTCGTTAGTTTGCACTCTCTGAGTGAGTGTCTCCATGAGGTTTTAGTATCTCTCCTTTCCGGTTATTGAAGATGGAGGATCAGTCATTACGAGTGTGTTCTGGTCCCCTCAGTTGGGCTCGTTAAAACACGGTTGTACGTGTCTTCCAAATCCACACTATATAATAGAAATCCAAAACATACGTCCCTGAGTTAACCAATGGTTCTCGTCACATTCAACAAACCATTGTCTTGCATACCTGCAAGTTTAGTTGCATAACTTGCATTCTGGAAAGAGCATATGATTGGACTAACAAAGAGTGTCCAAGACGATGGTTTGATGAATGCGACGTAAGCCATTAGGCTGCTATGAAGAAGCATTTCAACTGTACACGGTAGCAATTATGTGTTACATATGGTATGTCCGCCAAGGTCTCGGTCACTTGGTGGCTACTGTCCGACAATTGTCATAGGACTTGGGCAGGTACTGGGGGCTTTCTGTTACAACCACCCCCATATTTTCAGTTTATTTCTATTTTCCCATAGAACATATTTTAAATCTATCAATTTAATCCTTTATTCTCTTTTAATCCTAACCCTTGATCTAGATTCCCTATTGTTCCTAAACTGCCACATGGCAAATTCTTAACTCTCTCCTCTTTCCCCTCTACCCGAGTCCTCCCTCTCAGATATATCTCTCTCTCTCTCACGGGAATGGGAACTCTCCTCTCTCTCCCTTTCTCTCCCTGCACCGTGACTAACCCAGGAAATCTGCATGCAACTCTAGTGTAGACCATCATCATCATCTCCCTTGCACTATATATCTCTCTCTCCGTCGCAGTGAGGTCGAGGAACTCAGAGAAAGGACCTCCGACGGATCTCTCAATTCTTTCCGGCTAGGTAAGTTAGTTTTTCCTTTTTCTTTTTCTTTTTTAAATTACCATTGTTGTTGTGGGAAGTTGTGGGTTGACTGTTATGTGGTTTTTCCAAGGTTTGAGGACGGGAACAGCACGGGGGAAGCTCACCCGCATTTTTCGACGGAACCGTGACTTTCGAGGAATTCTTTCTGAGCTCTCACGGTCGTTCACGGCGAAGCTAAGGTATGAAATATACTCTACTCTCTTCCCTCTTCATTATTGTACTTAGGTTGGGTTTTGGTTTGCAGGTTGCTATCGACTGGAGCTATAACAGTCCAGTGTTCTTCCCCGAGCACACCCAAAGCCACCAGGCCATAAGGCCTTCTTAAACAACCACGGGCCTTAGCCCTTACTTGAACTAGCCCATTTCCCTTCTGATTATTTGGCATGTGGGATGTGCCCTGCATGGGCCGTGAGTGTGTGTGTGTGTGTGTGTGTGTGTGTGAAAGTGGGCTTAGCGTGTGGGGTGTGTGTGTGTGTGTTGGGCTTAATGACTAGGGTGTGTGTGTGTGTTGGGCTATGTGTGTGTGAGTTTTGGGCCGTGCCTTGCGTTGGGCCAAGATTTGTGTTTGTGTGTGTTGGACTAATTGTATTTGTGGTGCGTGTGATATGTTGTGCGTGTGTGTGTTGTGTGTGTGTGTCCGTGCATGTGTGGTGTGTGTGTGTGTAAGCATGTGCACGTGTGTGTATGTATGTGTGTGCTGGCGTGTGTGTGTGAGTGTGAGTGTGGGTTTGGGTTTAAGCCCAAACCACCCTTTTTCACCCTAAACCCTTTTAACCCAAAAACCTTAGGATCCTAAAACCCATTCAACCCAAATCCTTTATTTTATTTAGTTCAAGCCCAAATCCTTTAGAAAATCCTTTTATTTATTTATTCCCTTTTTGTGCTTAGGTGAAGTTGCTAGTGAGTAAATTCTAAATCGTTATCCGCACAACTCTACTGCTAAGGAGTATCTGTGAGTGGACCCTTTCTAAAATTTGCATAATTTCCTAGTTTAATTGTGTTGATGCACAAAATCAGTGAGGACTTTGGTACAACAGAAAGTGTTAAGTTTGTGACCTTCGCTAGATTGCTCCGGTCACTAGTGTGGATAAATATGTAAATGGATAAGGATAGGGAAGCAAACACAAGATGTACGTGGTTCACCCAGATTGGCTATGTCCACGGAGTAGAGGAGTTCTCATTAATTGTGAAGGGTTTACACAAGTACATAGGTTCAAACTCTCCTTTAGTGAGTACTAGTGAATGATTTAGTACAAATGACATTCGGAAATATTGTGAAAGAATGATCTCTATTTATAGAAGAGAGTTTCTAGTTTCATTCTGACATTGAACGTGTCGTGTTGTGATTGGCTTCTGATGTTGACATGTGTCACGCTATGATTGGCTTCTGATGTCAACACGTGTCGCGCTGTGATTGGCCTCGTGGTTGGAGGGAAACTCTTCTGTGTCCTTGACGGTATAACGTTGACCGGTGCTAAGTAGTTTCAGGATTGGTCAAGTATGGTACAAACAGTGCTCCCTTAAGTTCCCAAGTGAGGGAAGTTCCTCGGTTGGGGACTTGCAAGATCTAAGCCATTGAGTAATCACAAAACTTCTAAGTACCGAAGTGTGCTATCATTTTCACTTGCCTTATCTGTCTCATATGTAGATGTGGCATCTTCTCTGGAAGTACTTTTCCTCCATCCAGGGGTGGTATCTTTAACCGATGAAGATGCACAAGGTAATGTATCAATTTCACTTGAAGTTTACTTGTAGTTTCGGGCTTGGTCAAGTGCGATACAAACCCTATAGTAGGAGTCCCCCAAGTCGCCGAGCTAGGAGATTTGCCGAAGGAGGTAACAGACAAGGTAAGCAATCAGACTTCCAAGCAAGCAACCTGGATCAAAGGTTTGACTTCGGCTTCCGGTTGATTGTTCTCCTTCTCCTTGTGTCGTAAACAGTAACAAGGATAATGAAAAGAAAATGGAGAAGAGATGATAAGAGATACTTTTGCTTTTGAAGAAGTAACTTTCCACAAGTTTATTCTTGAACTGGGCTGGAAGGTTTTCTGGTTTCCTCTCGAGTATAAGGCCGACTCAAGAATTTGAGGGTAAAAAAAAGTCCATGAAATCTAGAGTACGTTCGACCTTGATGATATGGGATACTTTTGCTGTTGACAAAGTAGTGGATGTATCGGCACGTGTTCTATTACACTTGTCTCCACATGTTTCCTTGTATCCTTCTCACTTGTCCTATCTGTTCCTCAGGCAGATGTGGTATCTTCTCTGGAAGCATAAGATATTGAAGATGAGTACTCGAGAGCAATGCCAGATAAGTAATCAGGCAAGGGGTTTCAGGCAGTCAGCTTTTGACTGGAAGCTTGATTCCAAATGCTGATTGATTGCTCTCTTTCTCCTTGTCTTGTAGGTAAGGACAAGGCCAAAGGAAAAGACAGGGAAAAAGCATGAAATGGGATACTCTTGCTTTTAACCCTGATGATATGAGATACTCTTGCTTTGGTGTGGCTTTTTTGCAGAGGTATTATTGGGAGGAAAAGAAACTGAGTATTTCGAGAGACTCTGCTGAGAGTGTCCTCTTGGATGTGAAGAAAAGTTGAGCATTTTTTTTGTTTGCAGGTCTGCCTGGCTGTGAAGGATGAAGGTCAACATATATAGGAGTCTCCCTAACAACAAGTAGTAGTGCTACTCCTTTACCCTTCTTGGTCATAGCAATGTAGTGGGAGCTGCAAGTTTCACGTGTTTTAACTTTGTCAGAGCACTTTGAAAAAGTGGTCTGTGGTATCTGGAAAGCTGATGTTGCATGTGAAGATGGCAGACAAGCTTTATCCAAGGAAATCTGGCTCTCGAAGTTCCGAGAATGGTGATTCTTCAGTTTTCGAACAAGCAATCTTGTCGGGGATCTGGCTCTTGAGATTCAGAGAATGGTGCCGCTTCTATTTTTGAGAAAGCAATCCTGTTGGGAGTCTAACTCTTGAGATTCGGAGAGCAATGTCTCTTTGATTTTTGAGAAAGTAATCCTGTTGGGAGTTTGGCTCTCGAGATTCGGAGGGCGGTGCCTCTTCGATTTTTGAGCACGTAATCCTGTTGGGAGTCTGGCTCTCGAGATTCGGATAGCAGTATCTCTTCGATTTTTGATAAAGTAATCCTGTTGGGAGTCTGGCTCTTAAGATTCGGAGAGCTGTGCCTCTTCGATTTTTGAGCACGTAATCCTATTGGGAGTCTAGCTCTCGAGATTCAAAGAGTGGTGCCTCTTCGATTTTAAGCAAGAAATCTTGTTGGGAGTGTTTTCTCGAATGTGAGTAAAGGTTGGGTATTTTTGCCAGTCTGCCTTGCCACGGAGCACGGAGGTTGACACACATTGGGACTTTCTAGTTATCAAGCAGTGGTGTTGTTCCTTTACCCTTGTGGGTAATAGTAGGGTAGCTGGACCTTTAAAATTTATGTGTCTAAACTTTTTCAGAGATCTTTGGCAAAGTTATCTGTGGTACCCGAGGAGCTGATGTTGCGTATGGAAAGTGGTGGCTCTTCGAAATCCGGAGAGTGGTGTCTCTTTGATTTTTGAACCAAAGGCCCTGTTGCCTTTTCTTTTATAAGGGCACCAATTGTGTGCAAGAAGTATATTCAGAGAGTTATTGCTTGTAGGAATTTTCCCCTTACTTCAGAGATTTATTGCACCTCATTTCTCCTTCATCATTTCTCCTTCATCACTTTGGTGAAGAGGCAGGCATGCCTTCTCAAGACAACATATGGCGCCCATCCTTCTTATCCCTTACTGGTCATCTTACCGTTGGGGACTCTGCGATGAAGAATGATATGACCGCTGCGGTGGTGGCCAGGAACCTTCTCACTCCCAAAGATAACAGACTACTTTCCAAACGGTCTGATGAGTTGGCTGTTAAGGATTCTCTGGCTCTCAGTGTTTAGTGTGCAGGTTCTGTGTCTAATATGGCCCAACGCCTATTTGCTCGAACCCGCCAAGTTGAATCATTGACGGCTGAAGTGATAAGTCTTAAACAGGAGATCAGAGGGCTCAAGCATGAGAATAAACAGTTGCACAGACTTGCACATAACTATGCTACAAACATGAAGAGGAAGCTCGACCAGCTGTAGGAATCTGATGGTCAGATTTTACTTGATCATCATAGGTTTGTGGGTATGTTCCTAAGGCATTTATTGCCTTCATCTTCTTGGGCTGTACCGCGTAATGAAGCTCCAAATGATCAACCTTCGGTGCCTCATCCTTCTAGGGTTTTGCCTAGTACTGAGGCTCCGAATAATTACCCTCTGGTGCCTCCTCTTTTTGGGGCTCTGCCGACTGCTGAGACTTCTCCTAAGCAACCTTTGTGAAGACTCCCTCTTGTTTGTTTATTTTGATTCATGTATATGTACATATTTGTAACTTATCGGAGATATCAATAAACAAGCTTTGCTTCATTTCAACGTATTGTGTTAAATACACTAAGGCTTTCTTCACTAAGTTCTTCGAATTTTTCCTTTTGTTAAAGCTTTATGAGTGAAGCATGTACATTGAGGTACTGCTCCCTTAATTTCCCGAGTGAGGAAAACTTCTCGTTTGGAGACTTAAAAAATCCAAGTCACTGAGTGATCGTGAGACTTCCAAGTATCAAGGTGCAGTAGCATATGGTAGGAGTCCCCCAAGTCTCCGGTCGAGGGAGTTGACGAATGAGGCATTTCCTTTCTAAGTGGTAACCCAAAACTCCTTCTTCATATATATTTGTTATGAAAGTTGTTAGACCCAAAGAAGAGGAGGCCTAGGCAATTTTTTTTTTCGAATTTTTGAATTTTTGAATTTTTGAATTTTTGAATTTTCAAATTTCCGAAAATATATATATATATATATATATATATATATATATATATATATTAAAGCTTTGTAGGTGAAGCTTTGAGGTTGAAGCTTTGTTGGGTACCATGAATTGATTTTGCTTCACACTATCTTGATCAAGATAATGTGAAGCTTTTGTAGGTGAAGCTTTTGTGTTGAAGCTTTGTAGGTGAAGCTTTTGTGGTGGGTGAAGCTTTATGGGTGAAGCTTTTGTGGTAGGGAAAGCTTTACTGGGTGAAGCTTTTGTGGGTGAAGCTTTTGTGGTGGGGAAAGCTTTAATGGGTGAAGCTTTTGTGGTGGGGGAAGCTTTTGTGGGTGAAGCTTTTGTGGTGGGGGAAGCTTTTGTGGGTGAAGCTTTTGTTGGTGAAGCTTTTATAGGTGAAGCTTTTGTGGGTGAAGCTTTTGTTGGTGAAGCTTTTATGGGTGAAGCTTTTGTAGGTGAAGCTTTTGTTGGTGAAGCTTTTATGGGTGAAGCTATTGTGGGTGAAGCTTTTGTAAGTGAAGCTTTGGAGTTAAAGCTTTTGTTGGGTACCATGAATTGATTTTGTTTCACACTATCTTGATCAAGATAGGTGAAGCTTTTGAGAATTTGTAGTTGTCTTCCATTGATGAAGCTTTTGTTGGTGAAGCTTTTGTGGTGAAGCTTTGTTGGGTACCACAAATTGATTTTGCTTCACACTATCTTGATCAAGATAGTGTGAAGCTTTTGAGAATTTGTAGTTGTCCTCTATTGATGAAGCTTTTGTTGGTGAAGCTTTGGAGTTGAAGCTTTTGTTGGGTACCATGAATTTATTTTGCTTCACACTATTTTGATCAAGATAGTGTGAAGCTTTTAAGAATTTGTAGTCAAACTCCTTTGATGAAGCTTTTGTTGGCACCATAAATTGGTTTTGCTTCACACTGTCTTGATCAAGAGTGTGTGAAGCTTTTGAGAATTGTGGTTGCCCTCCATTGATAAAGCTCTTGTTGGCACCATAAATTGGTTTTGCTTCACACTGTCTTAATTAAGAGTGTGTGAAGCTTTTGAGAATTGTGGTTGAACTCCTTTGATGAAGCTCTTGTTGGCACCATAAATTGGTTTTGCTTCATACTGTCTTGATCAAGAGTGTGTGAAGCTTTTGAGAATTGTGGTTGCCCTTCATTGATGAAGATCTTGTTGGCACCATAAATTGGTTTTGTTTCACACTGTCTTGATCAAGAGTGTGTGAAGCTTTCTAAGAGTTGTAGTGTTTGCATTGTTAAAGAAGGGAAATGTCTGAAGCAGATGCAAGAGGGCTGAATAGCTTGATCTTCGTATGCCATGCACTGAAGTTGTTGTTGGCTTGCAATGAGACTTTGTTGGTGACTATAACTCTTGTTGGGCATAAGTGCTCCCCTAGTTGAGTTGTCAAGCTTAAAGGTTTTTGATTATTTGTGAATGTTAGGAGTTCGCATGTACAAGTTGTACCACTCGTCTTCTCGTAGGTGGAATGAATGGTGAGTTGCTTTCATCACTTGGTTGGTGGTACGAAGGTGAGTTCCTTCATCACCTTTCATCACATTTCATCACCTAGTTGGTAAGAATAAGGGCAAGGTGTCGAGGCACATTGTAGCAAGTGTCGAAGACACAAAGTATGTTGAACCCTTTCGAAGCACAGTTGGCTTATGTATGGATGTGTTGGAATGTATGATGTTTATGTATGAATGTGTTGGAATGTATAATGTTTATGTTGATTGATATGAGTGATGCTTATGAATGTTTTGCTATGCATGAAGGAATCCATGCTTTTGATATGTGAATCATGTTGGTTGTAACACTTAGTATCACATACTTTGTGTTAAAGTACGCATGTTGAAACTCTGAGTTGGAGTATAAGGGTAGGTCAGCGTAGACCTAGTGTTCCAGTGCTAGGAACGCAAAAGACTCAGAAGAAGTTGTCTGAATTCCCTCTTCTTTAAATATTTACCGAATGTCTTGTATGACAAAAGATCTCAAGTGGTTGAGAGTTAAAACATTTGTAATGTGTATGCCTTCTTATAATAGCATTTCCTACAGTACCTAGTCATCCACTTTGAAAGAGTGAGGCTTGGCCCTATAGTCATAATAGTCGACGGTACGTTCACCCCTAGTTGTCTTGATACGAACTTTTATCCCTCTTGTTGTAATGGGCTTGCTGAGAGTAAAAATCCTTCATCTTACCAAGAGATAGATACGTGTGGTGACTTAGCGAGTAGCTAAATAAGGCAGAAGATGATGCAATGGTTGTCTGAATGGCCAATATTTCCTCACTTGGTAGAACTTGACTTCCACTTCCCATTTGTTGATAGGGGTTAACCATATGGGGGTTCCCTTGGTATGTCTTTGCTTCGGCGGAGGCATGGTTGTAAGCATGTGTTATCACCTCAGAGTATGTCTTCCAAGTGTTGACATTAATCATGTACTTGAAGAAATAATCACGTAGGCCTGCCGTGAAGGCCTTAAGGACGGTCTTGTCATCTGCCTCAACGCAGCAAGAATACTCATGGCTGAGGCAACTCGTATACTCTCATAGTGACTCATCCAGCTTCTGGCAAATAATGTACAAGTCATCTGCAGAATGCAAGTGATCGGTCTAGAAGATGTGTTGAGATAGAAACAGTTTCCTCAATTCCTCAAATGAGTCTACTGTCTCAGGTGGAAGACGGCAATACCAGTTTAGAGCTCCGCCAGAGAGGGTGGAGGGGAAGAGAAGACATCGATCTTCGTCGGTGTGCATCCGATATGCCATGGTGGACTCAAAGAGGTTAAGGTGTTCAATTGGATCCTCCCTTCCAGTATATAGTTGTAAACCAAGCTTTTGTTTTGTCTTCGCTTGAATGGGGTGTCGATGATCCTTCTTGTGAGAGGGCCAGGCCTGGGTTGGTTCCAGTCAGGTATCTCGGCCTAACGTTCGGTAGGATAAGGGGGTACTAAGTGGAGTCATGTACTACTGGAATTTTCTTTCGTAAGTCTCCATCGCCTCTTGGAAGTAGGAAAGTTTGAGCAAGGGCCTGTGGTTTTTTCTTGGACTCGCCGTACTGACTTCTAGTGCCTGTGGTTTTTTCTTGGACTCGCTGTACTGACTTCTTGGACTCATTCTTTCCCTAGATTGGCAGCTGGCCTGGGTCGTGGGAGGGGACCAAGTCTTTCAGAAACCCTTAGGTCATTGATCTTCGAGCATATGTGGAAGGGATTCTCTCAACGTTGCTTTAGGAAGTCTTGGCAGTTACGATAAACGGCTTTCGATCCTTCCAACCCTTCTGCAAGAAGGTGTTTTCCTCCACTTCTTCTACTTCGGGTCGAAGCATCTGGGTTGAGAGACGTCTCATGTTGATCAATGTTTTGATGATTAGCTCGCTCCTTATCAAGGATACCCATGTCGAAAGGAGGTGACCCTTCGTGTTGGGGGGCACCCAGATAATGGTTGATGTCCACAGGGGCAACGAGCTCGCGTGTTTGAGTATGCCTAGTTTCGTGGAGTGTCTCAAAGAGCTTCTCATACTGCTCCTGGAGGACATCATTCTTCATTGCTATCTTGTTGTTCTGAGCTTCTAGCATATCGACTTTAGCTTGAAGACCAACCCTCTTTCCTTCATTCTTTCGTTGTTTCGCACTAGGTGCAAAAAGGGTGTCATTCTGTGTGTTGTGGCTTCATTCGCTCCCCATGTTGGAGAGGGATGCCTGGTTAAAAGAGAGTGTACGAATGGTGGAAACCAGCTTGGCAAAGCTAAAGATAGTGGGAATAAGTGTCGTTCCCACAGACGGCGCCAAATGTTGATGCACAAAATCAGTGAGGACTTTGGTACAACAAAAAGTGTTAAGTTTGTGACCTTCGCTAGATTGCTCCGATCACTAGTGTGGATACAAGGTCTAAATACGAGGCCTTAAATATGGTATAAACAAATTGCATAAATAAAATGCATGCCTTACGAGTTTAGAAATTGATTTTTATGTTAAGCATGTTTATGAAATATGTTGTTTATCGTCTCGTTTTTGGTGAGAAATTAATTGTTAGCCTATATTGAGCTATATTTTAATATATCGTATTTTCTATAAAAACCATGAACTGGTAGACTATCTAATGGATGACGATAGGATGCTAGAACATGTTTTAGAAACCCCTTTTTATAGTATTAACGATGGATGACTCTATACTATGAAGTGGTTATTTATGAAAGGCGCAATTATTTGTGCGTACCTAGTGGACACTATGCCGCCTGGGGCGAGGATCTGATGTTGACAGACAGGCCGGGAGAAATAATCCCTAGCTACGGGCTGAGGGACACGGAGAAGGCATTAGGCCGGGAGTTGGTAATCTCTGGCTACGGGCGTAGAGACCATGGTGCTGGCTTAGGGCCGGGAGATATATTTATTTCAGTGATCTTGCTAGTAGTACATCGCACTACGAGACGATTTATGAGGCGTTTGATATTTTGTGTTTCATGATATATCTTTTGAGATATTTTTGGCATGCTAGGATTTTCATTAAACCTATCACTTTTTATGCTAGTAGTTTTCTTTATATAAATTGTGGGGGTTAGTATCTTGATAACTGTTTTATTATTATTGTATATATGAACTTGGTCCACTCACCTTTGTTTTGCGCCCCCATTCAGGTCTTAAAAACGAGGACTACGGCATGAAGTACGAGGCATTCCCCTACCAGTAGCAATCTATCACTCACTTGTGTGACATCCTGTAATGATCTTTCCTTTTGTGATCATGTTTTAGATTGTGTTCTGTGCACTCTAGACACTTCCTTAAACTTTGTTTATTACTTCTAGATTCTAATGTTTATTCATGAATATTTCCTCCTAATCATTACTCTTGTAATCAATAAATGGCTTTCGTCACCCTCAGGTGTCGGCCAGCACGTGCCTATCCGGGTATTTAGAGAATATCGGGGTCAGGACATGTCAGATTGGTATCAGAGCACGGTTAGGGTTTCTTTCCACCAATGTGGTAAATTTCAGCCTTTCTAAATCTTGTTGTCTTTATCAGAATCATGGCTAATCCTGGTGGGAATGTGCCTCAACGGCCTTGTTCTTCTATAATAGGGGTAATCCCTCAGTTTACCACTACATTAATGAATGCTCTTCCAGGTCATAGGCCGAATCAGACGTATTTAGAGATCGCTAGAAGTCATGGAGTTACTGAGTTGAAATCTGAAGGGAATTGTGAGGAGGCTGAGCAGTGGTTAGAGAAAATGGAGGATACTTTAGAGGCTATAAAGTGTTCGTTAAATGAGTGGGCAAACACTGCAGGTTTCTTCATTCAGGGTAATGCTAGGAGTTGGTGGAAATCTGAAGGAATCTCGTCCACCTGGTTTTTGGATGACATGGGTTGCCTTCAGGAAACGTTTTATTACTTACTTTTTAAGCCCCAGCTACAGATTGAGGAAGAGGCAGGAGTATTTAGAATTTCGACAGGGTGACCTCAGCATCACAGAATTTGACAGTACATTCAGGCGCTTGGCTAGGCATGATGATGGGACTTATGATAATCCACAAGCACAGATGGATCAGACGATAATTGCTCTGAACCAGGAGTACCGTACACTGGTAGCTGCTCAGAGACCTAGAACTTATGAAAAAGTAATCGAGATAAGTCTGAGTATAGAACAGTCTAAGTGGGATACAGAAATACGGGATACAGAAATACAGGATCAACCTCAGACTTGAATCCAGCCCCTTTGACAGAATAAATAGAGGAATCAGAATAAGAGGAGTCAGAATTTCCTGTCGCGGAGTACCAGAGAATCAGTGGGCCCCTCCAATTTTGTTGGTCCCAGACATTCTTTTTCCTTTAAATGAGCAGGTCGGGGCTTAGGGTCGTCCAGTGAAGGCTCAGGCAACGAGTCGACGAGACAATCATTCGGTTATTTCACTCCGAGTTATCCGGTCTGTAATCACTGTGCGTTACGTCATTAAGGGAGTTGTGGGATAACTGTTATGGTTTGTCACAGGTGCGGTGGCACCGGGCATTTTGTTCTTGATTATCCCTCAGCACTACCTGGTGATTTTACCTCTGGCTCAGGCTACAGTGGATATCAGCCAGTTCAGAATTTTGTCGCTCGACAGAGCTATGATGGCTGTGGCAGTAGTAGTCGGAGTTATGGTAGCAGTACTAATCAGAACTACGAGGGTAACAGAGGTTTGCAGTTGGGTAGCAGAGGTAACTAGAGTTTTAGAGGGAGTGACAGTCGGAGAGCTCAGTTTTCGACCCAGCAGCAGGCTGGAACATCTTCTGGTAATAGTAATCAGGGCAACAGAACAGGACATGGTTCCAGAAATCGTGGCAGTCGAAACAATAATGCGGGGTATCAGGTTCATGGACGTTTGAACGCCATGACTCTGCAGGAGGCTAATCAAGATCCTCGAGTTATCACCAGTACGTTACCTGTCTGTAATACTTGGGCTAGAGTTTTAATTGATCCGGGTGCCACACAGTCTTTCGTTTCTTCATCTTTTGCTCGGGTTATATCTTCTTAACCTCAGCCACTAGGTTTTGATATGCTGATTCAAATGCCAAGTGGTGAATTGTTTTGTGCTCAATGGCAATATCAGAATTGTCCAGTTATTGTTGAAGGGGAAAACTTAGAGATTGATTTAATTCATTTCAAACTGGCGGAGTTTGATGTCATTCTAGGAATGGATTGGTTATCTAAGCACCGAGCGAACGTCGCATGTTGGGAGAAAATTGTGATGTTCAACTCGCCAGGACTTCCAGCAGTTACATTTATGGGTGAGCGACGTGTCCTTCCCAATAGTATTATGTCTGCCATTCGAGCAACTAGGTTGTTAAATAAGGGTTGTGTGGGGTTTTTAGCCCACGTAGTTGTGAATGACGAACCTTTTTTACATCTAGAAGAGGTGCCAGTTGTAAGGAACTTCATCGATGTGTTTCCTGATGATTTACCTGGGTTGCCACCCGCAAGGGAAATTGAGTTTACTATCAATTTACTCCCAGGTACAAATCATATTTCCTTGGTACCTTATCAAATGGCACCAGCGGAGTTGAGAGAATTGAAGATCTAACTCCAGGAATTGGTAGACAAAGGTTACATTCAGCCGAGTACATCCCCGTGATGAGCTCTTGTTCTTTTTGTTAGAAAAAAGGATGGATCAATGAGACTTTGTATCGATTATAGGCAACTGAATCAGGTGACAGTGAAGAATCGTTACCATCTGTCTTAAATTGATGATTTGTTTGATCAATTGAAAGGTGCTCAGGTATTTTCCAAAATTGATCTTCAATCAGGTTACCATCAATTGAGGATTCGCGAGGATGATGTCCCAAAAACTACTTTCCGTACGAGGTATGGGCATTATGAATTTCGTGTCATGCCTTTTGGATTGACAAATGCACTTGCAGCATTCATGGATTTGATGAACATAGTCTTTAGACCGTATTTGGATCAATTTGTGATTGTGTTCATTGATGACATTCTAATTTATTCTAGAAGTGTTAATGAGCACAAGAAGCATTTGAGACTAGTGTTGGAATGTCTGAGGGATAACCAGCTTTATGCCAAGTTCAGTAAGTGTTAGTTTTGGTTAACTCAGGTTGGTTTTCTTGGGCACATAGTTTCTGCTGAAGGAACAGTATGGATCCCCAAAAGGTGTCAGCAGTGTCTAACTGGGAACAACCGAAGAGTGTCACCGAAGTGAGAAGTTTCTTGGGTTTAGCAGGGTATTATCGAAGATTTATTCATAATTTTTCTGCAATTGCTCTACTTCTTACTAAATTGACTCGTAAAGGTGTCCAGTTTGTGTGGGATGAAAATTGTGAACAAATTTTTTAGGAGCTTAAGCAACGTTTCACTCAGGCCCATGTTCTCGCTCTTCCAGATGACAGTGGTGAATTTGAGGTGTATATTGATGGTTCTCTATCTGGTTTTGGGTGTGTACTGATGCAGCATGGAAAAGTGATCGCCTACGCTTCCAAACAACTCAAAACCCATGAAAGAAATTATCCCACTCATGATTTGGATTTAGGAGCAGTGATTTAGCTTTGAAGATTTGTAGGCACTACTTATATGGAGAGAAATGTCGTATTTTTACAGATCATAAGAGTCTTAAGTATGTGTTCACCAAGAATGAGATGAATTTGAGACAGAGAAGGTGGATGAAGCTTATCAGTGATTATGACTGTTCGATCGAGTACCATCTTGGGCATGCTAATGCCGTGGTTGATGCTTTTAGTTAGAAACATCATGAGCAACTTGCATCACTTCAAGCTGTACACATTCCATTATTATTTTCTCTTCGGGAAATTGGTATTAATTTGGAACTAGGTGAGCACGGAGCTTGGCTAGCACATTTTTAGGTTAGACCTATCTTTGTAGACATGGTCATAGAAGCTCAGGAACTTGATCCAGAATGCGCCGAATTAAAGGAACAAATGTTGAAGGGAGATAATGAGAAATTCTTCATCCGTAAGGATGAAGCATTATTGAAAGGGAACCGTTTGTTCATGCCTAAAGATAACGAAGCGGTTAAGAAGGAAATTCTGGATGAGGCTCATACTTCAGCTTATGCTATGCATCCAGGAAGTACTAAATTGTATCGCACCATTTATCCTTTCTATTACTGGGAGGGGATGAAACGGGACGTAGCAGAGTATGTGAGTAGATGTCTAGTCTGCCAATAGGTTAAAGCAGACAAACAAAGACCTGGGGCACTGATGCAGAATCTTTCGATACCAGTTTCGAAGTATAAAGATATCATTATGGACTTTGTGTATGGGCTACCTAGAACACCGTCAAGGTATGATGGTATTTGGGTAATTGTCGATCGGCTTACCAAGACTGCTGACTTCTTACCAGTTCGACAGACCTACTCGTTGGAGAAATTGGCGAAATTATTTTGTCGATAATATTGTTCATCTTCATGGTGTACCCGTCTCCATTGTGTCAAACAGAGATCCCAGATTTACTTTCAGGTTTTGGAAAGCCTTTAATGCCGTTATGGGTACTCAGTTACTGTTCAACACTACTTATCATCCACAAACTGATGGTTAGTCCGAGCAAACGATTCAAACTTTAGAGGACATGTTGTGAGTGTCGGTGTTACAGTGGAAAGGCAGCTGGGATAACTATTTACCGTTTGCGGAGTTTGCTTACAATAATCGTTATCACTTGAGTATTGGTATGGCGCCTTTTGAATCACTTTATGAGAAGGCATGTAGGACGCCATTATGTTGGACAGAGGCAGAAGAAAGGCCGTTGGTGGGACCAAAGATTGTGGATACCACCAACGCTAATATCCAACTAATTAAGGCGAATTTGAAAGCGGCACAAGACCGACAGAAAAACATTGCAGACAAACACTCAAAGGATCGTGAGTTTACAGTGGGCGACTTTGTATTCCTAAAGTTGTCTCCCTGAAAGGGTGTTGTTTGTTTTGGTAAGCGAGGAAAGCTGAGTCCTCGATACGTCGGTCCCTATCAGATTATTAAGAGAATTGGTGCAATTGCTTATAGGTTGGAGCTACCACCGGAGTTGTCACCGATCCATAACGTTTTCCATGTTTCCATGCTTCGGAAATATGTACCGGATCCCTCTCATATCATCCAGATAAAGTCATTGGAAGTAAATACGAATGCTAGCTATGTAGAAGAACCAGTGGCTATCCTTGACAGACAGGATAAGGTGTTGCAGAACAAAGTTATTCCTTTGGTAAAGGTACTATAGAGAGACCATGCGGTCAAAGAAGCTACTTGGGAAACGGAGGAATCAATGCGGAACCAATATCCCTTTCTTTTCGTGTAACTTCTCAATTTCAAGGACGACATTTCTGTAAGGGGGTAGATTGTTACAACCACCCCCATATTTTCAGTTTATTTCTATTTTCCCCTAGAACATATTTTAAATCTATCAATTTCATCCCTTATTCTCTTTTAATCCTAACCCTTGATCTAGATTCCCTATTATTCCTAAACTGCCATATGGCAGATTCTTAACTCTCTCCTCTTTCCCCTCTGCCCGAGTCCTCCCTCTCAGATATCTCCCTCTCTCTCTCTCACGGGAACGGGAACTCTCATTTCTCTCCCTTTCTCTCCCTGCACCGTGACTAACCCAGGAAATCTGCATGCAGCTCTAGTGTAAACCATCATCATCATCTCCCTTGCACTATATCTTTCTCTTCATCGCAGTGAGGTCGAAGAACTTATAGAAAGAACCTCCGACAGATCTCTCAATTCTTTCCGGCTAGGTAAGTTAATTTTTCCTTTTTTTTTTTAAATTACCATTGTTGTTGTGGGAAGTTGTGGATTGAAAGTTATGTGGTTTTTCCAAGGTTTGAGGATGGGAAAGGCATGAGGGAAGCTCACCCGCATTTTTCGACGGAACCTTGACTCTCGAGGAATTTTTTCCGAGCTCTCACGGCCATTCATGACGAAGCTAGGGTATGAAATATACTCTACTATCTTCCCTCTTCATTATTGTACTTAGGTTAGGTTTTGGTTTGCACATTGCCATCGACCGGAGCTATAACAGCTCCGGTCTTCTTCCCCGAGCACACCCAAAGCCACCAGGCCATCAGGCTTTCTTAAACAACCACGGGCCTTAGCCCTTACTTGAACCAGCCCATTTCCCTTCTTATTATTTAGCCTGTGGGCTGTGCCCTGCATGGACCGTAAATGTGTGTGGGTTGTGTGTGTGTGTGAAAGTGGGCTCAACGTGTAGGGTGTGTGTGTGTGTGTGTTAGGCTTAGTGAGTAGGGTGTGTGTGTGTGTGCTGTGTGTGAGTTTTGGGTCGTGCCTTGCATTAGGCCGAGATTTGTGTTTGTGTGTGTTGGATTGATTGTATTTGTGGTGTGTGTGATATGTTGTGCGTGTGTGTGTGTCCGTGCATGTGTCTAAGCATGTGCACGTGTGTGAGGTGCGTGTGTGTGTATGTATGTGTGTGCTGACGTGTGTGGGTTTAGGTTTAAGCCCAAACCACCCTTTCTCACCCTAAACCCTTAGGATCCTAAAACTCATTAGACCTTAACCCATTCAACCCAAATCCTTTATTTTATATAGTTCAAGCCCAAATCCTTTAGAAAATCCTTTTATTTATTTACTCCCTTTTTGTGCTTAGGTGAAGTTGCTAGTGAGGAAATTCTAAATCCTTATCCGCACAACTCTACTGCTAAGGAGTATCTGTGAGTGAACCCTTTCTAAAATTTGCATAATTTCCTAGTTTAATTGCATAAATAAAATGCATGCCTTATGAGTTTATGAATTGATTTTTATGTTAAGCATGCTTATGTAATATGTTGTTTATCGTCTCGTTTTTGGTGAGAAATTAATTGTCAGTCTATATTGAGCTATATTTTAATATATTGTATTTTCTATAAAAATCATGAACTGGTAGACTATCTGATGGATGATGATAGGATGCTAGAACATGTTTTAGAAACCCCTCTTTATAGATGACTCTATACTTTGAAGTGGTTATTTATGAGAGGCGTAATTATTTGTGTGTACCTAGTGGACACTATGCCGCCTGAGGCGAGGATCTGGTGTTGGCAGATAGGTCGGAAGAAATAACCCCTAGCTACGGGTTAAGGGACACGGAGCAGGCATTGGGCCGGGAGTTAGTAATTTCTGGCTACGGGCGCAGAGACCATGGTGCTGGCATAGGGCCAGGAGATATATTTATTTAAGTGATCTTGCTAGTAGTACATCGCACTACGAGACAATTTATGAGACGTTTGATATTTTGTGTTTCATGATATGTCTTTTGAGATATTTTTGGCATGCTAGGATTTTCATTAAACCTATCACCTTTTATGCTAGTAGTTTTCTTTATATAAACTGTGGAGTTTAGTATTTTGATAACTGTTTTATTATTATTGTATATATGAACTTGGTCCACTCACCTTTGTTTTGCGCCCCCATTCAGGTCTTAGAAACGAGGACTACGACACGATGTACGAGGCATTCCCTTACCAGTAGCAATCTATCACTCACTTGTGTGATATCCTGTAATGATCTTTCCTTTTGTGATCTTGTTTTAGATTGTGTTCTGTGCACTCTAGACACTTCCTTAAATTTTGTTTATTACTTCTAGATTCTAATGTTTATTCATGAATATTTCCTCCTAATCACTACTCTTGTAATCAATAAATGGCTTTCATCAATCTCAGGTGTCGGCCAACACGTGCTTATCCGGATATTCAGAGGATATCGGGGTCAGGATGTGTCACTTGCAACCTAAAATTCAATACCTATGGCTAATAGATGACCACATCCTGAAAGAAAATTGAAATCTACCATGTTTCCCTTGTTCGTTCTTCTCTCTTTTTTGCATGTAATTTCCTTGCCGCTTCTAACCTACCATTTCAGTATGTGCAGCTGCAGAACAATTCCAAATAAAATATTCCATATTCCATCTGTTTCCTCAAACAAAGGACTAACATTGCATATTTCCCCTTCATAGGAGTTTCTTGGATTGCTAGAAAATGGAGCAATTTGTTCAAGCTCGATTTGTAAGAAGGCATGGTTTACTGTAAATCCAATTATCGAAAAAACCTCGCCTTTCTAGTAATCTTTAGTTTGTTCACTTCTGTATACTTACACGGCCTTTGTCATTGTTCTTGTTCCACTGATGAGCTTGGACTCAAAGATCCAAAACACAACAGCAATAGTTTTCGATAATTCGAAGAAACTGACTAATTTGTGCTTGTATATATGAATAACAAAACTAGAATTGAAATACAAATTCAAATTTGAAAAACTTGAGCATTAACCAACAGTAAAATCAAATCAAATCAAACTTTGAAGTAAATCTCCACAGCATCGAATTCTCAGTAACTCAGATGGACGACGATCCTGAGCAAAGTCTCAGCCCTATCAGTGACGTGTTGGCCAGGAGGTATGAGGGACCTGACCTCAGCAAACCCACTTGCACTCCTGAACTTGCCAGTCCCTCCAGTCACAGACAAGTGTGACATGGAGCTCCCAATTTTGAATATCCCATAGAAGTTCAAGGTGTCCCCATACTCACCTCCTTCAATCATAGCTATGAACGCCATCATTTGCGTCGACCCGTCAGCCGAGCTGGCCACGTAGACTCCTTGAGCCTTTCCAATTGTCTGCGAGCCCAGCTCAGGTGATGTCGTCAGAATATCATCGATGACAGTGATGGTTCCAAATCCCAGGCTCAAACCGTCTGCACTTAATGGAGTCTGAGGAACCTGACCACTTTGTTTTCCAGAGAATGTTGTACCAGCTAAATCGGTGCCAAGTGGAATCCCATTAACGCCGTTGACGGTTGGAATGGCTCCATTAGCATTGGGAATGGCTACCCCGCCTTGTGGTGGCAAGAAGCCTATGGGCCTGGCAAAGGGCACTTGGCCGCCGTAGATGTTGCCAAGTAGACCGGTGATGGGCCTAGCTGTGGGGCTGCTGCCTCCCAAGATGTCATGCATGTACATCTCAAGGATTGGCTCATGGCCACTGGCTTGGACTAGGTCAACTGCTGCCTTGACCACTGAGGCAATTAGCAATGTGACCAAAATCGAAAGAAGTGACTGGTTGAACATGTTGAAGAGTTGGAAGAGTTTTTTTCTTGTATTTTGATGGGGTTTGGAGGATTTTGAAGGAGAAGGGAAATTGCTTTTGTGAGTGTTGAGTCTGGGAAATGGCTTCTGCTTTTATATAGAATGGAGAAATGGGATTAGTGAGATGGAGTCGTTTAAATGTGCACCTTGTTGTAGGACTTTTAGACAGAAATTAGGTCTTTTATTTAAGCTAAAAAGTATACGCAAATTATGCAATTAGTGGTTGATAGGATAGCAGTGGGAGATGTTTCCACTGTGCATTGGGTACAACCAAACCAATTGTCATAGACTATTGAAATAAAATTTGACTTGTTATAACAAATTTCTTTTGACTTGGATATGTTATATTAATTTTATGGCCATTTGACGTACCCTTTTAAGGCACCATAAAAAATCTATGTGCATGTTGACAAAAAAAAACTTCTCCGTTTAAGGCACCACAGGATGGATTTTGGAACAATAATATTAATGTTGATATTGATTGTGTTGATAATATATGGGTAACATGATGAAACATTTTGATATTGAAATGTTAGCTATACTAATGTCATAAAAACTTATCGAGGATGACATGAAGAGTCGGGCTCTTGATACGGCTATTATCTTTTAGTTGTTTGTTGTTCTTTTAGGCTCAGGCCGTCCTTTGTACCAGTAAATAACAAAAATATTTATGGACACCATATGAACAGTATATCCTTGAATAAATGGACGGCATGCTCATAGAAAAATTGCAAATACGTGACATGCAATTGTTTTCATGTTAGTACGAATTAGGCATAACTGATTAACTGTATAATCTTATATGTATAATTTTGTAACTTGCTTTTCACAATATGCCAAACACATTATAGTCTCTAAATACAACAAAGATGAATAATGAATTTCCACTTTCTTCTGGGCGGACATTAATCCTTCCTCAGCTCCATATACTCATACCGGGTGCCATCCGCATTCAGGATAACCGTCTCCAACCTATCACTTCTCTATTTATAAAGAGCTCAGTTGGTAGAGCTCCGCTTTTGCAATTGAGTTGTTGCGATTACGGGTTGGATGTCTAATTGTTCATGCGGTAATGATAGTATCCTGTACATGAGCCTATTTTTTGGTTGAATCTATGTATAATGTCTATTGATGCAAATAAATATTAATTCATATAGGACTTCGGTTATACAACAGTAGTTTCAAGGAGTACAATTGTTTTTCTATCGGAATTGACAGCCGTTATAGTACTGCTGGAGTGTTGTTGACTCTGGGGTTTTCCCGAAAAATAAAGGAAACTAATGGCTTATTCGTCTCTGTATATTTGGTGACTTGTTTGAAGAATAATTGATACAGAAAGAACAATGGCCATGTAACAAATGGAGATTACATAATCAATCAATCATGGCACATCTGAGTTATCAATCTCCTGCACAGCCTCTTCACGATCCATCACTTTCGACTGCCTCACCGCCGGCGAAATCAACGTCCATACTGCATAAAATTTTAAAGAAAAACCAAGAAAGATTATGGTATGCACAAAAATAAACCGATTTATGTGTGCAGAAGCAATCTAACTAAGAAATCATATATGCGGAGTTACTTACAGAATACTGAAGCTGCAAACCATTCGTTGATGATTTTTACTATATCCTAGTCCATCTGACATCGATGCTCCACCTGAATGTTTTTCCAGAGTGTTAATTAAACATATCGAAATCATACAAAACGGAGATTTCCCAAATAAAATCATCTGTGAATGATAGATGATTCCTTACTTCTTAGCTGAGTTATTGAGGTTCCAACTGCTGAACAACATTGTAAAATACATGCACCCCAAGGAATATGTTAGGTGGAAAAATCCGTACTTTTAAGGGATGTCGTCATCCCCTCAAACTTGATCTTTGCAAAACTAGATAGCATGAGAAGTAGGTTTTAGTTTTCTGCTAAATAACAGGATTGAAAATCTGGTCATTTTTAAGTTTTAGCTAAGAAACAATGTCGAATATTTCAAACTTTGCTCTCTTTAATACTTTCTCTGCCATTTTCTTCGCAACCACATAAGGTTAGTATACTTTATGCTTGCAACACGCAGAGAGAAAGTATTAACCCGACATGATTCTGAATCTATTCCAGTTGAAAAAGTCGCCATGACGATAGAACATATGACAATCAGGAAGCCCTGCATGAAGGACAGCGTAACACAACATGTTTGTACCATACCTGACCAATCCTGAAACTACTGAGCACCGGTCAACTTTATACCGTCAAGGACCCAGAAGAATTTCCCTCTAACCAGGAGACCAATCACAGCGCGACACATGTCGACATTAGAAACCAATCATACCGCGACACGTGTCAACATCAGAAGCCAATCACAACACGACACGTGTCAATGTCAGAATGAAACTAGAAACTCTCTTCTATAAATAGAGATCATTTTCTCACAATATTTCCTAATGTCATTTGTACTAAATCATTCACTAGTACTCACTAAAGGAGAGCTTGAACCTATGTACTTGTGTAAACCCTTCACAATTAATGAGAACTCCTCTACTCCGTGGACGTAGCCAATCTAGGTGAACCACGTACATCTTGTGTTTGCTTCCCTGTCCCTATCCATTTACATACTTATCCACACTAGTGACCGAAGCAATCTAGCGAAGGTCACAAACTTAACACTTTCTGTTGTACCAAAGTCCCCACTGATTTTTGTGCATCAACACAACAATTACTGCTGTTGAGATTGATACTGAGTAAATTTGGTTCCTGTCATTGTTAAACTCATCGGTAGAATACTAGAATATCCAAGCCCTACTTAATGATCTACAAAGTGTCGACGACCTTCTCTGTTTGATTTTGTTCCTTGCCTTCAGCGGTAGGATGATCACTTGAAATAGATTCCTTTCATTAGGCATTGCTGCATTGCATACTTGAGAACAACAGTTAAAGACAAGATTACAATTTAGAGATACTCCACATACAACTGTAGCTAATACAATCACAGACACTATATATCACATTCAAATCCGCACAATGGACCAGATATCCTCAGTACTTCAAGTGAACGGTAATCCTTAGCAATGTTTCTGCACCATCTGTTGCTTGCTGACCTGGAGGAATCAGTGGTTTCAACTCTGCAATTCCATTGGCATTCTTGAACTTGCCTGTCCCGCCAGTCACTGACAGTTGTGACTTGCTACTCCCAATCTTGTACACTCCGAAGAAGTTGAGGTTATCATTGTACTCACCTCCTTCCATCATAGCCGTAAATGCCATCAGCTGACTTGATCCATCGGCAGAGCTTGCAACATAGACTCCTTGAGCTTTCCCAATTGTCTGTGAACCCAATTCGGGACTAGAGGTCAGTATGTCATCAATAACGGTGACTGTCCCAAAGCCTAGTCCCAACCCGTCTGGTGCCAGTTGGGTAGCTGTATTGCCATTCTTTTCACCATTAGGATTTCCTGCGAAGGATGTACCAGATAAGCCGGTTCCTAGTGGGAGACCATTGGCGCCATTCACAGTTGGAATGGCACCGTTGGCATTAGGGATAGCCACACCACCGTCTGGAGGAAGGAACCCTATCGGCTTTGCAAAGGGCACTTCACTGCTGTATATATTGCCTAGCAAGCCAGTGATTGGCCTAGCCGTAGGGCTACTCCCTCCAAGAATGTCATGCATGTATATTTCCAGAACTGGTTCGCTGCCCACAGCTGCAGGTTCAACTGCAGCCACAACTAGTATTGCTATCTGCATATTTGCAATCAGCAGTACAGTGAAAATAGACGAAAATGTCTGCTTGAACATTCTGAAACTTTGGTATCTGCTGTATTTAGAATCGAATGCTGAAGTTTTCGTGCGGGGGTACGATGGTTGGCGGCAAGTGTTGGTCTTGATATAGAGGAGGATTGTCACCATGGAGTGGTTGAGACTGCTCCAAACTCGGGAGGTGAAGCTGTTGGATTATTTTATTTGTACGAATAATTTGAATTTTTCTTAAAGGTGAATTAGTTGTGGTCACCGACCACAAAGAGAAGTGGGTTTGTTGTATCATTGGTTCCTCATAACATTTATCTGTACACAAATGAACTGATCATCATTGCAGATGACAGTAATCTCCAATCTTTTGTGCCATGAATTTTCTCGTTCGTTAGAACTGCTTTTTAGACTTGTAAGCTGTAACAATGGATATTTTTCTCGTTTTGGTTTCAAAGAAAATCTATTGTTTCGAACTCTGGCTCACAACAACCTTTTTTGCTATATTTGGCAAAACCTGTGTCTGAAATTTTGGGTTTTTTTGGCTTGCAGAAAAAGAAATTTCGAGTTTTTTTTTTTCTTTGTTACATTCGAGGAATCGATTATTTGACCTATCTTTAATTCTAATATATTACTCACCATCTTTCACTATTTGGGCTAATCCAATGACTTACTTAGATATTGAATGAATATGACGTCATAGATGTATCTTGAAAACAAATAAAAATATTCAGTGATTTTTTTTCCGGTTACATTAGAGTAAGCGAGCAATTGACCAATCCTATTCCTAACCTAGTGCCCACCATCCTTCTTCGCCACTTGGGCTAAACCCTGACACAACAATGTAATATTCTAAGCACACATGGAATGATAGGGAGTGTAGTTTGAACCGTAAAACCATTAAGAACACGAGGAATAGTCCAATTCTTTATAAGCACGTGCGTTAATTGTGCTTACCAAACAAAACACAATCAAGTTGGACAACTACGTCCAGCCCCAGTTAATTCCAATGCTAAGACTAAGCCAATGTAGTGTTGGATAATATCAACAATCAATGACAAATATATGTATATGTATGTAGAAATAAAATTGAATAAGCTTATAAACAAATAAATGGCAACTAAGTATATTGACAAAGTATAAATAAATGAAACTAATATTAAACAAATAAAGTAAAGATCGAGGCTTGCGTAACGCAATGTCTTTGAAATAGAATTTTATCCTTACTTTGTGCTTGTAGTTTGATTGACGTAAGTTTCATTAGGATTCAACGATCTAAGTCAAAATCCTAGCATCGGAAAACTTGACTTCTGGCGAATGTCATTCTAGTTCTCTTAGGAAGATAGGATTTGGCATAATTCGTAGGAAGAATGATTTATGTGTGTTTGATTGATATGCAAATGCATGTATATATAGTAATAATATGCCTGTTTACAACATGTATGAATTTGGGGGACAACTGTTCAATAAAAGGAGTGTGTGGCTTCATCTTTTCCTCATACCTTTTTAGACATTCTCGGACTTCATCCGAAAGAATGAGTATGTTGAAAATAAAAAAGATTAAACTAAATCCAAAATTAGTTTAATAAATTAATTATTGAATTTAATATTTAATTAAAGTCTGAGGCCCATCTTATCACACCCGAACAAGGTCCAAGGTCAAGCCTAATTTTGTTCTCCATGGTCATCTTTCAAATCGGTTTGTAAAATGAACTTGATGTTATAAAACGTATGAAACTTTCCAACTTGATCAATGTGGGACAAATAAGATTGATGAAAGGAAATTTCCACTAAAAAACTCAAACATATAGGAACGAAGCACTGCTTGCTTCGATTTTTGCTAGATATATGGGTTTTACTCACTTTGGATTGGATTGTCAGCCAACGTGTTAAGTCAGCTTTCGCCCTTCCGCGAGTTAAAAGCGATGAAAGTTGTCTGTCATTTTCAGGCAAAAACTTTCAAGTGCTATGTGTTTCTTAATACCCCTGGCTGTTGGGGGCTCCTTAAATCTTGTTCCTCGTACATTTGGTCCCTACCTAAGTTCAACAACCTCTCTTCTCTTTGAAATCTCAGTGCCTGCTTTCGCTTCCAAGGCTCTCTTCCCATCGATCCTATCAGGGTTCTCTTCATTTTCTCAATTGTCCCGTTTGGTTCGTGCACTTGGATTCGTTTCAATTGTCTTTCTATTTTCTTCATAGGAGTTTCTTGGATTGCAAGATGATAGGTGCATTATTTATCATATTTTCATATAAATTATCCTAAGTTTTGTTAAGGAATTGATTATAAAAGAGCCTTATTAATTTCCTTTTCTCAGTTTCAGCCAATCTATGCACTTAGTATGTGTTTGGTGATAATTCGATTTTCCAGAGGAGTTTTGATGCAAGGCCAATTGGAGAAGGAAGCTAAGAGGCTGAAGATCGTTGTATCCGAATTTCATAATTTTCCATGAAGCCATTCATTCCAGTTTCACAAATCAATCCTGCAGAAGTTGTTTTCCCGTCAGAACTGCGCAGCTGTGGGAGAATGAAGATTTGGAGGCTTTCCCGATTTTTCCTAGTGGAGTGCGATATATGCCTGGAAAGATAAGAGATAAAGCTACGTTTCCCATATTTTTACAGATTTTTCCAGAAGATAAATCAACCCCAAAACTGGCGTGCAAGACAGATTCCGTGTTTCCCAAGTCAAGAAGGATTCTTTCCTAGTTTGTGTCATTAATTGTTTAGGAGTTTGTTTTATTTTAGGAGACTTTCTCCCATACCTTTTAAGGTTATTCTAGTATAAATAAGGTCCCTAATCTCTCTCTAAGGATCCATCACCCCCCGCATCCCCTATATCACCCACACTATACACCATTCACCATCTCCGCAATTTGTGAAGAAGAGCTTAGGGAAGTGCTTTGCCATGGATTCCGGGTTCTATGTCTCTTTTATTTTTATTTCTTTGTGTAACTAAGTTATTTTCTAAGCTTTATGATGAAGCCATGACATTGCGAAGTACTTTGTTAATTATTATCTGATTATATGCCATGTTATATTCTAAATCTTTGTGGGTATTTTATTCTAGGTTCGAGTTTCTAATGACTGGTCACCTTTAGGAATTTTGCATCTAGATAGTTAGATAAATCTATAAGGATGACCAATATCAATTAGGTTTTTTGGAACTAAGATTAAGAAGAGTAGACAAACTAGTGAGGATGACCAATATCAAGCTAGTCCTACTTGGTTGACATGATTCTTCTATGCTTAATGGGTTTTTAAGTGTTTAATTGTATGCCTATCCAATAGGATATAATTATCTTGTAGAGATACAAGAGTTTATGCCTAACCACGGATTAATTCATACCTTAGAAAGAACAACCGGTAATATTGGCATGGTAATTGGATAATAGTTGGCTTTAGGAAAAGTAAATAGGATTGTTGTTGGTGGATTCATAACCTTAGGTTTACTTGTGTTTTAGTTAATTGTATTTTATTTTTCTAGTTAATTTTAGTTTTAATCAATTACTCAATTATTCAACTCAATCTATCCTTTGTTGGTTTAATTAAGTCTAGCGTGATTAATCGGTTAAATTGGTGTTAAAGCAATCATGTGGGATCGACCTCATATTTGCATATATTACTATAAGTCTACAATTGATTCGTGCGATTGCGAGTTTAATTTGGTTTAAATGAATCTATTATTTAGGTTAGTTTAAATATACATCACAAGACAATAGAGCAATTCGTTCAAGCTCGATTTGTAAGAAGGCACAGTTTGTTGTAAATCCAATATCGAAAAAACCTCGACTTTCCAGCAATTTTAGTTTGTTCATTTCTGTATACACTTATATAACACGGCCTTTGTCATAGTTCTTGTTCCACATATGAGCTTGGACTTAAGGATCCAAAACACAGAAACACAGCTGCAATAGTTTTCGATAATTCGAAGAAACTGACCAAATGAAAGACAGAAATTTTGTTCTTGTATATATGAATAACAAAACTAAAATTGAAATACAAATTCAATTTTGAAAAACTTGAGCATTAACCAACTATAAAATCAAATAAAATAAAATCAAACTTTGCAGTTAAAATCTCCACACCATCAAATTCTCAGTAACTCAGATGAACGATGATCCCGAGCAAAGTCTCAACCCCATCTGTGAAGAATTCGATAATTGTATATATGAATTCATTCACTTTACAATAGATCAATACGAGGGGATTTATACAATACAATGATCAATTAAGATCCTACAATCATGCCTACATAAGTTGTTCATTATTCTACACATCCATATAGAGGGAAAGTAATCAATCTAGGTGATTGATATCATATTACATCAAATTAGCCCTAACAGGCTTTACTTTCCACAACACTCCCCCTTAAGTTGGAATGTATGTTGATGATTCCCAACTTGCCAAGTAAAGCAGTGAACTGGGGAAGACTCAATGGCTTAGTGAAGATATATGTTGGCTGCTATGAGGTCCGTATGTGAGCTGTCTTGATTATTCCACCTTGAATCTTCTCTCGAATCAAGTGGCAGTCAATCTCTATGTGTTTAGTTCTCTCGTGGTACACTGGGTTTGAAGCAATGTGAAGTGTCGCTTGGTTGTCACAGAATATCCTAACAGGGTTTGAATGCGAGATGCCCAAGTATCTCAAAATGTATTTTAGCCAAGTGATCTCGCAACATGTTGTATCCATAGATCGGTATTCAACTTCAGCGCTTGATCGCAACCCAGTGGTTTGCTTCTTGGTTTTCCAAGACACAAGTGACTCTCCAAGGAAGATACAATATCCGGTGGTGGAGCGACGAGTATCACGACATCGAGCCCAATCCGCATCATAAAATGCCTTTAATTGAATGGAGCCGGATGCAGGGAGAAAAATGCCTTGTCCCGGTGTGTGTTTGACATATCGTAATACTCGATAAGCGGCTTCTAAATGCGGAGTTCATGGTTTATCCAAAAACTGACTTAAAATGTGGACAACATAAACCAAGTCTGGTCGTGTGACAGTCAAGTAGATTAACCTACCAACGAGCATTCGATAAGAAGAAGGATCATTGATATAGTCACCATCATCTTTGCTTAAGGATAAATTCTGCTCCATGGGGGAAGACGCTGGTTTCACTCCAAGATAACCAGCATCCTCAAGTATCTCAAGAGCATACTTTCGTGGTGAAAGTGTGATGCCCTTGGTGGAACGAGCAATCTCGATGCTAAGGAAGTACTTCAATTGACCAAGATCTTTCAATTTGAATTTTTGCATAAGAAAGAACTTTGTATCTTCAATGTCTTGTAGATTATTCCCTGCCAAAATGATATCATCTACATAAACAAGAAAAGCAGTAAATTTTCTGGCTTGGTTTTGGACGAACAATGAATAATTTGCCTTGGATTGACTGTACCCAGCTTGCTTAAGAGCTAACGAGAGTTTAAGAAACCACTGACAGGAAGCTTGTTTGAGGCCGTACAACGATTTATAGAGCTTACAGACTCGTGTCTCCCCTTTTCGACCGAAACCAGGAGGTAAAGACATGTAAACATCTTCATGAAGATCTCCATGAAGGAAGGCATTGTTAACATCAAGTTGATAGAGATGCCAATGGTGGAGAGAAGCAACAGCAAGAAGGAGACGGACAGTAGCATGTTTGGTGACCGGGGTGAAAGTTTCGCGGTAGTTTAAGCTTTCAATCTGACTGTAGCCTTTAGCAACCAACCGTGCTTTATACCGTTCAATGGATCCATCAGAGTTGAACTTGATTTTGTATACCCACTTGCAACCGACTAGTTTCTTGCCAAGAGGTAAAGGTTGAAGGGACCAAGTGTCGTTGGCTTCAAGGGTAGCCAATTCATGTTCCATGGCAAGGCGCCACTTGGGGTCAGAAGAAGCTTGGGCAAAGGAGCGAGGCTCGATCACAACTGAAATAGAAGTGGTGAAAGCACAATGCGTGGGCGACAAGCGATCATATGAGAGAACAGTGAATAAGGGATGAGAGGTACCTCCAGTGTTAGGCAACGCCGAGTTAGATGATGGGAGAGATCGAGAAGGGAGTGTGGCATCGATGTGATACTGCTGAAGATAGCGAGGTGGATGGGTGGTGCGTGTGAGCCGTGGAAGAGGAACCGAAGCAAGAGAATGGTCAGGGGTCGTACGCATGGTATGGGGCGCAGGCATGAGATCTGGTGCATGGGTTTTATGCATGGAAGAAGATATAGAAGGGTCAGTGGAAGAGGTAGGCATGGGATCATTAAAAACAGGCTCTTGAGCGTGGGGCAGCACAAGGGAAGAATCTACAGCGGAAGAGGGGAAGGGGAATGTTGTCTCATGAAACAAGACATCACGAAAGATGAAGATTTTCACCGTAGTGAGATCATATAACCGATAACCTTTGGTGCCGTATGGATAACCGAGGAAAATACAGCGCGTAGCCCGTGCATCAAATTTGGTGGGACGGTGATGATGGGAAGAGGCAAAACATAAGCACCCAAAAACCCTGAGATGATCATAGGTGGGTGGTTTGTGAAAGAGCAGTTCATAGGGCATTTTCCCCTTAAAGACTGAGGCGGGAGTACGATTAATAAGATATATGGCGGTTAAAATGGCATCACCCCAAAACTTCTTAGGAAGATTGGCTTGAAACAATAGGGTTCGGGCTACATTAAGGAGATGACGATGTTTTCGCTCGGCTACGCCATTTTGCTGTGGGGTAGAAACACAACTAGTCTGATGGAAAATCCCTTTATCTGAGAAAATTTGTGTCATCATAAATTCTGGTCCATTGTCACTACGAATGGTTTTAATCTTAGAAGAAAATTGGTTTTCAACAAGGTTGATGTAGGTAGTAAGGTATTGACGAGCATCGGACTTATGGTGCATAAGGTAGACCCAAGTGCATCATGAATAGTCATCAATTATGGTTAAAAAATATTATGCCCAAGTAATGGTAGGAACATGATAACCTCCCCAAATATCAACATGAATTAATTCAAAAGGGGCATGTGTATTAATTGAACTCAATGGAAATGAAACACGGGTCTGTTTAGCTAATGGACATATTGCACAATCACCAATATCAGAAAATGGCATGGTTCTAACAGAATGAGATAGGGCAGGGAGGCTTTTATTGGAGAGATAGCCAAGATGTTGATGCCAAAGCTGAGGGGAAGTTGTGGTGATGGCTGAAACAGAATGGCTGCTAAGTATCTTCACAGTATCAAGATAATAAAGTCCTTCTCGCTCAGTTCCCGTCCCAATCATCATCCCCGATCGTTGGTCCTGAAGCATAATATGGCAAAGCACGAAAAGGTTTTAGCAAGTTTGCTAACAGATATCAAATTCAATCTGAATGATGGAACACAAAGCACATTATGTAAAACAAGATCATTCGAGAAACGAATGGTGCCAACGTGAGGCACATTGGCAAGAGCCTGGTTGGGAAGATGCATTTGTCGACTCGTAATGGGTTTACTGCTAGTTATCAAGTGGGGCGGGCAAACAATGTGGTCTGTGGCTCCAGTGTCAAAGATCCAACTTGTGTCTTCACTGAAAAATGAAGCACAAAAATTTTGACCTGATAGATCATTCATGCTAAACACGGAAGTGACATGATTGGCCAGGTGGTTGGACTTGTTCTTGTCGAGAAGAGCAAAGAGATGATGATATTGTTCCGCAGTAAGGCTATACGAAGGAAAAGGCGCTGCTGAACTTGCCGGATTAGAATCAACATGGTTCTTCTTCGAAACAAATCCACTTCAATCTTGATGATCAGCCTTGTCATTGGAGGAATTCATCCTCTTTAGCTTGCGACAGTAGTCAATAGTGTGGCCTTTCAACCCACAATAGTCACACTTAAGATGTGCCCGACATGTCTCTGAGGTGTGCCCTACGACGTTGCAGCGATCACAATGAAAATGGGGATTCTTGGGTGTGAAGTTCCTATTAGAATTCTTTGAATTACCTCGTACTGCAAAAGCTGCTGCATCGATGATGAAGGCTTTGCTAGATGTGTGATTTGAAACTGCTCTTTGTTTCTCATCTTGTATGATAAGTGAGTAGGCTTTGTTAACGGCAAGAAGAGGATCCATAAGTAAGATTTGTCCTCTAACTGCTGCGTAAGCATCATTAAGCCCCATCAGAAACTTCATGGTCTTTTGATTTTGCTGAAACTGCAACACTTCTTTTATAGTGCCACATGTACAATTTGGAATAGAGCACAATGCATCACGCTCATCCCAGAGACTTTTCAATTTGGTATAGTAAGCACCAATATTCATATTACCTTGAACGCAGCTATGTATCTCTTGTTCAATATGAAAGAGATGTACGCTGTTCACATGTGAAAAACGTTCCTTCAAATCATCCCAGATATCATGAGCAATGTCATTGTAAATCACACTTGCCCTAATATCTTGGGAGACCGAGTTGAGAAGCCATGACTTGACAAGATTATTGCAGCGTGTCCACCGTTGAAGTTCTGCGGCAGAAGTTCCTCTTGGCCTTTTGATGGTCCCATCAATAAAACCTTCCTTATTTTTAGCACTGAGAGCCATAATCATGGCACGACTCAGGCTTGGCTCATCTCAGGCTTGGCTGAGGATGTGGTTATGGTGGTATCTTCGAGCACCATGGATGTCGGCGAGAAGAAATATGGTTGTTAGGGTTTCTTGCTGTGTTGTAAACGGCAAAGAAATTGGTTATCAGAGGCCCAGAAGCTCTAGTACCATGTAAAGAATTCGATAATTGTATATACGAATTCATTCACTTTACAATAGATCAATACGAAGGTATTTATACAATACAATGATCAATTAAGATCCTACAATCATGCCTACATAAGTTGTTCCTTATTCTACACATCCATATAGAGGGAAAGTAATCAATGTAGGTGATTGATATCATATTACATCAAATTAGCCCTAACAGGCTTTACTTTCCTCAACACCATCACTGACATGTTGGCCATGAGGTATGAGGGACTTGACTTCAGCAAACCTACTTGCACTCTTGAACTTGCTAGTCCCTTCAATCACAGTCAAGTGTGACATGGGGCTCCCAATTTTGAATATCCCATAGAAGTTCAAGGCATCCCCATACTCACCTCCTTCAATTATGGCTGTGAACGCCATCATCTGCGTTGACCCGTCAGCCGAGCTGGCAACGTAGACGCCTGGGCCTTTCTGATCGTCTGCGAGCCCAGATCAGGTGATGTTGTCAGAATATCATCGATGACAATGATGGTTCCAAATCTAGGCTCAAACCATCTGGACTTAATGGAGTCTGAGGAGCCTGACCATTTTATTTTCCAGAGAATGTTGTACCAACTAAGCCGGTGCCAAGTGGAATCCCATTAACGCCATTGACGGTTGGAATGGCTCCACTAGCATTGGGAATGGCTACCCCGTCTTATGGCGGCATGAAGCCTATGGGCCTGGCAAAGGGCACTTAGCCGCCGTAGATGTTGCCAAGTAGACCAATGATGGGCCTAGCTGTGGGGCTGCTGCCTCCCAAGATGTCATGCATGTACATCTTAAGGATTGGCCCATGGCCACTGGCTTGGACTGGGTCAACCGCTGCCTTGACCACTGAGGCAATTAGCAATGTAACCAAAATGGAAAAAAGAGACTGGTTGAACATGTTCAAGAGTTGAAGTGTTTTTTTTTTCTTGTATTTTGATGGGGTTTTGAGGATTTTGAAGGAGAAGGGAAAGTGCTTTTGTGAGTGTTGAGTTTGGGAAATGGCTTCTGCTTTTATATAGAATGAAGAAACAGGATTTGTGAGATGGCGTTGTTTAAACGTGCATCATTTTGTTTTGGGACTTTTTGACAGCAATTATTTAAGCTAAAAATTATATGCAAATTATGCAATTAGTGGCTGATAGGATAGCAGTGGGCGATGTGTCCAGAGTGCATTGGGTACAACCAAACAAATTATCATAAAATAATGAAAGAAAATTTGACATTTATATAAAATAAAATAAATGACTTGGTTATGTTGTTTTAATTTTATAGGCATTTGACAATATCCTTTTAAGGCACCGTAAATTTCTTTGTGCATGTTGTTCGTACAAAAAAACTTATCCTTTTAAGGCACCAAGGGATCGATTTTTGTAACAATATTATTGATGATGTTTATATTGATTGCAGTGATAATATGAGTAACACGATAAAACACTCTGTTATTGAAATGTTAGCTACTAATGTCATAAAAAATTTATCGAGGATGACATCGAGGTCGGGCTCTTGATAGGGCTATTATCTTTTAGTTGTTTGACGTTTTTTAGACTCAGCCTCAGGCCTTCCTTAGTTTATTCAATCAAATGATTATAGATAAATAGGAGGGTGTTCTAAGTTAAAAAAAGTGTGAAAATCAACTTAAATACTAATTCATATAGGACTTGTGTTATACAACAGTAGTTTCAAGAAATACAATTCTCTTTTTATTGGAATTGACTGCCGTTATAGCAATACTGGAGTGAGATTGACTTTGAAGTTTTCCCAAAAAAAAAAAAAGGAATATTGATGGCTTATTCGTCCCCGTGTCTTTGGTGACTTGTTTGAAGAATAACAGATACAGAAAGAATAATGGCAATGTAACAAATGGAGATTACATAATCAATCAATCATGGCACGTCTGAGTTATCAATCTCCTGCACAGCCTCTTCACGATCCATCACTTTCGACTGCCTCACCGCCGGCGAAATCAACGTCCATACTGCATTAAAATTTAATTTAAAAATCAAGAAAGATGATGGTATGCACAAAAATAAACCGATTTACGCGTACAGAAGCAATCCAACTAAGAAATCATATATACGGGATTACTTACACAATACTGAAGCTGCAAACCATTCGTTGACGATTTTTACCCATGTACTAGTCCATCCGACATCGATGCTCCACCTGAATGTTTTTCCAGAGTGTTAGTTAACCATATCAATTTCATACGAAATGGAGATCTCCCAAATAAAGTCATCTGTGAATGATAGATGATTCCTTACTTCTTAGCGGAGTTACTGAGGTTCCAACTGATGAACAACATCGCAAAATACATGCACCCCAAGGAAAATGTTAGGTGGAAAAATCCGTACTTGTAAGGGATGTCGTCATCCTCTCGAACTTGATCTTTGTAAAACTGGATAGCACGAGAAGTAGGTTTTAGTTTTCTGCTAAATAACAGGATTGAACATCTTGGTAACTTTTTAAGTTTTAGCAGTCAGTAAGAAACAATGTTGCATATTTCAAACTTTGCTCTCTTTAATACTTTCTCTGCCATTGTCTGAGCAACCAAATAAGGTTAGTATAACTTATGCTTGCAACACACAAAGAGAAAATATTCACCGGAAATGACTGTGAATCTATGCCAGTTGAAAAAGTCGCCATGACAATAGAACATATCGCGATCAGGAAGCCCTGCTAGAAGGACAGTGTAACACAACATATTACTGCTGTTGAGATTGATACTTAGTAAATTTGGTGTGTGTGATTGTTAAACTCATCGGTAGAATACTAGAATATCCAAGCCCGATTTAATGATCTACAAAGTGAGAACTCGGAACCAGTTGAAAGAGGCAACCAAAAAACAAAAAGAAAAAAAAAAGAACTAATCAACTCTTACTAGTACTGTAGTCCAATCGTGACCTTCATTCCCTTGTTTTTGTCTGTTGCATTCCTCATTTGCAGGTTCACTGAAAATCCATGTATTAAGATGTGCACAATAACTAATTTTTTAAGTTGAATGAAACATATTAGGAGATTTCAATTAATCGTAAGTTGAATGAAACATGAAATTATCTTGATTTAGACGAAAGTTAAATAATTCATGGCATAAATTTACTACCGGAGAATATAACCGATACACAATAAGCACGAGGAGTTAAGAACGGTGAGAAAACATCTCATAGAAAGTTTAGCTGAATCTGAATACTTGATACATGGATTGAAGTCCTAACCTTCTGATGGCAGACCAACATAGGAAAACAAGATATGAAGCCATAATTCCGGAAGATAAAAGACCTCTGTTTACCTGTTTTTAAGCAAACACAGAGAATCTCTTCTTAACTCGAGTAAGGATGCGATCTTTGAACAAAAAAAAAAATACTAAAATGAAGATATACATCAGATAGACGTGTTGGGAAGAGAAATGTATACCTTCGAATGTAGTGATATCACCATCATCACGACAAGTAGAATCACAGTCCATGTGATGAAAAAGATGTTGAGAGCACACGATAATTTCATCCCGTATGATGAGTACATGAATGCGATTCCACCCATAGAAGCAATGTAAAACAGTGTAGACATGAATAACCCAAGGGAGCAGCTGTAGAGTATAAGAGAAGATCTATCAAGTGAATTTATGACCAACAGAAGAAATAAAAAGATAAAGCAATAGTCATAATTCCGTAAGTTATGCTTATATAATAGAATACTGTGTGATTCCGAATACAACTATCCTTTCCTTCCCCCGATAAACCAGAATATGTGGATACTTTGTGCTGCACGAAAAGATGTCATGGATATTGAAGTGTATGTAACAGAAAATTGTGCAGGGACGTGAGCTTGGACTAAAGGAGCTAGAAATACACTGTGACCAAGTTCATCCGAGAAGTACAGTACCAATAATGAATTTGTATATCACACGGAATGGAAGCATCATGGAGTCCTTGTTAATAAGAAGCCATACCTGTGCTTCTTTTGCTCATCAGGCATCCAGTACTTATTCCACCATGTAATAAACTGGATCACACTTATAAGTTGAAGAACGAGAAATATCCTGTCATGAAGAGTATAAACCATATGTTAGCCATAAAATTTTCTGCAATCCAAGCTGCACCTTCATCTTAACAAGGGGTTGAAACAATGTCTTTCTAAGATCTAACAGGAACTATTTCTATTGTAACACTGCATAAGATTTGTTCATCGGTTTTAGATTTTCGGTCTTCTACACATTTAGTTACACGGCACTACAGATTTCTAAAACCACTCGCCGATATGGATTTGAAAAGTTTTAAATATGGCTTAACAGCAAGCAGTTCAAGCATGTGTAGAATCAAAATCAGAAATGTTACCCTGCACCGACACGAGCAAATTCACCTGTAAGAAAATAGGAAAAGTTTGTTAATTTTTAGAAATTATTTTTTAAGATGTATCAAGAATGGAGGATGAGATAGGTCATAGGTGTTTCATTTGAAGGAAAGTATAAGTATTTTTTGGTAACAGAACCCATATAAAGTATATTCTGTTTTTCGGCACAGATTATGTTATTAACTTTTCTTTCTTAAGCATAGTATCTACTTGCATAAATCTGGCGTGATTGCAAAAAATAACCATTGAAACAGATTCTTCTCCTATATTCTAAAACCAGATGGGTCAAGTAAGTCATGTTGTTTCTCAGCTGTTACATAAAATACCGAAGATCAAGAAAGGCGAAAAAAATATATATGCCATGAAGTGTTTCTGATTGAGCCTAAAATAAATGTACCGTATAATTGAATGAAGTGTGGAGGGATGAAGAGTGGAACCACCATTGACACAAACAATATGCAAAACTTGAATCCCCACAATCCAGAATGCCATACATTGCGAGCTTCACTTAGTTTTCTTGTTTTAGATGCAGTGAGGAACATTAGAAAGAAAAATATCTGAATTCGATGTTAAGGATGCTTGATCTTTAAGGGCAGAGAATTATAGATAGGAAAATTCGTAGCCGAAAACAATGATGAAATATACAGTAACAATTTATTGGTATAAGCTATTTCCTTATCCATTATATGATAACAGATATCAATCCTGCCATCAGAATCTTATGACTCAACAATCAACATATGTAATAAGGTTCTTCTGTAACAGAAAAGCACTCATAGGACAAGAAGAAAGATACAAAGCTTCCTAAACTCACGCGAAGAACTCCCAGCGTACGGAAACAATCGCTTCCGCGAATTCCACAAGATTTAAAATCTGCAATAGAAATTTAAGAAGTAAACACACAGAAAGCATCACCACATATACCTTTTCTATTCCCAATTATGTGTAAACCGCCTCCATTAATGTGTGGCAGGATTAGAAATTTCTGTTTTTAAATGTTGGTTATGTGAGAAAGAACATGTTTTTGGGATATTGTATCAGATAAAGATCGCAATGAATATAGCTTTTGATCTGCATAACGTTTTATAATGGTAGGGACCAAAATTAAGTCAGAAGTAAAACCAAATATTTTGAGAAGGGAGAACTGTTACATACAATGGAGCTGAGGCAGAACCCCTTGCCCATAGTCGCGAATAAACCAAGCACAAAGATTTGTAAATAAGAAGATTACGCCATATATATAACGGGCTCGCAGCGATTTTTTCTTTGCTGCTAAATAATCAATCCTCTTTTGCTCCAATGACTCAGATACTTCTTCCCAAGGAACAACCTCTGCCACAGCTTCAACTCCTTCAGCAGATACATTCATTCTGCAGTTAAGGGCACAAAAATGTCACTTCATATTCAATTGCTTTTCACATTGTTCTTGGACTAGAGATGCAGCTTACAGAGGGTAATGTAGCTGAAAATAAAACGATAAGAAACCGATCAATGTGCAACAATAGAACGAAAATGCGGGTTTTAGATAAATGCAGACTGGTTTTGGTTTGGGAAAAGTTCATCCATCAAATTGTATTTACAGTAAATCAAAGATCAACAGATCAAACTAAAATCATCGGATATACATTGTATCACGTCTAATTTTTTCCGTTTCATGCACACGACAATCAGATGAAACTGAAGACGAAAAACTCAAACCACTCCCAATTAAACATTTATAACAGATGAGCGCAAAATAATTCAAAATATCCAGCAAACTGAAAACAGAACTCCCACATTGATAATAATATCCGCAAACAATGACTGAAACATTGAACTGAAATCAAAATATGTGATACCTTTTCAGGTGATATCCTTATCACGAAATCGAATAATGTACCCAAGAATGGACTGAAAAGTGGAAGTGAGAAGGAAACTAAGCAACGGGGTTCCGATTAGCAAAGGATAATGTGAAAACATAAACAGTTAACTTGTGGAGAGCACAAAACTGTGAAAACATAAACAGCTAACTTGTAGAGAGCACAAAACTGTGAAAACATAAGCAGTTAACTTGTAGAGAGCACAAAACTGACCTTTACCATATATTTGGAGTGCAGTGTGAGGTTTTGAGTGTTAACTCATCAAGAATGGCGTGTCAAGCTCGCTCACAACTCCTATATAGAGAAAAAAAAAGACTAATAAGTACTATTCACATAAGTAATTTGAATATTTTTCTCTTTTTATTCGAGCGATATTCTAAAGTTAAATCTAAACTCGGAGTAGGAGGGTAACACACTGCTGTAGCAGATTGACTATTTTATATTCGAGCTCACTTATTTAGTTTGAACAAGAATGAAGATTAATAAGTATTATGCAAATGAAGTGTCAAGCTCACTTATCACTTCTAGGAAAGAAGACTAAGAATTAAGTAGGTTGCCAACTATGCACAGCAACTTTGTAACCTAGATTACGGGGAAAGGAAGTATACTGCTCTAGTCAATTTAGATTATGGGGAAAGGAAGTATATGCGACTGTCTAAGTTTGCATATAGAGATTCTATCATGTAAACGGTTGTATAAGCGCTTTCTATCTCCATCATTTGATAAGTAGACAAAGAATGTACAACCAGTTAGACCCAAGATTTTTTCGGAGTAGGGTTTATCAAAATTCAAAATGGGTCACTAGAAGTAGACAGTTGTATCATATTAATTTGTTAATGCCATAAACCCTTTGTCAATGTCCTTTTATGTGATGTCAAGATGCCTTCTCCAAACATTATAGAAAAACACCCTTGAACGAATGAATCTGCAAAGAATTCAACATATAATATAATTTTGGCATTTCAGGACACATTTGGTATTTTTTTTTTTTTTTTTTAAATTTTGTTGTGCCTTTTTGTCTGCTCACTTTTTGACAATTGATACGAAGCATGCATTCAAAATTAGTTAACAGCAGGGATGAACCCTATACAGCTACATCATTTGCAACATCATCTCCTACACCTTTCAAGCAACAATATTTAACTAGGAAAAAGAAAACCCAATTCGAAATATTGATAAACAATCCTCCCAACCCTCAAAAACTTCTCAATGATGAGAGATTCTCTAATCTCATGCAAAATAAGTAATTAAGAAATGTTTTGTATGTGTGTGAATGTGGTGAGTTGAGTATTGAGATGAAAGTATCATGAAAAATGGAAGAAAGATTGTGGAGCAAGATGGGTGGCCTTTGAATTTAGATGGAAAAAAAGATTGAAGGTGTTTGGAAAAGACAAAGGACGTCAGGACACAAGGTTGGTTGGGCCATTTGATTGCCCAACTTTCTACTCTTTATGTTAGTCCTGGTTTCTAGAGCGTGTGGGTACAAACCTACTACGCGCCTTTAGTAACCGTTGTCTGAAGCGGCCGAGCAACTTTGCTTCTTTCTTTTTTTCTTTCTTTTTTTTTATCCGTAAAAATACAAAGTAAATTATGTGCTTTGTTTTTTTTATTTCATTCTATTTTACTACTTGAAGTCTTGAAGTGATCTTTGTGTTACAGGACTTCAGTACACCGGCGCTAAGAATCTTTTCGAAAATCGAGTCAGTATTCAGTCATTGGAGTCAACATCAATCTTTTCGAATGCCCAATTAGTATATAATCATTGGAACCAATCTTTTCAAGTGCCCAATCAATATTTAATCATTGAATTCAACGCCAATCTTTTTGAAGGCCCAATCATTCAATACCTTAAGTTGGAGCTAGTGCACATTATTGAAACCCCAACTTAAGGAAGTATATTTGAGCCTTGTGACGCAAGTCAAGACATGTCGAAAGAATAACTTGCTCTGGTACCATAAAAAAATTTCATGCCCATCATGGGCCAAACTACATCATTGGTTTCATTCTAACTTAACCACTTATTAATAGGTGTTGGGTTTTTATCACAAAAGGTCTAGAAGAATTTAAGGGTGAAATCTCCCATATATTAATTGTATATCTTTTTGTCATATGCCTAATGTGGGATTCAATTCTCCAACAGGGATGGTATCACCCTCTAGAGTGTATCACATGCAAGTCACTTTACTTAATTTGACAAAAAGTTGAATAGAATAACTTTGAATCTAATAGTAAGATGAATTTTTCAATTGTAAATGAATTAAAGGACTTATTTTTTTTCGAAAAAATAAACTTAATTTTTACTGAAACAGAAATTAAGGCTAATGATGAGTTGATTTTATATTATATATTTTACCCCTTCTTAATATATTTTGGTATTTGTTTTTGTAGGATCTTGATACTATGATTTATATTTCTAATGTAGGACATGTGACTTCCTCCTAAGCAAAAAGTGATCAAACGAACTAATTTTCGAGTGATTCCAATTGACGAGCGTTTGAAAGTTTTTCAATTTTTTCATATGACGGGCCATTGATTTATGGTGAATAAATAAAGGACCAACGCGCAAAGCTGCCAAAGTGATGTTTCAGACTTAGTTGGACCTTTTGGTGTCCAAGATGACATGTTTTGACGATAGGCCTTCCTACAAAGATGTTCAACAAGACTTAAGTTTAAAAAACAAGACCTCTTGAGCTAGTTTTGGAGTTGGTTTGAATGTTGCAGATTCTACAGATTAGTATAGGAGATTGTTTCCTAGTCTATCTTAATTTATTATGTTTCGTAATTTTTAGAATATATTTTCTAGGAAGGATTTGTGGTAATATAAATAGCTTTGGCCAGCCATTAGGGATTCTCTACACACCACAGATTTTGAAGAGAGAACTCAGCTAGGTTTCTAAAGATTGATATTTTGTTATGAGGTGTTGTCCTTCTTTTTCTTCTTAATGACGTTTTCTTTGTTTATGAATATGCATAACCTTCTTTTGCTATGGTGAGTGATGAGTCGATATTATACTACATATTTTACCCCATTCTTAGTTATAATTTATTGGTTATTTTGGTAAAATTTTGATACTTTGAATTATATTTTCAATGTAGGACATTAAACTTCCTCTTGAGCAAAAAGTGATCAAACGGATTAATTTTGGAGTGATTCCAATTGGAGGATGTTTGTGATATAAAAAAATACAGATTTGGGTCGTCATGAATCATTTTGAGATAGTATTTAGTACTATCCATATGTATATAGGTTTATCCTTCATCCTCTCTGAAGTTTCGATGGAAGGATTCCTTTACTAACATGATGCAGCCAACTTCATTTGTTAGAACAACTTCCATTGAATCTCTGCACCTATCCTTTTTTATTTTCGGTTTATGACTCACTGAGCCGAGATCACTAACTACTACTAATCTAATACTAATGAAAATGCTAATATAATAGAAAAGAACTGTCTTTTCAGTATACTTTCCCCGGTTCCGTTGCTACCATGTGCTTTACGCAATCGCCTGGAAGGGGCAAAATAAACATCTTGTTCTTTCTTCAACAATTTATGATCTCTAGTGGGCCTCTCAGTAGGATTCAAACCTAGATGAAGTTCTGACCATTTGTCAAAGAAAAAAGAACGAATGGATCTTGTAGGATTCCCAAGTCTCTCAACTTGTTCATGTCAAAATATTAGATTTTTCTACTGAGCGATTAATTTTATGGCCAAGAAATAAAGGAGCAGCGCTTAGTGCTGTCAAAGTGACATTTTGGGCTTATTTGGGCTTTTTAGCATCCAAGATGATGTTTTTTGGGTTCAAAGCCTTCTGCAATTATGTTCGGAACATCTCAATCTTTAATTCAAATCATTTGGGCCTGTTTTGGAGCTCTAAATATCTAGAAACATGAGATTCTTTATGGCTGAGCAAATATCTAGAAACATGAGATTCTTTATGGCTGGGCAAATTTCCCAAAGTTAGAATAGAAATTTAATTCCTAGTTATCTTATTCTATTATATTTCCTAGTTTTTAGAAGACATTTTCTAGGAAGAATTTTATTTTCTAGTAGTATAAATAAGGCTACGAAGCTATTAGGGTTTTGGATGCATTGTAACATCCCACATCGCCCAGGGAAGAGGATCATGTAAGACTTATATGTATATTCTCATCTTTACCTAGCACGAGGCTTTTTGAGAGCTCACTGGCTTCAGGTTTCATCGGAACTCCGAAGTTAAGCGAGTTCGCGCGTGAGTAATCCCAAGATGGGTGACCCACTGGGAAGTTCTCGTGTGAGTTCCCAAAAACAAAATAGTGGGGGCGTGGTTGGGGCCTAAAGCGGACAATATCGTGCTACGATAGAGTCGAGCCCACGATATAGTGGGGGCCCGGGCTGAGATGTGACAATTTGGTATCAGAGCCAATCCTTGGTCGGAAGTGTGCCGATGAGGATGTCGAGCCCCTAAGGGGGTGGATTGTAACATCCCACATCGCCCAAGGAAGAGGATCATGTAAGCCTTATATGAATATTCTCATCTCTACCTAGCACGAGGCCTTTTGGAAGCTCACTGGCTTCGGGTTCCATCGGAACTCCAAAGTTAAGCAAGTTCACACGAGAGCAATCCCATGATGGGTGACCCACTGGGAAGTTCTCTTGTGAGTTCCCAAAAACAAAACCATGAGGGCATAGTCGAGGCACAAAGTGGACAATATCATACTACGGTGGAGTCCAACCTGGGATGTGGTGGGGGCCTAGGCCTGGATGTGACATGCACTATTTTGGAGAACTCGATTTAGAGAGCTTTTGACAATTCAAGTTTATTTTCAAGGTGTTTTCTATCTTTTTCTAATTTCAATTGATAGGAGCATATTTATGCGACTTAGTTAGCTTTTTTTCTTACATTTTCATAGTTTGTTTGTGTTTATTATAGTGTTTTAAGCTATTTTCGTGTGTTTGTAGGTCCATATAACAAAGTTGGCAAGAAAGTGCATTTTGGAGCATTTTTAGGTAGTTTTGGGCACCAAATGGATAGCTTATGAATGGAGCAAGATGGATGGATGAATTTGAAGTTCAAGAGGCTAGGAATGTGCTGAAAAGAGTGAAGAAATAAATCCAAGACAATGAAGATAAGGAATTAGCTCAAAAGAAGGAACATTATCCAGCCTTATCTTATCTAAACTAGCCTTATCTTATCTTATCGTATCATTTCCAAATCAGTTTGTGCCTGAATTCTAGCTATTTATAAGGGATAATTATACAAATAAAACACATTAAAATTGGTTTCTAGAAGCCCTTATCCACTCCTACAAAGGTGCCGCACCTTATCCCTTGTTTTTCTAGGAAATCAGCCACAAAACAACCTTTCTAGAAGACCTTATCTCTTGTCCTACAAATCTGGCGCCTAAACCTTTCTAAAAGCTCTAGAACCTGCAATCCTTTTCCCTTAGGATTGTGCAAGCCTTTTTCCTTCAGATTTTGGTGAACCTTAGTCCTTTTCCTTCATGAATTGTGCCAAATACACATTCCTTTCCTTCAGAAATTCGTGGGTTTCCCTAGCCCTATAAATACAACCCTGTGTGCAGCAATTAAACCACCACCCTCTACCATAAATCACCTACATCCATCCACTACACCATCCACCACAATCCTCTTGTGCCGCAGCTAAGGAAGGAGAAGAATGAGCCATCTGGAGTGTTTCTAGGTGTATTCTATCTTTGTTTTCAATGTTTAATTCAAGTTATCTTTGTTTAATTGCGAACATGAGGAACTAATTTGTTTATAGTTAGAGGGGAATTCGAAACCATGATTATACTTGCAATATGAATTGATTACTTTCAATTGTGATTTGATAAATTGTGAATGCAATTCGCTTAACTGTTTTATTCAAAACTTATTCTTGTATGGTTATTAAGGTGGCCAACTTAATTTGCATGCATGAATTTGATGCTAGAATGTAAGGGAGTTTCACCTAATCGTTATGAACTTATATTCATAAGTAGTAAAGGTTGTTAGTCACAATCATGTTAAGTAAATTCCTGGCATAAGTATCATGCGCTTTCATAGTTACGAATGCCTTGTCAACACTTATGATTTTCATAGCACTTAATGATCTTTGATTGTGTCTCTATTATGCGCTTTCATGTAGGGAACTTTTAAGGAATAATTTGATTGTGATGCGCTATTTCCATTCAATTCAATGATTTAAGGAAGATCTGAGGGTTAATTTAAGCGTACCTAATTAACTTGGGGTGTTGAGGTTCATGGTTTATTGAAAAGCAATTGGAGATTGATTTGTATGCAAGTGTGTCATGTGTGAAGAATGACCTTCTAGCTAGACCATCACCCATCCAATTTCCCAATTTTCATCCAAAATCTGTTTTAGTCTTTAATTTGTTTGTTTTACTTTATTTTCGTCCAAAACCCAATCCCCCTTTACTTTGAAGTGTTAGATTAGTTAAAATCTGTTTTGGTTTGTGTTTTTAAGTGTCTTTGAGTCAAGTTAAAACCAATTTTCGTCTAAATAACTCCCTAGAATCAGTTTTGAGTCTATTTGGTTATTTCGTGCTGTTTTGAGTCTTTTAAGTTTGTTTGGAGTCTTGTGAGTCTTGTTAAGTGTTTTTAAGTTTATTTTTGCGTTTTTAAGTCAGTTTCAATTAGATTAGCAATCCCTCCTAATCCCCGGTCCAGAACGATCCCTACTTATACATATACTACAATTGTCAAAAGATGGTTTAATTTGTGTGCTTAACTTATATCACTTCATCAATAAAATTCCTTTTATTTTCTAGTCGTTCGTAACTAATTTTCTTTTGCTAGGGTGAGACCATGAGCCTTAACATGAATATGTAGTATTTATGCAATTGCTTATGATATTATGCATGCATACTTTGAATTATTAATCACTGTGTTTAAAATTGTCTCTATGTCTTAATGCTTAGCTACCATTAGGATGTTTAGGCAATTCGGTCGGAATATCACCGGATGATTGAGTATTGCTTCTTATGGTTAATAATTGTAATTTCACCTAAGGCGAATATCACACTCTTAGGGGTTGCATGGTTGGATTTTCACAAAACTTAATGAGCCTTGCATGTTTACATTTGATCTAAATATCTTGCTTGAATATCATGGGGAGAATATGCATTAGGAAAACCTAACATTCAAAGTTGCATATGTACTTCATATGTAATTGTTAAAATTACATAGGATTGTTAAGGTGACGGCAGAACCTTAGTGCTTAAATTGATTTTCAAAACCGTTTTCCTTTGTTTTCTTTACTTTGCCAATTATTTAATTGTTTTTATTAAATTTGTTTTATTATTTGAGGTCATAAAATCAACCTTTTTCTAAAATCTTGTTTTAAATAGTTAATTAAGAATTAGTTTAAATACAAATTATTCATTTAATCCCTGGGGAACGACCTTGCATGAGCAACCTAACTTCAACTACCTTGTTCTCTTGCAAGTATTTTAAAGTATTTTTTTATCCATACTTTTGCAAGTGGTAAAAATCTTATCAGTGAGGCCACGAGATTTAGCATGAAGATGTAAAAGGGTGGGCACAGGCCGGGTCAGGCCTAAATTTGAAAGAACCAAACTGGAGCCATTTAAAAATGTAATGGGGTGGCCTGAGCCGAGTAATGCCATTTATAAATTTGGAACCGGACCTCACCTGGGCCCGTTTTGTCAACGCGTCGTTCATCATTTTCCTTCGACAACCCTAATACTCAAATCATAAGCAGTAGCATTAGGATAAACTGAAATAAGATTTGAATGACACATGGTTCTCAAAGCAGTAACATTATGATTGTTTTGCTTTGAAAAATGTTTTGGGATTTCCAGTATCTCCCTGCCTAAAAAATGTTGACATGTGTTGATGCACAAAACCGGAGGTCTTGGTACAACGTAAATCCGACCGTGAATCTGCAAGAAAGTAAATAACACAAGATGTATCGTGGTTCACCCCAAGGTTTGGGCTACGTCCACACTGATTATGTATTTATATGAGAGGCGAGGGGAGTGAGGGAGCTCTGTAATGTGAGAGCTTTGAAAGGATGAAGGGGCCTTAAGAAATGGCTTCCTCTAATTGTGAGGGTGATGGGTCCTTTTATAGAATAAGGACTCCTTACTTATTACATATTTGCCATTTCCTTTATCACATAATTACATTTAAGTCCCCTGAGTATTTGTATGAGATCTAAATACGAGACCCTAAATATGGTATAAACAGTAGTCCCCCAAGTCTTCAGTCAAGAGAGTCTTTTGGCTGGAGACTTGAAATTCAGTCCATGTGTAGGCCGAAGTAACTAGATGTCGTCTTGAATTGGTGCTTGGTATGAGGCGGTGCTCAAAGTGAAATGATGCTCAACTATAAGTAGCACATGTTGCGAGGCTGCTCGGCTTGTGGCTTATGTTTCCTTGGTTGGCTCGGCTTGTGGCACTTGAAGGTGAGGGAGTCCCTTTTATAATATAAGGGCTCGTTCCTCAATACATAAATGATGGGTTAGGAGTGATGCTCGCTGCGAGGCGGTTGCTCAGCTGGCGGCGTTGCTCTCTAATGAAGGTGAGGAAGTCCCTTTTATAGAATAAAGACTCGCTCCTCAATACATAAGTGATGGGCTATGAGTGATGCTCGCGGCAAGGTGGTTGCTCAGCTGGCGGCGTTGCTCTCTAATGAAGGTGAGGGAGTCCCTTTTATAAAATAAGGGCTCGCTCCTCAGTACATGAATAATTGGTGCTCTCTAATGAAAGTGAGGAAGTCCCTTTTATAGAATAAGGGCTCGCTCATTAATACATAAATAATGGGCTAAGTCCCCCAAGTATTTTTCATGAGGCCTAGTTGAGGCCCAATATATGGTACATAATGTAGTCCCCCAAGCCTTCGGTCAATAGAGTTTGTTAGCTGGAGACTTCAAATTGAATCCATGTATGGGCCAAAGTGACGGTTGTTTGGAGGCGGTATTTGTATACCATGCATTGAAGCTTTGTAAGTGAAGCTTTGAAGCTGGAGCTCTGTAAATGAAGCTTTTGAAGCTAGAGCTTTTTGTAAATGAAGATTTTGAAGATGTAGCTCTGTAAATGAAGCTTTCGAAGCTAGAGCTTTTGTAAATTAAGCTTTTGAAGCTGATTGACATGAGTGATGCTCATGAATGTTTGATTGACATGAGTGATGCGCATGGATGTTAACATGAGTGATGCTCATGAATGTTGATATGAGTAATGCTCATGAATGTTTATGTATGATTGATATGAGTGATGCTCATGAATATTTATGTATGATTGACATGAGTAATGCTCATGTATAATATGAAGTACTAGGCGTACTTTTGATCACCTTGTTGGTGGCATGAATGGCTAGTTGCCAAATGATATTAGAGTACGGGTTGTACATTTCATCACCTGGTTGGTGGTAATAGCCGCAGGTTGCCGAATAATTTTGGAGTATTGGACGTACTTTTGATCACCTGGCTGGTGATAATAGAGGCAGGTTACCAAATAATTTTTTGTAGTGCTAGACGTACTTTTGATCACCTAGTTGGTGATAATAGAGGGTCTGGCTCTTTTGGGCATACGGGCCTTCGCTCACCACATAGTATTCCAGCCCGTTTTTTTTTTTTTTTTTTTTTTTTACCCTCTGATGAGGTTTATACAGATATCTCCGAAAGATATGAAAAATAAATTACATCATTCAAAAAATAAGGAAAGTAAACCACATCATTCTGGTGGGGTGTTTATTCCTTACTTTTGCTTGTGTTTTTTTACTGCACTCTCTCTGGTGGGGAGTAACGTCTACTGTCAGATATGAATTCGAATGAGCTGGCTTGTTGGCCCATTATCATCATGGTTGTGGATTGCACCACCCCACTATGCACCCCATTAATATTATCTGCTTTTGCTTTTGTTTACTTTCTGCTTTGCTTTTTTCTTTTTTCTGCTTTGCTTGATGCTTTCTTCTTTTCTCTTTCCCCTGTGCATCTCCAAAAACTGAAACAAGGATGCTTTGTGAGGCTGAGGGACAGCAGAAGCAGATTTGCTTTTGCTTTTTCTTTTCCTTTTCCTCTCTTTCTATCTGTCATGCATGTTGCTTTCCTGTGATGCTCATCTTCTCTGTCCACCCATGCTGCTGAGGGCAGGAACAAAGTTGAACAGGCATTGCTTTCTGTCTGCAACCACTGTATCTTCACCTATGCTTTCAAGTTGAAACAAATTGAGCATATTTTTCTAGGTATTTGAGCCCTTTTTTTAAAGCTTTTTTTTGGGAGAAGTGCGGAATCTAACCCACACCTCACCTCATCTCTCCCTCTCTCCTCCTTCTGTTTCTCTCTTCAACTTCCATCTCAGTATATCGATGAAGTCAAAGCTGTCGTCACTGCAAGATCACCACCATTTCTCTCCAAGCCTGTCGTCCTGCAAGATCAAGACCTTTCAATCCATTAACGGTTGTTGCGATAACAGTTGCAATAAATGGACTAGTTGGGGTTCTCGGGGACGGTGGTTCTAACTGATGCAGGATCCACACGACAATTCCAGCAAGCTCAACAATACCGATGTATCTGTCTATCTAGCTAGCGTCATCAGGCGCATCGACATTCACCACCGGTGTACTAAGAATTTTGTGTTGGGACAGGATTTTAACAGCTTCTACAAAACTGGTGTCTGACTTTCTCAAATATCATGGCACAAGACAACAAAGCCTGTCTTCCTCAAATATCTGACTTTCTCAAATAGCGTCCTCACATTGCTCTTGGCATGCTGGTGAACAGATCTCATGGTGTAACTCCATCTGCCGAAACCTTGATCTTTCAAAGCCTCAGCAGCTCCAACGTTAACTGCTACTATCTCGCGCTTCTCTTGTTGCACACATATTGAAATACTGCTTCTGATTCTTTAGAAAGAAAATCCACAGCTCGTTCTCGGAGGCGACGTACCGCCACGCTCTACACACAATGCTCAATTTCACGGTTTCCTTGGGCTCCATCAGTCTCGCGATTTGCATCTGATGGTTGCATTTGATTAAAATCTAAAGCGAAACAGATCATATGGTGGTGGGGCGACATGGAATTAAACAGTAACCGGGGCTTTAGAGACAGCGGCATTCTTCTCAATGGGAGTGATTAAGAACCAGCAAATGCCAAATGGAATCTTAATCTGAGCCTAACGCTGCTCATCGCCAAAGAGAACACCACTGGTTTTGATCTCTCCAACCGCTACAGCTTCCGCTTGGACGACCTTGGACACCGTCGCATCGACGTCCGCAACAGTAAGCAGCAGATTAACGCCTTGCTTAAAACCACCGTCAGCTAGAACTTTGCCGTCACCGGAGTCGACCACCGAGGCAGACTCAGTCACAAGGAAGGTGAATGACCCAAGCTTAAGTTTCGCATTGTAGATGTATGGAGGCTCCTGGTCGGCCTCACGCTTGAGATCAGTCTCACGCTCAAGCTCCACAGCGCCCAGGATGGCCACGTAGAACTTGATGGCAGTTTCACCATTGGGTGCCTTGATCGAAAGACAAGGATGACACTCCGTCACAGTGATAAGGGACACAGGTGAGACCTTCTCCATTGCCTCACCGCCTTGAACTTCATGGCGGAGGTCTTCGTTTCTGGCATTCGGATCGAGTAGGGTCTTGGGGGACAGAGACACCACTTCTGCATTCAGATCCGGTGTGCCTACATGTCTTCTTTTTCATTTATGGGTGGCTCTGCCATTTTCATGGGAAAAAGAAGACGGATGAGCGGAAGGAGAGGCCACGGTGTTGTTGTTGTTTTTTATTAGGGTTGTTGTCGTTCTTCTCCTCTTCACCGTTGTTGTTAGGTTGCTTGTTTCAAAGCAACAAAGGTGGCGTTCAAGGCACGACCGTTGCACTAGTAGTAGAACTAGTCTTGTCGTGCTCGCTATCATCAAAAGCTTGCACAAAGCTACGTTTCTTATAGTTGTCATTAATACTACTACAAACCCTAGCTTCGTAAACAAAGCTGTTCAAGTCGAAGCCCTTGATTGGCGAAGATGGAGGAGGATGAGTGCTTGGTCTCGGGCCCATGGGCTTTTGAGGCGAGGAGGATGACGCCGCGTTCATACATTTACGTATGCTGCAGTAGCAGCTCAGCTTCTGATGTGCTGGGTTTTTTTACGAAAGGCGAATGATCGGTCTGATCACGGGAGAAGGATGACGCTGCGTTCATTCCCACCTATTTTTTTCTACCACCACCCTTGAACTCGGACTCGACAAGGTCCTCATGACTCGGTCACTGACTCACCCGAGTTGCACTCGCACTCAAAGTTTGTTGCTTTCTGGATTTCTAGAGAGAGAGTATTTGGTTTCCTGGGTTCTTGCAGATTCACGGTGGAGATGAAAAAATGAAAGAGAACCGACACAACTTTTCGTATCATTCCCCACAGATGGCACCAAATGTTGATGCACAAAACTAGAGGTCTTGGTACAAAGTAAATCCGACCGTGAATCTGCAAGAAAGTAAATAACACAAAATGTATCATGGTTCCCCCAAGGTTTGGGCTACGTCTACACTGATTATGTATTTATCTGAGAGGTGAGGGGAGTGGGGGAGCTCTGTAATGTGAGAGCTTTGAGAGGATGAATGAGCCTTAAGAAATGGCTTCCTTTAATCGTGAGGGTGAGGGGTCCTTTTATAGAATAAGGACTCTTCACTTATTACATATTTACCCCTTCCTTTATCACATAATTACATTTAAGTCCCCTGAGTATTTGTACGAGATCTAAATATGAGGCCCTAAATATGGTATAAACAACATGCATACAAATTAACCGAATCATATAAATGGCTTTCAAATCCCAAAACCTCCAGTATCTTTTACTAAATCCCAAAACCTTTTTTTTTTAAAGAAAAACAATCATATAAATCGTTGAACCCATTGTCTAATCTGATCTGGAGCCTTGCGCCTACCATCTTCTCTGATCAGCAACAAGGCATCTTCGTCTGAGAGTCAGGAGACAAAGGTGATGACATGTGGTAGCTGCTATGATGTCGACATGGTCAATTCGAGAGGTAAGAAGGAGAAGAGAACCAAAAGGTTGAGAAACGGAGAAAGAAAATGGGGGAGTTTAGGAGTATGAGGAGAAGAGTGAACGAGTCTTTAGCAGCCTATGCTAATGACCTACCAAGTTGCATTGTTTATCCAGAAGATGAGGAAGGTAATTCGTTTGAGATAAGGCATCACAAGTTGGAAATTTTGCCTACTTTTTAGGGGTTATCTCATGAGGATCTTAACATGCATATCACTGAATTTTATTATGGGATCCAGGAACGTTTTGGTTAATGGATTTTCAGTCGAATCAATCAACATCGTCTTTTTCCTTAAACTCTAAAGGAAAAGGTGAAGACATCATTTTTTACACTTCCATATGGCATCATTACTTCCTGGGAGTAGTTGAATGAAAAATTCCTAAGGAAGCTCTATCCGGCTTCCAAGACTTTTGTTATGAAGAGAGAAATTTTGTCGTTTGCTCAGAAACCACATGAAGAGTTTCACAAGGCATGGGAGCGGTACAAGGAGTTATTCATAAAGTGTTCCCACACTGACACTGATGGAGACACATGAATGAATCTATTCTTTAATAGATTGAATTCAACTACCAGTGATGTTAATACATCATCCAGAGCGGCGTTTATGTCCAAAAAAGGTAGGGAACAATTTGACTTATTTGAGAACATGGCAGCTAAATCTCAATAATGGACAGTTGAATTGACACCAAAGGGGTATTTTTGAGATGTTCATGGGATCTCTAAAGTGTTTGCACATGTGGAGAAATTGGAAAAGAAATTTGACGAAAAAATTGAACTTGATTTTCCAGCAAATTACTACACTTATACAGCAGCCACCACATGTGACAATAACTTGTATAATCTGCATCATGCCTACATATGATTTATTGGGTTGCACGCTTAAGGATGTTTATCCGAGTTAGTGAAGGAACATGTCAACATGATGAATAATTATTAACGACCGAAGAATGACCCATACTCAAATTTCTATAACCAAGGATGGAGAGATTGCCCAAATTTCAAGTGGGTTAGGAATAAGCAGGCCAAGCCATACCCTCAACAACCAGTACAATAACCTACCGCACTAGCCAAAGCTGCATGGGATATTAGACTTAAAAAATTGGTTGAATTTACGAGGTCGTAAATTGATCACCATAATTAAGAAATGTAGAATATACATGCGTCCATAAAGAATTTAAAGAAATAGGTTGGGTAGTTGGTTAACTAGATGACTGAGAGGAAAAAGGAAAATTTCATAGTTAAACTGTCCTTAATTCTAAAGGGTATGATGAATGTAGTGTAGTCAGGGCATTAGGTGATGAGAAAAGTATTGATGAGAGGAAAAAAAAAATGAAGAAAAAACAGTAAATAGCTTAAGGCCAACAACTAAACAGGCCCCAGCTGAACTTACTATTGCTACTGAATGTGTTTACGTGTCCTTGATGTCGTATCCCGAGCGTTTGAAGCATAAAGCTAAAGATTAGGAATTGAGGGATTTCATGCAGACAGACATTGGCTAGAGTTTAGATTAATCTTCCATTGTTCGATGCAATGAAAGAACATGCCATCTTATGCAAATTTTTTAAAGGATATGTGCACTAACAAGAAAAAGCTTGTGGATTTTAAGAAAGTGGTTCTCACTGAGCAATGCAGTGCAATTTTATTGTATAAACTGCCACTAAAGTAAAAGGATCTAGAGAGTTTTACTATTTCTTGCACTTTCGGAATTTCTGATTTTAAACATGCTTTAATTGATCTAGGTGCTAGCTTTAATTTATGCCGTATTCTACATTTCAAAGACTAGGACAAGGAGAGCTTAAACCTACATCGATTATTCTTTGATTAGCATATCGTTCTGTCATCTATCCTAGATGCATCATTGAAGATCTCATTATCAAAGTTGATAATATCTATCTTCCAACGAATTTTATGGTGTTAGCATTGATGAGAACATGGAGACTCCTATCATTTTGGGACAACCTTTCATGGCGATTGCTTTCTTTAATTGATGTGGAATCTGGGACCTTGACTTTTAGAGTTCAGAACTAGTTTGTGGTTTTCAGTTTATTTGAAGCAACCAAAAGGCTTGTCAATCAGCAAGACTATATGAGAGTTGATGTTTTAGATGAGATCATTCATACTGATGTTGTGTTTCGTTTATCCCTTGATCCACTGCTGAACATGTTACAAGGGTTCAAGACTAAAGAAATCGGAGATGAAGAAGCCTTGGAGTATGTAACTGCCTTGGATAGCTTGCCAGTTTAATTACCTATATAGAGACGTGTTTATGAGAGTTTGGCGGAGTCTAAAGATCTATTGCAACCATCAAAATCGTAGCCACCAAAATTGGAGCTGAAGCCACTACTTGAGCACTTGAAATATGCCTATTTAGGAACTGAAACAACGCTGCCAATTATCATAGCTTCAAAATTGTTGCGAATCTTGAGAAAGCACCAAGATGTAATAAGATGGACCATTGCCGACATCAAAGGAATCAACCCAGCTATTTGCATGTACCAAATCTTGTTAGAGGAGGGCGTCAATCTCACTATTGATACTCAACATCAATTAAAGTTGATAATGAAGGAGGTGGCGCAGAATGAAGTTATGAAACTTTTGGATGGTGGTATTATCTATCCTGTATTTGATAGCAATTGGGTTAGTCATACTTAGGTGGTGCCTAAGCGTACTGGTATATAATTGTGAAAAGTGACAACAACGAACTTTGTGCTTACACGTTTGGCAATTGGGTGGCGTATGTGCGTTGATTACAGAAAGCCTAACGCATGTACCAAAAAAGATCACTTTCCGTTGATTTGGCTGGTCGTGCTTTCTTCTCTTTCTTAGATGGTTGTTTAGGGTATAATCAAATTCCAATTGCACCTGAGGATTAAGAAAAGACAACATTTACATGCCCTTTTGGTAAGCTTACATATAAGAGGATGCCATTTGGGTTATGTAATGCACTAACAACTTTCCAACTTGCATGATGAACATATTTTTGGGCCTGGTCAAGCGAATTGTTGAGGTATTTATAGATGATTTTTATGTGTTTGGTGAGGTATTTATGGATAATTTTAGACTATTTTTTAGAAGAACATGGATAACGATGATGAATCTTGTGACAATGTTTGTAGTAAAATATCTTTTAGTTTCTTAGTGTTGTGTCAGAAGCACGGTGATAACGTGTTGTGGCCTATTTTAGTGAAGGAAAAGAGAAAGTGTGGCAAGAGAGAAATTTTGTGTGTTTTATGCCTAGCGCCTTTAGTTATAATAATAAATTGGACATGATTTCTTGCCTTGTAGATAATACAATCATAAAGAATAAAATATTCTAGTATGTAATTATAATATTATTATGTGAAAAAGAAAGGTTTAAATGTTAAAATGGTCCATGTGTTTTAGTCATTAGGTCAATTTAGTCCCTGTGTTTTCAATTTGGCCAAGTTGGTTTTTGTGTTTATTTTCGTTAGCCAATTAAGAACATTTCCATCTAATTTCGGTAATTTTTTTTATAAATTATGATAAACTTATTTATAAAATTATTTATTTGATTTAAAATATTTAAAAATGAAATAAAACAAAAAATTAAAAGAAAAATTATTCTTCTTCCAATTTTCCGACCCCCCTAACATTACCCTCTCTCATTTCTATGTCAAAACCTTAATCATTTTTTAGATTGGAAGTTTTAACTCTTATATATGTTATTTCTAATTGATTTGCATTTTTTTGTAAAGAGAAAGGGTAATAATATATAATATAATTGTTCTTATGAATTTTAAAAAAAAAATTGAATGAAATATCCTTAATTGGATAACAGAGACAAACACATGGACTAAATTAGCCAAATAATATAATTGTTCTTATGAAATTTTTAAAAGAGATTGAATGAAATACCCTTAATTGGCTAACAGAGATAAACACAAGAACTAAATTAGCCAAATAAAAAACACAGATCCTAAATTTGCCATGACGCGTGACCATTTTGACTTTTAAGCCAAAAAGAAACATATATTAAAGAGTAAATTACATAGTAGCCCCTCATGTTTGAGGTCAATTACAACCCTATACAACAACTTTAAAACATTTCACTTTCATACATTCAATACCATTTTATTTCAAAATAACATCTCCGTTAGATTTTCCATCTATTAGTCTGTTAAATGCTGACGTGACTGCCACATTTGTGCCACGTGGCTGCCAAATGTGTGCCACGTGGAAATTTTTTTTATTACCCTATTGAACAAAAAAAAAAAAAAAAATTGAAAACCCATAATTTCATCTCGTGCCTCCCTCCCTCCCTGCACCTTTCATCTCTCCCTCTCCATGCCACTTCCTCCCTCCCTGCACCCTTCATCCCTTCCTCGCCATGGAACAAACATTGCAAATCCCTACAATTCCACGTGCCATGGCTTGATACAAAACTCAGCAAATCCAAATCCAAAAACCCATTTAAAAAAAAAAATTGAAAACCAGAAACCAGAAACCCATTCCCCCGACCCTCCTCCCACTCTCCTCACTCTCTCTCTCAAACCCCAAACCCCCCAGATCCAAAACCCACACAACTCCGCCGGGTCACCACCGCCAACGCCTTCCTCCTCAGCGGTTTGACCCTCCTCCCACTCTCCTCACTCTCTCTCTCGAACCCCAACCTCCCCAGATCCAAAATCCACACAACTCCGTCGGGCCACCACCGCCGGTGCCTTCCTCCTTAGCGGTTCGAACGGCTTGATTGGTTGAACCGGATGCTGGAACGGCGGCTTGGGACCTTAAAGATTGGAACTTGCGGGGGTGGGGGTGTTGGTGGCGGGTGGATGGAGGAGGCTGTGAGGAGGGTGAAGGAGGAATGACAGATGAAGTGGAAGGTGAGCAGTTCGGTGGTGTTGGGATTGGGAGTGGGGATGAAGATGGTGAAGGGAATGATTTTTGGGAGGTGGAATTTGTGGGATTGGGTTGCAGGGAAAAGGCGAGGCTCGGGTTGGGGGGAAGGAGGATTTAACGGGAGTGGGTCGTCGGGGGGGGGTGGTATTTGAAGGGAGTGGGTCGTCGGGGGAAGGGGGATTTAACGGGAGTGGGTCGTTGGGGAGGGGGGGTGGGATTTGACGGGAGTGGGTCGTCGGGGAAGGGGGATTTGACAGGAATGGTTCGTTGGGGGTGGGAGGGAGGAGGAGGTTGCTGCGCTGGGTTTCTGGGGGGATTAATGGGGAGGTGGGTTTGGGATTAATTGGTTTCTGGTTTTGGGGGTTACGGGTAAAGCTTTCAGGTTTTTTTTTTTTTTTTTTTAATATTTAGAAGATTAGATTTAAAAAAAAAAATTAAAAAATTATTTTTTTTTGCCACATGGCAGCCTCATCAGCACAAATGTGGCAGCCATGTCAGCATTTAACAAACTAATGGATGGAAAATCTAACAGAGGTGTTATTTTGAAATAAAATGGTACTGGGTGTATGAAAGTGAAATGTTTTAAAGTTGTTGTATGGGGTTGTAATTGACCTCAAACCTGAGGGCTACTATGTAATTTACTCTATATTAAACATATATCGGTTTCCTTCCTTCCCGTAAGCCGTCGTAGAGGCGCAGAGAAAACAAAACATTTTCTGACTGAAGCCGCTGAACTGCTCAACTCAAGGTCCGTCGCGAGATCTCTCCGTTTGGGTCCAATCGGTAACAGAAGTCGTGTCGCCAAGACAGACGATCCAGATCGCGATTCCTCTCCGTTTGGGATCGTGTGATCCGGAATGCAGCCCCGCCCTGATCCATTAGCCGATAATATGCAGAATTTGAATCTTAATCGGCCGCCTTCCATGCCTAATTCTGCCCCTCCTAGACCATCCCCTTTCGGCCAACCGCCGCCTTTTCCTTCATCAGCCCCTCCTGCTGCTGCACCACCTCCTTTTTCACGGCCTGGCCCTCCCCCGGCTGCATTTGCAAGACCTACAGCACCAGCACCGCGATCGGGGGCCCCGCAACCAACATTATCCCCTGCCACCACCCCCGTAAAACCCTCCGGGCAGCCCGTTGGCCAGCCTTCATCTTTTCCGTCTCGACCGCCTCCTGTGGGTGGGGTAGCTACTGCGTCTGCGCCATCGCCAATTGGTCCAGTTTCGACGCCAGTGCCGGCATATCCTCGGCCAGGTCCTCAGAGCATGCCGCCGACGACTGCACCAGGTAGAATGATGAGTAATGGGCCGCCAATGTTTGGTTCCGGGGCTATGCCGGGTGGGCCTCGTTTCCCTCCGAGTGGAAATGCATCTCAACCACCTGTTGGGCATCCACCAGCAATGGCATGGGCACCACCAATGGGTCCTCCACGAACTCCAACCATGCACTCTGTGCTGGGTGATCCAGCAGTTAGTGGCCCACCAGGTACTACTGTTCAGCAGCCACCACCATTTTCAGCAGCACCGCCATTTCCAGCAGCACCTCAACCAATGCGGCCACCACCTCCAGGTTCTCCCTATGCCTCACAGACGTGGCAAGTGCAACAAGGACAGGTGAGTGATTTATATTCTTCTTAAATTACTATGGTATCAAATTTCATATTAATTTGAGTCAACTGATAGAATTGGACACTTACTGTATAAAGCTAAGGTATATTGCATACCGAAAAAGCGCCAAGGCGTAATGGCAATTATCATCTATTTTATGAGTAGTGATTGAAGGTTGAAACTTGTTTCCTTGCAAGAACAACATAAACCAATATAAGTTAACTGAAACTAGAATGATGTCTTTCCTCCTTCAGTACACATGATATATATTATCGCTTTGTAGCCGACCAAAGAAAAAAAGTGAACTTGCTGATAAGTGTGAGCAAATCAACACACACTAACCACTGTGGACGCTTATCTTCATTATCCTCCACTCCGCCCTCGATTTAAGTAAAAGCACACTCTTTCTAGTGGATGCTTTCAAGTTTTTTGTTGACAGCTTGTATATAACAAAAGTACAATCACAATCCTTTTAAAATGTTAGTTATTTTCCTGTATTGTTATTTCTAAAACATTATGATTTAGTATGTTCAAGCATGGTGTTGTAATGTATAACCTTTTGTACTATTGTTTTCTTCTCTTTTGTTTTTCATTTAATTTATTAGGAAAATGCAATTATCAATTTCTTTTCTTTCTACCAATGCTTATGCAAATATGGTGGAACTTAGCGTTCTGATGGAGGAAAAAAGGATGAATGCATGAATTCGTTTCTTCTTACTTTGATTTGATTTCTGAAATTTTCTGAATGTCGGTAGGTGGCTCCACCTTCACATTTTCCGGGTTCTGCTCAACCACCTAGGATGTTTGGAATGCCACCCCCACCGTTATCAAATCAGTCCATGACTACTATCTCACCTGCTGGTCAAACTGGTACTCCTTTGGCTGGGTCATCCAAGATTGATCCCACTCAAATTCCTCGGCCTATACCAAGTTCATCGGTGCTCATTCATGAAACTCGTCAGGGCAATCAGGCAAATCCACCTCCGGTATTTATATATCCATAAACTTAAAAGAGTTTGATTACAATATTTGCTTTAGCTGTGTATCTTTAATACGTTTTTACTTCTGTACTCTCTTCTCTTTCTGGGTATGTAATTTCACTCTATTTTTGTTGCACATATTTATGCTGCAAAGTATGTTTAAGCATGGTGCAAAAACTGGATATTGTTTATCCCTTGCGTTCTTCTGATTGCTTTATTATTTTGAAGCCTGCTACAACTGATTATATTGTCAGAGACACTGGGAATTGCAGTCCACGATACATGAGGTGCACCATCAATCAGGTTTGGGTTTAACTTTCATGAATTGGCTATTTGTTATTGTGTTTGTTTCTACTTTAATAAAAGTTTAGTAATGTTATTATGTTTTTGTCAATTTACCAGATACCATGCACTGCTGATCTTTTAACAACATCAGGGATGCCCTTAGCTTTGTTGGTTGAACCTTTTGCCCTTCCTCATCCAAATGAGGAACCAATCCAAGTACTTAATGATTTCTCTTTTCCATATATGTGTGTGTGTTTATATATATATATATATTTTTTTTTTTTTTGTTTTTTTTTTTGAGAAAGAGATTATTTTGATGCAAACTAGGAAATAAAGCAACATAGAGCAACAGAAGTGGTCAAAAGAACCACTGGGAGTAGAGAAGAAAATGAAACCATAAAAGCTTAAAAAAAATTGTCACTCCCAAGCAGAAGTAAAGCACCGCACCTGCCGGTCTAGCCCAATATTAGTAAAAAGAACTATCTCTAAACTCTGGTCAACTCTAGCTTATATAATCCTCATCCAAAACAACTCGATCCCAATCCAACAAATCTTCAAATACCCTTTTTTCTTTACATCAGACCACCCCGAGCACAGTAAGAATGATGCAGCCCCACACAATCTAGCCCCTTTGCCCTTGAAAAAAATTCATATAGCTCTCACATGGAAAGAGAAGTTGGCCTTGGAATAACCCAGATTAGATCAGCCTTCTTATACAGCTTGAACCAAAGACCCATCATCACAGGGCAGTTGGGGAAGGTGTGATCCACCAGCTCATAATTTTCCTTGCAACCAACGAGGGGATAAACAGATGATTGATCTCCTTTGAACCATATCATTAGCATTCATCTTAACCTGAGCTACCAGCCAGGACAGCAACTTCACCTCAGAGGAAGCTCTGGATTTCCAAATCAGACAATAGACAACTTAGTTGTATCTTCTAACAATATGATAATTTATCAATCACTTTGTGAATCACGAATTCATTTCTGTTCTAATAAGAAACAGATTATTAGAATAGAAGATTCAATATCATTCTATGGAAATGAACAATTAGTCCACCAACAAAACAAAAAAAAGAAAAAACGCTGTTGTATCCTTCTAATCACTGTCAATTACACAGAAAATGCAGCTCCCTTATCTACAATGGAGAGTGAAATGGAATTTCCGTACGTATTGAGATCCACTATTCCATACAAATTGAGACCCACGAAGAAACCCAAAATACTCTTCTCACAATAAATCTGCCTTGTTTCCCAATTTACTTTTGTAAATTCTAGTATTTCTTTCTACCTGAAAAAAAAGGGAGAATATTATTGTTCATAACCCATGAAGATGCCCAAAACACTCTTCTTACAATAAATCTGTCTCGTCTCCCAATTTACTTTTGTAAATTCTAGTATTTCTTTCTACCTGAAAAAGAGGATAAGCTAATGCACAAACCTTCCACAATTCTTTTTCCTCTACTAAAAGCACAATGTTCTCTATAATTATAAATGACCAAAACTTCGATCAATTAAACAATCAGAATTTTCATTGAGCTATAATTTTAGTAATGAATTTTTTTGTTTTAGGTTGTGGATTTTGGTGAAAGTGGTCCCGTTCGATGCTCTCGTTGCAAAGGCTACATAAATCCTTTTATGAAGTTCATTGACCAGGGCAGGAAATTCATCTGTAATCTTTGTGGTGAGGAAGATTTCTCTCTGTTTGGTGTTGTGCGTGATCTTTTCTTTCAGTTCATTTGGGTTCTCAAAACTTTTTCAACAATGCTTTTGTTTATTTTTCTTCTTCAAAGTGGTCCTGTTATTTTTTCATGTTTTGTTTTTCTTTTTCATCTTTTCAAGTTTCTGAATATTTTAGTAGGGCTGAGAGTATGTAATATACCATTCCTCTCTTGAAGGTCTCTACTGTGGTCTGTGGTTAAGGTATAATCTATATGCACAATGTCTATTTATGCAAAAGCAGTGATCCTACAATGTATGCCATTTCTTCTGCAGGATTTACCGATGAGACTCCCCGTGACTACCACTGCAATCTTGGTCCAGATGGTAGACGTAGAGATGCTGATGAGAGGCCTGAGCTATGTAGAGGAACAGTTGAATTTGTTGCTTCAAAAGAATACATGGTTAGTTGATTATGAGATCTGCAATTATAACTTCAGTAAGATTACCACGTTTGGAAACACCTCCTTTATTTTCTATTTTAACAAAAGCATGCAAGACCTTCCTTGGCATGGTTGGCACTTGCCAATAATGGTTGTGTATATTTCCAACACATTCATGGACTTTTTGAAGTTAAAAAAAAATTCACTCTTTCACCCTCTCTCTCTCACACGCGCACACTGTTTTTCATCATTTATACAAGGTTTTGTTCATAACAGAAGTTTTTCTCTATTGGCTCCTCGTTGACAGTATCAGCTGTTTAAAATGTCTTTTTAACCCCATTAGATGGGCTTGTTCCCATTTTTATTTTGGTAATGGATTTTAAACAACTGAACTAATCTTGCATTATTGACTAGAGTTACAGTTCTTTAATTATTTGGCTTTGTAACACAGGTCCGTGATCCCATGCCAGCTGTGTACTTCTTCCTCATTGATGTATCCATGAATGCCATTCAAACTGGTGCAACTGCTGCAGCTTGCAGTGCAATCAGTCAAGTTATTGCTGATCTTCCAGTGAGTTATTTTGTCTATATGCATAATGTTCCTGTTTTACTTTTCTTACAGCATGTGATTGTGCTGTGTTATTTAAATGATTTTTGTTTTTTTTTTTGGAAAGAAGGGACACATGCAGTGAAGTTCATTGTATTTACGTCTAAGCATTATGAATAACAAATGCGAAGAAAGAGATGCATCAGGACGATATAAAGTTTTCCTGATTTTGTGTGTCATAGACGGATGATGTTTTAGATACGATCCATGATGCCAAACCCGACATCTGGGATTAAGGCTGAATTGAGCAAATACATTGATGAGTCTGGTGGAAAACATGAATCATTTCTAACTTTAGAATGGGAAAACTTAAACTTTTCCTGCCTATTTGCTCTGCTCTCATTGTTCACCAGCTGCAATCACATAGTGCTTGTGACTTGTGAGAATGTTTGCAGGATTTGCTGTTCTTGAACTTTCATGATTAAATCTAATAATTGGTTCTTGTTTTCTCCTATTCTCTTTGGAGATTCTGAAAGGATAAGACTAAACCTGTGTGGTAAAGTCATACAGGAGTTCACTGTGAGCACTGCATTTAAGTATCTCATCTGTTTTTGTTAGAAACTCCAAAAGAAATATCCTCCCTCGCAGCTTTTGTTGGCCTTGAGTTTGGAATCATATTGTTTCTTTGTTTACTTAAGTTGCATTTTGATTGACAGGCTGTTGAACTAATAAGCAAAAATATGAGTTTACCTCAATAGCTATTTACTAATACGTTCCTAATATTGACGAGAATTTATGTGACCAACCAATCTCATTAGACTATGGAAAAGACAAAGGATATAATGGTGATGATTAAATATTAGCTAGAGTTCATTTGCTTCCTCATTTACTTGCACATTTTCATTCTTTATGACCTCTGCCCTGTTTTGACAAGATATACGTATCTGTGTGCATGCATGCATATATTTTTATGAGAATGCTTGTGTGCAAGTGAAATTGTGAATGCATGCTAATTGCTCAATTCATTTTCCCAAGGCCTGCAGTAATTGGTTATACTTTCAATGAAACAATATCAGCCAGAATTTTAGATGAGTCAGGCGTTGATATATTTATTATTGCAGGAAGGTCCTCGGACAATGGTGGGAATTGCAACATTTGATTCAACGATCCATTTTTACAATTTGAAACGTGCATTGCAGCAGGTCAATATAATTTTTATTTCTCTTTTTGTTTTAGTAATGCATTTATTATATATATATATATAATCAGTTATTAAAGTTGAAGAGCATAGAATGAACTCTGATACATATGCAGTCTACTGTGAAATCTACAAATTATTTGCATAAAAATCTGCGTGCTTCTTACTTCTCTGTGTATGAAATTAAATGTGACTTTTGATGCCTTTGTTTTCGACATGTTGCCTTTGTGATGAGTGAATGATTTTGTAACTTGGAATGTCCACATATACTATGTACTATAGGTGATACTTGGAAATAGAAATTTATATCAAAGAGGTGGGGGACCTTGATATTGGTTTTATTCTTTTAGACAGGTTGGGTGAAAAGAGATTGTTGTATTCATGAGTAGACTATAGGAAATGATCCAAACGGAGTTTTTTTCAATGAATGAATTTGATTACTTTGGGGATATATATATATATATATATATATATATATGCATGTATGTATATATGTAGACTATAGGAAATGATCCAAACGGGGTTTTTTTCAATGAATGAATTTGATTACTTTGGGTGTGTATATATATATATTCCTTCTTTGTTGAGTGAATATTATGCTTAATGCCAGTGTCATCTCAGAGTGCCGATATTTATAGGTGATTATAGTGAAAGAACCGGGATGCGTACGAAGTTATGAACTAATAGATTTTTAATCAAAGTGAACCATGCGTCAACAGAAGCACATACTATAAAACCAAAGATTTGGTAGGATGAAAGGTGCTCAAGGAGCAAATTGAAACTTGGTGAAATTATAGGTAGTAAAATCAGAGTGGAAGAAGAGTGATGAGAAAACTATAGATTTGCTAGTGAGTAATACTTGGATGCTTTCTTTACAATAAATGATGTGTTGCTTTACACCTATCATATTCTGCAGAGTTAGAATTCTTTCTCTTAGCATCAATTTTTCTTATACCTAGAGGAAGTTGATGACAAGTTCTAGGTATATGGATCTGGGAGCATGCCCTTTAAAATTCCAGTGAGTAGATGAAGATAATTTTTGCTACTAGTAGCAGTTTCAATCGTCACTTTAATTTTTCCATTTCTGATTTGTAGCCAAATTGTTTTCCTTTTTTATTTTTATTTTTCTAACCATCTGAGTTTAATTGTATGAATTATTTTCCTTTTGTTTTACAAGATTTGGCTAAATAACCATTAATTTTTATGGCCCTGGCTTCTATTTTTTGCCAAACAATTATTTTTAAAGGGTCTCACACTGTGGTCCAATATATGTTTGCAGCCTTTGATGCTTATTGTTCCTGATGTGCAAGATGTTTACACTCCTCTGGAGACTGACGTAGTTGTCCAGCTTTCTGAGGTCAGCAGCTGTTATTTTTTCCCTTTTGTGAAATGTACTGAGTAGTTGTGCAGTCTTTGAACTGTTGATAAAACAACAATCAGCCATATGTCAGTCTGGCATCTTAATTATTAAATTTCTACATGCCTCTTATTAAATTTAGATTTTCTTTTGTTGTGGATTCTTAGTGCCACCAACATTTGGAGCAATTGTTGGAAAGTATTCCAACCATGTTTCAAAACAGTAAAATCGCTGAATCAGCCTTTGGTGCAGCAATCAAGGTATGTCGTATCGTGTGACACTGTTGTGTATACTGAACTTTTATGGTGGTTGCGGTTGCTATTCCATTTTTAAATACAGAACTTCAGGTGCAAATGGATATGAATTCATGAAACATGCTATGAATAGATGTGCTATGCATAATATGCTTGACGTTGACACTATGAAGCTCTATACCAACTACTATGAGTGGATTGTACATATCATTTTTGTTCATCTAGTTCTTTGTAGGTTTCCTTGTCTGAAGCTGAGTATAATGAGAAGGGCAAGAAGATATTTGATGCTTTAATAGTTGAATAACCCAAGGCAAAGAATAAACTCGTAAGAATTAATATGATGGGCTAAAAAATTCCAGATAATTAATCTATACTAAGTGATTTTTGGAATAATATTTATTAAATACAAGTAATCAAATAACCTTTTGGCGTAGATGCTTCCATTACCTAGCTGACTGGATCAAAGTTTTGTTCTTGCCAAATACTGATCAACTTTCCTATTGTTCCTCATTTTGTGGTGAACATGCCAATCTATAAGTGATAATGCATGACGAGCTTTGAGGAGAGATTAATGGAGCTGGTGTCATATGTGGTATCCTGACTGGTTTGGCTATCAATTGCTTTACTTCCTGTCTAAACACCCTTCTTAGATAGATATCAGTCAAAACTTAGACTGGAGTCCTTGGATTTCAATAGTTGTCAGACCAACACGCACAGTTAACCCATTATTTGAGCTTTTAAACCTTCCATTAGTGTTTAAAAATGACAAATCTCTTTTCTGCTGGTCGTTGAACGCTAGACCTAAGGCATTAATCTGCCGTGCTGCATTCATCTCGATGGTCTAGTCTAGCAACAGAATAATTAATACTCTATGATTTGCACATATTTTTTATATACATATTGATGTTTAAATTCATTGTTCATTTTTATTTTCTTCCTTGCCTAGGCTGCTTTCTTGGCAATTAAGAGTACTGGAGGGAAACTTTTGGTGTTTCAGTCAGGCAAGCTCATATCCATATATCTACTTATGGTGCATCCTTTGTGGTTTCCTTTTCCTTTATAAACACGTTCGTATATTATTGCAAGCAAAGAATGAAAAACAACATGCTTGAGGCTGCAGTTGCTTCATATCATAGACAAAACAAAGGACTGAGATCTGTTAAAGGATCTTAAGAGAGTGGAGAATCGCATAAACATTAGTAGTTTCGTAAGAGAAATTTTGGAAAATGCATATTTGTTTCGTGTAGTTTCAGTCACTATTATTACCTTGTTCTTATTTTGTAAAGATAAACAACCTATCTAGTCAGGAATGAGAATATTAACCTACATATATTTCAAAGTTGTTGATGTTCCTAGTGATCATGTAAGCTTTTTCTTTGGGATAACTTGTTCATTTCATGCTATCAGTCAACTTGAATTCCAGCTAAATGACAAAGATATTTACTTGTATCATTATTTATCCTGTACACCTTTTTTTGGTTGGCATCCTGTATATCTTTTATAGACCTTTTTTTTGTGTGTGTGAAATCTACTAAAGAATTTGTATGCATGTCCATTTTCACATTTGCATCTTCCTTTTCTTTTACAGGATATACCTGATTTATTGGCATCTGAGTGTACTAATGTTTATGTTGTCTGCAGTGTTGGCATCAACTGGAATTGGAGCACTCTCTGCTAGAGAAGCTGAAGGAAGAGCTAATATATCTTCAGCTGATAAGGTACGAATACCCTCTAGATTTGTTATTGTACGCCATTTGGGTGGTTTAGATCAGTGGTCCTGTAACCCAGTTACTATTAAGAAAAAAGCTCATTACATCCTTGAGGTCACAAAATGAAATTATTAAGGAATTGAACTCATGGTTATGAAAAGCCCAATAACCAAATTCCTATTTCCTTATGAACGTCTGTGCTGGTATTTTCTTTTAGGACACAGTTATTTCTTTAGTGAAATCTGAAATGCTCATTTACAGCTATGAGGCAAAGCCCACTCTACAGAAAGGACAAAGAAAACCACCATTCTTGCTCCATTATCTCTCATTTGAAATATATGTTACATTAATCTGAATAGGAAAAGTTAATTCATAGTTATGTATCTCAAAAGATGAGAAAATACTAAATGATTATTTACAAAAATTATTTTTGTAATTCATGTTGACATATTAAATCAGGAAGCCCTCATGTCTAGCTCTTACTTTCATTGGATTTTGTTCCCGCCAATAAGATCTTGCTTTTTGATTACAGATATTCAATGAATATGAAATACAGCTTTTCTTGAATTTCTGAACCCCAAGATTTGGAAAATTAGGTGGACATGCAGATGCACTTGGATAATTATTACAAAAGAAATTGACATATCAGGTCTTTGTATACTGTGTTAAAGATGATTTGCATAATGCTATGTGGCCATAACTATCATCCATTGAATTATACTCTCTGTTGAGCAGTCGATTCTTTTGATTGTCTTGGTAGTCTTGGTATTATGTTTTGTTTGTATAAACTTTAATTGCATTTCAGGAGCCCCATAAATTACTCCAACCAGCTGACAAAACTTTAAGGACAATGGCAGTTGAATTTGCTGAATATCAGGTTAGTCTTTTACTAATTATTTCCCCTTATGGTCAGTTAACATATTTATGACACTTCTATACTGACTGAGATTATTAGTGGTAATTAACAAGTTGTTAAGCATAATTTATTTGGGTGATTATTTTTTTTATTTTTATTTTTGCCTAAAATGTTCCAGGTTTGTGTCGACTTATTTATCACTACCCAGTCATACATAGACATTGCTTCTGTCTCTGTCATCCCAAGAACAACTGGAGGGCAGGTACTAATGAATTTGCTTCTATCACTTCCCATACATCTGGCATGAAATTTCAACTTCTTGTCATTTTGGTTGAGGGTTTTCTCTTATGAATTTTCTAATTTTGTCATTTTTTCTTATTTCTAATCTACATATCCACCATCTAAAATAAATCTGTGTTGTCAGATTTGAGAAGCATCTGCCACTTGTAACTATAGATCATTTACACACAGTCGTCTAACTATTTGGGTTATCATTTCAGGTTTACTATTATTATCCCTTCTCAGCTGTCTCTGATCCTGCAAAGCTCTACAACGATCTTAAATGGAATGTCACAAGGCCTCAAGGTTTTGAGGCGGTGATGCGTGTAAGATGCTGCCAGGTAAGTTTCATTGAACAGCCTCTTTCTCCTATTTTAGCTGATGACTGGTTATTGTTCTCTCAATAGATTATTCTAGCAGGATAAGTTTGTTTTCATCATTTTCAGGGTATCCAAGTTCAAGAGTACCATGGAAGCTTTTGCAAACGTATTCCTACGGATGTTGACCTACCTGGGGTTTGTACATTTTCTACAAAATCCCTTACTACCAACACATCAGACTATTTTTTCTTACTTATCATATATCTTCCATGGAAGTTAAAATCCCCCAACCCCTGGTTGTGTTGACAGACAATGGTAGTAAAATCAAGATTTTTCAATCTGAAAGAAAATTAGTCTTGATGCTCAATCATAGCTCCTTTGTCTAGTTTTCAGTTTTCTGGTTTTCATTTTCCTCTCTACGTATCTCCTTTCTTTTCCTTTTTCATTATGCTTTCAAAAGAGTGACAGTGGCTCTTATATAAATCATGACCGATCCCTTCTGTCATGCAGATTGACTGTGACAAAACTATTATGGTGACCTTAAAACATGATGATAAATTACAGGATGGCTCAGAATGTGGTTTCCAGGTAAATTTTAAATTTTCTGTTCTCCCCTACCAAATGCAGTAGTTGTGAATATATCTTTTGATCTTTTTCTTGAATATTTACTACTAATCTGATGACGACACCTATCTCTGCAGCTGCATGTTTCATTGTTTAGTCATATATATATATATATATATATATTTTTTTTTTTTTTTTGTTTTTTGTTTTTTATATGCTTCGTTATAAATTAATTATAGTATTTTTGTTATCCAGTGTGCCGTTTTATACACAACTGTGTATGGCCAACGGAGAATTCGAGTTGCAACTTTATCTCTGCCATGCACAAGTATGCTAAGTAATCTGTTCCGTGCTGCTGATTTGGACGCTCAATTTGCATGTTTCATGAAGCAAGGTATTCAATTATATGCTGTTCTTCTTTGTTGCTTTCTTTCTTTATGCTCATTTTCCCTGTTTGTAATTATTGTTTTCTCAATTAAACCCAGGCACTTAAATTTGTGAATTTTATTATGAAAACATTGCCTTTAACTTCTCTTTAATTTTTCACATCTGGTACTTTGAAATGCAGATGTATAATTCTCTTTCTTTGCGTTCCTTTTCACTTTCTGCATACTGCCAACATATTATTTATTACGATTGCAGTTTGTTAGTACATTCTGTCTAATTGAATTTGGATGAATTCTGACAATAAGTCCTGTTTAAATGTTGTGTATAGCGGCAATCGAAATCCCTTCAAGTCCCCTCTTGCGTGTACGGGAACAAGTGACAAATCTGTGCATAAGTAGTCTGCTTTCATATCGTAAATTTTGTGCTACTGTATCATCTTCTGGACAGCTTATTCTTCCGGAGGCACTGAAGCTCCTGCCTCTATACACCCTTGGTATATTATTTCTGCTTATTTATTAATTACTATCTTAAATTTGTTTTGTTGCTTAACTATATCTAAAGTGAATTATAAAAAGGTATAATGCATAATAGATATGATAAAGGATTTCTGTTGTGATTGATAAAATGCCAAGGGAAAGGCATGCCTCTTCCGTTGTGGAAATATATTGCACAGAATCTTCACTTAGCTTCTTAGAGATTTTGTTACATATATTGATACATTTGATGTTCGTGTTTGTTTTTCAGCATTAATCAAAAGTACGGGGCTACGGACTGATGGAAAAATAGATGAGCGGTCCTTCTGGATCAATCATGTTTCTTCCCTTTCTGTTCCTTTGGCAGTTCCATTGGTGTACCCCAGAATGGTGGCTATTCATGACTTCGAATCAAAAAAGGTGCGTCATTTAGCTTCTTGTTCAACTCTTTGAGGTATGCATTTCATAATCACTGGTAGCTTCCATCAATGAACAGGAGGGTGATGAGTCTCTAATTCCTCCGGTGATTCCGCTTTCTAGCGAACATGTGAGTGACGAGGGAATTTATCTTCTCGAGAATGGCGAGGACTGTTTAATATATATTGGGAACTTGGTAGATTCTAGAATTTTGCAACAACTGTTTGGAATCGCCTCTGCTGATGAACTTCCTACTCAGGTAGCCTTATCATTTATCTCTTTGGTTTCTTATCTTCTGCCCGACATAATTGTAAATTACAATTGCGAACTTTTTCTCTTGGGACCTGTTTTGGTTCACTAGAATGAGAGGGCTGGATGCTTAAAATGGTATATGATCTTTGAGATTTTGAGATTTTGATGTTATGTAAATGGTATATGATCTTTGAGATTTTGATAAATGAGGGTGCATGAGTTGACTTCATTCTCTTGGACTCTTTCGGGCAGTTTGTGCTACAGTGGTATGATAATCCATTATCGAAGAAGCTGAATGATGTGGTAAATGAAATACGGCGCCAGAGATGTTCCTACCTTCGGTACGACTGATTATTTTTCGTTAGTGATTCCTTGTTCGTGATGAAGAAATAAGTTGCAGCGTTTGAATTCAGGTTTTGATGTTTTCACCTAAAATACCAATGATTTCTAATTTGTCATATTTTTGTGCAGCTTAAAGTTATGCAAGAAGGGAGACCCATCAGGTAATGAACGAGACAACTACCTCTTACGAAGTGGATGGTTTATATATTATTTATAGTTTTTTCATTAGGTATTGAATTATCTTTCCCTGCAGGAGCATTGTTTTTCTCATATATGGTCGAAGACCAGAGTCCGAATGGCCCCACCTATGTTGAGTTTCTGGTACACGTCCATCGGCAAATACAGATAAAAATGGTGTCATAACTGCTTACGCTTCTTTGGTTTGAATTACAAGTTTTGAGCCAGCTTCTTGATAGAGTACACATGGATTCAACGGATAGAGGAAAAATTAGACGCTTGCTATGCACACATACTCGGGGATCATCCCGCAAAGTATGTATACGTGAAGAGCGAGCAGAGCTGAGTTTTGCTATGATAGGTCCGTAGGAAGACACTACTGTTAATAAATACAAAGCGTATTTCTGTATTTAAGTTGCCCCGACTCGAATTCTTTTCTCGACATCTCCCTTTTCCATTTATTTATACACAGTGAAAATAATCCTTGTAAGGTTTATGGTGGGAGAAAGAAATGTATAAACAGGTTGGTTGTAACTTGTACTACAAAATGTTTGAACTACTTTTTATTGTTTTTAATTTTTTTTTTTTGGGAACAAAGATTCTACTTTTGTAGTTGAACTGGTTACCTTTTTTGTTATAAGTCGTCCAAAAGCTAGTTACTTTCCACTGATAACATAGTTGATCACTTTCCATTGTGGAATAACACTGCAAGTTTTGAGGATTTTGTTTTTTTCTTATTCAAGCGATAATAGGAGAGGGGGGAATCTAACACGACACTTCTGGGGCAAAAATAGTCTACCATTTGATTTACATTAACTTTTAGGATTTAACTCTCGAAAATTCAGAATGTAAAAATTTAAATTCTAAGCAAATGTATGCCAGTCGTTAGTAAAAAGAAAAGAATGAAAAAAAAAAAATCAATTCGAATCTATAGGTAATTAAAACTAAACAAGACCCATAAACAAATTCAAAGAGTGTTTTTCCGTCTAAATAGCATATCTCGTGTTTAAAACTCAAATCCTCTTACTAGCATAGGTCTGAAAAGCACTTGTTCTTGCATCTTTATTGGTAACATTTTTTCCAGGGCTCCTGTAAAAAGTATTTGATAAGTATTTTTTCATAAAAAAAAAAAAAAAACGCTTTTAGTTTTTTATTTTATTTGAACAAACGATATTATTTACACTAAGAGCAACTCTACCTCTAAAAAATACGCTGGCACCCAGCCCATTTAATCCACTCAATGAATAGTGATTGACTCAAATGAACAGTAATTGACCAGATGCATCTCCACCCCTAAAAAATGTGCTGGCACAAATGCATCTCCATCCCCACAAAATGCGCTGGCACCTAACCCATTTAAAATATTATTAATTTTTTTATAAAAAATTTAGTTTTAATTTGAGATATGATTGTTAACCAATCTTGTCACGCCACGTGTCATTATCCAAAAGTACTATTTTGTGGATAGATTTCTGATAAGATTTTCAATCAATCCCGATGCGCCACATGTCACTATCTGTTTACAATTAATTTAGCCAAGATTTCGATCAAATTTTCAACCTTGTCGTGCCATGTGTCATTATCCGAACGTACTATTTTATGGATAGATTTCTGATAAGATTTCCAACCAATCCTGACGAACCACATATCACTATCCGTTTACAATAATTTAGGCAAGATTTTGATAAGATTTTCAACAAATCGCGTAATGCCATGTGGCATTGTCCAAAACCTTATCTTTTTTTTTTTTTTTTGTCCATATAAACTCGACATCCATCCTCATTCATACACCAAACTCAATAATTCTTTTTTAGCTCATAATCATTCTTCATCTTTTTTAGCCATGAATGTGAATTTAGCCTCACAAAACATTATTATTATTTTTATTATGGTGAGTCAGTTAAAATTTTAAAGTTCTAGTAACACTTTATTATTATTATTATTATTTTGGTGAGTCAATTATCATTAGTTGTATTATTTATTTATTTTTTCTTCAAATCATCCATCGTGTCGGATGGTATTAGAAACTTTGCAAACTTGCTCTCGGTACGCTCCATCGCCATCTTCTTCCGTAATATTAGGGTTCACGGAGAGGGGGAAAACAACTGCAATCAGTCTATTAGGGTTCGGGTTTTGGAGCTATAACCAGAACTTTCGTACCCATTTGCCTCAATTTCATCACCATGTCTTTCCTTGAAGAATTTAACGCCAGTAATCTCTCTCTCTCTCTCTCTCTCTCTCTAATTTTACTGTCTTAGCATAACTCTCTTTGAATTTCAGCTTCAATTTGATTTTATGCAATTGTGAACCAATCAATTATATTACTTTGTCAGATAATTATTTTCTGTATCAATAAAGTGAATTGGGCTTCAATTTTTGTGTGTGATAAAATGGTTTATTTTTGTTTAATTTCAAGGTTTTAATCTTTTGTGGGAAACAAAAACTTGGTTTGGAGGTTGAAGAAAATGTTCAGAAACCCAAATTAACGAAAACAAACCAACACATCAAATTAACGTGAATAACAGTTTTAAACATACAGCATCATGAAATTTCTTCTGAAAGACTTGGAATCCGGAGGCAGTAATGAATCGAATAACACGACTGTTATCCAAGGAACTTCAAATCTCTGGCTCTCTTTTACAATTCAAAGTAATGCTTTCACTGCACATCTTCATAAAATGTCTCATTCGTTGTTTTCCAAACCCTCTGAAATCTATGCTGAAAATATGAGTGAATGCAAGTTATCAGTACGAATAGGAGAGAAACTTTTCATAGATGTCTCTCTCTCATTTTCTGTTTTCACTTTCACAGATTTGGAATCTCTGCCTAATATTTTGGCAAAGAATTATTCGGTGATGCGCACTCTGGATCAAAGTTTACAAGGTATGCTCTTGCTTACTTTCTGGTTGGCGATAACTTCTAATAGAATTGTCTCCCGAATTTTTCATATTTTACTTTTATTGGTGTATTCTTTTCATTAATATAGAATATGGAAACCTGTCAAAGTAAAATGCTTTGTGGGGGTTGTCAAGTACAATGTTGTTTCTTATGTATATGAACAGATATCCAGAGACAAAATGAACAACGCTGCGAACAAGAAATTGAGGACATAAAGCGCGAAATTAAGTCTGGGAATATTACACCTGATACTTCCCTTATTAGATTCTCAGATGAGGCTCTTGATGAGCAGAAGCACAGCATTGGGATTGCAGACGAAAAGGTTCTTTTGGCTGTACGGGCATATGATCTGGTACATGGAGCTGCATCTTGCCCTATACATACTGCACTAGGTTGTTTTTCCAGGTTTTAGAGTTTTTTTTATATCTCTGAATATTTATTTGAAATTCTGTAATAATGTTCAGGTGGATACGCACATACAACAACTTGATCAGTACTTGAAAACTTTTGAGGAAGAGCTGCGTGGTACTCTACTGTTATTATTTTTCCACCTTGTCAAGTCTTTGAATTTTGCAGTTTATACTATAGGGTTCAAGTCTTTTATTTTACAGTTAAGATTACCATATGAGGACATAATTATTTCTTCCTTAGGCATGTATTTTCCCTAATTTTGTTTGGTTAATTGGTTTATGGCAGAAAGAGATAGCGCTGCTGCGAGTGCGTTGCCTGCTCCAAGTCCCGATAGTGGTGCAAAATCTGGAAAGAGTAGTGAAGGTGGTCGAGGAGGGCGTAAGAAGTATCTACCTATTCTTAATGTTTCATTTATTATATTCTTTTGAGTTGATTTTCTGATTTCATGCTTCTACCTTCCTCTTAGCTATAATTAAACACTTCTAGAGAGCATCCATGTTTGAATTATAGATGCTCAACACTAGAGCTCTTTTTACTATTAACTGCGGGGTTTTGAAACTACTTTCCTGCCTTCATGTTGTTTTGGGAATGTTTCGTTGGCATGAAATGTGAAGTATATATGTTCTCATTTTGTTCTCTCTGGAACCTAGTGATGCTTTTTTCTTTTTTTTTCCAGAACAAGACTAGCAACAGCCGCGGCAGCAGCAGCAATTGCATCTGTCAATCCTACAGCTATGGATTTAGATATACCAGTGGATCCAAATGAACCCACGTACTGTTTATGCAACCAAGTTAGCTATGGGGAGATGGTTGCATGCGAGAACCCCAATGTATGCAATTTTCCCCTATTCTATATTTTCTCTTGTTTAAAAGTCTTTTCAACTTTATTACCTAATTTTAGTTTTTTCCTCCAACAGTGCAAGATAGAGTGGTTCCATTTTGGGTGTGTTGGTCTGAAGGACAAACCAAGAGGAAAGTGGTATTGTACAGATTGTGCTGCATTGAAACCTCGCCGGAAAGGCAAATGATGATGCCGAGTACTTGTTACAGGAACCTTGTTGTAGTCAGTGATCTTTAGTCTAGCGCCCCAGTGGTACTAATTGTTTTGATATGAAATTACTGGTCTTGGAAACCATTTCTAATCATACTCTCTAGTTTAGGAAGTCAGTAATTATGGACCAATAAGAATAGAGTTTTTATTTAAAATATTGATAATTAATGTTAGGAAGTTCTTTCTGACTCCATAGTTTTAGGAGTACATAGAAGAATCCCTATCCTAAGAATTACTAAAAAAAATTTGTCCGTGCGTTGTGCGAAATTAGAAATTGTATGAAAGAGGCATAAAGGATTGCTTCCTCATTTTCTTTCTTTACTGAGGATCATCCAGGGTTTTTTCCAGAACACCAAGATTTGCTTTCAGAAATTAAAATGTCATGTCCCAGCCAACTTTTAGGGTTATTTTTAAGACGAGCGATCCCAATAGGAAAGCATTCATGACTGCTACATATGGAATATAAGATTGCATTGGAACATCCAAAATAGCACCTTTCCTATAATAAGGGTCAACCACAAGAGGATAGGATATTGTTTATCCGTAACCCAATTCATCAAAACATAAAATGTTGATTCCATTCCAATGGAAATCAAAATACCAGAACATACCTCCGTTCGCCACTATTGACAACCAACCATTTGAGCACTGCCTTGATTTGGTGCCCGACATGAATCGCTTTGGGCTGACTACAATTCCATTTGCCGGCACCGGTTGTCCTTGCTCTGGTAATTTAATTCACTAATTCTTTCTTTTGTTTTTTTATTGCTGATAAAATTCGGGTTGTATTGATGGTTAATCCTAGTTTTAATGTTCAAAAGTTTTAATCTTTTTTTTTCTTTAAATTGATTATTGCATATGAGTGCCAGAGTCATTGCAGATTCCACATTTCTCCTATCTCTCATGGCTTTGTATTTGGCCGTAAGCATCGATCCAAAGAGCATAGTGAAAAAGGTGGGATCGATTCTTACGGCCAAATATAGAGCCATAAGAGATGAGAAATGTAGGATTTGCAGTGACTCTGGCACTCATCTGCAATAATCAATTTAAAGAAACAAAAGATTAAAACTTTTGAAGATTAAAACTAGGTTAACCATCAATACAACCCCAATTTTATCAGCAATAAAAAAACGAAAGAATTAGTGAATTAAATTACCAGCAGGGATGACTAGTGTCGGCAAATGAAATGGAGTTGGTTGAAAGCGATTCATGTCGGGCACCAAACCAAGGCAGTGCTTAAATGGCTGGTTGGTAGTAGTGGCGGACGAAGTGTGTTTGGTATTTTAATTTCCGTTGGAATGGAATCAACATTCTATGTTTGATGAATTGGGTTACAGATAAACAATATCCTATCCTCTTGTGGCTGGCCCTTATTATAGGAAAGGTGCTATTTTGGATGTTCCAATATGGAAATTTACCATTGCAAGCTTATATTCCATCTATAGCGGTCATGAATGTTTGCCTATTGGGATCGCTCGCCTTAAAAATAACCCTGAAAGTTGGCTGGGACGTGGCATTTCAATTTTTGAAAGAAAATCTTTTTATTTTGGAAAACCCTTGGACGATCCTCGGTAAGGAAAGAAAGAAAATGAGGAATCAACCTGTTTCATACAATTTCTAATTTCACGTATCCCTCCTATATAGGGAAAGAAAACTAAAAGTACTATTCACGTAAGTAATATGAATATTTTTCTCTTTTCATTCAAGCAATATTCTACCTAAATACGAGTAGGAGGGTAGCATAGTGCTTTACCTAAATTAGAGTATATTGCTCTAGTCAAATCAGATATGTGATTGTCTAAGTTTGCATATAGTGAGATTCTATCATGTAAACGGTCTCTATCATCTTATATGTATGACCGGAGAAATAGACAAAAAATGTACGACCAGTTAGACTTAGGGATGGACAACGGTTATGGCGGGTGGGTAACCGCGGTTATTTACCTATAACCGTTTATGTTCATACCCGAATAACCGTTTACCCGTTAGGTAATTGCATAAACGGTTATACCCATACCCATAACCGTGTACCCATTTAACCATAGCTATTTACCCATTTAACCATAACCATTTATCCGTTTTTGAACCCGTTTATATTTTTTTTTACTCATTTACCCCTTTCTTCACTCGTCTACATTTTTTTTAACAACTTGAAAATTACAAAAGAAAAATTTGTCATAATTTTCGTTTTCTGACAATCAAACATAGTTATAGGTACATTTAGCATGCATTTCCCTATTTTAATTATTTAAGT